>NC_054469.1:80723747-81973747 GCF_017639515.1 Carcharodon carcharias | reverse complement strand
TAGCCTGTGCTACACAGCTATTGGGTCTTGCAGTCACGTTGTGAATCTGCTCATAGTCTGTTAAATTGTATTACACCTCAGATACCACAGTGTGGCATGAGTATTACTTGCCACTTGTTAGCCCAAGCCTGGATATTGTCCACATCTTGCTGCATTTGGACATGGACTGCTTCATGATCTGAGGAGTTGTGAATGGTGCTGAACATTGTGCAATAATCAATGAACATCTCCACTTCTGGCACAATTCACCACCATCAATAATGCCAGTCTTCATCCAGCCAACCTGATTCACTTCACGTGATATCAAGAAATGGTTGAGTATAGAAAAGGCTCTGGGCCCTGACAACATCATGGCTGCAGTGCTGAAGATGCAGTCCTAGCCAAGCTGTTGCAGTACAGCTACAAAACTGGCATCCATCTGATAAAATGGAAAATTGCCCAATTATGTCCTGTCTACAAAAAGCAGGACAAATCCAATTATCAAGGGCCAATCACCATTCCATCAGTCTACCTTCGATTATCAGCAAAGTGTTGAAAGGTGTTGTTGACAGTGCTGTTAAGTGGAATTTTCTCACCAATAACCTGCTCACTGATGCTCTGTTTTACTTCTGCCAGGACCACTCAGCTCGAGACTTCGTTGCAGCCTTGGTCCAAGCAAGGACAAAAGAGCTGAAGTCCAAACGTGAGGTGAGAGTGACTGTCCTTGACGTCAAGACAGCATAACCTGCCCTCCATCATAAGGTCAGAAGTGGAGATGTTCACTGATGATTGCACAATGTTCAGCCCCATTCGTAACTCCTCAGATACTGAAGCAGGCCATGCCTGCATGCACGCAGGGAAAGTACCCAGGGTTGGACCGATAAGTGGCAAGAAAATTTGCACCACACTAGCGCCAGGCAATGACCAGCTCCAAGAACACGTACGTTAACCACCTCCTTTTGACATTCAATGACATTGCCATCACTGAATATTGTGGCTAGAAGAGCAAGTCAGAAGCTGGGCAGCCCATCTGTAAGTGAATAACTCACCTCCTGACTCCCCAAAGCCTGTCCACCATCTACAAGGCACAAGTCAGGAGTGTGATGGAATACTTTCCACTTGCCTGGATGAGTGCAGCTTCAACAACACTCAGAAGGTTTGGCACCATCCAGGACAAAGCAACCTGCTTGATTGGCACCCCGACCACCATCTTAGAAAGCATTCATACTCTACATCCCTACCGTACGGTGTTTGCAATGCATACCATCTACAAGATGCACTACAGCAACTTGTCAAGCCTCCTTCGACAGCAACTTCCAAACCCATGACCTCTACCACCTAGAAAGACAAGGGCAGCATATACACAGGAACATCACCAGCTGGAAGTTCCCTTCCAAGTAGCATACCACCCTAACTTGGAAATATATCGCAGTTCCTTCACTGTCGCTGGGTCAAAATCCTGGAACTTGCTCCCTAACAGCACCGTGGGTGTATCTACACCACATGATCTTCAATGGCTCATGAATGCAGAAGGTACCTTCTCAATGGCAATTAGGGATAGGCAGTAAATGCTGGACATGCCTGCAATGCCAAATCCCATGAATGAATCTTTTAAAAAGCCTGGAGACAGTGGATTCCAATGTTATTTTTGGTGGTGGGCAGAGGGAAAAGGGATCAAGAATCAGGAATAAAAATCAAAAAATGCGAAAATATTCAGCAAACCTGGCAGCATCTTTGGAGAGAATAATATAGTTAACATTTCAGGTCGATGATCTTTCATCAGAAGTGGGAAAAGTTAGAAATGTAATTTCCTTTGAGCAAGTGAAAGGGGGAAGTTGGGAACAAGAATGCAAGGGAAAGTCTGTGATAGCGTGCAGGACAGTAGAGATTAATTGTCAAAAAGGTTCCATGGTCAAAGAAAGTGGTGATGGGACAATAGAAAAAGAAAAGATGTGTCTGCATGAGGTGTGAAAGTCTAAACAAAAAGTTAAGGAAATAGGAGAGAAAAAAAATCTAGGCATCAAAGAAACACAAAACAAAATGCATGTCGCGGTTATGATATGAAACTGTTCTACTCAATGTCCAGAGGGCTTTAAGTGCCCGGGTTAAGATAAGATGCTGTTCCTCAAGCTTGCATTAAACATCACTGGAACATTGTAGCAGGCCAATGACAGAAAGGTTGAAGTGGAAGCAAGGGGAAGAATTAAAAGGACAGGCAACTGGAAGATCAGGGTCACGCTTGTGGACTGAATGCAGGTGTTCCACAAAGTGGTCACCCAGTCCACGCTTTGTCTCCTCAAAGTAGAAGAGGCCATATCATGAGCAATGTATACAGTATTAAATTGAAAGAAGTACAAGTAAATTGCTGTTACACTTATCTGGAATCTATCAAATGTTTATTCCATACATGAGGAAGCATAATCCTTGCAGCACTAGTAAGTGTACCAAAATTAAACATTTCATGGACGGCTAAACAAGTTATCTCTGTCTCTGTCCAGCTCCTACTGAATTCACAAAGCTAACTAACCTTTACCTTTCCTCTAATTTGCAATTTCCCATTGTTAGTAAGGATAACTTATGTGGAAAGTATAAAAATGTTTACTGGTGCAATAAGGATACTATTCTAAAACTGGGACCAAGGCACATTGAATGGACAGAGTAAAAGGAGAGTTGCTCTGAATGTGGTTATGTTGTACCTGGTTTAATGCTGAAACTGGATGATGAATAGTCAAATAGGCAACATTGACCTCCTAAAGGTTGATAATACTCCCCTGAAAAATGTAGAAGAACGTTGTCACTGGCCATTTCTTTAATTCGTTACTTTAATTAAGCATGATTCTTCTCTGTGGCTGTTCTTTCAGGAGTCCAGCTGTATCTGGAGGAGTGCTTGGGATCAATCGACACTATTTCCAAAATATCGGTGCATATGATCCTGCAATGCTGATGTGGGGTACAGAAAATGTGGAACTGTCTCTTAGGGTAAGGTTCTAATCAGTATGCCAGAACGCACAAATCTGATTGATATCTGATGTATTAGTCTTGAGCACACTGTACTACAACATAGCACCGGATTTCTGAAAGCTTTGAAATGCTGATTTCCTTGTTTTCCTGTAATATTTCTGAAATATTTTCAATAATATCGGTATTTACATGTGATAGTATGATGACTTGCCTGCTTTGCAACAATGAAACTCTGAGGGATTGACTACAACATAAAGTTAGGTAGCGATATTGCTAGGATAGTTATCTGACATATTTGATACCAAATTATTGATCTTAACCAGAGCATCTCCAGCTATCAATTCTCTTCTCAATTCCACACCACTACCCCTGGAGCCCTTCAACGATCTCTCCTTGGTTGCTCCCCCTACACCACACCTTCCCACATGCTGTCTGACAATGACAACACCCAAAGACAAGAACCAGCAATTGTAACTCCCTGCCAAAGAGTTAGTTGGGCGGAAGCTAAAATTTGCAATTGGGGTGGAAAGCTTACCCACTTTTCTCTCAGCACGATTTTAAATTGCAGGCAGCACGGACACAGGTCACAAGTCACATGATCCTCTCTAAGTAGGCTAAATGGGTTCAGATTACATCATATTAACCTGAGACCTGAGCATGGGAATGGTCACTAACAGTACAAACCTGCTGGGTGCTGGTTCAAGATGCCAGAACAGGTCCAGTATGATAGACTTTTAGTTGAAAAATGAACTTCATGGGCCAGGAGGAGCAAGTGTACTCCCTTGCTCGGGCTTCTCCTTGTCCAGTTCGGGATCAAATTAGACCCCTCCCCATCACCACATACCTGACTGCCAGGGACTGCTCTTGTAGATGCCTGGCAGTGGCTCCCTGCCTTCAAACTCCTCCTCCTGACTGCCTGCCAGCCAGTAAGGCTCAGTTGGGAGTCAGCGCCTCAATGTGTAAATGAAAGCCAAAGAGATTTTAGCTTTTGAGTTTACACAAGAATCTGTCCCTTGCTCTGCCTACATGCCCCCTCCTCTGCCCCGCATAAACCAATCGTGAACTCAGTTCAGATCAAGGCTAAGGAATCAGCCTCTGTATTGCTGAAAAAAGAGACATGTCTAAGCTTTTCATCATGTGATCATCAGGACACTAGCAAGAACGCCAATATAAGGGGAAAACAACAATTTATGCATTATGTGAAGCTGATTGGTTGGCAAGTGGCATTGCCATGGAGAATGCACCAGTAATGGTGACTGACAGGTAACTGCCAAGCATTGCTGAAATTTAAACCAAGTAGCTTCACCCTGATTGGTCAAGGCATTGCCCTGAAGAATAAGTCAGCGAATGGCTGTCACTTATTTTGTTTAGCTGAAACAGGCACAATGTGTGTACTTGCTCTTTCTGTCTGCAAAGAACAGAGCTCTGTGTATTAACAAATGTAGCTTCCAGTACACGCAACTTCACCACACTGAGCACGACTGATAATCTTAAATTGGTTGTCAGCGTAATTCTTAGCACGCTGAGGATTATTTAGCAAATGTTGTCCAATCACGAAATCAACTCTAATGTTGGACACTGTGTTTTGAGTTTTGCAAGCATGGGCTGGTTGGGTGCGGTTTGTACCCTGCCCTTTGTGAACAGTGGCTGAGAAATGCTGTTTGTTACAATCCGCCAATCTTTGGGACGTACGGCCTACCCAGCATCACACTGGCACTGAAATTCATATACCACATTACTCATTTGTGTGATAAGCAGAACGTCTACTTGGCTTGACGCAGCATCCTGTTAGTAGCAAATACCACTCATGTTGCTGTTGCATGAAGTAAAACAGAAACAGCCAGCTTCACCTATTGCTCAAATCTTTGAGATAACTTGCCCAATCTGTGATAGACTGGGCACTTTTCAGGGCCGCAAGTGACGGCCTTAGGCCTGTTCATGGGTTTGCATGATATACAGCACAAAATAATCTGACCAGGGTAGCCATTATCCTGCAGAATGCATTTGATGTGCTCTATTTCAGCATCAAGCTTGCATGGTGAGCAAATGGCTGGGGCTCTATTTACAAGTTTGCCAATAAGACCAATCTTTGCATATGAAATTGTAAGAATCTCAACCCATATATTGACCAGTGAAGCTAGGCTTGCAGTAGACTGTCAGTCTGTCAGTCACCATCACTGATGCATTCTCCATGGCAACACCACTTGCTAACCAATCAGCATTCTCTTCACACATAGCGTAGCTTGTTGTTTTTCCCTTATATTGGTATTTTTGCGAAGTGTCTTGATGAGTCCCATACCAAAAGAATAAAAAGAATTGAACAAGTCCGATTTCAATAATTAAATCACTTGAAATAATATTGAAATAAATATTGGATCAGCTGCCATAAGACTAATTCAGCCAAACAAAACACCATTAGATCAGTGTAGGCTTGCACATTGCAACATGACAAATTACAGTGCATATTGCCGAATCAAAATCAGCCCAACTGAGCTTTCACAGTCAAATTACACTTTTTTAGCTGAATTTAGCTGAATTTTTGTCTTTAAGGAAATTATTGCTAGTTTAATTCCATAATTTAATTGCCCTTGGTAATGAAGCAATAAAGCTTAGATATATCTCTTTTCTCAGCAATACGGAAGCTGATTCCTTAGCTTTGATTTTAACTCAGTTAAGGATTGGTTTATGTGATGCTGAGGAGGGGGCAGGGCAAGGGACAGGTCCCATATTAAACTCGAGCTAAAATCTCTCTGACTTTTATTTACATATTGAGGCTCTGACTCCCAACTGAGCCTTACTGCCTGGCAGGCGGTAAAGAATATTCTGGCAGATTTCTCAATTAGTATGTCAGGGAAGGGGAGTCCATTTCAAATATGAACTTGAGCGCAGGATGAAGCCCATCAAGACAAGTAAGGAAATTGTTACATGTAGCTGCGGTTTTAAATATGGCAAACATATCATCCACATATCGGAAGTATGTGAGCGATAGGAGTTTAGGTGTAATTCCATCAAAGACCAGATTCCCTTGGAACCCAACATAGATGTTTGTGAGAGCTGGGCCCAAAGAGGATCTCATGGCAACACCATCTAATTTGACCATACACTGTGCCATTAAAATGGAACTCAAGCTGCACGAGTTGCCGAGTTCATCAATTCATTGAATATTCTATTGGCCCTCCAGTTTTGAATAAGACGTATTTTCTTATAGGTAAACATTGCAAAACCCAAAGTCATTGCCTTTAGGGCTCCATTGCAAACTTTATTGCCACTGATTCCATATCTTCCCATACTAAACTGGCAAGCTAAGATCGCACCAGGCCTCATTTCCATTTTCAGGTTAAACTTTGTCCAATCCTGACGGCCTGGCAGGCAGGCAGAGCAGGAGTTCAGATGGCAGGAAGCCGTTGCCAGGTAGGAATGTTGCAGATTGAAACAGAATGTTCACAACATTGGAATTATTTTCCACCTCAAGCTGATTTTCCGATCCTATGTATTCTTCATCACCAAGAACTTTGACCTCTGTAACATTGCCTCTCCCTCAGCCTATCTGCTGCTAAAGCACTCACCCATGCTTTCTTTACCTCCAGACTTGACTATTCCAATTCTCTACTGGATGACTCTAATCCTACATTTTCTGTAAACTTCAGCTCATCCAAAACTCTGCTGAGCATATTCTGCTCCATTCAAGTCCCACTATTACTCCCATTCCTGTCCTTTTGTTCAAATAAACACCTTTAAAGGCCTTCAGAAATTTTCCCAAGTTAACAGTGTTATATAAATTCACATTGTTATTGGAAAGAGCTTTCCCTTCAAAAGATAGTTAAAATCCTGTTTGTGTGCAATACTTATACATACTTCTACATCAAAATTATGGTTTATATTTCACCAGATTTGAATTGTTTGTCATTGTATTCCACTTGCACGAAATGTAAGGCTAGCTGTTATTCATGAGGTAAATGAAAGAGCTAATTACTTTCCTATGTGTTGAATCAAGTCAGATTGCTAACCTTTTACCTTTTGACAACATTAACACAGGTTTACTGCCATCAGCTTTAATTAATATTACTTAAACTCCAAGAATTAAATAAGTCTGATTTCGATAATTAAATCACCTGATCATTGGAAACCTGTCATCATATATCACAAGGTAACACGGCAGCTAGGCTTTATTGCTTTATTACCAAGAGCAATTAAATTATAGAATTAAACTAGCAATAATTTCCTTAAAGAGAAAAAATTAGCTAAATTCAGCTAAAAGAAATGTAATTTGACTGTGAAAGCTCAGTTGGGCTGATTTTGCTACAGCAATATGCACTGTAATTTATCATGTTGCAATGTGCAAGCCTACACTGATCTAATGGTGTTTTGTTTGGCCGAATTAGTCTTATGGCAGCTGATCCAATATTTATTTCAATATTCTTTCAAGTGATTTAATTATTGAAATCAGACTTATTTATTTCTTTTTATTCTTTTGATTTCTGAAGCAATATCCAAAAGTCTATGGGTAAATTTTTTATATGAAAAATAAATCTTCCTAGGTTTGTACAACTACTTTGCTTTAGTTTATAATAATTATTCTACATACTTACACAAAATATTTTACAACATAAAGGTCCCTGTTTTGAAAAGTACAAAGGAGATAAATTGGATAGACCTCAAATTTGGGGGATCACGGTGTGTGATTAGCCCATGCCAGTGGAGATGATGCATGTACGCAGCAGGCAAACTTAATGCTTCCAGCTCTTTCCATGATTGGGACTTGCAGTCCAGCACTGATTGTGCTGCTGAGTGGCTGCTCACCTCAGCAGGGAACCTAAGTTTATGCGAGGCTAGCCTGCACTACTTAAAGCTGGACTGCACCCCTTTAAGGTGATATGCATTTTGGCTATAGCAAGGGCTGGAAATAGCTTGGCAATACTGGATGAGTTTCAGGAAGGACACATAATGACACAATAAGAAAGAGAGCATGGCCCCTAGGTTTTCTGATGCTGCACTGGAGTCGCTAGTGCAGGAAGTAGACTGGCAGAGAGAAGTTCTCTTCCCTGAATGGGCCAGAAGGCACTCTGGACAACTGCTCAGAGTGAGCAGGTGGCCATGACAGTAAATGCCAACAGTCTGGCATTGAGGACCTGAATGCAGTGTCTACCAATTGCACCAATACCTCACATGTTGCACCATTCATCACACACCATTCACTCACCTCACATTCATATGCCTCATCTCATCCTCTCACACCTTAGCAATGCAGGAAGCTGCACGCTAAGATATCACTTCCATAGTACACCACCCAAATACATTGCTCATCCTCACTGTCTATCTTTGCAGGATAAGGTGGCCATAATAGATGGCAGCAGTGGCAAACTGACAGGGCCTGGGAATTGCTGCATATGCTGACCCTCTCGGAGGAGACAGTGCTGCGGATTATTAGAATGGCCATGACTTCAGTCATGGCCAGCAGTGCCTTTGAAACCATTCAGTGTGACTATATGTTCCTGCCTTACGCATCTTCACTTCATAGCAAATTTCAGGTTGAGGGTGATGTACAAGCTGCCTTTAGTGTAACCTTGGGCTGGATTTAATGGAGGTGAGGGTCTCCCGCCCTCTGGCTGGAGGGCCATGGGAACTCCTTGTTGTATCCTTTGGGGAAGGCCTGCTGAATTAAGTGCCACTCAAGCACTTAACTGGACAGCAGGGGCCTTTGCTGAGATCATAGACCCTGAGGCTTGAAATCCCACCCACTGAGAGCTATCAACCAATCAGAGGCAGGCATCTCTATTGAATGGCACTGGGGAGCCAGTGGCTGCTGCTGGTATGACACCTCAAGTAGCTGCAGTGACAGAGGAAGGTCCTGCATCTGTGCAGAAGCCCCTCAGCATGCCAGGACCCACCAGGCCTCAGGCAGCCAAAGGACAACCACCAAGGTCCTCCCCAACCATAGGCCAGCAAGGTCAGCAGCTTGTCTCCATCTTGGCTGCAGGTGCAAGGGGAGTACCTCGGGAGGATCATCCATAAGAGAATTAGGAAGAGCACCTAGCTATACTTGGTGTTCACAGGTAATTACAATACTATTACAAGGCTATTAAGTCTTATTTCTGTCGTTCATCTCAATAAACTTTTCACTCTCCATTGCTGCTTCTCATTCTAATTTTTCTCGGCCTGTGAGGTCTTGTGCTCTGCACCTGGCGTAGTGTGATGGAGTGCAAAATGAAGGTAAGGTGGGGTGGGGTGGGGTGGGGTCACAGCAGGACTGATTAAAGGAAAGGGCAAAAGGGTCACAGAAACAGCTCTGAATTAGGGTGTCCTGAGCCTCTCTTGTGCATACCTCATTGACCTTGCCTGTGGTCCAAGGGGTCCCTCATCATCCATCGCCTGCTCAACTGGCTCCTCCATGTCCTCATCATCAGAGGAAGTATCACGTTCCACAATATCCTCATTGTTCAACACCTCCCCCACCTCTGCAGTGCCAGGTTTTGCAGTGCACAGCAGACCACCCTGATAGGTGAGACCCTCACTGGGGCACACTGAAGGGCTTCATTTAATCGATCTAGGTACCTGAATCACATCTTCAGAAGCCCAGTGGTCTGCTCAATGGTTGACTCATGGCAGGTGTTGTATCTCTATCTATGCATGGGTTCCTCACATCTTTAATGGTAGGCCTTGGTCTCCCAGTATCCATCCCTGAAGGAATGAGGGGCAAGAAAAGCTTGGCACCTGGAACTGCTGAAGCAGTTAAGAGTTGTGGCTGCTTCTCAAGACACACCTGAAGGATTTGCTTTTGGTGGTCACAGACCGGTTGAACATTGAGCAAGTGGAAGCCATCCCTGTTGATAAAGGCTGCTTGCTGGTCTGTGGGAGCCTTGATGGCCACATGCATACAGTTGATGAGAACCTTACACCTGGGAAAATCCAGTCTCGGCCCCAAACTCAATTGACCTCTCCATCTAACTGTCTGGGTTATTGAGGTAGCACACATAGTCAGCAGCCCTCTTAAACATGTCATTGGCCACTTCCTTGATAACAATCTTAGGCTGCAGACTGGGAGATCCCACACATGTCCTCGGTGGATCTCTGGAAAGGGCCAGAGGCGTAAAAGTTGAGAACCATAGTGATCTTCAGAGCCACTAGCGTTGCCCATCCCCATGGGTCTCAGCTCATCCTGCAGCATGATGCAGAGATCAAAGTTTCTAGTCAATGGTAACCCCCAGGATGTTGATAGTGTGGGATTCAGTGATGGTAATGCCATTGAACATAAAGGGGCAATGATTGGATTCTCCCTCATTGGAGATGATCATTGCCTGACACTTGTGTGATGTGAATGTCACTTGCCACTTGTCAGCCCAAGCCTGGATATTGTCCAGGTCTTGCTGCATTTGGACATGGACTGTTTCAATAACTGAGGAGTCGTGACTGGTGCTTGTGCAATCATCAGCGAACATCCCCACTTCTGACTTTACGATGGAAGAAAAGTCATTGATGAAGCAGGTAAAGATAGTTGGGTCAAGGACACTACCCTGAGGGACTCCTGCAGTGATGTCCTGGAGCTGAGATGACTGACCTCCAACAACCACAACCAACTTCCTGTGTGCTAGGCATGACTCCAAGCGGTGGAGTGTTTTCCCCCTGATTCCCATTGACTCCAGTTTTGCTGGGGCTCCCTGATGCCACATTCTGTCAAATGCTGCCTTAATGTCAAGGGCAGTGACTCTCATCTCACCTCGGGAGTTCAGCTCTTTTGTCCATGTTTGAACCAAGGCTGTAATGAGGTCAGGAGCTGAGTGGCCCTGGTGGAATCTAAACTGGGCGTCAGTGAGCAGATTATTGCTAAGCAAGTGCCAGTTGATAGCACTGTTGAAGATCCCTTCCATTACTTCACTGATGATGGAGAGTAGACTGATGGGCGGTAATTGGCTGGATTGAATTTGTCCTGCTTTTTGTGTACAGGACATACCTGGGCAATTTTCCGCATAGCCAAGTAGATGCCAATGTTGTAGCTGTACTGGAACAGCTTGGCTAGGGGCGCAGCAAGTTCTGGAGCACAAGTCTTCAGTACTATTGCCGGAATATTGTAAGGGCTCATAGCCTTTGCACTATCCAGTGCCTTCAGCCATTTCTTGATATCACATGGAGTGAATCGAGTTGTCTGAAGACTGGCGTCTGTGATGTTGGGGACCTCTGAAGGAGGCCGAGATGGATCAACCACTCGGCACTTCTGGCTGAAGATTGTAGCAAAAGCTTCAGCCTTATCTTTTGCACTGCTGTGCTCAGCTCCTCTATCAATGAGGGTGGGAATATTTGTGGAGCCTCCTCCTCCAGTGAGTTGTTTAATTATCCACCACCATTCACGACTGGATGTGGCAGGACTGCAGAGCTTAGATCTGATCCGTTGGTTGTGGGATCTCTTAGCTCTGTCTATCACTTGCTGCTTATGCTGTTTGGCATGCATGTAACCCTGTTTTATAGCTTCACCAGGTTGACACCTCATTTTTAGGTATCGTTAGTGCTAATCCTGGCATGTCCTCCTGCACTCTTCACTGAACCAGGGTTGATTCCCTGGCTTGATGATAATGATAGAGTGTGGGATATGTCGGGCCATGAGTTTACAGATTGTGTTCGAGCACAATTCTGTTGCTGCTGATGGTGCACAGCGCCTCATAGATGCCCAGTCTTGAGTTGCTAGATCTGTTCGGAATCTATCCCATTTAGCACAGTGGTAGTGCCACACAACAAAATGGAGGATATCCTCAATGTGAAGGCAGGACTTCATCTCCACAATGACTGTACGGTGGACACTCCTACCAGTAGTGTCATGGACAGATGCATCTGCAGCAGGCAGGTTGGTGAGGATGAAGTCAAGTCTGCTTTTACTTCTTGTTGGTTCCCTCATCACCTGCCGCTGACCCATTCTAGCAACTATGTCATTTAGGACTCAGCCAGCTCAGTCAGTAGTGGTGCTGCTGAGCCACTTTTGGTGATGGACATTCAAGTCCCCCAACCAGAGTACATTCTGTGCCCTTGCCACCCTCAGTGTTCCCTCCAAGCAGTGTTCAACATGGAGGAGCGCTGATTCATCAGCTGAGGGAGGGCGGTATGTGGCAATCAGCAGGTTTCCTTGTCCATGTACGATCTGTTGCCATGAGACTTCATGTGGTCCGGAGTCGATGTTGAGGACTCCCAGGGCAACTCCCTGCCAACTGTATACCACTGTGCCATCATCTCTGCTGGGTGTCTCCTGCCGGTGGGACAGGACATACCCAGAGATGATGCTGGTGGTGTCTGGGACATTATCTATAAGATATGATTCCGTGAGGATGACTATGTCAGGCTGTTGCTTGACTAGTTGTGAGACAGCTCTCCCAATTTTGGCACTAGCCCCCAGATGTTAGTAAGCAGGACTTTGTAGGGTTGACAGGGCTGAGATTGCCATTGTCGTTTCTGGTGCCTAGGTCAAAGCTGGTTGGTCCGTCCGGTTTCATGGTGGCGAAATTAAGGAAGTTAATTTCAGCAGATGAAAAGTAGTGAAGAAATTTAAGGGACTAAAATCTGACAAATCCCCAGGGCCTGATGGCCTACACCCTGGTGTTCTAAAAGAGATAGCTGCAGAGATAGTGAATGTGTTGTCTATGGTTTTCCAAAATTCCTTAGATTTGGGAATGGTCCCATTAGATTGGAAGTTGGCAAATGTTACACCACTTTTTCAGAAAGGAGGGAGAGAGAGAATAGGGAACTCAGGCCAGTTAGCCTGACATCAGTTGTTGGGAAGATGCTAGAATCTATTATTAAGGAAGTCTTAACAATGCACTTGGAAAGGCATAGAATGATTAGAACAAGTCAACATGGTTTTACTAAAGGGAAATCATGTTTGACCATTTTATTAGAGTTTTTTGAGGATGTAACTTGTAGGGAAGGTAAAGGGGAACCAGTAGATGTAGTATATCTGGATTTCAAAAGGCATTCAGTAAGGTGCCATACAAAAAGATAACAGGCTACATACGGGCTCATGGCGTTGGGGGTAACATATCAGCATGGGTAGAGGATTGGCTAATGGATAGAAAGCAGAGAGTGGGAATAAATGGGGCTTTTTCAAACTGGCAGGCAGTGAATAGTGGAGTACCGCAAGGACCTGTGTCAGGGCCTTAGCTATTTACAATCTATATCAATGACTTTGATGAAGAGACAGAGAGTAATGTATCTAAGTTTGCTGATGATACAAAACTAGGTGGAAAGAAAAGCTGTGGGCAGGCCCAAAGAGGTTGCAAAGAGATATCGACAGGTTAAGTGAGTGGACAACAAGATGTCAAATGGAGTATAATGTAGGGAATTGTGAAGCTATCCATTGCTCGTAAGAAGAGAAAAGCTGAAGCAATTTCTAAGTGTTGATGTTCAAAGAGATTTGGATGTGCTCAATGCATGTAGGCCTTTATTGCAAGAGGATTGGAGTTCAAGAATACAAGAATCTTACTACAGTTGTATAGAGTTTTGGTGAGACCAAATGTGGAGTACTGTGTACAGCTTTGGTCTCTGCATTTTGGAAAGGATATACTTGCACTGGAGCTGGTACAGAAAAGATTGGTCCCTGGGATAAGGGGGTTGTCCTATGAAGAAAGGCTGAGTAAATTGGGTTTATATTCTCTGGGGTTTAGAAGAATGAAAGGCGATCTCATGAAACCTTCAAAATTCTGAAGGAGCTTGATCGGGTGGACGCTGAGAGATTGTTTCCGCTTGTTGGGGAATCTAAAACACGGGGCCAGAGTCTCAAGATAAAGGGTAGATTATTTAGGACTCAAGACAAGGAGAAATTACTTCACCCAAAGGATGAAGCTTTGGAATTCCCTACTCCAAATAGTTGTGGACGCTCCATCATTGAATACATTTAAAGCTGGGATAGTTGGATTTTTGGTCTCTCAGAATTAAGGGATACGGGAAGTGACTGGGAAAATGGAGTTTAAATCCAAGATCAGCCATGATTGTATTGAATGGCAGAGCAGGCTCAATGGGCCATATGGTCTGCTCCTATTTCTTGTGTTCTTATGTACATCTCTCCTGATTTTTATTTTAATTGCTTTCAGTAGAAGTAAAATTGTGAGAAATGTAAAATGGGCAGTTTGCTATCATTAGTTTTACGATATCGCGTAAAGTCAAAATCCATCCCCTTATATTCACTAATGCTATTGTAGCCAGAAAAGCATTCTGAAATAATTGGGCCCGTAAGAAGTTTTTATAGAGAATTTTAATGTTTTGTAGGGTTTTGAGAGGGTCAATTGGGAAAGACTATTTCCTCTAGTTGAAGGATCATTGGGGTTCTCAATATAAAACTGTCACAAAGAGAATGTGGAGGAAGATGAGGAAAAATTTCTTTACTCAGATGGTTGTTGAAGCACGAGGTATATTGCCACTGGGAGTGTTTGAGGCAGAGACCAAGAAAAGTTGAATAAATATTTGATGTAAAGGAACATACTGGGATTTGGGGAGAGTATGAGAGAACAAGATTAGTTTTGAATTGCTCTGGGAAAGAGCTGGTGCTGATAAAATTGGCCTCTTCGCTTTTTTTCTTTTATTCTTTCATGGAGTGTGGGCATCGCTGGCTGGGCCAGCAGTTATTACCCATCCCTAATTGCCCTTGAGACGGCGGTGATGAGCTGCCTTCTTGAACCACTGTAATCCATTTGGTATAGGTACACCCACAATGCTTTAGAGAAGGAATGTGTGCTGTAAACATTCAGCACAACCCTATTAACCCATGTAGCACATAATAGGAGTTAATTTCAAGGGTTTGACCTCATATTATCGAATTAACAGTAAATGCCCTGAATTAATTTGAACATTTAATATAAGATTATAAAGGAGAAAATTATGAATGTGACAAGTAGAGTAAGGTAGCTTAGGTTAAAATATAAATTCAGCTCAACTCTTCATTTTTCCCCTATCTATTGCATGTGTTCAGTTGTGTCTTCATCAAAGGTTTCAGACATTAAATTTAACAGCAAAATTGTATGAACTTTTCCCCATCTCCTCCTACTCCTTTCTCCCATGCCAGAGAACCAAATTTACTTTGCTCAAATCAATAGCCAGTGAGGAGGGTATCCTACCTTTCCCTCCCCCCCTTTCCCTTTTTCTCTTCTCCATTTAGGAGCATAGCTGCACTGGCAGTACCAGTCTCTTAGTACTTTGCCCGTATAGGTGAGCAAGTTATTTGATCATAGAAGTCATCACAGACAAGCCCAATTGGGTGCTTAGCACATATTTTTACACAACTTTCCACCAGGAGTCAGTAAGTCTTACTCAAGGGTAGAAACCATCATTGATATTTTCCCTTTCTTACTCCAGAAATAGTGGTACACACTTCAACACACCAAATGTGAATGTAAAATTTAACATGGACCAGCAATTGGGCCTGAGAATGTCTGACCTGTATGACTGGCAGTGAATTTAGCCTTAAGCATAAAGGGTTCAGAGTATTGCATTGGCTTTAATGTACACTAGTGATGACAGAAAAATAACACTAGCAAGTTAGACTGATTCCTTAACTAATGTGCACATTGTGAGTTGAAAGTGGCTGAATTCGGGTCCTGACAGTCCACAGTCAAGCTTTTCAAAGGTGCTAAAATAGAACTGAATATTTGGCGGAATCCCCCTTTTAGTGGATTTTGTTGATGCTTTATCTAAGATCGTTAACAGAAGTATGACAGGTGAGTTAGCGTCACATTCGATACAATTTCTGGTCTCTTTCATGATTCATTTCTAAGCAGAGGCTGATTGAGCTGAACTACATTTAATTACAGTGCAATCTCCCAAGCTGCATCTTGCCTGCATATATCTAATTATGACATTGCCATGATCCCACACGATTTTGCCTAAGGTGTTTTCATCTTTTACTCAGTTCGCTCTTCTGTATTCCAGATGATTCCATTCCTCAGTAGCCAAATGGATTGAATTTCAGGTCCTTAGAATGAAAAAGCATGCATGTAACCTTCCAATGCCTTTTAGTTATTGCTGGCACCAGTGTTATATTACTGACCAAATATTTCCTGTGGTAAGGTGACTGGGAGAAAACAGTTTGATATTGCGATGTCAAATGGTGCCGTACATACTCAACAAAGAAGTTGTTTTCCTGAAAGTTCTCTCATTCCCACTTAACTAGGACCATTCTGTTTATTACAGAAAATGACAAACCTCCCTTTCTCGCACTGGATCTGTTCATTCGTGTCATAGGAATGCAGTCAGCATTAAATTCCTGATAAGTAAATGATTTTTGTTTGCCTTGTGATATACTTTCTCAACCTAGTGATTGCGTATTCTTCACAATGCAGCTGGAGTATTGTGTTTCTCTTACTTCACTGTTAAGTAGAAGATTAAGCAGGAAGTTTCTTTTCGCATATGTATTTTAGGAACTGCAGAGGCATTTTTCATTTTTGTGCACACATGATGCATGAAAGCATAAATATGTTTAGAAATGATAGGGTGGATTTTCTAAGTCCTCATTTGGCATAAGAGAATACTGTAAATTATGAGCATACATTATTGTGGGACATAGTGGAAGTTGTTTCAGAAAACTTTGCAGTTACACTATATCGTTGCATGTTAGAAAACAGCAAGTAGGCATTTGTACAAACAAACACCTTTTTCATATTAGTACACATAGATACATAAATAAATGTATAGAAAATAGCTACTTTGGGCCCAATGGTATTGCTGAAACAAATTGAGTATTTCATAGCATTTGACATTGCTTGTACATATCCTATCACAGAGGTACTCGCCCAACACCATCATGGTAACACCTTGGCAGCAACAGTCAGAAGGGACAAAAATAGAGCTCTATTTTTTAGAAAAGGGAAGACTGAGAGGAGACTTTATACCTAGACTTGGATTTCCAAAAGGACTTTGATAAGGTGCCACATCAAAAAGGTGTCACATCACACAAGATAAAAGAACATGGTGTAGGGAGTAACATATTAGCATGAATAAAGGATTGGTTAGTTAACAGGAAGCAGAGTGTACAGATAAATAGGTCTTTTTTGGGTTGTAAGCTGTGACTAGTGGAGTGCCACAGAGATCAGTGCTGGGGCCTCAATTATTTACAATCTAGGTCAGAATTTTATGTTGAATAAGTGGACGTGTGCCCGGCCCAAAATCACATGAAATCACACAAAAAGACATCAGGCGCGCATGCTGACATCTTCATGCTCCCGCGCAACATTACGGTCAGAGGATGCGCGCAGGAGTCAGAAGCACACCCGCCGATAATTAAGCAGGCAATTAAGCCCATTAAAGAAGCAATTATTAGAGATTTTACGTGGCCTGTGCACTTTTACAGTTGGCGGGCAGGTCAATCGGCCAGGTGGCCTTCATGTTTTCACTTTATACTCAATCCAGGATGGGATAAAATGTCCAGGATGAAATAAAGTAAAAGAAGATGTTTGAGGGTTGAGGTGTTATGAGTACTGCTGTCAGTTGCTTGAATTTGCATTACAGAGAGAGTTTGCAGCAATTTTTTATGCAAACTTCATTGGAACAATTCTGTGGCTCCCTAAGGCAGCTCCACAGCAGTTGTCAGCCTTCAGGGAACTCATTGCCCATTTGCACCCTCACTTCTCTCAGCACCTGCCCTCTTCCTGTTCCCATCTGGCAGTGCAGAGTCTCTCAGTGCACGTTTCATGCTGGCTGCCTGTTAATTGCCAGCCAGTGTGAAATTGCGTTCAGGGTCTGATCGCGGCCAGACATAGAAATTGTGGCCGCTTCTGGACCTGCCAATCAAGCACCTGACAAGCACAAAATTCAGGCCCTAGAGTTGGATGCAGGGCTAAATGTATGGTAGCCAAATTTGCCAATGACACCAGAAGAGTTAGGAATATAAGTTGTCAAGAGGAGTTAGAGAGTCTGAAAAGGGACATAGACAAGTTAAATGAGTGAGCAAAAATTAAGCAGATAGAGTATAATGTGGGAAATGTGAACTTGTCCACATTGGCAGGGAGAATAGAAAAGTAGCATATGATTTAAATAGAGAGAGATTGCTGAACCTGGTGGTACAGAGGGACCTGGCTGTCATGGTACATGAATCACAAAAAGTTAGTAAGCAGGTACCGCAAGTGATTAGAAAGGCAAGTGGAATGTCGGCTTTTATTGCAAGGGGAATGGAATATAAAAGTAAAGGAGTTTTACTGCAGTTGTACAGGACCTTGATGAGACAGCAGATAGAATACTGTGTAAAATTTTGGTCTCCTTATTTGAAAAAAAGATATAATTGCTTTAGAAGCAGTACAGAGAAGGCTCACTCAACTCATTCCTGAGATGAAGGGCTTATACTATGAAGAAAGGTTGAACATATTGGGCCTACACCCATTGGAGTTTAGAAGAATGAGAGGTGAACTTATTGAAACATATAAGATCCTGAGGAAACTTGACAGAGTAGATATGCGGAGGATGTTTCCACTTGTGGGGGAGTCTAGAACTAGAGGACACTCAGTTTAAGAATAAGAGGTCTCCCTTTTAAGACATAGATGAGACAATTTTTCTCTCAGAAGGTCGTTAGTATGTGGAATTCTCTCCTTCAGAGAGTAGTGGAGGCTGGGACATTGAATTTATTCAAGGCAGAGTTCGACTTTTGATAGACAAGGGAGTCAAAGGTTATGGGGGAAAGCGGAATTGAGGCCACACGCAGATCAGCCATGATCTTATTGAATGGCAGAGCAAGCTCGAAGGGCCAAATGGCCATCTTCTGCTCCATTATCTATGTTCCTAAAAGGCACTTTAAAATTGCAGAGAGGTTCAATGGAGTAGTGTAGGTAAGAAGTTCCCACTTGTGAGAGAGTCCAAAAACCAGAGGCCATAAATATAAGATAGTCCATGATAAATCCAGTAAGGAATTTAGGAGTTACCTCCTTTTTCAGAACGGTGGAAGTGGAACTCATTACCACATGGAGTGGTTGAGACGAACACCAAAGTTACATAAAAGGTCACATTCTGAGATTAAGCCAGTCTGTTCACAATCTTGCTGTCACATTTGATCCCAAGATGAGCTTCCAAGCTCATATTTGTGCAATCACTAACATTGTCTATTTCTACCCCTGTAACATTGATTTGTCCCTGTCTCAGCTCAACTGCTGCTGAAATCCTCATTCATGCCTTTGTTACCTCTAGACTCAACTATTCAAACGTATTCCTGGCCTCCCATATTCTACCCTCTGAGATCATCCAAAACTTTACTGCCTGTGTTTCAACTTGCAGCAAGTCCTGTTGTCCTACCACCCCCTGGCTCGCTGACCTACATTGGTGTCCAGTCAAGCAATGTCTAGATTTTAAAATTTTTATCCTTGTTTTCAAACCTCTCCATGGGTTCAGCCCTCCCTATCTCTGTAATCCCTCCCAGCCCCACAAAACTCCGACATATCTGCACTACTCTAATTCTGGCTTCTTGTGCATCCCAAATTTTAATTGCTACGTCATTGGTGGCCATAGTTGTCTAGACCCCAAGCTCTGGAATTCCCACCTTACATCTCTCTACCTCACTTTCCTCCTTTAACACAATCTTTTAAACCTCCTTCTTTGCCTAAGCTTTTGGTCATCTGATGTGGCTTTTGTCATACTTTGTTTTATAATGCTTCTATGAAGCATTTTGGGGTATTTCATTATGTTAAAGACACTATAGAAATATAAGTTGTTGTTGTTACTGTATCATGTGATATGGTACCAAACTGACAACATCCAGGGAATGTGGGTTTCTGTTCTGTGCGAACTTAGTTGTTCCAAATGAGCTGTTGCCGAATGTCCTAGAATTAAACTTAGTGCTGCTGGGGACTAACACCGATTGTGGTCATAGAGTATTCTAGCTGATCTTTACAAGCAGAAGTTCTGGCATGATGAGGTGCCTGCCTGCTCTTGGTAAAAACAAAGGACCCAAATTTCCGGATAAAGGAACAAGACAATAACAGTGAAATTTGTCTTGGGCAGTAGTGCAAATAGGTAATAGCAAATCAGCAACCTGATGCAGAAGAAAAAGTGGCAGAGTGTAAAACGTGCTGCCAATTCGCTAATGCCCATTTTGTGCCAAGACAAAGACAAATTACATCCTAGAGTGTAGTCAGATAAGCGTAATAGGCAATATTAGAGCTCAAGCACAGCAGCAGCAAGCAAGTGCTGCAGAGTTTATTGGATGAGGGCATGCATTAACCTATAAAGGACAAGACCTTGCTCTCTTTGCCTGACATAGAGCTAATCTTGGTCAATGAGTGTCAGAACGCAGTACCAGTAGGTATAACAAGAGCATAGCTTCTATGTACCGGATATTGAATTCAATAAAAATCTGGATTAAAATTCCAATGATGACCATGAAACCATTGTCGTGAAAACCCATCTGGTTCACTAATATCCTTTTGAGAAGGAAATCTGCCATCTTTACCTGGTCTGGCCTACACGTGACTCCAGATCCACAACAATGAGGTTGACTTTTTAATATCCTCCGAAATGGCCTAGCAAGCCACTCAGTTGTATCAAAACTGCAAAAAACAAATCAATAAGTAATGAAACTAGGTGGACCACCTGGCATCGAACTAGGCACCAGAAACGACAACAAAAAATTCAGCCCTTTCGACTCTGCACAGTCCTCCTTACTAACATCTGGGGGCTTGTGCCAAAATAGGGAAAGCTGTCTCACAAACTAGTCGAGCAACAGCCTGACATAATCATACTTACAGAATCATACCTTACAGATAATGTCCCAGACACCCTGGGTACGTCCTGTCCCACCAGCAGGACAGACCCAGCAGAGGTGGTGGTACTGTGGGCTACAGTCATGAGGGAGTTGCCCTGGGAGTCCTCAACATCAACTCTTGAGGTCTCACGGTACCAGGCCAAACAGGCAAGGAAACCTCCTGCTATTACTGCGTACCGTCCCCCCTCAGCTAATGAATCAGTGCTCCTCCATGTTGAACACCACTTGGAGGAAGCACTGATGGTGGCAAGGGCGCACAATGTACTCTAAGTTGGGGATTTCAATGTTCATCACCAAGAGTGGCTCGGTAGCACCACTACAGGCTGAGCTGGACGAGTCCTAAAGCCCATAGCTGCTAGACTGGGTCTGTGGCAGTGGTGAGGGAACCAAGAAGAGGGAAAGACATATTAGGCCTCATCCTCACCAACCTGCCAGCCACAGATGCATCTGTCCATGACAGTATCGGTAGGAGTGACCATCACACAGTCATTGTGGAGACGAAGCCCCGTCTTCACATTGAGGATACTCTCCATTGTGTTTTGTGGCACTACCACTGTACTAAATGGGATAGATTTCAAACAGATCTAGCAACTCAAGACTGGGCAGCCCAGAGGCGCTGTGGGCCATTAGCAGCAGCGAATTGTACTCAAACACAATCTATAACCTCAGGCCCGGCATATCCACCACTCTCCCATTACCACCAAGCCAGGGGATCAGCCCTGGTTCAATGAAGAGTGCAAGAGGATATGCCAGAAGCAGCACCAGGCATACCTAAAAATGAGGTGTCAACCTGGTAAAGCTATAACACAGGACTACTTGCATTGCCAAACAGCATAAGCAGCAAGTGATAGACAGAGCTAAGCGATCCCACAACCAATGGATCAGATCTAAGTTCTGCAGTCCTGCTATGTCCAGTCATGAATGGTGGAGAACAATTAAACAACTCACTGGAGGAGGAGGCGCAACAAATATCCCAATCCTCAATGATGTGGGAGGCCAGCACGTCATTGCAAAAGATAAGGCTAAAGACTTTGCAATAGGAGGACTCCAGCATCATAGATGCCAGTCTTCAGCCAATTCGATTCACTCCATGATATCAAGAAACAGCTGAAGGCACTGGATACTGCAAAGGCTATGGGACCTGACAATATTCCGGCAATAGTACTGAAGACTTGTGTTCCAGGACTTGCCACACCCCTAGCCAAGCTGTTCCAGTAATGCTACAACACTGGCATCTATCTGGCAATGTGGAAAATTGCCCAAGTATGTCCTGTACACAAAAAGCAGGAAATCCAAACTGGCCAAATACTGCCCATCAGTCTACTCTCGACCATCAATAACATGTTGGAAGGGGTCATCAACGGTGCTATCAAGCATCACTTGCTTAGCAAAACCTGCTCACTGATACTCAGCTTACGTTCTGGCAGGGTCACTCAGCTCCTGACCTCGTTCCAGCCTTGGTTAAAACATGGACAAAAGCTCAAGAGGTGAGTTGAGAGTGACTGCCCTTGATAGCAAGGCAGCATTTGACTGAGTGTGGCATCAAGGAGCCCAAGCAAAACTTGTGCCAATGGGAATCGGGAAAAACACTGGTTGGAGTCATACCTAACACAAAGGAAGATGGTTGTGGTTGTTGGAGGTCAACCATTTCAGCTCCAGGATGTCACTGCAGGAGTTGCTCAGGGTAGTGTCTTTGGTCCAACCATCTTCAGCTGCTTCATCAATGACCTTCCTTCCATCATAAGGTCAGAAGTGGGGATGTTCACTGATGATTGCACAATGTTCAGCACTATTCGCAACTCCTCAGATACTAAACCAGTCCATGTCCAAAGACACCGAGACCTGGACAATATCCAAGCTTGGGCTACGAGTGGCAAGTAACATTCACGCCACACAAGTGCCAGGCAATGACTGTCTCTAACAAGAGAAAATCTAGCCATCACCCCTTGACATTCAATGGCATTACCATCGCTGGATCCCCCACTATCAACATCCTGGGAGTTACCATTGACAGAAACTGAACTGGCCTAGCTATATAAATACTGAGGCTACAAGAGCAGGTCAGAGGCTAGGAATCCTGCCAGGAGTAACTCACCTCCTGACTCCCCAAAGCCTGTCCACCATCTGCAAGGCACAGGTCAGGAGTGTGATGGAATACTCTCCACTTGTCTCCAACAACACTCAAGAAGCTCAACACCATCCAGGACAATGCAGCTGCTTGATTGGCACCCGGTCCACAATATTCAGTCCCTCCACCACCGATGCACAGTGACAGTAGTGTGTACCATCTACAAGCTGCACTGCAAAAACTCATCAAGGCTCCTTTGGCAACACCTTCCAAACCCATGGCTATTACTATCTAGAAGGGCAAGGGCAGCGGACACATGGGAACACCACCACCTGGAAGTTCCCCTCTAAGCCACTCACCATCCTGACTTGGAAATATATATCCGTTCCTTCACAGTTCCTGGGTCAAAATCCTGGAATTCCCTCCCTAACAGCACCTACACTACAGGGACCGCAGCGGTTCAGGAAGGCAGCTCACCACCACCTTCTCAAGGGCAATTAGGGATGGGCAATAAACGCTGGCCTAGCCACCACTGCCCACATCCCATGAATGAATAAAAAAAGACAAATTATACAAGGTAAACTATGTCTCTTAAAGGACCAGTAAATTTGCTTTTATTTTGCACTAAGTGGCTTCGAGACCAAAAGGCTCTGCTGAGCACTTTGAAACACATTTTGTAGTTTTCTTTTGATCAGGAATATTAATAATGCTGAACCGTTGCAATCTTAATGGAATGTATGCTGCTCTAACCATATCTTGAACCTATTCAATTACAGTACTTTGAAATATGATGTCGTCATTAGCAGCAAAATGGGATAAGCTCCAAATAAAATTGCCAATTTTTTGTGATCCAATAGTATCATGTTTATTTTGGATGATACTCCTTCTTCCAGGTCTGGCTCTGTGGTGGCTCAGTGGAGGTTCTGCCCTGCTCTAGAGTTGGTCATGTCTACAGGAAACCTCCCCTATATTCCCTGCCAGATGAAGAGACTGTGGTGAGAAACAAAGTCCGTGTTGCAGAGGTTTGGCTGGATTCCTTCAAAGAGATTTTCTACAAGCGAGACAGGACTGCATATTTGCTCAGCAAGGTCAGCGAGTGACTTTTGTGTTGCTCAATTTTTTAAAAACAGGTGAATTAATATTTCCTTGAGGCACGCCCACTTGGAACTAGAGGTTGTTCCACACAGCACCCAGATTTCCGGCCTTGCTCTACAGGCAGCTTTGACAGGGCTCTTTAATTTTCTCAAAGAAAAAGATATATTAAGTAAAATAAAGTCACATTTTAACCACATATAAAAGTATATTTTAATGAGTAATAACTCCTTTCCTAAAAGAATGAACCAAAATTCAGTGCTGAAACTATGAAATAAAGTCTTCAGTACCAGACAATCGAAATGATTCAGGCATTGATTTTAAACTAAAAGGCTGATGAATACTGAGTGGTCCCTCAAAAATTAATAAATATTTAATGTGGAAATCGCTTTGACTAATATTATGTGCGTGTATCAAATTTTTCTTTCTGTTATTTTAAACGAATTATTAGCCCATTCATTTTTAAACAGTGTGACCTCAGCTGACTAGGCCGTAAGCTTTTGAACTCCCTCCTTAAACTCCACTTTTCCAACCCCCTCTCCTCTGTTTAGACCCTCTTTAAAACATACCTCTTTAACCAAACTCTTGACATCTAGGCCAGGATATTTAGGTCGGCGAGCGGGTGGGGGGTAGGGGGGTGTGGGAGGGCCTGCTCGCCAATACATAAAATGATGGGGAATGACGTCGGGCAGAACTCCTGACATCATCCCACCCCATTTAAATTTTCAGGTCAGCAGGGGCGCAGCTGATTGTGCGCCCGCTGACCTGTCAATGGCCAATTGAGGCCATTTAAAAACTAATTCAAGTAATTAATGGACCTGTCCACCTGGCTGGCAGGCAAGCCGGGAGCTCTGGCGGGCTTCAGAAAAAGCATGAAACCTCATCTACGGGTGGGATGAGGTTTCATGAGGGTTTTTTAAAATTTAATAAAAGTTTGATTAAAAGTGATGGACAGTGTCACATGAGGGGACATGTCAGGGAAATTTTATTTTTGTGCATTTTCCATTTTTAAATTTGGTGCTGATCTCCCTGAGGCATGCGCAAAAGAACACACTCTCGGCTGAGGGAATCCTTTCCCGCCTGCACAGGGGGAGCACATAGCGCTTCCTGGCGGACGTCATGCTAGGTGGGCCTTAATTGGCCCACCCATGTAAAATGGAGGCGGGCCCCCGATCGGGGGTGCCGATTGGAGGCACGCCTGCACGCGCCCGCTCCTGTATTTCCCCCCCAAAGGGGGGAAATTCTTCCCCTAATATCTCCTTCTTTTGTTTGCATGCATTCTTTAATTATGTCTCCATGAAGCACCTTGGGATTTTTTGTTCTGTTAAAGAGACAATATAAATACACGTTTTTGTTCAATGATTTCTGACTTCAGTCAAAAGTAGATTCTTGCTTTTTGATTCTCATGAACATATAATATCTGAAGTTGGACTTTTTTTTACAGAAGAGGCTATCCCATCTCAAAGGCTGAAAAATAATATGATTAAACCTTTAGCAGGTTTTAATTTGTTTATTGTGTTTCCAATCAATTGTGCCTGGTGTTGGGGGTATTCAATATTCAAAATTACTAATGTTATTGTAAGAGTGTTCAAGTACCCATTTTTGAAATAAATTCAGAGAACGTCATGTGGAATTCGTATACGGTAAACTTTGGGTACAATTTTCCCGCCTGTGGATGAGGTTCCATGAAAAATGCAAAGGCTGCCTGGGCTTAAGGTTGGAAGGGCAGCTCCATTAATTATTTTAATTGTTAGTTAAATGGCCTTAATAGACCTTTGACAGTTTGGTGGGCACACAGCCAGATCGGCTGCGCGCCCGCTGAACTGAAAATCTAAGTGACACGCGGTGATGTCAGGACGCACGCCCGACGTCACCCAGCGTCATTTTATGTCCTGCTCGCCCAAGCCGAAGATCCTCCCCTTTGATTCATTTTGCGCACAAGCTTTTCTGCAATTGAATTGTTAATTCTGGATTGTGGGTAAATTTATTTTATAAAAGACATTTGGTAGCTGCCAATATGTAGTATCTGGGAAATGTAAGAGATGTAATAGATTGCTTATATTCAGATATACCTGGATAACAATATCCCTGCTTTAGCTCCAGGAATGTATGTGTTTTGATTTTATGCTCATCTGACCCAGCTCTAATGGCCAGGATTTTACATTCGGTGTGCGGGGTTGGGCCTGACATGCCGGAACGTAAAATGACATGCGATGACATTGGGCGTGGTCCCGACGTCATCGCGCAGTCTCGCGATGTTTCATTCAGCCGGCGTGTACCGGAGTTGGCTGTGCACTAGTCAATAATTAAGAAGTCTGTTAAGGCCATTAACAAAGTAATTAATTTCAAGCTAATGCTGCCCCATCCAGCATTGGGAATGGGGGGCTTGCTGAGAGCTGTCCTTACTGCCGACCCCTTTGCCCCAAAACTACTGCCCTGCGACATCCTCCACACCCGCCATCACTCACCTGTGGCAACAGTGAAATCCTAGGCCTAGGGCGGCTGTTATTCCAGCAGCAGCCACCACTTCACCGATGGTGTTGCCATTCAGTAGAGCTGCCAGATCTAATTGGCTGGCAGCTCTCTGAGGGCGGAACTTCAGCCACAACCCTCGTCCCCTCCCCCCAGGTCCTTGACCCTGCGGAAGGCCCATTGCTGGCCAGTGGCACATAATTTGGCTGCCCCTCACTCAAAAAAGCGATGCGGGGCTCAACCTCGCCAGCTCTCTAGCCAGCAGGAGAGACCCCCCCTCATCTCCATTAAATCCAACGCCTGTATGGCCACAGCTGCGAACAATTATTTTTTGAATTGAGCAAAGCTTTTTGTAAGTGCATACAGATCTGGATTATATTTTAGAACTGTAAAGGCTGATAGCTCTTAGATATAAAATGAAAAAACAAAGTTGATACTCCCTCTTCTTAATAAATTTAACTGCCATTTAACGACTGCTTTGGCACAAAGTGCAGGATCTGAGCTCCTGTGCCCATAACCTGCACATATTGACAGATGAAAACAGTATTCTGCACAGGCATATTAAATTTCATATTTAGAACATGATAGCGTAAACTTTACTGAAGACATCACGGGTGGGGTTTTTAACCTTGTTAGGCGGGTGCAGGAGCAGGCGCGAAACCAACTGCCACCCACGATCGGGCCCCGACCACGACCACGACTTCACACGGGTTGGCCAATTAATAGCCAGCCAGCGTGAAAGGCACGCTGCAACATTCAGTGCTGTCACCCCGGGGGCAGGAGGAGCGCAAGTGCTGAAGTGTGCGCATGCCTGCGGGTGCGCTCAGTGAAAGCTCCCTGAAGGTACAGAGCTGCTTCAGAGAGCTGAAGATTTTTAACATTAAAAAGAAAGTCTTCACATGAGCAGGGGCAGGTTAAAAATGAGTTTTAAAATTTTTAATTGTTTTTTTTATTTAATGTCTGAAACCTCATCCCACCCGTGGATGAGGTTTCGTTAAAAATGCAAAGGCCGCCTGGCCTATTCGTCTGCCCACCAACCAAACGGTTGGACGGGCAATGAAAAATTCAATTTAATTAATTGATTAAGGGCATTAATAGGCCTCTTAATTGTCGGCAGGCAAGCTGCTGCCTCCCGCGTGCGCCCGCCGAGCGAAATATCGTGTGAGTATGCGATGACGTCGGGACGCTCACCCCAAGTCATCACGCGCTATTTCACTCGAGGTGCGTGCCCACCTGCAGGACGAAAAATTCTGCTCCATATATATCTTCAGAGGGATATATCATGATCACAATCCAATACATCAACAATTATTCTGCTTCTAGTTGAAAGTTGCTCAGCATTCATTTAACCACAAATGCAAATTAGAAACTATTTCCCATACCCTGCTATTGCCTTCTGACTCTTAATAATCTGTACAAATGAAAATGATATTTCAGAAAATTTTAGTTTGGCTGATTCCCAAGTTTCTCTATCTGTTGCAAATCAACCTTTTTAAAACCTTCATCCTTAGTTTAAAAGAACAGCAACGTCATGAAAAGAAATGTTTAGCAAAGCTTTTTATTCAGGCAGAAAAACAGGGGCAAAGGCAAAGGAAGTGTCCAGACGAGCTGTGCTCCATTTTCTCCATAAACCATAAGGTACAAAGTGCATAGCCGTGCATCTTACCACAACTTGCACCTTTTCTGCGTTGTGCTTTTAAATAAACAAAATCAGATTGTGAAGACCTTTTCATGTAGTCTAAAAAGTCTAAATGAGAAAGTGACTTTGTCGTCCAGTTTAATATTATCTGATTATAATGTAGGAAAATAGGAATTTCTAGACACAGAAAGACCAAGGTCCATGTAGTTTGCCTTCTTGTGATCCTAGTAGTTGCATGATACAACAATATGAAACTCTTGACTAATCATGGCAATGAAACTCTATCAATTTGTCTATAACAGGCCAAATCACTTGATGCAATTCAGCTAAATTCAGATATCTATTTCTGCCTGTTTTGGTAGACTGAGGTGCCTGACTGTATGGAGCGACTGCAGCTGCGGAAGAGACTAAGCTGTAAGAATTTTCATTGGTTTTTGACTAACATCTACCCAGAGCTCTACGTGCCTGAGGACAAATCTGGATACGCAGGGGCAGCAAGACAAAGGTTTTTGGTATTTTACCGAACTTTCTATTTGCTATTCTTAGTCTCTAAATGATGAGTTTCAATTGAATAAAACTTTTTTTTTAGTTCCTTTGCCAGTTATAAACAGAATTTTTTAGTATATGACGGACAGTTTTAACAATAATAATACAAACAAGATACTGCAATACTGTAAACCTGAAATAAAAATACTTGTTGCATACAAATAAAAATGCTTTCATTTGCAGTTTATTTTAATAAGCTTCATCAGACTTTGTTTATTTTCTTTCAGAGGCATATTGAATGTCATATCCATGGAAGAAAAGTGATTGTTTTTTAAATTTCATGTGCCATTATTCTATTAGAAAATATATTAAACCTATTGAGCATTTAATTAATTGTTTTCTCTAAATTTGCTCAACTCTTATACCCATTTTAAACATAGGACAAAATGTACTAAGCAGCAGCTATGAAACAAGAATACTGGTTATAAATGTCCTCATTCTATATATTTTATTTTTGCTTCCAGCTCCATAACATTGGCACAGGCTATTGTGCAGGTTACGAGACCAAATGGAGCACAGGTGGATATCCTGTTGCACTTGCTCCATGCAGTGGCAATGGGAATCAGGTAATGTCTAAAATACATAATGCTCAATGTACGTTTCACTGTTAAATATAAAAGTTGATATTGCTTTGCATGAGCATATAATAAATCTCTTGCTATCATAGCTTAAAATATTGGGTCAAATTGTCCAATCTACTATTACATTGAGTACCAGGTACCAAAATCAAGTAGAGGTTGGCTTAGCTGCTTCAACCATTGAACTGAGTTGAACAGCTACAGTATTGAGTTTTGTAATGTAAGGAAATAAATTAGTAGTGGCAAGTCATCCAAATGATTGGCAGAATTGTGCCCGTGGCAGGGGTGCTCGGCAGCAGCGACAGAGGCAGTTGGGAAGCCGACCGCGCCCGCAATCTGCACCGGACCGCGATTTCAGGCTGGCAGGCCAATTAAGGCCCACCCAGCGTGAAATGCAAGCAGCAGTGCTGAGAGCTGCCTGTGTGGGGGGAGGCAGGAGGGCAAGCGGGCCAAGCGCGAACTTTGCACATGCACGGGAGTGAGTGCTTCATAATATCCCTGAGGCACAGTGCTGCCTCAGGGAGATGAAGAGATGTAAAGAAAAATAATAAAAAAAATAAAAATGTAATGAAACTGTGACTCTGTCATATGAGCAGGGACACATTATTAATGAAAAATTTAAGTTCTTATTTTATTTTTATTTGCTTATGGAAACCTCATCCCGCACATGGATGAAGTTTCCAAAAAAATGTAAAGGCCACTTGGCCTTTTCGCCTGCCCACCAACTGTTAGAATGGGCAGGCAGCGAAAATTTGAATTGAACTGTTTACTTATTGGCCTTAACAGGCCTTTTAATTGTCGGCAGATGCACTGCTGGCTCCAGCGCCGTTCATCAACCAAACTATCACATGACTGCACTTTGACGTTGGCACGTTCAGCCAACACCAACGCATGTCATTTCACGCTCGAGTGAGTCGGGTGTGTGCCCGCCCGCCAAGCGAAAATTTCTGCCCAATGAGTTTCAATTGGGTAAACCAGTCAGTTATTTTTTTTAGTTCCTTGTCAGTTATAAGCAGAAAGTTGAACCTTGTGCATTTTGTTCTATGTTTAAAACAGGACAACTAAGACTTGCAATCTATAGAGAGGAAACAATGAATTATTCACTACCTTTAATTGAATAATTGTTTGAATAGTAGCCTTGCTTTAGTGCAATTAACACAAACCTGATTTATCCCACAGTCAGTTGTACACAGCCATAATAAATCTCCACTCATTGCAGTTATGTTAACAAACCTGTTATTCTTTCTCACGCAGCATTTTGAATATAATAGTGTAAGAGAAATCCGATTTGGTGCCATTGTTCAATTTTGCATTGATGTCAGAAACGAACAGGTCATATTGCAGAATTGTCACAGAGGGAAGAAGATGGAATCAGAACAGCAATGGGATGTGCAGAAGGTTTGTCAGCCTCCAACAATTTACTTGGCATACACGTATACTCTACTTAATTCAAATTATAGAATCAAAGAATGATGGAGCACAGAAGGAGGCCATGCAGTCATTATACTTGTGCCGGCTCTTTGCTAGAGCTGTCCAATTAGCCCATTGCTTGTCCCCATAGCTGTGTATTTTTTTCCTTTAACCTATGTATCCAATTCTCCTTTGAATGTTACTATTGAATATTACTGGTCAGGTAGGTAGATAAGTGGCAAAAGAATTTCAGTCTGAAGTGCGAGGTAATGCATTTGGGGAGGGCAAACAAGGCAAGGTAATATAAAATAAATCGTGGGGTTCTGAGGTGTGGAGGAACAGAGGGACCTCAGAGTGCATGTCCACAGATCCCTGTAGGTAGCAGGTCAGGTAGATGAGGTGGTCAAAAAGGCATAAGGGATGCCTTCCTTTATTGGCCAAGGCCTAGAGTATAAAAGCAGGGAGGTTATGCCAAATCTGAATAAAGCAGTTATACAATTCAGATTGAATTCCATTTGCCATTTTTCTGCCTACCTGACCAGTAATATTCAATAGTAACACTCAAAGGAGAATTGGATAAATACTTGAAGGGGTAAAAAAAATTACACAGTTGTGGGGAAAAGCAAAGGGCTTGGATGCCTCTACCAAAGGTCTGTATAATTAACACAAACTTGACTTATTCTACAGTTAGACCGCAGCTGGAGTACTGCATACAGTTCTGGCCATCACATTACAGGAAGGATGTAATCGCACTAGAGAGATTACAGAGGAGTTTTAAAGGATGTTGCCAGGAATTGAGAATTTCAGCTAAGAGGAAAGATAGGATAGGCTGAGGCTGTTTTCTTTGGAACAGAGAGGGCTGAGGCAGAATTTAACTGAGCTGTATAAAATTATGAGGGCCCTAGATAGACTGGATAGGAAGGAACTATTTCCATTAACAGAGAGGGCAATAAACAGAGGGTATAGATTAAATTAATTGGTAGAAAGGATAAGGGGGAGATGAGGAGTAGCTTTTTCACCCAGAGGGTGATGTGGGTAGGGGCAAGAAAAGGTTGTTGCATTTAAGAAACACTTGGATTCACCTGATGTGCTGTAGCCTCTACCTTTACTGTGACATTGGCAGCATCCTTTCAGTACCTCAGTCGTGCTCTTTTCCTCAACAAGACCATCTCCTTTTTGGCCCCAATCAGTTCCACTCTACTGTTCACTACCTTTCTACTGTTCATACATTTATGAAATACTTTTAGGATGTTTCTTATGTTAGTTGCTAATCTGTTTTTTGGAATTTTCCCCCATTATTCCCTTTTACAGATCTCCTGTGTATCTTCTATATTAAGTTTGGTTCTCCACTCTATTACAAACCTTACATTTATTATAAGCCTCTTTTATCTGTAACATTTTAATCTCTTTATCTTTAAGCACCTAGGAAGCTCTGCTTAGTTAATTTTACTGTTATTCCTTTAGATCTAATTAATTACTGATTAATTATATATTTACTGTTGGTTTTGGTTTAAAGCAGTTAGCATCTCCTTCTCCCTCCACAGCAAATTCCCACATCCACAAAATTCCCGTGCCAGTCTATTTAGCAGATGCGCTAATTCACATTTTAGCACTAAACTCCTAATTCACTGTTATGTTGCTTCATTCAAATTAATAAATAATTAAATTTTAGCACAAAAACAGATTTGAGTTACTACAGCAAACTATTTTATGACACATATGTGTATTTGTGTTTAAATTACAGGTTTAAAGCTTAATTATTTTGTTTTTAAAATACAAGGGATATTAAATTAGACTTCATTGCATACTGAATGTGTAGATGTGAAAACAATATTGAATCTATATTGCTGGTACATATAGAAAATAGTGCACTGGTCATGGAACATTTTTGAGTTCATTCAACACACAAATGAAAGTTTTTTTTACAGTCAGGTAGGCTGTGGCGCGGTGGGGATTGGGGAGTGGTGGGTCAGTGTGAAGGGCAGGAGGGACACCCTCACCAGGCTGCAGATACGTCTGCCATGTTTTACCTGACAGCTTGCCCATGTGGCATGGCCCCAACCTACTGCTGGTGGGATGAGGCCCTTTAGTCACCCTTCACACTCCCAGACTTAAATGAGGGGAGTGGGAAGCTGATGGGCTGTCCACTCCAAGTCTTCCCACTCCATTGTACATAGGAGGTGGGGAGTCTGCAGAAGGATTTAGACAGGTTAGGAGAATGGGCAAAGAAGTGGCAGATGGAATACAATGTGGGGACATGTGAAGTTCTGCACTTTGGTAGGAAGAATAGAGGCATTGACTATTTTCTAACTGGGGAGAGAATTCAGAAATCTGGAGTGCAAAGGGACTTGGGTCCAGGATTCTCTTAAGATTAACTTGCAGGTTGAGTCGGTAGTTAGGAAGGCAAATGCAATATTGGCATTTATTTCGAAAGGACTAGAATATAAAAGCAGTGATGTGCTGCTGAGGCTTTATAAGGCTCTGATCAGACCACATTTAGAATATTGTGAGCAATTTTGGGCCCCGTATCTCAGGAAGGATGTGCTGGCCCTGGAGAGGGTCCAGAGGAGGTTCACGAGAATGATCCCAGGAATGAAAAGCTTAACATATGAGGAATGTTTGAGGACTCTGGGTCTATACTCAATGGAGTTTAGAAGGATAAGGGGGGATCTGATTGAAACTTACAGAATACTGAAAGGCCTGGATAGAGTGGACGTGGGGAAGATGTTTCCATTAGTAGGAGAGACTAGGACGCAAGGGCACAGCCTCAGAGTAAAAGGAAGACCTTTTAGAACAGAGATAAGGAGAAACTTCTTTAGCCAGAGAGTGGTGAATCTATGGAATTCATTGCCACAAAAGGCTGTAGAGGCCAGGTCATTGAGTGTATTTAAGACCGAGATAGATAGTTTCTTGATTGGTAAGGGGATCAAAGGTTACGGGGAGAAGGCGGGAGAATGGGGTTGAGAAACTTATCAGCCATGATTGAATGGCAGAGCAGACTCGATGGGCTGAATGGCCTAATTTCTTCTCCTATGTCTTATGGTCACCCCTTCTTCCCAGCCCAGTCCCAGCGGAGGGCATTAAATTCCACCCAGTGGGTGCAACATTGAATTTACCAGTAGGAAGGAGCAAATGGCTACAGGATGGAAGCAAAATGTGGGAAAGCTTTCCCCTGATCCTTAGTCTCATCTCTGGAGGTCATTATGGATGCAGGCAGGGCCAGAGGAATGCAGGGTCTCAATGGAAAGTGTAGATTGCTGCAAGCACACTTTTTAAGCGAAGCATGTCTAGATGAGTCTGTCATGGGCTTCTCTGACAGCCAGATGTGTGGCTGCAGGCATCAATAGCACATCTCTTCTTACTCCTCCTCCTCTGAGGATGCTGTGTGTTCTCCACCTGTCTCTTGTGCCAGCTCCAGTACTCACTGAAGTGCCATGTTGTGAAGGGCACAGTAGACCACAACAGTCTGGATACCTGTGCTGGGGAAGATTGAAGGGCACCTCCAGATCTGTCAAAGCGCCAGAATCTCATCTTGAGCAAGACAATGGCTTGCTCTGTTGTTCCAAAGAGGAGTTATATTGGACTCGAAACATTAACTCTGTTTTTCTCTCTCCACAGATCTGCCAGACCTGCTGAGTTTTTCCAGCATTCTCTATTTTTATTTCACATCTCCATCATATGCAGTATTTTGCTTTTATTTTGCTCTATTGTTGCCTGCTGCTGACATGGCTCCTGTTATACCTCTCCTGTGGCTCACTGCTGGGTTTCCTCACTGGGATCAGCAGCCAGGTCTTCAGTGATAGCTATCATCTCTCATTAGCCAATCACTGAAGCCACTTGCTAGAAGGAATACTTGTGGTCTATGAGCTCCCTGAGACCTGGTGAATGCTAATCTTGTGATGGCCACAGGCCAGCTGAACATTAAGGGAGTAGAAGCTTTTCTGATTAGTGAAGACTGCTGGTTGATCTGATGATGCCTTGATTGCCAAATGAGTGCAAACAATCACCCCACATCTGCGACTGGAGCAAAACCCTCTGGGTTTGTCTTGCCTTACCTGTGTCAAAGTGGATACAGTTTGTAGCCTTGGCAAACAAGGCTTTGGTGACCTGGGGTAATGCAGTTGTGTGCAGCAGATTGTGAGATTCTGCAGATATCAGCAGAAGATCCATGTAAGGAGCCGGGTGCAAAGAAATCAAGGGCTGTGGTGGCCTTAAAAGCCATGGACAATGCGTGGGCACTTGGTCATCTTGGGCAAAGGTCTCTTCCAGAATGTTGCAGAAGTCTGTGACCACTTTCGTGAGAGTCTGGTCCTTTGGAGGCACTGCTATTTGGACTTTTATCTTTATTTCAGGCGATGAGAAGATGCATAAATCGAATAGCTAAAGCACAAACTATCCAACATCACCAGCATGTTATCCCCTAAAATAGTGGACGTTATAGTTAAGATCTGCTGTTATTAAAGTCATTGTTAATGCTAGAGTGCCCAGAAGATGAGGTTACTGTTTTGGGACAGAGGTGGGTAGAGGCATAAGAACATAAGAAATAGGAGCAGGAGTAGGCCATTCGGCCCCTCAAACCTGCCCTGCCATTCAATAAGATCATGGCTGATCTGCCCCAGGCCTTAACTCCTCTTTCGTGCCAGCTCCTCATAACCCTCAACTCCCCAATATTTCAAAAATCTACCTTCTTTAAATACTTTCATTGATCTAGCCTCCACAACTCTCTGAGGTAGAGAATTCCAGACATTCACTACCCTCTGAGAGAAGAAATTCCTTCGCATCTCAGTTTAAAATGAGTGTCCCCTTATCCTGTAACTATGTCCCTTGGTTCGAGATTCCCCCACTAGTGGAAACAAGTGGAAAGCAGAGTGACACTTAGGAAGGAAGTCCTTTGTCAACACACAAGCTGGTGCACAAGTATATGCCCTTAGTATTGGCCTGCTTTTCTTCTGTTTCCAAGTACCCTGGGATCTGTGCATCAGGGAGTCATTGTTGAGTGAAATTAACCTGATAGCAACAGTATTGAGGCTGTAATCTGCAAGCCTGTGTTTAGCCACAGTGAAAGCTACTGCCACTGCACAAGCTGCTGCACGTGCTACTGGCTGGTGCTCATGCAAAGCAGCCAACCTATTGGAAAATCATAGGTGCTTTGGTCATGATTTTTCATCCATAGACATTAATGAGCAGTAATCTGCCAGCAATGGACCTACAGTTATCCAATAAACCATTGTCAGCATAAGAGGCCTCACCAAGTGATACAGAGGATTGAAACATTTTGCCCATATTTTCTTTGAAAGTAACTCTGGCTAAAAGTAACAAAAAATACTTAAGAAAGCCAAAGGCCCAACAAAGTAATTTATCTTAAATTTGCTCCACTGAAAGCAAATGTCCTGAAAGACAATGGTTTGGGTTTAGTGCAGCCTGTTGTGGCCGGGAGCATGGGGACTGGGACCAGTTAAATGTGGAAGAGGCCCCACGTCAGTCTCCCAGTGCTGGGAGGGCGGGCGGAAGGGGCTGACAGATTCCTGGCCACCGACAGCAGGATGTCAATTAAGATCATTAGAAATTGACACCCATTATTCCTAAACCCACTGCAATTTAGTGGTGGCTCTGGGATTAAATGGAGACCACACAGCTTTCCCTGCACCTCCCGAAGACTGCCCAGCGAATGTTGTCAGGCTTGCTGGTGACTTCCCAGAGGCAGGGGTAGCAGTCCCTTGTTATCAGACACTCAGTCCCTGATCAAGGGATCCAGCATTTGGATGGGGAAGGGGGAGGGAGGGGTGCTCTAAAAGCTAACCGCTGCCCTTGTCTCCCAAACCCCCTGCAACCCCCCCCCAACCCCCACCCCAACTGCCACTCCACGATCCTCATCATTCACATTTGGCGTGGGGTCCCTCAGTGATCCTGGGCCTCTGGTGGTGGGTGGGGGGTGGGGGGTGGGGGGGGGAGGGTGGGGGGGGGGGGGGGGTGGGGGGGGGGAGTGGGGGGGGGTGGGGGGGGGAGGGGGGGGTGGGGGGGGGAGGGGGAGGGTGGGGGGGGGTGCATTGTCGGCAGTTGCCATCACTCCTGACAATTCCGCCAGATGGGGTCCTGAATCCCAAGGAAGGCCCAGCACTGGCCACTTTAGTGCCTGAAGGGCACATAATACCATCGGGCCTCCCCGTGAAACTGACGGGGTTCCATGCCAGTTCTCCAACTGGTGGGAGCGACCCCGCTCGAGCTGATTAGGTCCACCCAATGGCCGCAAGGGGAAAAAAATATCAGCCAATTAAATTAAGTTACGTTGATTAAAAGAGGCTATTTGCAATTTATAGCTCCTTTAGAGAAATAAAAGGACATATTGTAAGACATAATATTAAAAGAAAAGAACTGATCTGATTTGTGAGATTCCTAACAACTATGTACCAGGAACATTCTTGTGCTAAAAAAAAGTCCAAGTCGATAAGGCCTGCTTTTTCTTTTTTTAAGAGTGGAGAAATTATCCATGTCTTGACTGGCAAGTGCATTGAGGCAATAAAGAATGGAACAAGTAAAGACTTATTTCTGAGACCGTGCAACAAATACACCAGCCAGCAGTTGTGGCGATTTGAGGAAGTGATAGCCATGAACAAAAGATGAACTGTTGACTCCAATACCTACTGTGTGACAGCTGCAGCTCATATGCCCCTGTCTGGTCAGGTGTGGTTGATCATATAGGGATGTACAGAAATCAGACTGCTGACAACAATGTGTGCCTTGTACTTCTGTTGTACTGAAGGAAATTCTCATTATAGAATGGAAACAAACTGCATATATTTTCAAGGCCACCTTTGAACAAGTCAGGGAAAGAGTAACAATGTGGGCTACATATGTGGCACAACTGAATACTCTAAACTCCAGTTGTAACAAAGATTACTGTGGAAGAAGCTAAACTGGCAATATCCAATGACCAACCTACTGTGTGCTTGCAAGATTTTAAGTTTTTGTATCAATTACCATTTTTGTTCGGCAATGCATTGTGTACTTTAATACTGGATCAAAAAATAAATCTATACTACATTCTTGCCAAGTTGTCCCATTTTTCCCACTGTGTTAAATATTGCAATGGATGATATTTTTCCTTAAGAAACAGTAAATCAAAATAGCATCCAGTCAATGAATGCCACAACCTACATAAACCTGTTATCTTACTTGTACAAACTTGATATCAAGTACAGATGGCATTGGAGGAAACCTATGTGAAAAGACAGTTGATATGAGTTATTTGATTGAACAGTTGAAAAAGATACATTAGGATAGCAACTGCAGAATGCCAGCTTGCATGTGCCAACTGGTACAGGGATCAATCTTTGTGCTGAAACAGGTAGGCTGTTGTAAGGTGGCCAAGTTGTGCTATTAATGATAGAGTTGACCTGCAAACACTCCTTGGGTGGAAACATTAAGTTTATTTACAATATGCTCAGCAGCAACTATACACGTGCTTTCAACTCAAACTCTATCTCTACACCGACTGCTGTGATAGCCTGTGCTACTCTCCTATTGGTTACTATAGATCATGTGATCTTGCCTAACAAGTGTTATTCTTAAAGATGCATTATATTAAATAAAGATTGAAATGGGACCTTGCTTAAGTTATTGTTTAATGTTTTAAAATTATATTTAATATTTTTGTCAGTGAGCAATGTTGTAGGAGACCAGTAAAATTATAAAGTTTGATTAAGATATACAATAGGCATATGCTTGTGCAAAGAGATAGTTTAGCCATTACCCATTATAAAGTGCACCATACTACTAACCAGACTTGTGGAATGAAATAATCAGCCTTCATTTTTCACAAATGCAAGATATTTATCTCATTTCATCTGTTTTTCTATCATATTCATTAGGAAATAATCCTACTAGAAGCAGCTAGTACTTTAACAAGCTGCACGTGGTGTCCCATGTTTTATGTGTAACAGCCTGTCTGATCATGTGTTTGACTAGAATGTTTCCTTCCAGAGTCATGAACTAAGAATCTCAATGCCACCCTCTCCATTTACCATTAAATTTAATTAACACCAGTTGTAATTTATCTCAAAACTGTTAACGTGCTTCATCGTCACTGTGATCTGAGCATTATTTTTTAATCTAAAATCTTGTGTAGGGATTTTACCAATTCCATATAATGTACTTTATTTGGTATTTTGACGGAAACAGACTAAAAGTACTCTGGCTGTTGAATCCCTTTTGGTTGTTCAGTAACTTTACCATTTTTACTGTATCCTTCTGTACATGTTTATACTGGCAGAGTGCAGACTGAAGGGAATATATGTGGTAAGCGGAAAGAAGTGGCCCATTTCCTGCTTTACTTGGAGCTTTTTATTTTTTTTCCACTATCAAATCCCTGAGATAGCTGAACTAACATTTCTTACGCTTCATGAGTCAATATAATGCTACACTTGGAAATACATCAGATATCGTGCTCAGACAAATCAAATTCAACGAACAAGAAAATAAAAGTCACTGAGATCTGCAAACATTTCAGATGTTTTGAGCGTCTGCAAAAGTTTTGCAAATTTTACTGTTACTTAAGGCAATGATAATTAATATCTATAATTACAAATTAGTTCCATTATTATCCTCATAATGAGCTTTGTATTTAATTATTTTAAAGCCGTTCCTTTTTTCTGTAAATCAATGTTTAATATCAGAGTCATGAGCATTAATAATCAACAATCCTTCAACAATTGGTATCAGACAATGTACAAGTTAGGTTGCAGCAGCTAGAGTTATACTAGAGCAATCAGTTAGTGTAAAATACAATGTTTGTAAGCAGGCAACAGCTGCTAAAGCTATTTTAAACCTTAATGAATCTATTCCTTCATCTTTCAAATTTGAAGCTTAAGTAATAGTAAAAGAAGTTCACCCTAAGAACTAAAAATGCACCACTAGGTGAAGACTGAGCCATTGCCCTTTGCAGTTTCATTTTTTATTGCTGGAACAAAACAATTATTTTATTTTAGAATTTATTTGTTCTCTTTTAAACTTAACGGGCAGAATTTTCTGCCTGTCAGGAGGGCAGGCCCAACCCAATCTCCGGCAGGCGCAGGACCGATCCCCGTCAGCGAAGCAGGCCGCACCGCCATTTTACATGGGTGGGCAAATTAAGGCCCGCCCAGTGTGACCTCCGGTGGGAAGCGCTATGCACTCCCTGTGTGGGTGGGGGCGATTCCCTAAAAGCGAGAGTGCGCTCTTTCATGCATGCGCACCAAAAGAGCGCACATCTCCCTGAGGTTAAGTGCAGCCTCAGGGAGATCGCCTAGACTTTGAAAAATATTAAAAGTAGAAAAAAAAATCCCTTACATGTCCCCCTCATGTGACAATGTCACATGAGTTGGGACATGTTCAAAATTTACAGAATAACTTTATTAAATTTTAAAAACCCTACACGAAACCTCGTCCCACCGGTGGATGAGGTTTCATGTTTTCTCTATTTGTCACCGGGACTCCTGGCCTGCCCGCCAACCTTAAGGTTGGACGGGCAGGTCCTTTAGTTCTTTAAATGATCATGTCAGAGGCCTCAATTGGCCATTGACAGGTCGGCAGACCCGCAGCTGATTTTGCTGTGCCCCGCCTTCCTGAAAATTTAAATGGGGCGGGATGAGGTTGGGGGTTCCGCCCGATGTCATCCCACGTCATTTTACATGTCTGTGAGCGGGCCCCGCCCCCTGCTCACCAACGGCAAAATTCTGCCCAACATCTTTGTTTTGGTGCAGGTGTTTAACATCTTCCCATTTAATAGTTTTAGAAACTTCCACTATTTTCAAAGGGATTTCACGGCTGTTTTAGCCAACAGTAGGGAAAATCGGTCCTATTAGATGCCTTTGTCTGTGGGCGGGATTGTCCCAGATGTCCACAAAGTGCAGTAGCTAGCGGGAAAAAGAATGTTTTACCCACCGACCGCAAGAGTGGGTTTTCACTCCGTATTGTCCCATTTCTGACGTGTTCTGCCTCACTAATAATGCAAATTTGGGGGCAGCATGTTTCCCTCATTTGGCAGCCATGACATTACAGCAACTTCTGATCCGTTAGACAGTGCGAGCTCTGTGCATGGGCGCCCTTTAAATATGGTGCCCAGATTACTGAAGGCCTGAGGCGATAGTGGGACAGGTCAATCAGAGGATGCCCGGCCAGTGATCCGACATCTTTCCCGGGAATTTTTTAAAAATTCATTCATGAGATGTGGGCTTCACTGGCTGAGCCAGCATTTATTGCCATCCCTAATTGTCCTTGAGGAAGGTGGTGGTGAGCTGCCTTCTTGAACCGCTGCAGTCCATGTGGTGTAGGTACACCCACAGTGCTGTTAGGAAGGGAGTTCCAGGATTTTGACCCAACAACACCATCCATAAGGACAAAGGCAGCAGATAGGTGGAAACACCACCACCTGGAGGCTCCCCTCTGTGTCACTCATCATCGTGACTTGGAAATATATCGCCATTCCATCACTGTCACTGGGTCAAAATCCTGGAACTCCCTAACAGCACTGTGGGTGTACCTACACCACAGAAACTTCAGCAGTTTAAGGAGGCAGCTCACCACCACCTTCTCAAGGGCAATTAGGCTGCCTCCACCTCCGTTGTGGATGTTGAGGGAGCACCAAGACGTAGCGGCAGGGTTAGGAAAGTTAAGCAGATGTAACTCTTTTGAGTCAAAACAATTAAACTAAATTAACAAAATTAGGGACAAAGTAAAAGCAACCCCCTAAAGGGAAACTGTGAAAATTAAACACAAAATGCAAAGGAAACTTACCAACAGCAAAGGAAAATGTGATTAAGAGGGTCAGTAAAACACCCCAGCCCCCGCAATGCCCACTGAGCACGGAAGGCATCAACAGTGCCAGTGGATGCCACATGCTCCCGCTACAGGGATACCCGGCCGCAAACATAGCCGTGGAAGAGGGGCAGACAGTCGGGTCAGACAACCCCCTTGATTGCCCGCTGCCTGGACCTGTTAATGGCTAACTTGGCCAGGCTGAGGAGCAGGTTCACAAGGAGGTCCTCCTCCCTCCCAGCCCCCCCTCCGCACCGGGTACCCATAGATCAGGAGCATGGGGCTGAAGTGCAAACAAAACATCAGTAAAATGTTTTTTAAATAACTGAAAAAGGAGTGCAACGTACAACAGCCTATATAGACATGATCCATGGACTCCACAAGGCTACAAAAAATGCAGGGATCTTGGGAGTCTGTGAACCGACACACCCTATGGTTATATGGGACTGCTGCATGCAACACCCTCCACCCCAGGCCCCCGATGGAAAGTGGGAGGACACCCCCCATAGACGAAGCCCCACTGGGGATCTCTGCTGCCAGACGGTAACAAGGCACTCCAGGGCGTGTCCAGGCGGTGGGCGCGGTCAAGGAATTGAAAGGTCTGCAGCAGCGGCCCGTACGGGAAACCCCTCTGTGCCTTGCTAAAGGACATGGAGGGCATTTCCCTAAGACGGCTCATGTTGCAAGACACCGGCTCCCGAGGGAGAGTTCGGGGCTTGGAGCCATTGTGGAATTCCATCCGAACAGGGGTACGCTTGGACGGAAGACCACTGCGCACCTGCATCACCTCGAGACCCAGATGACATCAAGGCCGAGCACAACTGTCCTGAGGTCCTGAATGGCATTGGCCATGAGCCGGACATCCACAGACAGGCGATGCGCCAACTCCTGTCATATTATCCAGCCCACTCCTCCGCCACCCAGCACGTCCCCGATCCTGGTCACCCTGGCAGCCACAGCCCTCCTCTCTGCCAGCCACTGAAAAGGACGGAGGGCAGATTCTTGAGCAGTGGCTCTCTGATGATAGCCGCTACTCCTGACGGGGGAGAGCTGCGTTGCAAGGTGACCAAGTTCCAGATTTTGATCAGGTCCTGGTAAAAGGCGGGCAACACCTGTAAGGAGCCATGAAGGCCCCTCTGGTCTACAAACAGTAACTGCAAGTCATAATTCAGGCCGTGCACCTGGCAGAACAAATACGTCGCCAGGGCACATCATCTCAGAGGGGGCTCGATGTAAAGGTATCGCTGCAGGTTCTGAAGGCAGAAAGTAACCACCTGGGTGCATAGGCACATCAGTGCCTGACTGTCCTCACTAAACAGGAGACTCAGAATCTCAGCAGCGGCCCAGTGCAGCTTTTTGTCCCAGAAGAAGTTGACGAGCATTCTCTGGATTTTTGTGACAAATTCCAGGGGAGGTGTCAAAGTGACCAGCCGGTACCACAACATGGCGGCAATCAACTGGTTTATGACCAAGGCTCGACTCCGGTAAGACAGCACTCAGAGCAGTCCCGTCCAGTGCCACAGCCGAGGGGTGACTTTGTCCTCAGCTCCTGCCAGTTCGCCGGCCAGGATTCCTCAGCAGGGTAGAGATGGACCCCCAGGTAGAAGAGGCTGGTCCTGCTCCAGCTGAAAGGCCTGAGCTCCTCAGGTCGGGGTTCTACCTGCCATGGGCTGACCAGGAGTCCAGAACGCTTGCCCCAGCTGATCCTGGCAGCGGACGTGGCAGAGTAAACCTCCTAGCATTCACGCATCCTCCACGTTGGTGAATATGAGGAACACATCATCGGTATAAGCTGAGAGGGCCACCCTGATGCCCGGCCCATGCAGAACCAATCCTGACAACCTCCTCCACAAGAGGTGCAGGAAAGGCTCCACGCAGATAGAACACAATTGACCAGACAGGGGGCAGCCCTGCACACTCCTCTCCCAAAATGAAGGGGCGCCATCAGGGACCCATTAACCTTAACTAGACACTATATGGCAGCATAAAGAAGCTGGATCCAGGTGACGAAATGTGTCCCAAACCCAAATGCTCGCAGAGCCCCGAATAAATATTCATGATCCACCCTGTCGAATGCATTCTCCTGGTCAAGAGACAGGAAGGCGCTCGACAGACAGGTCCTCTGGGAAAAATGGATGACGTCCCGAACCAGATAGATATTATCGAAGATGGTGTGGCCCAGGACCATGTAGGACTGGTCAGGGTGGATCATGTGGTCCAGCACAGTGCCAAGATGAGAAGACATTCCCCTAGCAAAGATCTTGTAACCTGTGCTGAGGAGGGAGACCGGGCGCCAGTTCTTAAGGTGGTGAACACCGCCCTATGCCACGCCACAAGAGGGGCATCTCCTCGGTTGCAATACTCTCCCCCAAGACTCCCATGTAGCCGTTCCCCAGGACATCCCAGAATGCCCTGAAGAATTCCACAGTCAGCCCATCCAGCTCCAGGGTCTTGCCCCTGAAAAATCTGTCAAAGGTGCTGGTCAGCTCCCCCAGATTTTTGGGGAGTCAAGTTTCCCAGCGCCCTCCGGGCTGACCTGCAGCAGGTCCTCCCACAAATCTCTGTGAGCATCCTCACTGGATGGATCCGGAGAGAACAGGGCAGCATAATAGTCTCGGGTAATGGCCCTGATGCCCTCCGAATCCAAGACAAGGGATCCATCGTCAGCCAGCAGCATAAAGAGCTGCTGATGGACCCTGTGCCTTTTTTCCAGCTGGTAGAAGAAAGGGGGAGCTGCAGTCCAGGTCTTTGAGGAACCGGATCCACGACCTCACATACACGCCACAGGCCCCAACGAGTTGCAGGTCCCGCAGTGCGCCCTTCTTCTCTTCGTACGCCAGCCGCAAGGCCGGGTCTGCGTCAGCCTTGCCCACGTCCCAACTTAGCCTCAAGGAGGGGAAGCTTCCCCACTTCCTTCTCCAGCCGGCCCAGAAACGACGAAACGAGTCCGGGAACCACTCGTCCTCTAGCAGCAGGTTGTTAAAGTGCCAGTATGCAGACCCCGTCCAAGCACAGAATGGAATGAGTTCTGCCCACACCAGAGGGTGGTCCATGCACAGCACCTGCCGCACAGATGCCGACGGAACGCAGGACGCAAAAACCTTAGAAATGTAAAGGCGGTCGAGCCTGGACACTTCCAACTCCAGGTGACACAAAGGTGAAAACGCTGGAGTCAGGATGGAGATGTCTCCAGATGTCCAACAAATCAAAGGACCTGACCAGGTCCTGCAACTTACTCACACCAATCATGTGGTGCTGGGCACCGTGACTGTCCCTGGCCCCGAGGGTACAATTGAAATCCCCCAACGAGGACGATGCACTCGCCCGCCTCGATGGAGCCAAGTTGACTGGATACTTCCTCAAAGAAGCTCACTTGCTGCTGCGCGCCCAGGGGACCGTACACATTCACAAAGTGAAGCACTGCCCCCCCCAAGCACACAGTCAGGTGCAGCAACCGGCCTGGCGCCGGCTCCTTAACCCCCAAGAGCTCCGGCTGAAAATGTGGGGCTAACAAAATAGCACATCGCATACTTCCCATCCCTGACATGTTAGCAATTTAAATGGTGATGGGGCCACAGGAGATGCAGGGGCTGAAGAGCCCGCTGCCCCCGCATAGGTGACCCGAGTGGGCTCCGCCACCAGCAAAGATGTCGTCACCACCATCAGGGGGTGCTATACCCACCCCGATACCGGTAAAATATACACAACAAATAGAGCGAAGAGTAGCGGGTGGGTGTTGGGGGGGTGGGTGGGAGGTGGGGAGACAGAGAGGACAAAGGTGGGGGGGTTTCTTGAAGTGGGGAGATTCCAATGTTCTGCTGCAGGGGGAGACGAAGCCTTCACCTGGACAGCTAGCACTGCCCAGGGACTGTTCAAGACCGATGGTAAATATCTAGATGCAGCTGGCTCTGGGCAGTGCTAGCTAATCCAGCTGAGGCAAGGAAGGGGTGAGTAGGGCACAGGTCTTCTTCCCCTCAAAGTTCAATCTCTTACAACCCCCACTGCTTGGATGTTCTATTCCTCCCCTGCAGACAACCAGACAGACAATAGGCAGTTCTTTTCTCCACCAGACACACACACCTCTTGCAGCAAAAGTCTTCCCCCTCTGGCTGGAGTCAGGTCTTCCCCCCTCTGGTTCTCCCAAAACTCCCACTCCCAGGCTCTTCAGGCCTTGCTAGGCCTTACAAAGCCCCACCCTGCAGTAGCAGTATGTAATGGCAGCAGCAGCTTTGTTGGCAGCAGTCATCTTGCTCCCATTGATGTCTAGAAGCCACAGGAAATCCCACAGCAGCAGCAACAGCCACAGGAAATCCCACAGCAGTGGGAACAGCCACAGGAAATCCCACAGCAGCAGGAACAGCCACAGGAAACCCCACAGGAATGGGAATAGCCATTGGAAATCCCACAGCAGCAGGAACAACCACAGGAAATCCCACAGCAGCAGGAACAGCCACTCGAAATCCCACAGCAGCAGGAACAGCCACAGGAAATTCCACAGCAGCAGGAACATCCAATGGAAATGACCACAGCAGCAACAGCCACAGGAAATCCCACAGCAGCAGGAACAGCCACTCGAAATCCCACAGCAGCAGGAACAACCACACGAAATCCCACAGCAGCAGTAATGGCCACAGAAAGTCCCACAGCAGCAGCAACAGCCACAGGAAATGCCACAGCAGTAGGAAAAACCACAGGAAATCCCATAGCAACAGGAACAGCCACAGGAAATCCCACAACAACAGGAACAGCCACAGGAAATCCCACGGCAACAGGAACAGCCACAGGAAATCCCACAGCAGCAGGAACAGCCACAGGAAATCCCACAGCAGCAGGAAAAGCCACAGGAAATCCCATAGCAACAGGAACAGCCACAGGAAATCCCATAGCAACAGGAACAGCCACAGGAAATCCCACAGCAACGGGAACAGCCACAGCCAGCACCAAGCTCAACCACAGCAACAGCTCAGCAGTAACAAGCTGCAGCTGAGACCAGTCAGGAAGCAGAGCCTGGTCACGGGTGTTAATCACTTGAACACACTGTTCACTCTTGTCAATAAACTCCTAAGAATGTCTCCCTACCTATGGCTCCTTGTTCTGATGAGCAGTATTCATGTTACTCAGTTGCAAAACCTTGGTTCCTGCACAATATAAAAGCAGGTGTCTCAGTCCAGGGCTTCTTCCCTGTGCTTTGTGCAGTCTTCAGACCAAAGTGATGATCCAGCCTCATACTCCCCGGACACATTACTGATGCCTGCACCTCGATGGTGCCATTGCTGCTAGAATGTCGTGGACAGGCACCACAGAGTTCCATCATTTTCTCTGTGTGCTCTCAGCACCTTTGAGGTGGGGCTGGCCCCACCCGCCCCATCTGTGACCAGTGATGCTTGTGCTCCTGAAGGGTTCAGGTGCTGAAGGCTGTCGAAGGATCAAGTGCATTTAAAGTTTCATGGCTGCGTCTCCATGATATGACCTGATCACAGAGCACAAGCGAGTTGCCCTCAGCCAGACAGGAGTCAGACATTCATAAATACAATGTGATCTATGGAGTGTCCTCACTATATGTCATCATCATCCTCCTGGAATCTAACGACTATTAGGGCCTCTGCTCTGAGGGTTTGTGCGCTGCCATCAGCCACACAGGAATTAAATATTCACAGATACAAGGTGAGGATGTCAGGACTGTCCTCACTATATCTCGTCATCATCCTCCATGATGCAGCTATGAGGACCTCCCGAGCGTGCCTGCTTCGTCTGGCCAGCGTGATGGCCTCATCGTCAGCATCCTTGCTTTCAAGGACCTCATCATCATCATCCCCAATGACGTCCCCCTCATGAAGGATACATGCAGCTCCTCCATCTCCCCTTCAACCAGGTCGTCCCCCCATTGCAGCACCAATTCAAGCATGCAGCAAGTGACGATGATACGAGGCTCTCTCTGGGGATAGTATTGCAGTGCTCCTCTGGATCTGTTGAGGGACCAGAACCTCATTTTCAAAATGCCTATCGTTTACTCCACCAAAGTCCAGGTCACAGCATGAGCCTTGTTGTACCATCACTGCTGCCGTCTGAGGCTGCCGCAGAGCCACATCCTCTGCAGGTAGCCCTTGTCCCTGATGAGCCAACCCTGCAGCCTGTCTGGACCCTGTCAGGGATCCGAGATTTGTTAAGGATGTAGGAGCTCTGGGAATTGTGCGCAGACCTGCAAGATGTTTGTGGAGGTTGCACACCAGCTAAACATTCAGCAAGTGGAAGACCTTGAGGTTGACATAGCTGGCTGCTTGTTGCCACCATGATCTAAGTGTCACGTGAGTGCAGTCAATGACACCCTGCACCTGTGGAAAATCCAAGATCTGCGCAAATCCCAGAACTCTTGCTTCCTGGCTTTCCTGACCCCAGGCAAAATGCACAAAGTTCTGTGTCTTCACAAAGATGGTGTCCATGATCTCCTGGATACACCTGTGTGTGGAGGTTTGTGAGATTCCACACAGGTCTGGGTGTTGGGATCCTTGCTGTTTGTGTTATATATTAACAATGTGGATGTGAACGTGGGGGGCACAATTGGGAAATTTGCAGATGACACAAAGATTGGCCGAGTAGTGGATAGTGTAGAGGATAGCCATAATCTCCAAAACGATATAGATGGGTTGGTGGAGTGGGTGGTAAAGTGTCAGAAAGATTTTATTATAGGGAAGTGTGTGGTTATACATTTAGGGAGGTCAAACAGTTACAGGGATTACACAATAAATGGGAATATACTAAGAGGGGTAGATGAAATGAGAGATCTTGGCGTACAAGTACACAGGTCCCTGAAGGCAGCAGTTCAAGTAGACAAGATTGTAAAGAAGGCATATGGAATGCTCTCCTTCATTGGCTGAGGTATAGAATATAAAAGTAAGGATGTAATGTTGGAATTGTATAAAACACTGGTGAGGCCGCGACTGGAGTATTGTATGCAGTTCTGGTCACCACATTACAGGAAGGACGTAATAGCTCTGGAGAGAGTGCAGAGGAGGTTTACAAGAATGTTGCCAGGGTTAGAAAAGTGTAGCTACGAGGAGAGATTGGATAGGTTGGGGTTATTTTCCTTAGAACAAAGAAGGCTGAGAGGTGACTTGATTGAGGTGTACAAAATTATGAGAGGAATAGATAGAGTTGACAGGATAAAATTGTTTCCATTGATGGAGAATTCTAGAACCAGGGGACATAGATTCAGGATAAGTGGCAGAAGGTGTAGGTGGGACATGAGGAAGAACTTTTTTACGCAGAGGGTAGTGGGTGTCTGGAATTCGCTGCCCAAGATGGTGGTAGAAGCAGAAACTTTAAACTCTTTTCAAAAGTACCTGAATCTGCACCTAAATTGCTGTAAGCTGCAGGGCTATGGGCCGGGTGCAGGAAGGTGGGATTAGAAAGGGCACCTGAGTGCCCTCAGGCTGGTATGGACAAGATGGGCTGAATGGCCTCCTTCTGTGCTGTAACTTTTCTATGGTTCTATTGTTCTAGGTCATCTGTGAAGCCCTGGAAGGAGCCAGTGGAGTAAAAATTGAGTGCCATGGTCACTTTCACAGCCACTGGCAGTGGATGCCCTCCATGTCCCCATGGTGCCAAATCCTGCAGCAGGTGGCATATGTGACTGACCAGTTCCCCAAACATGCACAGTTCTCGGGGACACTGGTTCTCAGCCATCTGCAGGAATAACAGGTGCCTTCTATAGACCCTGGGTCTAGAGAGGCACCACAAGCAATGGCTCCCTGTGGATCTTCAGCTGCGTATGCAGCAGGCCCTGCTGTCCCTTCATTTCGAGGTAGGTGCTCCTCCTTTTGCCAAGCCAGGACCCTCCACCGCTCTCTTCTCCTCTGCTCCCTGTAAGCCATGAGGCATTTCGGCTAAATCACCAGATTCCATGATCCTGATGTTCTCCTCATGCAAGATCAAAGAGACAAACGTGTGGGTTAGCATGGGTGTACTAAAAACCTCTCTTGATTAAGTCTGAAGTCCCCTTCACAAATGCAGGAGAGTACGGCCCACCACTGGATGGCCAGTGTGTAGTGCACTCATAGGTGTCCGAAACCCCACCCACCTCCTCCCCACTCCACTTGACTGATTGGCGGCAGCTTTGGCCATTGGACTGCATATTGTGCTTTCGCTCTGGCATTCTCCTAACACGCACTGCAAGGCTGCATGTTAGCTTGAACCATGAGCGATATTGGGCCTAGGCTTAATAAAGACATTGCAAGGGGCCGTGAGAGCCTCCACCAGTGTTTGCGCCATGGCTGCCTTTTGCAAGGGGATTCTACAACTTGTCCAGTCGGCCAATTGCTCTGCTGCCCCTTAAAATGTACATTAATTTGCAATCTGCACCTGAAGGGTGAAAGGTTCTGGAGCATTTGGTGGAACTTTCATGCTTTTGCATTATTTGAGTGGGCAGAAAAGCTTCAGAGGCCCGACTCCAAGCATGTCAATGGAGCTGCAGCTGAAAGGTCTCAGCGGTGAAAGAATGGTTATTTTTGGCAAGCTTTCCAAGTTCATGGCTGCTTCCCTCCCCCTCCCCCCCACCCTCTTGCTCAACATGTGCTTGAGTATTTCCTTTAGTCTATCTGTGTTACTTTGTCCCCTCACTCCCCACCCCCCCCCCCCCCCAATCCCCTCACCGCCCCCCCCCCCGGCCCCGCCCAGGTCTGACCTGCACTAGAGCCCTCACCCCGACACTGCATTGAAAGCCGCCCGGTTGCTTTGCCAATTTTTTGCTCAAGTTTTTTAATCAACTAGAATCCAGAAAGATAGAGGAAGTTACACAGCAGTTAAGAGAATTAAATCTCTGATAGGAATGTCAAACATTATTCCAATTTTAAACCAATTATAACAGCAGCCAAGTGGGATATTACAGAGAGGCATGAATGAACCAGAGACAGGGAAGTGACAGACATTGGGGAATGTGAGAGCAGCCAAACATATCATTAAATACTTTGGTTCAAACATGGACAAAAGAGCTGAACTCCCGTGGTGAGGTAAGAGTGACTGCCCTTGACATCAAGATAGCATTTGACCGAGTGTGGCATCAAGGAGCCCTAGAAAAACTGGAGTCAATGGGAATCGGGGGGAAAACTCTCCACTGGTTGGAGTCATGCCTAGTACAAAAGAAGATGGCTGTGGTTGTTGGAGGTCAGTCATCGCAGCTCCAGGACGTCACTGCAGGAGTTCCTCAGGGTAGTGTCCTCGGCCCAGCCATCTTCAGCTGCTTCATCAATGACCTTCCTTTCATCATAAGGTCAGAAGTGGGGATGTTCGCTGATGATCACACAATGTTCAGCACCATTCGCGACTCCTCAGATACTGAAGCAATACATGTCCAAATGCAGCAAGAACTGGACAATATCCAGTCTTGGGCTGACAAGTGGAAAGAAACATTTGCGCCACACAGGTGTCAGGCAATGACCATCTCCAACAAGATAGAATCCAACCATTGCCCCTTGATGTTCAATGGCATTACTGTCACTGAATCCTCCACTATCAACATCCTGGGGGTTACCATTGACCAGAAACTGAACTGGACTAGCCATATAAATACAATGGCTACAAATGCAGGTTAGAGGTTAGGAATTTTGTGATGAGTAACTCACCTCCTGACTCCCCAAAGACTGTCTACCATCTACAAGGCACAAGTGCGAAGTGTGATGGAATACTCCCCACTGGCCTGGATGAGTGCAGCTCCCACCACACTGAAGCTGGACACCATCGAAGACAAAGCAATCCGCTTGATTGGCACCACACCCACAAACATTCACTCCCTCCACCACCAAAGCACAGTAGCAGCAGTGTGTACCATCTACAAGATGCACTGCAGGAATTCACCAAGGCTCCTTAGACAGCACCTTCCAAACCCACAACCACTACCACCTAGAAGGACAAGGGCAGCCGATAGATGGGAACACCATCACCTGGAGGTTCGCCTCCAAGTAACTCACCATGCTGACTTGGGAATATATCGCAGTTCCTTCACGGTCACTGGGTCAAAATCCTGGAACTCTCTTCCTAACTGCACTGTGGGTGTATGCAGTCCACATGGACTGCAGCGGTTCAAGAAGGCGGTTCACAACCACCTTCCTAAGGACAATTAGGGATGGCAATAAATGCTGGCCCAGCCAGCGAAGCCCACATCCCATGAATGAATGAAAAAAAAATAAAAGAGCAACTTTTCATTGAAGGAGTTAGATAAGAGTGGGGGCAAGTACTGAGTGGAATTCATCTGGACTTAATGTTGGGACCACTACTGTTTATCAGCTACATAAATAACTGAATTCAGCAACTAATTGCAAGGTGGTCAGATTTGTAGATGAGACCAAACTAGTAGAGACTGTTTGATTAGAGGAGGAGACAACTCAGAAATTGTGGAATGGCCTGGAAAAAATATGTAAGTGAGCAGAAAAATGGCAGATGAAATTTAAAGCAGTCAAATGTAAAGTATTGCGAGTACGGAGGAAGGAAAAACAGACATGAGGCATTTAATAAATGGTATGGTAATAGCTAGTAGGTCTTGTGGCACAGTGGGTAGCTTCCCTGCTTCTAAGCTAGAAGCTCCAGGTTCCTATGCCACTCCAAGGGTGGAATCATATGGTAATGAGAGGGTAAAACAACATTTTGCCTGCCAGCCACGATGGAGGGTTTTTATGCCGTATCATCCCAGACATGCCGCATAATGTAAGCACTCCCGGGAAACACAGCGTTTCAATGATGGGTGGGCTGTCATTCATCTGCCCGCCATCACCTCACTGCTTCATCATGCCGGGCGCCATATTTAAAGTACAGCAGCAAGCACATGCCTCAGTGCTTCAAGACCGCAACTGCTGCACAGAAGACAGGATGACCCTGAAAGACAAAAAGACTGTAGCCCCCTGCTTCAGCGACGTGTCTATGGAATGCCTTTGGACGCAGTGGAGTCCTGCCGGGATATCCTATAACCCCCACTCTGACCGCAGGATGGTCACCAACCAGGCTTGGTGGTGGCAGCAGTGGCGGTCAGCACCAACACTCTTCAGAAGAGGACAGCCAGCCAGTGCCACAAGAGGATGAATGATCTCCTTCAAGGGAAAATCACTCTTCTCATCAGTCTCAACTCACACACTCAAAAACCCATCACACAGGGCCCTCACTCACAGCCAGCTAAAGGGACATCACCATTCACTCTCTCACATGCACCTTCCTTGACCTCATCGTGTCCATGGGACCACTCACCGCTCACACAGGCCAGGCATACATATCACCTGGAAAAAATCAGCAGGTCTGGCAGCATCGGTGGAGAAGAAAAGAGTTGACGTTTCGAGTCCTCATGACCCTTCGACAGAACTTGAGTTCGAGTCCAAGAAAGAGTTGAAATATAAGCTGGTTTAAGGTGTGTGTGTGGGAGGCGGAGAGATAGAGAGAGAGAGAGGTTGTGGGGGGGGTGGTGGTGTGGTTGTAGGGACAAACAAGCAGTGATAGAAGCAGATCATCAAAAGATGTCAACGATAATAGTACAATAGAACACATAGGTGTTAAAGTTAAAGTTGGTAATATTATCTAAACGAATGTGCTAATTAAGAATGGATGGTAGGGCACTCAAGGTATAGCTCTAGTGGGGGTTTTCTTTTATATAATGGAAATAGGTGGGAAAAGGAAAATCTTTATAATTTATTGGAAAAAAAGGAAGGGGGAAACAGAAAGGGGGTGAGGATGGGGGAGGGAGCTCACGACCTAAAGTTGTTGAATTCAATATTCAGTCCGGAAGGCTGTAAAGTCCCTAGTCGGAAGATGGGGTGTTGTTCCTCCAGTTTACGTTGGGCTTCACTGGAACAATGCAGCAAGCCAAGGACAGACATGTGGGCAAGAGAGCAGGGTGGAGTGTTAAAATGGCAAGCGACAGGGAGGTTTGGGTCATTCTTGTGGACAGACCACAGGTGTTCTGCAAAGCGATCGCCCAGTTTACGTTTGGTCTCTCCAATGTAGAGGAGACCACATATGGAGCAACGAATGCAATAGACTAAGTTGGGGGAAATGCAAGTGAAATGCTGCTTCACTTGAAAGGAGTGTTTGGGTCCTTGGACGGTGAGGAGAGAGGAAGTGAAGGGGCAGGTGTTGCATCTTTTGCGTGGGCATGGGGTGGTGCCATAGGAGGGATTTGAGGAGTAGGGGGTGATGGAGGAGTGGACCAGGGTGTCCCGGAGGGAGCGATCCCTACGGAATGCTGATAAGGGGGGTGAAGGGAAGATGTGTTTGGTGGTGGCATCATGCTGGAGTTGGCGGAAATGGCGGAGGATGATCCTTTGAATGCGGAGGCTGGTGGGGTGATAAGTGAGGACAAGGGGGACCCTATCATGTTTCTGGGAGGGAGGAGAAGGCGTGAGGGCGGATGCGCGGGAGATGGGCCGGACACGGTTGAGGGCCCTGTCAACGACCGTGGGTGGAAAACCTCGGTTAAGGAAGAAGGAGGACATGTCAGAGGAACTGTTTTTGAAGGTAGCATCATCGGAACAGATGCGACGGAAGCGAAGGAACTGAGAGAATGGGATAGAGTCCTTACAGGAAGCGGGGTGTGAGGAGCTGTAGTCGAGATAGCTGTGGGAGTCGGTGGGTTTGTAATGGATATTGGTGGACAGTCTATCACCAGAGATTGAGACAGAAAGGTCAAGGAAGGGAAGGGAAGTGTCAGAGATGGACCACGTGAAAATGATGGAGGGGTGGAGATTGGAAGCAAAATTAATAAATTTTTCCAACTCCCGACGAGAGCATGAAGCGGCACCGAAGTAATCATTGATGTACCGGAGAAAGAGTTGTGGAAGGGGGCCGGAGTAGGACTGCAACAAGGAATGTTCCACATACCCCATAAAGAGACAGGCATAGCTGGGGCCCATGCGGGTACCCATAGCCACACCTTTTATTTGGAGGAAGTGAGAGGAGTTGAAGGAGAAATTGTTCAGCGTGAGAACAAGTTCAGCCAGACGGAGGAGAGTAGCAGTGGATGGGGATTGTTCGGGCCTCTGTTCGAGGAAGAAGCTAAGGGCCCTCAGACCATCCTGGTGGGGGATGGAGGTGTAGAGGGATTGGACGTCCATGGTGAAGAGGAAGCGGTTGGGGCCAGGGAACTGGAAATTGTTGATGTGACGTAAGGTGTCAGAGGAATCACGGATGTAGGTGGGAAGGGACTGGACAAGGGGAGAGAGAAGGGAGTCAAGATAACGAGAAATGAGTTCTGTGGGGCAGGAGCAAGCTGAGACGATCGGTCTACCGGGGCAGTTCTGTTTGTGGATTTTGGGTAGGAGATAGAAGCGGGCCGTCCAAGGTTGGGCGACTATCAGGTTGGAAGCTGTGGGAGGGAGATCCCCAGAGGAGATGAGGTCAGTGACAGTCCTGGAAACAATGGCTTGATGTTCAGTGGTGGGGTCATGGTCCAGGGAGAGGTAGGAGGAAGTGTCTGCGAGTTGACGCTCAGCCTCCGCGAGGTAGAGGTCAGTGCGCCAGACAACAACAGCACCACCCTTGTCAGCGGGTTTGATGACAATGTCGGGGTTGGACCTGAGAGAATGGAGTGCAGTAAGTTCAGAGAGAGACAGGTTAGAATGGGTGAGAGGAGCAGAGAAATTGAGACGACTAATGTCGCGCCGACAGTTCTCAATGAAAAGATCGAGAGAAGGTAAGAATCCAGAGGGAGGGGTCCAGGTGGAGGGAGAATATTTGAGATGGGTAAAAGGATCCGTTGAACTGGGAGAGGACTCCTGCCCAAAGAAGTGAGCCCTGTCTCTTTATGGGGTATGTGGAACATTCCTTGTTCCAGTCCTACTCCGGCCCCCTTCCACAACTCTTTCTCCGGTACATCGATGATTACTTCGGTGCCGCTTCATGCTCTCGTCGGGACTTGGAAAAATTTATTAATTTTGCTTCCAATCTCCACCCCTCCATCATTTTCACGTGGTCCATCTCTGACACTTCCCTTCCCTTCCTTGACCTTTCTGTCTCAATCTCTGGTGATAGACTGTCCACCAATATCCATTACAAACCCACCGACTCCCACAGCTATCTCGACTACAGCTCCTCACACCCCGCTTCCTGTAAGGACTCCATCCCATTCTCTCAGTTCCTTCGCCTCCGTCGCATCTGTTCCGATGATGCTACCTTCAAAAACAGTTCCTCTGACATGTCCTCCTTCTTCCTTAACCGAGGTTTTCCACCCACGGTCGTTGACAGGGCCCTCAACCGTGTCCGGCCCATCTCCCGCGCATCCGCCCTCACGCCTTCTCCTCCCTCCCAGAAACATGATAGGGTCCCCCTTGTCCTCACTTATCACCCCACCAGCCTCCGCATTCAAAGGATCATCCTCCGCCATTTCCGCCAACTCCAGCATGATGCCACCACCAAACACATCTTCCCTTCACCCCCCTTATCGGCATTCCGTAGGGATCGCTCCCTCCGGGACACCCTGGTCCACTCCTCCATCACCCCCTACTCCTCAACCCCCTCCTATGGCACCACCCCATGCCCACGCAAAAGATGTAACACCTGCCCCTTCACTTCCTCTCTCCTCACCGTCCAAGGACCCAAACACTCCTTTCAAGTGAAGCAGCATTTCACTTGCATTTCCCCCAACTTAGTCTATTGCATTCGTTGCTCCCTGTGTGGTCTCCTCTACATTGGAGAGACCAAACGTAAACTGGGCGACCGCTTTGCAGAACACCTGCGGTCTGTCCGCAAGAATGACCCAAACCTCCCTGTCGCTTGCCATTTTAACACTCCACCCTGCTCTCTTGCCCACATGTCTGTCCTTGGCTTGCTGCATTGTTCCAGTGAAGCCCAACGTAAACTGGAGGAACAACACCTCATCTTCCGACAAGGGGCTTTACAGCCTTCCGGACTGAATATTGAATTCAACAACTTTAGGTCATGAGCTCCCTCCCCCATTCCCACCCCCTTTCTGTTTCCCCCTTCCTTTTTTTCCAATAAATTATAAAGATTTTCCTTTTCCCACCTATTTCCATTATATAATAAAAAAACCCCACTAGAGCTATACCTTGAGTGCCCTACCATCCATTCTTAATTAGCACATTCGTTTAGATAATATCACCAACTTTAACTTTAACACCTATGTGTTCTATTGTACTATTGTCGTTGACATCTTTTGATGATCTGCTTCTATCACTGCTCGTTTGTCCCTACAACCACACCACCCCCCACCTCTCTCTCTCTCTCTATCTCTCCGCCCCCCCACACGCACACCTTAAACCAGCTTATATTTCAACTCTTTCTTGGACTCGAACTCAAGTTCTGTCGAAGGGTCATGAGGACTCGAAATGTCAACTCTTTTCTTCTCCGCCGATGCTGCCAGACCTGCTGAGTTTTTCCAGGTAATTCTGTTTTTGTTTTGGATTTCCAGCATCCGCAGTTTTTTTGTTTTTATATACATATCACCTGGCCTGGCAGGCATCCCGCTTAGACTCTCTCCATCTCTATTCATGCAGGACAAGCTGACTGGCAGTAGATTGCCTGAGATCAAGGGCCTCATGGACTTTGAAAACAGAGCCATTCAACCGACAAGGATCTGGTCTCATCCTTTGCTGATGGTGAGGTCGGTGCTGCTCTAGTGAGGACCAAGCAGTATAGCATCCATCAGACAACCATGCTGTGTGTGATGTGTCCCTTGCTTTCTCCGGCACAACTGGGAAACAGACAAGAGAATCCTTGACCCAAGGCCTCCAGTCTAGCCCTGAAGACAACTTGGAAGAGGAATCTGAAGGCACCTTCCTTGAAGTCTCGTCACAGTGCTCACCCACACCCTCCACCAGTGCAGAGAAACACACCTCAGTAGGACCTAGCTTTAGAATAGCTTCAGGATCACAATCTGGTGAGCACATCGCACTATCTGATCCACAGCAGTTGGCGCCAGGGACTTCCCAGGTGGCTGACACTCGGAGGACTGCTGGACGCCCAAAATTTGCTGAGTCTGAGTCAGATGACGAGCCTCTGTCATGTCACAGTTGCTGGAGCTGCAAAGGCAAGCTCGGGAACATCAGGAAGGGATGTCCGGTCCACTCCTCAGATTGCAAGTGACAATGGAGGATTGCATCCCCCTTCAGGCTGAGTGATAGCACCGGCATGCCAACCCACCAAGGTCAACACTGGGAGGGTGGCAGTCGCCATGGAGACCTTGGTCCAGGACATCGCTCCTGCGCTGCTGCATGGGCTCAACACCATTGCTGAGGCCATAGTTGGCCTCCAACAGTGTGCACACAATTGGGGTGCAGAGCAGCTCAATCTCACCCCAGCTACCCCTGCTCCTCAAGGAGTCAGCCAGGGGCCCTCGGGCACCCATAGGGAGGAGGATCAGCAGTTGCACAATCTGGGGCCATCCGCCCAGATGAGCCAGACACTCTTGGAGTCCGGCTCATCCGATTCCCCTCTTCCTGTGACCTCAGCAGCTCCAGCTCCACAGGCCGAGGAGGGTGCCACTGCCAAATAGCAGGATGCCAATAACAGGCCAGGGCCCTTCAAGTCTCAGCCTTCCAAAGGACGCCCGCCAAGGTCATCGCAGACAGGGCATTGCAGTCAGGAGGCTTCCTCCACCTCCGCTGTGGACGTCCAGGGAGCACCAAGATGTAGTGGGAGGATTAGGAAAGTCAAGAATAATTAGTTGCACAGCCTGGTCACGCATGTTAATCACTTGTACAGACTTTTCACTATTGTCAATAAACTTCCAAGAATGTCTCCCTGCCTGTGGCTCCTTGTTCTGGTGAGCAGAGTCCGTGTCACTCAGATGTGAAACCTTTCTGCACAAGATAAAGGCAGGTGTCTCAGTCCAGGGCCTCTTCCCTGTGCATTGTGCAGCCTTCAGACCAAAGTGACGGTCTGGCCTCACACTCCCTGGAAACATTACTGATGCCTGCACCTCGGCGGTGCAAGTCATTGCTGCCAGAATGTAGTGGGCAGGTGCCACAGAGTTCTCTCATTCTCTTTGTCTGCTCTCAGCACTTTTAATGTGGGATTGGCCCCCATTTCTTCAGCATCTGTGACCAGTGACGCTGTGCTCCTGAAGGGGTCAGGTGCTGAAAGCGGACAAAGGATCAAAAGCTTCTAAAGTTTCATGGATAGTGTCTTTATGATATGATCCTGATCACAAAGCGCAAGCGAGCTGCCCTCAGCCAGGCAGGAGTCAGATATTCTCAGAGGCTAACTGAAGATTTCTCAAGTGTCCTCACTGCATGTCATCATCACCCTCCTGAAATTGAGTGACTAGTAGGGTCTCCACTACGGTGCAATAAGCCAGACTGGAGTCAAATGTTCACAGATGCAATATGAGGATCTATGGGGTCACCTCACTGCATGTTCTCATCATCCTCCACAAAACTAGCAACTATGAGGGCCTCCCGGGCATACCTGCCTCATCTAGCCAGTGCGAGAGCCTCATTCCCATTATCGTCTTGTGCGAGGATCTCGTGGCCCCGCATCCTCCTCATTGGAGGAGACCTCCAGCTCCTCCATCTCCTCCTCAGCCAACTTGTCTCCCTATTGGAGCGCCACGTTGTAAAGGGTTCAGCAGACGATGACGATGTGTTACACCCATTGGTCTGTATTACAGGGCTCCACCAGACTGGTCCAGGCACTGGGAACTCATCTCCAGCATCCCGATGGTCTGCTCCACCAAGTTGCGAGCTGCAGCATGAGCTTCATTATACCTTCGCTCTGCTGCAGTCTGAGGCCGCCACAAGGGTATCATTAGCCACAGCCTCTGCGGGTGGCCCTTGCCTCTGAGTTGCCATCCCTGCAGCCTCTGTGGACCTTGGAAGACATCAAGGATCTGTGACCAACTCAGGATGTAGACATCATGCACTCTCCCTGGAAACCATGTACACACCTGCAGGATGCATTTCTGGTGGTCGCACACCAGCTGTACATTCGGCGAATGTGGTTGATGTATTTGCCTGCGTGTTGTGATGGAGATCTGAGCACCACATGAGTGCAGTGAATCACACACTGAACCTGTGGGAAACCGAGCTCTGGGTGAATCCAATTGTTCTTGCATCCTGACTGTGCTGGTCCTGGGCGAAATGCACAAAGCATGACCGGCTTCGCAAGGTTGAGTTCCATGACCTCGTGGATGCATTTGTGGGTCAACGCTTGTGATATCCCACAGAGATCACCTGTGGAGCCCTGAAAGGAGACACTGGTGTAGAAGTTGAGCACCACAGTCACTTTCACAGTCACTGGCATTGGATGCCCTCTGTGTCCACCTGGCGCCAAATCCTGCAGCAGCTGGCAGATGTTACCGGCCAGTTCTGTAGACATGCACAGTCTTTGGCAGCGCTGGTTTTCAGTCATCTGCAGGAAAGGCAGGCGGCGTCTAAAAACCCTGGGTGGCACTAGGCGCTGACTAGCGATAGCTCGCTGTGGCTCTTGGGTGGCTTGTGCGGAAGCTCCAGCCACCACACCTTCCTAAGGTTGCTGCTCCAGCCTCTGCACAGCCAGAAGCCTCAGTCGCTCTCTCCTTCATTGTCTTTGCTCTCTGTAGGCCATCAGGCAAACAGCTAGTTCACCAGGCTCCATGCTGATGATGGAATCCTGCAGAATGGAAGAGAGAGGCACATGTTTCGCATGTGTGTACTAAGAACCTGTCCTGGTTAAGTGTGAAGGCCCCTTAACACTTCCCGGAGAGTGTTGGCCACCACTTCGATGGCCAGAGATTACTGCACTATATGGCTGCCCTGTTAGCTTGAAACATGAGGGTGGGTGGTCCAAACTGGGATGCTGAATTGCAAGGGGCTGTGAGCTCCTCCAGCAGTGACTGCGCCATGGCCAGCTTTAGCGAGGAGATTGTACTTGTGTAGTCGTCCACCTGTTCTGCTGTCCAGTAAAATGCTCATGACTTTGCAGTCTATGGTGGGTTGGGGTGGTAGTGGGGGGTGAAAAGCTTTGGAGCACTTGGTGGTATTTTGATGCCTCTGCATTGCTTGAGTGGGCAGATAAGCTAGGAGCTGCAGAAGAATGGTCACTTTCTACAGGTTTCCCTAAGGCCTGGCTGTTTCCCTTGCCCATCCTACCCCCTACCCTGAATGCTTGTGCACTATATTCAACGGCAGGCCCTTGCCGCCCTCCCCTCCCCTCCCCTCCCCTCACAAGTTGCTTCAATGCCAGGACTGCCCTTAAGCCCATCAAGCTTGATGTCCAAAAGGCGACTCTAGCGAGCGCTGCACAACATTATTGTGTACTCACCTCCAAATTCCCCTCAAAGTGAAGGTCGCCAAGTGCACATCGCTTACATGCTGTTGTGAAACATTCCAGCGTGTTTTCCTGCCGACATGGACAGATGATCTGGTGAGGGTGAGGACAATTCCAGCAGGCAGGCCTGATAATGGGTTACAATGAGGTTCCCGATGTCCAATGGCGGGAAACGCAGACCTCCGTTGGCAGGCTGAGCGGACAATCGCAAACTGGTTTCACGCCATCATAAAACCGATCACGCCATAGTGTCTGCTCACATCACTGAACAAGCCTGACACCGACGGGCGCAGAAAATTCTGCCCCAGGACTTGATAATCGATGTCAGTGAGTTCATAACATGGCCAAACAGGTTGAGTATTGACTTATAAATCCCTCCAAAATATATGAATAGCAAGTGTTAAGGGTGGGAGAGATCCCTGGTCAGCCATGTGATGGAAAGAAATTTGAGCCTCTACCATCACTATCCATAGCTCCAGGCTACAATGTGTATGTAGAAGTGTATGTTGCTACAGCAACTTGGACTCCTTTTGGTGGGGTGGTGACAGCGCCAGGTGGCTGGACGGCCGGTATGGATCAGATTGGTGCCAACAGCACGGGGTTCAATCCCTGTTCTGGCTGGGATGAATTTGGGACCTGCCTTCTTGCCCTACTTGTGTTTGAGGTTGTGGTGCTGTTGGTCAGACCTGCCTTTGGGCAGAGAACTGAAGAAGATAGGTCTTATAATACCTAAGAGTGAAACAAAAGAGACCATGGAGTTTTAGTAGATTTAGCACTGAACATGTCCAATCAATGCAGGCCAATTCACAAAGCACTTTGAACTACATAGTCAAAATAGTGGAATGCAAGTTAGAGGAGGTAATGATCAAAGTGTCTGTTGCTTTGGTCATCCCACAACTTAAATATTGCATAGTTTGGGTGCCTAAAATTAGGATGGACGTTCAAGCACTGAGCACACTACAGGGAAGAACCACAAGGTTCTGGAGGGTGAATTATCAGGAAGGATTGGAGAAAGCTGGGATTTTAACCTAGAAAAGGGGCATCTTATTTATGATCTTATAGAGATAAAATATTTGTTAAGAGAATAAAAACAGTTAACCTGGAATAATGGGTGGAATTTTACGCCGGGGGATTTTACGGTCCTGCCAAAGTCAATAGGCTTTTGAATGGCTTACCATATTTTACAGCACCGCCCCCACCATGATGCAGCTGTAAAATTCCACCCAAATTACTTCAAATTGTGGGCGTTCAAACCTGCACAAAGTAACTTCAGGGCTGATATCAGGAAATTCTTCTTCATATAATGCATGATGGGTGTATGGAATAAACTTTCAGATAGAAAGTGGAGCCAAACACTCCAGAATCATTTAAGGAACAATTGAGTGTTTCAATGAGGTGACGTTAGATTTTCTCTGGATGGATGAAATACATTGCCAAGTGGATTTCCTCATCTGTAATTATCTTGTGAGAACAAGGAAAGAGAGAACAACAGTAGATCATTCATCATTATTTCATTGTGTTTATTGCCTTCTTGTGATACATGCCTACCCAGAATGAGAGTACAGATAGATGGTCCACTGCTTAATGTGTTAAAGATAACAAAATAGTTATGAGTAATTTTCCCAACGTTATATATAACTGTTTCTTAAACTTGTTAAGAAGCATAGGACCATGGAGTGGCAAATATATTCACCATAAAAATAGAAAAACTACAGTGAAGATTGACAGAAAGAAAGCTTAGATTGCAAACAATTGCACAGGCTAGTCAAAAAGATCATTGTTGCTGATGGAAGATCTAAGATAAATAAATTAGAAAGCCCAGTGGATGAGAGAGTGGTGGGCAGAAGCTCATTTTCCAACATTTACTTTAAATAAAAAAAGACTGCCTTGCATTTACTTATTCTTTCTTTACTTCAATTAACAACCTATTGAGACCAGAGTGAAATATCTAATCTCCTATATTCTGTGCTGCGCTGCAGAACTAAATGCACTCAATAATGTTCATGCCAAAACCTTTTAAAGTGGAATTGTGCGTCAGCCTCAAAAACAAATCATTCACTGATGATTCGGTTCATCTGTGCCTGGCTCAGATACCAGTACACCATGTGTATATAGGCTGTCTTAGGCTGCACTCCCTTTTCAGTTATTTGAAAAATCTTTTAATCTTGTTTTGTTTGCTCTTCAATCCTATGCTCCAGATCTTTAGGCACCCAGTGCAGAGGGGGACAGGGAGGGAGGAGCACCTCTTCGTAAACCTGTTCTTGGGCCTGGCCAAGTTGGCCGGTAACAGTTACAGGCAGTGGGTGATCAAGGGGGTCATCTGGCCTGACTGCCAGCCCCTCTTCAGGTGGCTACGGTTTGCAGTCGAGTGTCCCTGGAGAGGGAGCATGCGGTGTCTGCCAGCACCGTCGAGGCCTTCCATGCACAGTGAGCACCACGGAGACTGGGGTGTTTTATTGACCCTCTTAGTCACATTTTGGTTTGAAGTTTGTAAGTTTCCTTTAAATTTTGTCTTTGTTTTTTGCAGTTTCCCTTTAAGAGGCTGCCTTTTATTTTGTCCTTTGATATGTTAAATTAGTTTAATTGGTTTGACTCAAGAGAGTTACATGTCCATTTTCATCAGGCTCTCATCTTTATATTGGTGTGCCAAGAATCGGTACACTATTCTAGACCATTTCACCCAATTTAATCCGTGGGTACAAAAAAAAAGCATAAAAGTCAAAACAAACAGCAGAGAGAACTAAAATGAAAAATTTAAGGATTCTGCTCAGCTCAACTAGAAACCTTTACAAAAGCCAAATACTGCGGATGCTGGAAATCTGAAATAAAAACAGAAAATGCTGGAAATGCTCAGTAGGTGAAGCAGCATCCACAGCGAGAGAAACAGCACTAATGGGCAGTATTTAGTCAACAGCTCTTGGCAGGCAGGGTGTCCAAGCCCCAGCACCATCACCCATTCCCCAACACCCCATGTCCTTGGTTGCAGGGAATTTGGCCACTGCCTGGTTAATTGCTTGATTGGCACATAATTCAGTGCGCCTTCTGTAAACAGGCAATGCAGGGTTCTAGCCAAAGGGTGAGATGACAGTTGCTGCTATTAAATACCACCCAATATTTCAGGTCAATGACGTGGAGTTTCCCCATGATTTCTGCCCAGGTAATAGCGTAATCCAGGTATAATTGAATGAACTAGCATTTTAAAATTTGAAATTTTAAAACAAAGTGAGTTGCATCCATAGCCACTTTATGCCAGAGTATCCACAATCTTTAACACTGGTTCAAAAGTCCATTTGCCAATTTATTGCATCCCTAGCGGAAACTCCATATCCATGAATTCAGTTTCCCGTTGTTTCCATCTCATTTTATCTTAACATAATGGATTCCTGCTTTTCAATACCACCTGAAAAAAACAGAAATTGAACTTAAAAGACCTGTCATGGGCAAATTTTTTTGTCTTGAGAAATTATTCAGTGTTCTTTGATTTATTTATTTTTTAACTTACAAAGATAATGGGCTGGGTTAGATAATCCCTCACTGGCAGATTTGAAGGCGGGGACATGTAATATCCAGCAGATGCCGTACCTACCACCTACCTGCCCACAAATGCCCCACACTGCAGTTAGACAGAGAACGGGAGACTTTTGAGCAGGCCCCCACCCACCCACCTTTGAGCTTATTGAGGCCTTAAGCTCTCAATTAATGGCCATTTAAGGGCCTCAAACTGCTGCCACCGGTATTAAAACCCAATGGGGGGAGGCCCACACCAGCCAAGAAACCTGGCGGCTTTAGCTGCAAGGGCTGGTGTAGGGCAAAGGGAGGATTTCCTTTGCAGGCTCCCCCCTCTTTAACTCCACCCCCTACCCACCCCCACCCCAGCCTCTTGAATTTGCGCCCCCCCTCACTGGGGCCTGTCAATTTAGCCCCGGTGAAACTCTAGGCTTACCTGTCAGTCCAGGCTCCATCAGCACCCCTAGTCCCAGCAGTGACCACCGCTCGTGGTGGCACTGCTGAAACTACAGAGCTGCTGGCCATTCAGGCAGTAGTCCCATCACCAAACCATTGATGCTGCTGCCAGCACCAAATGGCTGCAGAAAAGCCATTGGGATCATGGGCGAGCTTCCCATCCCAAAATCTTTCAGCCAGGGAAGCTGAGACTATAGCATCCTGTCAAATCCAGCCCCATGATTTGACTTTTTCTTCATCAGGTAAAGTAATTTTCCAACTTAGGCCACTGTAAAGACAGCGCCATGTTTTTATTTTCTTTTGGGAATCTATCCATTATCTATCCACAGGGAAAAATAGACCAGCGCTCATCTATCATGGCAGGAGGAGGGGGAGGATAGTCTAGGTATTACCCACGAGCAAGAATGTAATGATCCTGGTAAACCAACTTAGAATTGAGCCAGGTCCTCTGAGGATGCTGCACTTCAGCATGGAGATCTTGGCAGAATACCTCCAGCTTACCTCCGCCATTCAAACCACTTTGCCTTTAGCTATAAATGTTACCACAGCCATGGCACGTCAGCAGGTAACCCCTGGATGACATCATGACGTCTGAGGTACTATACCTCCTACTGATCTCCACCCTTCAAACTGCTTTGCCATTGGCTATAAACATTGCCACAGCATGAATATCTTTGCAAAAGCAAAATATTTTGGATACGAGAAATCCAAAATAAAAGCAGAAAATGCTGGAAATGCTTAGCAGGTCTGTTGGGGCAAAAACAGAGTTAATGTGCTCTGTATCTTTCATCAGAGAGTACATGAATTTCTTGGTGACTGGTTCATTCCAAGCCACTATTGGGGAAATCACTAATGTCAGACAATCAGCAGTGCATATCTGCATCAAGCACATGACTGATGCCATATAGGCCAAGCATTTCATAAATTTATGAATATCCCCAACTCCCCCAACCAAGTGAGTATGGTCATTAAGTTCAACAAGTGGTTCACTTTCTGAAGTTCCAGCAGATTTAGCTATCTCAGCCTCATCTAACAATCCTTTAAATTCCTTAACAATAAAGGATTCAATTTAATGAATGTGAGCTGATGTCTGGTTAGAACCACTCAATTCTTCGTGTTAATGGCCATGGTGTAAAGGTTGGAAACTGCCATGATGCTCTTATTTAAACAATTTTTATTCCCAGAGTAATAATCAGGCATACAGTTGAGCTCAGGGGTGATTTCAGATCCCTCAATTGTTCCAGTGGGGCAATATAATACTTAAATCATGCATAGTGCACAGATTCATGCGCCAAAAAGGCCTAGTCCTGAAGGTGTTGTAGAGAAAGGTAAACTAAGCCTGGGCAGGTAACAGACAGATGCCCATCAGCAGGACTGGCTGCCAGAATTGTACATAGCCAGATAATTAGGGAGACCTTCTCCTGTAGCTAAAATCTTCACATAGCGGAAAAATCCTGAATACATCTTCATCTTTCTCCTTAGCTACGTGTCTTCATTTGCATACCATGCTGTAATGTCCAAAAGTCAGCCAGTAGAAACTCATGCCATTATATCTCAAACATTTCCAAAGGTAGCAAAGACATCTTAGTACATCATACCAACTTCTTATTCTACATATACTAATTTATATTAGTCCCTCATTAGCAGTGCCAACTGTTTCTCACCAGTGTACTTTCTGTCGATGTCACTGCAATATCTAACACTCTTTATAAGTGTTATTTTGGACCCAGAGGTGTGAGAGGTTGTTGCATGCAAACCAGATAACTTGCCTCTTGGAACTAAGGGCCCTTGTTTTATAACAGCTGAGTCCAGGGATAACCCTGCTACTGTTGCTGCTGCTGCTGCATCTCTGTAATTGTTGCCTGGGTAGCCTGGCCAATGTTCTTCACTACAATATGTGCAGGGATCTGAAAGGGTTGACTGCAGGGTTTGCACATCCTGCATTGCATCTGGTACTGGGACCCTGGTTCTGGCTGGCCACTGATCAATGGGAATACTGAATTGTGGAATTCTGTAAGATTGGATGCCTGGATGCAAGCATTGACAGTTTAACCAGAATGCTCCAGTTTGTTCAGTCTACCCAACAATCGCTGCAATCTGTGCATACAAGGAAAATGCACTGACTTTTCTTTGGACCATTGTAGAACCTGTGGGGAATGATACGCTCATGTGCACTTTGAACTGGATATGCTTCTTGGCAAGTTGCAGTGTTGACAAGTCTTCCCTTACGGTACCAGTTTTAACACCAGTAGTTTTCACCCATATGGCTGACACATGCTCTGTGCTTCAAATTAAGCAATGTTATTGTCTGCACAATCTATCTCCCACAGATGAATGCCTAAACTGGCGAATGGGAGAGACAGAACAAATGATGATGTAGTACAGGGAAGGGGTCCTCCTCCTCCAATCTGCTTTTTCTTGTTGTGTTTTATCTAGCAAAGAGGTAGAGGAAAAAGAGATGTTATAGTGGATATTGGACAAATTGTGATATAATGTGTTGCAGAAGAAAGAGCAGTGAGTTTGTTTTCAGACAGATGGGCTATGGTCATGGAGCAGGAAATGGAAAGCAACAGAATGCTAGGTCAAACCCACACCTGGCAGGGGCCATCTGACCTCCTAGTCTCCAATGAACTCGACTGTATACCTCTCCAGGAATTCCATTACCCGCTCACAAAAGATGCCAGAGAAAGTTTGGGTCTGCTACCCAGTGGCCTGTTGCCATTAAGAACAATCTTCTCCTGCAAAAAGAATGTAGACCACGTTATAATGCTAGATTTGGCACAAAGATTATGAAATTAAAATGTCATGTAAGAACTTGAAGAAAAGTACTGTGATCATCAAACCCATAAACCTTACAGGGCATACGACCTGCAAAAGGACCAGATAACACCTGGAGGGATTGGCTGTGCATTAGATGTCTAAATTCAACTCACTTTTTTAAGTTAAAATTACGAAAGGATAGAAGTAGGTAAGTAGAAGCAGTCTGTTTCCAGTTGCTGAATGGACTAGAACAAGAGTTCATAGATGCATCATTAGGTGTAAGGGATTTAGAACAACGGATAGGAGAAACAGAGAGTTATGAAGCTGTGGAATTCATCTCCAGGCATAACGATTGAGACAGATGCTACATTAGCATTCCAGGTTGGATTGGATAATTGGATGAAAGAAAAGGAGTTGAAGGGGTTTGAGAACATACATACGGGATATACGAATTAGGAGCAGGAATTAGGCCACTCGGCCCTTCAAGCCTGCTCCACTGTTCAGTAAGATCATGGCTGATCTGGTTTTGACCTCAACTCCACATTCCAGCCTTTCCCTGATAACCCTTTGTCCACTTGCTTATCAAGGACCTATCTACCTCTGCCTTAAAAATATTCAAAGATTCTGCCTCCATCGTCTTTTGAGGAAGAGAGTTCTAAAGACTCACGACCCTCTGAGAGAAAAAAAATTCTCCTTATCTCTGCCTCAAATGAGTGATCCCTTATTTTTAAACAGTGACCCCTGGTTTCCTGATGCTCCCAAAAGACAAAACATCCTTTACACATCCACCCTGTCAAGTCCCCTAAGGATCTTATATGTCTCAATCAAGTCGCCTTTCACTCTTCTAAATTCCAGCAGATACAAGCCTAGCCTGTCCAACCTTTCCGCATAGGACAACCTGACCATTCCAGGTATTAGTTTAGTAAACCTTCTCTAAACTTATTCCAAATCATTTACAACCTTCCTTAAATAAGGAGACCAATGCTGTACATAGTACTCCAGATGTGATTTCACCAATGCCCTGTAAAACTGAAGCATAGCCTCCCTACTCTTGCATTCAATTCCCCTCACAATAAATGATAACATTCTATTTGCTTTCCTAATTACCTGTTGTACCTGCATACTAATCTTCTGCAGTTTATGCACTAGGACACCCAGATCCCTCTGCGTCTAAGTGCTCTGCAATCTCTCGCCATTTATGTAATATGCTTATTTTATATTCTTTGTGCCAAAATGGACAATTTCACATTTTCCCACATTATACTCCATTTTCCAGATCTTTGCCCACTTGCCTAAACCCATCTATATCCATTTGTAGTCTCCTGACATCCTCTTCGCAACTTACTTTCCCATCTATCTTTGTCCCATCAACAAACTTAGCAACCATACCTTCTGTCCCTTCATCCAAATCACCTATATAAATTGTAAAGAGTTGAGGTCTCAGCACTGATCCCTGTGGCACACCACTCATTACATCGTGTCAACCAGAAAATGATCCATTTATGCCTGCACTCTGTTTCCTGTTAACTAACCAATCTTCTATTCAGGCCAGTATGTTACCCCCTACACCATGGGCTGAGTTTTTAGCTCATCAGGCAGGTGTGCGTCCGAACCGAACGAGCGTAAAATGATGCCCGATGATATTGTGCAAGCGTCCCGGTGTCATCGCACACTTGCGTGATATTTCAGTCAGTGGGTAAGCACAGCAGTCGGCAGTGCACCTGCTGACAATTAACCGGCCTATTAAGGCCCTTAATGAACTAATTGATTGAAATTTTTCACTGCACGTCCAACCATTTGGTTGGCAGCTGGGCGAAAAGGCCAAGCGGCCTTTGCATTCATGGCGAAACCTCATTCACGGGTGGGATGAGGTTTTGACCAATGGCTAAAAAAAATTTTAAACTTTTCAAACTCAGCTCTAACACGTCCCTGCTCATGTGACAGAGTCGCATGTGGGGGAAAGTTTTTAACATTTCTAATTTCTTTATTTTTTATTTGAAAAATCTTCAGGTCCCTGAGGCAGCTCTGTGCCTCTGGGAGATTTTACTGCACGCACCCACGCTCGCAATCCCCCTGCCACCACCCCGGCTGTGCTGAACTCCTCAATGCACATTTCATGCTGGCTGGACATTAATTGGCCAGCCAGTATGAAATTGCAGTCGGGGCCCGATCGTGGGTGGCGGTCCGTTTTGCTGCCACTGCTGCTTGTCCCTGCCGAGCCCGCCTGACGACTGGAAAATCCTGGCCCACGAGCTCTTATTTTCCACAATAACCTTTGATGTGGCACCTTAACAAATGCCTTCTTGAAATCTAAGTACAGTACATCCACTGGTTCCCCTTTATCTACAGCAGATGTTGCTTCTTCAAAGAACTCCAATAAATTGGTTACACATGATTTCCCTTTCACAAAACCATGTTGACTTTGCCTGATTACCTTGAATTTACCTAAGTGCCCTGTTATAACATCTTCAATAGCTTCTAACAGTTTCCCTTTGACAGATGTTAAGCTAACTGGCCTGTAGTTTTCTACTTTCTGTCTCCTTCCTTTTTTGAATAAAGAAGTTACATTAGCTATTTCCAATCTAATGGAGCCTTCTCCAAATCTAGTGAATTTTGGAAAATTAAAACCAATGTATCAACTATCTCACTAACTACTGCTTTTAAGACCCTAGGATGAAATCCATCAGGACCCGGGCACTTGTCAACCCGCAGTTCCAATAATTTGCTAAGTACTATTTCCCTGGTGATTGTAATTTTCATGAGTTCCTCCCTCCCTTCCAATTCCTGATTTACAGCTATTTCTGGGATGTTACTTGTATCCTCTATAGTGAAAACAGATGCAAAATACATCTGCCAGCTCCTTATTTTCCATTAATTCCCCAGAGTTACTTCCTATAGGACCAATACTCACTTTGTTAACTCTTTTCTTTTTTTCAAGTATCTGCAGAAACTCTTACTATTTGCCTTTATATTTCTAGCTAGCTTTCTTTCAAACTCCCTTCTTATTGATCATTAGTCTTTTTTTTGCTGTTTTTCATATTCTGTCCAATCCTCTGACCTGCCACCCATCTTTGCACAATTATATGCTTTTTTCTTTAAGTTTGAAACTATCTTTAACTTTTTTAGTTAAATAACTTTTTAGTTATTGACCTACCCCTTAACCTGAGGAATGAATAAATACGGTTAGTACTGTTTGCTCACAAAGGAGGCAAATACCAACATGCAATGCTTGGACCAAATGGCCTGTTTATGTTGTAACTCTTAAAGAGAGACAGAATGCTTTATGATTAATGATAATCTGTCCAGGTGAATCTCCTCAAATATACCCATTGATGTAATTGTTTGGGTGGAAGTATCTCTTGTTCACCTCGCTGGAATTTATGGTATCACTCCGCATGAAGCAGGGTACTGATGCACTAGGTTCTGCTAAAATGTGTGCCTCCTATTTGGTTTCTCCATCTTCACCCCAGTTTGAAATTTTGAAGCAACAGGCATTAAACAGTGCGTCCTTGAGAAATCTCTCACTGATTGTGCAAGCTGTGTGGCATAATAGAATAATACGGTGGGTTTACTCCAGAGCTCTGGATTACCATTGATGGGAAGCATGTGGTGGATTATAAGGATTTTAAGTGAAATTCTCCGGCAGTTACTCTGCAGTTCAACACTCACTCAGAAACCAAAATAATAGTGGGTACAAAACATGGAAATGTTATACTGGTATAGCACTGGAAATGATCCACTGCAGCTGGAGTCAGGCAGTAATAAGTCTACATCTAATCTGCATGCTCAGTAACACTGAGTGCAAATATATTCTCTTCCATTGCTGTAATATCTTCACACAGATTAATGTAATTTATTTGTGACAGTGCAGACTTCAGAAAACAAATCTTGCTGCTTTCCTGCACTTTATTGACTGTTAAGCCATTTGTGATATCCAGATATCCCGAAAGGCGCTTCATTAATGCAGACTCTTTCTTGATGTACTGGTCTATTATGAGAACACATTATTCTCTTCAAACTTTATGAAAATTAGGTTGGAGACAAAAGCTTGATCCCTACTAGGTGATGTAGTGTGCCTTTATCAATCAGCACTGGAACATTTCCTTCAATTGAAGTAACATTATCATTATCATTTCCAAGAATTCTCTGACAGGGTCAGACAATGGAACAGTAAGAAATAGCCTACGCTTTTATGGAGATGCAGGAGTTGGCCATTGGCCCATCTAGCCTGCTCAGCCATTCAATAAGATTGCGGCTGATCCAATTGTGGCCTTAACTCCACTTTCCTGCCTGCCTCCCAAAACCCTTGGGCAGAATCTTCAGCTTGGTGAGTGGGGATGGGCCCCTTCACCGATGCATAAAATGATGCACAGTGATGTTGGGCGTGCGTCCCAACATCACCGCGCGTCATTTAGATTTTCAATTTGGCGGGCATGCAGTGGAGTTGGCTGCGCGCCTGCCGAACTGTCAAAGGCCTATTAAGGCCATTTAAAAGCTAATTAAAGTAATTAACTGAGCTGCCCATCCAACCTTAAAGTTGGCGGGCAGGCGAAGAGCCCAGGCGGCCTTCGCATTTATCATGAAGCCTCATCCACGGGCAGGATGAGGTTTCAGGAAGGCTTTTAAAGTTTGATAAAAATTTATAATAATATTCATTGACATGTCCCAGCTCATGTGACAGTGTCAAATAAGGGGACATGTCTTAATTTTTTTTTTCTTCATTAAAATTTTCAAAAGTAAAACTGATCTCCTGAGGCAGTTCTTTGCCTCAGGGAGATTTCTGCGCTCTTTTGCACACATGCACGAAAGAGTGTAGTCCCTGTCTCAGCCTACTCCCCCCCGCCCACACAGGGACCGCACAGCTTAATTAGCCCACCCACATAAAATGACGGCATGCAGCAGATTGCGGGCAACGATCAGCTACGTGCCTGCCTGCACCCGCTCCCATCCAACCCCCTCCTCCTCCCCAAAACAGGGAGAAAATTCTCCCCCTTGTGTTGTAATTGTGGTTTTATTTAGTGTGTATCTTTAAGAATAATACTTGTTAAGGAGGATCACATGATCTGTAGTAACCAACAGGAGAGTAGAGAGGGCTACCTCAGGAGGCAGTGTAGAGATAGAGTTGGAGCTGAAAATTAAATAAATGTTTCCACCCAAGAAGTGTCTGCAGATCAACTCTATCATGAATAGTAGCAACTCGGCCACCCTTAGAACACCTTGGCTCCCTTGTAAGCCAAAAATCTATCCAACTCAGGCTTGAATATATTCAACTGCTCTCTGTGGAATATAATTCCAAAGATTAATGATCCTCTGATCCAAATACACAATATCTACCTGTACCCCTTTATCCACCCTACCTGTTACATCCTCAAAGAATGCTAATAAATTTGTCAAAGACCATTTCCTTTTCACAAAACCATGTTGACTCTGCCTGATTGTATTATGATTTCCCAAATGTCCTGCTGCTACCTCTTAATGATGGATTCCAGCATCTACCAATGAAAGTAGGATCTGTTGGAAATAGGGACGTGCTTCTGGATCCAGAGTCCCGGCACCATTTTGGCTAAGGTTTGGAGTCTCCACTACTCTGCAAAAATCAGGGCCCACATCTTGATCCTCCAAACCAAGATTATTTCTTACTGTATTGACCTCATCCTTTGTTAACAGAATGAACCCACTTCTTTTCCCTTTCTTCACCTCCTTCTGAAATGTCAAATATCTTTGAATATTCAGATCGCAGCTCTGGTCACTTTGCAATCACATCTCTGTAATAGCTATATCATACTCATTTATTTCTATTGTACTATCAATTCATCCATCTTGTTATGAATGCAGTATGCATTCAGATAAAAAGCCTTTACTCCTGTCTTTTTAGTTTTCTCCTACTCTGGCCTTTTTCACTAGTGCACTTATATGTTTGTAAGCTCTGTCACACTCTGGTTATCATTACGTGAATCGCTAGCCTTCACTATTGCCTTGTCCTTTCTCATTAACTTTCCAAATCTCCCTCATGTGAACCTTCCCCCTTATCCACTATTTAGTTCAAATCCCTAGTTATACCACTCGCCAGGACAATGATCCCTGCACAGCTGATGTGAAGGCCATCCCAGCAGTAAGCTCTCTCTTTCCCAAGTATTGATGCCAGTTCCACATGGATCAAAACCCATTTCACCCACACCAATCTTTGGGTCATGCATTCAACTCTCTGATCTTATTTACCCTATGCCAATTTTCTCATGGCTCATGTAGTGATCCAAGGATTATTATCTTTGTGATTGTTTTTTCATTTAGTCCTTAGCTTTTCAGACACCTTTAACAGAACCTCTTTCTTAGTCCTACCTATGTCATTGGTACACACGTGAACCACAACAACTGGATCTTTCTCCTCTGACTCCAAGTCCCTTTCCAGTCCTGACAAGATGTCCTTAACCCTGGCACTGGGTAGGCAACACAGCCTTCGGGATTCACACTCTCATGAATGCTGCAAAGAGCAGTATCTATCCTCTTAACTAAGCTGTCTTCTAATGCAACCACTTTCACTCCCCCCGGTTGAATGGCCTCCTCCACCACAGTGCTGTAGTTTGCTCATCCTCCCTGCAGATCCTGCTTTCGTCCACACAAACTGCAAGTACCTCAAAACTGTTGGACAACTGCAAGGGCTTTGACACCTCCATTGATATCTTCTGGATCCCCATGCCCCCCTCTCTTGCAGTCACCCCCTCCAGTCCCTGACGACAGACCAAGTCTAAAGTATTGGGCCAGAGGAGTGTGACTGCCTCCTGGAACAATGTTGTTGAAAAATATTTGTGGGCACCTACAATATCTGCTACAGCATTAACTTTTTTTATAACACAGGTGTGATAGTACACTAGTACGCTGAGTCACCAATAATGACATTGTGCATCACTGGTCACAAACACTTGGTAAAGCTATTATACAGTTATTTTCCAGGGAACATGTTGTTTTAAAACTCAATTTTATCATTATTAGAGTGGCATCTAATGACTAATGTACTTTGGCAATGCACTAAAATGGACTGCACAATACGTAGTAAATGTTTTGCATATCAAGGCAAATAATGAAGGTTCCACAGCACAATATTTGAGATGCAAAGAAGCACATGAAACTTTATTTGAAATATGTAAAGTGACTTTTAGAGGACTTGTTATGTAATTCCCCACTCCAAGCATGAAGCCCAATTTGATGGGATCATAGATTTAGAGATTCTGGCCTGAAAGTTAACATGCCAAAAGAAAATTGGAAGCATCATGAATCAGGGCTCTTGGCCTCTGTGCCCTGTTCTCAGATCCTGAACTCCTGAACAGAATGTACTCTGGGCAGGGTCTTCAATGTTCTTCACTAAAAGTGGCTCGGTAGCACCACTACAGAGCGAGCTGGCCGAGTCCTAAAAGACATAACTGCTAGACTGGGTCTGCGGCAGTTGGTGAGGAAACCAACAAGAGGGAAAAACATTCTTCACCTCATCCTCACCAACCTGCCTGCCACAAAAGCATCTGTTCATGACAGTTTCAGTAAGAGTGACACCGCACAGTCATTGTGGAGACGAAGTCCTGGCTTCATATTGAGGGATACCCTCCATAGTGTTGTGTGACACTACCACCGTGCTAAATGGGTTAGATTTTGAACAGATCTAGCAACTCAAGACTAGGCATCTATGAGACACTGTGGGCCATCAGCAGTAGCAGAATTGTATTCAAACACAATCTGTAGCCTCATGGACCAGCATATACCCCACTCTACCATCAAGCCAAGGGATCAACCCTGGTTCAATGAAGTGTGCAGGAGTATGTCAGGAGCAGCATCAAACATGCCTAAAAATGAGGTGTCAACCTGGTGAAGCTATAGCAAGTGCCGAACAGCATAAGTGATAGACAGAGCTAAGCGATCCCACAACCAACAGATCAGATCTAAGCTCTGCAGACCTGCCACATCCAGTCGGGAATGGCGGCAGACAATTAAATATCTCACTGGAGGAGGTGGTTCCACAGATATCCCCATCCTCAATGATAAGGGAGACCAGCACATCAGTGCAAAAGTTAAAACTGAATTTGCTACAATCGTCAGCCAGAAGTGCCAAATGGATGATCCATCTCGGCCTCCTCCGGAGGTCCCCAGCATCACAGATGCCAGTCTTCAGCCATTTCAACTCACTCCACGTGATATCAAGAAATGGCTGAAGGCATTGGATACTGCAAAGGCTGCAGGCCCTGACAATATTCCAGCAATAGTACTGAAAACTTGCGCTCCAGAACTTGCCACACCACTAGCCAAACTGTTGCAGTAAAGCTACAACACTGGCATCTGCCCAGCTATGTGGAAAATTGCCCAGGTATGTCCTGTACACAAAATGCAGGACAAATCCAACCCAGCAAATTACCACCCTATCAGTCTACTCTGTATCATCAGTTAAGTGATGGAAAAGGTAATCAACAGTGGTACTAAGCAACACTTGCTTAGCAGTAACCTGTTCACTGACACCCAGGTTGGGTTCTGCCAGGGCCACTCAGCTCCAACCTTATTACAGCTTTGGGTCAAACATGGACAAAAGAGCTGAACTCCTGAGGTGAGGTGAGAGTGGCTGCCTTTGACATCAAGGCAGCATTTGACCGAGCATTTGACCAAGGAGCCCTAGAAAAACTGGAGTCAATGGGAATCAGGGGGAAAACTCTCCACTGGTTGTATTCATACCTAGCACAAAGGAAGCTGGTTGTGGTTGTTGGAGGTCAGTCATCTCAGCTCCAGGACATCACCACAGGAGTTCCTCAGGGTAGTGTCCCAGGCCCAACCATCTTCAGCTGCTTCATCAATGACCTTCCTTCCAGGGGTGGAGATGTTCGCTGATGATTGCACAATGTACAGCACCATTTGCGATTCCTCAGATACTGAAGCAGTCCACGTCCAAATGCAGCAAGACCTGGACAATATCTAGGCTTGGGCTGACAAGTGGCAAGTAGCTTTTGCACCACACAGGCAATGACATCTCCAACAAGACAGAATCTAACATTGCCCCTTGTCATTCAATGGCATTACCATCACTGAATCCCCCACTATCAACATCCTGGAGGTTACCATTGCCCAGAAACTGAAATGGACTGGCCATATAAATACTGTGGCTACAACAGCAGGTCAGAGGCTAGGAATCCTGCGATAAGTAATTCACCTTCTGACTCCCCAAAGCCTGTACACCATCTACAAGGCACAAGTCAGGAGTATGATGGAATACTCCCCAGTTGCTTGGTTGAATGCAGCTTCCACAACATTCAAGAAACTTAACACCATCCAGGACAAAGCAGCCCGCTTGCTTGGCACCACATCCACAAATATTCACTCTCTCCACCATAAATGCACAGTGGCAGCAGTGTGTACCATCTACAAGATGCACAGCAGGAATTCACCAAGGCTCCTTAGACAGTCCCTTCTAAACCCACGCCCCCTACCATCTAGAAGGACAAGGGCAGCAGACACATGGGAACATCCCAACCTGGAAGTTCCTCTCCAAGTCACTCACTATCCTGACTATATCACCGTTGCTTCGCTGTTGCTGGGTCAAAATCCTGGAACTCCCTACCTAACAGCACTGTGTGTGTATCTGCACCCAATGGACTGCAGCGGTTCAAAAAAGCAGCTCACCACCACCTTCTCAAGGGTAACTAGGGATGGGAATAAATGCTGGCCCAGCCAGCGAAGCCCACATCCTGTGAATAAATTAAAAAAAAGTAACTCAACATATATGCAGGAATCTGTGTAAAGAAATCCAGCCACAATGAGGGGTTATAAGTCAAAAACTTTAGGGCAGAATTTTTCAGTCCCCATCCCCCACGGCAGGTTTAATGGCAGCTGGGAGGGGGGTGGGGGGGAACAATGCAATGGGAGCTGACACCAGTTTCCTGCCAGTGTAAAATAATGGTAGGAATTTGCACTCCTGCCTGCCATGGTGGGTCACCATTGCTACCAGAGGCAGGCATGAAACCGTTTTGCATCCCATTAATGGGTTGCAGATGAAGAACTGGCCGGAATAGCCAGCCCTCTGCCCAATCGTTCATGCCGCAATGAGATTTCATGCCGGTCCAGAACATGTCTGGACCAACGTGGTGTGGACATGTCAGCACTCACCTGAAGAAGGTCGGAGCAGCTCATGGGAATCTGAAGGGCAGATGGAAGCCTCCAGCTGGAACACCACATGTAGCCATGGATGGATGGAGCATCAACCACGTGGATCTTCCTGCACAGCAGCTTCTCCAAGGAGGTGGGTCTTCAAGCAGCAGGAGGACAGCTGCAGGAGTTACTACTGGAGGCAATGGTCAGTGCTGGGGCAGGGTGGGAATTAGACAGAGGGGAGGAATGAAGAAGTGGGCGAATGTGGAGGCCTAAAGGGGGGATGGGGGTGGCGGGTGAAAGAGAGGGATCCTGTGGGGGGCTGTGGAATGGGTGAGGTGCTTTGGAATGGGAGGTGGGAAGGGCCATTCTAGAGTATGGGCGGGGGCGAGTGATGTGTGCAAGTGTGAATGGGCATGGGGGGGAGGGTGATGAAGTGTGGATGGGCATGGGGGAAACGAGGGGAACGGAGTTCAGAGGGAGGGATCTGTAGAGTCAATGGAGGAGTCCTGGAGGGCATACTCAGGGTACCTTATAGGATGGGATGGTGAGGATTAAAGGGAGCAGTGGGAGCTGGTAGGGTGGGAGGCTGAGGGTGCTGGGATGTTGAGTGAAAGGGCGCTGAGGGTTGTTGCAGGGGATGCAAAATGTGATGCAGATTCTGGGGGTCAGCATGATGAGGAGTGCATGTCTATTATAATGGGGGTGGGCTTTTCAGGAAGGTAGGGGACTTCAACATTGATATTAAAGCAAAATACAATGGATGCTGGAAATCTGAAATAACAACAGAGAACACTGGAAAAACTCAGCAGGTCTGGTGCACCTGTGGACAGAGAAACAGAATTAATGTTTTGAGTCCGTACGACTCTTCTTCAGAGCACTTTGACTTCAACATTGGCCTGGGCGGGACAGAAGGTGATGGGGAGGTTTGAAGGGTTACAGGAGGAGGCAAAGGGGAGGTCAAAAGTGATTCCTGGGGTAAGAGGGGTGGTCAATGGTTATCTGGGGGAGGGTGTGATGACAGGAGGAGGGAAAGGTATTCGACTCAACTTGGTATGTCACTAGCACCATGCTGCTCGCAACCATATAGAGTTTCGTGGCGGAGGTCTCGAAATGCTGCATGGCAGTTGGGTCATGGCAGGTGGGTGGAGCTGGACAACTGAAGGGGAACCCCAGCATGTAATACTTACAATGTTAGAACATTGGGACAGATGAGAGTGTGAAGGGCATGGCTCAGCACGCATGGGAGACTTCTTGCACTTGGCTCGCAAGGGCCCTGGCAAAGACCTTTGGCTCCCTGCACTTGCATGATTCCAGTGGTGTCCCTCGAAAGATGTTGGGGAGGCATGCACAGGCTTAAGGACTTTCACAAATAAGCAACACTAAACATGAATAAAGAGCAAGTGAACTATATTTACAGAAGTGTGATAAGTTTGACAGTAATACCATAGACCCCGTAGCAACCACTTGTGAAATCAGAATTTATGAATTTTTCTTTCTCTACCACTTCTAGGTGTTCCCCAAACATCCACAGCAGGGGTAGAGGCAGCCTGCTGACCAGTTTGCCCTGTTGTCTTGGATAACCTTGGTGGCCAGCCTTTGGAGGGCGCTGGCTTAATTTGGCTGTCCTGCTGGGGGCCAGCTGCTCTCTCTATGGTCACAGAGGATGAGGCTGAAGGGGTCACAGGCAATAAGGATTTGGAAGGGCCAGACACCCTCAGAGAGTGGAGGTCCCGGGGTGTAAACTACCACTCCTCCTCCCTCTGGGTGCCTGAGGGCTCTGTGTGACTCCTTGAGGAGGAGGGACATGTGGACGGAAGTCGAGGTGCCCTGTCCCCCTCTCGCATAGTCACTGCAGAAGCTCACCCATGGCTACAGCGATGGAGTGCAGCTCTGTGCGCATCTCCAGCAGAATCTGCTGGACCACCCTCCCCATGGAGACCTTCATGTGGGCACAGGTCAGCACCACTTCATCAGCCACCAGGCAGATGGACTCCATCACCTCAGTAATGTACCCCCCACCAACCAGGGTACAGAGCTGGGTTCATAAGTTAATAATGCAGAAAACTATGTGAGACAATATAAATTCTAATCTATATGTTTATTAAAGAACTGAATATGTAATTCGCAGTCAGGTGAAAACAGTCAATTGCAACATTAAATAGGTTCTAGGAAACCAGAGAAAATACAATCTTATTTCTAGTGGAGAATCCAGCTTTTAAATTCAATTATTGTTACAGTAAAATATATTAAGTAGGATAGATATCAATTATTAAAGCATCATTTAATTCCTGGGTGAAGACTACACAGTTAGCGAGGTGACTCTATCCCAGTTTAGGAGAGGATTATCATCGCCTTACCTCACGGCCATATCTTTACCTAATCGCTGAAGTGAGTTAAGCGAATCTGAAAATCTGATGTCTGTTCTCAACATGTATATTGGGTCTTGGGTTGCATAACCACCTTCTTTCGCATTGGGGCAGTAACTTAATTGTATTAAGGTTCTGCCCCCTTATGTTCCAAATATAGTTTTGATCATTGTTAATTTCAAAGTAGATTTTCTTTGATTGTAAGAAGGTTTATATAATTGTTAAGTTTCACCTAAGGCCCTGCCCTTATTGACTCTAGAGAAGCCAAGCTGTGCTATCCTGTTGAGGGCCTCCGACATCTCTGCCTGATTTTCCCCTGTCTCTTGCTAGGGGAGCTGTTGGTGTAGTGGTATTGTTGCTACACTAGTAATCCAGAGACCCAGGGTAATGCTCTGGGGACCTAGGTGCAAATCCCACCACAGCTGGTTCACCACTGTCCTATAGGGAAGGAAATCTGTTGTCCTTAACTGTGCAGCATCAGAATTGTACTTAAACACAATCTGTAACCTCACGATTCCCTGGCATATCCCCCACTCTACCATTACCATCAAGCCAGGGGATCAACCCTAGTTCAATGAAGAGTGCAGAAGGGCCTGTCAGAAGCAGCACCAGGCTTAGCTAAAAATGAGATGTTGACCTGGTGAAGCTATGAGGAGTTATATCCATACCATAATAGTATTTGAGATATTATAATCTGGCTGAAACTTGTTAAAGAGGCCAGCTACATAGAAAATAGAAGTAGGCCATTTGGCCCTTCGAGCCTGCTCCACCATTCATGGTGATCATCAAACTCAATAGCCTGTTCCCGCTTTCTCCCCATACTCTTTGATTCCTTTCGCCCCAAGAGCTATACCTAACTCCTTCTTGTAAAGATACAATGTTTTGGCCTCAACTACTTTCTGTGGTAGCAAATTCCACAGGCTCGCCATTCTCTGGGTGAAGAAATTTCTCCTCATCTCAGTCCTAAATGGTCTACACCTGTGACTGTGACCCCTGGTTCTGGACTCCCCCACCATCAGGAACATCCTTCCTGCATCTACCCTAGAATTTTATAGGTTTCTATGAGATCCTCCCTCATTCTTCTAAACTCTAGCGAATATAATCCTAACCTACTCAATCTCTCCTCATATGCCAGTCCCGCCATCCCAGGAATCAGTCTGGTAAACCTTCGCTGCATTCCCTCTATAGCAAGAACATCCTTCCTCAGATAAGGGGACCAAAACTGCAGACAATATTCCAGGTGTGCTCTCACCAAAACAAAAACAGAATTACCTGGAAAAACTCAGCAGGTCCGGCAGCATCGGCGGAGAAGAAAAGAGTTGACGTTTCGAGTCCTCATGACCCTTCGACAGAACTTGAGTTCGAGTCCAAGAAAGAGTTGAAATATAAGCTGGTTTAAGGTGTGTGTGTGGGAGGCGGAGAGAAAGAGAGAGAGAGAAGTGGAGGGGGTTGGTGTGGTTGTAGGGACAAACAAGCAGTGAGAAACAAGCAGTGAGAGAAGCAGATCATCAAAAGATGTCACAGTAAAATAGCCTGTTCCCAGGTAGGTTCTGTAACGTATTGCTCTAAGAAACAACTCCTGATGCAGTCGACAAATTCGTCTTCCATGTTACCCCTGTCAATCTAATTTGTCTGGTCAATATGCAGATTAAAATCACCCATGACAATTGTAGCACCCTTCTTACACGCTTCCATTATTTCCCAATTTATACTTTGTCCTACAGTGAGGCAACTCTTCGGGGGCCTATAGATGACTCCCATCTGTGACTACTTCCCCTTGCTATTCCTTATTTCCACCCAAACTGATTCCACATCATGATCTATTGCACCAATGTCACTACTCACCACTGCACTGATGCCTTCCTTTATTAACAAAGCTACCCCACCTCTTTTTCCTTTCTGCCTATTTTTCTGGAACGTTGAATACCTTTGAATATTGAGACTTAGTCACCCTGCAACCACATCTCCGTAATAGCTATCAAGTCATATTCATTTATTTCTATTTGTGCCGTCAACTCACCTATCTTTTTACAAAAGCTGCGTGCATTCAGATAAAGAACCTTAAGCTTTGACTTTTTAAGATTATTGCTCATTCTGGTTCTCTTCTCCGCTGATGCTGCCAGACCTGCTGAGTTTTTCCAGGTAATTCTGTTTTTGTTTTGGATTTCCAGCATCCGCAGTTTTTTTGTTTTTATCTCTGTGGTCTCACCAAGGCCCTGTATAATTGCAGCAAGACATCCCTGCTCCTGTACTCGAACCCTCTTGCCATGAAGGCCAACATACCATTTGCTTGCTTTACCGCCTGCTGCACCTGCATGCTTACCTTCAGCGAATGGTGTAAGAGGACACCCAGGTCTCGTTGCACGTTCCCCTCTCTCAATTTATAGCCATTCAGATAATAATCTGCCTTCCCGTTTTTGCTACCCAAGAGGATAACCTATATTTATCCACATTATATACTGCATCTGCCATGCATTTGCCTACTCACTCAGCTTGTCCAAATCACACTGAAGCATCTCTGCACCCTCCTCACAGCTCACCCTCCCACCCAGCTTTGTGTCATCTACTATCGAGAGGATGGTAATACTCTCAGTGGGCTCCTTTGCTTTGGGGAGAGATAGATCAGTCCCTTAGACCCATTTCATGTCTTTAGGACCCATCTTTCTCAACCTAAAGCTGAGAGGAATTATCTGAGGAGCATGCCTGATCTGAGATTGTCCCAAAAAAGTGCTAGGATTGTAATCCACCATATACGTATATTCTAAATGATGCAAAGGCTGCTAACATTGCCTCCTCTTGTCGGATATAAATCAACTTCTGAGTGAAATCCTCTGATCCACATGATCACAAAACTTCAGTAATATGATGACAAAGACCTTTCAAACAAATGGGGCCCGCGTTTCACGCTCACCCACTGGCGGGTTTTCAGGTGTGTGGGGACGGGGGGGGTGGTGGGGGTGGCATGAGCGTGAAATTGAAGTGGTGGGATTCCCTCTGGGTTCCCGCCCACCTAGATCACACAGCAGTTTTACGCTGGGGCAGGCAAGGTCTCAGATGGGGAGCCCGCCCTTGCCCCAATTGAGGCCTGCAATGGCCAATGGGCCGTTCCCCGCCGAGCCCCATTTTTAACATGTACTTGCTGGAGGGAGGATTGAACTTCTGTGGGGGAAGCCTGAAAAAGAATGGTTACATCGCGGGCGGGAAGTCTGAAGTCCCCTTCTGAAGTCAGCACCTCCCCCCAGCCCTTAAGGTCTGGTGGCCCCTGGACCTCCCTCCCTCCCTAGCCTCCCCCCTGAAATCCTGATCGCTCCCTGTGTGCTTACCTGGGCCTCCAATTCCTGGACTTAGGGCAGAATTTTCCCTGCCTGCCAACATTGGGCGTGAATGGTGGTGTGAGCGGACAATATGGAGCAACCAGTTTTACAACGGTGGGAAACCAGTTTGTGATCATCAGCTCAGCTTGCCAACGGCGGGCCCCGTTTCCCACCATCGGACTAGAACTTCCTTGTAATACATCAGCATATCATTATAAGGCCAGCCCGCCGGAATCGACCCCCCACCACCGCCATGCTGGATCATGCCGTCCACGTCAGCGGGAAAGCACGCCGACCTGTTTCACAACAACATATAAAAGGCATGCACTTGGTAGCCTGCACTTTGAGGGGAACTCGGAGGTGAGTACACAATAATGTTGTGCAGCGCTCACCAGGGTTCCCTGTTGGACATTAAACCTCAGGGGCCTTCAGGGTTCGGGTTTAAGGGCAGCCTTGCCATTGAGGTGACGGAGTGGGGGAGGGGGGTCGGGGGTGGGCAAGGGCAGCCCTGCCATTGAACCATTGAACATAGCGCACAAGCATTCAAGGGGGTGGGGTACGGTGGGTGATGGAAGTGACCACGCATTTGGGAAACCTGTAGAAAGTGACCATTCCTCTGCAACTGAGACAGTTCGGGCGCAGCCACATTGATATGATGGCCTCCTAGCTCATCTGCCCACTCAAGCAATGCCACCAATCTCCTTGCTAAAGCTGGCCATGGTGCAGTCACTAGTGGAGGCGCTCACTGCCCCTTGCAATATCATCATCCTGATTTGGACCAGTCTCTCCCATGGTTCAAGCTAACAGGGCAGCCATGCAGCACACTAATCTCTGGCTATCCAAGTGGTGACCAGCACTTTCCAGGAAGCGTTAAGCGGCCGTCACATTTAACCAGGACAGGTTTTTAGTACAGCCATGCTAACCACGTGTCTCTCTCTTTCATCCTGCAGGAGGAGTATATCAGGGTCATGGAGCCTGGTGAACTAGCTGTTTGCCTGATGGTCTACAGAGAGCGCAGACGCTGGAGGAGAGAACGACTGAGGCTTCTGGCTCCGCAGAAGAAGGAACAGCAACCTCAGGAAGCAAGGGTGGAGGGGGGGGACGGGGGGTGGTGAGGGGTGGTGCTGGAGCTGCCGTACACGCCACCCAAGAGCTACAGTGAGCTGTCACTGGTTGGCGCCTAGTGACACCCAGGGTCTGTAGACACCACCTTTCATTTGTGCAGGTGACCGAGAACCAGTGTTGCCAAAGACTGCGCATGTCCGGGGAACTGGTTGCTCACATCTGCCACTTTCTTCAGGATAGGGTATCGTGGGGCCATGGAGGGCATCCACTGCCAGTGGCTGTGAAAGTGAGAGCGGCGCTCAATTTCTACACCAGTGGCTTGTTTCAGGGCTCTACAGGTGGCGTCTGTGGGATCTCACAATCCACCACCCACAAACGTATCCAAGAGGTCATAGATGCTACCTTTGTGAGGACACACAGCTTCATGTATTTTGACTGGGGCCACGACATCTGGGATACAAGAGCGATTGGATTCACCCAGATCTCAGGTTTCCCATAGGTGCAGGGTATGATTGACTACACTCATGTGACATCGCAACACATGGTGAACAACATCAACTGTTAGGGCTTCCATTCGCTGAATGTGCAGCTGGTGTCCAGCCACCAGAAACACATCCTGCAGGTGTGTGCACAGTTTCCAGGGAGTGTGCACAAATCCTACATCCTCAGTCGGTCACAGATCCCTGCAGCCTTCCAGGGTCCACAGAGGCTGCAGGGTTGGCTCCTTGGAGACAAGAGCTACCCACAGAGGATGTGGCTGATGACACCCATGCAGCAGCCTCAGAATGCAGCAGAGCAATGGTATAATGAGGCTCATGCTGCAACTCGCAGCTTAGTGGAGCAAACCATCAGGATGCTGAAGATGGTGTTCCAGTGCCTGGAACGGTCTGGTTGTGCCCTACAATACAGTCCACAGACGGTGTAACACATTGTAGTCGTCTGCTGCACCCTTTACAACCTGGCACTGCAATGGGGTGAGGAGCTGCCTGAGGAGGAGATAGAGGAGCTGCATTCTCCTCTGGTGAGGGGAATGCTGACGGGGGTGAGGGTGAGGAGGTCCTCGGAGGTGACGATGATGGGGATGAGGCAGGCGTGCTCGGGAGGCCCTCATCGCTGCTAGATTTGTGGAGAATGATGATGACATGCAGTGAGGTGACCCCATAGATTCTCACATTGCCTCTGTGAACATTTGACTCCAGTCTGGCTTATGGCAGTGTCAATACCATCTGTGAGAATGTTCCTGTTTTGGAGACACTTTGGAGGTCCTAATAGTAGCTTGATTGCAGGAGGATAATGACTGCATGCAGTAGGGACACTATAAATCTCCACATAGCCTCTGAGAGCATCTGACTCCTATCTGGCCAAGGGCAGTTCGCTTTCACTCTGTGATCAGCGTCATATCATAGAGAAGCAGCCATGAAACTTTAGAAGCGTCTGACCCTTTGTCCACCTTCAGCACCTGAGCCCTTCAGGAGCTGGAGCACAGCATCAGTGGTCACAGATGCTGAAGAGATGAGGGCCAGCCCCACCTTAAAGGTGCTGAGAGCACACTGAGAGAATGAGAGAACTGTGACACCTTCCCACGACATTCTGGCAGCAATGACAAGCACCGCCGAGGTTAATGTTTCCAGGGAGTGTGAGGCTGGACCGTCACTTTGGTTTGAAGGCTGCACAGAGTACAGGGAAGAGGCCCTGGACTGAGACACCGGCCTTATCTTATCTGAACACAGCTGCCACCGCTTCCCAAGCCTAGTTGGTGATGCCATTCCCGATCCTGGGGCCAGAGCAGGGGCATAGTGCATACTGGCGGGATTCCACTGCATCCAAAAGGCGTTCCAGAGACACATCGCTGAAGTGGGGGGGTCTGCAGTCTTTTTCCCTTTCAGGGCCATCCTCTCTTCCGAGCAGCTGTTGTGATCTGGAAGCACTAAGAAGTGTGCTTGTGGCTGGACTTTAAATATGGCGCCTGGTGCAATGAAGCAGTGAGGTGATGGCGGGCTAATGAGAGCCCGTCCACCATGGAAATGGCATGTTTCCCAGGTGTGCATAAATAATGTCGTGGATTTGGGACGCTAGGGTGTAAAAACCCACCACTGTCACTAGCGGGTAAAACAAAAAATTCAGGCCATTGTTTTTCAGGGAATTGCTACTATCTAGATTTTTTCAGCCAAAACTATCTGCTCTGTTAGTGCTTTCTTCTGCATAAGCTTTTGATCTTGTGGATCACACAGGTGTGGACTATGGAGTTTTTAAAAAAGTGTCCTTAAGTTGTGGCTGTCACAGGTGAAGCCACCATTTATTGCCCATTAGGGTTACCCTGAAGAGGGTGGTAAGCCTTCTTTATGAACCGCTGAACAAAGTTTAATACTACTGAATGTGGCAGTTAAGAGTCAGCCACATTGGTGAGGGAGCGGAGTCAGACCAGATAAAGGCAGGTTATTAGGGAATCAGTTGGGTTTTTATGACAATCCAACAGTTTCATTTTCACTTTTACTGATATGAACTTTTAATTTCCAGAGTTTTTTTTCAAATTGAATTCAAATGTTTTACTCACCCATTAACATAAGCACTATGCTACTGTATCCTCAGTTATTCTATTACTATTATTAACTTACGTTGAACTCATTTTGCTTATACAGACTATCTTATTGCTCTGATTTTGCATTTGTTCACCTATAAGGCACAGGTAAACAGGGCCCATCCAAGCCTGTAGGTGAGTGCTGTCTAATAGAAATCGCTACCCCTATAGGCATGGCTATGACAATATCGTTTTAGCCACATGCATGAAGTCTAGCAGAAAAATCTTTACATAGCTTAACACAATATGGGCAGATGTACTTCATATGCTTATTATTTACCACCAATAATCAGTGCAAAGCTTTTGCAATCTTTCTCTTTCAATGAAGTTTGGAATTCAGGTATAAAGTTATCACACATAGCACATCTTAATGCAACTTCTTCCTTTTAGTCCAGTAACTCAGAGTGACTAATGAGAATGTTGAGGCAGACGAGATACATGAGGCCTGAAAGACCTGGCACTGGTCTCCATCCACAGCTTGGTTGGGTGCCCCTTTCTCTTTTCTATATTACACCTGCTGGAGCTGCTCATTGATGGTTAGATTTGTTTCCCTCTGTTGGCCTGATTGGAAACTGTCCTTGCATGCAGCAACACCTGCTCAACATTCAGGCTGCTAAGTGGCAAGTAACATTCGTAGTGCGTAAGTTACGGGCAATGTCCATCTACAGCAATTGAAAACCTAATCATCTCCCCGTGAGGTTCAGTGCATTACCACTGAATCCCCCACCATTAACATCCTAAAGGTTACCATTGAGCAGAAATTGAACTGGACCAGCCATATAAATACTGTGGCTATAAAGGCAGGTCAGAGGCCGTGAAACCTGCAGTGAATAATTCACCTTCTGACTACTCAAGGCCTGTCCGCCATCTACAAGGCACAAGCCAGGAGTGTAATAGAATACTCTCCACTTGCCTGGATTAAGTGCAGATCCAACAAGCTTCAAGAGTCTCGACACCATCCAAACAGATCAGCACCCATCCACTACCTTAAATATTCACTCCTTCCATCACCTGTGCACAGTGGCAGCAGTGTGGCATTGCCAAGAAATGTCCACATCCCATGAATGAATAATAAGAAAAATATTTGCGAATGGCTGGAATCTATTGGATACCATATTTCTCATTAAATGTTGCCATCTTGTGGCAGGAAGAAGTAAGCACATATTAAATGCTGGGGGAACAGCATCTCATCTTGCGATTAGGCACTTCACAGCCTTCTGGACTTAACATTGAATTCAACAATAATAAAAACAAAAAACTGCGGATGCTGGAAATCCAAAACAAAAACAGAATTACCTAGAAAAACTCAGCAGGTCTGGCAGCATCGGCGGAGAAGAAAAGAGTTGACGTTTTGAGTCCTCATGACCCTTCAACAGAACTGAGTGAATATTAGGAGAGGGGTGAAATATAAGCTGGTTTAAGGTGGGAGCTGGCGGGAGAGAAGTGGGGGGGTGGGGTGGTGTGGTTGTAGGGACAAGCAAGCAGTGATAGGATCAGATAATCATAAGATGTCACAGACAAAGGAACAAAGAGGTGTTGAAGTTGGTGATATTATCTAAACGAATGTGCTAATTAAGAATGGATGGCAGGGCACTCAAGGTACAGCTCTAGTGGGGGTGGGGTGGAAAGACTAGCAGGGCATAAAAGATTTTAAAATAATGGAAATAGGTGGGAAAAGAAAAATCTATATAAATTATTGGAAAAAACAAAAGGGGGAAGAAACGGAATGGGGGTGGGGATGGAGGAGGGAGTTCAAGACCTAAAGTTGTTGAATTCAACATTCACTCCGGAAGGCTGTAAAGTGCCTAGTCGGAAATTGAGGTGCTGTTCCTCCAGTTTGCATTGGGCTTCACTGGAACAATGCAGCAAGCCAAGGACAGACATGTGGGCAAGAGAGCAGGGTGGAGTGTTAAAATGGCAAGCGACAGGGAGGTTTGGGTCTTTCTTGCAGACAGACTGCAGGTGTTCTGCAAAGCGGTGGCCCAGTTTACGTTTGGTCTCTTCAATGTAGAGGAGACCGTATTGGGAGCAACGAATGCAATAGACTAAGTTGGGGGAAATGCAAGTGAAATGCTGCTTCACTTGAAAGGAGTGTTTGGGTCCTTGGACGGTGAGGAGAGAGGAAGTGAAGGGGCAGGTGTTGCATCTTTTGCGTGGGCATGGGGAGGTGCCATAGGTATGGGGTTGAGGAGTAGGAGGTGATGGAGGAGTGGACCAGGGTGTCCCGGAGGGAACGATCCCTACAGAATGCCGTTAGGGGTGGGTGAAGGGAAGATGTGTTTGGTGGTGGCATCATGCTGGAGTTGGCTGAAATGGCGGAGGATGATCCTTTGAATGCGGAGGCTGGTGGGGTGATAAGTGAGGACAAGGGGGACCCTATCATGTTTCTGGGAGGGAGGAGAAGGCGTGAGGGCGGATGCGCGGGAGATGGGCCGGACACGGTTGAGGGCCCTGTCAACGACTGTGGGTGGAAAACTTCGGTTAAGGGAGAAGGAGGACATGTCAGAGGAACTGTTTTTGAAGGTAGCATCATCAGAACAGATGTGACGGAGGCGAAGGAACTGAGAGAATGGGATGGAGTCCTTACAGGAAGTGGGTTGTAAGGAGCTGTAGTCGAGGTAGCTGTGGGAGTTGATAGGCTTGTAATGCATATTGGTGGACAGTCTATCACCAGAAATTGAGACAGAGAGGTCAAGGAAGGGAAGGGAAATGTCAGAGATGGACCATGTGAAAATGATGGAGGGGTGGAGATTGGAAGCAAAATTAATAAATTTTTCCAAGTCCCAACGAGAGCATGAAGCAGCACCGAAGTAATCATCGATATACCGGAGAAAGAGTTGTTGGAGGGGGCTGGATTAGGACTGGAACAAGGAATGTTCCACATACCCCATAAAGTCCTGTTTCCAGGACTGTCACTGACCTCATCTCTTCTGGAGATCTTCCTCCCACAGCTTCCAACCTGATAGTCGCCCAACCTCAGACGGTCCGCTTCTACCTCCTACCCAAAATCCACAAACTGAACTGTCCCGGTAGACCGATCGTGTCAGCCTGTTCCGGCCCCACGGAACTCATTTCTCGTTATCTTGACTCCCTTCTCTCTCCCCTTGTCCAGTCCCTTCCCACCTACATCCATGATTCCTCTGACACCTTACATCACATCAACAATTTCCAGTTCCCTGGCCCAACCGCTTCCTCTTCACCATGGTGTCCAATCCCTCTACACCTCCATCCCCCATCAGGATGGTCTGAGAGTCCTTAGCTTCTTCCTTGAACAGAGGCCCGAACAATCCCCATCCACCACTACTCTCCTCCGTCTAGCTGAACTTGTTCTCACTGAACAATTTCTCCTTCAACTCCTCTCACTTCCTCCAAATAAAAGGTGTGGCTATGGGTACCCGCATGGACCCCAGCTATGCCTGTCTCTTTATGGGGTATGTGGAACATTCCTTGTTCCAGTCCTACTCCGGCCCCCTTCCACAACTCTTTCTCCGGTACATCAATGATTACTTCGGTGTTGCTTCATGCTCTCGTCGGGACTTGGAAAAATTTATTAATTTTGCTTCCAATCTCCACCCCTCCACCATTTTCACATGGTCCATCTCTGACACTTCCCTTCCCTTCCTTGACCTCTCTGTCTCAAGTTCTGGTGAAAGACTGTCCACCAATATCCATTACAAGCCTACCGACTCCCACATCTACCTTGACTACAGCTCCTCACACCCCGCTTCCTGTAAGGACTCCATCCCATTCTCTCAGTTCCTTCGCCTCCGTCGCATCTGTTCTGATGATGCTACCTTCAAAAACAGTTCCTCTGACATGTCCTCCTTCTTCCTTAACCGAGGTTTTCCACCCCACGGTCGTTAACAGGGTCCTCAGCCGTCTCCGGCCCATCTCCCGCGCATCCGCCCTCACACCTTCTCCTCCCTCCATTTCCGCCAACTCCAGCATGATGCCACCACCAAACGTAAACTGGGCCACCGCTTTGCAGAACATCTGCAGTCTGTCTGCAAGAAAGACCCAAACCTCCCTGTCGCTTGCCATGTTAATACTCCACCCTGCTCTCTTGCCCACATGTCTGTCCTTGGCTTGCTGCATTGTTCCAGTGAAGCACCACACAAACTGGAGGAACAGCACCTCATCTTCCAACTAGGCACTTTACAGCCTTCTGGACTGAATGTTGAATTCAACAACTTTAGGTCTTGAACTCCCTCCTCCATCCCCACCCCCATTCCATTTCTTCCCCCTTTTGTTTTTTCCAATAATTTATATAGATTTTTCTTTTCCCACCTATTTCCATTATTTTAAAATCTTTTATGCCCTGCTAGTCTTTCCACCCCACCCCACTGGAGCTGTACCTTGAGTGCCCTGCCATCCATTCTTAATTAGCACATTCATTTAGATAATATCCCCACATCCAACACCTCTTTGTTCCTTTGTCTGTGACATCTTTTGATTAGCTGATCCTATCACTGCTTGCTTGTCCCTACAACCACACCACCCTCCACCTTAAACCAGCTTATATTTCACCCCTCTCCTAATATTCAATCAGTTCTGTTGAAGGGTCATGAGGACTCAAAACGTCAATTCTTTTCTTCTCCGCTGATGCTGCCAGACCTGCTGAGTTTTTCCAGGTAATTCTGTTATTGAATTCAACAATTTCAGATCATGAACTCTCTCTCCTCCATCCTCACCCTTTTCGATCCCCTTTTTCAAATATTTATTTTTTAATTTTTATATATACATTTTTTCCTGCCTGTTTCTATTATTATTTTTAAAATTTATTTCCATTCATTGTTTTATCCCCACCTTTTGGCCTATTTTGATTGCTTCTCCCACACCGTCCCCTCCCCACACCCCACCTCCACTAGGGTCATCTGTCACTGGCTCATCCTGCTTTCTACACTTAATGTCACCATTAGCACCTCCTCTAGCCAGTATCACCACCATCAACACCCCTTCAACCTTTTGTTTATGACACCCTTTGCAATCTCTCCTTTGTCTCCACCTTTCACTGGCCTTCTATCCAGCTTCACCTGTCCCCCCCCCACCCCCCCCACCCCCGCTTAAACAGTATATATTTCACCACATTTCTAATTCTCTTTAGTTCTGAAGAAGTGTCAAATGGACTCAAAACTTTAACTACATCTTTCTCGCCACAGGTGCTGTCAGACCTGCTGAGATATTCCAGCAATTTTTGTTTTTGTTTCAGATTTCCAGCATCCACAGTATTTTGCTTTTATCATATTAAATGCTGTTTGAGTAAAGAAAACAAAGTAATCACTTCCAGTCATATTGTGGGAAGGAGGACTTTTAGTGCTAAGGAACAGAAAAAAATTTTGCGTCATCAATACTCTATTGTTAGATTGAGATGGGAGAAGAGATGAAGCTTTGGTAAAACTGTTCTTGTGTCAACAAATTCCTGTCAATAAATTATGATTAAGTAACGTTATTTAAAAAGATTGTTTTCCCTTACATACAGACTGTACTTTTCTCTGTTGCATTCCCCCTGTATTCTGTCCTGTTTTTTTCTCCATAAACAATTAAAAAGAGGCTAAGAACAAAATATAAAAACAAAGAAACAGATTTCATACTTTTCCCTCTGCATTCACATTGATGAATATACGTGAAATGACATTTGGATCAGTGGCACTGCTGGAAATGGGACTACAAAAGTTGAACGCCATTCTGAGGTCACTATCACAGCAGTGTACCATGTTGAGAAAGGCATTCACACGGTGGTACCAGAAGCAACTGAAGTGGTGCTAACATGATGTCACTCTGACCTAGTGACTGTGACACCCAACTTCCAAATTTGGAACATACAGGACCATCAGATAATTTGCCAATCAAGTGTTCAATTGCAAGAAGGGCTCCGAACTGGCATTATTTAAAGGGCCAGGCAACCAAATTGCAGGTAAGATCATTTTGAAGAACCTATTGCAAATTCTCTGAAAGTACCCTGAAGTGTTTTTGGTGGTGTTTTGGTGAGCTCCTGAATTTGGCAGAGACTGATGTTGTATCCACATTTGGAGGACAGAGGATTTGGTGCCATGTCCACACAAAAGCTGCAACAGGTATGGACACTGCAGTTGCAGTGTCTCTGGGTCTGCAGCATGATGAGAAAATACAGCAGAGACTGTGGAGAGAGCAAGCTCTGCACCATGGCTTTTGTCAATGTGGAGCTGGACTCCTCCATGCTCCTTAATAGTGACAGGAGGTTGTCTGGCTGGCCAACCAATGTACCTACCATCTTGGTGTGCATGCCCATCAATGCTCTCCTGTACACCATACCATTCAGCTCCTTATTTAAGTCCTCTGTTGTAGAACCCATTTGCAACCTTGCCCTCCAGACTTCACCCCTGGTCCGGCTGCAGTCCAGTCATACCTGGTGATTCACCATATGCTGACCCCAACTCTATACTAGTCTCCAAGATAAGTGCAGTGCCAGTATCTGAGCTGGTGGCTGTGATTTTAGATCAAGTGACTGGGCCTCTTTGTCAATGCTGTTCTCTTGCTGCCTCTCTTCCTCCTGGGGCAGCTGGAATTGGGTAGATGGCAGTTCTTAAAAGTCTGAAATCGGAAAATCAGGAAAAGAAGGTTGGGTTGAGGGAAGTGGTGGGTAGGATGGAAAGCAAAAGGTCCTCAGCCACACTTTCTGAAGCTTGCTTATCATTGATAGCAGGACTAGGATGAACTGGGGCTTGAGAAGGGATGTAGGCTGGTTCATACCACCATCCTCAATGTTCTCAACGATGCCAGATGGGGCTCTGTTGTAACCAGCCCCATGATGCTGAGAGCCATCTCCTTCCTAGGGTTCAGGAGGCACAGGCATCCTTATCCCCAGCTAGACCTGCTCTGCTCTTTTCTATTGTGTGCCACTTTATCCTGCAAAGAGGGGGAAGAATGTCTGATTTTGTACACTGTGTTTGGGTGATGTGCCTCTCATAAAACTTGGAGGTGGATATGAGGCTAGCAGTATTGGAATACGTGTGAGGGTGGGTAAAATGGATGAAAGGCCTGAGTTCTGAATGACAGGGACTAATAATGGATGAGAGACAGCGGTTTGGTGATTTGAGTATGAGAGGCTGGTGGACTAAGGGTAGAAGATGTCGCATGATGATGCCTTGACAGATCTTGACTACCTATGCGAGGCCATTAGACTTCTTGCAGCGCTGCTGCCAAGTATATGGGGTCAGACATCAGGCATTGACCTACCTATCCACCTGCTCTCAATCCCATCTCAGGTTGGTCCTTGAGGGCCTCCTAAAACCCAAGGAACCATAGTGTCTCTCTTCCTGTTAACTTCCACCAATAAGGCCTCCAGTGTCCCATCCATGACCCTGGAACATTGCCCTAGTGTTGCATTTTCCATGTTGCAGCAATATTGCAGAAATTGCAACAATAGTATCCAGCAGCCTCATGTAATTCAGTGCTGTTTCCCTTTAAGAGGGACAACCTGACTTTAAGATTGTCTGCACCACATGGCACGACCTCCGGCTGCTCAGTGCGCTGCTGAATGTTCAGCCAGCCGATAACACGGGAGACACTCAGTCAACATTATAACCAGGTAAATGACTAGGCAACACCAAATTTTCATGCTGTCTCCCTCTATCTCCAGGCCTAAGAATATTGCACAAACCAATTTTAGCCCATTTTTTAAAAATCTGGGGTATTATAATATATGTAGTTTAATGGCAGTTTTCTTAAGAGCTATTTTCTCTCCCTCTCAATGTTTTTATTTGATTCTCTTTTCCTCCTTATACGTTACTCTTTGTTTAAAAAATTAAATTAATACAACTTAATGGTGGATGTGTACAATATTAGAACAGGCAATTTCACAAAATATTTTTTTGTCATTTTTGCTAAATAAATCAGCCAGCCACAATATGTCTGTAATAATGGTATTTTCAAGTATTGTATGCAAAAGAATACAACGGTAACCTTTGTACCGCATATGCTGTATCAAAAGAGCACTTGGCCACACCATCACCAAAGTTGCTTCTTTAAAATCCGCAGATGGGGAAGTATTCACTGACAGAAACAAGCAAATGGCCTGCTGGGTAGAGCGCTGCTCTGAGCTATACTCATGTGATACAAATATCAATCTATCTTTTGTTATGAACAGGAGGGGGTTAATTTAAACAGCCCTGATATTTCCTCTCACCAACAGAGAAGATGTTTGGATTTCGATTTTCCCCTTTATGAGTGGTGGCAGAATTCTCAACCCCTGGTTTTGGTGTGATCCAATTTCTATTAATACCCCACAGCAAACTGGTGACAGGGTAAACTCAGAGGATTGGTTTATTTACACACACTCAAATGCAGGAGGAGGGCAGCAACAATGTCTCCTTTTCACTCATGCATTAAAAGAGGGATGGAGAAAGACAAGACTTACAGGGCAAAGATCACAGAGTATAGTCTAGAGTCCAGAATCAAAGTTCAATGATGTATTCCCTCAATGAGATTGAAAACTGATGCTGGATAATTCACTTTTCCAATAGAGCTGAATTCCACAATGAGATCGGCATGCAGAGATGAATCAGCCTTGTAGGCAAGTGTACAGAATTTCCAGTAGGAAAATTATAGATGGGGTCAGGCATTTAAACCTGGACAGAGACCTTTTTCTGTGCTGCTGCTTGGTAGATGAAAATAAGGCAGACTGAGCTTTGCAGCTCCACAAGGCAATATTACAGGTTCCAACAACTAGGTGGGGTCATGTCACATGACTCCCACCTCACCACTTAGACTTTGACAAAGGGTGTACTTCCCTTTGTCTGAGTTTCTGAGATTGTTAATGTTCCAACCATTAAGAATTTGAAAGGAAGGTTAAAGGGCTCTTCCTCTTAGTAGACTAGTAGACTCTGGTTGGCCAGCCTGGGTTCTGAAATGCAGATGGCCTTGGTATTATTCCCTTTGAATTTGGTCACTGCAGGTTACAGATAATGAGGTGCAAGTTCCTGTGATAATACCAAGTAGCTCATATTGCTCGAATGTCACAGCCAGACATAGTTTCAGTCATTTCAAAAGGTCATTCTCCAGTTTTAAAGTTTTAGAAATTAGCATGAGGATATATTTTATACAAATATAGTGTGATGTCTTAGCCCTGTTACACTTTGCTTGATGATCTTCTGCAGCCACCCGTTATGTATGAGCTTAATGTTTTACCCTCATTATTTGAGGTTGAAAAGGCCAGTGACTCCATAGCAGCAAGGACAGCACCTGGAAAGGATAGAATACCAAATAAACTACTCAAGTATGGAAAGCACCCCCCTGCTGCCATATCTCAATGACTTCCACCACCTCTACTGGAGAGAAGGCTCTATCCCACAGAATATGCACGATATAAACTTTATCACGTTATACAAAAACAAAGGTAATCAAGAGGATGCTAACAACTACCGGGCATCTTGCTCCTCAGTATCATTGCAAAAGCCTTTGCCAGGGTCATTCTAATGAAGCTCCATTGATTAACCAACAGAATATGCCTGGAAGTACAACATGGCTTTAAAGCAGGCATGTCCACAGTTTCCATGATCTTCTCCCTACGTCAGCTTCAAGAGAAGTTCAGCAAACACCATTCTATCTTGTTTTTGTGGATCCCAGAAAAGCATTTGACACCATAAGCAGGACAATCCTCTACTGGATACTAGAGAAAAGCTTTGCAGTCTCAAATGGTCCTTCCATGATAACATGCAGGGCACCATTCAGCTCAATGGCTCCACCTCTGATAATTCTGAGATCAAAAGTGGGGTTAGCCCCTACTTAGCACCTTCTTAGCCCCTGACAACTCTGACCTATGCTTTCCCTGCCAACATGGAAGGAATGATCTGACAAGAAACTCCTCAACCCATCAAGATTGAAGGCCAAGACAAAAGTGGGGCATATCCCAGAACCTTAGAACCAAAAGAACCATTAAAAAGTTACAGCAAAGAAATAGGCCATTCAGCCCATTGTGTCTGTGCCAGCCAAAAAGGAAAAAAGCTTTAAAAACTAGCTGCCCATTTTAATCCCACCTTCTAGCACCTGGTCCATAGCCTTGCAGGTTACAGCACTTTAGGTGCAGATCCAGGTACCCTGTAAATGAGTTGAGGGTTTCTGCCTCCACCACCAAACCAGGCAGTCAATTCCAAACACCCACCACCCTCTGGGTGAAGAGGTTTTTCCTCACGTCACCATTAATCCTTCTACCAATCACCTTAAATTTGTGCCCCCTGGTAACTGACCTCTCTGCAAAGTGAAACAGGGTATCCCTGTCTACTCTATCTAGGCCCCTCAATCTTGTACATCTCAATCAGGTCACCCCTTAGCTTCCTCAGTTCCAAGCAAAACAACCCCAGCCTATACAATCTTTCCTCATAGCTGCAATTTTTAAGCCCTGGCAACATTCTTGTAAATCTCCTCCGTACTCTCTCCAGAGTAAGTATGTCCTTCCTGTGATGTGGTGAGCTGAACGATACACAAAATTCCAGCTGTGGTCTAACCAGTGTTTTATACAGTTCCATCATTACACCCCTAGTTCAGTTTTTTAAACCTCGTCCAAGAAAGGAAAGCATTCCATATGCTTTCTTTACCACCTCCTCCACCTGTCCTGCCACCTTCAGGGACCTGTGGCCATGCATGCCAAGGTCTCTTGCTTCCTCTACCCCTCCCAATATCTTCCCATTTATTGTTTATTTCCTAGCTTTGTTTGCCCTCTCCAAAATGCATTAACTGACACTTCTCTGGATTGAATTCCATCAGCCACTTTTCCGCCCTCTCAACCGAGCCATTGGTATCATGCTGGAGTCAATAGCTATTCTTTTCATTATCAACTACACGGCCAATTTTTGAGTCATCTACAAATTTCCTACTCATGACACCCATATTTATGTCCAAATCATTAATATATACATCAAACAGCAAGGAACCCAACACTGAGCCCTGTGGAACACCAGTGGAAACCGTTTCCATTCGCAGAACAACCATCAGCCATTACTCTTTGTTTCCCGTTGCTGAGCCAAATTTTGAATCCAACTCACCACATTCCCCTGTATCCTGGTCAGACAATTCTGTATGCAGATGATGCTGCACTAGTTGCCCAGGCAATCTAGTCCAATGGTGGAATTTTCCATGCCCCTTGGTGACAGACATGTTTGGCAGCGTGAGCAGACGATATAGAAGAAAGCCAAAAATAGGTTTCACCATTTCGTGAAACTAGTTTGCAATTGTTCACTCTGCCCATCAATGGTGGGACGCATTTCCCTCCGTCAGACAACGGGAACTTCATTGCCATATATCTGCATATCATTATAAGCTCAGCTGGCCAGAATTATCCCCCCACACCGGATCATCCACGCACGTCAGCATGATTGCATTAAACGTCAACATGTTTTGCAACTGTAAATAAGCGACGTGCACCTGGCGAGCTGCAGTTCATTCGGGACTTTGATGTTTGTTTGCCTATCTTGCTTCAGACAGCACTCTCAGTCATCAGTGCCAGGCTTCACAGACAGCAACACATCACTTTTAGGGGGGCTCACGGGTAGGGCTCTATCTAACTAGCCGTAAGGCAGGGTTGACTTTTCAATGGCTGCAGGGCTAGGGCTTGCTTGAGGAAGTGGGAAGCAGTGGCCTCAGGCAAGAGAAGAGGCTGCAGGGTAAGGGTTTTACTGTGAAAGGTTGGTTGTGGGGAGGTATCCTAGAGTGTGTGTGGGGACACAAATTGATCTGTGCAAATGGCCTCAAGATGGTGAGGGCTAAGAGGGCAGCCTTCAGAGGAAATGAGGCCAGATGGAGATGTGAGGGTACGTGTGTGTGTGTCACTTGAGGTGGTGGTGAGTGAGATGTCGGTGAATGTGTGATGGGCTTGACTGTGTGAGTTAAAAGTGATGAGATGGCTGCCTTACCCTGGCGGTATAGATGAGATCATTCATCCTCTATCTTCACTGGATGACCAACCTCTTCTGTGCAGCATTGGCACTGATCACCACTGCCGTCACCTACCAAGCCACAGCGGTAATGTTGCTGCCCCTCCTGTGGCCTGAGCAGGAGTAGAGGACATCACGGTGGGCCTCCACAGTGTCAAAAAGACATTCAAAGGATGTGTCAGTAAACCGGAGGGCTGCAGTCTTCTTGCCTTTCTGGGCCATGTCTTCTTTGCAGCAGTTCTGGGCTGGAAGCTCTGAGAGATGCTTGTGCGGCTGCACTTTAAATATTGCACCCGACATGATGAAGCAGAGAGATGTCGGCGTGGTGGGCGAATTACAGCCCACCCACCATCGAAGCTGCATGTTTCCCAGGAATGCATGATTAATGAGGCAGGATTGGGACAATATAGTGTGAAAAGCTGCCTTGCAGCCATAAGGTAAAACATTGTTTTTCCCGTTCACTACCGCACTTAGTACAAATCTGGGATGATTGCGCCCCAAAGTTACATGGATTGTCTGCCCAATGCCTGTGTCACATCACCATCAGTGCTAAGAAAACTAGTTCTGGTATAGGGTTTTGTGCCTCCTCCACCTGTGACCAGACGGAACAATGTACCACTGGAAGCTGTCAGCAAATTCTGACACCTAGGATCTACGGTAATAGACAACCTGTCTCTTGATGAAGATCTCAGCACACGTATTGGGAAGGCAGCCACCAACTTTGGCCAACTAACAAAACAGGCATGGAGACAACAAACTGATCCACAGATCCAAGATGCTTATCTACAAGGCCTGTATCCTCAACCCATTGCTTTATGGCAGTGAAGCCTGGACAACTTAAACCAACAAAGATAAAAGGCTCAATAACTTCCATCACCAGTGTCTATGATGCATACTTGACATCACATGGAAAGGCAAACTCACCAATGAAACATTCCTTTCTAGGGTAAACATGCCAAGCTTACTAGCACTAATCGAACAATTAAGACATGGCTGGCTTGGGCATGCGCACAGGATGGAAGATTGCCACATACTGAAGGATATGCTATATTGGGAGGTAGTCCATACCAAACGACCAGTAGGGCGCACAAAGCTCTGATTCAAGGATGATGTCAAATGAGACATGAAAGTCCTCAAATTCAATAATGACAAGTGGGAAACTCTAGCAGATGATCAATGCAAATGGCAACACCAGCCATGTAGTTTCAGAAGCTCCAGAGTAGGTGCCAGTCCATCAGACAATGCATTAGCAGAGATCGTCACACACCACCGGAAAGGGAAACTTCATGTGTGGTAGATTTCGCCTTTCTAGAATTGGCTTGTTCAGCCATCCAAAGAAGTGCAGCAGCTGATTTCCTCTGAACTCACCAAAGTTATGAGGTTATATTCCCATCATCTCTCGCAGATAGATTTCTATGAATAATATAGTTCTTACTTGGTTGTCGTTGCCTACGTTTTTTTTATTCATTTATGGGATGTGGCCATTACTGGCTAGGCCAGCATTTATTGCTCATCCCTAATTGGCCTTGAGGAGGTGGTGGTGAACGGCCTTCTTGAACCGCTGCAGTCCTTGTGGTGTAGGTACACCCACAGTGCTGTTAGCGAGGGAATTCCAGGATTTTGACCAAGCAACAGAGAAAGAATGGCAATATATTTCCAAGTTAGGATGGTGAGTGGCTTGGAGGGAAACTTCCAGGTGCTCCCACGTATCTTTTGCCTTGTCCTTCTAGATGGTAGTGGCTGTGGGTTTGAGAGGTGCTGCCTATGGACCTTTGGTGAGTTTCTGCAGTGCATCTTGTAGATGGAACTGTAGTAATTGTAGTTTTGATAAACATTACGACTGTAGCTTTAAGAATAATCCTGTGCTGTAAGGTCACATGATTGGTGTAAACCAATCAGTTAGCAGCACAGGGAACCTCCAAGGGAGAGTTCTTCTTTAGTTGTAGAGTTGGATGCTGAAGACCTTGCCAGGTGCTGACAGCAGTGTTATGCCCCTCCAGTTGTTACAGTTGCTGAGGTTCCATTTCTTTGGAAGCTTGATGGTTACTCCTCATCTCCAGTCACCCGGGACATCCTCCACAATCCAGATGTTGTTAATAGGTCTGTGAGCTTTGTTGTGAAGGGTTCTTGCCATGTTTCAATAGCTCTGCTGTATCATGTCAATCCAAGGTGCCTTGATGTTCTTTAGGCTCTTGATGGCTCTTTGGACCTCTGATCTGGCAACTTCTCCCAGTTTGACATTCAGCTGGTCTAGTCTACATGTGACTCCAGACCTACAGTAATGTGGTTGACACTTAAACAGCATTGCGGGTGTACCTACATCACATGGACTGCAGCGGTTCCAGAAGGCAGCTCACCACCACCTTCTCAAGGGCAATTAGGGATAGGTAATAAATGCTGGCTCAGCAAGAAAAGCCCACATCCCATGAATGAATAATGAAAAATGATTCCAATATTTTCCCTACTACTGATATCAGACAAACAGGTCTGTAGATCCCCGTTTTCTCTGTCCCTCCTGTCTTAAATAGTGGGGTTATATTTGCAACCTTCCTAACTGCAGACACTGTTACAGAATCTATAGTATTTTGAAAGATGACCACCAATGTCTCCATCCACTATCTCAATAACCACCTCTTTCAACACTCTAGGATATAGATTATCGGACCCAGATTTGTCAACTTTCAGTCCCATTAATTACTCCATTGCTACATTTTACTAATATTAATTTCTTTTAATTCCTCATTCTCACTAGTCCCTTAGATCTCTATTATTTCTGGGAGATTTCTTGTATCTTCCTCCATTAACACAGACATAAAGTACTTATTTAGCTCCTCTGCTATTTCACATTATAAATTCCCCTGTCTCTACCTGTAAATGACCCACATTTGTCTTTGCTAATATTTTCCTTTTTACATACCTGTAGAGCTTTTACAGTCAATTTTTCTGTTTCTTGCTAGTTTACATTCATTTTCTATTCTCCCCAGTTTCTTGGTCCTCCTTTGCTGAATTCTAAAATGCTCCCAATCCTCAGGCTAGCTACTTATTCTGTCAAATTCATAAGCCTCTTCATTTGATCTAATACCTTTAACCCTTCTTCTAAATTGGAAAATTACGCATGCCTCTTCACTATTCTTGGAAAGTTTCGCTGCATTACCGCTGCAGTAACACAACCAGTCTGCTTCCTTTTCTTGCATCTTTATAAAGTGCGACAGCTGAGAGCGAGAGGAAATTCCTGAACAGAACAAGACCCCACCCACCATAGATATAAAAACAAAAGATAAAAACAAAAAACTGCGGATGCTGGAAATCCAAAACAAAAACAGAAACACCGGGAAAAACTCAACAAGTCTGGCAGCATCGGCGAAGAGCACAGTTGACGTTTCCAATCCTCATGACCCTTCAACATCCCCTCCCACTTTGAAGATCCTCCCCTGTCACATGATGAGGGCGGATGGCAGGACGACTTCATTGTGACCCGTTTCCGGTTGTCGCCTGGCCTGCCTGGGAATTCTCTCTCAAATTCAAAGGGCCACGGGCTGGGCGCGTGACCTGCAGCGTGAGTAGGGGGTCAGCGGCTGGTAGTGGCAGTCGGTCACTCGGGGTCAGCGGCCGGTAGTGGCTGCCGGTCAGCGGCCGGTAGTGGCTGTCGGTCACTCAGGGGTCAGCAGCCGGTAGTGGCTGTCGGTCACTCAGGGGTCAGCGGTCATGACGCTGGCCGGAGCTGCCCTTTGGCCCATGTTCCGAGGAGCTGTTATGGGGCCGGTTGCCTGTTTGTCTTGCTCGTCCGTCCTGTCGCTGCAGTTGTTATCCGGGCCCAGGATTCACTCTCGTTTCAGATCCACAAGGTGAGCCGGCCCGGCTTCTCTACTGTATTTTAAAATATATTGAGCATGACGCCCATCGTAGTTTGAATGTGTCACCCTGACTGGCTCAATGTGGGTGAAGGTGCATTTACACTACGATTGGCGCGCACAGCCAAAGGGTTTTCCTTTACAAAACTACTGTTAAAATTGTAAATTCAACCCAAATCTTGAGTTAGGCAGCGTCATTCAACTTCATTCTGCAGTCAGATTCAGCTTTCACTCCGCATTTGCACTGCACAAGTAAGTTGCTTTGTACTAACTCTAAACTTAAATGTACTTTTACGTGGGTTTGTGATCACTCTAATTCTTTAAATCACATCTGGCAACTCAGATAAAAGGAAATATTGCTGGTGTTGAAAATCTGAATTTAAAGCAGAATATGCTAACAGCTTTCTGATCTTGACTGATGCATTTTCTTCACTGGAGTTCAGAGGGTGCAATCAATCCATTGTACCTCGATGACTGATTACTCTTAAAAAAAATATGACCTTCTATCACTAACGATGAAAGCATAGCCTATCGAGTAGATGCATTATAAATTCTTCAATTCATGCATGTATTGAGGGTTGTGCCCCTCTGAATAAGCCATCCTTGTGTCAATGTGTTAGCAGTATTCTTTCTAAAATGCACCTCACTACCCATGTCCAACCTTGTGAATTCACTTTCTGTATGGTGGCTTTCACACACACTGCAGTATTTTAATGCAAAATAACTGACTGTCAGAATTCCAGATTTTATTAGCCAGTTAGCCCCCAAAACAGTGCCTAAATCCTCAGATTTTCTATAACCAGTGGAGTCAGCACTATCAATTGGAATGTCAGATACCTCTGTGTTTCACTGAGTTATACAGACTAGAATCTATCAGGTATAATCACATTAGTCTAGAGCCTTAGCCAGAAATGTGGTTAGGTGCTACAGTTACACTCCGATTCTTGGACCATGAGTGGTTCTTTCTCTCGATCGTCATTCATTGATTCCTGCTGGCAAGAATGTGTGGATGTTGGATAGGACTGGGACAGGATTGGCTATGATGAATTTCCCTTGCATGAAAAAAGTAGGTGCTTGGATGAAGTAGCAGTGGATATTGGCACTTTTAAATCGATCTCACCTTTTTCTGATATGTTAATCCCAGTCATTAATGATGCTTGTAACATTTTCTCAAAGTTGACTGCCTTTGTAAGAGTGAATGGAAGTAAGACTGATAAGTTTCAAATTTTTAAAATGATTATTGATTTGTATATATTTTGTAAAGATTGAAAATATTAAAATGAACTTGCTAAACAGTTAATGCCTTTACTGTAATGAATATATATATAAAAATGAGCTACACAGCAAGCACTGAACGTTGAGAAAGATTGGGAGGGCACCAAAGGTATGTTCAAAGAGCTAAATTTTGAGGCTTTCTCCTGAAGGTTTAGGAAGAAGTTCCACTGTGTAGCTCAAATGTCCTTTAGGGAAGGAAATCTGTCATCCTTACCTGGCCTGGCCTACATGTGACTCCAGACCCACAGCAATGTGGTTGGCTCTTAAATGCCATCTGAAATGGCCGAGCAAGCCATTCAGTTGTGTCAAATCGCTACAAAATCACAAAAAAGGAATGAAACTGGAAGGGCCATCCGGCATCGACTTAGGCACCAGAAATGAGAACCGCAATCTCCGCCTTGTCAACACTGCAAAGTCCTCCTTACTAACATCTGGGGCTAATGCTGATATTGGGAGAGCTGTCTCATAGACTAGTCAAGCAACAGCCTGACATAGTCATTCTTACGGAATCATACCTAACAGAAAATGTTCCAGATACCGCCATCACCATCGCTGGGTATGTCATGCCCCACCGGCAGTGGAGGCACAGTTGTATACAATCGGGATGGAATTGCCTTGGGAGTCCTCAACATTGACTCCGGACACATGAAGTCTCATGGCACCAGGTCAAACATGGGCAAGGAAACCACCTGCTGATTACTACATACGGCCCTCCCTCAGCTGATGAGTCAGTACTCCTCCATGTTGAGCACCACTTGGAGGAAGCATTTGAAGGTGGCAGGGCCACAGAATCTACTCTGAGTGGGGGACTTCAATGTCCATCGCCATAGTGTAGCAGCACTATGGACCAAGCTGGCCGAGTCACAAATGACATGGCTACAAGACTGGGCCTGTGGCAGGTGGTCATGGAACCAACAAGAGGGAAAAACATACTTAATCTCATCCTCACTAACCTGCCTGCTGCAGATGCATCTGTCCATAACAGCATTGGTAGGAGTGACCACTGCACAGTTACTGAGATGAAGTCCGGCCTCCACATTGAGGATACCCTCCATCGTGTAATGTGGCACTACCACTATGCTAAATGGGATAGATTTAGAATAAATCTAGCAACTCGACTGGGCATCCATGAGGCACTGTGGGCCATCAGTTGCAGCAGAATTGTACTCCAACACAATCTGTAACCTCATGGCCTGGCATATCCCTCACCTTACCATTACCATCAAGCCAGGGGATCAACCCTGGTTCAATGCAGAGTGCAGGAGTAGTGCCAGGCATACCTAACAGAGGACAATTTGCGTGCCAAACAGCATAAGCAGCAAGTGATAGGACTAAGTGATCCCACAACCAACGAATCGGATCTAAGCCCTGCAGCCCTGCCACATCCAGTCGTGAGTGGTCGCGGACAATTAAACAACTCACTGGAGGAAGATGCTCTACAAATATCCCCATCCTCAATGATGGAAGAGCCCAGCACATCAGTGCAAAAGATAAGGCTGAAGCAGTTGCTACGATCTTCAGCCAGAAGTGTCAAGTGGATGATCCATCTCGGCCTCCCCTGGAGATTCCAGTGTCACAGATGCCAGTCTTTAACCAATTCGGTTCACTCCATGTGATATTAAACCGCTGAAGGCACTGGATGCTGCAAAGGCTATGGATCCTGACAACATTCTAGCAATAGTACTGAAGACTTGTGCTCCAGTACTGGCCACACCCCTAACCAAGCTGTTCCAGCACTGGTATCTATCTGGCTATGTGGAAAATTGCTCAGGTATGTCCTGTATACAAAAAGCAGGACAAATCCAATCTGGCCAATTACCGCCCCATCAGTAAAGTAATGGAAAGGGGTCATCAACAGTGCTATCAAGTGGCACTTGCTTAGCAATAACCTGCTCACTGACACCTAATTTGGGTTCTGCCAGCTCCTTACCTCATTAAAGCCTTGGTTCAAACATGGACAAAACTCACCTCCAGAGGTGAGTTGAGAGTAACTTCCCTTGACATCAAGGCAGCATTTGACAGAGTGTGGCATTATGGAGCCCTAGCAAAACTGGAGTTAATAGGAATCGGAGAAAACTCTCTGCCGGTTGGAGTCATACCTAGCACAAAGGAAAATGGTTGTGGTTGTTGGAGGTCAAGCATCTCGGCTCCAGGACGTCACTGCAAGAGTTCCTCAGGGTAGTGTCCTCCGCCCAACCATCTTCAGCTGCTTCATCAATGATCTTCCCTCCATCATAAGGTCCAAAGTGGGGGGATGTTTACCATTCGTGACTCCTCAGATACTGAAGCAATCTATGTCCAAATGGAGCCAGACCTGGGCAACATTCCAGACTTGGGCTGACAAGTAGCAAGTAACATTCATGCCACACAAGTGCCAGGTGATGACCACCTTCAACAAGAGAAAATCCCTTGATGTTCAATGGCATTACCATCACTGAACACCACACTATCAACATCCTGGGGGTTACCATTGACCAGAAACTGAACTGAACTATTGTGGCTACAAAATGCTGTGGCTACAAGAGCAGGTCAGAGGCTAGGAATCGTGCAACGAGTAATTCACCTGCTGACCCCCCCCCCCCCCCCCCCCCCCCCCCCCCCCCCCCCCCCCCCCACCCCCACAGCCTGTCCGCCATCTACAAGGCACAAATCAGGAGTGTGATGGAATGCTCCTCACTTGCCTAGATGAGGGCAGCTCTCACAACACTCATGGAGCTTGACACCATCCAGGACAAAGCAGCCGGCTTGATTGGCACCCCATCCACAAACGTTCACTTCCTCCACCACCAACGCACAGTAGCAGGGTGCACCATCTACAAGATGCATTGCAGGAATTCACCAAGGTTCCTTCAGCAGCATCTTCCAAACCTACGACCACCACCATCTAGAAGGACAAGGGTAGCAGATACATGGGAACATCACCCCCTGAAAGTTCCCCTCCCAAGTCACTCACCATCCTGACTTGGAAATATATCTCCATCCCCTCATTGTCGCTGGGTCAAAATCCTGGAACTCCCTTCCTAACAGCACTGTGGGTGTACCTACATCACATGGGCTGCAGCAATTCAAGAAGTCAGTTCACCACCACCTTCTCAAGGGCAACTAAGGATGGGCAATAAATGCTGGCCCAGCCAATGCAGCCCACATCCTGTAGATTATTTTTTTTTTTTTAAAATGGCTAAAAATTCTGTAACCGAAGATAGTGAAGAGGTAGTGGGAGGATACTACAGACATCAGAACTGGAAGAGCAAATGGTATGCAAGTTTGAAGGGGTTGCAGAGGGAGGTAGAGAGTGAGATTGTGCAAGTATTCGTTGATGAAAATAGGAAATTTGAATTCAATGCATGGGGGGATTGGGAAATAGGGATTGGCACACTCAGCAGTAAATTACTTTTGCAGTAAAACTTTAATACTAAATTGAATAAATGTTACTGTCAATGAATTGCATCTCTCAGGTCAGGGGGTGCTGGCCTCAACCAGATGGTGCTCCATTGCCACCACTTGTGCTTTGGGGTTGTTGTATCTTACACTCAAAAGTGTTTCTGGAATAGAACATTTCCCAGTTTCCTAAATTGTGGATAGAATAACCAAGGCATAGTTCCTTCTGTCATTACCTAACAATTTGCCTGCACTATATGGATTTTTCAACTCAACACGAGTCAATCCAATGGCCTTTGAATGTGACTTCTAATTTATAAATGGTGTAAGTATTTTTAAGCCATGATATTGTTTTGAAATCATTTTTTTACCTTTCATTTTGGACCTTTGCAAGCAATATCAGAATCATGCTCCTTCCATTAGCCCAGGATAGGCTTCAGTGTAGATTCTAAATATGAAATAACAGTGCGCTAACCTGCAGCACTACATAGTCCTTTACTAATAGTTCTCTGGAATGAAACTCAGATGTAGAGTTCTGAAAATGAAATTTTTGTCATTTTAGTCATGAAATTTGCAGTTCTAGTCAATTCTCTTCTCACATCTGGAGGATATAGGAACAGAGATATATTAAGTATGTAGTTTTTAATAACACAACTACATGAATATAGAAAATAACAATAGCAAAGGAAATAGTACCTGAATTAAAATAGCCTTGTTATTTATACTAACCAGTCTTAGAGCATAAATTATAGGTCGAGAAAGGGGATTCAGGCCATCGAATGCATTTCCTCCAGATGACATGTGACATACCCTAAGACAGGTGCTGTCTGATTTATTTAATCTTCCGCATCACTACAATTCAACTTGGCAAAACCTCTCCCTTTTTCAAAGTCTTGAACCTAAGGTAACCAATTATCAGGTATCATTCCATCATTGCAATTACCATAATTTGGTTGTATTCCACAGATGGCATTTACACGTTCCAACATGATAGTAACCATTGTGTTTCATAGAGTATGTCTGTACTTTTCCATATAATTTTCAATATTTATGTATAATTTAGTGTATTACTGCTCAGCAATATTCCTGTGTTAAACTGATGGCCTGTCTGCCTGTTCCAATTCACTGTTTGAAGAACTGAGTTTTTGAGATTCAGAATGAACCAAGTGGGTTTTATGGTCACTTTTTAAAAAGAAACTTGGGAGTTCAAATTCTCAAATTGCCACAATGAGATTTGAATGAGTCTTGTCTGGATTACTAGTCCAATAACATAACCACTGTTGTATTACACACACCTCACCTCATCAACAACTCGCCAAATTCCAGGGAAACTGGTTAACTGGTCATTTTGACTTATTGTCTTTTGAGATTTTAAAATTAGTTGTCAGTCGTGGCTCAGTGGGGCAATCATCTCCTGAGTTGGAAGGTTGCGGGTGCCACTCCAGTAACTTCGGCACATGACCTAGGCTAACACTAAGGGAGTGCTTTACTGCTTGGAGGGCCCATCTTAGATGAAACCTCAAACTGAAGTAGATGTAAAAGATCCCATGGAACTATTTAAAGAAGAGCAGGGTCCTGGCTAGAATTTATTCCTCAGTGAGCATGTTGACCTTTATCTCAAGGGCATTGGGCTCCAAAAATGGGCAAGTGATGCTTCAGTTGTACAGAGCTTTGGTCAGACTCCATCTTGAGTACTATGTTAAGTTTTGGGCACAATATCTTAGGAAACTTATATTGGTCTTGAAGGGGGCACAGTGATTCACTAGAGTTATCTTAAGTTAAATTAAGATAAATTTGGCCTGTTTTCTCTTGTGTTTAAATGTAGGGTGATATAATTGAGTTGTGTAAAATGATTTGATAGAGTAGATGCACAGAAACTATTTCCCATGGTAATCCAGGACAGGAGAGCATACTTAAAAAGTTACAGGTATGCTATTTAGGAGTGAAATAGAGAAGAACTTCTTTCACATCAAGGATAATGTAAGTCCAGAAATGACTTTCCAAAAAGGCTGTGGATCTGAAAATTGATATTTTCAGGACCCTGAACAAAAGATTTTTGTTAGGTGAGGGTATCCAGGGATATGGAGCAAAGGTGGGTAAATAGAGTTCAAGTACAGATCAGCCATGATCTAACAGAATGTCAGAACTGACTAGAAGGCCTAAAAAATTACCTGTTTTTGTTCAATGTTCCAGTATGAAACTAAATATTTTCTTGTCGGTAAATGTTTAGTATCAAGAAAAACCTAAAAATTTACAAACACACAAAATAGGAGCTGAAGTAGGCCATTTGGCTTCTGAAGCAGAAGGGTCATGAGGACTCGAAATGTCAACTCTTCTCCGCCGATGCTGCCTGACCTGCTGAGTTTTTCCAGGTAATTCTGTTTTTGTTTTGGGTTTCCAGCATCCACAGTTTTTTGTTTTTAACATCCTTTCCACGTCCACCTTGTCGAGACCATTCAGGATTTTAAATACTTAATCAAGTCACCCCTCACTCTTCTAAACTCCAGTGGAAACACACCCAACCTGTTCAACTTATCCTCATAAGACAACCCGCTCATTCCAGGCATCAATCTAGTAAACCACCTCCACGTCCAATGCATTTACATCCTTCCTTAAATAAGGAAACCAAAACTGCACACAGTATTTGAGATACAATCTCACCAATGCCTTTTATAACTGAAGCATAACACCCTTTAGTAAGTTGCATTTTCATGTTTTTATGTTGTTTAAATACAAAACTACTAACTTGTAAACTTACTGAAATGATATCCAAGATATGGGACTGCAACTCATTGCCGGGAACTGAAGTTTTTGGTGTAAAACAAATCTTTTATGTTGGCTGCCTGAGATGGTCACAAACTCATTGTTTTAGGAAAGATTTTGCATTCAACTGTGTTTGCATGAATATAGAAAAATGTTTTTCTATGAAATTATACTTTTGTTTGAGATGTAAAATAATTTATACATTTCGCCCCCCACCCCTCCTGCCAAATCCCAGGTGATGTTTTTCCTGTGGCTATATTGTCCAGATTCTGAATACCGTGCAATTGGGCAAATGCATTTTGTAGCACCTTATAACTTTTTTTGAATATCTCAGTGCTTTACAATCAATTAGCTACTTCCGAAGTACAGTTACTTCAGTCAGGAATGATCTCTCAAACAGCATAAATACATGATCTTGTCATTCAGTTTTGGTAAAGCTGGTTGAAGTTGTGTTACGCTTCTTTAAATAGCGCCACAAAGTCGCCTTTTATCCAGCAGAGAACCAGATGGGGCCTTGGTTTAATATCTTATCCAAAAGACAGTGTAGCACTTTCTCAGTATTACACACAAGTGTCAGCCAAGTCTATGGCTTAATTGCAAAGGCTTGGTCATAGGATAAAGATGAATATAAATAAAATTGTTTCCATTTATTAAATGCATTATTTGTAAATTAGTGCATTGTGTTTGCTTTTAGCAGGGTTATGTCATCAGTAAGGAAAACAAACCATCTGGAGAGAACAGTCAACAATTTCCGCCAGGAGGTCAGTATAAGTTGCTTATTGGCATGAAGGGGAAAATTTTGCTTGTTGCAGGACATGTTGAATAGATTTCAAACATTTGTGACCTTTCTAGCATCGAAGTTAATGCTATTCTTTAGTATTATGTTTTACAAGTATTTTCAACAGGGCATTGAACAACTACAGCCACCTGACATCACAACAGAGCATACAGCCACCATCAGCTTTTCACATCTCTGCTATTTCATCACTAGCTGTCACCTTTTGTCCATTGTATGTGGCATGAAGGCCAGTTCATGTGATGTTGATGCAAAGATTTCAAAGAAACACTTATTTCAAAATTGAATACAAGATTTTTAAATGTTTCATTTTATTTTACATTGAATTAAAACAGGAAATATTTATTGACGGCAGAAATATGATGTCAGATGGAATTGTTGACATTTTAGTGCAGGGATTTCATGAAAATTAAATAGAATTCCCCAATGACTATACAGTTGATGTCAAGGTTAATTTTACATGGAGAGTTACAAGTCATTGCATATAATTGCATTGAGATTGTTCATTTTAACTGAGTCTTTTTGAACTATCTGTTTTATTGCACAAACCCTTGTTATAGTATTATGATCTATGTATTTGAATTTCCAGTTATTGGCTGAAAGAATGACATGTCACCATTTCATGTTTTAAAAACTTCTACTGTTAAATGACAAGAAAAAACACTTGAGTAACTATAATTTCTTATCTAGACAACATATACTTTAAACTACAGAAATAAATGGTTATTTTCACTTATCTATCCATGAAAATACAGATTTTACAGCAATCTTTTCACAGTTGCTCCCAGCTTCCAAAGGGTTGCTTCCTTTTTACTTTCCCAGCCGGGTAACTCTAATCCCAGAACTGCCTTTTACTGTGAGGGTTATGTTGTAGATCCAGTCCTCTAGCTCCAAGCGAGGCAAATCTTCCAATCTCCTTTAAATCCTCTCAAACTGTCTTCAATCTGAGCGCAAGCTCCGCCTGTGCTGTACATAGTGAACGATAGAGTCAGCGTTTACTCTGCCTGAGGTACAGGCCTGGCTATTTCTATCTTTTGCTCTCATCCTCCCATTTGGCTACAGACCAAACAAGACAAAAACTGCTGCCTTCCTGTGATATGCCTGGGTTTATAGGAAAGCCTGCAACCTGATCTCAAAATGTCTTCCTCTACCCTCTTCCCCATGGCAACAGTAAACACATTAGCTTTGTATCAAAGTAGAAATGCAAATCAATTGCCTTTAATTCAATCTCCTTTCACCTTGGAAGTAAACAGATAATTTACAGCACCACTGTTCATAACTGAAAAGGTTTTCTCTTTATATTGTGACATTCTGGGAATTTGGAAGATTTGGGGTTTATACATAAATTCAGTACCTGCTGGCATTGGCTGCAGGGGGTGGGGTGGGGCAGGTCCTATGGTGTGTGGGGGGGGTCAGTGCTATAGTTACCCAAGAGTTAGAAGTGATTTTAATTCTTATAACTTTTCCTAGGTATCTATTCTGGTAAGATAGTCAGAAAGGTCCATAGTCTCTGATTTAACTTGGAGTATCGGAAGGTTCCCAGTGCCGGTATTTGCCCATCAAAATTTTGACCTTCCTGGGAAATTCTCGTGCAGTCTTAGTGTGGGGACTTCAGTTCTCCAGCTCATCTTCTGAGATGCCTCCCGGTCTGACTGTCACCCCCTGCCCCCACTCTTGGAGAATGGAAGTTATGGGCCCGTTGTTTAAACTTCCTGCATAAGTACAGCGGATTTGTACATGTCATGAATTCCTCAGGGTCCCAACGTGTAATTTATTAAGGTTAAATATCCAGCTCTCCTGATGACATAGTGGATGGAATCACCTAGCCTAACACAGAGACATACAGGCTAGAAAGTTCCAGTTTAGGATTCTATTGTGTGCTGAGTTAGCTACTTTGTTAGATGATCAATTGGAGGGTCACAAATTAGCTTGGCACTTTTGGACTAACAAAGGGAAAAGTCAGCAAAAAAATCTAATCTTGGTTGTGCATTTTCCAGCTGGAATCACTGAATAACATTGTGTAAATGTTTGGTGACAGTTTGTAATGGAGTTGGGGCCAGTGTTGGAACCCATGCTTTTCCTGATATATATAAGCATGGTGAACTGAGGAAGGTAATGTAGAACTTCAAAAGGACACAGACAAGTTGATGGAATGGGCGGACAGGTGGCAGATGAAGTTCATTGTGGAGAAACGTGGAACTATTCATTTTGGCAGGAAGAATATATAAAGAGAATGTAAAGGATAAAAATCTAAATGGGTGCAGAAGCTGAGGGCCCTGGGTGTATAAGTCGTTGAAAGTGGCGGGGCAGGTGGAGAGTGTGTTTAATCAAGCATGCAGTATCTTAGGTTTAATTTATAGGGGCATGAAATACAAGAACAAGGAAGTTACGTTAAACTTGTATAAGGCACTGGTTTGGCCTCAACTGGAGTATTGCGTCCAATTCTGAGTGTTGCACTTTAGGAAGGATGCAAATGCATTGGAGAAAGTCCGGAAAAGATTACCGAGAATCGTTCCGGGGATGAGGGACTTCAGTTATGTATACTGGAGCAGTTAGGATGGTTTCCTTTGGAGAAAAGAAGGCTGAGGGGAGATTTAATAGAGATATTCAAAATCATGAAGGGTCTGGACAGAGTAAACAGGGAGAAACTGTTCCCACTCATGAAAGGATTGAGATCAAGAGGGCGCAGATTTAAAGTAATTGGCAAAAGAAGGAAAAGTGATAGGAGAAAAAACCTTTTCATGCAGTGAGTAGTTTAAGGCCTGGAATGCACTGCTTGAGTGTGTGGTGGAGGCAGGTTCAATCAAGAATTGGACTGTTACCCTGAAAAGGAAGAATGTGCAGAGTATGGGGGCGAAGGCGCAGGTAATGGCATTAATGAATTGCTCATTTGAAGAGCCGATGTAGACATGGGCCGAATGGCCGCCTCCTGTGTTTTATAATGATTCTGTGATCTAACTTTAAATATATATTTCAAGAAAAACTATTCCAATGCGATCAGTCAGTGCATGTCCTCACCCATACATCAAACTGTTGTTAAAGTTCTTACTGAGAACTGCACAAATAAATTCAGGAACTGATTTGTCCTGAATCTGAGGGATTGCAGCCTTTTCCCCAAATGCAACCAGCAGTAATACTGAAACGGAGTAAAGCAGCATATTCCTCAAAATTTGTAAACATGGTTATCTATTGTGAACTACCTGAAATTATGTTAGTTATTGTTGGAAGAAGAGACAGAAATTATCATGGGCCATGAGGAAATGACAACAGCATTGAACAAATATTTTGTGTCTGGCTTTGCAACAGAAGACACAAGTTACACACCAGAAATAGAGGGTAGCCTAGGGCCTGAAAGGAGAAAGGAAATTGAGGTTATTTAATGTCTGCAGAGAAAAGGTATTGGAGAAACTTGGACTAAAATCTGAAAAATCCCCAGGTCCTGATGGCTTGCATCCTAGGATTCTAAAACCCATAGCAGCAGAGCTGGTGGTTGCGCTGCCTATGAATTTCCAAAAATCCTTGCTTTCAGGAACGTTCTTATTAGATTGGAAGTTGGCAGACGTAACACCACTGCTCAAGAAAGAAGGAAGAGAGGAAACAAGCTAACTGGCCTATAGTTCTCTGACATCAGTCATTGGAAAAATGCTAGTATCTATTATTAAGGATGTCTTAACAATGCACTTAGAAAAACATTGTAAGAACATGTTATAATCATACTAAGGGAAATCCTTTTTAACAAATTCATTAAGGTTTCTTTTGAGGATGTAACTAGTAGGGTAGATAAGGAGGAACCAGTAGATTGGGTGGATATCCAAAAGGGATTCTCTTAGGTGCCACACAAAAGGCTAATGGGCAAGATAAGGACTCGTGGAGTTGGGGGTATCCTATTAGCATGGCTAGAGGAATGGTTAATGGATAGAAAGCAAAGAATAGGCATAAGTGCTACATTGTCAAGTTGGCAGGTGCTGACTCTTGAGTGCTGTAAGGATCCATGCTGGAGCCTTGGCTATTTACTATCAATATTAATGACTTAGATACAACACTTTCTGTCTCTTCATCTAAATTTGCTGATGATACAAAGTTAGGTGGAAATTTAAGCTTCAAGGAAGAGAGAGAGAGGCTGCTAAGGGATATAGACAGGCAAATCCGACTGGGCAACACGATGGCAGATGGAGTATAATGTGGGCAATTGTGAGGTTATTCATTTTGGTCATAAGAAGAGAGATATTCAAAATCATGACGGGTCTGGGCAGAGTAATTAGGGAGAAACTGTTCCTACTGATATATTCTTAAATATATTCGACAATGGAGCCTCCGTAACTCTCTGGGGTACAGCATTCCAAAGATTCACAGTCCTTTGAGCAAAGAAATTTCTCATTTCAGTCTTAAAACGATCGGCCGCTTACCCTGAGATTGTGCCAAGTTTTACATTGCCCAGCCAGTGGAAACAATCTCTCAGCATCTACCCTATTGAGCCCTTTCAGAATCTTTTATGTTTCAATGAGGTCACTTCTCATTCTTCTAAACTCCAGGCTTTGCTTTCTGTCCATTAACCAATCCTCTATCCATGCTAATATAATACCCCCAACTCCACGAGGCCTTATATTGCCATTAGCCTTTTGTGTGGCACCTAACAGAACCCTTTTTGGACATCCAAATATACACAAGAATATGACCAAAGCAGAAAGGCAAATATTTTTTGAAAGGTGTGAAACTTGTAAATGTTGCTGTTCATAGATACTTAAGTGTGCTTGTACAAGAAACAAAGTTAGCATGCAGACACAGCAAGTAATTAGTAAGGCAGATGGCAGGTTGGCCTTTATTGCGAGGAGATTGGATTTCAGGAACAAATAAGTCTTCTACAATTGTACAGGACTTTGGTAAAACCACATCTGGAACAGTGTGTAGTTTTGATCTCCATATTTAAGGAAGAATATACTTGTGTTGGAGATAGTACAGCAAAGGTTCACCAGATTGGCCCCTGGGATGAGAGGGTATCCTGTGATGAGAGGCTGAGTAAATTGGACCTTTTTTCTCTGGAGTTTAGAAGAATGAGAAATGACCTCATTGAAACATACAAGATTCTGAAGGGGCTCAATAGGGTAGATGCTGAGAGATTGCCCAGCCAGTGGAAATAATGTAAAACTTGGGCACAATCTCAGGGTAACAGCCAATCATTTTAAGACTGAAATGAGAAATTTCTTTGCTCGAAGGACTGTAAATCTTTGGAATGCTGTACCCCACAGAGTTACGGAGGCTCCATCGTTGAATATTCTTAAGGCTGGGATAGACAGATTTTGGCCTTGGGCTTTGAGGGACAAACGGAGCAGGAAGGAAAATGGAGATCAGCCATGATCGTGGTGAAGCAGACTCAATGTTCATTTGGCCTACTCCTATTTCTTGTGTTCTAAGAAATTGCATCTAAATTGTCATCTGCAGATCTTGCAGTAACATGTTGGAAATGTTATATTGGTTTTATTTTGGGGGCGGGGACTCTTTAAGCATATGTGGAATGACAACATTCAGTATGGCATACTTATCTATACATCGCGTTAAAAAAGTACTTCATATCCAATTACATAGGAAAATGCAAAAATAATGTGGGTTATGTAAAAAAATTGAAACGTGCTATTGTACATGTGGAGGAATTATTCTTGGTTCCCAGTACAATAAACTTCATTTTGTTTAATTTAGATGATTGCTCAAGCAAAAGTCTGTGGAATAGTTCACGAATCTGAAACAGTTAAAAGACTACGCCTTGTTGTGATGAACAAAGATTTTGCCTTCAAAGCAGGACAGTGGTAAATATTCAAATTAACATTAGAAGAGTATATGTTTTCATTACCTGTAATCACTTCTTGTACATTGTGAATTCTTTAAGTTCAAAGAACATTTAGCTTCACTGTCACCATACTGTGTACCAGGGCTAGCAGTATGTAAACATCAGAATGCTAACTAAAGTTGGTATATATTCGTTCAAAAAAGAATGTTTATATTAAAAAATGCAGTTGTGGTTTTAACTTAAACAGTATGCTTTGATCTTCTAAAGCAAATCGATAGTTTGGCAAAGCTAATAATTTAATCAAAATGGTTGCAATTCTTTGCAGTGTTTATGAACTGTGGTATTTAGGTTGTCCTCTTTTTCCCATTCCAAAATCAGGTAGCAGAGTGAAAGTTAAGGTTCAGGGATGTTTGCCAATAGTAGCACAATCAGTGGGGAGAAAAAAACAGGTTTTTGCAAAAATAAGCTGAGCCAAAGGAAACCAAAGCCATCTTTCAGCTTAATCATTCCTTAAATATTCACTCCCTCCACTACCGATGCACAGTGGCAGCAGTGTGTACCATCTACAAGATGCACTGCAGTAACTCACCAAGACTCCTTTGACAGTAACTTCCAAACCCGTGACCTCTACCACCTGGAAGGATAAGGGCAGCAGATGCCTGGGAACAGCACCACTAAGTCATGAACCATCCTGACTTGGGACTATATTGCCATTCCTTCACTGTCGCTGGCTCAAAAGAAGTCCCTCCCTAACAGCATTGTGTATGCACCTGCAGCAGTTCATGTAGGCGGCTCATCACCTCGAGGGAAACTGGGGGAAAAACAACAAATGCTGGCCTTGCCAGTGATGCTCGCATCCCATGAAAGAATTTTTTTAAGTTTCTACAAACACCAATGCATGTTTAACAGGTGTCAGTGATATTAATCTGTTTGGTTGCTGCCTCAAGCTAAGAGCAGAGTTGCAAGAGCTGATTTGGAAGTCGCCTTTCACACCCACACCCAGACTGTTAATTATTTTCTTTTACCTCTAACATTTTTCAGCTCTGCCCTGGTTATCCCCCTCTGCTGTTGAAACCCTAAACTATACCTTTATCAACTGTGTTCAATCTGCTTTTTGCTACCTTACTCATTTTCCACATCTATAAACTGCAATTCAGCCAGTGCCACAGCCCTTGTTCTCACTATGGTAAGACCCAGAACCCTAGCCCTGTACTTTTTGCAAATCTCTACTGCTTCACATATCCCAACTTCTCATCTTCAGAATGTTCCACGATCTCTTTCCTGCTGCACCCCATTCCCCAATCCAGTCCTCCACATTCTCTCCCAGTTTTATTTTTTGTTTGCTACTCCCTTCACTTCATTGATATTTCTAATTCAGTTGCTGTGTCCCTGCCTTGTCTAAGTCCCTCTTTTAGCATCTCTGCACTATCATTTCCCACTCTTTCCTTCTAGAGACCCTTCCCTTTGGCTTACTTTTGCTCTTAAACCCTCCTTTTCCTTTCTTTACCCTGTTCAATGTCTGTTTGTCACCTGTAAACTGCTCAGAGATGTCTGTTGGTATTGAGCAGAGTCAAAATGTTAAGAAATTGAAGAAAGGAATATTATCTTTAATGGTAATGGAACAGCCCAAATACACAGTAATTAATATCAAACTATAGCTGGGCACTGAGACCTGAATTACTTACAAACAGGGCCATGTCTGTCAATATAAAAAAAACTCAGCTGTTGACTTATCAATTTCAAAAATTGTTGCCACAGCTCTGACACGAGAGAACGAGGGCTTTGTAACTTAAGCAGTCAGTATACACGATATCCTTACACTTGTATTGGAGGAAAAATATGATTGCCAGAAGAGAAAATCAAAATGTTGAAGGTTCAAAATTTGATAATTTTCTAGGAGAGTCTTGGAATGCTTTCTCGCAAAAGTTTGAATTTTAAACATTAATTAATAAACTAAGTGATCCATAAAGTTTACAGGCTTGATGTCATATTTGACTTAGAGATGGGCTTCAGGCCACACGCCCACTTCAACATCAAGACTGTCTACTCCCACCTCCATAGTATTGCCCAACTCTGCCCAATCCAACTCATATGCTGCTGAACGCTTCAGCCTGTAGACTTGACTCTTTCAATGAACCCTCGGCAGGCCTCCCATATTCCACCCTCCAAAAACTTGATCTTGTCCAAATTCACGTCAAGTTCTGTTGAGCAATGTCTCGATTTTAAACTATTCATCCTAGTTTTCAAATTTTTTCATGGCCTCACTCCTCAATTCTAATCACTCCACCATTGGTGCTATGCCTTCTGCCTAGGCCCTAAGCTCCGGAATTCCCTTCCCAAATCTCCCTCCGTCTCTACCCTTTAAGTTAGCCTTTAAAACCAGCTTCTTTGACTAAGCTTTTGGTCATCTATCCTAATATCTCTTGATGTGGTTTGGTGCCAAATTTTGTTTGATAATGCTCCAGTGAAGTGCCAATATTAAGTTTTACTTAACTTCCATTTACATAAAATCAGCGTAACAACAAAGGTTCTATGCAAGAAATGGTCAGATACAAGCTCTTTAGCAGTCACAATCTCTCTGACCAACTTGAGTTGTCTGTGTACAGCGAAAATGGCTACCCACTGCGTTGAGAATGACCTCCAGGGATATATTGTATTCCACTGCTCTAAAGGCTCCTGGTCCTAACTCTCATAAGCATCAAGATTGGTTGGATGAAAACAATAAGATAATCCAGAAACTACTGGAAGAGAAACATTGTCTCTACAGAGTTTACCTCAATGACATGTCATCACTATCCAAGCTCAATCCCTGCCGAGACATACACAGGAATGTCCAAAGCAAGCTCAGAGGTGCAAGGCAATTGGCTGCATCAGAAAACGAAGTCCAGTCACGTGCAGACCACAAAGACTAGAAGAGATTCTACAATGCTTTGAAATATGTCTGCGGATCCCAGCCTATTGGTTCATCACTAATCCACGGTGCCAATGGGCCAACACTGCTCACAGAAAAAACCCAAATTCTAAAAAGACGGGGCACAGCACTTAACTGCATCCTCAATTGGCCTTCATCAGTGAAGGAACAATCAATAGGCTGCCACAGGTTGCCATCAACTGCTCTCTTGATTGTCCCATGCTGTTAGAAACGACGAACATAATCAAACTCCTGTCCAGTGACAAAGCTCCAGGAGCTGAGACGATCCTGTAGATTTCTACAAGGCTGGAGGTCAATGCCTGGTCAAGATGCTCACTGAACTCTTTCAGTCTATGTGGGAGCAAGAAACCATCCTGCAAGAATACATGGATTCTTCCATTGTCCACCTGTACAAGCAGAAAGAAACTTGCTAATCTTGCGGTAATCAGAGAGGAATCTCACTCCTCATCATTGCCAGCAAAATCTTCGCCAGAAACCTTCTGAACTGCTTAGTGCAACATCTCGACCAGGATCTGCTGCCAGCAAATGCAGTTTCAGAAAGACAGGAAAACCAGTAATATGGTGCTTGCAGTTGGTGGGCACCAGGAGAAATGTCAAGAACCGAACATGGACCATATTTGTTGACCTGACCAAGGCCTTTGGAAGGTAATGGAGAAATTTGACCACCCTGAGAAATTCATCAGTGGTTTGACAGTTCCATGATTGCATGCTCACATGTGTCCTGTGCCTTCTGACCCATTCCCAGTCACTAATGGAGTTAAGCTGGGCTGCATGCTAGCGCCAAACCTCTTCGTGTTTTTCTGCGTCATGCTGTTCAATGCCAGGATCACCGTCATGGAAGGTATCGAAATCAGATGTTACATGGACGGGAAGCTGTTCAATTGGAGATGACTCCAGGCAAAGACCAAGGTGTCCAAGGACATTTTTCGCGATTTCCTGTTTACTGATGATGCACTAGCTGTCAGTTCAGAGCTAGACATGCAATGTAGCAGGGACTTGTTCTCCAATGCATACGACAACTTTGGCTTTACAATCAGCATGGAGAAAACTGCACCAGCCTGCTCCATGGAAACTCTGCCTAGCCCAAGGTTTCAGTCCATGACCAGAACATATCAGCTGTGGATAAGTCCACTTATTACTACAGGATGCTTATAAGAGCTGTCTATATTGAAGGCGAGACATATGCAAGAATTGCTGAAGCAAGTGTAGCCTTGAGTGGAATATGAAGAATATTTCATGCATGACTGAACCGCGTAACTCACTTTGTCCTGATATGGTACCTTTCCTATTTGAGTAAACAGTATGAAGTGACATTAGAGTTACACTGGCTGCTTACCTGTTGGATACTATCATTGGTCTGTTTTGGTATTTGACATTGCGAAAACTCATTTTAAGCTTTCAACACTGAGCAGCTGTCTTCAGAGTTGGGAAGCACCAAGGCTTAAGACTGTTATTAGTGACATGTCATCAAAAGATTGTAGCGTAAGTAATTGTAATTGACATAAACATTGAAAAAGTACCAGTTTTAGAAACATTCCACCACAATTAAGACCACCTTAATCACACTGTTTAGTCAGTTCATGTCTGTATGGATTTTCTATAAATTTATTGTCAGTTGGTGTAATCTTATTTAAAAAGTTTTTTTTTCATTAAAGGGTAGATTTCTTTATCCCTGGCACATCTCAAGTTGGTGGCTTTTCCATCTGTTCGAGCCCGGGATTATTGGAGAGGGAGAGCGTATTGGAATTGGCAGTAAAATACAGCAAACATCCGCCTGCCAACTGGGTTCATACTCAGGTAACTAAATCAATTTCTTAATTTCCCAATAGTTTCAAAAGAAATAAATCAACATCAGTGAATGAAAATGGTTGGATGTGACAGGATCGCAGAGCTTTGATCTGATCCATTTGGCGTGAGATCACTTCGCACCTTTCTATAGACAGAGGTGGTGTTTTGCTGTTTAGTATGCATTCAGTCTTGTGTTGCAGATCGGCATCTCATTTTTCTTTACAACTGGTGCTGCTGCTGGCATGCACTTACCCTTGAACCACAGTTGGTTGCCCAGTTAATGGTAATGTTAGTCTGGGTTATGCCAAGCCAAGAAATTACATTTTGTGGTGGAATACAATTTTGCTGCCAATGGCCAACAGCACCTCAGGGATATTTAGTTTTGAGCTGCTAGATCTGTTCTGAATCCATCCCATTCAGCACAATGGAGCATGTCCTCTTGTGTGAAGATGGGAACTTGTCTCCATGCAGACTGTGCTTTGGTCACTCCTACCATTGCCAGGTGCATCTACAACAGTCAGGTTGGTGAGGTCAAAATGAGGTGAGTTTTTCCTCTTTTAGCGCTCTCATGACCTGCTGCAGGCTAGGCTGGTACCTACATCCTTCAGGACTTGGCCAACTCAATCAGTACTTTTTCCAAGCCACTCTTCATGATGAACAATGATGACGGAGTATCGTTAGCACCCTTGCCACTCTAGGTGGTGCTTCCCAGTGGTGTTCAACGTTCGTCTCCTGTTAGCCGTAGGGGGAATCAGGTTTCCTTGCCCAAGTTTGTTGACTCTTGAAACCATGAAGTCTCATTGACTCCCAGGGCTGCTGCCTCTTGACTGTGCTGCCACCTCTGGTGGATCTGTTTTTTCAATGGGAAAGAGCACACCCAGGGTTGGTAATGGAGGAACCTGAGATGTTGGCTGCTAGGTGTGACACTGTGATTTGATTCTTCAGACTGTTGCTTGATTAGCCTTTGGGAAAACTCTCCCAATTTTGATTCAACTCCCCCAAATGTTGTTTAGGACTCTCTAGGTCAACTGGACTGGATGAATCTTTGTTGTGTCATAATCCAATGCCTATGTCACAGCCAGATAATCTGTCCCATTTTATTCAACCTTTTTTTTTGTGGCGGCTTATTAGGCTAATTCAACTGCATAGCTGCTCTGGAGTCACATTGATCAGAATGGGCTAAGACGCTAAAGATCATTTGTGAACCAGTTGGGTTTATACAACAATAGCTTCATAATCACTGATACTAGCTTTTTATTCCTATTTATTTAATTATCTGGAATCAAATTCACAAATGGTCATTGTGGGATGCAGACTCTGGTTTGCAGATTATTAGCCTAGGCTCCTGAAATAGTAGTCCATAACTGCTATGCTATTATACTGTTTATATAGCATAATAAAAATTTCTCAATTTTGTGATAAGTAACTGGAATAGTTTCTTCTCTATATGCACTTCATTCCACATTTGTGTTGCTGTAAGGAATTAAAATTTTAAAAATGGCTTTTCTCGCTTTTACAGCAAATTTGAAGGATAATTATGTTTTTAATTGTATCAAATCATTGAGTTAAATATTTATACACTTCCTCATCTGCATGAGAGAGAAATGCGTTTTGCTGTTTTTATTCCAGCTCTGCTATTTAGACTTCCAAGTCAGTGAGTTAGCAGGAATATTAAAAGTGGAGAGGGTGCTTATACAGCTATCCTCAGATGTTTTGTCTAAGTTATCTGCATAAATTAGACATATGATGAGGAAACTGAGGAGCAGTTTTCCTTTTTGAGGAAAATCTTTCGTAAAGCAAATTTCTTCTATTACCCATTATTGGCACCCTCTGTATGCTGGAACAACAGTTGCAGTATGAGTGAATGTACTTTCACAGAAATCTCAGTACAGTAGTACCACTAATTCTATTCCTTATTTGAAATTAATTACAGCTTGCATTTAAACTGAAAGCAAGCAGAACAATGTGAAAGGTGAGAGTTATTTCAGATTTTTTTTTGAATTCAGAATTAATAACCCACACTATGGTGACTTCCAGGTTATGATTTGTATTCATTCTGCTACCACTAGCTGGTGCTGCGACACTATCTGTTTCACTGGCAGAATATAACTGATTTATACAGATATCAATGATGCAAGACAAAAATAAAGGCTTTTTAATTTTACGAATCGCTTTTTGTTTCAGAAATATTCTAAGTTGAATTTCAAATTCTGTATGTTTTAGAAATTAATGTTTATTTGCTTAGCAAATGCTATTGAATGAAAGTGCTTCATTTTTTCTTTTGTGCTCAGGTGAGCTGGCATGCAAGCACAACCATCAATTTCGGACTTTTGTAGTCTGCATGTGTGTTGTAGGTTCCTCAGTATCTGTTCCTGGATCTTTAGACTAGGTGATTTTTTCTGTTCGGTACAACTTTCTATTCTGTGCAATTTTCAAATGTCATTGCCAAATCAAAATGGACCACATGAATATGAAAAGTTTCCAGTTCTCCTGAATTCATAATGTAGAACTGAAACCACTAAATTTGTGGTTTTAATGAAATGAAACTTTCATCAAACTCTTGAATGCGCAACTTAGTATATTACCATGGCATGCCAGGGTGCTGGTATGGATCAATTGTCTTAAGATTTTGATGCTCAAATTAAACTTCAACAGTCATTTGAAGTTTGAGGTTCTCCAGTTGTAGCTGGGTTTATGGATCATGAAGATCCCATGATCAATCTCTGATCTGTGCTGAGCTAACTGTCTCAGCTATTATGGTGAGGTGATGGGGTCTACAACTGACCTCTTGCCCTAGGGTTAGGGAAGGAAAATGAACCACAGCTGCTGGTCCACATCAATCCAAGTAAGTATTTGATCTGTATGAACAGAGCTCAAGGGCAGGATTGGGCTCAATTGTGATGCCTCTGATGTCTAATCACCTGGCATTCATTATTCAGCTTCTCAATTGAATGATTATCACCAGGGTAAAGTACTGGAGGACTTGCTTAGAAATTTACCTCAGCATGTTCCAGGAGGGGAGTAATTGGTGATTAGGTTGGGATAATCTCCAAATCCCCTCCAATCAAGTCAAAGATATGAGTACAGATGATGGCAGCTATGTAGCTCAAACTAGCTTCCATAGAATTCCACAATCCCCCTGCATCATCTAACTGCCTTTTAAGTAAGTTACTGTCTGTTAGGTAAATAGAGATTTTGCCTCCGTCACCTTACCCAGAAGATGTTAATTCAACTCGAGAAAGCAGTAAGCTGTTTTAAAAATCTAACTGTATATTTTATTGTCTTTGAAATTTTGAATTTTCTATCCAAATTTCACAACTGATGTACATTTTTAAAACTTAAATTCAAAACTCTGTTTATTACTAAAGCAAATATTTAAATGCCTATATATTAAAGTATTGCTCAAAAAAGAGACATGCTGTTGAAGCTTTTTATCTTGCACTCATCAAGACAGCTCACAAGATAAACCAACAGTAAAGAGAACAACAATTTATACTGCATGAGAAGAGACTGCTGATTGGTTGGCAAGTGGACTCTGATTAGTAGAGGCTTTGCCATGGCGAATGCAGCAGCAAACAGTTAACTGCCAAGCTTTTGTTCAAAGTCAAACCAGGCAGATCGACTCTAGTCAAGGCATTGCCATGGGGAATAAACAACGGAATGGCTGTCCCCATGCTTTTGTTTAGTTGAAAAAGGCACATTGCATGGACAAGCTCCTTCTATCTGCAAAGGGCAGGGTCCTGAGTGTGATTATATGTGGCTTCTAGCATGTATAAGTGAGCCACACTGCAACGTGGATGCTGGAAATCTGAAATAAAACAGAAAAAGCTGGAAAAACTCAGCAGATCTGGCAATATCTGGAGGGAGAACCAAGAGTTAACGTTTTGAGTCCGTATGACTCCTCTTCAGACCACAGTATTTTATTTTTAACATTGACCTATGATCAGTCTCAAAAAGGCAGCCATCATGGGGCAAATCTTGTATTCCATCCTCAGCCTTTACAGATAGCACTGCTAACCATTATGTTTCAATCAGTTATTTGGAAATTCACTCAGATTAGGAAGTATAATTATATATCAATGCTGCACAGCCAATGATGAACTTGGAGTCAGCATGTAATTGTCTTGAGCAGACATTACTAATACTTCCAACTACAAGATATAAAGAAATAAATATGTGCTTTTATATAGTGCCTTTTACGACTACTTGACATCCCAAAGTGCTTTGTGGCCAGTGAAATACTTTGTGTAGTCACTAATAATATAACAAACATGACAGCCATTTTGCACACAGCAACCCAGACAATATGATAATGACCAGATAACCTCTTTTTATGATGTTGATTGCCCAAGTTAAACTTCAAAATCCCACAATACTCATTACTTCAAGCAGACCACTCTGTGCTGAGACATCCAAGGTTCCCATATTGGAATCATCAATCACTGGGAGATTAAAAAAACTTCAGTATCCTGTTACGCTCAATACAGTATACAAGAATGGGAGAAAAAAGAAGTTGTAACCATGTTAAACCTTGGTGGCCATATTAACATTGAACAGCGAAATTGTAATCATGTGTTTGCTGTGTTAACCCTGATTCTATTCTCACAACTAACATTGCCATTCAAACGGTAGTGATAGAAAACTGTGTGAAATGTATTCTGATAACTTTAAAGCGCTAGAAAAAATCTAGGGCAGATACTATTGGATTACCTATTTAAATAGAAAAATAATGTGCTTGTGAAGTTCTTTTTGATTTTGTAAAAATATTAGTTTTATTACCCACGGAGAGTTCTTCAAGTCAGTTTAACATATTCACAACATTTCTGTACAGAACGCCTACTCTAAGAACAAAAACAACTCTAGAATTTAACAAATGGCGTGGCCTATATTCTCTTTTTTTAAAGCATGATGAATGGAATTTATTCAAAACTCTGGCATTATGTTTCAAATTAAACAATGTTCAAGAAGCCGATATTAACATTTTATTTTTGTTGTATATTGTTTTTGAATTAGTAATAGGTAATGTGCGGTGACATTGCAGGGCAAGTTCTGCAGCAATGCAATGACCATGTTTTGCCTAATAATATGAAATCTGATTTCTCATTTCATTTGAGGAAGCAAGACATGTCTTTAGTTGCCAGAAGTTGCTCAGGAGATATTTTGAGCCTTCAATGTTGTTTTTTCCAGAAAATGCCTCTTTTTTTTCAAAATTTGTATTCTTAACAAAAACTTTTCATTTTCTTCCTTAGTGTGATGTTGGTTCAGAAGTAACTCTTCGTGTAGGAGGTGATTTCTTCTTTGATCCTCAACCTTCTGACTCTCCAGTGAACCTGTTATTAGTTGCAGGTGGAGTAGGCATTAATCCCTTGTATTCCATACTCTTGCACGTAGTGGATCTCCACAGATTGCAAGGAAGCAAATATTGTAAATACAAACCTGGATCAGTACATCTCTACTATAGTGCCAAAAACACAGATGAGCTCCTTTTCAAGGTTAGCTTAACCTTTACTTTTATTTTACATTTTCAAACCACAGAGCCGATCTGTAGATCGACTAAATCAATGAAGGGTGGATACTGTTCCTCTACAAACTGATTTAGAGCAGAATTTGGACTAGATTTTATTGCAATGTATAATGTAACATGGCAACATATTAAACTGGTGGCTTAACCTAATTTTTCTAGTCTTGATCTCGAAGCATTGTGCTGCCAGTGAAGTTTTAATGTTTCCTTTAGTGCTCCATACTCAAAGCTATTCACTTAAATGCAATGGCCAATGTTGTCCGTTTGGTCATATTTGTTTAAAATTCTTGTTAGCCAAGAAAAGCCAGCCGTTGTTAGTTTGTGCTATTGCCCTGTGTTTTTCTTTTGCTTCTGTTTTAGTCAGAATAAGTTGCTACCTTGTTCATGGTACTTTTTGCAACCATTTGGTGCACCAGTTGAAATTTGGTTAACTTCACATTTCCAGTACGTTAATGTGTTCTTGGAATCAGGGCTATGATGTACCCTATCTTCAACCTACACTTGTGTGTGTGTTTCTCTTTTGGGATGTAAAATTAAAGATATGATGGCAAAATGTTCAAAGATGTTAAAAAGAAAATAATTTAATTGTTGTGCTTAATCAGCCACAGCCAAGGAATAGAAACATTTTCCTCTTTACTGTTCTTTATCTAAACACTCCCAGATCAGGAATATTAGTTTAAATTCAGAATAATGCTCTCTCTGCAGTACCCAAAAAATGTGCTGTGGACCTCTAACAATATTTATATAGCTTCTTTAATATAACGAAACCTTCCACGTGCTTCATAGTTAAGGTTGACCTGAGCAGAACGGGACCAAAGGTGCAATTGGAAAAAAAGTTTTAAAGCATTTGAAGATTGGGAGCAAAGTAGCAGAATATTTTTTTTTAATTTTCCCACGGAATGTGGGCTTCACTGGCTGGGCCAACATTTATTGTCCAGCCCTAGTTGCCCTTGAGAAGGTGGTAGTCAGCTGCTGCCTTGAACCACTGCAGTCCATGTGGTGCAGGTACACCCACAGTGCTTTTGGGAAGGGAGTTCCAGGATTTTGACCCAGCGACAGTGAAGGAATGGCGATATATTTCCAAATCAGGATGGTAAGTGACTTTGAGGGGAACTTGCAGGTGATGGTGTTCCCATCTATGCTGCCCTTGTCCTTCTAGGTGATAATGGCCGTGGGTTTGGAAGGTGCTGTTGAAGGAGCCTTGATGAATTCCTGCAATGCACCTTGTAAATGGCACACACTGCTGCTACTGCGCATTGGTGATGGTAAGAGTGGTTGTGGTGCCAATCAAATAGGATGCTTTGCCCTGGACAGTGTCAAGCTTCCTGAGTGTTGTGGGAGCTGCACTCATCCAAGCAAGTGGGGAGTATTCCATCACACTCCTGACTTGTACCTTATAGATGGTGGACAGGCTTTTGGGAGTCAGGAGGTGAGTTACTAGTCACACGATTCCTAGCGCTTGTAGTCACAGTATTTAAATGGCTAGTACAGTACAGCTTTTGTTCAGTGGTAACCCAGAGATGTTGATAATGGGAGATTCAGTGATGGTAATGCCACTGAACATCAAAGGGCGATGGTTGGATTCTCCCTTGTTGGAGATAGTCATTGCCTGACACTTGTGTGGCACAAATGTTACTTGCCATTTGCCAACCCAAGCCTGGATATGTCCAGGTCTTCCTGCATTTGGACATGGATAGTTTCAGTATCTGACAAGTTGCGAATGGTGCTGAACATTGTGCAATCATCAGCAAACATCCCCACTTCTGGCCTTATGATGGAAGGAAGTTCATTGATGAAGCAGCTGAAGATGGTTGCGCCGAGGACACAATCCTGAGGAACTTCTGCAGTGATGTCCTGGAGCTGAGACGACTGACCTCCAGCAACCACAACCATCATTTGTGCTGGGTATGACTCCAACCAGCGGAGAGTTTGCCCCCTCATTCCCATTGACTTCAGTTTTGCTGGGGCTCCTTGATGCCACACTCTCAAATGCGGCCTTGATGTCAAGGGCAGTCACTCTCACCTCACCTCGGGAGTTCAGCTCTTTTGTCCATGTTTGAGCGAAGGCTATAATGAAGTCAGGAGCTGGATGGCCCTGGCAGACCCAAACTGGGTGTCAGTGAGCAGGTTATTGCTAAGCAAGCGCCGCTTGATAGCAATGTTGATGACCCCTTCCATCACTTTACTGGTGGGGCGGCAATTGACCAGGTTGGATTTGCCCTGCTGTTTGTGTACATGACATACCTGGGCAATCTTTCACATCACCGGGGGATACCAGCATTGTAGTTGTACTGGAACAGCTTGGCTAGGGGTGCAGAAAGTTCTGGAGCACAAGTCTTCAGGTACTATTTCCAGAATATTGTCAGGGCCCATAGCCTTTGCAGTATCCAGTGCCTTCAACTGTTTCTTGATATCACGTGGAGTGAATCAAATTGGCTGAAGACTGGCATCTGTGATGCCGGGGCCTTCCGACGGAGGACAAGATGGAATCTCCACTTAGAACTTCTGGCTGAAGATTTGTAGCAAATTCTTCAGCCTTATCTTTTGCACCGATGTGCTGGGCTCCCCCATCATTGAGGATGAGGATGTTTGTGGAGCCGCCGCCTCCAATGAGTTGTTTAATTGTCCACCACCATCCACAACTGGATGTGCCAGAACTGCAGAGCTTAGATCTGACCTGTTGGTTTTGGGATCGCTCAGCTCTAGCTATCATTTGCTGCTTATGTTGTTTGGCAAGCAAGTAGCCCTGTGTTATAGCTTCGCTGGGTTGACACCTCATTTTTAGGTATGCCTGGTGCTACTCCTGGCATGCCGTCCTGCACTCTTCATTGAACGAGCATTGATCCTCTGGCTTGATGGTAATGGTAGAGTGGGGGAATATGCCGGGCCATGAGGTTACAGATTATGATCGAGTACAGTCCTGCTGCTGTTGATGGCCCACAGCGCCTCATGGATGCCCAGTCTTGAGTTGCTAGATCTGATCGAAATCTATCCCATTTAGCACGGCGGTAGTGCCCCCCAACAATAGAAGGTTTGGGGCGAGAGAGTTAGAGTGCACAAAATGATTGAACATTAAAGTCCTGATGAATGAGCCCAGTGAGGAAGAGAAATGAAGAATAGACGAGAATTGGATGAGTAGAAGGTAGGTGGGCAGTGTCCCAGGGATGGAAGAGGTTGTAGAAATTGGGATGAGTGAGACCATGAAAAGGTTTCAAGCTGAGAATGTGGAAAATCAAAATACGAAAGGCAAGAAGTCAATGGAGTTCAACTAGAATAGAATACATAATGAGGATTTTGTATTTGATCTGCAGGTTAGAATTCTGGATGATTTATAGTTCATGTATTGGAGCTCAAGAGATCAGTAAAGTAGCTATAGGGAAAGACCCTCTCAGCCAAGCAACAACCCAAAGGTTCCCATGCAGGCCATTCACGAGTTGGCCCCTTTTAAGTTATGGCGTGTGCTTGGCCTCACTGCCAATTTAATGGGACCGAGAGCACTTAAATCGCTTACACATTCCAAAAAAATAATCAGGAGGGTATGCTGTTTTCTTCCCCTTTTGTTTCTCATCCTTCCTTTTCCCTAGCCACTTTTCTACATAACCTTTCCTCATCCATCATTGTCTCTATTGTTTGAGGAACTTGTAGTTAGAATGCAACTAATGCTTTATATGAACTTATTTTCTAGAGAAACATCATAAATCTAGCAAAGGAGTTTTCTGGAAAAATTAGCTGTCATTTTCATGTGACACAGCAGAGCTTTGAAATACCTGCAGATATCCACCCTTACGTGACTGGTAAGCTTTAGTTTCCATATGGTTCAACCAAATGTACCGTAGAAGTACTGATAGATCTTGTTAAACTCAGTAAGTTGGTAGGGTTAGCACTGTTCTTCAGTTTTATTCTACTCAAAATAAAGAAAAATTTACACAAGAAAGTAACCTTACATCTTCAAATAGAAAAGAACAACTATGAATGCTTGAAATCGTGTGGGGGGTGGGGGCGCACGCGGAGGGAATGGGTTACTGGAAATAACAGCAAGCTGATCAGTGAAAGATAAATTTAATGTTTCATGTTATACATCAGGGCTGTAATGAATTGTATATACAAAATCAAACGATCCTTTTTTATTGCACTTGTCCTTGGTCATAAATTTATGCACATTGTGATTCAGTGATATAAGACTGTTGAGTCTCATAGCAGTTTGGTTGAGCCTTTTTGGTGAGAGCTGTTGGTTTATGTTGTGAAAGTTTATTATAGCCATATTGATGTGTGCTGCATGTTTTCACTGCAGTGCTATAACTTCATTTAATTTGCACAAAGGGACGAAAAAGCATCCATTTTTCAGCATAGCGCCTGAATGGCGGGGCAGAGTGTGAGGGAAGAAAAGGCAAATCAGTGTGCTGACTGTTTGTTTGTTGGTAGGAAGAGCAAAGGGATCTAAGTGTCCAGGTACACAAATGACTAAAAGCTCGTACAAAGGTACAGAAAGTAATGAAAAGCGTTAATGGAACATTGTCCTGTATTGCCAGGTGATTAGAATTCAAAAGTGAGGAACTGTTAACTCTTGTACAGGGCCTTAAGATTCCATTTGTAGTATTTCATTCAATTTGACCACTAATCCTCAGGAAAGATATATTGGCCTTGGAGGTGGTACAATGCATATTCACTAGAAAAACTTAAGGGGTTACATAAGAGGACAGGTTGCATAAACTTAGCTTGAATTTCTTTGAGTTTAGAAGATTGACAGGTGATCGAATCAGGTTTTTGAAATGATAAACAGAACCAATAGAGTAGAAACAAACTCCTTTGCTTTGGGAATCTAGAACAAGGGGGCCTAATCTTAGAAGCAAGTTGTTTTAAGAGTACAGCGAGGAAGCTCTTTATCACACACAAGGTAATGAAAATTTGTAACTCTCCCCCAAAATACTGTGAATTCTGGGTCAATTGACATTTTCAAGATTGAGCTTGATAGACTTTTGTTATGTCAGGGATATAGAACAGAGTTCAGGTACAGATCGAAAGCAAAATACTGTGGATGCTGGAAATCTGAAATTAAAAACAGAAAATGCTGGAAAAACTCAGCATGTCTGACAGCATCTGTGGAGAGAGAAACAGTTAATGTTTCGAGCTCTGAAGAAGGATCATAAGGACTCGAAACATTAAGTCAGGTACAGATCAGCCTGATCTAAACGAATAATTGAACATGCTCAGCAGAATGATTGATTGGCTCACTTACATTCCTATCTAGACCAACCACTAGGAAGGAGATTTGGGAAAATTCCTTGTTCAGCCTCAGTAAAAATTTTATTTGGACTGGCCTTATTTTATATTATCTCTATATGTGTTTACCAGATGATGGAATCCACCTATCACCACTTTGGTGAAAGCTAGCTTGGAACTGTGGACAAAAGTTGCCATGATTGATTTTTGTGCTTGATTGTTATTTGTATTTTTATTTTACCTGCCAATTTTTTTTTCTTTCTCATCCCATGAAAGGGCTTCCTCCTTTCTGAAGTACTACAACTGCAGTTGACCTTGTTTGTTACTCATATTTAAGTCTGGTTTTAGCAAGCTTTTTGATTACAGGGAGTATTGCAGCTGAGACAGATTCTTGTCTATTCCCTAACCTGTGCATTTTCAGTAGCAGTCAGGTAAATGGTATGTTCCTGAATTTGATCAAAGGTCAACAAAACAGGTATGCCAACAATGGGAATGGCTATATGAACATAGGAATTAGGAGCATGAGTAGACCACTCAGGGGCCCCCCACGTCTGCTCCTCCACTCAGTAAGCTCATGGCTGATCTGATTGTAACCTCAACTCCATGTTCCCACCTATCTCTGATAACATTTCACCCCTTGCTTATTAAGAATCTATCTAGCTCTGTCCCTTAAAAATATTCAAAGACTCTGCTTTCACTGCCTTTTAAGGGAGAGTTCCAAAGACTCACTACCCTCAGAGAAAAAAATTATCCACCTCTGTCTTAAATGGCCGACCCTTTTTTTAAACAGTGATCTCTATTTCTAGATTCTCCCACAAGAGGAATTATCCTTTCTACATCTGCCCCATCAGGACCCCTCAGGATCTTATATGTCTTAATCAAGTCGCCTCTTACTCTTCCAAAATCCAGTGGATACAAGCCTAGCCTGTCCAGCCCTTTCTCATAAGACAACCTTCCCATTCCAGGTATTAGTCTAGCAGACCTTCTCTGAACTGCTTCCAATGCATTTACATCCTAAAGGAGACCAATACAGCATACAGTACCCCGGATGTAGTCTCACCAGTGCCCTGATGTGGTCTCACTAATAGGTACATTCCAATGAGAGAGAAAAATTCCAAGAGGAGGACCCATTAGCCATGGTTAACTAAAAAAGTTAAAGCTGGTATCAAACTTAAAGAAAAAGCATCTCTAATTGTGCAAGGATGGATGGTAGGTCAAAATTTGAACAGAATATAAAAATCAGTAAAGAATGACTAAAAGATAAATAAGGAGGGGAAAATTAAAGTACGAGAGAAAGCTAGCTAAAAATATAAAGACAGATAGAGCTTCTGTAGATACTGAAAAAAGAATTAACAAAGTGAGTGTTGGAGCTATAGAAAGTGAGTCTGGAGAATTAATAATCAAAAGTAAAGTGATGGCAGATGAATGAAACCAGTATTTTGCATCAGCCTTCACTATAGAAGATACAAGTAACATCCCAGAAATAACTGTAATTCAGAAAATGAAAAGGGGGGAGGAACTCAGGAAGATTACAATCACCAGAGAAATGGTACTGAGCAAATTGTTTGGAACTGCAGGCTGACAAGTCCCTGAGTCCTGATGGACTTTATCCTAGGGTCTTAAAAGAAGTGGTTAGTGAGATAGTTGATGTATTGGTTAATTTTCTTAAATTCCCTAGGTTCAGGGAAGATTACATTAAAGGAGTTACATTCCCTATTTACCAATTTATTCAAAAAGGGAAGGAGACAGAAAGCAGGAAACTACAGACCATTTAGCTTAACTGTCATAGGCCAAATGTTAGTCCTATTATTAAAAACATAGCAGGGCACTTAGATAAATTCAAGGTAATTGGGCAGAGCCGACATGATTTTGTGAAAGGTAAATCACGTTTGATCAATTTACTGGAGTTCTTTCAAGCAGTAACACGTGCTATGGATAAAGGGGAACCAGTGGATGTACTGTACTTAGATTTCAGGAAGGCATTTGATAAGGCATCACATCAAAGGTTATTGCAGAAAATAAAAGCTCATGATGTACGGGTAACATATTGGCTTGGATAGAAAATTGGCTAGCTAACAGGAAACAGTTGGCATAAAGGCATTAATTTTCTGGTTGATAAGATGTGACGAGTGGAATGCCACAGGGACCAGTGCTGGGGACTCAACTTTTTACAATTTATATAAAGGACTTGGGTGAAAGGACCAGCACAAAGATAGGAAAGTAAGTTGTGAAGAGGACATAACAAGATTACAATGGGATATAGATAGAATCAATAAATAAGTAAATATCTGGCATATAATGTGAAATTATCCATTTTGGCAGGAAGAATAGAAAATAAGCATATTATCTAAATGGTAAGAGATTGCAGAACTCTGAGAAGCAGTTGGACCTGGGTGTCCTGGTACATGAATCGCAAAAGGTTAGTATGCAGGTACAGCAAGTAATTAGGAAAGCTAAGAAGAATGTTATTGTTTATTGCAAGGGGAATTGAATACAAAAGCATAGAGGTTATGCTTCAGGTATACAGCTATTATCTGCCTTTATATTTCTAGCTAGCTTTCTATTGTGCTCTAATTTTCCCCTCCTTGTTAATCTTTTAGTCATTTTTTGCTAGTTTTTATATTCTTTCCAATCTTCTGACCTGCCACCCATCCTCGTGCAATGATATGCTTTTTCTTTCTGTTTGATACTACCTTTAACTTTTTTAATTAACCACAGATAATGGGTCCTCCCCTTGTTCTTTCCCATTGTAATGTATCTATTCTGTGCATTCTGAAATATCCCTTCAAATGTCTGCCACTGCATCTCTATTGACCTATCCCTTAACCTCATTTGCCAGTTCACTTTAGCTTGTTCTGCTTTCATGCACTGATAATTGCCCTTATTTATGTTTAAAATACCAGTCTTGGACCCAGTCTTCTCTCCCACAAACTGAATGTAAAGTTCAATCATATTACGATCGCTGCTACCTAGGAGTGCCTTCACCGTGAGATTATTAATTAATCCTATCTTGTTGCACAATACCAGGCCTAGTATAGCCTGTTGCCTGGTTGGTTCCTAAATGTGCTGTTCTATGAAACAATTCCGAAAACATTCTATGAATTCCTCATCTAGGCTATCTTTGCCCTTCTGATTTTTTTACTAGCAAAACTAGCAAAAACTAGATTAAAATCCCCTATGATTATCACCTTTCTGACAAGCTCCCATTATTTCTTCCTTTTATACTCTGTCCTACACTGTGGGCACTGTTAGGGGGCCTGTACACCAGTCTCAAATGATTTCATGCCTTTATCCATTATCATCTCTACACAAACAGCTTCTACACCCTGGTTGCCTGAACTTAGGTCATCCTTCTGTATTGTGCTAATATAATAATTGAACCCTCTCTCCACCCCCAGCCTTTTCCTGGCTTCCAGTCCTTCCTAAATGTCGTGTACCCTTCAATATTCAGGTCTCAAACTATGTCATCCTGCAGCCATGTCTCTGTAATGCCTATCATTTTGTACTTATTAATTTCTATTTGCGTTATCAGTTCCTCTGTTTTGTTTTGAATGCTATATCCGTTTGAATAGAGAGTTTCTAGTTTAGTCTTTTGATATTTTTGTAACCTTTAACCTTATCCACTGATTTATTCTTAGATTTACTCTAACCCTTCCTGTTACAGTCTGTTTATAATATGCCATATTTGTACTTTTCTCTCTTGCCTTATCTCTACTCTTTGCTTCACCACATTTGATCCCTTGCCCCCACTATTTTGTTTTAAACCCTCTCTACTTCCCTAGTTATGCGGCTCCCTAGAACACTGGTCCCAGCACGGTTCTGGTGCAGAACTTCCCAGCGGTCCTGCTGCCACTTTCCCCACTACTGGTGCCAGTGCATCACAAACAAGAACCCACTTCTACCACACCAGTCTTTGAGCCATGCATTTATTTCTCTAATCAATTTTTCCATATGTGAATTTTCATGTGGCTCGGGTAATAATCCAGAAATTATTACCTTGAGATTCTGCTGCTTAATTGGGTGCCTAGCTTCTCATACTGACACTGCAGAACCTCTTTCCTCAACCTGCCTATGTCATACCAGATATGACCCACCCTCAAAAAATAATCATGAAGGACTTAGTTTATATCAGGTTGTTACGTAGGTACAGTTTTGCAGTTCTTCCAGTGCCCTTAATTGAAACCTACAGACAATTAATATTTGAGCATGTAATATTTAAAATTATATCCATCCCATGGATGTCATCCTTCTGATCCCAAAATACACGTACAGTATATTTTAATATAGCTACGAGTTTATTGGTGACATTTGGTAACAGAATCTTCTGTAATTCCTAGAGGTTTCCATATAATGGCCAGAATTTTACGGCCCCTTCGCAGGCAAGACCCACCATGGGCGAGGTGGCGTCCCAGCCAGAAGTCCATTGACTTGCAGCGGGACCAGAAGATCCTAGCAGCGAGCGAGTGTGAAAAATGACTTCTAATTACACAGTAATGGTTCTAGTTTCAAATTGTTAGATAAGTGCAGTAGGGGAATGAAAAGCTTTTTGCCAATCACAAAATTAAGTGGTAAAAGGGAGCTTCAAATACTTCTGTATTGGACAAGTAAAATCCAATATCCATGTACCTAAAGGGCATAATTTGAAAGTTTGTAGATGATATAAAACTCATGGAAATTCAGTGAACAATGAGGAGGGCAGTAGAGGATTGCAGGAGGACAGAGGCTGGCGAAATGGACAGACTCATGTTAGATGAAATTTAATGCAGAGAACTGTGAAGTGATGCAATGAGCTGATGCAATATAAATTAAATGGTGCAATTTTCATAAATTGTAGGAACATAAAATTCTGAGGGTTTGCATCACAAATCTTTAAAGGTAGCAGAAAAAGTTAAATCATTATTTTTAAAAATTAGCATGGGATCCTAGACTTCATAAATAGAGGCTTACAATACAAAAGCAAGAAAGTTCAATCCTTGGCACTATGTTTTAGAAAGAAACTCCAGATCTTGTAAAGGATGCAAAGAAGAATGATTTTAACAGTAAAAGAGTGTGTTCCACTGACAGGAGGGTTGGTAACCAGAGAACACAGATTTAAGATAATTGGCAAACGAACCAAAGGGAAAGATGAGAAAAAAATGACTTAGTAATGATCAGGAATGCACTGCCTCAAAGGGTGGTGAAAGCAGATTCAATGGTAATTGCAAAAGGTAATTGGTTATGCACTTGAAAAGGAAAGATTCCCAGGGCTGTATCCTACAACCTTGATCTGAAGTGCAATTCATATTGTAAAGAGAGTGGAGGGAAGATGGGAAGTGGGATTTTGAGGGGGAGCATAGGTCACTTTTGGTGTCAGCCTTGGCTCAGTGGTGGCATTCTTGCCTCCATCAGAGACTTGTCGGTTTAGGACCCCCGAGGAGTGCACAATCTAGGCTGACCCTCCAGTGTATCCCGAAGGAGCACTGTATTCCCAGAGGTGATATCTTTTGGATGAAATGTTAAATCGAGGCTCCATCTGCCCCCCCAGTTGGCAAAAAGACCCCACAACACTCTCTGAAAAGAAATGGAGTGGTTTCCTTGTGTCCTAGCCAACAGTTATTCCTCAACCAACACCTTATCTCATGGTTTATCTCATCACATATTGTGTGTGAATTAGTTGCCAGGCTTCTTTACGTTACAACATTGAATTTACTTATTTTGAAAGTAGTAATTCATTGGCTGAGAAGAATTTTCTGATGTCCTGAGGTTGTGGATCTTGCTGTATAAATTCACGTTTATATTTTTCTTGAGTTTTTGTTCATAACTGCCATTCACTTCCATATCATGGATTTTTTAAAAAAGTGACAGAAGTTGTGTGCCAAAGCATTTAATTTATAAACACGTTTTACATATAATTTTTTGATACAATTCTTTAACAATTTTCATTTTTATTTTAGCTGGAAGAATATCTGAAAGGACTCTGGCGCACGTATCAAAGGATAACCTCTGTTACATTTGTGGCCCACCTCCAATGATAGAGGCTGTTTCTCAACAGCTAGAAAAACTAGGTGTTCCTAAAGAGAGGATCATTTTTGAAAAGTGGTGGTAGTGTGAGTCTAAAAAGGCAATTTCCCCCAACATTATCCTTGTATTCTGGTAATCAAAGTATTATAATTTTACTTCAGCGTTGGATATTGTTCTCTGGTGGTGGTTGTTTGATTTCAGAACTGCTAAAAGTGCTGGCCAATACTGAAGTTGGAGTTTTTGAGAGCGAATGTCTCCATATAGGATATTAAGTCATGAATATTGCCTTTAAATTGCTTCCATTATATATCTAAAATGTTAATATTCAATAGTAAAAGTTATTACCTAATTTCCATTTTTCTACCATAATTTGTATTCTTTGTACTGTATCATTTTATTTTTATATTGTTTTGGTAGAGCATTGAATCTTAAGCTGCCGTCACATTAATATCAATGCAATATAATTTATATTATCTCGAATGCAGTGGAACAATCCAGGAATCAATCCCTGATCTAACTCTCCCAGAAACGCCGAAGCCAAGAAACGCAAGACCATTTCCAATCAATGACCTGATGGCATTTAGCTTACTCGTCAGGCATAACTCCAGCTTAGTTCAAAACCACAGAGTGACCAGGAGGTCTTGGTATGGAACCCTTCGTGTATTGAAGGATGAGAAGTGCAACTGCTTTGTGTTATTTTTAGCATTTAGAATCAGCCTTTCGAAAGCCTAACTTGGAACCTGTGGAACTCGAGAATGCCGCCTGCACATTGAGCTGTATCAAAACTGGTTTCAGACAGCTGGCTGCAACATAATGGCTATCACAAAACTTGGCTATTTTGAAACAAGGAAAGTTTGTGAGAGAAATTCATCCTGGCAAATTATTGCCATACTTGCTAAAAACAAACTGAACTATATTAGTGTCTGTGTTCATGTGTCTACTTGAGAGAAGAATGAATCTGGACTACAAGTTCATAAGAGGGTCTTAAACTCACATTGACTTTAAAAGTGGTCAACAGTATATACCTAACAGATTTTGAAAACAAGTTTTTACAGACAATTTCAACTTTGAAAATCAGAAATGAATCAACAATTGTTTAACATTTTTAGCTTTTTGATTTAAGCACAGAAATGTAATTAAGTACTTCCACCTATTTATTTGGAACATAATTTATTTTTATTCAAAACTCCCAAGTATTTTTTAAACAAGCTTCGATTTATTCAATGCAATATAACCCTCTATATTGGACCTCTGTTTACAAACTGAATATCATCAGAGGCCAAGTGAAACCTGCCATAGTTTACATAAATCTGTTAGTTATGTCTTAAGTGGACTAGAAAGCAATGTTTATCATGAAGTAATATTTCCTTTCCCCTTCCCTCCCCCTCTCCCTCCTAGCTCAGAGATTGTTGTCCCAGAGCTGCCTGTCATTTGATTGGCTCTGCTTATTTATGTTTGCCCACAAGAGTCGAATATTTTGATGAATTTGACTTAATTTTGAAATAGATTTCTAGTATCATCTTTTGACAGATCATGCAAGTTTCTGCCTGAACTGCCAGTTTGATAAAAAGCAAAATACTGTGGATGCTGGAAATCTGAAGCAAAAACAGCATCTGTGGAGAGAGAAACAATTAATGTTTCGAGTCCATATGACTCTCCTTCTGAGCCTTCTCTGCAGAAGAGTCGCGGTCTCGAAATGTTAACTTTGTTTTCTCTCCACAGATGCTGTTAGACCTGCTGAGGTTTTCCAGCATTTTCTGTTTCTGCCACTTTGATGACTTGGTCTAATGAATCTGTACCATTTTAACACTTCCATTCTCTCTCACTCAGTTCATTATTTATATGAAGCATGATGCATTGCTCACCTTTTGGTTTCATTTTATTGCCTATGAATTTGTATATTTTATTTCCAACTAGATCAGTGCTGAATCTTGTAGCTGCTTTGCTGAATCTTGTAGCTGCTTTCTCTACAATCCTATCAGTTCCCAGTTCCTAAATCTACACTTAACTAATCAAATGCGGAACCACTTTTAGATCAACCTGTAAATATATTTTAAATTAATTAGTACTGTTTATGACCATATTACCACTGCCTGTTCTTGGTACCAATGCTGCCTTTTGGCTTGAAACTTGATTAATTTTATCATTGATGCCAGGCAAAAACCAAGATGAATGAATAAATGATCTGTTCAGAAAATTATAAGTCATTTGAAGTGTAACCAGATAACTTTCACATGCCTATCTACTGTACATCTTTTTTCTATCAAGTTCCACACAATTAGTAGCAATGTTGATTTTTATATGGTTTCATTCTGTTAGTTGGGATTCTGAATTATTATCACCGGTTGTTTAATATCATGAAGCTCCTGAGCCTCACCAGACGATGCTTAACACAGTTGACCACCACGGGGCAAACCATTGCCTTACAAGATGGAAGGCTGCCATTATTTAATATAAAAGTATTAGCTAATTGTCAGAAATCAGTTTCGTAATGCATTTTAAACTGCATTATCATAGTTCACTGGCTATATCGAATGTGACTCATGCATTTGAAAATTCCTGTAATTATGGTAACTGGTAGACTGGTAGGAATATCTTGCAATCAAACTTTGAAAGAACAATATGATATGTTGGCTATAACTTACTGGCCAAGAAGCAATATTAGATTTGGTAATTTATTCATTAGGTGGGGTAATAAGTGCGTTTCATGTGATCTTCCTTTGAATTTCGTTTATAGAATTTAAAAATGCTGAAATTTTCTTTGATCTTTACAGAACTATTAAGAGTAGTATATCTTGTGCAAAGCAAATGCCTCATGTATGTTGCAATAAATTATTTAGACTTTTTTTCTTAAAATCTCATTTGTTGCATTCTGCATATGGATATAAAGCTAATGTAAGAGGGAAAATCATGTGGATCTATTTCTTTTAAGAGCAAATACAGCCAGATGACATTCTTATCAGGTGCCTCAAGTAGCAGTTCTCAAAAATCTTCAGTTCTTTCCTCCCACAATTTACATCGATCTCAGTGTCAACTTTGTATTTTTTTGGAAAATAATGAAGTTCTTTTTAATGTGGAATTGTAGTTTTTATTTTCAACTTTCTACTTAACTGAAAATTATAACAATATTGGTGCAGAAGGTCATTCACAGCTTTGGCTAAGTGCCTGCTATTTCATGTTAAATGGAAGCAATGGCGTTTCAGGAATTGTCATAACTTGGCTATTTAAATAACAAGCTTTCTGGTGATTAATACAGGAGAAGCCTTTCAGTTTGTTACGGAAGAAAATCCTCAGGGTAGTGTACTTTCACATTGTGCTTTAATAATGAATATAGGTTACCAACATTAGAATTTAAAGATGATATTAGCGAAAGTAATTATGTGAGTTTGTTATCCCTGGCCCTGTTTGACTGACTTTTTTGTGTTTGTAGAGCAGCTGTATTTTTCATCAGTCACGAGTAGCAATTAAAAGTCATGAAATCGCACATCCAATAATTGGGAAACAAGTCTGATATCATAAACAAAAACAGAATTACCTGGAAAAACTCAGCAGGTCTGGCAGCATCGGCGGAGAAGAAAAGAGTTGACGTTTCGAGTCCTCATGACCCTTCGACAGAACTTGAGTTCGAGTCCAGGAAAGAGCTGAAATATAAGCTGGTTTAAGGTGTGTGTGTGGGGGGCGGAGAGATAGAGAGACAGAGAGGTGGAGGGGGTTGGTGTGGTTGTAGCGACAAACAAGCAGTGATAGAAGCAGATCATCAAAAGATGTCAACAACAATAGTACAATAGAACACATAGGTGTTAAAGTTAAAGTTGGTGATATTATCTAAACGAATGTGCTAATTAAGAATGGATGGTAGGACACTCAAGGTATAGCTCTAGTGGGTTTTTTTTTTATATAATGGAAATAGGTGGGAAAAGGAAAATCTTTATAATTTATTGGGAAAAAAAAAGGGGGAAACAGAAAGGGGGTGGGGATGGGGGAGGGGACTCACGACCTAAAGTTGTTGAATTCAATATTCAGTCCGGAAGGCTGTAAAGTCCCTAGTCGGAAGATGAGGTGTTGTTCCTCCAGTTTGCGTTGGGCTTCACTGGAACAATGCAGCAAGCCAAGGACAGACATGTGGGCAAGAGAGCAGGGTGGAGTGTTAAAATGGCAAGCGACAGGGAGGTTTGGGTCATTCTTGCGGACAGACCGCAGGTGTTCTGCAAAGCGGTCGCCCAGTTTACGTTTGGTCTCTCCAATGTAGAGGAGACCACATTGGGAGCAACGAATGCAGTAGACTAAGTTGGGGGAAATGCAAGTGAAATGCTGCTTCACTTGAAAGGAGTGTTTGGGCCCTTGGACGGTGAGGAGAGAGGAAGTGAAGGGGCAGGTGTTGCATCTTTTGCGTGGGCAAGGGGTTGTGCCATCCCCCTTTTTTTTTTTTCCCAATAAATTATAAAGATTTTCCTTTTCCCACCTATTTCCATTATATAAAATAAAAAAAAACCCACTAGAGCTATACCTTGAGTGCCCTACCATCCATTCTTAATTAGCACATTCGTTTAGATAATATCACCAACTTTAACTTTAACACCTATGTGTTCTATTGTACTATTGTTGTTGACATCTTTTGATGATCTGCTTCTATCACTGCTTGTTTGTCGCTACAACCACACCAACCCCCTCCACCTCTCTGTCTCTCTATCTCTCCGCCCCCCACACACACACCTTAAACCAGCTTATATTTCAGCTCTTTCCTGGACTCGAACTCAAGTTCTGTCGAAGGGTCATGAGGACTCGAAACGTCAACTCTTTTCTTCTCCGCCGATGCTGCCAGACCTGCTGAGTTTTTCCAGGTAATTCTGTTTTTGTTTTGGATTTCCAGCATCCGCAGTTTTTTTGTTTTTAAGTCTGATATCATGCTGTTACTAATGAATTATTCATAATTTAATACATATATAAAGTTAAAAGTTGACCCACATTACAACCTCAACATGACACTAAAAAGGGAAGAGATATGCATTCAAGAACAAAAAGTCTTCAGAATTTAGAAAGCCTTTTCATTCTCAAGTAGAAAGGTCTTCATTTGTAGATATGGAAGGAAAGTTTATAGTCGATGAGAGGACTCTCACTGCTCATCAATCTGCCTTGTTTAAATAAACTTAACTGATCAAAATGAATTTTCTAATTACATTAATGCATGTATTTATTGCACCTACTATCATGTTTGTGTAAAATTACAGTATTATAAATATACATTCTAGAGTATGTGTTGCCTTCCTTGCCTTTTTCATGCAAGCTCACCAACCACAGGACTGGTGAACAATAGAGTAGGTTATTTTATTTGAAGACTAATACTAATATCTACAAGTTACAAGAGAGCTCAATAAACAGATCTGCTCTCTGGATTCAACACCCAGAACCTGCTGGTCACATGCTGTTTTACATCCTGGTTCTGTGATGACGTGTGCGCACTGCTTGCATATTCTCAAAGCGATATCACAACATAGATAAAAGGAAAATACTGCGGATGCTGGAAACCTGAAATAAAAACAGAAAATGCTGGAAAAACTCAGCAGGTCTGACAGCATCTGTGGAGAGAGAAACCAAGTAAATGTTTCGAAAAGTCTTTAGCTCTGAAGAAGAGTCATACAGACTCAACACATTAACCCTGATATCACAATATCCCCTTTTTCCAGCAAGAAATATTAATACAGTAAGAGTAAATATATATAACACAAACTGTTTGTACAAAAAATACTCATCTGATGAATGGAGATGTAAGAGCCTCCACAACATATAGGTAGATGATTTGTTAATCCATCTGGATCTGGACATCCACGAGATCTGGACCTGTTGCCTTGGTGCTCTTGATTTGTAGGTGCATTGGCATCCTATGTATTGTTATAGTGCTGGTTGTTTTCCACAATTTCACTCCAAATTTCATCTTGTAATGTGTTCTTGATGCAATTGGTAGTCCTGGTGATGTACAGCTGGACATTTCCCTTGGCTGACTTCTGTTTCTCATTAATGTCGCTCCATTTGATGTTGTGACCTCATAAGATCTAGATCACTTCAGATACTTCTGCAGAAAACCAAATTCCCTGGGTGGATTTATGACCTAAATCCTCAATCCTATGTGCGAACTGAGCAGTTCTGCACCTGCTTGTCGGTTGTATCTCTTCTTGATCTTCCCTTGTTTTGTCGAGAAGTGTCTGCTGTATTCCTGAGAACTTGGACAGGTAATGGCTTGACCAGGTTGTCTGAACCTGCCTTCCAAACATTATTTCTGCTAGTGACAGTAAGCCATGTCTAAAGGTGTTGTCTACAAGTGTAACATAATAGTGTTGGAAGCCTTGTTTTGTTTCTCTCAGCAAGACCATTGGATTTGGGATAGTGTAGTGAGGTTGTATAGTTTATTCCCCATTGTATGGTACAGCTAAAGAGATTGAATCAAACTGAGTATTGTACTCCTTGTATTAGCCGCAGATACACTTGAGGTATCTTTCCATTTGGAAACTAATCAGTGATGAGGAGAAAATCGTTGCCACGCACAGTGAAATATTTAAGTTGCAGTTTTAGTCCAAAGATTCAATGAAATGTCACAAGGGTGTAGTGGTTCCTTGTTGGTGCAGTTGGTGAATTTGGCATGCTTCACACATCCTTACTGCCTTTTTGATATCGTTTATCCCCGGCCAATACAAAGTTTCCCTTGCCAGGTGGTGTCTCCTGTTTATGTCTATGTGCCCTAGTGTAACTGCATCAATGTCCTGGTGAAGAGCTTCAGGTAAGAATACATGTTTTCCTTTGAGAACCATGCCTCTTGAAATACCTAGTTCATCTCTATATAACCAAAAACATCTGAGTGTATGACATGACTTGTATCAGGCCATCCTTAGACAATGACATGTGAATACCTAGTTCATGGTTAACGTTAATATTTTAGAGGTAATTTTTAGTTTTGAGAAAGTTAAAGTTCTAAAATGTTAATTGTAGAAAATGGGATAAATGCAGTTGAAACAAGCCCAGTGTCCTCCTATCCTTTAAAAGGTTGCAGTCATGTTATTTTGAGATTAATGGCTAGAAAAATGAAGCTATGAAACAACAGGCAGGTCTTACTTGGCTGAAGAGCTGGAACTGTCATGTCCACACTGCTTGCAAGAATAAGGGCAGTCCAAAGGGATGTTTTTGTTTTGGGAGGTAGACCTAAATTTGTTTAAAAACATTTTGTGAATCCTGAACAGTTGTAAAAACTCATTTACTTAGATCAAAACTAAAATTATAAATGAGTATAAATAGGTTTGAGTGCATCCCAGAGCAGGCTGCATTGTTATGGAGATGGGTGAAGTTTAGGGAAGTTCCCTGTTCAATTTTCTGGGGTTTAATCTTGATTTGAATTTTGTGGGAGCAGAAGCTTGATTACCTAGTTTGAAGCTATTGTAAGAATCTATGGTGGGTCTCGAGTCTTATATCAAAAGAAAGTAATTAGCTGAGAAACACTGAAAAGCCAGAATGGGACTGAGACATCTACAGTTAAGAGATGGCCAATGAAAGTTTTACCTCTTGAATAGCTGGAGCTGAGGAGAATTCTTTGGCGGAGTGTGGCATACTTATGGGTGTTCTCGACAGAAGTAAATAACTTTTTAAGATTGATGTGCATTAGAAGAAAATTCTTGGAAGTAAGTAAACCTGAATTATAAACTTAAGCTAATCGTATTTGCTATGTTTAATTTATTCTATATACAAAGTTTGGGTTTTTTAAAAAAGTGAACTCTTGTGGCATAGTTCCATTGGTTAGAAACGAGGTATTCAGGTTTCTCTTTAAACGTTAGCAGTCCATAACCAGATCGTAACAGATTTTCCACTATGCCTTCAGTGGATATTTCGCTGTCGTCTCCTGCAATTGATTGCACTCGTGCTGACCAAAACCCATCCGATCAATATCGAGCTTATCCTCTACTTTGTCTATGCCATCTGCTTAGAGGTTGAGAAAAACATCCACAGTTCTTCTGGATTTGCTTACTTGTTCGAGTACGTCCTGAAGTAACCATTTTTGTCACCTAGTTTGTAACAGACTTTGCAGTTAAATCCCAATTCTTTTATTAGAAGTTGTTGCAGTCTAGGCGGTGCATTCATCAGTGGTTTAGTGCCAAATCGTTTCCGATGGTCAGTTCCCACTATTAACTGTCTGTCAAATAGGGATATATGGAATCTAGTGATAATTATTCTGGTATTCTGTATCTCGTGCTCTGCTCTGTTTTGAATAACTGGATTGCGTTTGTGATAAATCTTTGATTGCAATTGGTTTGTTTGTCTTGCTTAATGCAAGCTCCTAGCCCTTTAAGACCATAAGACATAGGAGCAGAAATCAGGCCATTTGGCCCATCGAGTCTGCTCCGCCATTCAATCATGGCTGAAAAGTTTCTCAACCACATTCTCCCACCTTCTCCCCATAACCTTTGATCCCCTTACCAATCAAGAACCTATCTATCTCGGTCTTAAATACGCTCAATGACCTGGCCTCCACAGCCTTCTGTGGCAATGAATTCCATAGATTCACCACTCTCTGGCTAAAGAGGTTTCTCCTCATCTCTGTTCTAAAAGGTCTTCCCTATACTCTGAGGCTGTGCCCTCGGGTCCTAGTCTCTCCTACTAACGGAAACATCTTCCCCACGTCCACTCTATCCAGGCCTTTCAGCATTCTGTAAGTTTCAATCAGATCCCCCCTCATCCTTCTAAACTCCATCGAGTATAGACCCAGAGTCCTCAAACGTTCCTCATATGTTAAGCCTTTCATTCCTGGGATCATTCTCATGAACCTCCTCTGGACCCTCTCCAGGGCCAGCACATTCTTCCTGAGATATGGGGCCCAAAATTGCTCATAATATTCTAAATGTGGTCTGACCAGAGCCTTATGAAGCCTCAGCAGCACATCCCTGCTTTATATACTGGTCCTCTCAAAATAAATGCCAACATTGCATTTACCTTCCTAACTACCAACTCAACTGCAAGATAAACTTAAGAGAATCCTGGACTAGGACTCTCAAGTCCCTTTGCACTCTAGATTTCTGAATTCTCTCCCCATTTAGAAAATAATCTATGCCTCTTCTTCCAACCAAGCTGCATGACCTCACACTTCCCCCACGTTGTATTCCATCTGCCACTTCTTTGCCCATTCTCCTAAACTGTCCAAATCCTTCTACAGCCTCCCAACCTCCTCAATGCTACCTATCCCTCCACCTATCTTTGTATCATCTGCAAACTTAGCCAGGATGCCCTTCATCTAGATCATTAATGTATAAAGTTAAAAGTTGTAGTCCCAACACTGACCCCTGCGGAACTCTACTAGTCACCGGCTGCCAACCTGAGAGAGACCCCCTTATCCCCACTCTCTGCTTCCTGCCAGACAGCCAATCTTCTTTCCATGCTAATACCTTGCCTCTAACACCATGGGCTCTTATCTTACTGAGCAGCCTCCTGTGCGGTACCTTGTCAAAGGCCTTTTGGAAGTCCAAGTAGATAACATCCATTGGCTCTCCTTTGTCTAACCTACTCGTATCCTTTGAGATACGTCAACCTCTAAGACCATATCCTTTCTTCAGTTATAGTGGTGACCACCACTGGAACATTTCTCTTCTGACAATACATGTTATTTTCTTTGACTCAAAATGTATGTTGATAGTCCTCCTGCCATATGTGTGGAACATCCTTTCTTAACTGTGTCAATACATACCCAATTTTGCCAAAAGAATATGGCGTTCTCTCTCTCTTGCTCACGCGTTCTCCTTTCTCTCTCGCAGACACGCACCCACACTTTCTCGTGAGCACCCCCGCCCTATCCAGCTTGTTAGTTGAACCCTGCAGTTGATTTGACTTTACATGCCACAGAAAGGTTTTTAAGATGAACTCAACCCTGCACTTTTGTTTCCAGAAGAACAGATACATCACCCATCCATAGTTTTAAACCACCTCGATGCGGAAAGCAGAATGACCACTGAATAAAAGTAGCAGAAACACTGATTTCAGCCTGAAGCCTGGGTCACCAACCTTCAAGAGCTATACACCCCTGTTATTTTACTAGACTCTACTTACTCTATCCTCCCTACTCTGTAACCTATTTCTGTTTTTGAACTTTGAGTGTGTAGATATTTGAAAGCCGAGACTTTGTTTTCATGGACTGGGTTACATATAATAAAAAGCATCCTCTTCTCCTTTTAAAAGCTGAAGAAAACTCGTCTGACCATACCTTTTATGGTCACAGCATGTAAACAATTAAACACTCATGGAATTGGCAAGTATATCCATTTAACTGTTGCAGTCAGATGAGGGGAGCATTCAACTCCTCAACTGATTGTAACAGATGGGTTTAAGTGATTGGTAGAAAGATTAGATGGAACATAAGGAAACATAAGGAAAATCTTTTCAGCCAGAGGATGGTGGGTAACTGGAATACACTGCAAGGCTATGGAGCAGGTGCTTGAGGGTGAGATTAAAATGAGCGGCAAGTTTCTTCTTTCTCGTCTTTTGCTGGGGCAGACACGGGCTGAATGGCCTCTTTCTGCATCATAACATTTCTATGGCTCTATAGATTGGTATGGTTTTAGAAATAATCAGCAAAAATATCAGGCTCCTGGAGAGGTTTTCAGTTAATTAAGGAAAACCAGCATTGATTTGCAAAAGGTAGATCATGCTTGACTGATCTCTATTACTTAATCAAAAAATTAAATTAGAAGGTTGATGAAGAGAATGCGGTGGATGTTGCCTGTATGGATATGATAAAGCTTTTGACAAAGTACCACATAAGACATCCAATATAGAAGAAAATCTGCCATCCTTACCTGACCTGGCTTTGCTGTAGATTTGGAGTCATAGCTATGGTTGACTCTTAAATGCCCCCTGAAATAACTTGTACAAAATTGCTACAAACTGTAAAAGGAATGAAACCAGGTAGACCACCTAGCATTGACCTAGAATAAAGCCAGGATGAAACACCCAGCCCTGTCCATCCTGCAAAGCCCTCCTTACTAACACCCAGGGGCTTGTGCCAAAATTGGGAGAGCTGTCCCACAGACTAGTCACTGAATCATACCATGCAGACTGTGTTCCAGACATTACCATTACCATTCCTGGGTATAGAGTCAGTAGAGAGTTGCCCTGGGAGTCAACAACATTTAATTTAAAGGGGTAAGTCATGGCAGGAGACCTCAAAGCCGTAGTGTGCTCCTCCTGCTCTATGTGGAAAGCCGGGAACATTTCCAGGGCCCAGGGCCAGCATGTGTGCAGGAAGTGTCTCCAGCTGCAGCTCCTGGAAGCCCGGGTTTCAGAGCTGGAGCAGCGGCTGGGGACATTGGAGCATCCGCGAGACAGAGAGTATTGTGGTTAGTACATACAGAGAGGTGGTCACACTGCAGGCTAAGAGTCCACAGGCAGGAAGGGAATGGGTGACCACCAGGCAGAGCAAGAGGACTAGGCAGGCAGTGCAGGAATCTCCTGTGCCTATTCACCTGCAAAACATATCCCACTTTGGATACTGTTGGGGGGAGTGGCCTCTCAGGAAAGCAGCAACAGCCAAATTTGTTGCATCACGGTTGGCTCTGCTGCAAAGGGAGGAGTAAAAAGTGTGGGAATGCAATAGTTATAGGGGATTCAATTATAAGGAGAATAGATAGACATTTCTGTGACCGCAAACGAGACTCCAGGAGCCTCAGAGCGGCTACAGGACATTCTGAAAGGGGAGGGTGAACAGCCAGTGGTCGTGGTACACGGTAAAAATGACATAAAAAAAATGGATGAGATCCTAAAAGCAGAATATAAGGAGTTAGGAAGTAAGTTGAAAAGTAGGACCTCAAAGGCAGTGATCTCAGGATTACTACCAGTGCTACGTGCTAGTCAGAGTAGAAATAGCTGGATATATCGGGTGAATACCTGGCTGAAGAGATGGTGTGAGGGAGAGAGTTTCAGGTTCCTGGGTTTCAGGACCGGTTGTGGGGGAGGTGGGACCAGTACAAACTAGACGAGTTTCACCAGGGCAGGACTGGGACTGATGTTCGAGGGGGAATATTTGCTAGAGTAGTTGGGGAGGGTTTAAACTAAAATGGCACAGGGATGGGAACCTATGCAAGGAGTCAGAGGAGGGGGAATCAAGGACAAGAACAAAAGACAAAGGGGAATAAGAAAAGTGATAGGCAGAGAAATCAAGGGCAAGAATCAAACAGGGCCTCAGTGAAAAATAGTGGGAATGGGACAAGTAATGTTAAAAAGAGAAACCTTAAAATTTTGTGCCTTAATACAAAGAGTATTCACAATTAAGTGGATGAATTAACCATGCAAATAGATGTAAACAGGTACGATATAGTCAGGATTGCGGAGACATGGCTGCAGGGTGACCAGGGATGGGAACTGAACATCCAGGGGTATTCAGTATTTAGCAAGGACAGACAAAAAGGAAAAGGCGGTGGAGTTGCATTGCTGGCTAAAGAGGAAATTAATGCAATAGTGAAAGATATTAGCAAAAAACGTTAGTGGGGGTTGTATATAGACCTCCAAACTGTAGTGCTGATGTTGAGAATGGTATTAAACAGGAAATTAGAGATGCATGCAATAAAGGAAAATCTGTAATTATGGGTGACTTTAATATGTATATAGATTGGGCAAATCAAATTAGTAACAATACCATGGAGGAGGAATTCCTCGAGTGTATATGGGATGGTTTTCTGGCCCAATACATTGAGGAACCAGCTAGAGAACAGGCCATCCTGGACTGGGTATTGTGTAATGAGAAAGGAATAATTGGCAATCTAGTTGTGCGAGGCCCCTTGGGATGAGCGGCCACAATATGATAGAATTCTTCATCAAGATTGAGAGAGACGTAGTTGATTCTGAGATTAGGGTCCTGAATCTTAATAAAGGAAACTGCGATGGTATGAGACGCGAGTTGGCTATGATGGATTGGGAAATGTTACTTAAAGGGATGATGGTGGAAAGGCAATGGCAAATGTTCAAAGAGCGTATGGGTGAATTGCAGCAATTATTTATTCCTGTCTGGCGCAAAAGTAAAATAGAACAGGTGGCCAAACCATGGCTTACAAAGGAAATTAGAGATAGTATAAGATCCAAGGAAGAGGCAAAGACATTGGCCAGAAAAAACAACAGACCTGAGAATTGGGAGCACATTAGAATTCAGCAAAGGAGGACCAAGGGATTGATTAAGAACGGAAAAATAGAGTACGAGAGTAAGCTTGCGGGGAACATAAAAACTGATTGTAAAAGTTTCTGTAGGTATGTGAAGAGAAAAAGATTAAGTGAAGACAATTGTAGGTGCCTTACAGTCAGAAACAGGGGAACTTATAATGGGGAGCAAATAAATGGCTGACCAACTAAATACATACTTTGGTTCTGTCTTCACAAAGGAGGACACTAATAACATACCAGAAATATTGGGGAACGCAGGGTTTAGTGAGAGGGAGGAACTGAAAGAAATCAGTATTAGTAGGGCAATGGTGTTGGGGAAATTGATGGGCTTGCAGGCTGATAAATCCCCAGGGCCTCAATCTACATCCCAGAGTACTTAAGGAAGTGGCCCTACAAATACTGGATGCATTGGTGGTCATCTTCCGAGATTCTATAGACTCTGGAACAGTTCCTACAGATTGGAGGGTAGCTAATGTAACCCCACTATTTAAAAAGGGAGTTAGAGAGAAAACTGGGAATTATAGACCAGTCATCCTGACGTTGGTAGTGGGGAAAATTCTAGAGTCCATTATAAAATATTCATTAGCTGAGCACCTGGAAAACAGTGGCAGAATCGGACAGAGTCAGCATGGATTTACAAAAGGGAAATCATGCTTGACAAATCTACTGAAATTTTTCGACAATGTAACTGGTAAGAGTTGATGAGGCAGAGCCAGTGGACGTGGTTTATTTGAACTTTCAGAAGGCTTTCAACAAAGTTCCATATAAGAGATTAGCGTGTAAAATTAAAGTACATGGGATTGGGGGTAGTGTATTGAGATGGGTAGAAAACTGGTTGGCAGACAGGAAACAAAGAGTAGGAATAAATGGGCCTTTTTCAGAATGGCAGGCAGTGACTAGTGGGGTGCTGGGACCCCAGCTATTCACAATACATAATGATTTAGATGAGGGAGCTAATTGTAATATCTCCAAATTTGCAGATGATAAAAAACTGGGTGGGAGGGTGAGCTGCAAGGAGGATGCAGAGATGCTTCAGTGTGATTTGGACAAGCTGAGTGAGTGGGCAAATGCATGGCAGATGCAGTATAATGTGGATAAATGTAAGGTTATCCATTTTGGTAGCAAAAACAGGAAGGCAGATCATTACCCGAATGGCTATAAATTGAATGAGGAAAATGTGCAACAAGACTTGGGTGTCCTTGTACACCAGTCACTGAAGGTAAGCATGCAGGGGCAGCAGGCAGTAAAGAAGGCAAATGGTATGTTGGCCTTCATAGCCAGAGGATTCAAGTACAGGAGCATGGATGTCTTGCTGCAATTATACAGGGCCTTGGTGAGACCACACTTAGAATATTTTGTGCAGTTTTGGTCTCCTTAGATGAGGAATAGAGGGAGTGCAGCAAAGGTTTATCAGACTGATTTCTGGGATGGCGGGACCGACATATAAGGAGAGATTGAGTCGGTTCAGATTATATTCGCTGGAGTTCAGAAGAATGAGGGGGAATCTCATAGAAATCTATAAAATTCTAACAGGTCCAGACAGGGTAGATGCAGGAAAGATGTTCCCGATGGTGGGGGAGTCCAGAACCAGGGGTCACAGTTTGAGGATACGGGGTAGACCATTTAGTACTGAGATGGGAAGAAATTTCTTCACCCAGAGAGTGGTGAGCCTGTGGAATTCACTACCACAGAAAGTAGTTGAGGCCAAAACATTGTATGTTTTCAAGAAGGAGTTAGACATAGCTCTTGGGTAGAAAGGGATCAAAGGATATGGGAAGAAAGCAGGAGCAGGCATTTGAGTTGGATGATCATAATGAATGACGGAACAAGCTTGAAGGGCTGAATGGCCTACTCCTGCTCCTATTTTCTATGTTTCTATGTCTGCAGACCACATGAAGTCTCATGACATCAGGTCAAACATGGGTAAGGCAGCATCCTGCTGATTATCACATACCACCTCCCCAACCCAGCAGATTAATCAGTATTCCACTATATTGAACGTCATTTGGAGGAAGCGAGAATAAGGGAAGTAAACATGTGGCTAAAGGAGTGGTGCGGGAAAGAGGGGTTCCATTTCATGGGGCACTGGCATCAGTATTGCAACAGGACGGATCTGTACCGTTGGGACGGTCTCCACCTGAATTGATCTGGGACCAATGTTCCAGCAAAAAGGGTAAATAGGGTGGTCAACAGGACTTTAAACTAGAAAGTGGGGGGGGGGGGGGGGGAAGGGAAGGGTAAAACTCCAAGAACTATGACTAATGGGAAACAAAGCAGCAGGTTAGCATGTGGGAGGGTGGATTCATGGAAAATTATGAAATACTGAAAAGGAAGGAGAGCCCAGGAGAGTCCAGAACACAAAATAGGACAGAGTGTTTGGAAAAGGCTAGGAATCTAATTTCAAGCACATCAGATAAAGGAACGACAATGAGAAGGGGGAACGGGAAATACAGGACTGAAGGTGTTGTATCTGAATGCACGCAGTATACGAAATAAGGTAAATGAGCTTGTGGCACAGATTGAAATTGGCAGGTATGATGTGGTGGGCATCGCAGAGACATGGTTGCAAGGGGATCAGGACTGGGAGCTAAATATCCAAGGATATACATCCTATCGAAAAGATAGGCAGGTTGGCAGAGGGGGTTGGGTTGCTTTGTTAGTAAGAAATGAAATTAAATCGATAGCAAGAAACGACATAGGGTCAGATGATGTAGAATCTGTGGGGGTAGAGTTGAGGAGTTATGTACAGGCCTCCGAAACATAGGCAGGATGTGGGGCACAAAATCCACTAGGAGATAGAAAAGGCATGTAAGAAAGGCAAGGTTACAGTGATCATGGGGGATTTCAATATGCAGGTAGACTGGGAAAATCAGGTTAGTAGTGGATCCCAAGAAAAGGAATTTGTGGAATGTCTACGAGGTGGCTTTTTGGAGCAGCTTGTGGTGGAGCCCACTAGGGAACAGGCAATTCTAGATTTAGTGATATGTAATGAGGCAAATTTGATAAGGGAGCTTAAGGTGAAGGAACCCTTAGGAGGAAGTGACCATAATATGATAGAATTTACCTTGCAATTTGAGAGGAAAAAGCTGGAATCAGATGTAACGGTATTACAGTTAAATAAAGATAACTACAGAGGCATGAGGGAAGAGCTGGCCAGAATTGACTGGGAGATGAGCCTAGCAGGAAAGACTGTGGAACAGCAAAGGCAGGAGTTTCTGGGAGTAATTTGGGAGACACAGCAAAAATTCATCCCTAGGAAGAAGAAGCATACTAAAGGGAGGACGAGGCAACCATGGCTGACAAGGGAAGTCAGGGACAGTATAAAAGCATACAATGTGGTGAAGAGCAATGGGAAGCCAAGGGATTGGGAAGCATACAACTAAAAAAGAAATAAGGAGGGAGAAGATTAAACATGAGGGTAAACTAGCCAGTAATATAAAAGAAGATTGCAAGAGGTTTTTAGATATATAAAGGGTAAGAGAGAGGCAAAAGTGGACATTAAGCCGCTGGAAAATGATGCTGGAAAAGTAATAATTGGGAACAAAGAAATGGCGGAGGAACTGAAAAGGTACTTTGCGTCAGTCTTCACAGAGGAAGACATAAGGTGCCACACAGGAGGTGTCTTCACAGAGGAAAACATTCCCAAAATTCAAGACAGTTGGGCGGGGGGGCAGAGGTGAGTATGGTGGCCATTATCAAAGAGAAGGTGCTAGGAAAACTGAAAGGTCTGAAGGTGAATGAATCACCTGGACCAGATGGATTACACCCCAGAGTTCTGAAGGAGATAGCTGAAGAGATAATGGAGGCGTTAGTGGTGATCTTTCAGGAATCACTGGAGTCAGGGAGGGTCCCAGAGGACTGGAAAATCACTAATGTAACCCCCCTGTTTAAGAAGGGAGTGAGGCAAAAGACGGGAAATTACAGGCCGATTAGCCTGTCCTCAGTCGTTGGTAAGATTTTAGAGTCCATTATTAAGGATGAGATTTCAGAATACTTGGAAGTGCATGGTAAAATAGGGCAAAGTCAGCATGGTTTCATCAAGGGGAAGTCATGCCTGACAAATCTGTTAGAATTCTTTGAGGAGGTAATGAGCAGGTTAGACAATGAAGAGCCAATGGATGTTATCTACTTCTACTTGGGGGTCCTTCTCAGGATGGCGGCTGGTAACTAGTGGAGTTCCACAAGGGTCAGTGTTGGCACCACAACTTTTCACTTTATACATTAATGATCTAGATGAAGGAACTGAGGGCATTATGGCTAAGTTTGCAGATGATACAAAGATAGGTGGAGGGACAGGTAGTATTGAGGAGGCGGGGAGGCTGCAGAAGGATTTGGACAGGTTAGGAGAATGGGCAAAGAAGTGGCAGATGGAATACAATGTGGGAAAGTGCGAAGTCATGCACTTTGTCAGGAAGAATAGAGGCATAGATTATTTTCTAAATGGGGAGAGAATTCAGAAATCTGGAGTGCAAAGGGACTTGGGAGTCCTAGTCCAGGATTCTCTTAAGGTTAACTTGTAGGTTGAGTTGGTAGTTAGGAAGGCAAATGCAATGTTGGCATTTATTTCGAGAGGACTAGAATGTAAAAGCAAGGATGTGCTGCTGAGGCTTTATAAGGCTCTGGTCAGACCACATTTAGAATATTGTGAGGACTTTTAGGCCTCGTATCTCAGGAAGGATGTGCTGGCCCTGGAAAGGGTCCAGAGGAGGTTCACGAGAATGATCCCAGGAATGAAAGGTTTAACATATGAGGAATGTTTCAGGAATCTGGGTCTATACTTGATGGAGTTTAGAAGGATGAGGGGGGATCTGATTGAAACTTACAGAATATTGAAAGGCCTGGATAGAGTGGATGTGGGGAAGATGTCTCCATTAGTAGGAGAGACTAGGACTTGAGGGCACAGCATCAGAGTAAAAGGAAGACCTTTCAGAACAGAGATGAGGAGAAACTTCTTTAGCCAGAGAGTGGTGAATCTATGGAATTCATTGCCACAGAAGGCTGTAGAGGCCAGGTCATTGAGTGTATTTAAGACCAAGATAGATAGGTTCTTGATTGGTAAGGGGATCAAAGGTTCCGGGGAGAAGGCGGGAGAATGTGGTTGAGAAACTCATCAGCCACGATTGAATGGCGGAGCAGACTCGATGGGCCAAATGGCCTCATTTCTGCTCCTATTTCTTATGGAAGCACTGAAGATGGTAAGGGCACAGAATGTACTCTGGATGGGGGACTTCAATGTCCATCACCAATAGTCCAGTAGTGGCTCAGTACTACCATGACTGAGCCAGCTGAGTCCGAAAGGACACAGCTGATAGACTGGGCCTGCAGCAAATGGTAAGGGAATTGACAAGAGGGAAAAATCTACTTGACCTCATCCTCACCATTCTACTAGTCATAGATGTATCTGTCAATGATAGTATTGGTAGGAGTGACAACCGAACAGTCCTTGTGGAAATGAAGTCCTGTCTTTGCATTGACAATACCCTCCATCATGTGTGATACTGCCAGCGCGCTAAATGGGATAAATTTCAAATGGATTTAACAGCACAAAACTGGGCATTCCTGAGGAATGTGGTTGGTGAGCTACAATCACAAATAGCCATGTAGGAATATGATGGTGTCAATAACAGAAACATGGCTTTAAAATGGTGAGGACTGGGTGCCTAATATTCAAGGATATAAAGTATTTGGAAAAAATAGGGAAGGAAGAAAGGGAGGTTGTGCAACAGTACTAATTAAGAAAAACATGGTAGAGTAGATTGATGAGATGGATAAATCCAACCCAGCCAATTTCCACCCCATCAGTCTGCACTCGATCATCAGCAAAGTGATGGAAGGTGTCATTGACAGTGCTATCAAGCAGCACTTATTCAGCAATAACCTGCTCACTGACACTCGGTCTATGTTCCGCCAGGGCCAGTCAGCTCCTGACCTCATTACAGCCTTGGTCCAAACATTGACAAAAGAGCTGAACTCCCGAGGTGAGGTGAGAGTGACTATCTTTGAACCAAGGGCTCCTTGATGCCACACCTTGTCAAATGCTGCCTAGCAAAACTGGAATCATTGGGAACCAGGGACAAAACTATGCATTGTTGGAGTCACACCTAGCACAAAGGAAGATGGTTGTCGTTGTTGGAGGTCAATCCTCTTAGTTCCAGGGCATCACTGCAGGAGTTCCTCAGGGTAGTGTCATAGGCCCAACCATCTTCAGATGCTTCATCAATGACCTTCCTTCTTTCATAAGATCAGAAGTAGGGGTGTTTGCTTATGATTGCGCAATGTTCAGCTCCATTTGCAACTCCTCAGATACAGAAGCAATCCAATGCCCAAATGCAGGGAACCTGAACAATATTCAGGCTTGGACTGATAAATGGCAAATAACATTCATACCACACAAGTGCCAGGCAATAGCCAGCTCCAACAAGAGAGAAGTTAACCATCCCCCCTTGACATTCAATGGCATTACCATTGCTGCTTAACAAAAGTTTCTGCCCTCTGCATCCACCTGAAAGAAGCCTGACCTGAGCAGTGGCCTGTAAACCTGCCTCATAAAAATTCAACCAGCCCCTTGTGCAACACCTTGAACCTACCTGCAACATCAAGTTAGCTTTCAGCCACCTTGAGCCATCCCTTTGTCATTTACTCAACATGTTGGTACCCCACCAAACACATAGAATCCCCCCTCGTACCACCCCCTGAAGACACTGGGACATCTGCAACCCATTTGTGGCCATGGCAGAGGGAAGAACCCAGTCAGCCCCAGTGATAACTCTCTGCATGTCCTCCTCCAGGCTGCTGGGGCAGGCCCACTTTCCTCAAAATCAAAAGGGGAGACCTGTCCAGTAAACCAAGTGAGCCTGGATGGAGGTTACAGAGGAGGTCAGCAGCCATGGAGTCATCTAGAGAACTTGCATCCAGTTCTGAAAATGGATCAAAGACCTTCTCCTCTCTGCCAGGGTGAGTGACAAACCTCAGGCTCTGTTGGGGCACATGCAAATGAGTGGGTGTGCAAATGTGGACAGGTAACGTGTGAGCCCAGTGAGCATAATAACATATGAAATAGGAGCAGAAGTCGGCCATTCAGTCCCTCGAGCCTGCTCCGCCATTCGATTAGAGCATGGCTGATCTGTTTGTGTTTCGAATTCCACATTCCCATCTACCTCTGATAACCTTTGATCCTCTTGCCTAATAAGAATCTATCTACCTCCACTTTAAAAGTATTCAATGACCCTGCCTCCACCATCTTCAGAAGATCAGAGTTCCAAAATCTTACAAACCCGAGAGAAAAAAAATTCTCCTCATCTCTGTCCTAAAAGGGCAACCCCAAATTTTAAAACTGTGTCCCTTGTTCTGGACTCACCTACAAGGGGAAACATCCTTTCCACATCCACCTTGTCAAGACCATTCAGGATCTTATATACTTCAATCATTCACTCTTCAAAACTCCAGAGGAAGCAAGTCCAGTGTGTCTGACCTTTCCTCATAAGACAACACACTCGTTCCAGTTATCAATCTAGTAAACCTCCTCTGAACCACCTCCAATGCATTTACATCCTCCCTTAAATAAGGAGATCAAAACTGCACACAGTATTCGAGTTGTGGTCTCACTAATGCCCTGCACAACTGATACAAAGTTCAATTCCTCTTGTAATAAAGGGTAGCATTCCATTAACCTTCTTGATTACATGCTGTACCTGCATACTAACTATTTGTGACTCATGTACTAGAACACCTAGATCCCTCTGCACCTCGGAATTCTGCAGTCGTTCTATGTTTAAGTAATACTCTGCTTTTATATTGTTCTTGCCAAAGTGAACAACTTCACAGTTTCCCACATTATACTCTATCTGTCAGATTTTTGCCCACTCACTCAACCTCTCTATATCCGCCTGCAACCTCCTTATGTCCTCTTCACAACGTTCTTTCCTAACTATTTTTGTGTCACCTGCAAATTTAGCTATTATGCCTTCATGTCTCTCATCTAAGTCATTGACATAAATTGTAAAAAGTTGAGGCCCCAGCACAGATCCCTGCAGCACTCCACTTGTCACATCCTGCCAATCAGAAAAAGACTCATTTATGCAAACTTCCTGTTTTCTGCCAGCCAGCCAATCTTCTGTCCATGCTAATACATTACCCCCTACACCATCAGCTTTTATTTTCAGCAAAGACCTTTGATGTGGCAACTAATCAAATGCCTTCTGGAAATCCAAGCACAGCACTTCTACAGGCTCCCGTTTATCCACATCACGCTACCCCCTTCAAATAAGTGATTAAACATGATTTCCCTTTTACAAAACCAAGCTGACTCTTCCTGATCACCTTGAGTTTCTCTAAGTGCCCAGCTATAACCTCCTTCACAGAATCTTTACAGTACAAAAGGAGGCCATTTGGCATATCGAGTCAGCACAGACTCGCTGAAAGAGCATTCTACTTAATCCCACTCCCCTGCCTTCCCCCGTAATCTTGCACATTCTTTCTTTTCAGATAGTAATCCAACTGCCTTCTGAATACTTCAATCAAACCTGCCTCCACCACCCTTTCAGGAATTTTGTTCCAGACTCCAACCACCCTCCGGGTGAAAAAGTTTTTCCTCACATCACTTATACTCCTTTTCCCCATTTTTTGAATCTGTGCCCTCTAGTTCTTTATGTACTCTTGAGTGGGAACAGTTTCTATTTACCCTGTCCAAACCTCTAAGGATCTTGAGTACTTCTATCAAGACTTCTCTCAGCCTTCTTTTCTCCAAGGAAAACAGACCCAACCTCTCCAATCTGTCCAACCTGTTTTTCCCTGGAATCATCCTTGTGAATCTCCTCTGCACTCTCTCCAATGCCTTCACATCCTTCCTCACGTATGGTGCCCAGAACTGGACACAGTACTCCAGATAAGGCCTAACTTGTGCCTTATACAAGTCGAACATGACCTCCTTACTCTTGTACTCAATGCCCCTATTAATAAAACCTAGGTTACCGTATGCTTTATCAACTGCTCTCTCAACATGCCCTGCCATCTTCAATGACTTACGTACATGTACACCAAGGTCCCTTTGTTCCTGCGCCTCCTTCAGAGTTTCTGTCTTTATTTTATACTGTCTCCCTTCCTGCCAAAATGAGTCACCTCAAACTTCTCAGCATTGAACTTCATTTGACATTTGTCTGCCCAACCCACCAACATGTCTATGTACTTTTGAAGTTCAAGACTATCCTTATTTCAGTTGATAACATTTCCAATCTTTGTATCATCTGCAAATTTTGAAATCATGCCCTTCATACCACAGCCTAGGTCATTAATATATATCAGGAAGAGCAAGGGTTCCAACAAAATTTTCCTAAGGAATTCTTCTACAAACCTTCCTCCAATCTGAAAAACAACCATTTATCACCACCTTTTATTTCCTGTCACTCAGCCAAAGTGCTTACTTTCCCTTTTATTCCCTGAGCTAGAATTTTGCTCACAAGTCAGTTGTGTGGCACTGTATCAAGTGCCTTTTGAAAATCCATATACACCACATCAACAGCATTGCCCTTATCAACCTTCTCTGTCACCTCCTCAAAAAAGTCCAACAAGTAAGTTAAACATTAATTTTCCCTGAATTAATCCATGCTGGCTTTCCTTAATTATCTAAGTGACCATTGATTTTGTACCGAACTATAGTTTCCAGAAGATTTTCTACCACAGAAGTTAAACTGACTTCTGTAGTTGCCGGCATTGCACCCCTTTTTGAACAAGGGTGTAACATTTGCAGTTCTCCAGTCGTCCGGCACCTCCTCTGTGTCTAAGGAAGACTGGAAGATTATCAGTAGTGCCTCTGCAATTTCCACTTTTACCTCCTTCAGTATCTTCAGATGCATCTCATCTGGTCCTGATACCTTATCAATTTTAAGTAACGATAACCTTTCTAATACCTCCTTCTTCTCAATTATAAGTTCCTCAAGTGTACCAGTTACCTCCTTTCTCACCTTGGCCTGGGTAGCATTCACTTCTTTTGTAAAGATTGATGCAAAGTACTCGTTTAATACCTCCACTATTTCTCCTGCCTCCACGTGCAAGTCTCCTTTTTTAAACCTAATTGGCCCTACCCTTTCTTTTACCACCCTTTTATTATTTATATGCTTATAGAAGACCCTGGGATTCCCTTTTATGTTAACTGACAGTCTCTTTTCATGCTCCCTCCTTGCTTTTTTGATTAGTTTCTCACTTCTATATTCAGCCTAATCCTCCATTATATTTTCTACCTGACATCTGTCATAAGCATACTTGTTCCTTTTTATCTTCACCTCTATTTTTCTCATCATCCATGTTGTTCTAAATTTATTTGTCCTAACTGTCCCCTTCAAGGCAATATATCGTGCTTACAATACTCTTTGAAGGTGGCCCATTGTTCAGCCACCATCTTTTCCCCCAACATTTGATTCCAACTCATTTGACTCAGATGCATTCTCATCCCCTCAAAGTTGGTTTCCCCCGAAATAATTTCCCCATTCTGGGTTGTTCCTTGTCCTTTTGTATGGCCAACCTAAACCTTATGATATAATGGTCACTTTCCCCTAAATGCTCTCCCACTGTTATTTGATCCACTTGTGCCAAATCATTCCCCAGAACCAATCCAACAGTGCCGGCCCTCTCGTTGGTCCGGAAACACACTGCCCAGAAAATTATCTTGAACACACTCCAGGAACTCTCGACCTTCTTGATCTTTGAACTATTCCTATCCCAGTCTATATTTGGATAATTGAAGTCCCCCATTATAATTGTTCTATAATTCTTGCACCTCTCTGTAATTTCTTTGCAAATTTGTTTCTCTACACCCCTTCCATTAGTTGGTGGTCTATATATTACACTGATCAATGTTATTACGCCTTTTACATTCCTTACCTCTAGCCAGAGAGATTCTGTCCTTGACTCCTCCAGAACATCCTCTCTCTCCAGTGCTGTAATACCATCTTTAATCAATATTGCCACTCCCCCACCCCTTTTCTTCTTTCCCTGTCTCTCCTAAATAGTGGGGGCAAGGGATCAAATTTGGGAAGATGTAGTAAATCAAGGAACAGAGACAAGGCAAAAGATAAAGGTATTACTATGGGAAATGAAAAACAAACCGTGACAGGAAGGGATAAAGAGTACAAATCTAACAGTAAATCAACAGATGAAACTAGAAACTGTAAAAAGAATAAAACTAAAAAACTCGTATCAGAATGCACGCAGCATTTGAAACAAAACAAATGAACTGAGAGCGCACATAGAAATGAATAATGATGATTTGATCGCCATTGCTGAGACATGGCAGCAGGAGGACATGGATTGGGACCCAAATATTGAAGGTACAGGATATTTAGGAAGGACAGGAAGCAAGGAAAAGGTGGAAAGGTGGCTCTGTTAGTTAATGATGGTATTAGCACAATAGAGAGGGATAGCCTAAGTTCAGGAAACCAGGATGAGGAAACGGTTTGGGTGGAGATGAGAAATGGTAAAGGCAAGAAGTCACTTGTGGGAGTTGTGTACAGGCCCCCTAACAGTAACCATATGGTAGGGTTGAGCATAAAGGAAGAAGTAATTTGAGCTTGTCAGAAAGGCATGGCGATAATCATGGGAGATTTTAATTTATATATAGACTAGAAAAATCAGATGGGCAAAGATAGCCTGGATGAGAAGTGCATTGTTTGTTTTTGGACAGCATGTTCTGGAGCCAACCAGAGATCAGGCTATACTAGACTTAGTATTGTGCTTTGAGATGGGAGTAATTAATGATCTCAGTGAAGGCATCCCTAGATAGCAGTGACCATAATATGATTGAATTTTGCATTCAGTTTGAGGGAGAGAGGAGCGGGTCCGAGACTATTCAACTTAAGGAAAATTATAGTGAATTAGCAAATTAGGTTAAGGGATAGGTCAATAGAGAAGCAGTGGCTAATATTTAAGGGAATATTTCAGAATACACAGAGTAGATATCTTCCAACGAGTAAGAAAATGTCCACGGGACGGACACACCATCCGTGGTTAACTAGAAAGGTTAAAGATAGTATCAACTTAAAGAAAAAACATATAATTGTGCAAAGACAGATGGCAGGTCAGAAGATTGGACAGAATATAAGTAACAGCAAAGAATGACTAAAAGACCAGGAGGGGAAAATTAGAGTATGAGAGAAAGCTAGCCAGAAATATAAAAACAGAGTTTTTATAAATATTCAAAAAAACCGAGTTAACAAAGTGAGTGTTGGTCCTTTAGAAAGTAAGTCTGGAGAATTGATAATGGAAAACAAGGAGATGGCAGATTAATTGAACAGTTATTTTGCATCAGTTTTCACTATAGAGGATACAAGTAACATCCCAGAAGCAGCTATAAACCAGGAAATGGAAGTGAGGGAGGAACTCAGGAAAATTACAGTCACCAGAGAAGTGGTACTGAGTAAATTGTTGCAGCTGCGGGCTGACAAGAGCCTGGATCCTAATGGACTTCATCCTAGGACCTTAAATGAAGTGTCTAGTGATCTAGTGGATGCATTGGCTTTAAATTTCTTAAACTCCCTAGATTTGGGGAAGGTCCCATTAGATTGGAAGATAGGAAATGTATCCATTATTCAGAAAGGGAGGGAGACAGAAGGTGGGAAACTACAGGTCAGTTAGTTTAACGTCTATCATAGGGAAAATGGTAGAAGCTATTTTAAAGAAATCATAGCAGGGCACTTGGATAAGCTCAAGGTCATCAGGCAGAGTTTTGTGAAAGATAAATCACATTTAACCAATGATTTGGAGTTATTTGAGGAAGTAACATGTGATGTGGATAAAGGTGAGCTGGTGGATGTACTGTACTTAGATTTCCAGAAGGCATTTGATAAAGTGCCACATAAAGGTTATTGTGGAAAATAAAAGCTCATGGTAAGGGGGTAACATTGGCTAGATGGATAGAAGATTGCATGGCAAACAGGAAGCAGAGAGTTGGCATAAATGGGTCTTTTTCAGTTTGTCAGGATGTAACGAGTGCTGTGCCACAGGGATCAGTGTGTGAACTCAACTGTTTACAATTTATATAAATGACTTAGATGAAGGGATGGATGGGATGGTTTCCACATTTGCTAATGACACAAAGATAGGTAGGAAAGTAAGTTGTGAAGAGGACATAAGGAGGCTACAAAAAGATATGTTTAGGTTAAGTGAGTGGGCAAAGCTTCTAAAAAATGGAGTATAATGTGAGGAAATGTGAAATTGTCTATTTTGGCAGGAAGAGTAAAAGAGAAGTATATTATCTAAATGGTGAGAGACTGCAGAGCTCTGAGGTGCAGAGGGATCTGGGTGGCCTATTGCATGAATCACAAGAGGCTAGTATGCAGGTACAGCAAGTAATTAGGAAAGCTAATAAAATGTTATAATTTATTGTGAGGGGAATTGAATACAAAAGTAGGGAGGTTATGCTTCAGTTGTACAGAGCACTAATGAGACCATATTTGGAGTACTGTTTACAGTATTGGTCACCTTATTTAAGGAAGGATGTATATGCATTGGAAGTAGTTCAGAGAAGGTTTACCACACTATCCCATATCTGGAATGGGTGGGTTGTCTTATGAGGAAAGGTTGGACAGGCAAGGCTTGTATCCACTGGAGTTTAGAAGAGTAAGAGGTGACTTGATTGAAACATATAAAATCCTGAGGGGACTTGACAGCGTAGATGTGGAGAGGATGTTTCCTCTTATGGGAAAATCTAGATCTAGTGGTCACTGTTTAAAAATAAGGGGTTGCTCATTTAAAACAGATGAGGAAAATTTTTTCAACTCAGAGGGTCATGAGTCTTTGGGACTCTCATCCTGAAAAGGCTGTGGAAACAGAATCTTTGAATATTTTAAGGCAGAGGTGAATAGATTCTTGGCAAGCAAGGGACTGATAGGTTATCAGGGGCAGATGGGATGCAGATTTTAGATTACTATCAGATCAGCTATGTGGCGGAGCAGCTTTGAACTCCTTCTTCATATGTACTTGTACTCAGGAATATTTAACGCCCAGTCCTGCCCTTCTTTGAGCCAGGTCTCTGTTATAGCAATAATATCATAATTCCATTTGTCAAATTGTGCCTATAGTTCACCAATCTTATTAACCACACCCAATGCATTCACATACATGCATATTAATCCTGATTTAGGCTTTTTAACTTTCTCTCTTGCTCTGACCCCATCTAATGGCTTAATATAGCCTACTCTAGCTCTATCAAATTCTCCAATACTCTATTTACCTTGATACCACTCTCTGATATATCCTCCTTATCAGTTAACATTTCTATACTTCCCACTGCCAGTTTTTCCCCTATCTTCTCTGAATTTCCCCTTGGGTTCCCACCCACCTGCCAATCTACTTCAAACCCTCCCCAACAGCTCTAGCAAACCTCCCCATGAGGACATTAGTCCCACTCCTGTTAAGGTGTAATCCATTCTTCTTGTACAGTTTCCACCTACCCCAGAACTGTTCCCAATGCCTCAGAAATCTAAAGCCCCCCCCCCCCACCGCCCCCACCCCCATCACACCTTACTCTATTTCTCCAGCCATGTATTGAACTGCTCAATCTTCCTATTCTTATGCTCACTAGCATATGGTACTAAAAGTAATCCTGAGATTACCGCTTTTGAGGTCTTGCTTTTCAATTTCCTTCCCAACTCCCTAAAGTCTGCTTTCAGGAAGTCGTCCCTTTTCCTGCCCAAGGCCTGACTTTCATGCTTGACGTGCGTGCCAAGTCGGCGGGCCCAGAAGCGGACATGAAATGTGCTTCCGCCCGTGATCGGCCGTCGAAAGCAATTCCAGGCTGACTGGCCAATTAATGAGATGTGAGCCGAAAGAGCCTCAGCACTGCCTAGGGGTGCAGGAAGAGGGCGAGCACCAACAAAAGTGAGGGTGCGGGTAGGTGCTTCTTGCGAACTCCCTGAAGGCTGACAGCTACTGTGGAGCAGCCTCAGGGAGCTGCAAACCTGGACAGATTGAATAACAAGAAAGAAAATGCATCAAACTGTGTCATCAAACAACACATTCAAACACCTGACAGCAGAACTCAAAAAACACTCAGTCCCCAGATACCTTTTTTAATTGTATTTCACCCCGGACATTTCATCCCTCCCGTGGATGAGGTTTTGTTAAAAATGGGTTGCCCGCCTGCCCGTTTGCCCAAGCGATGAACATAAAATCGTACAGGCAATGTAAAATCATGGACAATAGAGTTTTTAATGGCCTTACTTGGCCTTTTAATTGTCAGCGGGCGTGACTCCAACTCCCGCTCCCATCCGCCATCCTCAATATAGCTTGCGTGCACGATGACATCAGGACACATGCCCGATGTCATTTCATGCAATTTCACGTGTGTTCGGGTCAGGCATGCGCCCACCTGATCAACATTAGATTGTGACCTGTGTCATTGGTCCCAATGTGGTCCACAACCTCGGGCTGCTTGCCCTCCCCCAACAGAATATCCTGCAGCTGCTCTGTGACATCCTTGACCCTGGTACCAAGGAGACAACATTCCATCCCGGAGTCACGTCTACGACAGCAGAAACGCCTGTCTGCTCCTCTAACTATGGAATCCCCTACCACTATAGCACTTCCACTCTTCCACCACCCTTCCTGTGCATCTGAGCCACCCATGGTACCACAAGGCTCTTGCTACAGTCCTCTGAGGAACCAGTACCCAAAATGGAAAAGCAGAGAGCTCCCCCTGCACATTTTATAATCCTCTAGGGGCTTTGCTATATTGAGCCCTTGGTATCTGCCATAAGCTTCTCTTCTTTTCTTAATCCTAACCTTATGTTCCTTGACATCCAAGGTTCTCCGGACTTGGTCCCCACCTTTGTTTTTATGGGAACCTTTTCTTTATTCACTCACGGGATGTGGGCTTCACTGGCTGGGCTAGCATTTATTGCCCATCCCTAGTTGAGAGGGTGGTGGTGAGCTGTCTTCTTGAACCGCTGCAGTCCATGTGGTGTAGGTACACCCAGACTGTTGTTAGGAAGGGAGTTCCAGGATTTTGACCCAGCGATAGTGAAGGAACAGCAATATATTTCCAAGTCAGGATGGTGAGTGAATTGGAGGGGAACTTCCAAGTGGTGGTTTTCCCATTTATTCGTTGCCCTTGTCCTTCCAAATGGTAGTGGTTGTGGATTTGGAAGGTGCTGTTGACGGAGCCTTGGTGCATTCCTGCAGTGCATCGTAGATGGTACACGCTGCTGCTACTGTGCATCGGTGGTGGGAGGGAGTGAATGTTTGTAGATGTGGTGCCAATCAAGCAGGATGCTTTGTCCAGGAGGGTGTCAAGCTTCTTCAGTGTTGTGGGAGCTGCACTCATCCAGGTAAGAGGGGAGTATTCCATCACACTCCTGACTTGTGCCTTGTAGATGGTGGACAGGAAGGAAATCTGCCATCCTTAGCTGGTCACCCTACATGTGACTCCTGACCCACAGCAATGTGGTTGACCCTTAAGTGCCCTCTGAGCAAGCCACTACAAAGCCTCAAAAAAGGAATGAAACCGGGTGGACCACCCAACATCAACCTCGGCACCGGAAATGACAATGGCAACCTCACCCATGTTGACCCTGCAACGTCCTCCTTACTAATATCTGGGGGCTAGTGCCAAAATTGGGAGAGCTGTTTCACAGACTAGTCAGCAACAGCCTGACATAGTCATCCTCACGGAATCATACTTTACAGATCATGTCCCAGACACCACCATCACCATCCCTGGATATGTCCTGTACCACCGGCAGGACAGACCCAGCAGAGGTGGTGGCACAGTGGTATACAGTTAGGAGGGAGTTGCCCTGGGTGTCCTCAATTGGCCCCATTGAGTCTCATGGCATCAGGTCAAACATGGCTAAGGAAACCTCCTGCTGATTACCATGTACCGCCCTCCCTCAGCTGATGAATCAGTGCTCCTCCATGTTGAAGAACACTTGGAGGAAGCACTGAGGGTGGCAAGGGCGCAGAATTTATTCTGGGTGGGGGTCTTCAATATCCATCACCAAGAGTGGCTTGGTAGCACACCTAAAGGACATAGCTGCTAGACTGGGTCTGTGGTAGGTGGTGAGGGAACCAACAAGAGAGAAAAACAATCTGCCTGCCGCAGATGCATCTGTCTATGACAGTATCAGTAGGAGTGACCACTGCACAGTCCTTTTGGAGACAAAATCCCACTTTCACATTCAGGGTACCCTCCATCGTGTTGTGTGGCACTACCACTGTGCTAAAAGAGATAGATTTCGAACAGATCTAGCAACTCAAGGCTGGGCATCCATAAGGCGCCATGGGCCATCAGCAGCAGCAAAACTGTACTCGAACACAACCTGTAACCTCATGGCCCGGCATAACACCACTTCTACCATTACTATCAAGCCAGGAGTTCAGCCCTGGTTCAATGAAGAATGTAGGAGGGCATGCCAGGAGCAGCACCAGACATACCTAAAAATGAGGTGTCAACCTGGTGAAGCTATAAAACAGGACTACTTGCATGCCAAACAGCATAAGCAGCAAGTGATAGACAGAGCTAAGCGATCACATAACCAATGGATCGGATCTAAGCTCTGCAGCCCTGACATATCCAACTGTGAATGGTGATGGACAATTAAATAACTCACTGGAAGAGGGGGCTCCACAAATATTCCCATCCTCAACGATGGGGGGCCCAGCACATCAGTGCGAAAGATGGACAGAAAAGGAAATTCAAGAAGACATCGGAGACTAAGTTCAGGAACTGGAGGCCCAGGCAAGTTCAGGGATCCCAGGGCAGGGAGGGTAGGGATGGCCTGGTTGGACACGAGGGGGGCAGTCAGGGTCTTGGGGGCGGGAGGGAGGGGGGATTGCGAGAGAGTGAGGTCCAGAGACCATCAGACTTAAGGGGAGAGGGATCCACCCGACTTCAGAAGGGGCTTCAAATGGAGGCACCCGCCTTCCCCCTGCCACCCCAAATGTAAATTTGATGTATTTTGGCTTCCCCACAGAAGCTCAATCTTCCAGCCAGCCTAAAAATGAGGCTGGGGGGAAAACGGCCCTTAAGTAGCCATTAATTGGCCACTTAAGGGCCTCAACTGGGGCAAGGGTTGGCTTCCCGAGTGAGACCTTGCCCACCCTAGCATAAAATCACTGTGTGGTCTGGGTGGGTGGGAACCCAGCGGGAATCCCATCCCTTCAAATCCTCTCCACACTGCCTAGAAGCCCACCAGTGGGAGGAGCGTAAAATTCAGGCCGATGTATTGGTTGGCCCTCCTGAAGATAACCTTGATGTGATGATGTGCAGCTGATTGTGAAACAAGTAACACACTAAAATGAGCCTGAGGTGTAGAAATTCAGGGCAACCTTGATCTTGAGAGCCAATGCCAATCGGTACTCTCTCATGCAATTAATGCTGACCTCTGCTGCCATCATGTTGCACAGAGCTGTCATGGTGTCTCGGGACAGATGCAGTCATTGGCGACACTGGCACTCAGACATCTGCAGGGAGGTTGTACGCTATAGTTGGTGACTACCCTGCCTGCTCACTGGTCTTTGTGCCTGCTGCGCTCTGTAGCTTTCTGGCCCTTCCCCAACACATTGCGGTTGTAGGTAGCCAGCAGTTGGAGCTGTCCTTGGTCACCTGTCAACCTCACCCCCCTCCCCCACCGACCCTTCTCTGATTCTTCTCCTTGCTGGAGGAGCCTCCAATGGAATGGAAGATGCCCATACCACCAGCAGACTTAAAATGTAATGGGATTCATTTCCCATGGGGGTCCAAGGTGTTACTCCCAACCCTCTTATTAAAGATCATCTCCAAGATGTTCCTGGCTGGCGGACCACTTTCTCCAATGGGCCTAATTGAGCCAACATTTTCTGCCTTTCAACTTTCAATCTGAATTCTTCTGTAGCCTCCACCTCACTGGCCCGAGTCCTTCAGGCCCCATTATCCACTCGTTGCTCACTTAAATGTACCAAGGCTCCAACCCCCCACCACCCCACCCCCCTCCTAACCATGTGGTCTGTGTGTACCCCATAAAATGCTGCGGGGCTGGTAACATTGCAGTTAATTGTATTTTTACCTTCCTCAATTGGCCTTAATTGGATGTCGAGTGGAGCCTCCAACTTGCTTGTTGGCCGCTTAGCATAAAATGTTAATCAAGTGTGATGATGTCAGGGGCCTGGCCCGACATCATTACGTGCCATTTTTCACTCCGCCTGTCTCCAAGGATGTCCGTTTATCTTAGGTAAAATTCCAGCCTATGACTCCCACTTTAGCAATATAAAATTCAACTCATTATATAAATGAATTGTTAGGGTTTGAGATTATTAACTTTAAATAAGACAAACAATACCAACATACTTATTTGATTACATATAATGAATAGATTGGGCAACTGTTCTGAGATACAACCGGGCACCAGCTATATAAAGATTGAAAAAATGCCTATCAGTTTTATCATACAGCATCTTCTACTTCATTTACACAGCACCTTCAATGTAGGAAATGCCCCAAGGAGCTTCTTGGGAGTAATCAGACAAAAATTGTCATCAAGCCAAGATAAGAGCTAGTTGGAGGGGTGATTAAAAGCTTGATCAAAGAGGTAGGTTTTGAAAAGGGCCTATAAGAAGGGGGGAAAAAAAACTCTTGAGGACTTTAGGGAGGGAATTTCAGAATATGGTGTCTAGATTAGTGAAGGCTTCAGCCTTAATGGTGAGGCAAACAATGGGACTTGAGTAAGAGGACATGATCTGAAGTATGTTGAGTTCTCGGTTGTAGGGCTAAAGGAGGTTACAAAGATAGAGTGGAGCCAGAACAAGGAAGTTTGAACAAAAGGATGAGAATTTTAAATTTGAGACCTTAAAAAGCCAATCTTAGCTCAGCAAGCACCTACATAATGAGTGTGTGGGACTGGATGAAGTTTAGGCTATGAACAGCAGAGTTTTGGATGAGTTCAAGTATATGAAGGGTGGAACGTGGGCAACCAAACAGGAGAGCATTGTAGTAGTTAAGTCTGGAGGTAATAAAAGCTTTGATAAAGATTTCATGCAGGTGGTTGGGCTGGAGATGATGATGTTACGGAGGTAGAAATAGATATTCTTTGTGAAGCGGAGATTATGGGGTGAAGCTCAGATTGGGATCAAATATGACCCTCAGGGACTCCAGAAGCAGCACTGGAGTGGTGGTTATGTTACTAGACTTATCAGGCCAAGGCCTGGACTAACTGTCTGGAGATATGAGTTCAAATTCCATTTAAATTCAGTTAACTAAATAAACCTGGGGGAAAAAAGCTAGTGAGTAATGATAATTATGTAACTACTGGATTATTGTAAAAACCCATCTGTTTCACTAATTTCCTTTAGGAAAGGAAATCTGCCATCATTACCAGGTCTGGCCTATATGTGGCTCCAGACCCACAGCAATGTGGTTACTTCTCAGCCTGAAATGGTGAGCAAACAACTCAGTTGTCAAAAATCGCTCCCCATAGCCTTCTCATAGGCAATTGTGGATGGGTAATAAATGCTGGCCTTGCCAGTAACATCAACATCCTGTTAATTAATAAAAAGCCTATGAGGGGTGAAAAAATATTCTTTTCGTTTTTACAGATGCTGATAGATATGCTCTCTATTTTCAACAATTTCTGTCTTTGGTGCAGGTAGCTACAATTTGGTCTTAATTTGTTTCCTCTGCTTAATCAGCTTGGTTGACATATTCCCCAGAAACAAATTAGGTGTTTCTGATACTAATCTAAAAAAAGTTGCTGATAATAAAAGATCTTTACTTTCAATTAGTGTTTAGAGCTGGAGAGTTTAGCTGGGTACTGTCTTGTCAAAGTAAAGCTATTCATTGTGCACAGGCAAATATTTAGCTACTGTCAGTGAAAGCTCTGCTCATTTGAAGTCAGTCAAAATCATGCAACAGTGAAGTTAATGATAGTCATTACCATGTAGAATAAATACAGGTAAACACAAATGTTTTGTTTTAATAACAAGAAAAGTAATACAGCTTGTCTGGCACCAACTCATTTGGATTAATTGCAGGCAGCATTGTTGCATTTGTGTCATGCAGTAGAACTGAGGTTTACAGCAGTAATTATGCTGTCAGCTGGGCTATTGAAGCAAAGGAGAGAGAATCAGCAGGTGCACCAACTTAAACCCATCCTCATATATCTCATGGTAACTGGTTTTATGTGCTAATTAGACTGAAAACTGGCTTAGCAATAGAAAGCGGACAGCAAAGCTTTCTGATGATTCGACGAGGCTATCCACTGAATACCTAAGACCAGAAAAATCCACAGTTTGATGACCAGTTTCTAGTGAATTATCTACATAGGGATGCCATATTTGGATCTCAGGTGATGGCAAGTTTGGTTTGGTTGGGCTGATTAAAAGGGGGAGAGAATTTGAGCACAGTTGCTTTCCTGGCTGCTGACTTCAGGACCTTTAGCTAGAGGTTAGGAAAATCTGCCATTTGATATCAACAAGTTGGCCAACCTTCCTTTCATTAGTCAGAGCTTAAAAAGTTTTTTTAAGTTTGGAAACTAGCCATACTGACATACTCTTCCTGATTTGTGTACTGATTGGAGCATAAAATACATGGGTGAACAGCAGTGCGTTCAACTTAAAAATTTATATAACAGAATTTTCAAATTCCTTTATGCATTTTTTTTCTTGGTGATGGAGGAGAAGGGATTTGAAACTCAATTTAGAATCCAATATTATGCTGATATTGAGCAAAATATTATTTAAACTGTGAAGTCAATGAGGGAGATGGAATCAGTGTCAAGGGAGCAGCTTCTGTCAAAAATGATGGTTCAGTCACCCTGGCTTTCAGCTGGTAGAAGCTGTAACATCCATGAACACAGATGTGGTCATCAGATTGGGAAGTGGAGCAGAGATACAGCTGGATGTTGCCAGGGTAAATTTGAAGCAACCCCTGTACCTGTGGATAATATCACCAAGAAGCACCATATAGATTAAGAGTGAGGGATGCAATATGTCATACGGTTTTTGTCACACTAGTTTAGAATTTCATCTCTTAAACAAAGTTTGAGGTTGGTCAGGCAAAATGTACTCCTATTTAGCATTTGTTGGCTCTCACTTATTAGATTATATTTAATTAGGCATTTCTGTTTTCTATCTGATTCTTGATCCCATTAGGTGGAATGTTCCCAGAATTGCACTAAGTGCAGTAGCAGGCGGGTAAAATGGAGTCCTACCCGCCGACGAAAATAACAACTTTTCACGACAGATCATTCCAAGCCCACCTCATTATTTATTCACTCCCATGAAACACGTCGTTTCCATGGCAAGTTGGCTCTCATTCGCCTGCCCACCATCATCCTGCTGTTGCATCACACCAGCCGCCATCTTTAAAAGGCAGCAGCCAGCAAAGCTCTCATCGCCACCCGCTCACCACTGCTGCCCGGGAGACATGGTCAGTAAAGGAAAAGGGACTGCAGCCCCCAGCTTTGATGACGGGTCCCTCAAGAGACTGCTGGATGCCAAGGAGGCCCACCAGGATGTGCTCTATCCCCTGCTCTGGCCATAGGATGAGTAGCAATGTCACCAACCCGTGGTTGGGAGGTGGTGGCAGCAGTGGTCAGCGCAAACATCCTGCAGAGGACAGCCACCCAGCACTGCAAAAGGATGAATGATCTCCATCGTTCCGCTAGGGTAAGTCACTCTTTTCATCACTCCCAACTCACACACTCATAAACCCAGCAAACATCCACAGGGCCCTCACTCACTGCCAGTGCAAGGACATCACCATTCACTCTTTCACACACACCGTCATTGTCCTCATCCCATCCATAGGACCACCCATTACCCACTCAAGCCAGGCATACTTATCATCTGGCCCAGCAGGCGTCCTGATACACTCTCCCCTATCTCTATCCATGCAGGACAAACTGGTACACAACAGGAGGGAAAGGTCGCAAACAGGTAGAGGGATGCTGGAGATCAAAGCTCCAACAGAATTCAAAAACAGAGCCGTCCAGCTGGCCGGCGATGACTGGGACCAGTCCTGTGCTGACTGTGAGGTCGGCACTGCTCTGCCAAATGAGGATCCAGCAATGCAACATCCATCAGACAAACCATGCCGTGAGTGATGTGTCCTCTTTCACAGGCCACTGCCATGCATTAATTATCTCCCCTTGATTTCGCAGGCATATCTGCCAAACAGCTGACAGAGTCCATGATCCAGGGCCTCCAATCAAGCTCTGAAGAAACCGCTGAAGAGGAATTTAAGGCACCCTCCCTGAAGTCCCATCACAGTGGTCACCTATACCCTCTACTGGTGCAGATAGACACACCTCAGTGGGACCTAGCTTTAGAGTAGGCACAGGATCACAATCTTGTGAGCATATCACACTTTCTGATCCCAGGTCCCCGGCACTTGGAGGATTGCTGGAGGCCAGAACATTTCTGAGTGTGAGTCAGATGACGAGCCTCTAGACTCGGTCATGTCACAGTTGGTGGAGCTATAAAGGCAAACGAGGGAACAACAGGAGGGGACGTCTGCTGCACTCCTCAGATTGCAAGGCACAATGGAGGAGTATTCAGGCTGAGGTGATAGTGCCGGCATGTCAACGCACTGAGGTCAACACTGGTAGAATGCCTGCCACAATGGATACCTTGGTCCAGGACTTCACTCCTGCACTGTTGCGCGGCTCAACTCCATCGCTGAAACCATAGTTGGCCTCCAACAGTGTACACGAGAGAGGCACTGGGCAGCTCAATCTCACTCCAGCCATCCCTTCTGTGTACAAAGTCCGCCAGGGGCCCTCATAGGGAGAAGGATCAGCAGGTGCACACTCCAGGGCCATCCACCCAGGTGACTCTGGGAGTGACCGGCCCATACGAAACCCCTTTTCCTGTGACATCCGCAGCTCCAGCTTCACAGGCCAAGGAGGGTGCCACTGCCACACAGCAGGACCCGAAAGCAGGCCAGGGCCCAACAAGTCTCAGCCCTCCAGAGGACGCTATAGGACCAACGCTCACTTTGTTAATTCTTTTCGTATTTAAATATCCATAGAACTCTTACTATCCGTCTTTATATTATTGGCTAGCTTTCTCTCATACTCTATTTTCCCCTCCATATTAATCTTTTTGTCATTCTTTGATGTTCTTTATATTCTTTGTAATCTTCTGACCTGCCACCCAGCTTTGGGTAATTATATGCTTTTTCTTTAAGTTTGATACCGTTGTTAGGGGGAATACAGTAAGAATTTATTGAAAGAGGATAATTTAAAATCTCCAGGCAGACAGTGCCATCAAGTACATTAACAGTTAAGGGTTATCAGATGAACTTTGCACACCCTTAGGGACTGCAATCACCAGAATAGCCTGGGAGCCAGACTGGAGACAGAGGATGGAAACAAGATAGATTAAGTGTGCTCGGATACAGATAAGGAAAGGACAGATGGTCCCAGCTTAGATAGGGGGAGAAGGCTCTGACTGGGTGAACAAAGTTCTTGTCAGTGATGTATACTTGTAATTTGGTAGAGTGCTACCTCAAGCTGCTTTGAGGTGGTTCTCTCCTTGCAATTACTCAAATAAACAATCGTAACCTGTATCTGATACTCCTGTGTTTCATTCGTCAAAGATACCACAACAATTGGCTTAGCTAGCAGGATACTCGGATCGGATCCTCAGGACAGCTCTGCAAAGTGGGTGAGTATATTTTATTTACCACCCATAGTTAGTGCAGTAAGCCTACCCAAGAATGGTCCGGTCGAGTATCAAAAGAATTGGGAGGAAGACTCAGGACAGGAAGCGCCGAGATAGGAGGTGGAGCTGCGCTGGTGGGCTAGCGGTGCCGAAGCCATACAGGAAGGCTGGACCACTACCATGAGAGGAGGCGGACCTGTGCTGGCAGGTTACAGTTTGAAATAGAACCACAGTTGAAGCCGCGCAGAGGCCAGACCCCTGGGGTAAAGAAGTAGACCACAGGTAATTAAGTTGTTTGAGCCATGCAAACTAACTGTGCAGATACAGCTGGAATAGAAGAATAGAATGCCATCAGGAAAACAGGAAAGTGCTATGGAACTTGACTGGGGAGCCACGGACTCCATCACAAGGTTCATAGCGGAACAACAGTCAAAATTAATCAAGAAAATGTGGAAGGATGATTGGGACCCGAAAGGTCCCCTACTGAATTTTCTGTAACTTAAAAAAAATGAATTGATCCAAGTTAAAAGTGCTGTTTGTGCTGAAGAGAGAGAGAGAGAGAGAGCAGCAGAGGTGCCCCTAGGGTTGTTAATGAGCAGTGACAGGCAGGAGCAGAGGAAATGTGAGCTTCAGTCAGTTTGATTGTCCCTATAGGTGGAGACTCCAAGATCCCTTATTCTTCCCACTGCTACTTGAAGTTTTGTTTAGAGTATGAGAGTTTTAAGTCGCTAAGTTCAATGTTATAGGAACATAAACATATACTCTCTGTATATATGTGTGCGTTTGTGTGCAAGGAAGCATTTGTACATGAGCTTTAATGTGTTTCTTCTCTAAATTGTCAGTTTGTGTGTAGTACAACACTTTAAAGTCAAAAACCCCATATTAGATTAAAGGAAAAGTATACTCAAACATTCCAAAGTTTTGAGTGTAAGGCTTGAGTTGAGATTTCTGGCAAAAATCGCAATTTGAAGGTATTGTAAAGATAAAACCAGGTTTGCCTTTGTTTGAAATGAACCAATCTTTGGACCACCCCCTTTCAGATTAGTAGAGTGTAACCCTTATCACCAGCTTCCAAGTTGATTGGGATTGATACATACGAATTATATTCACTCATATTCTCAGGGAAAAAATTACCTGAAATTCAAAAGGATTCTAGGAAAACCAAAAGACATAAACACATGGTCTAGGTGGTTCCAATGGATAAAATGGGGTTTCTTTTGAAGAGATGAATTAAATATGAAAGGAAATCTGCATCCCAACAGCACTGTTATTTGAATTTGGGACAATCTTGAGATGTGAAAAGTGCAGTGTAATTTAACAGGTTATTTTTGAATCACGAGGAAGCAATCCAGGATAAAGAATGTGTCGATAAACATATGGGACTTTTAATCTGGATGCAAATCAATGCACATAAGAAAGAGGTAGTTTTAATTTTGATAGTGTAAATTACAGTTCTTACAAAGTTTGAAAAAAAATTTCTGTTTAGCTTCCAATAAAGTTCTCAAAAGGGAATCAGAAATCCAATTTTTGGCTGAGTTAATGATTCTGGAATAATTATAAAAAAAGGGTCAGACACAATTTAGTGGGTTACTTTTGAGACAATAAAATGTTGTTTGAGAAGAAGATAAGGAAGCAAAACATGTCAATGGCTGATTTCTGTTTTAAAACTGTTGAGAATACTTTATTGGACTGTAAATTCTCTCCAGACAACCTGAACGAGATGGTAGCTATTGCATGTGTATAATAGTATGAGGAAAGGATTAAGGGTAGGAAAAAGAGTTAGGGAAAGAGGGCACAATATACAAACTGTTTTTAAGGGAACTGAATTTGATAATCTGGCCATCAATTGAGACATTGGAACTGCACGGGGGGAGATAAACAAAGATCTAGAGACCGAGATCCCCATTGATATGGAATAGTTAATATGGCCTAAAGAGTAAGGAACCATTTCAAATGATCAAGACAACCTAGAAACTGACCTCAAGAGAATCTTAGGATCATCATGGTCAGGAAAAAATAACTTAAGAGCTAAAACAATGTGGAACCTGTAGTTGAGGCAATTGAAGGGCAAGGAGAAATAATACTGAACAACAATTTACTACAAGATGGATACAGGTAAAGGGAAAGCTGGAAAAAGGCTAAATAGATGTATTACTGACTATATTAATGTGCCTGCAAGCTACAAAAAGTAAGATAACAGGATTAACACCCTGATGACAGGCAGAGTTAAGCGGCTCCTAGAGAGAACCGCCACTGGAAGTGAAAACACTGAGCCACTGAGAGATAGGATAAGAAGGTGCACTGTAGAGTTGTGTAGACAGCTTAAGGAATTGAGGTCTGACGTGGAACAGCAACAGGAAATAGTAGACTGGAAGGAGTGAGGGGTGCCTACCCAGATGGATTCAGATCTGGGAACTCATTTCACAGGAAGAGTCATTAAAGAAATGTATAAATTTATGGGGATCAAACAGAAATTCCACATTCTCTACCATCCACAGAGCTCAGGGATGATGGAAAGGATGAACGAAACTTTAACAAAAATCATCAATAGCAAAAGCAATTCAAGAGACAGGGAACAGCTGGGCAACAGTATTGCCCAAAATTCTAATGCGCCTTAGGGCTACCCCAAGCAGGATTGCCAGGTTCACCCCATTTGAACTAATGACAAGGAGACCAATGCAATTACCTAAAGGAATCATAGTAGGAGGGGGGGATGTAGGACCACTAAAAGGAAGGGTGCGAGACTATGTGAGGGAAATGAGTAAACAGTTGCATGAGTTAAGGAAGGAAGTCAGAGACCGACAGATGATTAAGGACATGGAAAGAGGAAAATCCAAAGAATGACAATGGCCTCCACAAGTGGGGAATAAGGCAATGGTTAAAGTTGCTCCCGAAAAACCTGGGTTTGTACCCAAGTGGGTGTGACCATATGAGGTAATCATGACCAGTGATACATGTGCGTGCTTAGACTTTAGGAGAAAGGGGGGCTGGAAGCACTGGTCACAGCTGAAGCCTTTTATTAACTGATTCTATCCACAGAACATATTCTCAACAACTGACTGGTGACAACTGGGGCGGTTATCTGCTTGAGTTCACAGAATGTTAATTGCAATGCCGATGCTCGTGGACATGGCGATACTAGCAACAAGGTCGAGGATTATTACGGCTCGTCCCGCACCCCAGGGGGTGACTTTGGTACAGCACGGACAGTGCCGAATGCGACACACAACAGGGAATGCCAAACGTAACTGTAGGAGAACAAGTGATTTTGAATTGTAGCAGGGGTTTGCTTCAGATCGGGCATGGAAGTGTCAGGGATATTCAATACAAGGACATCAATGGTTAATTCGATTGACCTGGAAACTGTTGACCAGGAGGTCCGAACCTTGAGATCCAAGCTTAAGGCAATTTTAGAATGGAGACAGGGAATTCACAACACCCAATTAAATACAGACCAGGACGTGACACAGTTAATTTAAAACCTGGCTACAATGCTCGAAGGTAATGCGGAGACTATCAATAAATTGATCGGGATAGGGAAAAACTATTTCAAATGAAGCAAGCAGAAATGATGTTTACAGCACCTACAGATCCTTGGCAGTGGAACAAACGCGAGAGAATTTAAGACAAATTAATAAAGGGGTGGCTCCTTTATGGGTAACTAATGAACATTTATTTAATCTTTCATGACGTAAGGATCATGACTAGACTGGTTGCCAGCTCAGAGGTTTAGCAGTGTATATAGAATGAATGTTGAATGTATAGTGAATAATAATATGCTAATAGGCATTGCCTTAGTGATACCTGTTATACCTGTTACATCCGGCAGAACATTATATAGAGTAAAAAATATTGGGGTGATAATGGGGGATTATTATATTAGGTACCATGACATTCCACCATATGCAGTAGACATAGAAGGGAATAAGTTAGCACCACATTAGAAGGGTGTAGTACAGAGGCCACCGCAGTAGTATGCACACATCCAATATATGAGACGTAAGAAGCAAGGTGCGGATTTAAAGCAGCAGCAAATTGTACAATGGAAACTATATGGGCAGCAAAAGAACCGACCCATGTTGCATACACGGGGAATAGGAGATGTTGTATTACCACTTGGCAGCAAAAGATCCAGTATAAGAGCAACCAAACGTGCCCCATCCACAATCATTCAGTGTGCCTACACACACAGGTGCCGGCAAGGGTGGGGAAGGTAGAACTGGTCAAAATATACAAGAGAGGAGAGGCTGCTATTCAGGCCATGGAAAGCCTTAAGGATAACCTGACACAGTATTTGAACCAGTCCTCCTGTGTATTCCCTTATTACCAGAGCACCTAACCGTGATTCGGAACAGATATATAGAACTTACTATACACTGTAGCAAAAGGTTAGGACCTTAAAAGAGGATATCGAGCAAATAGATTCCTCCACATGGTGGGACGATCTGTGGAATTGGGGCTCAAATGTACAAAAACACCCATGGATTCGGATTAGCTCCCAAGACCTGGTTGTAATTCAGCTGATATTAGTTCCATATTTAACATACTTGATTCATCGTACCGGAAGGTCACAAAGGAGGTGGCGCTGGGGGAATTTTAACAGGTGGAGAAGAGGTTTAGCAAGTCAGGGGCCTGAATTGAAGGGTCAGATGGTACAGATGGTCTGATCTAGTACCTTTACAATCCAAAACTGGATATCTGGCCAGCATCAATGGGTGGTGATATGTAAAGGGATGGACAATACCACTGCAGTTGGCTACCTTGGGCTAGGCCAAGGGCCAAAAGGGGGGACTGATAGGGGGAATACAGTAAGAATTTATTGAAAGGGAATTACTTAGAATCTCCAGGCAGACAGTGCCATCAAGTACATTAACAGTTAAGAGTTACCAGATGAACTTTGCACACCCTTAGGGACTGCAATCACCAGAAAGACCCTGGGAACTAGACTGGAGACGGAGGATGAAAACAGGATAGCTTAATTGTGCTCAACAACAGATAAGGAAAGGACAGATGGTCCCAGCTTTGATAGGGGGAGAAGGCTCTGCCTGGGGGAAGGCTGAACAATGTTTTTGTCAGTGATGTATAAATAAGCTGGGATAAAAACAAAAAAACTGCGGATGCTGGAAATCCAAAACAAAAACAGAATTACCTGGAAAAACTCAGCAGGTCTGGCAGCATCAGCGGAGAAGAAAAGAGTTGACGTTTCGAGTCCTCATGACCCTTCGACAGAACAGATAAGCTGTATACTTGTAATTTGATGGAGTGTTACTTCAAGCTGCTTTGAGGTGGTTCTCTCCTTGCAATTGCTCAAATAAATGATCGTAACCTGTGCCTGAGCCTCCTGTGGTTAGTTCGTCAAAGATACCACAACATTGTCTTTAACTTTTTTAATTAACCATGGATGGTGGGCCCTCCCCTTGGAAATTTTCTTTCTCATTGGAATGTATCTATTCCATGTATTCTGAAATATCCCTTTAAATGTCTGCCACTGAACTTCTATTGACACATCCCTCAATCTCATTTGCCAGTTCACTGTACTGTAATCGGGGGAGCTATCCCAGTGCCATGCCCTTTACAGGGTGTCTGTGCTGTGGTTGAGCAAGACAAGAATCAACCAATCAGATTGAAGAATCCTCACCAGGTCATGCAGAGTTCAAAGCAGGAAATATAAACTAAATTTTAATGATGGACAGAAAGCAACTTAAAGATTAGGAAATACATGTTGAATTAAGGGACAGAGATAAAAGTAAAAAAAAATAAATATATATATATATATGTATAGTTTAAAAAATAAGTCCAGCACTAATTTTCCTTAGAGGGAATGAGATTCCACCAATGTAAAGGAAAGTGTGAGAATACGAAAAGAGGACCCTGGGGCAGGCAGTCAGCAGAACAAGAGGAGAGTACGAAAGGAGGACCCTGGGACAGGCAGTCAGCAGTACCTAGAGGAGAGTACATGAGGAAGACCCGCGCCAGGCAGTCAGCAGTACCTAGGCACCTAACATTACAGGAGAAACATAAGTTCATTAGTTGGTGAGAAATTGCTGTTAGGGAGTGTCATCAAGTAGCTGAGAATTAGAAAACCATTTAAGTAAGAAACACAAGCAATAGAGAAATAAAGTTAAGTCGAGGCCAGGTAAGATAAAGTAAAATAAATTTAAAAGCAAAACGCTCCAAGTAAAAAGTGTGGCAACGAGTACCCGCATGGGCCCCAGCTATGCCTGTCTCTTTATGGGGTGTGTGGAACATTCCTTGTTCCAGTCCTACTCAGGCCCCCTCCCACAACTCTTTCTCTGGTACATCAATGACTGTTTCGGTGCCGCTTCATGTTCCAGGAAAAAAATGATCAATTTTGCTTCCAATTTCCACCCTTCCATCATTTCCACATGGTCCATCACTGTCACTACCCTTCCCTTCCTTGACCTCTCTGTCTCCATTTCTAGTGATAGACTGTCTACTAACATTCATTACAAGACCACCAACTCTTGCAGCTACCTTGACTATAACTCCTTACATCCTGCTTCCTGTAAGGATTCCATCCCATTCTCTCAGTTCCTTCACCTCCGTTGCACGTATTCCAATGATGCCACTTTCCAAAACAATGCTTCAGACATGTCTTCCTTCTTTCTTAACCGAGGCTTCCCATCCACTGTGGCTGACACGGCCCTCAAACCAGTCCGACCCATCTCCCGCACCACCACCAAACACATCTTCCCTTCACTGCCTTGTCGGCATTCCGTTGGGACCATTCCCTCCGGGACACCCTGGTCCACTCCTCCATCACCCCCAACACCTCATCCCCCTCCCATGGCACCTTCCCATGCAATCGCAGAACGTGCAACACCTGCCCCTTTACTTCCCCCTCCCCTCACCAGCCAAGGGTCCAAACACTCCTTTCAAGTGAAACAGCACTTCACTTGCACTTCCCTCAATTTAGTGTACTGCATTCGCTGCTCCCAATGCAGTCTCTTCTACATTGGAGAGACCAAATGCAGACTGGGTGACCACTTTGCAGAACACCTGCGGTCTGTCCGCAAGCATGACTCAGACCTTCCTGTCACTTGCCATTTCAACACACCGTCCTGTTCTCATGCCCACATGTCCGTCCTTGGCCTGCTGCAATGTTTCAACGCAAACCGGAGGAACAGCACCTCATCTTCCAGTTAGGCACTTTACAGCCTTCTGGACTTAAAACTTGAGTTCAACAACCTCAGATCATGAACCGTCTCCTCCATCCTCAGCCTTTTTTGACCCCCTTTTACCAAATATTTATTTTTTAATTTTTCTATATTTTTTTCCACCTATTTCTATTATTATTAATTTTTAAGTTTATTTCCATTCATTGTTTAATCCCAAACTTTCAGCCTATTTTGATCTTTTCTCCCACACTGTCCCCTCCCCCACCCCACCCCCACTAGGGTCATCTGACATCCTGCTTTCTACCCTTAATCTCACCATTAGCATCTCCTTTAGCCAGTATCACCACCATCAACACCCCTTTGACCTTTTGTTTTTGACATCTTTTGCAATCTCTCCTTTGTCTCCACCTATTGCTGGCCTTTTATCCAGCTTCACCTGTCCCATCCCCCTTAAAGAGTATATATTTCGCCACATTTTTACTTCTCTTTAGTTCTGAAGAAGTCATACAGACTCGAAATGTTAACTCTGTCTTTCGCTCCATAAATGCTGTCAGACCTGCTGAGTTTTTCCATCAATTTTTGTTCTTGTTTAAAATAAAGATAACGCAAGGGAAGTAAATTGAAGCCAGGACAACATGGTTGTGTAGAGTGCATGTCTTGTAATATGTGGGAAGTTGTGGATGCTACCAGTATCCTAGGTGACCACATGTGCAGGAAATGTCACCAGCTGCAGAACATTGAGCTCCGGGTTTCGGAATGCAAGTGGCGACTGGAGTCGCTGTGGCACATCTGTGGGACTGAGAGCTATGTGGATAGCACATTCAGAGAGGTGGTCACACTGCAGCTTAGGAGCCTGGAGGCTGTTCAAGAAAATTAGGCAGGTAATGCAGGTGTCCCACGGGGTCCCACTCACCAATCGATTTTCCATTTTGGATACCAGTGAGGGCGTTGGTCCCTCGGAGGAGTGTAGTCAGAGCCAAGTTTGTGACACCACAGGCAGCTTTGCTGTATAGGAGGGGAGAAATAAGAGGGGAAGAGCAGTAATAATAGGGGATCCATTGGTTAGGGCAACAGATAGGTATTTCTGTGACCATAGATGTGACTCCAGGATGGTATGTTAGCTCCCTGGTGCCAGGATCAATGAAGTCACAGAGTGGCTGCAGGACATCTTCTGGGGGAAGTGTAATAATTATAGTTCTGATAAATGTAGAACTGTAGCTTTAAGAATAATTCTGTGTTGTAAGATCACATAATCTATGTAAAACAATGAGTTAGCAGTGCAGAGAACATCTAGGGGAGAGTTCTTTTTTAGTTATACAGTTGATGCACACATGTAGTTGCTGCTGCTGTCTTGTAAATAAAGTTAAATGTGTCCACCAAGAAAAGTTCCCTGGAAGATCAACTCTATAACAAACTGGCTATGAGGATAAATCAGATTGGTGCTGTACCTCACCCAACGATTGTGAGAATCTAAGTTCATTAAAAAGAAAGGAAGATATATTCATCCGAGATGCCACAATTTGGCAGAATCGATCCCTTTGAACCAGCAACAGACGTCTGGTCTCAATATATAGAATATCTTGCATTCTACTTTGAAGCCAACAAAATCATGGAGGAAGAAAAAGGTGGGTGATTCTCCTTAGTATTTGTGGTAGCAAAATCTGCAGTTTAATTCAAAGCTTAACAGCCCACAGTGCCCCAGGTTCAAAGACTTTCAGTGAATTAGTATAACTCATTAAGGTACATTTTCGACCCAAGCCCTCTGTCTCAATGCAGAGGTTCAAGTTCAATTCACGGAATAGTGCCCTGGGGGGATCATTGCTATCAATGTGGCGAAATTAAAACAACTAACAGAATATGGTGATTTTGGTGAAATATTGACTGACCTGCTCAGAGATCTTGTCGTATGTAGTTTGCAGGAGAATGTTATTCAGCGAAGATTGCTGGCTGAGGTGGATCTTTATTTTAAGAAAGCATTAGAAATAGCACTTGTGATGGAAAATGCGGTAAGGGATTCACGAGTGATTCAAGGGGTGCAAAATGGCGCCGTTCCCCTAGTTGGGCAGAAACAATCAGCTGAAAGTGGCCCAAAAAGCAGGACTCCACCGTGAAGCGGGAAAACTTAGAAGAAACAACTTAGCAGCAAAGTCAAAAACTAATTTTTATCGATGTGGAAACAGTCATACTACTAACAATTGGCAACTTGAAAAGGTAGGGTGTTATTTTTGTCACAGAAGTGGACACATATTGAAACATTGCAAAACAAGATTTAAACAGGTTTCCAGGCAAAAATCAAAGCCCAATGAAGTATATAGTGTAGAAGAACCAGAAACAACCAATTCTGACATTTATTCATTATTCAACATGAAAGTTAGGAAGACAGAGCCAATTATTATCACTGTGCAAGTGAATGGTAAACCCTTAAAAATGGAAGTAGACACGGGTGTTTCTACCAATGTAGTAGGAGAATACACTTTCAGATATTTAAATAAAAGTGATCAACAATTAAATTTGGATTCAAACATCTGCCAAGTTGAAAACAGGCGAAGAAATCCAGGTGAAAGGTATCACCAGAGTAACTGTTCATTATAGACACCATTGGCACAGCTACCAGTGATGCTGATAGAAGATGAAGGACCAAGCTTTCTGGATCATGATGGTCTGAAATCTTCCAGTTGCGAACAGGGGGACTGCCAGAGCCATTAAAAAAATGACACAATCTTCAAGGATGAACTGAGAAAAATCCAAGGCCTACAGGCCAAGATTTACATGGACCCAGAAGTAACCTCTTGCTTCTTGAAAGCAAGACGCCTTGAGAGAGAAGGTTGATGCTGAACTGAACTGGCTGGAGAGGCTGGTAAAAGCGATTCAGTTCTCAGAGTGGGCAGCACTAATAAGCTCTGTCCTTAAACCAGACCAGACTGCCCTGGTCTGCAGGGACTACGAACTAACGATCAACAAAGCAGCCAAACTGAACAGCTACCTTATTCCCAAGATTGAAGACCTCTATGCCAAATTATCAGGAGGGATAATGTATACAAAGTTTGACATGAGCCACGCATATCAGCACCTGGAGCTGGATGATGCCTCCCGAGAAGTTGTGACCATAAATACCCACAAAGGGATATAGCAAAATATAGCCTGCCCTTCGGTGTTTCCTCAGCCTATGCTTTTTCAGAGGATGATGGAGAGCTTGCTGCAGGGACTACCTCAGGTTGTCATCTACCTGGACGATGTACTGATAACTGGATTCATAGAAAAGGAACACTTGGCTGATCTAGAGGAAGTCCTGAAATGATTTTTAGAAGCAGGAGCATGCCTAAAGAAAGAAAAATGCACTTTTCAAGCAGATAAAGTCATTTATTTGGGCCACCGGGTAGATGCTCAAGGGTTACAGCCTGTTAACAAGAAGTTAAAGCATTAGAGAGGCACCTACACCTAAGAACACTTCTGAACTTAAATCATTTTTAGGGATGGTAAATTATTATAGCCGATTTCTGCCAAATTTATCAATCATTCCAGACCCTCTACATTCTCTGCTAAAGAATAACCAGCGTTGGGTATGGAAGTCACCCCAAGAAGAAGCCTTCATGAAAGTAAAACAGCTCTTGCACTCTTCAAATTTGTTAGTGCACTATGACCCGTCAAAGGAATTGGTGCTAACCTGTGATGTGTCCCCCTATGGACAAGATGGACAATGGTACAGAGAGGCCGATAGGCTACATATCCAGGACGCTTAACACAGCTGAGAAAGGATATTCTCAGATTGGCAAGAAAGGTCTGTCGATTATTTTTGGTGAAAAAAAATTCCACTAATACATGCATGGGTGACATTTCACGATAGCATCAGACCACAAACCACTTTTGGGTCTGTTTAGTGAGGAAAAGGATACACCTCCCATAGCCTCTGCACAAATACAAGGATGGGCCCTAATTTTGGCGGCATATCAATACACCTTTGTGCATAGACCAGGAATTCATATAGCAAATGCCAATGTCCTAAGTCACCTTCCTTTGCACGAGAACAATGACCATGTCCCAATTCCCCAAGAGCTTGTATTAGTAATGAACGTCCTGGATTTCTCACCAATCTGTGCCAGGCAGATAAGAAACTGAACGAATCATGATCCAGACCTGTCTTGAGTGAGGGGACCAAGTGTTACATAGTTGGTTCCAGGAACCTGTCTCTGATGAATTCAACCATTTTCAATCGAAACATGAGATGAGCAGTCAAGGTGGTATTCTATTATGGGGTGCACGAGTAGCAGTTCTTTCACAAGGAAGACAACTGCTCTTGGTAGAGCTACACAGTGCCCATCCAGAAATCTCCCAAATGAAGACTATAGTGTGCAGTTATCTTTTGTGGCCGGGGATGGACAGCGATATTGAAAAGGTGGTAAAACACTGTGTGCAATGTCGACAGCTACAAAAGTTGCCGATGGCAGCCCCATTACACCCATGGGAGGGGCCTGGTAGACCCTGTGTGAGATTGCACATAGATTACGTCGGTCCTTTCCTTGGAAACATGTTTCTACTGATTATAGCTGCTGGTTCCGAGTGGTTAGTTGTTTATGAGATAAAGTCGCCAATGTCAAGTGCTATTATAGAAAAACTATGCCAAAGCTTTGCCACCCATGTTGCCAGAGATAATCACCTCAGTACTGCGTTTACAACACTGAGTCAGCATCAATGGTATCAAACACGTGAAGACTGCACTGTACCATCCGTCATCTAACAGACTGGCGGAAAATGTTGTACAAACTTTTAAGGCGGGAATGAAAAAGTTAACAGGTGACCTATTGGAAACTAGACTTGCTTATTTCCTATTTCACCACAGAACAAACCCCCCCCCCACCCCCACTACAACAGGAGCAACACCTGCAGAATTACTGATGAGGCACCGTCTTCAAACAAGACTAAGCCTGATACTTCCCAATTTGGAGGGGAAGGTGGAGAAAAGTCAAGGGAACTAAAAAGTGACTCAAGATTTGCATAGTCATGAGCGACAATTTACTGTTGGAGTAGCAGTATATATAAGGAATTTCAGTGGTAAAATAAGTTCAGTCACTGGACCATTGTCGTACCATGTGACAGTGGAGGGCTGGATCACCCGTAAGCATGTGGATCATTTAAGAACGGAGATACCCCAACAAAATGATGTAAGCTGTAACCATTGTTGAACCTATGGTTCCTGTTGAAGTTGCTCAACGAAGGATAGACATGCGCGATGTCTCTGTCAAAGTGGAAGATACTGAGCTGCCTGTGCCTAATGAGGTACCTGATGCTAATGCGGTTCCAGAGAATGTGGATCCTGCAAAAGAATCTGAAGTCATGGAGCGACGATGTTCCACACAGCTCAGGAAACCACCTGAAAGACTAAAGTATAATTTCATGACCTGTATAAATATTGTAATTTCATGAGATAAATATCCTTGTAAATACAAAATGCACAGAAAGTTAAAGGGGGAGGAATGTAGTAATTATAGTTCTGATAAACATAGGACTGTAGCTTTAAGAATAATCCTGAGTTGTAAGATCATATGTTCTGTGTAAACCAATCTGTTAGCAGTGTGGGGAACCTCCAGGGGAGAGTTCTTCATTAGTTATAGAGTTTGATGCACACATGTAGCTGCTGCTGCTGCTGTCTTGTAAATAAAGTTAAATGTGTCCACCAAGAAAAGTTGCCTGGAAGATCAACTCTATAACAGGAGGGTGATCAGCCAGAGGTTGTGGTTCATATTGGTACCGATGATTCAGGTAGAAAAGTGGATGAGGCCCTGAAAGCAGACTTTAGGGAGCTAGGAAAGAGATTGAAAAGCAGGACCTCTAATTCAGTAATCTCAGGATTACTCCCAGTCCCACGTATAAGCAAGTATAGAAATAGGAGAATTGAGCAAATAAACACACGACTGGGAAGCTGGTGTAGGAGGGAGGGCATCAGATTTCTGAGGCATTGGGACTGGTTCTGGGGAAGGTGAGACCTGTATAAGCTGGACGGTCTACACCTGAACAGAACTGGGATGAATATCCTCACAGAGAAATTTGCTAGTGCTGTTGGAGGGTATTTAAACTAGATTGGCAGGGGGATGGGGACCTGAGGGCAAATTCAGAGCAGGGAACGGGAGATGGAGAATTAGTGAGTGACTCTGAAAGACAGAAGCAGCACAGGTTAAAAAGTGTACAGCACAGGAATTTGGCAGTGTTAAAAGGGATACATATAAATGCAAGGAGCTGAAGGCACAGATAAACACATGGCAGCATGATATCATTGCTACAACAGAAAATTGGCTTGAGGAGGGGCAAAAATGGCAGCTCAATGTCTCTGGATATAGTTTTCAGACTGGATAGGGAGGTCGATAAAAAAGGTGGAGGTGTAATATTATTGGTTAAAGAATCAATTACAGCTGTGAGAGGGATGATATACTAAATGAAGCATCAAATGAGGCCAAAACAAAAACAGAAACAGAAATACCTGGAAAAACTCAACAGGTTTGGCAGCATCGGTAGAGAAGAGTACAGTTGACGTTTCGGGTCCTCATGACCTTTCAACAGAACTAAGTAAAAATAGGAGAGGGGTGAAATATAAGCTGGTTTAAGGGGGAGGGTGGTTGTTGGGATAAGCAATCAGTGATAGGAGGAGATAACCAAAAGATGTCACAGACAAAAAAACAAAGAGGTGTTGAAGATGGTGATTCTAAAAGAATGTGCTAATTAAGAGTGGATAGCAGGACAAGCAAAGTACAGATAGCTCTAGTGGGGGTGGGGTGAAATAAGACTAAAAGGGCATAAAAGATATAAAAATAATGGAAATAGGTGGGAAAAGAAAAAAACAAAAAGGAGGGTGAAGAAATGGAAAGGGGGTGGGGATGGAAGAGGGAGTTCAAGATCTAAAATTATAGAACTCAATATTCAGTCCGGAAGGCTGTAAAGTGCCTAGTTGGAAGATGAGGTGCTGTTCCTCCAGCTTCACTGGAACAACGCAGCAAGCCAAGGACAGATATGTGGGCAAGAGAGCAGGGTGGAGTGTTAAAAGTCCTATTTTTACTTAGTTCTGTTGAAGGGTCATGAGGACCCGAAACGTCAACTGTACTCTTCTCCGCCAATGCTGCCAGACCTGCTGAGTTTTTCCAGGTATTTCTGTTCCTGTTTTTGTTTTGGATTTCTAGCATTCGCAGTTTTTTGTTTTTATCAAATGAGGCCATACGGGTTGAGCTCAGAATTAAAAAAGGGGCAGCCACACTGCTAGGAGTGTACTCTAGACCCCCAAATAGTGGAAGGCAGTTAGAAGAGCAAATATGTAGATGGATTTCTGAGTGCAAAAACAATAGAGCAGTAATCCTTGGGGACTTCAATGATCCTAATATCAATTGGGATATGAACAGTGTGAAGGGCATAGAGGGTGCAAAATATTTGAATCACATTCAAGAGAACTTTTTTTGCCAGCACGTAACAAGCCCAATGAGAAGGGGAGCAATTCTAGATTTAGCCTTAGGAAATGAAGCTGGGCAAGTGGTTGGAGTAGCAGTGGGGGACCATTTTAGAGATAGTGACCATAATACAGTTAGATTTAGCATAATTATGGAACAGGACAAAGACAGAACAGGAGTAAATGTTCTAAATTTGTGGAAGACAAATTTTACAAAGCCAAGAGATGAGCTGGCAAGAGTGGACTGGATACAGCTATTGAAAGGGAAAACTGTGTCAAATCAGGGAAAGGCATTCTAAGGTGAGATTCTATGGGCATAGTGCAGACATGTCCTCACAAAGAAAATGGGTGGTACTGCCAAATCTAGAGCCCCCTGGTTACCCAGAAGCGTACAGGCCAAGATAAAGCAAAAAAAGAGAGCTTCTGACAGTCATAAAATACTTAATAATGTAGAAAGCCTAGAGGAGTATAGAATGTACAGGGGTGAAGTAAAAATGGAAATTAGGAAAGCAAAGAGGGGATATGAAAAATATTGGCAGGTAAAATCAAAGAAAATTCTAAGATGTCTTACCAGTACATTAAAAGAAAAAGAATAACTAAAGAAAGGGTAGGGTCTAACAGAGGTGTACATGGTAGCTTGTGGGTTGATGCAGGAGATGTGGGCAGGATTCTCAACGAGTACTTTGTCTCTGTCTTCACTAAGGAGAAGGATGATGCAGACATTGTAGTTAAAGAGGAGGAGTGTGAAATATTAGATACAATAAGCATAATGAGAGAGGAAGTACTGGAGGAACTGGCATCCTTGAAGGTGAATAAATCACTGAGGCCAGATGGGTTGTATTCCAGAATATTGAAGAAAGCCAGGGAGGAAATAATGGATGCTCTGAGGAACATTTTTCAATCCTCGCTAAATATAGGTGAGATCCCAGAGGATTGGAGGTCTGCAAACATTGTACCATTATTTAAAAAGGGTGCAAGGGATAGGCTGGAAAATTACAGGCTGGTCAGTCAGCAAATTATTGGAAACAATTCTGAGAGACAGTATAAGCTGTCACTTAGGCACGGATTGATCAGGGATAGTCAGGATGGTTTTGTTAAGGCAAGACCGTGTCTTACTAACTTAATAGAATTTTTTGAGGAAGTAATGTGGAGGATTGATGAGGGTAGTGCAGTGGATGTTGTCTGCATGGATTTCAGTAAGGCATTTGACAAGGTCCCGCGTGGAAGACTGGTCAGGAAAGTGAAATCTCATGGAATACTGGGTAAGGTGGCAGATTGGATCTAAAATTGGCTCAGTAACAGGAAATAAAGGGTAATGGTTGATGGATGTTTTTGTGAATGGAAAACGGTTTCCAGTTGTGTTCCACACGGCTCAGTGTTGGGGTCCTTGCTGTTTGTTGTACATATTCATGATTTAGACTTATATGTGGGAGGCATAAATGGGAAATTTGCCGATGACACAAAAATTGGCCACCTAGTTGATAGTGAAGAAGATAGCTGTCGACTCCAGAATGATATCAATGGTTTGGTTGATTGGGCGGAGAAGTGGCAAATGGAGTTCAATCTGGGAAAGTGTGAGGTAATGCATTTGGGGAGGGCAAATAAAACAAGAGAACACTCAATAAACAGGAAGTTATTGAGAAGGGTTGAGGAAGTGAGAGACCTTGAAGTACATGTCCACAAGCGTTTGAAGGTGGCAAGAAAGGTGGACAAGGTGGTCAAGAAAGCATATGGAATGCTTTCCTTTATTGGGCAAGGTATATAATACAAAAGCAGGGATATAATGATGGAACAGTGTAAAATGCTGGTTAGGCCACAGCTGGAATTTTGTGTACAGTTCTGGTCACCACATTACAGAAAGGACATAATTGCTCTGGAGAGAGTGCAGAGGAGATTTACAAGAATGTTGCCAGGGCTTGAAAATTGCAGCTTTGAGGAGAGTTTGGATAGGCTAAGGTTGTTTTCCTTACAACACAGGAGGCTAAGGGGTGACCTAATTGAGGTGTATAAAATTATGAGGGGCCTAGATAGGGTAGACAGGAAAGATTTGTTACCCTAGCTGAGGGGTCAATTACCAGGGTCATAGATTTAAGGTGGTTGGTAGAAGGATCAGAGGGGACTTGAGGAAAAATTTTTTCACCCAGAGGGTGGTGGGCATTTGGAATTCACTGCCTAAGTTGGCGGTTGAGCCTGAAACTCTCAACTCATATAAAAGATACCTGGATCTGCATCTGAAGTGCTGTAGCTTGCAAGGCCAAGGACCAGATGCTGGAAAGTGGGATTAAAATGAGCAGCTAGTTTCCTTTTTCTCTTTTTGGCCGGCGCTGACATGATGGCCTCTTTCTGCACCATAACTTTTCTATAGTTCATTTTACAGGGTCAAAGAGGTTGTCAGCAGCAATCATCACTTATCACATCATTAAAAATCATTAATCAAAGCACCAGTCCTAATGTTTTCAGCCATCTTCAGTGTGGAATTGATGTTCCAATCATATCACTGCTAAGCCTGTTGGCAAAATGGAAATCTGGAATTCTGCCTCAGAAGGTATTGGAGGTGGGTCATTGAATATTTTTAAGGCAGAGGTACATAGATTCTTGTTAGGCAAGGGAATCAGCCTATTGGGGTTGGATGGGGGAATGTGGAAATCAAAACACAAGAAGAACAGCCATGATCTTATTGAATAGTGGAGCAGGCTCGAAGGGCTGAATGGTCTAATCTGGTTCCTATTTCTTATGTTCTTAAGAATTTTCACCTTGGCATGTGGGCACGTGCCCAACACGCACAAACATGAAATAGCATGTGATGACATCAGGCAAGCATCCCGACGTCATCGCACACTCACATGATATTTTGATCGGCAGGCGTGCAGGGGAGTCGGCAGCCTGCCCGTACAACAACTAAGAGGGCTGTTAAGCCCATTAATAACTTAATTGAACTGAATTTTCCCTACCCATCCAACCTTAGAATTGGCAGATGGGCGAAAAGGCCTAGTGACCTTTGGATTTTTGAGGAAACCTTATCCATGGGTGGGGTGAGGTTTCCAATGCCAGTTAAAAATAAAATAGAAATTTTTAAATTTCATTTTTAACACGTCCCTGCTCATGTGACAAAGCCACATGTGTGGGGACGTGTTTTCCTTAATTTTAAAATCTTTATTTCTAAAGTTAAAAGTCGTCAACTCCCTGAGGCAGCTCTGTGCCTTCAGTGAGCTTTCTGTGAGCGCCCTGTGCTTGCGCTGACTTCCGAGCTCACCCTCCTACCTCCCCCATCCAGACAGCGCTGAGCCTTTCAGTGCACAATTCACGCTGGCAGGCCATTAATTGGTCAGCCAGCATGAAATCATGATCTGGACCTGATCACAGGCTGCGGACCATCACGCGGCTAGTTCCAGGCCCACCCACCGCACCTGCATGACGAGGGGAAAATCCTTCCCATGGCAATAGCACACTCTCGAGAGGATCAGAGTTTGACAGTAACTTCTGAATTTCTGTGTTTAACTATGCCTGCGCATACTCTAGAAGTTGCTGTCCAATTTAGCATGTAATAACAGTGAACGCCGATAGCCTCACCATTATGATTGCCATATCCGGGTCATTGTATTTAGTTTAGGGAAAGATGTATAGCTCATTTTTGGGAAAAAAAAACAACTGATTCAAAATCAGACCAGACTGTAGTATCTGCCACTGCAATGTCCATTAATTAGCACAACTTGGGAATGGCATTCAAAATGTCAGATATAATCAACTAATCCAGAAGATTAGTTGATTATTTTTGACACATACAATGGTGAATATATTGCCTTACGTATATTTTACTAATATAACTATCAGAATTTTATTAGAGAAATTTGTCATGGACATTCATTTCCTTACAAGAAACAAACGTAGAATTAATATACTAATCATTGCTGACAAGAATGTCCTTTCTGCCTTCTTGGATGTTTTCTTTCAAATATTCTCCAAAGACTACTACATAAGCAAAAAGCCCACAATCACATATCATCTGTTTTAGTAAGATGTTTCCTAAATGGTAGACATTGCACTCAAATACATTGAAGTCTTATATGCACATGTCATGCCATACCATAGTGGGGTTAGGTATAGCTACATGTGGTTTATTTTAGATCTCTCAATGGCTCAGGTAGCTTATCCAGTGAGTAGCTAAGCAAGGTAAACCAGGGAAATCCCTAGTTGGATCCCTGACATGTGCTAAATTAGCTGATCTCATACAGGGCAGAGATAGAAATGCTAGAATTGGCTAGACGTTGAGTGCAATGAGGTTGAGCCTTGGGTAAGCTGTATGTTAACATGAAATATCAAGGGTCATAGATAACCAGTGGTTACCAGAAGATGTTTAGCTTGTCCCATGCATTCAGGAGAGAGTGTATTGGAGAAAATTGGAAAGTTATTTCACTGCTGAGTAATATTTTATTTATCTGTAACTTTTCTAGTTGTCTCAGTCGAAGAATATTCCATTTCCTCATTTTTATATTCAATATCTTCCTTGTTAAACTTTTATACGTAGTTTTTGTGTGGGGTGAGTGCTGTGTATATTATGCTAGAGAAGGCTTTACAGAAGCGTGGGACAGGCTGAATAGATCAGAGGGTCTTTTCCTGTCTGTCATTGTTCACCTGTTTGTAAACATTGAAATTTTAAATATGGCCTCCATGCATGTGACTTGACTTAATGTAAGACCCCATGAGTCCTTGGGCTAATTTAATAAACATTTCTGCCACTCTAATATTACTCTTTAGGTCAGAACCACCACCAAAAGTCACTTTGGCGCAATGTTCTCTGCTAACATATGTGAAGTTGAAACATCCCACTTTATTCAGGTCCTGTGGAGGTAAAGACGTTTCCTGCGGTCACAACAATGGAGCAGCATAATTGTAAAATTTCCAAATGAACACAATCACCATCTCACTGCAGTGATTGGAGCAAATCAGCATCCACCCCTCATGTGCACACATATTCAGTGGATGATATGAGCAGTAATTCAAATAGAAATAGAGCTACAACATTGACCTTTATCCTCTGACCAGCATCCTGTGTGAGTCCAGCTCTTTACTAAGATCGCAGAGTCACGACGAATGTTTAACCAACTTCACCTTGGAAAAACAGGATAGATGAACTTGGAAAATAAGACTCTGAATAGGGTAGAGGAGCAAAGGGAGCCAGGAATATAGATCCACAAATTATTAAAAGCATTGATGCAGATTGACAAGACCATTGAAAAGGAAAAGATCTGGAGTTCATTTCTAGAGGAATTGAATTGCAAAACAGATAAGTTATGTTAAACTTGTGTAGCAGCGAATCAGCAACCTGATTTCTGACTTCTGAGCAGGACCAGGTGCAGTAGGTCCCCGCCAGCTGAGATCATTGGCCTGGGAGGATGCCGGGCCAGGGAATCGGTCATCCCTGGGGGACCCCTCAGGATCAGAGGTGAAATCCTTGGCAGGCTGGGCTTGGATCCTGAGACTGCTGAAGAAGGGGCAGAGCCAGGAGCCTTGTGGGGAAGGGGAGAGAGAGAGAGAGCAGGGCAGCAGCAAGAAGCTGAAGCAGAAGTTCGAGACTGGTGAGTCTCAGTGTTGAGGAGCTGAGCTCTCCCTTTAATGTTGGTGGAATAAAAAAATCCCTGTTTTTTAATCTGCTTACAATTGTATGCTTAAATCTCACATTACAGTTGTGTAGAACTTCTGTTAGACCACACTTGGAGTATTGTGCACACTTCTGATTTTCATATGGAAAAGGATATAGAGGTGTTCGGGAAGGGGAAGAAAGGGCTTCCAAGGATGATAAGAAAATTAAGCGGTTATACCTATCAGGAAAGATTGAACAGACAGGGCTTTTTTCTCTAGAAAAGATTGAGGGTTTACCTAATACAAATCAAAGAGTTATGATTGGGGTTTGATGGGGAGCATGTTAGTGCTTTGCTAGGGAGCCCAAAACCAGGGGCTATAAATACAAGATAGTCTCTAAACAGAAGCCCTGTCTGCTCCCTCAGCTGGATATGAAAGACTCCATTGAAGAAGAGCAAGGCAATTATCGTTGTTGTCCTGGCCAATATTTATCTTTCAATTACTATCAGAAAAACAGATGATCTGATCATTATCATGTTGTTGTTTGTGGGAGCTTGCTGTGTGCAAACTGGCTGCTGCCTTCCCCATGTTACAACAGTGACTGTATTTCAGAAGTATTGCACAGGCTATAAAGTGCTTTGGGATATCCTGATGTTATGAAAGACCACTATATAAATGCAAGTCATTCTTTTCTTTGATAAATTCAATTTGATAAACTTGGGAAAAGCTTCTTTACCCAGAGAGTGGCCAGGATGTGGAACTTGCTACCACATGGGCCAATTCAGGCGAATAGAATATGTGCATTCATGGAGAAGCTAGATAAGCACATGAGGAAAAAAATGAATCAAAAGTTATGTTGATGGCTGGATGAAGTAAAACAGAAGGAGGTCGGTATGGAGCATAGACATGTTGGGCCGATTGGCTTGTTTCTGTGCTGAAAATTTTATGGCCGGAATTTCATGCTTCCACCTCCAAACCCCCCCAGCCCTGAAGGTGAGTTGGCAGTCTGTGCAGGGGGGCGGAGGGGGGATTGTGTGCCATGGCAGCTGTACCCTAGCCTAGTTGCCATGGCACACAATCCCCCCTCCGCCTATTGCCTATCTGCTTCCACCTGCCCCGCAATAATTCAATCCACATTGGGGCAGGAAGGCGCCAAGGGTTTAAGCCAACAGGTGAATCCCAGCGGCATTGTGGCTAGGCTAGGGTAAGCTAACACCCTCTGCCCATTGGAGGCCCCCCCCCCAACAAAATATTCACCCCACCTGCGTTTCCCTTCCAACCCCACCCTGTTGATCCAGGGCCTTTCCTTCACTGGGGCCTGCCAGCCTGGCCTGGAATTACCTGTAAGGCTCCTGGACCCTTGGTGTTGGGGACTGCCTGCAGCCTCAGCAGTGACTCCTAGTGACTCTGCTGGGATAAGAGAGCTGACAAGAGAGCTGTCAGCCATTTGATTGGCCAGCAGTTCCTGGAAGCAGAACTTCCTCTAGGATGAGGTTGGAAGTCCTGCCTCAAGCCAGTTAAGAGTCCAGCTGCTGTTTAATGCCTATGGGACAAGCTTTCCATAAGCAGGCAGGCTTACCTCTGACTTTTACATCAGGGCTCAGGGTCCCCATTCCCAACATAATATTCAGCCCTATATAATAGTAAGAAACAGGAAAACATATTAGGATAATCGTGCTTCACACAACACTAGGCAATAACTTCAACAAATAAATCTCCATATCAGTCTGACATATTATCCAAAATAAATGTTTTGGAATTTGCAACAGCATTTATCTGAAATAGCTTTGAAATTTTTAATTGACTCTTGGCATGGCTGAAAAGGTCCAGAACCACACTCTCTGGCAGTCAGAAAGTTAAACTGTCTAGACAGGAGCTGAATCTGCTTCACCTAGTGCATGCATTTACCAACCACAATACAATAATCAAACTTCCCCATACACACCAAGTGAATGATGGCTTTTCACCCTCCCTTGGGTATAACCATAAATGCTTCTAATATATTCAGTATGACTCATTGCTCTTTTTGTCATATCATTACCTAGTGCCAATTGTGACTCTGCATTGACTGTCTTTCATGTAAATGCTACACATGTGTCCACTCAGTGGGTATGTATTTATCATGCACCTCTCTGACTTAAGGTCCTTTATATTCAAACCACTCAAAACAGTTTTCAAAAGCCTGCCAATGCTTTCTGTTGATTCATAGTGCTTCCATATAGTAAAAATCCCTAATTTAAATACTGTTAATAGCCAAGCTAGTAAACTGTCCATTCCCTTTACATATGCTGATCAATGTGTTCAATATTTCTGCTTTAATTTCAAATTTATTGTATTTACAGTTGTTCTTATCTATAGTATTTAAGTAAAACAATTCTTTGAAGTGGTTAATAAAACTGCCATTTCTTGCATTACTCATGGTAGTTCAGAGGATATGCAGTTTCATTACAAAAGGAGTGGTACATCATGGAATGAATGGTGTGTTATATAGTATAGCAGACTTCTCTAATATTGCATACAGTGAGTTGGAGGATACATTTTTATACTGATCTGTAATTGTAATAATATATAATACCAGATCAGCAGTAAAAAGAAAGTTTATTTGTTCAAACAAGACATTTATAGGTCCCTAAGGAAACTGACCATGTTGATGTTGACTGGAGATCATGCCTGTCATGATCAAGGAAGGAAGGAGCCCCATTATCTGTTCACAAATCCCCAGTAAATAAAAAGAGCCTTTAAAAACTTGTGAAATAAAATTAAAATATTGCAAGTGTTAACTGCAGACAGACTGATGTTATTTCTGTCCCCTGTGAGAGAATGGAAGGAACCAAAGGCAAACCAATGAGCTGTAGTAAATTTGACTGCAACAGGCAATGTGGTAGCAGTTGGGTGCAGGTCTTGTTACAGGAGGCAACACAATCCTGTCACAACGCCTGAGTGGAGCAAAACCTCCTTGTGCACAACCCCTCAGCTAACTGCAGGTATGTTGTTCTAGCCTTACACTCCCAACATAGATTATAATATTCCCTATAATCACTCTCCCTTCAGCTGTAGCTCTGATTGCTCCTTCTGCCTGCCTTTGATGCTCTTCCTTTTTCTACTCTAGCCCATCACCCCATGACTTCCACTCCCACTCATCCATTTGCTGGAGTGGAAATCCTACAACAATTGTGATGCCAGAAGCCCCTAAAAAGTTAACAACATTCTAAATTGACTAAGAGCAGATTAAAATCATCAGCCAATAGCAACAACAAAAACAAAATGCATAATACATGTAAAAGGTCTCCTGGAAGGTGGCTTGCAGCAATGCTCCCCATGGATCAGTTTTGGGTCCATTATTCTTTAAAATGCTATTTTTGTCATGCTACTATCTGATTGTTACGCACAAATGAGGCAGTAGGGATACAAAAACTTGCCCTATAGCATTTTTTTAGCTTATTAGGTAGATTAGTTAATTAGATTATTGGGAGAGCACTGCCTTTTAACTTCTTAGGAGCTGATACCATGCTGTGAGTGCAAAAATTGTTTCTTATACCTACCCCACCCCACCCCACCCCCCCTCCACTGGTATATCCTACATGTCATTTTTTGTCTATCTCAGCTTTAAAAGTAGTGAGTAGTCATTTGGTAGTACAGAACTTGAGTATTGCTGAAAGGAGAGGCATTTTTTATCGAAGCTTTTTGTCTTGAACTCATCAGAACAACTCGCAAGAAAATACCAATCTCGGGGAAACAACAATATATATTGTATGAGAAGAGAGTGCAGATTGGTTGGCAAGTGGACTCTGATTAGTAGAGGCATTGCCATAGAGAATGCACCAGTTGATGGTGACTGTTAATTGTTAACAGTTAACTGTCAATCATTGTTTGAAATTTAAGCCAGGCAGCTTCACTCTGGTCAAGACATTGCCCTGGGAAATGGACCAGCTAACAGCTGTCACATATTTCGTTTAGCTGAAACAGGCGCAATGTATGAACATGCTATTTCTGTCTGCAAAGAGGGCCCTGTGTATTAATATATGTAGCTTCCAGTATACATAAATGTGCCACACTGCGAGCCCGACTGACAATCTTAAATTGGTTGTCAGTGTAATTCTCAGCACACTGAGGATTATTTTAAAAATGTTGTCTAATCGTGGAATCACATCTATTGTTGGACATTGTGTTTTGAGTTTTGCGAGCACGCGCTGGTTGGTTATGGCCTGTACCTTGCCTGTTACAAACAGCGGAAGGGACATGCTGTTTCATACAATCCACCAGTCTTTGGGGGCATGTGGCCTACATCACACAGGCACTGAAATCATATACCACATTACTCATTTGTGTGATAAGCAGAATGTCTTTTTGGCTTGACGGCAGCATCCTGTTAGTAGCAAATGCCACCCATGTTACTACAGCACAGTAGCAGCGTGAAACAGCTAGCTTCACCTGTTTCTCAAATTTTGAGATACCTTGCCCTTCCAGAGTAATCTGAGGTAGTCTGGGTACTTCTCAGGGCCGAAAATTATGGCCATGAGTTTGCACGATATATAGCATGAAATGATCTGAACAGGGTAGCCATTGTCTTGCAGGATACCCCGCAGCTGCATGTAATAATTTCCTTACATGTCTTAATGGGCTCCATCCTGCGCTTAAATTCACCTTTGAAATGGAGCAGTCAAATGAACTCCCCTTCCTTGACACACCAGTTGAGAAATCTGCCAGGGGATTCTCTAACATGGCCTACCGCAAGCCCACCTTCACTGGTCAGTATATGCGTTGGGATTCTTACAGTTTCATGCGCTATAAGATTGGCCTTAGCTGCAACCTCAAAAATAGGGCTTGAGCCATTTACTCACCATGCAAGCTTGATGCTGAAATAGGGCACTTTAAAGACATCCTGCAGGATAGTTGGGCTCACAATGTGGCACATTTACATGTACTGGAAGTCACACATATTAACACACAGGGCCTTGTTCTTTGCAGGCAGAAAGAACATTTACACACATTGTGCCTCTTTAAGCTAAACAAAATAAGTGACAGCTGTTCGCTGGTTCATTCCCCAGGGCAATGACTTGACCAATCAGAGTCAAGCTGCCTGGTTTAAATTTAAAACAATGCTTGGGAGTTAACTGTCAGTCACCATCAACTGGTGCATTCCCCATGGCAATGCCTCTACTTATCAGATTCAACTTGCCAACCAATCAGCACTCTCTTCTCAAGCAGTATAAATATGTTGTATCCCCTGGCATTGGTATTTACTTGCAAATTGTCCTGATGAGTGCAAGACAAAAAATGTTGACAAAAAACGTCTCTTTTTCACAGCAGTACACAAAATAATAAGTGATGAAAAATACACTGATAAAAGAATATAAAATATGTGTATGCATATAAACGTAAGACTCATTTATGTTATTCAGAATTGAGGAATTCAATCCCCAAAATGTCAGTAAAAGTCACAGAATATAATTTAATACAAATGGAACTTGACTTGTTCAGTCAATGCAAACCCTATTCTTATAAAATGTTTTCTCTGTCACACAATGAACATGGAAGATCTATTTGTTACTTATGAGTATTTTTAAGTGTTTAACTGTTTGGGGCAGAAATCAAGATGATTGTTGAAATCAGTTTGAAAAAATGGTGCATTTTCTGGTGTTTGCTGATTCCAAATTGTTGTGAAATATTATCAAGGAAAGGCATAGAGGGCCTACAGGTCATTAATGTATAGAAAATTTGATTGGATTGACATCTTGGTGGTGGTTAAGAAGGAAGAAAGATAAATGGGGTTGCTATAAATATTGATGCTCCTTTTAAATTACATTTGGTTCTTAACTTTTTAAGTAAAATTCATGCTGCCCCTGTGTTCCTAAATAATAATTAGACATTTCCTGTAGAATGAACACATTTCTGATTAACTCCTCATCATCTAAACAAATGACCAAGTAAACCCCATGAAGACAGTTAGACATTATAATCAAGAATATTTTCCATACAGGAAACCTATGCACCAGCTTGAATTTTCTTATTGCTCTTGCTTTTCTTTTGTCTCTTCGCTGAGTTCACTTTCATGTAGTTGTAAGTCTTTCCTGTCTCCCTCCTATTGGTTCTTCCCTTTATCCTTGTTCCTTATTTTCTTTTTAGCTCCCTCTGGTAGACCCATCTCAAACATCAGCAATAGGAAGAAGATCTGAATATGACTGAATATCCTAATTAAAAAGGAGCATCAAATCCATGTACACAGTAACAGCACTTTTTTCTTCAAAAAGTCATAAAACAGTATTTAGGAAGGACCATTAATTCCATGGTCTGTAGCCATTGGTAATGTTTTTAACATTTATCTGATCCCCATTTCTTTGGAAAGGTTTGTCCCCAATTTTTTCCGTCCTTAAAGTGGCAGGGGGTAACTGAAATGTAGCATGAATGATGAATTTCTGGCTAGTTCAAATGTAAAATTCTCTAGGGAGGATTCCCAGGGCTAAATGTGTATGATGATTGAAATGTATGCTGCTGACACATGGAGATGAATAAACCCAGATGTGCAAGAGTATACTTTTTACTCCCAAGTGCAATTTGCATTCTGGAATTGGCATGGTGCTGAACTGACAGTCTTTGATACATTGCTTTTTTGAAGCAGACATTAGAGTCAGAGATATTTTCAATCTTTGACTGAAACTCAAAGGCCTCAAATTACTATACAAGAAGCTACATACCAAGGATTCGATTGGACATTGATACAAAGTTCCTAGCAATAGTTTCCCAAGGACTGTAAGAGTACCTGACACATGGCACCAATCTAGATATGATAGCTGTTACACTCAGTGAAAGAAAGCAAACGTATGAGACTGCAGTTTTATATAAAAAAGATTAAGATAAAATTGAATAAAGCTGAAGGCTGTGAGTTCAAACATAACACGAGACATGTGAAGAAAGATGGGAATAAAGTGTATTTATGAGGGAGAAATTCATTGGCAAATAGGGGTGCATGCCTGAACTGGGATAATTGGGCATCAACTAAATACACTGGAGGACACACGTGGGCCCTGATGTGCCTACTTTAGCTCCGTAAAATTGGCAGAACAAAGTCCAATTTCAAGTGTTCAGGGTCTCATTTTAGTTTAATAGAACCATTGGTGAGAAATCCCCCTAGTGGCAGGTGCCATTTGGAAGAAGTCTTTGACTAGGTGTGCTGGTGTTTAATGTGATAACTTATCTCTCCAATTAATTGCTCAAAATCTCAGTGAGCTCAACCTTTACTTCCATTGGTAAAATTACCTGTTTCAGTGGAAGATGATATAAATCATTCTCAAATGCATCAGCCAGCAATGCAAGACAATTCTGCAGTCAAAATATAAAGGAGATCAGTTCTTAAAACTATCGTTGATATCCTTTCATCTACAAAAGATAATGGGCAAGCAACAAACAATCCATTTCAGATGGGATGTCTTCATATTTGCACCTTTGCTAATGGCTAAAGTGGCCAATCCTTGAAAGGCAGGTTCTGTCACAAGTGCCACACATGAAGCTTCCATGCAACATTGTGGGTTTTTGTTTTTGGCATTGGCACCTGTTGCCAAGCTGCTGTAGCCACTGGTCATCATGGTAGTACCTCCAGCCCCAGGAGATGTCATCATTTTCTTCTATCATCAGCTGGTGACTCCCAGGGCCTTCACATCATGCTTGCAAGCATCCTTGAAGTGGAGCTTTGGACATCCCACTGATCAGCTGGCTCCAGCTATCATACCATACAGAAAGTCCCTGGGTATGTGGCCGTCTTCCATCCTGTTTTAAGAACATAAGAAATAGGAGCAAGAGTACACCACACTGCCCACTGAGCCTGCTCCCTCATTCAATATAATCCTGGCTGATCTTGGGCTCCAGCTCCATTTTTCCACCCGCTCTCCACACCCTTTATTTCCCTGAGAGACCAAAAATCTGTCTAACCCAGCCTTAAATGTATTCGATGACAGAGCATCCACAACCCTCTGGGTAGAAAAATTCTAGAGATTCACAACCCTTTGAGTGAAGAAATTTCTCCTCATCTCAGTCCTAAACAATCAGCCCATTATCCTGAGACTGTGCCACTGCGTTTTAGATTCCCCGACCAGCGGAAACAATCTCTCATCATCTACCCCCTCAGAATTTTGTAGGTTTCAATGAGGTCGTCTCTCATTCCTCCAACGTAAGTATATCCTTTCCTAAATGTGGAGACCAAAACTGCACACAGTTCTCCAGGTGTGGTTTCACGAAAACCCTGTACAACTGTAGCAAAACTTTATTCTTGTACTCTAATCCCCTTATGATAAAGGCCAACATGCCATTTACCGTCCTAGTTGCTTGCTGTACCTATATGTTAACATTCTGCATTCCTTGTACGAGCACAGCCAAGTCTCTTTGAACATCCACACTTAAAAATTTCTCACCTTTTAAAAAATATCCTGCTTTTTTATTCTTAAGACCACAGTTTGAGTTAGTTAAAGACAGCCTGTACAGATTTGTAAAAGGCAGATGAAGCTTGACTAATGGAATCTTTTTGATGAAGTAACAGAGAAGGTTGGTAAAGTGAATGTAATGGATGTTGTCTATATAGATTTTAAGAAAGCATTTGACGAAGTGCCACAAAAAGTCCGATTAACAAAATTGAGGCTCATGGAATAGAGAGTCAGTGTCAAATTGGATGAAAATTTAATTTAAGGACAGAGAACAATGAGAACAAGTTGGTAAATAGTTACTTTTCAGACTGAAGGATGGTAGACAGTGGTGTTCCCCAAGCATCAGTGCACTGGTCTGCACTGTAGTGCTGTGTTTGGCTGCAGTAGAGTGCTTCACTTGGAGTTTGGTGACAGGGAGCTCGATGAGGAGGGAGTAGGTGCTCCTTTCTTTTTCTATCTTTCCTCAGAAAGAAGGGCAGCAGCCTTGGTAAGTAGGAACTGGTGAGTAAATTTTAAAAATGTAATATATTTTAAGTTCCTATACTTGGATTTAACTGAGAAGTGCCAGGAATAAGGAAAATTTAGGGCCAATGCAATAAAGTAATATAAATAATGCTAAGTAGAATAAAGTTAACGTAAGAGAATTAGAGATAAGACATGGAAGGGCAGCTCAGTCAAGCGGAATGCGTGTTCTGTAATATGCACAAAGTCATGGACGCTACCAGTGTCCTAGCTGACCACATGTGCAGGAAGTGCTGTCAGCTGCAGAAACTTGAGCTCCAGGTATCAGAGCTCGAGCGGTGGCTGGAGTCACTGCAGCACATTCGCAAGGCTGAGAGCTACGTGGATAGCATGTTCAGAGAAGTGGTCAGAGAGGTGAAGTTTAAGGGCCTGGAGACAGATGGAGAATGGGTGGCCACCAGGCAATCCAAGAGAAGTAAGCAGGTAGTGCAGGGGTCACGCTCACAGATCAGTTTTCGGTTTTGGAAGCTGGTGAGGGCACTGGTTCCTCAGAGTGCAGTCAGAGCCAAATTTGTGGCACAATGAGCGGCTCAGCTGTACAGGAGGGGAAAAAGAAGAAAGGAAGAGCAATAGTTATAGGATATTTATTCATTATAGAAACAGACAGGCATTTCTACGGCAAACAAGTCCAGAGCTCCCTGGATGAAAAAGGAGATTGAAATTAAGATAAGGAAGAAAAAGTGTGCGTATGACAGGTGTCAGGTAGAAAATACAATTGAGAACCAAGAGGAATACAGAAGGTTCAGACGGGAGGTGAGAAAGCATATTAGAGAAGCAAAGAAGGATTATGAGAAAAGACTGGCAGCCACCATAAAATGGAGTCCCAAAGTCTTCTATAGGCATATAAATAGTAAAATACGGAGGAGTAAGGCTGATAAGGGACCTAAAAGGGAATTTATACATGGAGAAAGGGGCCATGGCAGAGGTATTAAATGAATACTTTGCATCTGTCTTTACTAAGGAGGTAGACCATACCCAGGCCATGTTGACAGACAAGGAAACTCTGTCACTGGAAGGGTTCAAAATTGATAAGGAAGAGGTGTTGAATAGTCTGTTGGTATTTAAAGTTGACAAGGCACTGGCACTGGCCATAATCTTTCAGTCTTCACTAGACTCAGGGGTGTGCCAGAGGACTGGAGAATTACACTTTTGTTCAAAACGGTAAGGATAAGCCCAACAATTACAGACCAGTCAGTTTAACTTCAGTGGTGGGCAAGGTTCTGGAAACAATTATTCAAGATAGAATTAGTAGTCACATGGAAAAATATGGGTGTATAAGGAAGACCAGCATGGATTTCTAAAGCGGCAACCATGTTTAACTAACTTGCTGGAGTATTTTGAAGAGGTAACAGGAAAGGTCAATGAGGGTAATGCTGTTGATGTGGTGTACATGGACTTTGAAAAGGCATTTGGCACAGTGCCACACAACCAATTTGTGAGAAAAGTTATTGCTCATGGAATAAAAGGGACAGTAGCAACATGAATACAAAATTGGCTGAAAAATAGGAAGCAGAGAGTAATGGTCAATGGATGTTTTTCAGGTTGGAGGAAGTTTGTAGTGGAGTTCCCCAGGGGTCGGTATTGAGACACTTGCTTTTCCTGATATACATTAATTATCTAGATCTTGATGTGCAGGGGATAATTTCAAAGTTTGCAGATGATACAGAGTTTTGGAGTGTTGTGAACTGTGAGGAGGACAGTGTGGAACTTCAAGAGGACATAGACAAGTTGGTGGAGTGGGCAGGTAGGTGGCAGATGAAGTTCAATGTGGAGAAGTGTGAGGTGATGCATTTTGGTAGAAAGAACATGGACAGACAATGTAAAATAAGGTGCAGAATTTTGAAGGGGGTGCAGGAGTAGAAAGACTTGGATGTATATATGCATAGATCATTGAAGGTGGCAGGACAGGTCAAAAGCGCAATTAATAAAGCATATAATATCCTGGGCTTTATTAATAGGGGCATAGAGTACAAGGGCAAGAAAGTAATGCTGAATTTATATAAGACATTCATTAGACCTCATTTGAAATATTGTGTACAGTTCTGGCCGCCACGTTACAGGAAGGATGCGAACACATTGCAGAGAGTGCAGAAGAGGTTTACAAGAATGGTTCCAGCGATGAGAAACTTCAGCTATGAGGATAGATTGGAGAGGTTGGGACTGTTTTGCTTGGAGAGGAGAAGGCTGAGAGGAGACTTGACAGAAGTTTTCAAAATCATGAGGGGGCTGGACAGAGTAGATAGGGAGAAGCTGTTCTCAATTGTAAAAGGATCAAGAATGAGAGGGCACAGATTTAAAGTGATTTGCAAAAGAAACAAACGTGATGTGAGAAAAAGCTTTTTCACACAACGAGTGGTTCGGGTCTGGAATGCACTGCCTGGAAGTGTGGTGGAGGCAAATTCAATCAAGGCATTCAAGAGGGCATTAGATGATTATTTGAATAGAAACAAGGTCCAGGGGTACAGGGAAAAGGCAGGGCAATGGCACTAGGTCATAATGTTCATTTGGAGAGCCAGTGCAGACACAATGGGCTGAATGGCCTCCTTCTGTGCCGTTAGGATTCTGTGATTCTGTGATTCAGTGCTAGGAACATTCCTTTTTTTGCTATATATAAATATCTTGGATCTTGGAATACAGAGTAAATTTTCAAAATTTGACGATAATATCAAATGATGGATTGGCAAACAGTGAGAATGAGGCTAATCGACTGCAAAAGGACATAGATAGGGTAGCAGAATGGGCAGACAAGTGGCAGATGGAATGTTGTACAGGCATGTCGGAGGTGTGAGGTGATGCATTTTGGAAGAAGGCATTGCGAGAGGCAAAATTGACTCAATGGGTTGGTTTAATGTCCCCATGTGGAGGTAAGTTCAGAGACATTGAGGGTATTTCATTGGGCAGAAGGGTGTAGGGCAGAGATCCTACCACCTTCCTAACTCCCCACAATGAGGCTCAGGGTGGGAAGGGTGGAGGACAGCCATCCCACCCAGAAGCCAATTGAGGACCTTAAGTAACCACTTAAGGGCAACTTAAGGGCCTCATCCCACTGCTAATGGTATTCTATCAGTGGCGGGAAGACCAGCCAGCAAACCCCGTCGTGATTGCCGGTGGCCTACCATGAGAGGTCCCTTGTACCCGGACATCCCTTTCCATTGCTGTCAACCTCCCACGCCCCCCACCCTCGCCGACAACCCCTCCCTGGTACTCCTATCTCATCCCACTTATCTCTCTCCAGGAATCCAGTGTCAGTCCCTGGTGAAGATAAATTACAATATTAGCAGTGGCCACCACTCCCAGTGGCACTGCTGGTACTGGAGAGCTGCAGGCCTCTGGTTGGGATTTTCATCCTGATCAGGGCTTAATTGGGTTGCAGGACCAACACTGTCCAAGTAAGTGCCGATTATCTTGAAATAGCTTCGGTCTCTCAAAAACGTTCAATGTGGGGTTCCCACCATTTTTTAAAATTCATTCACAGGATGAGCTTCGCTGGCTCAGCCAGCATTTATTGCCCATCCTAAGTTGCCCTTGAGAAGGTGGTGGTGAGCTGCCTTCTTGAACCGCTGCAGCCTATGTGTTGTAGGTACACCCACAGTGCTGTTAGGAAGGGAGATCCAGGATTATGACCCAGTGACAGTGAAAGAACAGCAATATATTTACAAGTCAGGGTGGTGAGTGACTTGGAGGGGAACTTCCAGATAGTAGTGTTGCCATCTATCTGCTGCCCTTGTCCTTTTAGATGGTAGTGGTCGTGGGATTGGAAGATGCTGTGTAAGATGCCTTGGTAAATCCCTGCAGTGCATCTGTAGGTGGTACACACTACTGCTACTGTACATCGCTGGTGGAGGGAGTGAATGTTTGTGGATATGGTGTCAATCAAGCGGGCTGCTTTGTCCTGGACAGTGTCAAACTTCTTGAGTGTTGTGGGAGCTGCACTCATCCAGGCAAGTAGGAAGTATTCCATCACACTCCTGACTTGTGCATTGTAGATGGCGGACAGGCTTTGGGGAGTCAGGAGGTGAGTTACTCGTTGCACTATTCCTAGCCTCTGATCTGCTCTTGTAGCCACAGTATTTATATGGCTAGTCCAGTTCAGTTTCTGGTCAATGTTTACCCACAGGATGTTGATAGTGAGAGATTTAGCGATGGTAATGCCATTGAACATGAAGGGGTGATGGTTGGATTCTCTCTTATTGGAAATGGTCATTGCCTGACACCTGTGTGGCACGAATGTTACTTGCCACTTGTCAGCCCATTGGATATTGTCCAGGTCTCGCTGCATTTGGACATGAACTGCTTCAGTATCTGAAGAGTCGCAAATGGTTTTGAACATTGTGCAATCACCAGCGAACACTCCCACTTTTGACCTTATGATGAAAGGAAGGTCATTGATGAAGCAGCTGAAGCCAGTTGGGCATAAGATGCTACCCTGAGTAACTCCTGCAATGATGTCCTAGAGCTGAGATGACTGACCTCCAACAGCCACAACCTTCTTCCTTTGTGCTAGGTATGACTCCAACCAGCGGAGAGTTTTCCCCTGGATTCCCATTGATTCCAGTTTTGCTAGGGCTCCTTGAAGCCACACTCAGTGAAATGCTGCCTAGATGTCAAGGTCAGTCATTCTCACCTCACCTTGGGAGTTCAGCTCTTTTGTCCATGTTTGAACCAAGGCTATAATGAGGTCAGACACTGGGTGGCCCTGGCGGAACCCAAACAGAGCATCAGTGAGCAGGTTATTGCTAAGCAAGTGCTGCTTGATAGCACTGCTGATGAGCCCTTCCATTATTTTACTGATGATGAAGAGTAGACTGATGGGGCGGTAATTGGCCAAATTGGATTTGTCCTGCTTTTTGTGTACAGGACACACCTGGGCAATTTTCTACATAGCCAGATAGATGCTAGTGTTGTAGCTGTACTGGAACAGCTTGGCTAGGGGCGTGGCAAATTCTAGAGCACAAGTCTTCAGTACCATTGCAGAATGTTGTCAGGGCCCATAGCCTTTGCAGAATCCAGTGCCTTCAGCCATTTCTTGATATCACGAGGAATAATCGAATTGGCTGAAGACTGGCATCTGTGATGCTGGGGACCTCCAGAGGAGGCGGAGATGGATCATCCACTCGGAACTTCTGGCTGAAGATTGTAGCAAATGCTTCAGCCTTACCTTTGGAATGATGTGAGCTGTTTAATTGTCCACCACCATTCATGACCTGTTGTGGCAGGACTGCAGAGCTTACACCTGATCCTTTGGTCGTGGGATCGCTTAGCGCTGTCTATCACTTGCTGCTTATGCAGTTTGGCACGCAAGTAATCCTGTGTTATAGTTTCACCAGGTTGGCACCTCATTTTTAGATATGCCTGGTGCTGCTCCTGGCATGTCCTCCTACACTCTTCATTGAACCAGGGTTGATCCTCTGGCTTGATGGTATTGGTAGAGTGGGTGATATGCCGGGCCATGAGGTTACAGATTGTGTTCAAGTACAGTTCTGCTGCTGCTGATGGCCCACAGTGCCTCATGGATGCACAGTCTTGAATTGCTAGATCTGTTTGAAATCTATCCTATTTAGCACAGTGGTTAGTGCCACACAACACAATGGAGGGTATCCTCAATGTGAAGGCGGGACTTCATCTCCACAATGACTGTGCGGCGGTCACTCCCACCGATACTGTCATGACGGAAGCATCTGTGGTTGGCAGATTGGTGAGAATGAGGTCAAGTATGTTTTTCCCTCTTGTTGGTTCCGTCACCACCTGTTGCAGACCCAGTCTGGTAGCTATGTCACTTAAGACTCGGCCAGCTTGGTCAGTAGTGGTGCTACTTAACCACTCTTGGTGTTGAGCATTGAAGTCCCCCACACAGAGTACATACTGCACCCTTACCACCCTCAGTGCTTCCTCCAAGCGGTGTTCAATATGGAGGAACACTGAATCATCAGCTGAGGGAGGGCGGTATGTGGAAATCAGCAGGAGGTTTCCTTGCCCATGTTTGACCTGATGCCATGAGACTTGATGGGGTCCGGAGTCGATGTTGAGGACTCCCAGGGCAACTCCATCCCGACTGTATACCACTGTGCCGCCATGTCTGCTGGATTGATCCTGTCGGTGGGACAGGATATACCCAGAGATGGTGGTGTCTGGGACATTATCTGTAAGATAATCTGTAAGGCAAGGATGTGAACCTCACTTCAAACGTTAAATTCCACCCAATTTCACAGTTCTAAAGAGTATGCAGGAACAGAGAAACATGGGGGTGCATGTGCTTAGATCTTTGAAGTTGACAAGACATATTGAGAGAGTGGTTAGCAAAGCATGTGGGCTCTTGGACTTCATAAATAGAAGCATTGAGTACAAAAGGAGGAAAGTTATTCAAAGCCTTTGTAAAACTCTTGGTAGGCCATGACTAATGTACTGTGCCTGGTTATGGTCACCATCTTTTAAGACGGATTTGAGTGCCCTTGAGAGGATGCAGACGAAATTTACCAGAATGATTCCAGGCATGGGGTATTTTAGTCACAAGGTTAGGTTGGAAATTCTTGGAAATCCTTTGTTCTCCTCGCAGCAAAGGAAATTGAGAGGAATTTTAATGAAGGTTTTCAAGATTGTGAATTGTGACAGGTTTGGATAAGGTAGACAAGGGAAATTGCTCCCATTGGCTCATGGTACAAGGAGTAGGAATCACATATTTAATATTTTGGCCAAGAGGATCAGGGGGAATGTGAAGAATAGCATTTTACTCAGTGAATGGTACTGACCTGAAACTGAAATTGGATGGGCAATTGAAGGAAATAAACTTGTAGGACTATGGGAATAGAATGAGAGAATGGGACTGACTGGATTACTCCGCAGAGAGCTGGCATAGATTCAATGGGCCAAAGGGCCACCTTCTGTGCCATAAATTACTCTAAATTCAGTTAATCAATGCTCATAAACCTCCCCGGCTGTAGTGAGATTTGAGCTTGTGGCCTGAATTTTCCGTTTGTTGGGCATGCGCGATCGGCGGGTCCGGAAGCGGATGGGAAATGAGCCTCCGGCTATGATCAGTCCTTGACCGCAATTTCACACTGGCAGGCAAATTAACAGCCAGCCAGCATGAAACGCATACTGAGACATGCTTAGCCCTGCTGGGGTGGGTGCGGGGAGAGGGCAGGTGCTGACCTAACTGAGGGTGCGGGTGAGCACTCTGGGTGAGCTCCCTGAAGACAGACTGCTGCTCCAGGGAGCTGCAGACCTCCACAGAATAAAGGAAATGACAAAAATGCTGCAAAATATGTCCATGCAGCAGAATCAAGCACCTGAAAAAATACCTCATAAAACAACAGTCCCCAGATGTCTCTTTTTATTTTATTTCCCTCTGGAGATTTCATCCTGCCCTGGATCGAGGTTCAAGCAAAAATGTGAATGCCACCTGGGAGAATGGCCGGTCTGTCAACTGTAAATGTGGATGGTCCACCAAAAATCACTGTTAGTTGTATCATTAATGGGCTTAATTTCCCGCTTAATTGTCAGTGGGTGTCCCTCCGACCACCTTGCGCATCCGCCAAGCGAGATATCACGTGAGCACGCGATGACATCGGGACGCTTGCACGATGTTATCTCATGCTATTTTACATCTGTCCAGGTCAGACATACGCCCACCTGTGGGATTTAAAACTCTGGCCCATGTCTCTGGATTACTAGTCCAGTAACATAGCCATTAGGCCACTTTAACACACGTGCATAAGCATTAAAACGTGACCAAGACATTTGACCATCAGCCTATAAATCCTTCCAATACTCCTGATGGTAAGAGTGGGAAAGTTTCCTGGTCAGCCATACTGCAGAAGGCAATGGCAAACAACTGCAGTATTTTACAAAGCATCATCATGGAACAATCTAATGGAAGTCCATGGTTGCCAATGGCTTCTTAGGACATGGCACCTGAAGGAGGAAGACAATGCTTCAGGGCATTTGGCTAGGGTGAATTATTTTCTAAAATTTTTACTCTCATTCTTCCTCTAGCCTCAAATATTGAAAATACATGGATGATCTGACAGAATCTAGGACACAAGGTGTAGTCAGTGAGGTACCAAAAACTATTGGCACTCTCCTTGAATGGTATGGGGAAAGCAGTATGCAATTAAATGCTATTAAATGCCATGTGAGTTGACTTTGGTAGACATGAGCACATGCTGCATATGCCCCTTGGCATAAGTATAGGCAATTACACCCTGACAGGGGTAAAAGCCTTGAAAATCCTGGGCATACACACTTAAGCCAACTTGAAATGGGATAGCCAAATGGATGGTAAACAAAGATTTATTCTCAGATCCCTCTTCCTTTTCAGACCCCCTGTCCCCAACCTATTGTGATCTACATTGGCTATGCCTGTCCCTTGGTTAAATATACTATGCCTGTGTAACACTCTGGCCTCACACATGCACAAACCAGCCAGTTTGAAAGAATACAGGAGTGCATGCTGAGATTGATCTTACACCCTCAGTACAACTATTAACTCATCCTGTTTGTTGCATTTTGAGCTTTTTAACATTGTCATATGGCTGGTACTGAGTTCAGAAAATCCCGATGCAATCTACCCAATTTCAGAAGTGGTTACCACTACCATGTCCAGTGCAATCAAGGCAATCCAAAAGTTTGACTAAATTCAACCCATGGGATGCAGAATAGAATGGTAGCCCTATTCCTTACATGGTTCAGATCCTCAGTGAAGTACATTTAAATGTCATCACTTATGTACTTGAGTGCCTGTAATTTTTTTTTTACTTTTCACTTACAGGATGTGGGCATCACTGGCTAGATCAGCATTTATTGCCCATCCCTAATTGCCCTTGAGAAGTTGGTGGTGAGCCACCTTCTTGAACTGCTGCAGTCCATGTAGTGTAGGAACAGCTGCAATGCTGTTAGGGAGGGAGTTCCAGGATTTTGACCCAGTGACAGTGAAGGAACGGTGATACAGTTCCAAGTCAGGATGGGTGTGTGGCTTGGAGGGGAACTTCCAGGTGGTGGTGTTCCCATTCAGCTGCTGCCCTTGTCCATAAAGGTGGTAGTGGTCATGGGTTTGGAAGATGCTATCGAGGGAGACTTGGTGAGTTGCTGCAGTAGAAATGTGTATTGGTTTGTGATTTTAAAATAATTTTAGTTCAACATTACCATTCTTTTAAATCCCATCCACCACTTCCATGTTATCTGCTGATTCTTTTGTCTATTTTTGTTACTATATGATTGTTAAATGTTTTCAACCTGATTACTTTGTTTATATGAATTTTTTAATGTAAATTACACAACATTTCCGCCTTCAGTCTGAGAACATTTTCCACCAATATATCATTTTAAAAGAATCAGAACTGTGAATGAAAATGCTATATGTCACTGTATTCAGGGGTTTTTCTAATAATCTTTCACACAAAAGGATTAATAATTGACAGCTTATTTAGAAATAATTATCAAAAAATGAAGAAATTCTACAACCAGTCTTTTGAATTTTTGAAATAATAACATTCTTGAGATCAGCCTAGCAGCTGATTGAACATGAATAAACCTTCCCTGCTGACATTACTCTTTATGAAAAATTTTGAGAAATATCAATGAACTAACTGGATGGATTCAAAACAAGCTGATTTAGTCAAATATATGGAAACTATAAAAACTCTAAGGGTACAATTTTTAGCTCGGCAGGTGGGCGCACGCCTGACATCATCGCAAACCAGCATGATATTTCAGTCAGTGGCCACGTGCCGGAGTCGGCAACGTGCCCACCGACAATTAAAAGGCCGAATAAAGCCATTAAAAAGTTAATTAAATGAAACTTTTTGCTGCCTGTTCAACCTTATGGTTGGCGGGAGGGCAAAAAGGCCAAGGAGTGGCCTTTGCACTTTTCTGGAAACCTCATCCACGGATGGGATGAGGTTTCCAAAAGCAAATAAAAATCAAATGCAACTTTATTTTTCCATTAATAACATGTCCCTGCTCATGTGACAGAGTCACATGAGGGGACATATTTCCTTACATTTTTATTTTTAAAATTACCTTTTCTCATATATCTTCATCTTCCTGATGCAGCTTTCTGCCTCAGGGAGATTATGTAGTGCGAACACACGCACATTCGCGAAAGTTGTGCTCACCCTCCTCCCCTCACCCACACAGGCAGCGCTGAGCGCTGCCGCTCGCATGTCATGCTGGGCAGGCCTTAATTGGTCCGCTTGCATGAAATTACCTTCCGGGCCCAATCGCAGGTGGCAGTCCACTTCCCGACCACCCTCGCCCGCCCCCGTCGAGCTCGCATGCCAAGGGCAAAATTCTGGCCTGTGTATTTTGCTTTGCAATACGTATCAGCTCTACCACTTGCCATTGAAGATGATGCATTTTTTTAATAGTATAAAATGCCACAAGCAGCAGTAGATCATCAGTACTTCACCCAAATGGCTGATTTTGTTGTGAGGATAGTCAACGAGAGTGGCAAGGTATTCAGATATAGAGTGTTATTATCGACCACAATACCCACATGTGACTGCTAGCAGGGGCTACTAATAGCAATTCAGCCCAAGGTTCTGAGGTTTCAAAGCATCATCACTAAATTTGAGATAATCAACTCAGCACAGAGCAGAGGCTGAACCTCGGGTCTTCCTGGTCTTACAGCTTAACAGTATACCTTAAAATATGCAAATACAATGCCTAAAATACAAACATTGAAATTACTTTCCCAGCTAAGAGGATCCTCTATTTACCAGTAGAAGAATAACATGGCAGAATGCATAATCTTGTTTAGATAAAAAGAGAACAAAGAGAAGACATTTATTTTTGTATAAAAATGTTGTATTTGATATTACATTAATTCTGAGAAGGTTACCATTTCACCTGAAACAACACAAAAAGTATTTTATCACCAGCATATTTCTACATATTAGTAATTTTTCTGTTAGCAAGTCATACCATCAACTGTAGTATCACAAATAAACAAAAAAATTGCCAGCCTACAATGTTTGTATTTGGTTCTATTGCACAGGAAGCAAAGTTTGTAATTGTGAGTTCATGCACTATGTGTGACACAATATTGACATTAAAAAGTATATTAAAACCTGGCCAGCAAGAGTACTCCACAGGACAAAACAGATAATTATATCAAACAGGAATTCTGCTTTATTCAGTGACTCTACCATCACTACCTTATACAGCGATGACTCCTTCCCTTTCCTCAGGTACACTCTCAGTCATTTCTGTGATGGACACACCTGTCTCCCTCGAGGCCTCGGCTACCATCTCAGCAGCTGGCACGCTGTCAAGCTGCTGACTGGTGACAACACACTCCTCGTTTGCTGGAGCAACTATTTTTGTTTGGCTGGCCTCTTCCTCACTTTTGCTAATTGTGCCATTTTGACATTTATTGTCACACTCTTCCTGTTCATCTTGCCCATTCTCTTTTTCACAAATATCATTGTTGCCACTGGCCTCATTGATTATATTTTCTGGAACAGTGTTACCCCCAGCACTCCCACCCACTTCCGCACATTTCTCGATTTCAGCATTTGTTACACAAATGTAGTCTTGTACTGCTTCAGCTGCAGGCTCACTTTCCTTTCCATTTCCCTCTGTTTTCAAGGATATTCCCTTTTCAGCATTTTCTTTGTCACCATTCTTTGCAACATTTTGTTCCTGTTTTTCTTTTTCATTGGAATCTCCTGCAGAGTTCTTCACTTGAACAGTCACTTTGCCATTTTTATCTTTTAAGCAATTTTTGTCTTGCTTGCTTGGCTTGTCATCTTTTGTTGATCTTTTCTGGAGGCAAGAGAGAAAAAAGCATTCACTTGATGCCAGCATTGTCTGCAGTTTAATTTCCAAGCTGCATTTATGATCTTTGCTTCTCCGACAGCAAAGTAGCATACCTTTCGAATGGCCATTGTGAGGGAATGTTTAACTGCCTAAAGACAGCAAACCGGAGCAATTCAAACAAACGCCTTTTCAATGTTTCTGAACAGCCCACAGCATTGCATGCTCAATTTAGCTTTGATAATGCTGCAACTCAGGGCAGCTTAAGCAGAATAAACACAGAATGCTTTAGGTGTCTACAGCATTTGTTCAAATAATTAAACCTGGTGCTTTTCATATGACCCAATCAGTTTTCTTGGTCTTTTTCTTACTGCAGAAGAGTTGATTAAAACCCTGTTTCCCTTAGTGTTCTACTAAGGAAGGGGTGAAAGGCACATGGGCTGCTTTGGCAGTTGGGAAATGAGTTTGAGTAGAAAAGCACTCATCCTTGTGAAAGGGGAAGGATTTTAAATCTGTTGCACGTTGTGCCCCTTTAGAATGACGTTGCCATAAAATTGATTCTCGTGTTAGAATTATTTGCCTGACCTCCCGAGGCAGAGGAGTACAGGCCAGGTGGGTCAAAGATATATCTAAAAGTTCCAGGGAGAGATTTAAACATTTCAGAAGGATCTCCACTGTTTGTTACCGATAGCAAATCAGAAATATATTTTTAAAAAGCACATCTATAAATAGCAACTTGGAGAAATCTTTCCTGCAAGTGATCAAAAATATAATAATGGTCAGCAAAATTCAGAGTTCAAAAATCAGTAACCACTTCTGCAGAAGTGCTTAAGGTCATATTACTCCATGTAGCAAAACAAATAAACTCAAGTATAAAGTGCGGAACACTGATTTATACTCATGACAAGATTCTCAACAAAACGAGCAAGTTGGGGTAAATATGACTTGCAGTATCCTTTCTATTATAGGTAACATTATTTTTCTGCTTTAACCCCTTCAGTTCAGCCTTCCCCCACTAATTAATGCGAGCACCCAACTTTTAACTCCTCCCCTGGATCCGTCATTTGTATCCATTTTCCCTTTTCCTTATGGAGATTACTTCAATAGCCCCTCCCCCTCCCCAAAGGCTGCTGTTGATGGAATTAATTTAGACTCCTGTTATTATGAGACTTCATGCATACAGAATGAAATAATAATAAATTTATATGGCTGGGGAAGCAGTTATAGTTCGATGTTGAGGCTAACAATCCATTCAACAGCTTCATCTAACACAACATAAATGGTTGTGGTGCTACTAGGAATGGGCCATTCAGAGCAGAAGTTAAATGTGTGGCCAATGGTCTGACTTGGGTGGTCTCAGTCACAATTTTAGCCGCTCCTCATGTTCCACTTGCCAGTGGCCACATCTTTCCTGGCCCATTCTCAAGCAGTTGAGGACTCTCCAGGTTTTGTGTGGAAGGTTAAAACCTGGGACTTCACCCATGTGGGTCAGTTACCAGAAAGCAATGACTTCCACTAACAGCACTGCTCAGGCACGAGCAACACAGAGATGATAAGTAAGATAAAAACAAAAAAACTGCGGATGCTGGAAATCCAGAAACAAAAACAAAAACAGAATTACCTGGAAAAACTCAGCAGGTCTGGCAGCATCGGCGGAGAAGAAAAGAGTTGACGTTTCGAGTCCTCATGACCCTTCGACAGAACTTGAGTTCGAGTCCAAGAAAGAGTTGAAATATAAGCTGGTTTAAGGTGTGTGTGTGGGCGGCGGAGAGAGAGAGAGAGAGAGAAGTGGAGTGGGGGTGGGGGTGTGGTTGTAGGGACAAACAAGCAGTGATAGAAGCAGATCATCAAAAGATGTCAACAATAGTACAAAAGAACACATAGGTGTTAAAGTTAAAGTTGGTGATATTATCTAAACGAATGTGCTAATTAAGAATGGATGGTAGGGCACTCAAGGTATAGCTCTAGTGGGGGTGAGGAGAGCATAAAAGATTTAAAAAAATTTTTTTTTTTAAAAAAATAATGGAAATAGGTGGGAAAAGGAAAATCTTTATAAGTTATTGGAAAAAAAGGAAGGGGGAAACAGAAAGGGGGTGGGGATGGGGGAGGGAGCTCACGACCTAAGTTGTTGAATTCAATATTCAGTCCGGAAGGCTGTAAAGTGCCTAGTCGGAAGATGAGGTGTTGTTCCTCCAGTTTGCGTTGGGCTTCACTGGAACAATGCAGCAAGCCAAGGACAGACATGTGGGCAAGAGAGCAGGGTGGAGTGTTAAAATGGCAAGCGAGAGGGAGATTTGGGTCATTCTTGCGGACAGACCGCAGGTGTTCTGCAAACAGTCGCCCAGCTTACGTTTGGTCTCTCCAATGTAGAGGAGACCACATTGGGAGCAACAAATGCAGTAGACTAAGTTGGGGGAAATGCAAGTGAAATGCTGCTTCACTTGAAAGGAGTATTTGGGTCCTTGGATGGTGAGGAGAGAGGAAGTGAAGAGGCAGGTGTTGCATCTTTTGCGTGGGCATGGGGTGGTGCCATAGGAGGGGGTTGAGGAGTAGGGGGTGATGGAGGAGTGGACCAGGGTGTCCCGGAGGGAGCAATCCCTATGGAATGCCGACGGGGGGGTGAAGGGAAGATGTGTTTGGTGGTGGCATCATGCTGGAGTTGGCGGAAATGGCGGAGGATGATCCTTTGAATGCGGAGGCTGGTGGGGCGATAAGTGAGGACAAGGGGGACCCTATCATGTTTCTGGGAGGGAGGAGAAGGCGTGAGGGCGGATGTGCGGGAGATGGGCTGGACACGGTTGAGGGCCCTGTCAACGACCGTGGGTGGAAAACCTCGGTTAAGGAAGAAGGAGGACATGTCAGAGGAACTGTTTTTGAAGGTAGCATCATTGGAACAGATGCGACGGAGGCGAAGGAACTGAGAGAATGGGATGGAGTCCTTACAGGAAGCGGGGTGTGAGGAGCTGTAGTCGAGATAGCTGTGGGAGTCGGTGGGTTTGTAATGGATATTGGTGGACAGTCTATCACCAGATATTGAGACAGAGAGGTCAAGGAAGGGAAGGGAACTGTCAGAGATGGACCACGTGAAAATGATGGAGGGGTGGAGATTGGAAGCAAAATTAATAAATTTTTCCAAGTCCCGACGAGAGCATGAAGCGGCACCGAAGTAATCATTGATGTACCGGAGAAAGAGTTGTGGAAGGGGGCCGGAGTAGGACCGGAACAAGGAATATTCCACATACCCCATAAAGAGACAGGCATAGCTGGGGCCCATGCGGGTACCCATAGCCACACCTTTTATTTGGAGGAAGTGAGAGGAGTTGAAGGAGAAATTGTTCAGCATGAGAACAAGTTCAGCCAGACGGAGGAGAGTAGTGGTGGATGGGAATTGTTCGGGCCTCTGTTCGAGGAAGAAGCTAAGGGCCCTCAGACCATCCTGGTGGGGGATGGAGGTGTAGAGGGATTGGACGTCCATGGTGAAGAGGAAGCGGTTGGGGCCAGGGAACTGGAAATTGTTGATGTGACGTAAGGTGTCAGAGGAATCACAGATGTAGGTGGTAAGGGACTGGACAAGGGGAGAGAGAAGGGAGTCAAGATAACGAGAAATGAGTTCTGTGGGGCAGGAGCAAGCTGAGACGATCGGTCTACCGGGGCAGTTCTGTTTGTGGATTTTGGGTAGGAGATAGAAGCGGGCCTTCCAAGGTTGGGCGACTATCAGGTTGGAAGCTGTGGGAGGGAGATCCCCAGAGTAGATGAGGTCAGTGACAGTCCTGGAAACAATGGCTTGATGTTCAGTGGTGGGGTCATGGTCCAGGGAGAGGTAGGAGGAAGTGTCTGCGAGTTGACGCTCAGCCTCCGCGAGGTAGAGGTCAGTGCGCCAGACAACAACAGCACCACCCTTGTCAGCGGGTTTGATGACAATGTCAGGGTTGGACCTGAGAGAATGGAGTGCAGTAAGTTCAGAGAGAGACAGGTTAGCATGGGTGAGAGGAGCAGAGAAATTGAGACGACTAATGTCGCGCCGACAGTTCTCAATGAAAAGATCAAGAGAATGTAAGAATCCAGAGGGAGGGGTCCAGGTGGAGGGAGAATATTGGAGATGGGTAAAAGGATCCGTTGAACTGGGAGAGGACTCCTGCCCAAAGAAGTGAGCCCGGAGACGAAGACGGCGGAAGAAGAGTTCAGCATCATGCCGAGCCCGAAATTCATTGAGGTGAGGGCATAAGGGTATGAAACTAAGTCCTTTGCTGAGCACTGAACGTTCAGCATCAGAGAGGGCAAGGTCAGGGGGTATAGTGATAAGTAAGGTTGTTTGTGGTGAGGAGTGTGGTAATAGATAAGGGAAAAGGGAATGGATGTCAGTGACAGGGGAGGGAAAAGCAAATGATGGCAATGAAGGGGAGAAGGAAGGCGGTATTGAAAAAGAGGGGGCAGTACCAAAAGCTGGGAGCAGTGTCATTCAATTCAAGCATATGTTTGATGCAGCACTTTCAGGAGAGGGTTAATGTAAATATCACATTGCTTTTGTGTGACCTCACCATGATGATTATTAAATGCTGCTGTAAAAGCTCCAGTCCCTCCTGGTAATGAAGACAGTGGCTGGGATTTTCCAGCCATGGGAGATTCAGTGGCCCAGCCAAAAGTCCATTGTCAGTGGGACCGGACACTCCAGGCAGCGGGCGAGGCTGGAAAATCCCACCCAGTGATCCTTTAAATGTGAGTCAAATAGCATTCGGTAACCCTGGTCTTCAATCAAGTGTTGAACTTGAATGGGTTAAGAAGAACTGTGTTTGGCAAACAGTTTTAGGTTGATCATTTAAAATAGCCTAATGCATAAGGATACAGCTGTGCAAATCCTTTGTATGGTTACACTTGCTGCCAAGGAAAACAAAGAGAGGAATGTAAGGCTACTTACCTTTGATTCTTTCTTCTTTTCTTTGTGGGGTAATGAGGGTCTCTGAAGGAAAACAATCTGTTTAGTAGCAAGATTCCCTTCACTGAAAAAAACACCACCAAGGAGGTTAGACATGAGCCTTTCTCATTTACAAAGTCTAATCAAACCTATCAAAAGCAAATTAAATGTATTCAAAGGCCTTTTGTCATCAGTTTCAATAACATGTAACCCCTGACACATTCTAGACTGTACATATTATTTAAAAATACAATAGCTCAAATTGCTTGTGCAAATGCAGACAGAGCTTGTCCTCAAATATACCATTTCCTCTCTACCTGTCCCTCTCAATTCTGTTCCCTAGAATCACCTGGTAGAAGGTAACATTAGGCACAGGGTAGCAGTAATAATGGTCCAAAATAACAATGAAGGGAGAGGGCCTACCTCTCACAGTTTGCCTTTCATTCAATTGTCTATTTAAATCTACAGGCCTGCAGCTCTTGCCATCTGCAGGGCTCTCCTGACTGCTCTGGAGAGCTGCTTTTACTCAATGATATTGGTTGAGTCCAACTTAGCGGTAGAAATCCCACCATGGGAAAGCAATGGTGTCAGAGGACTGGGTGCAAGTCCCACCATGTCTAAACACCATAACTTCAAAAGAAGTTTGTTATATTTCCTTTGTTATGAAACTTTCCATTGAAAGTATTACAATAAAAAAAGACCCAGTTAATTTAAAAAACCTTGTTTTCTGTGATATGCAATAGAGGCAGATGGGAACGTGGCAAAATAATCATCTAAAAAATATCCTGGTAAACATATTATAGTACAAAATTGAACAAGTAAAATAATATGTGATAGATTTTCACTTACAGTGATGGCAGAAAATGGATAGTACTGAATTGGCAGCAGGCATACCTAAGAATAAGATGTCCACCCGATGAAGCTACAACACAGGACTATTTGCATGCCAAACTGTGGAAGCAGCATGCAATACATAGAGCTAAGCAATTCCACAACCAATGGATCAGATCAAAGTTCTGCAGTTCTGCTGCATCCAGTCATAAATGGCGGTGGACAATTAAACAACTAACCAGAGGAGGTAGCTCAACAACTATCCCCATCCTCAATGATGGGGGAGCCCAGCGCATCAGTGTAAAGGACAGGAAGCATTTGCAACCATCTTCAGCCAGAAGTGCCAAGTGGATGATCCATCTTGGTCTCCTGCGGAGGACCCCAGCATCGCAGATGCCAGTTCACAGGCTATTCAATTCACTTCATGTGATATCAAGAAAGAGCTGAAGGCATTGGATACCGCAAAGGCTATGGGCCCTGACAACATCCCTGACAACACAAGTACTGAAGACTTGTGCTCTAGAACTAGCTGTGCCCCTAGCCAATCCATTCCAGTACAGCTTCATCACTGGCATCTACCCAACAATCTGGAAAATTGCCCAGGTATGTCCTGTTCACGAAAAGCAGGACAAATCCAACCCAGCCAATTACCGCTCCATCAGTCTACACTCGATCATGAGCAGAATGATGGAAGGTGTCATCGACAGTACTATCAAGTGGCACTTGAACTGACCAATGTCCTGCTCACTAATGCTCGATTTGGGTACCCTCTGGATGGCTCAGCTCCTGACCTCATTACAGCCTTAGTCCAAATGTGAATAAAAGAGCTGAACTTAAGAGGTGAGGTGAGAGTGATGGCCCTTGACATCAAGGCATCATTTGAACAAGTGCGGCATGAGTGCCATGATGTCTCAGGCCTTTGTGCTGATGTTCACATCCATGGAAAGATTGTCCTCCTAAATGGAGCATCAAATGCAGCAAGCAACTGAGGGCATGCTTGCTCTGACCAGTGGCCTGCAGGCTCAGTATCCCAGCTTAAACACGATTAAGGAAAACCTCACCTTGGCCATTCCAAGCCTTACTGACATGCAACAAAATCCTCTCCAGCTCTTGGCTAGCAAGGAACTATGGATGGAACATGAAAGGGAAGATGAAGAAAGGGCAGATGGAAGATGGGGACTCATGCTCATATGTGGTGTGCGGCTCACTATGTGATAACCCAACTGCCTGTTTTGGGTTACCATTGAGATGTGCCTATCTGAGCTGGTGGAGGGCGAGCATGAGTCATGTGATAATGAATCCTCAGAGTGAGTGACCTCCTCTGAGCAGTCTTCATATTCCTCCAGCACCACCTCCTAAGGAACACTTGTAGGGCTTCTGACATCAAGTCAACATGCGTAAGGTGTTGAACGCCATGGTCAGAATTTTGCCCACATGGGGCGGGTTCTGTGGGGGTGGGCAGGAGTGGTTGGGAAGCCGACTGCTGCCTGCGATCAGGGCTGGACCGTGGATTCATGCTGGCAGGCCAATTAAGACATGTTAGAAATTAGTATAAAAATTTTTCACTTTATTTTTAAAGACGGATCAAAACCTCATAAGGTTGGACAGGCAGCGAAAAATTTCATTTAATTACATTGTTAATGGCCTCAATAGGCCTTTTAGTTGTCTGCGTGTGGGCTGCCAACTCCCGCGTACGCCTGTCCACCGAAGTATCGCGCACATTCCAAACGCTCACCCGATGTCATCGTGTGCCATTCTACTCTCATTCAGGTTGGGCATGGCCTTCCCAATGAGCTAAAAATTCTGGCCCATGTGTGATATATAATTCTGCCACCATATAGCTAGGAGATTTCCATCTCTCCATTGTCATGTATGTTGAAATTTGGCTTATCTCCATTGTGTCCCCCTCCATTGCTGTCATGGTGGAGACGACTAATGGGCCAATTCCACTTCTTTGTCTGTCCCTGCTGTCCTGTTCTCTCTTCTCCTCCAAGGAGAGATAGAAGAGACCAATGAATGTGAGCTTGTGGAATGTTTTGAGAGGATGGAAGGGCAACCTTTGTGAAAGGTCACAGTGATGGATGGGTGTCATGTTGCAATAAGATAAGGGTGTCAGTGTTGGCTGGTCAGATGGGGATGTGAGGAGAAGCCTCAAGAGAGATGCATGAATGCACTTGCAAGATGTGCTTGTCTAAGGGCTGCTGCACAGAAGGCTGGAGAAGGCAGAGTGAGGGGATTTACACTGAAATGTGGATTGACAGTCACTTTTCCCTTCCCTGATGACATCAATCAACCTCTTGTGGCAATATATCCTGAAGCAAGACACCACACTCCTGCTGCTGACCTCCTCTACCACTTCCAAGCATGCCTGATGTTCATTGTGGCTCCCATTTGCCGCCAGTTCATAGGGAAAAGAAGCTTCCTGCAGGCCCTCACGACCCTTAGCATGATGTCCAAGGTGCATCGGAGCAATGTAGTGCAGCCCCTAGGCTCCCAATCGGTAGTTTATCTATCCTATCAATTCCCTTAATACCTTTGTAACTTCAATCAAGTCACCCTTAGCCTTCCAAATTGCCAGGGTTATGATATTTGTTTGTGTAATCTGTCCTCCTAATTTAACCCTTGGAGTCCAGGCATCATTCTGGTAAATCACACTGCTCTCCCTCCAAGGTCAATATATGTTTCAATAAGATTTGGTGCCCACCTTTCTCAAAGTTTGCTCTAACCAGGGCTATACATAGCCCTATTCAGATGTGGTCTAACCAGGGTTTTGTACAGCTGTAGTTCGATACAACTGTTCGTTGCATATTGCTGTGGTGGTTTGGAAGGAGTTAATACATAAAGGTTTATGATACAGTGACCTTGATTTCCTCTGACTGACAACCTCGTGGTCGATGTTGTCTGTGGGTGAGTTTGCAGCAGGGATAGCCTGCCTCCTTAAACTTCAACCCCCGGCGACAGTTCTCTTCAGACAGTCTCAAGCAGGTACAGCTATATCAGTAAACTCATGTGTAAAATGATGGTTAATGCAAGCAGCCCACCGCTGATTAAGTGCACCTCCCTGGCATTCCTCCTTTCAGCTTCCTCTTGCACATCCAAAATATGCAAGCAAAAGGAGCAATAAGTGCAGGCGTCATTTTATCTATTTTTAATTTAATGCTGTAAGGGTGGCCGAATTGTATTATTGATGACAGAGTTGATCTGCGGACACTTCTTGGGTGGAAACATTAAATTTATTTACAGTATACTTAGCAGCAACTACACCTGCGCTTTCAACTCCAATTCTATCTCTACACTGCTGAGATAGCCTGCACTACTCTCCTATTGGTTACTACAGATCATGAGATCTTGCCTGATGTATTATTCTTAAAGGTACACTACACACTAAATAAAACCATAATTACTACATTTAGCAACCAATCTTCCATCAGCACCCTGTTAGAAATCACTTCCTGGAGGAAACCTGAATGTTTGTGACAATGACATCAATATTTATGAAAGAAGCACACAAGTGATATCATGCTGCATAGATGGGATTTGTGCTGGGCCTTATTTCCATCTGATTACCAATGAATTGAATATCAAAATAGCGCTCCTAAAAGCTCAATGGCAAAGCAATTAACACAAGTAAAAGTGCCAAATAGAAGTTATCAAGTAGTCTAGCCAAATGGGAATCAAACAAAATGGATTCTCACCCAATTTTGCAGCCCGTGCATACCGGTTCATATTGAGATTTTGCTTGACATGCCATAAAATGTCCTACCTGTCCCTCTTTACTATAGGAGTAGGAAGCACACAGGTTAACTGCCAGCCATATGCAGCCAGAGAATTCAGCAAGGGAACATAGTCAGCTTTCACCTCAACACCCTAAAGAAAGAAACAAAAAGTAAGCTGTTAATGATAACCATGTTCATTTTGGTCATTGATGACAATATTATTTCATATTGAAACGTTGGTGTAATTTCTTCTGCCACTTTCATTACTTTAAGCATTGGCTGCCTGTTGTCAAGCTACTATTCTTCTTCTTTGGTTCCAGCAGGTGGTGGGCCACAAGTTCAATCTCTCACTCTGCTGAGCTGCCATACTGAATTACATTACTGTGAGGAACACAAGAGTGGAGCAAAGGCATAACCCAAGTGATGGAGGGAATATTAGACAGAGTGTTATCACTAGGGCTGCTCTGCTTCAGCTCATTGTGGTTAGCTCCAAGTGACATAGACAGAAGTCTGGGAGGTGGGGTCAATCTCTCAGTCACATTCAGCTGCAGACTAATGGTCCTCAAGGACCTTGAGTCCTAAAAACCCTGGGAAGTAAAATTCTTCCTGTTGAATAACCTTAAAGAAAAGTCAACATGAGTACTAAATAGAATTTTCCATTTTACATTCAAACTGGTTCTTCTGTTTAAATCTACAGCAAGAGGAACTTTAATATCTTATATTAAACAATGTAAAACACCACACATATGTTGCAGCCTTAAAGACTTAATTGTGTTAGTCTTAAATTATCATTATTTCCATCTCACTCCTATTTAATAATTTTGTTCTTTTAAATATTTCTCACAAAAGTAAACATTTCACTTATTGCCTAACCTTGAGGTGGCCCCTAAATTCAACTGAACTTTTGTTGTAAACACAGAGCTTCAAGATTTTAAGGAATTAAAGAAAAGTGTAAATGATTCTAAAGGATTAAAATTGTAAATATTTAACATTATGCACTCTCATCCATTTGTCTAAAAGTCAACAAATTTTATTTTGAAATTCAATTTCTACAAAATAAACTTTGGCTTCTTAAAAATTAAATAGGGATAAAACTTCTTTCCCAGTATTCTGTTTTACAGATGTTGAAAAGTTTAAATAACAAAAAAAATAAGTGTAAGGTTGGATTAATTTAATAGGAACTTGAGGATAGTGTTATACAGTCACCAGCTGTTGTAGGTAACCTAATTCACTCATTTTGTATTTTCATCAAAATACTGCATTTATCTTATTTCTCACTACCCTTTGAGATGCGATGAACACCATGACTGCTATTATTTCCACACATATTAATTGCTGTTTCCATTGCTGGGAGCTAGAATAGGTCCTATTATTGGTCAGATGAAATTCTTGGAATAGTGGAATCTGCAAAAATTCATTTGAATCTCTTTTCTGTTGAACTATTTACATGTAAAATTACATATGTGAAAGATATTCAGTTAAGATGGTATACCATCTTAAAAACAAATATCTAGAAATATAATAACATAAAAATTTATAATTAAATTCTTTGTACAAATAGATAGTTTGCAACAAAGGGATGGTTGAACTATTGTTTCTGAAACTGGGATGTGAGATTGGACACAAGAAGCGATTTCTAAAATATTGTAATCAGACTTACAAGCTTCAACCCCCAACTAGCAAAGTAGGCCCTTAAACTATCTACTCATCATCAACTTGCAGCAACTTCGGTCAAGACTTGCTAAAAGTCCTGTTTTTTAGTAAATGCATCATTTCAAAATGGGCCATGGGGATTTGCACTGATGTAATTTAAAGCACAGAACTAGAGGGTGGAATTTTCCCAGATTTGCAATAAGTGCAGTAGCGGGAAGGGAAAATGATGTTTTACCTGCTTGCCGCGATGGCGGGTTTTCACGCTATATCGTCCCAAACCCACCAGATTATTTATGCATTCCTGGGAAACACGCTGTTTCCATGGCGGGCGGGTTCTCATTCATGCACCCACCATCACCATGCCGGTGCATCATGACAGGTGCCATTTTTAAAGTCCAACACAAGCACACACCTCAATGCTTCCAGACCACCACTGCTGCATGGAAGATATGGCCCTGAAACTGAAGAAGACTGCAGCCCCCACGTTCAGCAACTCGTCCCTCAAGCGCCTTTTGGATGCCGTGGATGCCCGCCGGGATATATTCTATCCCTGCTCTGGCCACAGGATGGGCAGCAACAGCATTAACCCGGCTTGGGGGGTGGTGGCAGTGGCAGTCAGTGCCAACACTCTACAAAAGAGGACAGCCACCCGGTAATGCAAGAGGATGAATGGTCTCCTCTGTTCTGCCAGGGTCAGTCACTCTTCTCATCACTCTCAACTCACACACTCACAAACCCATCACACATCCACAGGTCCCTCATTCACTGCCAGTTCCAGTTCAAGGGACATCACTATTCACTTTCTCACACTCATCACCATTGTTCTCGTCCCATCCTTGGGACCACTCAAGGCCCACACAGACCAGGCATATTTATCATCTGGCATGGCAGGCGCCCTGCTTACACTTTCTCCATCTCTATCCATGCAGGACAAGCTGGCACACAACAAAGAGAGAGGTCACACTCTGGTGGAGGAATGCCCAAAATCAAGGTCTTCACAGACTTTGAAAACAGAGCCATCCAGCTGGCCGGTAACAATCCGGACCGGTCCTGTGCTGACGGTGAGGTCGGCACTGCTTTACCAAGTGAGGGTCCAGTAGTGCAACATCCACCAGATAACCATGCTGTGAGTGATGTGTCCTGTTTCACAGGCCACTGCCAAGCAGTAATTATCTCTCCTTGCTTCCACAGGCACAACTGGGAAATAGCCGAAGGAGTCCATGACCCAGGGCCACCAATCAAGCCCCAAAGAAACCTCTGAAGAGGAATCTGAAGGCACCTCCTTGAAGTCCTATCACAGCACTCACTTACATCCTCCACCAGCACGAAGATACACACCTCGGTGGACCTAGATTTAAAGTAACCTCGGGATCACAATCTGGTGAGCACATCACACTGTCTGATGCACAGCTAGTGGCCACAGGGACCTCCCTTGTGTCTGGCAATTGGAGGATGGCTGGAGGCCAGATATTTGCTGAGTCCGAGCCGGATGACGAGCCTCTGGACTTGGTCATGTCACAGATGCTGGAGCTGCAAAGGCAAGCTTGGGATCATCAGGAAGGGATGTCCGCTGCACTCCTCAGATTGCAATACACGATGGAGGAGTCCATCCACCTTCAGACTGAGGTGATAGCGCCTGCATGCCAATGCACTGAGGTCAACACCGGTAGGGTAGTGGCCATCATGGAGATCTCAGTCCTGCACTTCTGCAAGGGCTGCACTCCATCGCTGAGGCACATGCTGGCATCCATCAGTGTCAATGCAAGGGGGGGAAAGGCATCTCAAGCTCATTCCAGCTTCTCCTTCCTCTCGAGGACTCAGCCAGGGGCCCTCATGCACCCATAGGGAGGAGAATCAGCAGGTGCGCAACCTCGCACCATCCATCCAGGTGACCCCAAGAGCATCTGGCCCATCCAAATCCTCTCTTCCTGCGACCCCATCAGCTCCAGCTCCACACGTCAAGGAGGGTGCCACTGCCACACAGCAGGACCACGTAAGCAGACCGGAGCCCTCCAGGTCTCGGCCCTCCAGAGGATGCCCGCCAAGGTCATGACAACAACAGCAGACTGCTTCCACCTCCACTGTCGGGGATGCACCAAGGTGTAACGGTAGGGTTAGAAAGGTCAAGAAGATGCTGTTGCACAACGTGGGCATGGGTGTTAATCACCTGTACTTAACCTTGACCATTGTAAATAAACTCCCAAGAATGTGGTGAGGGTGCAGGTGATGAGGCCATTGCACTGGCCGGCTGAGACAGGTGTAGTCGTAGTCATGAGGACCTTATTGTCGTAAGATTCTAGGAGGATGATGATAAGATGCAGTGAGGATACTCCTGAGATCTTCACATTGCATCTGGGAATGTCTGACAGCTGTCTGGCTGAAGGCAGCGCCCATAAGCTCTGTGAAGAGGCTCATATCATGGAGACACTGCTGAGGAACAGCGGCCATATGGACTTTCAGACAACCTGATCCTTTGGCAGGATCACCTGTTCCCTTCAGCACCACACCTTCACCTGTCAGGAATGGTCACGAGATGGGAGTCAGCCCCGCCTCAAACGTGCTGAGAGCACACAGAGAACATCATAGAATCCAGTGACGCTTGAGTACAAGATTCTTGCAGCAAACACAAACCAAATGAAGGTGCGCACATCACTAATCTGGACAGTGACTTTGAAGCCGGACAATTGCTGTGCTCAAAATGTTACACTCTGCACAGGGGAGAGGCCTTGGGATCATCGCGAGTGCTGTGCAAAGTTGTGTGCACTCACCTCCGAGTTCCCCTCGAAGTTGAGGTCGACAGGTTCACATCATTTAAAGGCAGTTGTAAACTAAGCCAACGTGGGATTTACGTTTTGTGTGGTAGGGGCAACAATAATTAGATGCTATCACTTAGATAAATATTTAGATGCTCTGAAGAAGAGTCATACGAACTCAAAACGTTAACTCTGTTTCTCTCCCCACAGATTCTGTCAGTCCTCCTCAGTTTTTCCAGCATTTTCTGTTTTTATTTCAGATTTGCAGCATCCGTGGTATTTTGCTTTTATAATTAGATGCTAATTTATTACAATTAAATTCCCAACATTTGACAGTGGGAAACGTGGCCTGCCATTGATGTGGGGAGGGAATAATCACGTCCTGAATTTACATTGTCGGGAAACGTGACGAGGGCCTTCTCGTGAGATTCTCCGATCTCACCACCAAACATGACCACTGCAAATGGCGTCGGAAAATCCCAGCCACTGATACACTTCACTCTATAGGGTAAAGTGGTCCACAATTCCTAGCCTCTGACCTGCTCTTGTAGCCATATAAATACTGTGGCTACAAGAGCAGGTCAGATGCTAGGAATCCTGTGGCGAGTAACTCACCTCCTGACTCCCCAAAGCCTGTCCACCATCAACAAGGCACAAGTCAGGAGTGTGATGGAATACTCCCCACTTGCCTGGATGAGTGCAGCCCCCACAACACTCAAGAAGCTTGATATCCTCCAGGACAAAGCAGCCCGCTTGACTGGCACCACATCCACAAAAATTCATTCCCTCCACCACTGACGCACATTAGCAGCAGTGTGTACCATTACAAGATGCATTGCATAAATTCACCAAGAGTCCTTCAACAGCACCTTTCAAACCCATGACCGCCACCATCTAGGAGGACAAGGGCAGTGGATAGATGGGACCACCACCACCTGGAAGTTCCCCCCAAGTCACTCACCACCCTGACTTGGAAATATATTGCCATTCCTTCACTGTCGTTAGGTCAAAATCCTGGAACTCCCTCCCTAACAGCACCATGGGTGTACCTACACTGCATGGACTGCAGCAGTTCAAGAAGGCAGCTCACCACCACCTTCTCAAGGGCAACTAGGGAGAGGCAATAAACACTGGCCCAGCCAGCAAAGCCCACACCCTATGAATGAATCAAAAAAACAAAAAAAAGCAATCAGAGGTAGCAGCAACTCACTGAAGGGGGGCAGGTGTGCCTGCAGGTCCTAATCCCCATGGAGCAGGCAGTGCTGACCATTAGTAAAATACCATTGCTGAGATTATAGCCAGCATTGGGGCTGAAACCATCAAAGGTGATGGTATCCTCTCATCTCTAATCCTCCTCATTACATCTCACTTTTCTCTCATCCTACAATCTCTCCTGAATTGAAAGAGGCAGATGGTGTAAGCATACATTTCATAGTTTTCCATCCACACAACCTAACCCTAGCCTTGTGCTTTTCACCTTTCAGATACCCAAGAACTACAAGCTAGCCAGGCACTGGCGGAACACAAACAAGATTTCAAATTTAATGCTGCCAGCTCAGATACTAAAACTGTGTATCTTTGAGGATATGATTAGAGGCAGGATCCGCACATTGAGAGATAGCTGTGAGACAGCACGTTGTCCTGCAGCCAGGGAAGAAATTATAGATACCGGAGGGCATGGTAGCATGCAAGTTCTGCTGCAGCAGACTGGATGGGTTATGCAAGAGGGTTGATGGACATACACAACAAAATGATTGATGCACTGGGAGATCTGCCAGGCAACCTGAAATCAATATCAAGGAGATTGGAGAAGTCCGGCACCATCTTGAAATAGGGCTTTGTGCAGAGGCTGTAACCCACCCTTTCCAGTATGGAAGTGGTGGTCAACTCCACAAGCTCACTTGTGAATCCAAACATGATGTAGCATCTGATTATTGATGTCTCAGCTTCTATTGCAGCTTAAGCAGCATCTACCAAACATCTGAGTGCTGCAGTGGAAGTTCTAACTGCTGTCATCACGGTTCAGGATATATCAGTGTGCAAAGGGTCCCCCAGGGTGTCACAAGCATTTCTGCAATTTGCTCTCTCACAGATTGCCTCCCTAAAGATCTTCTGCCAATACGGCCAAGTGTCTTCTCCCTCTCTTTATTCTCCCAGCAGCTTTTTGTACTCCGCATGGTCTACGTTCAGTATCACTGTCATTTTCAATGCCAAGGGGAAGTCTTGTTAGGCCACCCATATCTGGGAGTAACTAATCAAGCAGAAGCCTTGACGTCAGCAAAATGTCCTACAGCACGTGCCACACCAAAACAGGTGTTAGACTCCATTGCCTCTGCAGATTGGCACCCTAATGCTTGTATGTATGTTTGCATGAATGTGTGCCTAGATATGTACATGTGTGAAGAGTGAGTGCAATATCCTTGTTCTTATTCTTTCTTACTTTCAGGCATGATATAGTTCAATGCAAGGCACAGCCGGCTGTTGATCTGATGATAGGAGGAAAAAGAAACTGAAGAGTGTTGACGAAGGAGGAAAGATTCATGTACAATTCAGGAAGCAGAGGCCATGTGACATTATGTCAGCAAGTATTAGTGATCCTTCATTTGCTTACTGAACTGATCCTAGTTCATGTGGACAATAATGAGTGAATGCTTGCTTTGCAGATATTAATCCTTTAACAATTTGTACTGCAGCGTAAAGTTCCAGTTCTCAACACCATTTGATTCCAACAAGCTCAGTTTTTAACAGAAGGAATATGATGAGCAAATCACTAACTCTGGTTCTAGTACTGCAGGTCCACGTGCAGAACACTTGAGTCAAAACAGGAAGCTCACTGTGGTTTTGCAAAATAGTCACCTTATACTTTTGAACCAACCTCTAACACCCTCTGACTACTGTGCTCATGCAGAACAAGTTATTAATTATTCATATTGTCTAAAAGCGTACAGCTTTTACCTTCACATGACCTACATAAAAGAGCCACAGTTAGCAATTTTAAACGTCACATGCGACAAATCTAACCACCCCAGCCCCCACAAATTAACCCCATTAGGCTGAAGTTATTCCTCAAGGTAACCCATTGAACTACTGCGAGCTGATTCATATCAAAAGTGATGCACATTAACAATAGATGAAGGATTCACAATTGGAAAATTTGATACACAGCAGGTATCCCACTTCACATCATGGTGTCGTCAGGAGTTATCACAGTGGACTGTGAATTAAAATGATAAGTTATGTTTTTATACAGATTAAATTTAATTCTTGCCTGCATTATTTTAATGTTGCATTCAGGAATATGAACATAATATTAATCTAAATAGATTTGCTTCTCGTTCTGTGAACATATTTTCTATAATTTAAAATTTCCAACTGTACTCCAGTGTATGAATCTGTTAGAACTGGAACACTTTCAGCTTCTTCTATGCAGAGTCCTTGCAACAAAAGCATAGCCTTCAATACAAAATCTCCACAAGCCACAGTATAAATTCCATGGATAAAATATTTAAACAATAAGAAATCCAACATTATAACGCACTTGTGACATCACTGCTCCTGTGTCATATGGTTGTTATATTCAACAAATATCATACCCAGATCAGATCCTGCCACATATTCTTTACCCCCTTTCCATTTCTCTGAACGGACGGACTCCTCCATTGTGCCTTGCAATCTGAGGAGTGCAGCAGACATCTCTTCCTGATGTTCCCGATCTTGCCTTTGCAGCTCCAGCAATTGTGACATGACTGAGTCCAGAGGCTCATAATCTGACTCGGACTCAGCAATGTTCTGGCCTCCAGCAGTCCTCCGAGTGCCAGGGACCTGGGAAATCCCTGCCTCCACCTGTTGTGGATCAGACAGTGTGATGTGCTCACTAGATTGTGGTCAATCTAACTTAGTTATATAATCTCTGAGAATGACTGACTCCTGTTGATAACTAAGGGCGTAATTTTTCCAGATTTGCATTAAGTTCGGTAGCAGGTGGGTAAGACGGAGTCCTACCTGCCGTATCATCCCAAGCCTGCCTCATTATTTGTTCACTCCCGTGAAATACGCTGTTTCCATGGTGGGCAGGGCTCTCATTCGCCCTGAAGTCCTGTCACAGCACACACCCACACCTTCCACCAGCGCAGAGACACACACCTCGGTGGGACCTAGCTTTAGAGTAGCCATGGGACCACAATCAGTGAGCACATCGCACTGTCTGATCCACGGCAGGCGGAGGCAAGAATTTCCCAGGTGCCTGGCACTCGGAGGACTGCTAGAGGCCAGAACATTGCTGAGTCCGAGGCACATGATGAGCCTCTGCACTCAGTCATGTCACAGTTGCTGGAGCTGCAAAGGCAAAATCAGGAACATCAGAAAGAGATGTCTGCTGCACTCCTCAGATTGCAAGGCATGATGGAGAAATCCGTCCGCCTTCAGGCTGAGGTAATAGCGCCGGCATGTCAATGCACTGAGGTTAACACTGGTAGGATGGCGGCCACCATGGAGACCTTGGTCCAGGACATTGCTCCTGCACTGCTGCATGTGTTTAACTCCATCACTGATGCCAAAGTTGGCCTCCAACTGTGTGTACGTAAGAGGAGTGCTGGGCAGCTCGATCTCAATCCTGCTACCCCTTCTCTTCAAGGAGTCAGCCAGGGACCCTTGGGCACCCATAGGGAGGAGGATGAGCACACTCCAGGGCCATCCACCCAGGTGACTCTGGGAGTGACTGGCCCATCTGAATCCCCTGTTCTTGTGATTTCCATGGCTCTAGCTTCACAGGCCAAGGAGGATGCCACTGCCACACAGCAGGATCCCGAAAGCAGGCTGGGGCCAATCATGTCTCGGCCCTCCAGAGGACGCCTGCCAAAGTCATCACAGACAAGGTGTCACAGTCAGCAGGCTGCCTCCACCTTTGCTGTCGATGTCCGGGGAGCACCAAGACGTAGCGGCGGGGTTAGGAAAGTTAGGTAAAAGTAGTTGCACAACCAGGGCACATGTTGATCACTTGTGCATAATGTTCACTATTGTCAATAAACTCTTAAGAATGTCTCCCTGCCTATGGCTGTTTGTTCTGATGAGAAGTGTTCCTGTCACTCAGATGTGAAACCTTTCTGCATAAGATAAAAGGCAGGTGTCTCAGTCCAGGGGCTCTTCCCTGTGCTCTGTGCAGCCTTCAGACCAAAGTGATGGTCCAGCCTCACACTCCCTGGAAACATTACTGATGCCTGCATCTTGCTGGTTATTGCTGCCAGAATGTAGTGGGCAGGCGCCACAGAGCTCTCTCATTCTCTCTGTGTGCTCTCAGTACCTTTAAGGTGGGGCTGGCCCCCATCACACCAGCATCTGCAACCAGTGATGCTGTGCACCAGCTCCTGAAGGGCTGAGGTGCTGAAAGCATACACAGCATCAGATGCATCTAAAGTTTCATGGATGTGTCTCTGACATGGAACAAAAGCGAGCTGCTCTCGGCCAGATAGAAGTCAGACATTCTCAGAGGTTATGTGAACATCTATGGAGTGTCCTTACTGCATGTTGTCATCATCCTCCTGCAATCGAGCAACTAGTAGGGTCTCCACTGTGTCTCCATGACAGGAGCATTCTCACAGAGGGTATTGGAGCTGCAATAAGGCAGACTGGAGTCAAACATTCATAACTGTGTTGTGAGGATCTATGGGGATACCTCACTACATGTTGTCATCATCCTCCACAAATCTGGCAGCTATGAGGGCCTCCAGAACATGCCTGCCTCATGTAGCCAGTGTGAGAGCCTCATCCCCGTCATTGTCACCATCGAGGACCCTCTCACCCTCATCCCCGTCAACATCATCCTCATCGGAGGAGACCTCCAGCTCCTCCTCAGCTAGCCCGTCTCCCCATTGGAGTGCCAGGTTGTAAAGGGTGCAGAAGACGATGATGATGCTTGACACCCTCTGCGGACAGTATTGCAGAGCTCCACCAGACTGGTCCAGGCACTGGAACCGCATCTTCAGCATCCCGATGGTCTGCTCCACCAAGTTGTGAGCTGCTCCATGAGCCTCATTATACCATCGCTCTGCTGCTGTCTGAGGTCGCCACATGGATGTCATTAGTTATGGCCTCTGCAGGTAGCACTTGTCCCCGAGGAACCAACCCTGCAGCTTCTGTGGATGCTGGAAGCCTGCAGAGATCTGCGAGCAACTCAGGATTAGACGTCGTGCACATTCCCTGGAAACCGTGCACACACCTGCAGGATGCATTTCTGGTCACATATCAGCTGCACGTTCAGTGAGCGGAAGCCCTTGCGGTTGATGAAGTCCACCGAGTGTAGTGACGGAGACCTGAGCACCACATGTGTGCAGTCAATCACACCCTGCACCCGTGGGAATCCCGCCATCAGGGCGAATCTAATGGTCCTTGCATCCTGGCTGTCCTGGTCCATGTTGTGTACCATGGAGAAGATGGTATCCGTGATCTCATGGATGGATTTGTGAGTGGCGGATTGTGAAATCCCACAGAGGTCACCTGTGGAGCCCTGAAAGGAGCCACTGGCATAGAAATTCAATGCCGCGGTCACTTTCAGAGCCACTGGCAGTGGATGCCCTCCGTGTCCCCATGGCGCCAGGTCCTGCAATAAGTGGAAGATATGAGCCACCAGGTCTCTAGACATGCGCAGTCATCTCAGTCATCTGCAGGAATGGCAGGCGATGTCTATAGGCCCTGGGTGTCGCTAGGCACCAACCAGTCACGGTTCACTGTTGCTCCTGGACAGCGTGTACGTGGGAGCCCCTGCTGCCCCTTCTTCATGAGGTTGCCGGTCCTGCCTTTGCACAGCCAGGAGCCTCAGTTGCTCTCTCTTCAGTCTTCTACAGTCTCTGTAGGCCATCAGGCTACAGCTAGGTCACCAGGATCCATGATCCTGACGTTGTCCTCCTGCAGCATGAAAGAGAGAGAGGCGTGGTTATCATGACTGTACTTAGCATCTTTCCTGGCCCTGTGTGACTGCCCCTTAACACTTCCTGGAGAGTGCTGGTCACCCCTCGGATGGCCAGAGATGAGCGTGCTGCATGGCTGCCCTGTCAACCTGCTACATGGGGGACACTGGTCCAAACCAGGATGCTGAGATTGCAAGGGGCTGTGAACACCTCCAGCAGTGACTGCTACATGGCCAGCGTTGGTGGGGAGATTGTAAGACGTGTGCAGTCCAACTGCTGCACGGTCCAATAAAGCGGTGGCGGATTCAAAGTCAGTGCCAGTGGTGGGGTGGGTAAGATGTGGAGCTCTTGGTGGCCTGTTGGTGCCTCCATGTTGCTTGCATGGGTGGGCAGGCTAGGGGGCTGACCCCAATCATATCACTGTGGCTGTGCCTGATCTGTCTCAATTGCAGAGGAATGGTCACTTTATACAGATGTCCCTAATGCGTGGCCACTTCCCTCACTTACTGTGACCTCCACCTCGATTGCCTGTGGGCAGGATGCAGCGCCAGGGCAGCACTTGACACCCCACCCCATCGACAATGGTTGCCGCCGAGGCTGGCCAGCACTTGCCCCAGTTCACCCCCTTCCGCCCTCAGCAGTCACCTCTGGGGCCATCCACCACTTGCCCCCGTCCCCCGGCGCCCTGGAGGCCTGTAAACAACAGGTGAGCTGTGGAGAACGCTGCTGCTCACTCACCGCAGTTCCCCCAAAGTGAAGGCCACCAAATTCACGTTGCCTGCGTGTTGTTGTGTAACACATCGGCGTGCTTTCCCGTTGACATGGACGGACAATACAGCGGGGTTCAAAGAGCCTGGTGGGATGGCCTTTTAATTATATGCTAATGTATTACAACTAGCTCCCCGCCAAGCGATGGTGGGATACATGGCCCGCTGTTAGCGGGCTGAGTGGACGATCATGACCTGCCTTCATGCCGACCTGTAGAAGGTCGCACCATATTTTCTACGCACGCCACCTATCACGCCCACCGCCAGTGGGCTCGGAAAATTCCACCCCAAGGAGAATTTGGTAACATGTCGATTGTGACCGGTGTCAGTAATGGGGACAAATGGTCTGCTGACCATTACATACTGGCTGGGAATTTCTTGAAGTGTTGACACTCACAATTCCTTAGTGATACACTCACCAAACTCTATAGAGAAAACACATGTACATTTAAGTAAACAATTGGGAGCACCAATAAGGCAGTTTCTAAGCCAGATCATCACCAAAACAATTTTTTAAAAGGCACATACACCCTGATAATATTTAATAATTTACTACATATTACTAAGAACTGAGTCATGTAAGTATGGTGTGTGTAGGGTTAATGTTGGTTACATTTTCCACCCATTCATAGTGAGTGGATGGAAAATCTAGTCCTGATATGTTATTTTAAGTGAGCCTGCTTCCCCTCAGTTCAACGATGCCACCAAAGTACCAGAAAACTGATAGTTTTCTTCTAACTTGATGAGGGAAATGTTAGATGTAAGAGACGCTGGCTGAGTGAACAAGGAATAACTGGCAGAAACAGGTTTTGGCTGGGATTTTCCTTGCCTGCCAGGGTCGGCTGTGTTTGGTAGCATGAGTGGACAAAATGGCGTGATCTGTTTCACAAGGGCATAAAGCCAGTTCGCGACTGTCCATCAGACGTCGGAAACCTCATTGTAATACATCTGCATATCTTTATCAGGCCAGCCCACCGGAATCATCCCACCCCCGCTAGATTGTCCATCCACGTCAGCATGCTTTCCCGCTGACTACAGAGTCATGAGTATTTTAGTGGACTGCAAAACAGTTGGACAGCTGCACATGTTATGCAATCTCCTTGCTAAATCTGGCCATTAAGCAGTCACTGGTGGAGGCGCTCACAGCCCCTTGCAATGTCATCATCCCAGTTTGGACCAGTCTCTCCCATGGTTCAAGCTAACAGTGCAGCCTTGCAGTGTGGGTTGGGAGAATGCCTGCTCCTGGGCTGAGAGCACAGCATGCAGTCCAATGGGCAAAGCTGCCGCCAATCAGTCAGGTGGAGTGGGGCGGATGTGGTTGGGGTTTTGGGCAGCCACGCAGTGCACTAAACTCTGGCCATCCAACTGGTGGCAGGAAGCTTTAAGGGGCTTTCATACTTAACCAGGACAGGTTCTTAGTACATACATGCTAACCACGTGTCTTTCTCTTTCATCCTGCAGAAGGAGTACATCAGGTTCATGGAGGCTGGTGAACTAGTTGTATATTTGATGGCGTAAAGAAAGTGAAGACGACGGAGGAGAGTGTAACTGAGGTGCCTGGCTGTGCAGAGGCAGGAGCAGCAGCCTCAGGAAGAAGGGACGGCTGGGGCTCCTACACACGCCATTGAAAAGCCACAGTGAGCCATCGCTGGTCGGTGCCTCGCTAGACCCAAGGTCTATAGATATCGCCTTTCATTCCTGCAGCTGACCAAGGACCAGTGTCACCAAAGACTGCACATGTGTAGGGAACTGGTCAGTCACATCTGCCAGCTACTGCAGGATTTGGCATCAGGGGGACATGGAGGGCATCCACTGCCAATAGCTCCTTTCAGGGCTCAACAGCTAACCTCTGTTGGGTCTCACAAGCCTCCATCCACAAATGCATCCATGTGGTCACGGATGACACCTTTGCAAGGGCACACAACTTTGTGCATTTCACCCGGGTCCAGGATGCAAGAGCCATTGGATTCGCCCAGATCTTGGGTTTTCCACAGGTGCAGAGTGCAATCGACTGCACTCATATGGAGTTCAGATCTCCATCGCAACACACGGTGGACTACACCTACCGTAAGGGATTCCATTCACCAAATGTGCACTGATGTGCGATCACCAGAAATGCATCCTGAGTGTGTGTGCGCAGTTTCCAGGCTCCACAGAAGCTGCAGGGCTGGCTCCTCTATACCCACAGAGGCTGTGACTGATGACACCCATGTGGCAGCCTCAGACTGCAGCAGAATGATGCTATAATGAGGGTCATGCTGCAGCTCACAACTTGGTGGAGCAAACCATCAGGATGCTGAAGATGAGGTTCCAGTGCCTGGAGCAGTCTGATGGAGCCCTGCAATACAGTCCACAGAGGGTGACATGCATCGTTGTCATCTGCTGTACATTTTACAACCTGGTGCTGCAATGGGGAGATGACCTGGCTGAGGAGGAGATGGAGGAGCTGCATGTCTCCTCCAATGAGGAGGACACTGATGGGAATGAGGATGAGGAGGTCCTCGAAGGCGACGATGACAGATGAGGCACTTGCACTGGCTAGACGAGGCAGGCGCGCTCGGGAGCCCCTCATCATTGCTAGATTTGTGGGGAATGATGACGACATGCAGTGGGGTGTCCCCATAGACCCTCACATTTGACTCCAGTTTGGCTTATGGCAGGGCGAATATACTTTGTGAGAATGCTCCGATCATGGAAACGGAGTTGAGGGCTTATTGGTCGCTCGATTGAAGGAGGATGATGATGACATGCAGTGAGGACACTCTTCACATAGCCTTTGGATATATCTGACTCCTGTCTGTCCGAGGGCAGTTCGCTTTCACTCTGTGATCAGGGTCATATCATTGCAATGCAGCCATGAAACTTTAAAAGCATCTGATCCTTTGTCCGCCTTCAGCACCTGGGCTCTTCAAGAGCACAACATCACTGGTCACAGATGCTGAAGAGATGGGGCTGGCCCGCCTTAAAAAGGTGCTGAGAGCACACCAAGAGCACACCAAGGAACTCTGTCGCTCCTGCCCATTACATTCTGGCAGCAATGACAAGCACCATCGAGGTGCAGGCAACAATAATGTCTCCAGGGAGTGTTAGACCGGACCATCACTTTGATCTGAAGGCTGCACAAAGCACAGGGAACAGGCCCTGGACTGAGACACCTGCCTTTATCTCGCGCAAAAAGGTTTCACACCTGAGTGACAAGAAAACTGTTCATCAGAACAAGGAGCCATAGGGAGGGAGACATACTTAGGAGTTTATTGACAATAGTGAACAGTATGTAAAAGTGATTAAAGCCCATGCCCAGGCTGTGAAACTAATTCCACTTAACTTTCCTAACCCTGCCACAACATCTTGGTGCTCCCCAGACATCCACAGCAGAGGTGGAAGCAGTCTGCTGACCTTGTCTGTGATGACCCTGGCAGGCGTCCTTTGCAGGGCCTTGGTGGGCCCTGGCCTGCTTTCGGGGTCCTGCTGGCAGTGGCACCCTCCTCGGCCTGTGAAGCTGGAGCTGCGGAGGTCACTGGAAGAGGGGGGTCAGATGGGCCAGACATTCCCAGAGTCACCTGGATTATTTTTTACTCATTCTTGGGCTGTGGGCTTCGCTGGCTGGGCCAGTATTTATTACCCATCCCTAATTGCCCTTGAGAAGGTGGTGGTGAGATGCTTTCTTGAACCGCTTCAGTCCATGTGATGTAGTTACACCCACAGTGCTGTTAGGAAGGGAGTTCCTGGATTTTGACCCAGTGACAGTGAAGGAACAGCAAAATATTTCCAAGTCAGGATGGGGAGTGAGTTGGAGGGGAACTTCCAGGTGGTGGTGTTCCCATCTATCTGCTGCCCTTGTCCTTCTAGATGATAGTGGTCAAGAGTTTGGAAGGTGCTTTGGTGAATTCCTGCAGTGCATCTTGTAGATGGTACACACTACTGCCACTGTTTGTTGGTGGTGGAGGAAGTGAATGTTTGTGGATGTGGTGCCAATCAAGTGGGCTGCTTTGTCCTGGATGGTGTCCAGCTTCTTGAGTGTTGTTGGAGCTGCCCTCATCCAGGCAAGTGGGGAGTATTCCACTACACTCCTGACTTGTGCCTTGTAGATGGTGGACAGGCTTTGGGGAATCAGGAGGTTACTTGTGACAGGATTCCTAGCTTCTGACCTGCTCTTGTAGCCACAGTATGGATGGATCCAAAGTGTGCACCTGTTGATCTTCCTTCCTATTGGTGCCCGACAGCCCCAGGCTGATTCCCTGAGGAGAAGGAGGAGCTGGAGTGAGATTGAGCTGCCTGGCACCCTTCTCACGTACACACTGTTGGAAGCCAACTCTGGCATCAGTGATGGAGTTCAGCCCATGCAGCAGTGCAGGAGTGAAGTCCTGGACCAAGGTCTCCGTGGCAGCTGCCATCCTTACCAGTATTGATCTCGGTGCGTTGCAATGCAGGTGCTATCATCTCAGCCTGAAGGCGGACAGACTCCTCCATCGTGCCTTGCATTCTGAGAAGTGCAGCAGACATCCCTTCCTGATGTTCCCGAGCTTGCCTTTGAACCTCCAGCAACTGTGACATGACCAAGTCCAGAGGCTCATCATGTGACTCAGACTCAGCAATGTTCTGGCCTCCAGCAGTCCTCTAAGTGCCGGACACCTCGGAAGTCCTTGCCTCCACCTGCTGTGGATCAGACAGTGCGATGTGCTCACTGATTGTGATCCTGAGGCTATTCTAAAGCTACATCACATCAAGACGTGTGTCTCTGTGCTGGTGGAGGGTGTGGGTGAGTGCTGTGAGGACGTCAAGGAGGATGCATCCAGATTCCTTTTCAGAGGTTTCATCGGGGCTTGCTTAAAGGCCCTGGGTCATGGACTCTGTCAGCTGTTTCCCCAATGTGCCTGCAGAAGCAAGGGGAGATAATTAGTACATGACAGTGGCCTGTGAAGGAGGAACATCACTCACGGCATGGTTGTCTGATGGATGTTGTACTGCTGGACCTTCACTTGGGCGAGCAGCGCCGACTTCACCATCAGCACAGGACCAGATTGCCGCTGGCCAGCTGGATGGCTCTGTTTTCAAAGTCCATGAGGACCTTGATTTTGGGATTCCACCACCGGTCTGTGACCTCTCCCTCTTGTTGTGTGCCAGCTTGTCCTACATGAATAGAGATGGAGAGAGTGTAAGCTGGACGTCTGCCAGGCCAGATGATAAATGTGCCTGGCATTTGCAGATAGTGAATCGTCCCATAGATAGGATGAGGACAATGACGGTGAGTGTGAGAGAGTGAATGGTGATGTCCCTTGAACTGGCAGTGAATGAGGTCTCTGTGGATGCGTGATGGGTTTGTGGGTGTGTGAGTTGAGAGTGATGAGAAGAGTGACTTACCCTGGCAGGACAGGGGAGATTATTCATCCTGTTGTGGCACTGGGTGGCTGTCCTCTTCTGATGAGCGTTGGCACTGACCACCCCTGCCATCACCTCCAAGCCTGGTTGGTCATGCCGCTGCCTATCCTGCGGCCAGAGCTGGGGTAGGGAAAATCGCGGCGGGACTCCAGGACATCCAAAAGGCATTCTAGTGATGCGTCGCTAAACTGCGGTGCTAAAGTCTTTTTGCCTTTTGTGGACATCTTCCCTGCAGCAGTCACGAGCTGGAAGCACTGAGAGGTGCGTGCACAGCTAGATTTTAAATATGGCACCCGGCATAATGAAGCGGCGAGGTTATGGCTGGTGGGCTAATGAGAACCTGCCCACCATGGAAACAGTGTGTTTCCGGGAATGCATATAAAGTGGCAGGTTTAGGACAATACGGTATCAAAACCCGTCAAAAACATTATTTTACCCACCTGCTACCTCACTTGATGCCAATCTGGGACAATTCCACCCTTTATCTCAAGTATCATATACCATGGTTTTTCCATCTAGAATTTTGGATTTTTACATTATTTTACTGAAAACTTAAATTTATAAGCTGGAAAAAATTTTACATTTTGGAGACTAATCACAAAGGAGCAGGAGCCGAATCTGTACCATTTGTTCCTCCTCATGATTGAATGTTGGGAGTTGGGAAGGGACCAGCTGAAGGTTACATTTCCTTTGCAATCTTAAGTCAAAAACGGGTTCCAGCCATTTGTGATTCCTTTCATTACGATGCCATACAACAACAACTAGCATTTATAAAGTGCCTTTGGCATAGTAAAACATCCCAAGGTGCTTCACAAGGGACATCAGACAAATAGGTTGACACTGGGCCAAAGAAAGTGACATTGGGACAGGTAATGAAAAGCTTGATCAAAGCGGATTCAGATGCATCATAATAAGAAAGAATGAGAGGCACAGGTGTTTAGAGAGGGAAATCTAGAACTTAGGTCCTAGACAACTGAATGCACTACTAACTAAGGCGGGGTGGAGCAAATCAAGGATGCTCAAGATGGTAGAATTGGAGGAATCCAGAATTTTCAGAGCACTGTGGAGCTGGTGGATGTTGCAGTAATGGTGAGGGGCAAAACCATGGATTTGTCCACAGGATAAGAATATCAAATTTGAGGTGTTGGTGAGCCATGAACCAACGTATGTCAGTGAGCACAGGCATGATGGGCCAATGGGAGTTGATGCAAGTGAAGATATGATCACTCAGCATCTCCCGCCCAAAATAAATTGAGGAAAAAACAGAGAATGAAAGAAAATAAAAGTTAAAGGAGAGAAAAAGGGAAAGAAGCTGAAAAAGAGAGAGAGAGAAATGACAAAATAAAAACAAGAGACAGGGAAGAGAGTAGCGATCATATTCCCTGATCTACCTGTGTCCAATGACATGGCAATAAAGGGATAAATAAAGGCAGCATGGATACGAGTTAGGCTGAACAACAGGAAACAGGGTAGTGATGGTTTTTCAGACGGGAGGAATGTATAAGTGGAGTAGTATACAGTAGAGTCAGTTCTAGGACCGCTTTTTTTCTTGATCTATATTAATGGCCTGATCTTGGGTATACTAGGCACAATTTCAAAATTTGATAATGACACAAAATTTGGAAGTGTTATGAACCATTAGGAGGATAGTGATAGACAGGCTGGTTGAATAGGTGGCAGGTGAAATTTAATGTTGAGAAGTGTGAACTTATACATGTTGTTATTGTTCCGGATTGGGTGAGAGGGAACTACTGAAATGCCTGTTCCCTTCCCCACTGCCCTACTAATCAATAGGTTTTTTGAAAAGGAAGAAAGGTGTGTTTCTCACTCCTGACAGCATGGCCAATTTTAATAACAAGAAGCAAGCTTTTCATGGGTTTAAATAAAGAGGATTATTTATTCATGTACACACCCCGAAAATCTAATGCTACATCACTGTTATGGATAAGGGAGGAGAGATGAACTGAAACCCCCAATTCCCTTTCCTCTGTCCATAGTCGGTGTGGTTTATTTTTGAAAAGGTAGATGTGTGGTTTTGAACCCCTATTAGTGTGGTTAATTTAAAAAGTCCCAGCAACAGACTTTTCTGGGTTTAAACAAAGAGGGTTATTTATTCACACACATCACCCTGAAAGTTCTATGCCAAGTCAGTCATACACCACACACTCAAGAAAGATACAATTAAAAAAGATAGCACACTTCTACAAGTATAACCAAAAGAATAGTTAACAGTTCATGTGTCTTGGAAACTCCAGTGAAGAAGGCAGCTTTTCCCACTCTTGGATTGTCGTTCAGGTAAGTTCAGATTGCTGAAGGTCAGATATCAGGATTACTGCAGGATTCCTTCATAGAGAAGAATGCTCAGCAGGTCATGCAGTCAGGCATTCATGGCTGTTGTTTCAGGAGGTCCAATTTCTTTACAGATTAACTTGGAGCTTTGGAATCAGGCTAGGAAGCTTTTTACAAGACTTTTAAGCCTCTCAGATCTTAAAAAGGCAAAGGTAGCACAGACTTTCTCTGCAGCTGTTGTCTTGTTTGTGTTACTCTGCAGACTATCCCCAGGTCTCTTCTGAGTTTTGGGATAAAAATATTTCAGTATCAGAGAACAAGTTTCAGTCACATGGTCAATGGCCATTGACATACAATAGAAGGTGGATGGTGGTCTTTCACACTTAACTTGTAGATAACTGGCCTTATCAGCTTTCCTTTGTTACATTGCAAACCTGGAGGCATAGAGTCTAGAAGTTCATTGACTCTGTTTTGGAGTAAGTTGCAAACAATGGCAGGTATGGATTCCACAAAGGAGTGCAGTCTAGGCATGTCCCTCAAGGGAGGCACTCCTAAACATTATGATTCAATCCAGAACTTTCTGTAAACTTGATAGTTTTTGTTGAAGTTGCAAAGATCCCCTTGGCAGTTCATCAATGCCCATTTTTAAATAAATAAAGGCAAATCCAGAAGCTTCCAAATGAGCACAGTCCATGTTTAAAGTAATGAATATGACATGCCTTTTATAGGGCATGACATCAGTCACTCACCCATTCACCGTCACACGCACACACACACAAAAGAAAATACAGTTAAAGAGAATAGTGTACTTTTACAAGTTATAAACAAAAGGATAGCTTGTAATTCATGTGATTGGCTTGTCTTGGAAAACACATGATGCAGGCCTGGTAAAGAAGAGGCTTTTCAGTCTTGAAGTATGGTTAGGTGAATTCAATAGCCAAGGTCATGTACCAGCATTGTTGCTGGATTCTCTCAAAGAAATGGACTTTCTGGAGGTCACAAAGTTAATTATTTAGAGTCTTGACACCAGGAGGCCACTTTGCTGTACTGGTGGACTTGAAAGTAACAGGGTTGGAATCTTACAACATTACCATCTTCAGATGTTGCTACCCTTTCTGCAGCTGTTGTTTCTGCAGTTGTTGTGTTGTCGTGCAGATGGCATTTAAAAGATTTTAAATAGGGAGACCAACATGGCTGCCTTAACATGTGGTTTCTCACAGCTCCCCTAAAAATATGATGTTGGGCTTAAGTTGATTAACCACAACCTGAATTATTGTTTGCAGACATTCACCCTGGGGGCGAGAGACAATCACTGCTTGGTTTCAGAATAACCCATTCAAGTCAGGAAATACCTTTTTGGATGGTATCAGGAGATGGGTAGTAACACCACTAATCTTGAAGGTGTCATTTTGTCCTTTTGAGACAATGTGGCAGTTTTTGAATTCACAGACTTAGAGTCAGTTGACCCTCTTTTCCAGACTATCATTTTCCATTTTAAAAAGAAAAATCAGTCCCGGAAGATTCCATACTGAGTGCAGTTTACGTTTTAAAACTTATGAATATGACATGTCTTTACTGGGCGTGATGGTAGGAAAAACGAGGACAGGCAACTTAAGGGTATAATTCTAAAGCGGGTGCAGGAGCAAAGAGATCTTGTGGTGCACAAATCATTGAAGGTGGCAGGCAGGACGAGAATGTCATTAAAATGCATGTGGGATTATGGGCTTTATAAATAGCAGTGTGAAGTACAAAAGCAAGGAATTAGGATGAACCTTTATAAAACACTGGCTAGGCCTCAACTGGAGTATTTGGCACCACATTCAGGAAGAACATGACAGATTTAGAGAGAGTGCAGAAAAGATTACAAGAATAGTGCCAGGGATGAAGGATTTCACTTACGTGGAGAAGCTGGGGTTTTTCCCATTTGAGGGAAGGAGGTTTATTAGCAGTGTTCAAAATCACCAAGAGTCTAGAAAGAATAGATGGAGAGAAATTGTTCCCATTTGTGGAAGAGTCAAGAAATAGGACAATTTTGATGTGATTGACAAAAGAACCGAAGGTGAGATGAGGGAAACATTTTTTGCAGTGAGTGGTTAGGTCCTGGAATGCATTGCCTGAGTGGATGGTGGGAGCAGATTCAATTGGGACTTTCAAAAAGGAATTGGATAAGCACCTGAAGAAAAATAAATTGTAGGATAATGGAGAAAGGGCAAGAGAGTTGAACCAACTAAATTGCCAAATAGTGAACAGGAATGGACTCAACAAGCTGAATGGACTACTTTGCGCCCTAACCATTCTATGATTCTATGATAATTGCTTACAAATTATGTTTTTCAAATACCTTCATTAGTTGAAGATATATTTTGCTTATCAACAAAGTTGGTGAATTATCAGCTGATAACACACATGCGGTATGTCCCAAACATTGGGTCCAACTCTTTGTAATGCAGGGACCCATCCTACATTGACACTTACATTAATCACTGTCCACTGCTCCACAACTATGGCATCATAGCTTTCACACTTGTCCTCAGAAATTCCTTCAAAGATAAAGAGCCCATCCACTGATTTTGGTACGGAATCTATTCAAACATGAGACATATTTCTGTTTAGTTAGTTTACCTTCACAGTACTAATGAAGAGATACAAAATTTAATAAAATATTGGATACCACTGCTGCCAGAAATACTGTTTTTGTTTTCAATTTTGTCATATCGTGCTAATCATAATACAATGGAAAAGCAAAGTACTGCAGATGCTGGAAATCTGAAACAACTGAAAATTGTTGAAAATTCTCAGCAGGTCTGTCAGCATCTGTGGAGAGAGAAACAGAGTTAATATTTCAGGTCTGTAACCTTTCGTCGGAACTGAGAAAAGTTAGAAAAGTAATGGGCTTTGAGCAACTTAAAGGGGGGAGGGTGGGATGGAGAACAAAAGGAAATTTTTGTGATAGGGTGGGGGGGGCAGGAAAGATTAATGACAAAAGATTTCATAGTATAACACCAAAGGAAGTGGTAATTCGACAAGTAAAATAATAAAAGATGTATCCACATCAGGTGTGAATAGCAGGATAGCAGCCATTCAGATGCAGAATGATGGGATTAAGAAAGAAACAAATGAAAAAACCAGATCAACAAAAAGCACAAAACAAAATGAGGCAGAGGTCATGATCTAAAATTGTTGAAATCCATGTTAAGTCCAGAAAGCTGTGAAGTATCTAGTTGAAAAAGAAGGTGCTGTCCCTCAAGCTTGCATTGTGGAACTTCTTGTTACACTGCAACAGGTCAAAGACAGAAAGGTGAGAGTGGAACAAGGTAGAGATAGAAATGACAGGTTACAGGAAGCTCAGAGTCATGCTTGTGGATTGAATAGAGGTGTTCCACAAGGCTGTCTGCATTTGGTCTCCCCATTGTAGAGAGGACTGCATCTTGAGCAGTGAATATAGCATGCTGAATTGAAAGAAGAACAAATAAATTGCCTTTTTGGTAGACACCTGATCAAATATGAAAATTAAAATAGAAAGTAATGAAGGTGAACAAGGTAGAAGAGACAAATAGAAATCCAATGGGACAGAAGAGCAGAACTTCTTCAAGGTGAGCATTCCTGGAATAGAAGTCATAGTGAACTGAAATAATGATCCTATTATCACAGCGATTATGAATGTCCAAAAGAGCCAATGGTGTTCTTTCTTTCTTTGAATTTGATACCTCAGAGAAAGCATCAGTATTTTTTGTAATTAGCTAAAGGTTGCACATGTGGCCTCGATGTTTCCATTTGACTTAAGAGCATACAGTACTACACAGAATTGTAGTTGAAGCATTAGAATAAAATAAGACTGATGAATAGTTCAGGGAGAGGGCAGGGAAAATGGAATTAAGTGGAGAGCTCTTTCAAAGAGTCCACACTGAGTGAGGTTCACCACCACGTTCACAAAAGCACCTAGGGATGAACAATAAGTACAGACCTTGTCAACGCTGCCCACAGCCCATGAACGGATTTAAAAATAAAGAACAGGCAAAGCAAACTAGGTCCAAAAACAGTGGGAAACACACCCAAAGAAAGTATCACCAAAACAAGGCAGCATTTATTAAGCCTTTTCAGTTCAGAGTACAATTTTGCTGGAGTGCGAGCTGGAACTGATAAGTAAGCTTTTTTCCCACTATTTTAGGAACAAAACCTTTCTGTTTCCACACAGCAATGCATTTGTAAATCTTTCCCTTTGTGACTGTCCAGTTAATGTTGCAGTTTAACATCATGATTTTTTTTAGGAGGGACAGCTGAGCTTAAACAGCAGTAAATCTACAGAGTCTCATTGCTTCTGTTTAGTTATGCAATGACTATTTCGTAAATTATAGCACAAACCAACAGTCTAATAAAGTTAAAAACAAAAATACTGCAGATGCTGGAAATCCAAAACAAAAACAGAATTACCTGGAAAAACTCAGCAGGTCTGGCAGCATCGGCGGAGAAGAAAAGAGTTGATGTTTCGAGTCCTCATGACCCTTCGACAGAACTTGAGTTCGAGTCCAAGAAAGAGTTGAAATATAAGCTGGTTTAAGGTGTGGGGGGGGGGGGGGGGGGGGCGGAGAGAGAGAGAGAGAGAGAGAGAGAGAGAAGTGGAGAGGGGGGGGTTGTAGGAACAAACAAGCAGTGATAGAAGCAGATCATCAAAAGATGTCAACAACAATAATAGTCTAATAAAGTGTTTATTCTACCATCTTCTGAAATTGAGGAAGATCATAAGGGTGTATGATGTAACGAGTTTGTCAAAATAATTAAAAAGTTTTGTCTCTATCTCTGGCTTCACTACAAAGGATTTAGATGTTGAGCAGGCAAAATATGCTACTAGTCATAGGGAGCAAGGGTGTTGTCTCACAGGGCTAGACTGAGATGCTAAGCCCAACAAGAATATTTAGAATAAAAAACAAAAATATAGTAATCAGTCTTTGTTATACCCAGCTGACAGATTAACATCTCCAAAGATACACAAATATACCTCTACATTTTAATTTATGTCATAGTAATTTGGAATTAAACACTTGATTTTTAACCTGGATTATTCTGTGGGAGGTAGGGAAAGAAGTAAAAACAAAAATTGCAGGAAAAACTCAGCAGTTCTGACAGCATCTGTGGAGAGAGAGAGACAGAGTTAACATTTCGAGTCCGTATGGCTTCTTCAGAACTAAAGAGAAGTAAAAATGTGGTGAAATATACACTGTTTAAGGGTTGTGGGACAGATGAAGCTGGATAGAAGGCCAGTGACAGGTGGAGTCAAAGAAGAGATTGCAAAAGATGTCATAAACAAAAGGTTGAAGGGGGTTGAGGTGTAGGGGGTAATGGAGGAGTGGATCAGGGTGTGCCGGAGGGAACAATCCCTGCGGAATGCCACTAGGGGTGTGAAGGGAAGATGTGGTTGGTGGTGGCATCATGCTGGAGTTGGCGGAAATGGTGCAGGATGATCCTTTGAATGCGGATGCTGGTGGGGTGATAAGTGAGGACAAGGGGGGACCCTCTCATGGTTCTGGGAGGGAGAGGAAGGTGTGAGGGTGGATGCGCGGGAGATGGGCCGGATATGGTTAAGGGCCCTGTCAACCACCGTGGGTGGAAAATCTCGGTTAAGGAAGACATGTCAGAGGAACCGTTTTTGAAAGTGGCATCATCAGAACAGATGCAACGGAGGCGAAAGAACTAAGAGAATGGGATGGAGTCCTTACAGGAAGCGGGATGTGAGGAGCTGTAGACGAGGTAGCTTGGGAGTCGGTAGGCTTGTAATGAATATTGGTGGACAGTCTATCACCAGAAATTGAGACAAAGAGGTCAAGGAAGGGAAGGGAAGTGTCAGAGATGGACCATCAACAAATTCTGAACATTGGTATCGAGCATATTCTACTCAGAATTTGCATCAGTAATATCATACCATGTCTCCCACAATACATCAATGTATAATCTATCCTAGGTCTCTTATCTGGCATTATAAAACAAAGCTAATTAAAATTTTCATATGTACCGGTCGGTGTTCCCAGACAAATCAAAGCATCCACCAACAGGGCTCCCTTTGTGAAGTGCTGCGTCATGTGCTCTAGCCAGTTTGCTTCTATACTGTTAATATCCTGTCCCTTTTTACAGATCTTCAGTGGAATTGTGGTTGTATAATACTTGTAAGATTTCTGGTTTGCTTGTGATTTATTGAAAAGGAGAAACACTTCATTTTCTAGAAAGAAACAAAAAAAAGTTATGTGAATTGAAAGATATTTAGAATATATTTGTATTATTTATGCTGGATTGGGTGTAACTGAGTTTAAGAAGACACCGTTGTTTCTATTGCATTGTCAAAAAGAACAGATCCATGAAAATCAGGGTCTACAGAGACTACTCTGAGATTGTTAAACTATTAAAGTATTACCATTCAACCAGCTTATTGTGAAAGAGCTAGTGCTCCATTAGAGATTATCCTGAGACTATGAAGGCAAGATTTTGCTGGATTTTATTTCAAATCTGCAAAAAGCGCAGAAGAAAGTACCAAAGGTTACATTTTAAATTTTAATCCCAAACTTTCGCTCTATGTAAATACACAATTTTCAAAGGCATTATACTTGGCAGCAAGTGTAATGTTTATTTTGTTAACTTGGGCTGTTGCTCCTGTTTGGTATTTTGTTTACAAAGTTCACAATAGGATAATAGAAGGATTTCTACTAGAGGAAACTTGCCCATGGCCTCCCTCTCAGCTGCTGTAATTTGGGCAGGAGTTCATTGAAAATCCTGTTTACACATATAAATAGTAGTGTTTCCACAAAGATGTGGTAATGCAACAGGAGGAACCAGCAAACATTTTCAATAGTGTCTTGACTTACACCAAGTAACATGGTAAAACTTTGAAATCAGCAGGATTTTTTGACCTCTTGTAATTCCAAAGTCGCTGCCTCATATGACGAATTCGGATTTCCCACCTTTTTGAGTCACGCTCCATCCCCCTTCCCTATGCTGAGAAAAATTAGATCAATCGGAAATAGAGGCGGGACTTCTGCAACTAGATCCCGCCCACCATGTTTTTAAAGGCCCGCGGAATCTTCCTGATGCCACGAAAATCCAGTCCTTAGTTTAATATCTCATCTGTAGAATGGTGCCTCTCACAATATTGCACGCCCTCAGTAGAGGACAATTGGCCCAATTTATGGGCAGAATTTTACGACAGCGGGATTTTACATTCCAGCTGACGTCAATGGGGATTATAACGGCTCACCGCATTTTACTGCCCCGTCCCCACCGAAATGGGGCCATAAAATTCTGCCCTGTGTGTTCAAGTCCTGGGAAGTGTTTTGAATCCTCAACCTTCAGCCTCAAAGGCTAACAACTGAGACAAGCTGACTTATACCTAGGATATATCCAATAAATGGTAGTAAAGTAAATATTCAGTGAAATATACTAATTTCACTGTGTTCATAATTTTCAGACTAAATATTAAGGATACAGAATGAAACCTATAAACACATGTGGTAAACAGAAGAAGCCTGATCTTGAATTGGAGTTACTGTTTATTTCCTTCAAACCATATAACATCATTGCAAAAATTAATATATATTGTCAAGCATGCTGCAGAGATGTACCAATATTTGTGTACATTTTACATCACACACATTATTGGCACCAGTAGATATTTAAGAATTTTCAAGATCAGAATTTGGAAGCACATTCTGATCCCTAGAATTTATTGGTCTACAGATAAGACCATAAGACGTAGGAGCAGAAGTAGGCCATTCAGCCCATCAAGTCTGCTCCGCCATTGAGGTCACGTCTGATCTGATAATTCTCAACTCCACTTTCCAGTCTTTTTCCCACAATCCTTGATTCCCTTACTGATTAAAAATCTGTCTATCTCAGCCTTGAGTATACTTAATGACCCAGCCTCTACAGCCCTCTGCGGTAAAGAATTCCACAGACTGACTACCCTCTGAGAGAAGAAATTCCTCCTCATCTCTGTTTTAAATGGGCGCCCCCTTACTCTGAGATTATGCCCTCTGATCCTAGACTCTCCCACAAGGGGAAACAACTTCTCAGCATCTACCATGTCAAGCCCTCTAAGAATCTTATATGCTTCAATAAGGTTATCTCTCATTCTCCTAAACTCCAATGAGTCCAGGCCCAACCTACTCAACCTCTCCTCATAGGAAAATCCCTCCATACCTGGGATCAGCCTCGTGAACTTTCTCTGGACTGTCTCCAATGGCAGTATATCTTTCCTTAGATAAGGGGATCAAAACTGTTCACAGCATTCTAGGTGTGATCTAACTGGTGCCTTTTCTAGTTTTAGCAAGACATCCCTATTTTTATATACCTTTCCCTTTGAAATAAAAGCCAATATTCCATTTGCCTTCCCTATTACCTGCTGAACTTGTATATTAGCTTTTTGGGATTCATGCACAAGGACCCCCAAATCCCTCTTTGCTGTAGCTTTCTTCAGTCTTTCTCCATTTAAATAATATTCAGCTCCTCTATTCTTCCTGACAAAGTGTTTAACCTCACATTTTCCCACATTATGGGCAGGATTGTCCCGTCGGCGAGCGGGGGGTGGGGCCCGCTCGCCGATGCATAAAATGACACGCGGTGACGTCAGGCAGAACTCCTGATGTCATTGCACCCCATTAAAATTTTCAGGTAGGCAGGGGTGCAGCAAATTCAGCTGTGCGCCCGCTGCCTGTCAATGGCCAATTGAGGTCATTGACAGAGTCATTAAACTAATTAATTGACCTGCCCATCCAACCTTAAGGTTGGCGGGCAGGACAGGAGCCCTGGTGGGAATTAGAAAAAGCATGAAACCTCATCCATGAAGTTACATGTAGGTTTTAAAAAATTTAATGAAAGTTTTTAAAAAAATTATGGACACGTCCCAAATCATGTGACTGTGTCACATGAGGAGACATGTCAGGGAATTTTGTTTTTCTATTTTTAACATTGACAGTAGAGGCGATCTCCCTGAGGCAGCACTTAGCCTTAGGGAGATGAGTGCGGTCTTCCGTGCACATGTGCAAAAGTGCGCACTCTCAGGTTTAGGGAATCCCACCACCCCCCCCAACCACCCGCACAGGGGGAGCGCAAAGCGCTTCCGTGCAGATGTCAGGGCCTTAATTGGCCCACCGGCGTAAAATGGCTCCGCACCCCCAAACAGGGGTGCTGATCAGAGGTGCGCACACTTCAACTTCGCCCCCAACGGGGGAAAATTCCTGCCCTATATTCCATCTGCCAAGTTTTTGCCCACACACTTAACCTGTCTATATCCCTCTGTAGACTCCTTGTGTCATCCTCACCACTTGCCTTCCCACCTATTTATGTGTCACCCGCAAACTTGGAGATAGTACATTCATTTCCCTCATCCAGTCATTAATATATATTGTAAATAATTGTGGCCCCAGCACTAATCCCTGTGGCACTCCACTAGTTACAAGTTGCTATCTTGAAAATTGCCCCCTTATCCCAACTCTTCATCTACTATTGGTTAGCCAGATCTCTATCCCTGCTAATACACTACCCGCAACACCATGGGCTCTTATCTTATTAAGTAGCCTTATGTGGTACCTTATCGAATGCCTTTAGGAAGTCCAAATATATTACATCTATTGGTTCACCTTTATCTATCCTGCTTGTTACCTCCGCAAAGAATTCTAATAAATTTGTCAGGCATGATTTTCCTTTCATGAAGCCAAGCTGACTCTGCTTGATATTATTATGCATTTCTAAATGCTCTGCTATTACATCCTTTATAATAGACTCCAACATTTTCCCAATGACAGATGTTGAGTTAACTGGCCTATGGTTACCTGTTTTTTGTTTCCCTCCCTTTTTGAATAAGGGCATTACATTGGCAGTTTTCCAATCCTCTGGGACTATTCCAGAAACAAAAGATTCTTGGAAAATTACTGCCAGTGCAACGACTATCTCTGCAGGTATTTCCTTTAATATCCAAAGTTCAAGCCATCAGGTCCAGGTGACTTATTGGCCTTTAGCCCCATTAGTTTCCCTAGTACTTCTTCTCTAGTGATAGTTATTGTATTTATTTCCTCCCCTCTTTTGCTTCATGATTATTTAATATTTTCGTTATGCTTTATGTGTCTTCCACCATGAAGACTGATGCAAAGTATTTGTTCAACTCCTCTGCTATTTCCTGGTTCCCCATTATTATTTCCCCAATCTCATTCTCTAACTGACTTTGGCTTCTCTCTTCCTTTTTATATATTTAAAGAACCTCTTACTGTCCGTTATCATATTACTTGCTAGTTCACCCTCAAAGCTTATTTTCTCTCTCTTCGTTATCTTTTTGGTCGTTTTCTGTTAGTTTTTAAAACTTTCTCAATCCTTTGGTTTACCACTAATCTTTGCCACATTGTATGTTTTTTTTCTTTCACTTTGTTACTATCCTTAACTTCCTCGGTTAATCATGGTTGATCTATCCCCTTCCTTCAATCCTTCTTCCTCTTCCTTAAATGTCTGCCATTGTTCATCAACCGTCTTTTCTGCTAAATACCTTTCCCAGTCCGCTTTAGCCAACTCTGCCCTAATTACATTGAAATTGCCCTTATTTAAGTTTAGCATAGTTGTTCCCAAACTAAGTTTCTCACTCTCAAACTGAATGCTAAGTTTCCTAGGGGATCTTTTACTCCGTGAGCGTTTATTAAACTTGCCTCATTACACATTACCACAGGGCAGGCAACACAGCCTTTGGGCCCCATGCTCATGGCTGTAGAGAACAGTATCTATCCCCCGAATTATTCTGTTCCCTACCACTACCATGTTCCTATTTCTTTCCTCAACTTGAATGGCTCACTGTACCACGGTACCATGGTCAGTTCGTTCATCCTCCCAGCAGTCCCTGCTCTCGTCCACACAGCTAGCCAAAGTAGCCTGATCCCTGGTTGGATCCACAACATATTGTTCTAGGAAATTGTCCCGAATACACGTTGTGAATTCTTACTCATGGCTACCTCTGCCAATTTGATTTTCCCAATCTACATGGAGATTAAAGTCACCCATGATTAATATACTGCCTTTTTTTTTTACATGCCCTCCTGATTATTTCCTGATTTATTCTCTGTCCTACAGCATAACTATTGTTAGGGGGCTACTGTTAGACTACTCTCACCAGTGTCTTCTTCCCCTTGTTATTTCTTACCTCCAACCATATGGATTCCACATCTTCTGATCCAAGATCATTTCTTGCTATCGTACTTGTTCCATCTCGTACTAACAAAGCTACCCCACCACGCTTCCCTTCCTGCCTGTCCTTTCAAGAAGTCACATACCCCGGAATATATAGTTCCCAGCTTTGGTCTCCTTTTAACCATGTCTCCATAATGGCTATAAGATCATATCCATTAATCTCTATTTGTGCCATTAATTCATTTATTTTGTTCCAAATACTACGTGCATTTAAGGAAAGATTCATGAATTTTGCCTTTTTACCATTCTTTCCCCCTTTGAGCCTCTTTGTTGCTGTTTTTTTATGTTTGTACACTCTGTCCCTTCCTGTCACACTCTGGGAATCATTACTTAAGTAGCTGCCCTGCAATGCCACCAGGTCCTTTTGCTTTGTAAGCCTACTTATCTCTTCTCCAGAATCCTCCCCCCTCCCTCCTCCACCCCCACTATTTAGTTTAAAGCCCTCTCTACAGCCCTAGTTATTCAATTCGCCAGGACACTGGTGCCAGCACGGTTTAAGTGAAGCCTGTCCTACTGGAACAGCTCCCTTCTACCCCAGTACTGATGGCAGTGCCCCATGAACTGAAATCCATTCCTCCCACACCAATCTCTGGGTCACGCATTTAACTCCTTGACTTTATTTACCCAATGTCAGTCTGCCCGTGGTTCAGGTAATATAATCCCAAGATTATTGCTTTTTAATTTAGCTCTTAACTGTTCAAATTCTTTCAGCAGAACCTCCTTTCTAGTCCTATCAATGTCGTTGGTACCAACATGGATGACGACAATTGGATCCCTGCCCTCCCACTCCAAGTTCCTTTCCAGCCCTGAGGAGAAGTCCTTAACCTTGGCACCGGGCAGGCAACACAGCCTTTGGGTCTCACGCTCACGGCTGCTGAGAACAGTATCTATTTCCCTAATTACTCTGTTCCCTACCACTACTATATTCCTATTTCCTCCCCCAACTTGAACGGCCTCCCTTGTACCACGATGCTGTGGTCAGTTCGTTCATCCTCCCTGCAGTCCCCGCTCTCATCCACACAGCTTGCAAGAACCTTTGCAGTGTCTTGTATCTGAATGTTATTTCCAACTAATTTTCTTGTCGTTACTGTGCTGGAAATGGCTCACATATGGCTTGTCTGTGCAAACATCTGCATAAAGATAAATAAAATCATGCTGATAAATCAAAGCCACATGATCATTGCATGCACAAAGCATGAAAAATACAATTTACTAGTTTAGAGATTGCTGCTGTTAATGGAGGTTTCACAGCTGTAACAGCTGTCTTGTATCACATTAGGATCTGCCTTATTACTGTCCCCTTTAAAATTCATTGTTGATCTACTGAAAAATCAATCATCTTACACTGGCAGCCAGGAACAGAGTGCACTGTCTCTACTTTAATGCACTATATTTATTACACAATATTTCTACCTGGATATTTTTGATGTTTAAAACATACTTGGAGAGATTCCTCTAAGCCTGACTTAACTAACTGGCAGAGCCACTGTTCAAGAGCTGGTAAGACAGACCGGTATGTTCAAAAGACAGGTAAGTGAAAGTCAAGATTTTGCAATTCTTCCAATTCCTTTCCCGTGTTTACAGAGGTAGAGAAACAGCTTCTAATTGGAGGAGCAAAAGACACCAGCAGCAGTGAGTGTGCCAAGGGCTGCTGGGCCCAAGACAGAGTCAATTGTGTAATTAAAGGACCTGCCCGTCCAACCTTAAGGCTGGCAGGCAGGCCAGGAGCCCGGGCATGAACTAGAAAAAGCATGAAACCTCATCAACAGGTTTTTAAAAATTTTCATAAAGATTTTGTGAAAATTATGGACATGTCGCAACTCATGTGACATTATCACATGAGGGAGCATTTTAGAGAAATTTTACTTTTCTATTTTTAGGTTTTTTACATTTTGAGCTGATCTCCCTGAGGCTGCACTTAGCCTCAGGGAGATGTGTGTGCTCTTTCGTGCGCATGTGCAAAAGAGCGCACCCTTGATTTTGGGATTCCCCCTTGCCCACACGGTTACTGCATAGCGCATCCTGGCGGATGTCACGCTGGGCCGGCCTTAATTGACCCGCCCATGTAAAATGGCGCCACGCCCCCAATTGGGGGCGCCGATCGGAAGCGCGCTGCCACGCACCCACCCATCAACATCCCCCCCTGACGGGGAGAATATTCAGCCCAGTGTGTGTGTGGGAGAGAGAGAGTGGGTGAGTGCTTGGGAGTGAGAGAGAGAGAGTGTCTGTGTGGGAGCAAGAGACTGTGTGTGTGTGGGACTGAGAGAGAGAGTGAGTGTGTGGGAGTGAGAGAGTGAGTGAGTGTGTGGGAGTGAGAGAGACACACTGGCAGAATTTTGCCCTTGGTGGGCAAGCGGGCCCCACCAGCTCGGTGGCGGGCAGGCAGTCAACCCCCGCCGCCAAAACGGGGCCCGCCGCCATTTTGAGTGGGCGGGCCAATTAAGGCCCGCCCAGCGGCCTGCCCGAAGTACTTCCTGTTCCGGTGGGGGGGAGGGAATCTGTCAAAGTGCACTCTTTCACGCTTACGCGCAAAAGAGCGCACTGCTCCCTGAGGCAAAGTACTGTCTCAGGGAGTTTACTGACAGGTAAGCAAAGTCAAAAAATAGAGAAATATTAAAATTATTAACATGTCCCCCTCATGTGACAATGTCACACGAGATGGGACATGTTAATAAGACACACAAAGTTTATTAATTTTTTTTAAAACGGACATGAAACCTCATCCCGCCAGTGGATGAAGTTTCATGAATAATCTGCAGCCCGCTGGGGCTCCTGGCCTGTCCGCCAGCCTTAAGGTTGGACGGGCAGGGTCTTTAACAAGGTTAATTATCCTGTCAATGGCATTAATTGGCCATTGACAGGTCAGCGGGCGGACAGCTGCTTTCGCTGTCCGCCCGCCTTCCTGAAGATTTAAATGGACCAGGATGACGTCTTTCTGACGTCATCCTGTGTCATTTTCCCCTCGGCGAGTGGATCCTGCCCCAAATTGCCGAGGGGGAAATCCTGGCCACTGTGTTTGTGTGTGTGTGTGTACACATGCGTGGGAGAGTGAGTGAGTGCGAGAGTGTGTATGGGAGTCAGACAGTGTGTGTGTGTGTGTGTGTGGGAAAAAGAGAGTGTGAATGTGCGTGCATATGGGGAGGGAATGAGAGAGAGAGTTTATATGTAGGAGTGAGAGAGAGTATGTGTGTGTGGGAGTTAGAGAGAGTGAGTGTGTGTGTGGGAGTGAGAGAGAGTGAGTATGCGTGTGGGAGTGAGAGAGGGAGTGAGTGCATGTGGGAGTGAGAGAGAGAGAGTGTGTGTTGGGGACTGAGAGAAAGCGAGTATGTGTGTGTGGGAGTTTGAGAGAAAGTATGTGTGTGTGTGGGAGCGAGAGAATGTGGGTGGAATCATCCCAGATTTACACTAAGTGTGGTAGCGGGTGGGGAACATGATATTTTACCCGTCGGCCACGATGGCGGGTTTTCATGCCGTATCGTCCCAAACCCAGTGCATAACTATGCATTCCCAGCAAACACACCATTTCCATGGCAGGCGGGCTAGCATTCGTCCGCCATGCCATCACCTCGCCATTTCACCACACCGAGTGCCATATTTAAAGTCTAGCCACGCGCACACCTCTCAGTGCTTCCAGCCCATGGCTGCTGCAAAGAAGACATTGCCCCAAAAGTCAAGAAGACTGCAGCCCCCAGGTTCAATAGCGTGTCCCTCAAGTGCCTTTCGGATGCCGTGGAGGCCCACCTTGATGTCCTCTACCCCTGCTCTGGCTGCAGTGTGGGAGCAACCTCACTAATCCGGCTTGGGAGGCAGTGGCAGTGGTGGTCAGCGCCAATGCCCTGCAAAAGAGGACAGCCACCCAGTGCTGCAAGAGGATGAATGATCTCATCTGTTCCACCAAGGTAAGTCAGTCTTCTCATCATTCTCAACTCACACACTCACAAACCCATCACACATCTCAAGGAACGACACCACTAACTCACACATACACCCTCACATCCCCAGCAGGCTCATAGCCTCTGGAGTTCGCAACCTCATCCTGTCCATGGCTCCGCTCACCACACAAGCATTCCATGCAGTGTCATGTGTCCGGCTCACACTCTCTGCACCTGTCTTCATGTAGAAGAAGCCTGCTCACATCAGCAGGGAGAGGTCCAGACCAGGGGTGGAGTGGCCCACATTAGGCCCTCACTCACTTTGAGGAGTGTGCCATCGCGCTGATTGGTGAGGACGTGGACCGTGCCTCTGGTGACGGTGAGGTTGGCGGTGAACACCCTCCTGAGGATCCTGCAGCAAATCATCCCTCTCAACGTAACTGTGAGTGATCTCTCTCCTGCTTTTGACTCTGCTGCCATGCACTAATCATCTCTACTTTGGTTCACAGGGCGCTCTGCCAAGCGACTGACACTCTCAGCCAGTCCATCCCTCAGCTCCATCCAGGTCCTCACCTCCAGCCAAGAGGACACCTCCTCCATTGAAGAGCTGGAAATAAGTAGCCTGGAAGACCTGTCACACCGCTTACCCACACCCTGTACCAGCGCAGGGACACACACCTCGATGGGACCTAGATCTAGAGCAGGCTCGAGTTCACAATCTGGTGGTCACCGCACGGACACGTGTCCGCAGCAGCAGAGGGCAGGTTCGGCCCAGCTCCCCGACACTTGGAGGACTGCTGGGGAAGAGCCATCCGTGAGGTCCGAGTCAGATGATGAGCCTCCAGACTTGGCCCTCTAACTCATCCTGGAGAGTCAGCAGAGGGTGGAGGAATATCACACAGAGCTGTTGGAAACCCTCAACAGAGTGGCACACAAGTCAGAGTGCGTCTGCCTGCCCTCTGATGACGTGGTGCCCATATGGAGGTCTCCTTGGCGAGGAAGGCAAACATCATGGAGACCCTGGTCCAGCAGAATGCGGAGATGTGTACAGACCTGCACTTCATCGCAGGAGCCATGCGTGAATTCCTGCAGTGGCAGCGTGAGAGGGAAACGGGGCACCCTGTTGTCCTCCCAGTTGCTACTTCCCCTCATGGAGTCAGGCCGGGGACCTGGGTACCCAAAGGGAGGAGGAGCGGCAGCTGGACACTCCCTGTTCAATTCACTCAGGAATCTCAGAGACTGTCCGCTCCCTCCAAATCCCCTTTGCCTGTGACCCCCTTCAACATCGTCCTCTGTCAATGCTAAGGGAGCAGCTGGTCAACGAGTGAGTCTGGAAAGTGAAGTGTGTGTGTGGCAGGGCCTTTCAGAGCCTCGTACAAGTACTCTCCCACACACGTGGATCCTTCACGTATCATACTTACCTCAATGTCCTGAGCATTTTTAATGCCGCCTGCTGGGGTTCGCTCTCAGTTGTCCCTCTGAGCTGACCTGCATCTCCGTCCACCACTGATCGCACTCCCATACAGCACCTGATCTTGCCCACCACAGCTCTCATTTCACTTTCGATTTGGACAGCATGGCCTGGTTTCGGTTTTTCATGTGCTCCCCCGCCTTTTCCCCTCCCCCAGTCACCCATTTCCTTTCCCCCTATCACAGTTCAACCCCCCTGGCATCACCTTCCATCTCCCCTCCATGACCTACCAGCCACAATCCTTTTCCTTCAGGGATGTCTAGGTGAACGTGCACATTGCCTTTCTTCCTGAAAATCCCACCCCCATCCATATTCACCTCCCCAACCTCCTCCTTTCCACCCCAGGGTCCGTGTCTGCCTCCAAGTACTCACCAACCACCCTCGCTGTCCCTTCTACCGCTACCTTCAAACCTTCACTCTCCCATCCTACTATTGCACGCTGCGCTCAGTCATTCTCACCATTCCCTCTACCACACCCACTCTCAGTTCACTTCCCAAGAGGCAGTCATGGACTCATCAGACCCCATCTGCACGTACCCCACTCTGGTCCCCTTCCGTCCCTGGAGCTTCTTCCCTCCCTGGAACCCCTCTCCCCGGGAAGTCCTTTCCACCCCCACTTAGTCCTCCCACCTGCCCTCGGACTCCCCTTCTGCTTAGTCCCTCCCCCCTCCTGACTCCCTCAGACACCCTTACTTCTTCTGCCACCCTTAGTCCTTCCCCTCTCCTGACTCCTTCCTCCAGCCTCACTTCTTCCCCATTTCTGACTCCCTCAGACACCTCACTTCTTCCTCCAGCTTTACTCGTTTTCCCTTCCCAACACCTTCCTCCATCCTTACTTCTTCTTCCACCTTTACTCCTTCCCCTCCCCCCAGTCTCCCTCCCCTCTCCACACTCTCTCCTCCCCCTGGCTCATTCTCCTCTCTACATTCCCACCTCCCCCTGGACTCCCTCCTCCTCCGCACTCCTTCCTCCCCCCAGTTTCCCTCCCCTCTCCGCTGTCCTTCCTCCCCAGGGACCCACTCCCTTCTCAGCACTCCTTCCTCCCCATGGACTCCTTCCCCTCTCCACACTCCTTCCCCCCTCCAAACTCCTTCTCTTACACCTTCTACCCCCCATATACCTACCTCCTCAATTGCCACCTTCTCCCCCGTTACCCCCTCCTCTCTTGTACTCCCTACTCCCCCAACCTCACCCCCCCCCCACCCCGGACACCTTCATTCCCCCTCTCCCAACCTCACCTCCCCGACACCTTCATCCCCTCCCAACACTTCTTCCTCTCCCGGTCAATCCTAGACCTTCCTCTCCCATCCCTTCAAACATCATCCGTTGTGAGCATCAATGGTGACTTTCCACCTTTGGTGAGCTGCTTTGGGGAGCAGCCATGTCCATGAGAATCTGCCCAGCATGCCATGGACGTTCCTCCAAGGTCCCGTGGTTTTCGGGCTCCAGCATCTTCTGCTCCTCGGATGTCCGCAATGTGAGCAAGGCCCTGGTGGTAAGTCCCAACTTCTGCACGTGACAGTTGTCAAGATGTGTTCTGCACCGACATTCAATCATGCAGACATGGGTGGACAATCCAGCAGGGGTGGGGGATGAATCCGGCAGGCTGCCCTTATAATGACATGCTGATGTATGACAATGAGTTTCCCGATGTTCAATGTTGGGGAACGCGGCCTGCCATCAGCAGGCGGAGCAGACGATCACAAACTGGTTTCACGTCGTCATGAAACCATTTTTTGGCCTTCTCGCCATACTATCCACTCACATCACTGAACCCACCCAACGTCAACAGCATGGATAATCCTGGCCTGTGTGTGGGAGTGAGAGAGAGAGAGAGAGAGAGAGAGTGTGAGAGTGAGAGTGAGTGTGAGTGTGAGTGTGAGAGAGGGAGTGTGTGTAGGAGTAAGAATGCATGTGTGCGTGTGAGTGAGAGTGTGTGTGTAGGTGTAAGAATGTGTGTGTGGGAGTGAGAGAAAGAGTGAGTGTGTGTGTGTGTGTGTGTGTGTGTGTGTGTTTGTGTGTGAGAGTAAAAGAGTGTGCGTGTGTCTGCCTTACTCCCAGTCTCAGGTTTCTCATCACTCTCGCCACCACACACCCCTATTCACAGTGGGTGAGGGTGGGTGAGTGAGCGAGCACACTGAGACTAGGGATGGAATCGTCTGAGATTTGCACTCTGTTGTTGCGGGCGGGAAAAACGTTTTAACCGCTGGCCGCATTGGCGGGGTTTCGCACTGTATCAATCCAAACATGTCTCACTAACCATGTATTCCCAGGAAACACGCTGTTTTGCTAACAGACAGCTTCTGATTCACCAGTCATGCCATCACCTCGCCGCTTCCTCACACTGGATGCCATATTTAAAGTGCAGCCATGTGCACACCTCTCAGTGCTTCCAGCCTAGGACTACAGCACAGAAGACATGGTCCTGAAAGGCAAAAAGACTGTAGGCCCCCCGAATCAGTGATGCATCTTCTGGACACCATTGGAGCTCGCCACCATGTCCTCTATCCCTGCTCTGGCCACAGGAGGCCCATCTATGTCACCACTCCAGTTTGGGAGGCAGTGGCAACAGTGGTCAGTGCCAATGTTGCACAGAAGTGGTCCGCATCCAGTGCAGAAAGAGGATGAATGATCTCCGATGTGTTGCCATCTCATCACTCTAAACTCTCACGCTCACAAGGCCATCACACATTCATTGGCATCTCACTCACTGCCAGCTCACGGGGAATCACCACTCACTCTCTCACACACCCTCACATCTCCATCTGGCCTCATTTCCTCTGGAGACTGCCTCCTCATCCCTCCCTATCTTCAGGACACTTGGGCAGATCAACATGTGTCCCCACACACACCTTGGGATGCCCCGCTTCTCTAGTACATCCCTTGCCCTGCAGCCTCTTCCCCTGCCTGAGGCCACTTCTCCCCCTTCTGCAAGCAAGTCATAGCCCTGCAGCCGTTGAAAAGCCATCCCCGCCTTACAGCTGGTCTCATAGGTAGAAACCTACCTGTGAGACCCCCCTAAAAATGATGTGCTGCTGCCTGCAAAGCCTGGCACTGATATTGTGAGTGCATCCCAAAGCAAAGTAGGCAAACAAACCTCAAAGCTCCAAGTGAAGTGCAGCCCGTGAGGTGCAAGTCGCTTATTGTGAAACACGTCAGCGTAATCCTGGACGATCCAGCATGGGGATGATTCCAGCAAGCTGGGCTTATAATAACATGCAGATGTATTACAATGAGGTTCCCGATGTGCGGTGGCAGGAAATGCGACCTGCCATTGACAGGTGGAGCGGACGATTGCAAACTGGCTTCATGACGTCGTGAAACCGATTTTTGGCCTTCCCACCATATTGTCCGCTCACACGTGCTGTGATACCCAACGGCAACAAGCATGGAAAATTCCATCCTGGGAGTAAACCAGACACACGTACACACTGACTCTCTCACATTCTGCTCATTTTTATTAATTACTCATTTTGAACTTAACAATTTACTGTTATGACATTGCTTTATTTTTGCTCAGGAATTGTTTCGTTCCTTCATGCCTCATTTTTTTTTTGAAATTCAGTTTGTTGTGCCAAACCTTATCTTTCCTAAATTTGCTCATTGGCCCCTTGAGTGAGAAAAAAATGCAAATGTGCCTCCCCCCACCCCCTCAAGCAAAAGGTATGGACAAGCCTGCTCTAAGCACTATTTTTAATAGTAGAGTAGATTCTTGGAGGATATTTCACCTAGCTGTAGAATCTAGAATTAGGGGACACAATCTCAGGATGCGGAGGTGGGTGGGGTCAGCCAGTTAAGACTGAGTGAGGAGAAATTTCTTTACTTAGAGGGTTATGAATCTTTGAAATTCTCTATCCCAGAGAACTATGGGTGCTCAGATGCTGAATATTTTTAAAACAAAGATTAACAGATTCTTAGAATCCAAGGGAATTAAGGGATATGGGGAGAATACGAGAAAACAAAGTTGAGTACAAAATGAGTCATGATCTTAATGAATGAACAAATGTCCGAGCAGACTTGAGGAGCTGTCTGACCTGCTCATTCTTACATTTTATTATATTACAATTGTAAGCAATTTTTTATAAATTGGTTCACAATTTTCTTACTGTTAGGCACAGAATATTGTATTTCTCATTGTCAACCTGGAAGTGAATATTTCTACATCAATAAAACTGACTCGACTTCTGTTTCAGCTCTGGCTTTTACACTTGAAAGAACTAAAGTACACTGAAGGCATTGAGACATGCTCTGAACCAAAGGCAAGAATAAGGTTTGAAGGCTATTTGGTACCTAATCTTGAACAATGGCTTGTACACTTTCTTTCACTCATTGGCAATGAAATATTTGGTCATGGCAGATTTGGCAGCACTTGCCCTGTAATCTTGATTTCCACCCAAAATCTCTCTATGTCTCCACCCACCTTTTAGACCAACCACAAAGTGTACCTCTTAGATTGTAACTTTCATCATCCTCCCCTAACTTTACTTTTTGTTTGGTATCTTCCACTGCGCCATGTCCTTGGGATATTTTATTACATGAAAGGCGCTATATAAATATAAGTTCTTGTTATACTTCATTCTATTTATAGATGAGATGAATAGTATTACTTCAATAGGAATTTATAATCAGCATGGAGTATGTTAGCTACCTCATCCCCAACAGATTTGATTTTCTGCATGTCAATCATCTTACACAGATGGAAGGATGCCGATGATGGAGACTGTTAAAAGTTTCTCCCTGTCTCATCTGAGGGACTTCTCATCTGTACAGATCTGACTTGCTTCAAAGTTAGTCTTTACTGGGAGTAGAATTTTACATTTTTAAGGAACTTTCAACTCAAAATAATAACTTACGGCATTGCCAATAATATTTGGCTCCAAGATTGTGAAAACACTTGCACATACTTCATGCTGATTATAAATTCCTATTAAAGTAATACTATTCATCTCATCTATAAATAGAATGAAGTATAACAAGAACTTATATTTATATAGCGCCTTTCATGTAATAAAATATCCCAAGGACATGGCGCAGTGGAAGATACCAAACAAGAAGTAAAGTTAGGGGAGGATGATGAAAGTTACAATCTAAGAGGTACACTTTGTGGTTGGTCTAAAAGGTGGGTGGAGACATAGAGAGATTTTGGGTGGAAATCAAGATTACAGGGCAAGTGCTGCCAAATCTGCCATGACCAAATATTTCATTGCCAATGAGTGAAAGAAAGTGTACAAGCCATTGTTCAAGATTAGGTACCAAATAGCCTTCAAACCTTATTCTTGCCTTTGGTTCAGAGCATGTCTCAATGCCTTCAGTGTACTCTAGTTCTTTCAAGTGTAAAAGCCAGAGCTGAAACAGAAGTCGAGTGCATATTGGAAACTTTTAGTTATTGAGGGAAAAGTCCTGACAGTTTAAACTTGTAGGCAAACTTTATTTTATACACTGATTTTATTAGTTAATTTTGTTTACTTCTGTTGGATTATTTTCTTCGTGAAAATTCTGAACAGTGGCTATTACCCAAGGTTGCGATAAACGTAGTGATTTACTGGTGGAAGGAAAAGGATAAGTTAGAGTCTTTAAAATTTAAAGCCTGGATTCCAAAAATAAAGCCAGAAGCCAATTGGCTACCTTGGACAATGAGGAGAAACATTTGACTTTGACTTTATACTTGCATAAAATATAATTTGAGAAAAAATACTAAATGGTGAAGAATGGTGAGGATTTTAAGAAACAAAATGTCAAAACGATGTATCTGTGTTCTCATAAATTGTAATTAAGGATAAAATTACTTTAGTCTTGAAAATCAGCTTATCTTCATATCTGCTAAAATGTTTGAAGATACAGAACTAAGGCTAACAGGCCATTAAAGTGAGGAAAACATGATAAGATAAAGACAGAGAAATGACTAATAAGAGGTTTCTCTTCCTGTGGAGATTGTGCAATGATCTAGTTCAGGGCGGGCTGACATTTCTGAGTGGGGGAGGGTGCAACATTGTTGATTCCCACAGGATGCCAATAATTTGGGGTAGAACCCAGATCTACCAGGTTTTCATCAATGTAGATTATAATTTAGGATGGGATTGTAGGAGAGGGATGAGCTGATAACTTTTCCATCTGCTCTCTTAAACGTTGGCGGGACTTAAACAAGAGCTGTTCTCTAAATGCCCTGAGAATTTTGTCCTAATGCTGTTATATGCCTGTGGAGAACATGAGAACATGAATGCAGGCAATTCCCAGGATCCAAATCATTTCAGTGAGCCAAGGTAATCATTCCAGATGTGATTGAGTATCTTAAAATGCCAGCTCCTACTGATTTCCCTTTGGGGTAATGTTGAGGACTTTTCAGTCGCGTTTTTGGTCATTAAGACCCTTAACCTTCCTCCATCAGATAGGCGTAGTATTACTTCAAATTTCTGTATCCTCTTTAGGGCAGGCACTCTTTTGCACCTCCAAAAATGAAATATTTAAATGATCCAGTCCCCAGAGTTTGGGACAAGATCTGCTTGCAAAGGGAAGTCCTTCCCCACTACACTTCCAGCAGCAGGATGGGACATCAGTAATTTCAGGTCTGAGTGATGCAGATACCTTCTGCAATATTGCACTGCAAAGCTTTCTATTTCTCTATGTAATAAACATCCAAATCTCAAAAATGGCATCTCTAATTATGTACAATGAATATCGCCAATTCTAATCTGAATAAATATTTTTCCTCTTTTCACCTGCCATATATAGATAACCAAATGACAAAAATCAAAATAAAATACTCATTGCAGTAACGCTATATTGGACGGAATCTTGTGCCCTCCCCATGGTGAGTTTTCTGGCAAGGGGTCATTTAATCGGGCAGGAGGGTGGCGGGTGGGGACACCATTACCTTCCCACCTTCACCCTCATTAGGTTCATTGTGGGAAGATCTTCCTGTCCTGCTACAAGTGGAGGCTCTTAATGGAAATTAATGCCTGCTGGTGTTTATCCAATTCCCTTTTGAATGCCACAATTTAATCTGCCTCCACCACCCTCTCTGATAGTGTTTTTCAAATGCACAGGCATAGTGGTCGAAAGGCCTCATTCAAAGCTTCATGATTCTATGACATAGCTGTTAATCAAGAGACAAAATTACAACATTTGATTATGGTTCTCCACATAAGGGGTTGGAAATTGCTTTAGGCCTATCCTCAGGCCTGAATAGTCACCACATACAGAGTATTCCATTTGGAAGGCCTGAAGTCAGCCTGAAATTGTGTTTTGGACCTCATTAACACTATTGTGCAACCATGTTTACATCTCCACAAGCAGCTTACCCATTTTTAAAGGATACATTTTGGGCCAGCTGCCTTACCAGCTGCAGCCTGAAGCTAAGCCCCAGTGTGTTTAGTAGGGCAGATGGGGTACTCAGAGAGCAGAATCAGAGCAATTGAGATGTTGTGCAGTCAAGGGACACAAGCCCCTACAGAGCAAGCTCATCTGCCCTATTGACTAAAAACACTATCCTTAATTTGGGAAGGTGTCTAGATAAGGTAAAGGTTAAAAGGCAAAGTATATGCTTACTTGGAATATTCTTGCACAATGTAAAAATAGACCTTTGATTTACCAATGTTATTTTTGCATCTATTATAAATATTTAAAATAAGAATTACCCTGAATTTTGAGAATTATTAAATGGTATTAAATGTTCAGACTGATTTATGCTGAATGAGTATTTTGGTATAAATATTGTAAAATTTTATATTAGATAAATATCCCACAAGACCCTAAACACAACGAAAGCAACTCACCCACTCCATTCTTCCTCCCATTCTCTTCGGATTTTCCTTGTCCCAAATGTCCTCCCTGTTTGGTGTCATTAGCCTCTAACACAGTCGTCATTTCAGCTGCTTCATGGCTTTCTGTTATTTGTTTCACCTCATTGTGTTTGTCTGTTGCTGTGAGAGACTGCTCCTCCCCAGCTGGCCTCTCAGTTTGCAGTCTGTCTGCTGCTTTGGTTTTAAATGTTTCTGCTTGTGATGAAACTCCTTGTTTATCAGTAACTTTGCCTTCTGTCTCACAATGAGCTGTGTTCTTATTTTGTATCCCTCTTTCATCATTTTGATATTCCTGTCTTGTTAATTCTGCTATGGGTTGGCTATTGATTTGCTCTTCATCTTTTGCTTGACCTTGACTAGCTTGTCCTTCGGATTGGGGTTCCTCCCCTTGACTTATTTTTTGTTTTGCCTCCCCCTCCGTAGCCTCTGTTTCCTGATTTTGTGCCAGTTTATCTCTATCCGTATTATTTTGTACATTCAGATCAGCATTCCTTCCCTCTTTCACTGAGTTGTTTTGACACAAAGGACTGTTAACTGCTGAGACCTCTTCATGTCTTTCTGTGGAATCTGCTGGAGAAGTTTGGCGCTGCACAAGTCCAACAAACCGTAAGCCTTTTCTTGATCCTTCTTGTACCTGATTATTAATCAGAAAATAATTACTTCATGAATACAGTTTTGCTTTTAGCTTTTCTCCCCTCACATCCTCCTTCTCCTGAAGACAATGGGAGCTGTTTTCACCTACCTGTCACCCATTCCTTATCTGACAAACGAGTGGACAACAATTGAAAACTGGGGGAGAGGACACATCAACCAACCCATTGATGGCAAGGGCGCTGCAAATGGGATGGAGCGGAGGTGATCCCAGGGATTGTGGGTCTCAAACAGGCGAGCTAGTGCCCGGACCTCACTGGTGACATGTTAATGGGGCCAGGTCTCATAACAGCTCAGGATTCAAGCCAGCACCAATGAGCCACTGGATGCCAATGCAAAATCACCCCCAACAGCTCATGTGGAACTGTGGTTCAACAAGCATCAGTGGCTTAGCTAACTGACCATGCTTCATACCTAGAGCTGTTTACTGGGTGTCAGCAAACTATTCAACCATTAGGGTAGAGCCAAGTTTGATTCTGTTTTCACCAATATCTATGGGTATCTGTGGATTGTCCATTGGACATGATTGGGATCAGGAATTCTAAATGACATTTCTTTCCCTTGTCCAGAAATGTTAAACTAATAGTTGTACTTCATTGCTGCTGGATGAACACAGATGGAGTAGAATTGAACTGAAAGGTAGAAAACTTGTTTGTCTCAATACCATGCCAGGTATTCCATTTACCCCTCAGACCATCGCAGATATCTGCATGTTTATTTTCTCCAATACCATCTACAAATATAAAATACATTTGTCATGTAACATTACCAACTTTCCAATAATCATACAGGTCAAACCATTTTTTAACATGCTTCAATCTGTTGAACAGTAATAATAAAAGCTTAAGTTTGTTTAGCCATCTAATAGATAAATATTTTTTATTACCAATATTAAACAATAATTAATAAAAACAATGATAATGAAGTGGGATAACTGAAATTATTTCATATTTGTTGATATTAAAACATGCATTAATAGCTTTAGACAGACAAATGTAGTTATGAGAGTTTCTAAGCCTGATGGGAAATGTAGCCAATACTGTAGGCATGATGGGATATTTGGCCAAAGTGACAATGGGGATATTGGCTTAGTAGTTATCAATTACTGCCTTAATAACATGTATAAACAGACTATTCATTGCTATATAGAAGGAAATAAGGGGGAACTGATGGCCATGCCCACGGCTGAAGGCTGAGATAATGGGAACATCTGCTGATGGAATAGTATGTTAGTTTAGAAATTGATGAGAAACATTATAATGAAAAGGAGGAAGATAAGAAAAATAGATATGTGCTGTAAACCCTGTAACTTTGAGACAGGTTCCTTGAGCTGGCTGAGGTTCTCTCACTCCCTTAAAAGCACTTGAAATAACTCTTTGCCTGCTTGAATCTCATAGACTTGACAGTGGTCATTTTTACCACGGCATTAACATGTTTTTGGTCATATAAGGGGTTACTATCTATTAGATTAATAACTAATACACACCATCAGTGACGTTAGATCATATGTCACTGGAATTTAGAGAGAGATTTTTCTGGAAGGAGCCTCGGGTTTGTCTATCCCTGAACACAGTTGTATATAGTTAACAAATGTTTGACAGTTCTTGAAAGCCTTGCTTCCAGTAGTCTAGGCTGACCAAATCCTAGGCTCGTTTATGGTGTTACTTCATGGTGGCAGTGGTAAACCTACCAAGTAGCAAGGAACCCCAATGAAACCAGTGGTGGCAGGAAAGTTAAAGCCATCAAATATAAGGGAATGACTCTGGCTGAGAATCAGAAGGAAAAGTGCCAACAGAGTCCCAAGACAGTCAATTAGAAGTAACAGACAATGATGGAAAAAGTCCTCCCTCTACTTGAATTCTTTGACCATGTGGAAGGGCTGACCAAGGAGTACAGTAACAAAACTGGCATTGCAGATTCAACAGGTACAGGACCAATTCAGGGTTAGAACAGAAGCCTGATAAGGAATAGGTCAGCACACTCCTTTATTCCATTCCAGCATTGCAGCCGACTTTTTAATAAGACAGAGTGTTAATGAGGACACAACAACTTATTAAGAGGTTATTAAGGCCTTTGATTCATATTTCAGTCTTCATAGGAACATAATTATAGGCCAGGCGAGATTTAACAGGCACACTCTGAAATCCGGAGAAAGTATTGACTTTTTTATTAGAAGCCTGTGTTATTTTGTTGATAGTTGCAAGTAAGGGGTTCTAAAGGATGAATTCATCCAAGAACACATTGTGGTGCGATTGCTTGATGAAGCTTTATGTGATTTTCTGCTGCACAGGACAATTTCTTGTTCATTTCTTAATTTCTTAACTAACATTGTCCAAGGCAGTGCAATTAGTGAAACAGGCAGAACTGAGTTTTAATCCAGGGTGAAAGAGAACCTTTGTGGGGGTTAGACCACTGACTCAGTCCAGTTTTGTAAGTTTATTTATGTTAAATAATGGGCAGGGTGAAAAGTGTGCAGCCATCCCACTGTCACCTGTTTCCTGCCCTGCGGGAACAGTTCAAATTGACCCCTGTAGTTTTTTTTCGCAATGCAGTCCGATGTCAAATTAGGAACAATTTTTTAAACATACAAATTGACGTTTTTTATCTTTGTGTATGAATTCCTGACTTTACTTCAGCCTAGCCTCTGAGGCTTGGTCCATTATTCACTAATTTGTGAACTTGAAAGTTAAGAGGCAACATTACCGAACAGAAAATTCTAACCATAAAGTATATGGTGATAACAAGTACTTTCAAACATGGGTTTCTTGACGGGTGTTCAACAACATACATGCTCAGGAAGATTCCAATCTTGTAGTCACCTTTATAGGGAGTTGACACAAGAGCACTAATTCAATACAGCTGTTTTTTTCTGACTGCGTAGCAATGAAGGAATGAACAATCAAGAATTTGTTACATTTGTTTTTACTTTGGGCCTTCAAGAGAGCAGTTTGATTTTTTTCTACATCTTTCTCACTCAGAGAGAGGGTTTTATACTTAAGACATGATTAGTGACACTGAAACAGGAGAATAAAGAATATCATTCTATATCCTGGTGGCGGTCTCTTCTATCATGACTTTCCAGCTGCATGCTGAATGCATAATTTTGACATTTATCAGGGAAAATTAAAGTTATTTTATAAAATGGAAGTGAAATATAAATGTTAAATAATTACTGGTTACTGAGTTACTGTGCAATTACTATAAATGATGGTGTCTTCATGACGGGCAGTGTATTAACTTATCCTTATATATTTCAGAACAGAGATTCTTTTGTTTCTTTAGAACTGAGAATGTTGTGTAAATACAAAATGATAATAGAGAATACAATAATAAATAAAACATGCCTTTTTGTGTAACAGAAATGTTGATTATGAGAAGTCTTAAAAAATGACTGAGTTGCCACAAGAAGAAACCCATGGGTAGAATTCTGCCCCCATTGGGGGGGGAAATTCAGGAGCGGGCGCGCCTCCAATCGACGCCCCCAATCGGGGGCACACTGCCATTTTATGTGGGTGGGCTAATTAAGGCTCAGACATCCGCCAGAAAGCGCTGTGCAGGTGGGGTGGGGGGGAGATCGGCGCCAAATTCAAAAATGCGAAATATAGAAAAATAAAATTTCCCTGACATGTACCCTCATGTGACACTGTCACATGAGTTGGGACATGTCCATCACTTTTAATTAAACTTTTATTACATTTTTAAAAATCCTCATGAAACCTCATCCCACCCATGGATGAGGCTTCATGCTTTTTCTGAAGCCCGCCAGGGCTCCCCGCCTGCCCACCAACCTTAAGGTTGGATGGGCAGGTCCTTTAACTACTGCAATTACTTTTTAAATGGCCTCAATTGGCCGTTGACAGGTCAGCGGGCACACAGCTGATTCGGCTGCGCCCCTGCTAGCTGAAAATTAAAATGACACAGGGTGATGTCGTGAGTTCCAGTGTCATTTTATGCGTCGGCGAACGGGCCCCACTGCCACGCTTGCCGAACTTAATATCCTGCCCCATGATAGGTAGATTACAGATGAATCTCGGAAATGGTTGCTGAAGAACATATATGCTGCTGGGCTTACAGGTGACATAGATCAGAGCTCACACAAGTCATTAAACTAAACCCATGGGCAGAACGTTGCCCTCGTCGGGCGGGCTCAGTGGGGGTGGGCAGGGGAGGTCGGAAAGCCGACTGCCGCCCACGATTGCAGCGGTCTGCGATTTCACACTGGCGGGCCCAGCATGAAATGTGCACAGCAGCACTCAGCGCTGCCTGTATGGGGGGAGGGGTGGTGGGGAAGGAGGGCAAGTGCAAACTTCAGGCATGCACTCAAGTCCGTGCTGGAAAAGCTCCCGGAGGCACAGAGCTGCCTCAGGGAGATGAACAGTTTTGAAAATAAAAAATAAAAATTTCTTAAATGGTTAACCAACATGTCTCCTAGTGTGACTCTGTCACATGAGCAGGGACATGTTAAGAATTAGGATAAAATCTTTATAAAAATTTTTTAATGACAGATTGAAACCTCATCCCTCCTGTGGATGAGGTTTTGCAAAAAATGCAAAGACCTCCTGGTTTTATCGCCTGCCTGCCAACCGTAAGGTTGGACGGGCAGTGAAAAATTTCAATCAGTTGAATTGTTAATGGCTTTTATAGGCCTCTTAATTGTCAGCAGGCACGCTGCCAACTCCTGCGTGTGCCTGCCGACCGAAATACCGCGCGGGTGCGTGATAACATCAGGACAGCTCGCCCGACGTCATCCTGTATCATTTTAAGCTCGAGCAGGTCGGGCACGTGCCCGCCTGCTCAGTGAAAAATCCTGGCCCTAAGTTACAACCTAGATCTCTGGCATTCAGAGTCTATAAACATCTCTCTCAGAAAATCAGGGGAGAAATGTGTTTGAATCGGTCCCATGTAGACTTACGCCAATTATTCTGGCCAGCACTACTGGCCACTATCTGGATACCCCACATGGCAGCATCATTGATATTACTAGCAGCACAGCATCAATAGAAGCGGAGCTATGCAAAGGCATTACTCTCCCCCTGTCTATTAGCAGCTTGAACCATATTTTCTCTGTAGCCTCAATTGAAAACAGAGGCATTAATTGGCTCCGTGCCAGAAAAATATCCCCTGTCACTGGCACATTACTGAGGCCATTATTACAGTTCAAATTAGGCAGAGCTTTGGCAAAAAAAATTAACAGGAGCACTGAGGGGGAGCTACATTTCCTGAATGGAGGTGCCATATACGAACATGGAAAGCAGCCAGGTTGAACACAGTGGGGGTTAAATTGGATAGCACTTAAAACAGGTGTGGGAATCACGTTGTAACTTTGTACTGCCTGCTCTAACCGTACCGTTCATTGGCTGGGCATCAACAGGAAACCAATCTTGAGAGTGGCTAGCCTGAGTTGTTTAAAGTAAGCCTGCATCTCTTAAAGGTGCTGGGAGTTGCAGCTGAAGAAAATCAGACTTTGGAAAGAATGAGGAAACGCCACAACAGGAGGGATAGTGAGTTCCAAGGTATTTGGATGTTGCACTGGAGTATTGGTGGAGGAGGTGGGAAGGAAGAGAGATGTCCTGATTCACTTGATCAAAAGGCAGTGAAAATAGATATCCATGGAGATTCATGCCTGGAGTCTAGCCCAACGACTTGAATGCAATGCCTCAAGAAGCTCAATGATCTCACACAAGTGCCAAATAATACCAACTGTACTTGTAGCATCAGCCACTGCTGAAATCACCACACGGCCATCACTCATCTGCCAACAATCTCGATCAATCAGACCTTATGCTTCACACTCATAGCTTCACCTCAACTTCACACAATACCTGTTGCAAGCTTCATACCTACATCTCACAGCTTGCACACATTGCCAACTATTCAACCACCAAGTCTCCTTTGACAGTATCTTTCAAACCCACGATTGTTATCATCTAGAAGTAAAGGGCAGCAGCTGGATGTTCTGCTCCAAATCAATTATCATCCTGACTTGGAAATATATCACCGTTCCTTCACTGTGGATGGGTCAAAATCCTGGAAATCTCTCCGTAATAGCACTGTGGGTGTACCTACACACATGGGCTGCAGCGGTTCAAGAAGACAGCTCAGCACCACCTTCTCAAGGGCAATGAGAGATGAGCAATAAATGCTGGCCCAGCCAGTGATACCCATTTCCCATGAACGAATAAAAAAAAAAACAGAGCAGCCATATCAGCCTAACATATTGGACAAAACTTCCCTCTCTCTTGCCAGACAAGGTGGAGCACAATCATAAGCAGCCAAGGAAGACATTGTGATTGTTGCAGGTCAATCATCTCAGCTCCAGGGCATCACTGTAGGAGTTCTTCATGGTAGTGTCCTAGGCCCAACTATCTTCATCTTCTTCATCAATGATCTTCCTTCCATCAGAAGTGGGGATGTTTGCTGATGATTGCACAATGCTCAGCACCATTTGTGACTCCTCGGATAATGAAATAGTCCATGTCCATATGCAGCAAGACCTGGTCAATATTCAGGCTTGGACTGATAAGTGAAAACTAACATGCACACCACACAAGTGCCAAGCAATGACTATCTTCAACAAGAGAGAATCTAACCATCTTCCCTTTAACATTCAATAGCATTACCATCACTGAAACCCCCACTATCAACAATCTGGGGGTTACCATTGACCAGAAACTGAACTGGGCTAGCCATATAAACATTGTGGCTGCAAAAGCAGGTCAGAAGCTATGGATTCTGTGGAGGGTAACTCACCTCCTGAATTCCCAAGAGGTTTAGAGAAATCATTGATTGGAGCACTGAGCTCCAAATGGCATCACCGGCATCAAATAGCATTGCACACTGTTTGAAATCATGATCTGCCTGCTTTGTTACTTCTGGCAAAGGTTGACCGCAGGCATGCAAATGTCTGCAACAACATGGCATTTGGCAGGATTTGCACATGTCATGGAGGCTATTTTAAAGCTGTAAGGGCATATATAGTGTTCACAAAACTAGTGCTAATAAGCCCAATTTCCTGCTCATTAAGTTCTAGGGAAGTTACAAAGCTCACTGTTTGTAAGAATGCAAATAAGCAAATGCAAAACCTTTTTTGGTCCATGGTAACAAACTAATTCTCTTAAGGTAAAGAAAGGGAAAGGAATGGATTAGGCTCTTACTTTTTGAAGAACATCTGCTAGCCCTTTTGATTTAGGAAGTTGGTTGGACAGCAAACTCAATTCTACTTCAAGGCTGCATGGCTCAGTCTTGGCATTATTCTCTTCAGAGCTGAGGAGATTGGAGAAAGAATAATGGGTTATGGTGATCCTCAAAGTTATTAGTAACATACAATTTTAAAAATTAATTTTAATTTATTTTATTTCTCCCCCTACCCCAAGATGCATGATTTTCTCCCTCATAACCACAAACAAATCACTCTCCAAACAGACATTGACTTGACTGAAACAGATTGAGCTGGAACAACTGGGCTTGTGAACTCCACTGCAGAAAGAGGTAACAATCAAACAGTGCAAAGCTTACACCCTACAAAAACTGTTTTACAACAGTGTGTAAACTCATCAATCAAGCCAAAATGACAGGAGCTTTTTTTATTGGTTCACTTGATGTGGGTGTTGCTGGCTAGGCCAGCATTTATTCCCCACCTCTAATTGGCCTTGAGAAGGTGGTGGTGAGCGCCACTTTGAACTGCTGCAGTCCATGGAGTGTAGGTACACCCACAGTGTTGTTAGGAAGGGATCTCATGTACATTTTGTTGGGAATCTTATGCTAAAATAATTGAGCTATAGAACTAACAGTTCCCTACTATTTTCATTAAAACCTTCTTTCGCAAAACTACAGATTGAATTATGAAACAAATCAAATCCATGTTAAATACCAATAAACATTATTACAACACTCAGATGCTCAAATTGGATTATGGATAAAAATTGCCTAAAATATGAAAATTCATTTGACTAGCTTTTCTGTTTTTAATTTTCCCTTAACTCTTTCGTTATCACATTTGCTCCCACATCGAGAGCCAGTCATTCTGTGTTCAGCCAACAACAGTCCCAACCTGAAATAAAAACAAAAAATGCTGGAAAATCTCAGCAGGTCTGAGCCGCATCTGTGGAGAGAGAAAGAGAGTTAACATTTCGAGTCCATACGACTCTTCTTCAAAGTCCCAGCCTCCGAACCAAGAAAAAGCAGGGCTTCCTCAAGACTCCAAATCCATTTGCAATCTCATGGATTGAAAAATTGGGTCAATGACTAAGTGCTTTTACTCTCAAAAAACTATTTTGATACTTGGCATCTGGGAAATCCAATATTGCTTTCCTAAACTTGCATAAACAGTATAGACCATTGTTTTCAACAATTGTTCCATTGCCGGGTAGCCAAATATTGGCAACATTGTGCAGGTATATTTGAAAGTAATTTGCAGCTAACCTATCCACTCAGATGACTAGATATTGATATTCCCTGGAATTAACTTGCATAAGTCAACGATTATTTTCTATCCAGTGATCGTTTCCTTCTGAACAGTCTCATCTGTCTCTCAGTGTTCGTAAAGCAACTTCTGTGCTCTTTAACATTAGCTGTAGGCACATAATAAAATTACCCCAAGGTGTTGTGGGCAGTCAGGAATGTCAAGATTACAACAAGCAGGATACACTTAGAGTCAACATTTGGTTCTCATATCCTGAATTTTTTTTCCCTTTCCATCTGGTGCTTTCCATAATGATAAACCTTAAATTACTATGCTTATAAATAGCTAACTATTTTATGCCAATAGCCCTTAAAGGAGGATTTATTTTTAAAGTAATTCTTGTGGTGGGGTATTGCTGTGTGACCAAGTGGTGTCCCAGGCCATCGGGAGGAGGCACTGAGCTGAGGAAGACATTTCCACACAGAATGCGAGGAAATAATAGCGAGAAAGACACCTTGTCCCACTAATTCAGGGCCATTTACACCAGTGCTGGGCCCTAGAACCAGCACTTTTAGTCGCCAATACTGTTGAGTTCCTGGGGGCCAGGGTGCAGGCTGTTGTGTTACTGGGCTTTCAGACCCTGATAACTGCTAATAGAACAGCTAGACTGCTAATCAAAGGTGACACAGAAGCAGGGCCCAATTGGATAGTAACAGCTGGAGCTGACCGGCATGAGACTGCTTTTTCGGGGGCAGCAACACTGTTACCGATCATTTTAATAAACGGTAATGAGCTCCCAGTAGCATCAGTGCGCGCAGACACGAGAAGCCTCAGATTGTATTAGGAACTACAGGAGAGGCTCTTTGGGCAGAAATCCAATGGAAATGGGCCCCAGGCCAGAATCCAAAGACAAAATCACCATTATGCTGATGTTATGACAGACTCTCACCAAAATTTAATTTGGGGCTCACAACTCACGATCATATATGAATGGCTGTTTACAGAATTGCACTGCAGATACCTGGAAGTTGATAAACTGCGAACTGTCTTGACCACAAATAAGGTATGAGAATCCTGAAGAGAGGGAAAAAAAACTAAAAATGAGAGGTAAGTGTGATAAGAAAAATAAAGAAATTAGGGCTGAAAAGCTTAGAAGATGGGTGGAGGGTACATTCTAGTGTAAATGATAGGCTATATGTTAGCTGTGGTTTATTAAGTAGCACTCTTGACTCTGAGGTAGAAAGTTGTGGGTTGAAGCCCTGTGCCAGACAGCAAATGATAATTAATGCTGGATCAACTATAAATTTTAAATCTGAGGTGGATAGATTCTGCTATCAAAAGGTATTAAGGGATATAGTGCAAAGGAGATGGAATTTGGTCACAGATCTGTCATGATCTCATTGTATGGCAGTAGAACAGGCTTAAGGGGCTGAATGGCCAACTTCTGTTCCTATAATCATATAAAATAGACTGACAGCAAGGGAGTGCTGCACTGTCAGACATGTCATCTTATGGACAAGATGGAATAAACCGAGACACTGTCTGGCCTCTCAGGTGAACATAAAAGATCCCAAGTTGACCAGAGGAAGATATCTAATGAGGTTTTGAGTCCGTATGACTCTTCATCAGAACTAAAGAAAAATAGAAATAGGTGAAATATAAGCTGTTTAAGGGGGGTTGGAGAGGTGAAGCTGGATAGAGGGCCAGTGATAGGTGGAGGCAAAGGGGAGATTGCCAAAGATGTCATAGACAAAAGAACAAAGGGGTGTTGACAGTGGTGATATTAGCTAAAGGATGTGCTTTAAGTGTAGAAAGCAGGACGAGTAAGTGACAGATGGCCCTAGTGGGGGTGGGGTGGGGGGAAGGGATTGAAATGGGCTAAAAGGTGGAGATAAAACAATGAATGGAAATAAATTTAAAAATAATAATAGAAATAGGTGAAGCAGCACTTCACTTGCACTTCCCTCAATTTAGTCTACTGCATTCGCTGCTCCCAATGCGGACTCTCTACATTGGAGAGACCAAATGCAGACTAGGTGACCGTTTTGCAGAACACCTTTGGTCTGTCCACAAGCATGACCCAGACCTCCCTGTCGCTTGCCATTTCAACACTCCACCCTGCTCTCATACTCACATGTCCGTCCTTAACCTGCTGCAGTGTTCTAGTGAAGCTCAACGCAAACTGGAGGAACAGCACCTCATCTTCCCACTAGGCACTCTGCAGCCTTCTGGACTGAATATTGGGTTCAACAATTTTAGATCATGAACTCTCTCCTCCATCCCCACCCCCTTTCCAATCCCCCTTTTTTCTAATAATTTATATATTTTTTAAATATATTTTTCTTTCCCCACCTATTTCTATTATTATTTTTAAATTTATTTCCATCCATTATTCTATCTTCTCCTTTTAGCCCATTTCGCTCCCTCATCACCCCCCCACCACCCCCACTAGTGCTATCTGTCACTTACTCGTCCTGCATTCTACCCTTAATGTCACCATTAGCACATTCCATAGCTAATATCACCACCGTCAACACCACTTTGTTCTTTTGTCTGTGACATCTTTCTTTGGCAATCTCTTCTTTGCCTCCACATATCACTGGCCCTTTATCGAGCTCTCCTGTCTCACCCCCCTCAAACAGCTTATATTTCACCTGTTTCTATTTTTCTTGAGTTCTGATGAAGAGTCATACGGACTCGAAACATTAACTGTCTTTCTCTCCGCAGATGCTGTCAGACCTGCTGAGTTTTTCCAGGCATTTTTGTTTTTGCTTCAGATTTCCAGCATCCATAGTATTTTGCTTTTATCTAATGAGGTTCCTCAGGGGTCAGAGCTTTTCCTCATCTATATTAATTTGATGTACGGACCACAATTTCAAAAGTTGTGGATGATATACAACTAGGAAGTATTGTGAACTGTGAGGAGGATAATGTAGAACTTCCAAGAGGCTGGTGGAATGGGCAGAAAAGTGGCAGGTGAAATTTACTGCTGAGAAGTCTGAAGTAATTCATTTCAATAGGAAGAATGAGGAGAAGAAATATAAAATAAAGGGTTCGATTGTAAAGGGGGATACAGGAACAGAGGAACCTGGGGATATAGGTGCATAGATCATGAAAGGTGGCAGAGCAGATTGAAAAACTGGTTAATAAAGCATAAGGGATCTTGGGCATAGAGTACAAAAGCAAGGAAGTTTAAATGAACCTTTATAAAACACTGGTTTAGCCTCAACTCGAGTGCACCTGGGCACCACGCTTTAGGAAGGATGTGAAGACATTAGAGAGGGTTCAGAAAAGATTCATGAGAATGGTTCCAGGGATGGGGGACTTCAGTCGCATGGATAGATTGGAGAAACTGGGGCTATTCTCCTTGGAGAAGGTTGAGAAGAGGTTTGATAGAGGTATTCCAAATCATGAGGGGTCCAAACAGAGTGGATAAAGAGAAACTGTTTCTATTGGCAGAAGGCTAAGAGGACACCAATTTAAGATAAGTGGCAAAAGAACCAAAGGTAACATGAGGAGAATCTTTTTTATGCAGTGTGTGGTTAGGATCTGAAATGCTCTGCCTAAGAACATAATGGAGTCAGATTCAATCAAGGCATTCAAAAGAGAATTTGGATATTTATCTGAAGTGAAAAAGCATGCAAAGCTGTGATAAAAAGTCAGGGGAGTGGCACAAGGTGAGTTGCTCTTCTAAAAGTGTGGCATCGAAATGACAGGCCTAATGGTCTCCTTCTCTGCTGTAACCAAGTGCTTCCCAAAACTTTTCCTGCTGTGACTCCTTTTTAAGACTTCACACTTGCTGCAACTACAGAGTGAAAATTGGGAGGGAGAGATTTGTTGAGTGGGGGTTGGGGTTCAAAAAGTAGTGACACAGGCACAAAAAACAAAATACATACCATTTTGCAGGCTCTGTTTGTGGCAATGATTGAGCCTCAGAACTCATTGGATTAGCAATAGGTAAAAAAAAATCATGCACATTTAAAGGAGCCTTGCAGCTGACTCCAGGACTGTCAAATCTGAGTCTCCACTCCACAGCTGCCATTGCTGCCTCAGAGCTCGCAACCCCAATTTCTCATCCTGTAACCCCACTGGGCCTCACAACTCACAGTTTGGGAACCCCTGCTGTAACCATTCTATAATTCGATTCTACATAGCTTGATCAACATCTAAAAACAGATGATTTAGTCATTATTTGTTGTTTGTGAGACCTTGCAATGTATAAACTGGCTGCTGTGTTTCCTACACTACAACAGTGACAGTATTTCAAAAGTATACTTTGTAATGTCCTGAGGTCATGAATGGTGCTATATTAATACCAGTTCAGAAGGTCAGTCAGAAGTCCCATACTTAAGGTTCATTAGATTGGTACCTGGGATGTGTGGGATACCCTATGATGATCTGTCAAGTAAATTTGGTCTATTCTCCCAGCTTATCTCTCAAATTTGTTCTGATGATGCAATCTTCCACAACAATGTTTCTGATATGTTTTCTTTTTCCTTCAACTGAGTCTTCCCACCCAACGTGGTTGACAAAGCCCTCCGATGTATCCGATCCATTTCTCACTCTTCTGCTCTTGCCCCTTGCCCTCCCTCCCAGATCCATGATAGGGTTTCCCTAGTCCTCACCTTCCACCTCACCAGCCTCCGTATTCAACAGATCATCCTCTGCCATTTTCATCAGCTCCAGCATGATGCCACCACCAAACACATCTTCCCTGTCCTCCCCTTTCAGCATTCTGATGGGATTCTTACCACCACAACTCCCAAGCCTACTCCTCAGTCACCCCATCATGATGATGTGTCGTGTGCAATGTGGACTATTAATCTTTAATTTCGTCTGCTGGTCAGATATATTTTGAACTTCCTTAAAAGGGCTTTTGCCAAGCAAAGGCACTGACTTTAAAATGGTTGCAAAGGTTACCTAACCTACAAATTGGTCAAGTCTGGAAACTTTTGAACATGGATTTGCAGGAGACATAGCTATAGGCAGTTTCCCTGATGGACTTTACACCTACCATTGTCTAAACTCTCTACAAGACATAAGGACAATGGACCACTAGACTTTCTGACTATATAAACTATCAGGGACAATGGAGGACTAACAAAGCTAATATGCAAGGAAGGTGCTAAGAACCCTTATCTGTTTTGATGATATCGAGCTTTGAAAATGGAAAATCACAGCTCATTTCATTAACTTGAGTCACCCTCCATTGTGCACCAATAGCATCTGTCATATTTCTGAAACTCCATTGTGATAAGCTGTGATTATTAGGCTTGTCTATTGGTTACTGTCCACAGGAGAAGAGGTCTGAAGAATGGACCAGTAACACCATCTCTCTCCCTTCTGTTCTCAAGTTCAAGACCCTATCTCCGTTACATTTTGGAATCCATCACAGAGATAGAGAATTTCAATTGAAAGGAGACTCAGGTGCCATAGCAACCACTTTTGAAAAAGATGAATTACAGTTTACAAGAGACAGTCTTGAGGAATTATAATTGACATCAGCTGCCACCCCACTGAAATTTGAAGACCACCGTGAAGGAGCTGCCTCAACCACAAACAGTGAAGGACTCATAAACAATGAACTCTCTATTTTTTGTCTTTTATCATTGAATCTTGATTTGGCTATAAGTTAACCTCCTCTACTGTATAACTTATCATTTTTCCTGCTTGTATGCATGTGTGTCTTTTGCGAAGGTTGGGGCGTGTGCTTACCTTTATTTATGTCTTTACTTGGGTGGGTCTTTAGCTCAATAAAAACTAACCCCTTTGTGTTTAATCTCAAGAAAGACTATCACACTGAGTTCTTTGCAATCAGCACATAAACAGTTAAGTACATATACCAAAATCCTTATAAATTTCAAAAAACACTGTTAGATCAATCGAGGGATGGGAAAAAAAAGGAAAATCCTGGCATCTGTCATCAGGTCGTATCACCCCTAACACCACACCTCCACACTCCTCTCCCCATCTCTATGGCACCTTTTTGTGCAAGCATAGGAGATACAGCACCTGTCCTTATACCTCCTCCCTTCTCACTATCCTAGGTCACAAATGTAGTGTTCAATGGTAATTGATCTGTATTTGATTGTGTCAGCCTGTTCATTGATCAATGTAACTATGTTTGATTGTTGAAGTCTATGGGTGGAGCTAGAGAGCTGACACTACTAAATGTTCCAGAAAGGATCTGGTTGATACCAGATACATGTGTACAAAATCCTGTAAGTCATGAGATCTTTTAAAGTTCTATAAATAAGGTGTTTGGATTTAGCATTAGAATCATCCCTGCATTGCTGTGAGATAAATAATATGTACAGCAACCCAGCAAATACAAAAAAAAAATGTTCCTTCCAAGTGAAACAATGATTTACTTGTACTTATTTTAATTTAGTGTATTGGTGCAAACTAGTGTAATATATATATTCGTGTAACTACATATATATATATATATATACACACATACACACACACACTGTATTTCTGTATTTGCTGTTCATGATGTGACTTATTCCCACTCTGACCATTCTATCCATGGCCTGCTACTGTGTTCTAATAAAGCTTAACGTAAGCTCAAGGAGCTGCACCTTGTCTTTCGTCTTGGCATTCTGGACTCAACGTCAAGTTGAATAACTTTAGATCATAACCTCTGCCTCCATCTTGTTCTATGTGGCTTTTTTCTGCTGGCTTGTTTCTTTCTTTATTTCTTTATGTTGTATTCAAATGGCTGCTCTATACATATATAATCTTTGTTTCTTTATCATACTCATTACCACTCTCTTTGATTTCTGCATCATTAAATCATTTGTTGGTTCATTTTTGCTCTCCTCTGCCCTATCACAGAGCCCCCTCCCCCATTCTACTGGCTTAAAAACTCTTACATTTCTACCTTCCTTCTGATGAAAGGTTATCAATTTGAAATGTTGACTCTGTTTCTCTCCACAAATACTTCTGAGTATTTTCAGTATTTTTTATTTTAATTTAGGATGAACTTCAGCTTCTAAAGCCCTTCTCCTCGATTTGATTGCACAATCTAAGTTGAAACTTCAGTGCAATACTGAGCGAGTGCTACATTGGGCGGAAACTTCTGCTCTCACTTGTGCTGAGCCCAGTGGCTGGAAGGGCATATAATTAGGCAGGATAGTGATGTACCTGCATCCCGCGATCCTCCCACCTCTGCCAGAATTAAGGCCTGGGCAAGAAGGCCCAAAGGTCGGTCTTCCCACTCCGCCACCTATTGAGGCCCTTAAGTGAATAATTAATGACCACTTAACAGCCTCATCCTGTCGCTACTGTATGAACACATTGGCGGGCGAGCCTGTCGCCATGTGGTGTGCATGGCAGCTTGTCACTTCCTGGGGAGGTGGGGGATCTCCCTCAATGAAAGACTCTCAGTGCTTGATCAAGAGACTGGGCTTCTGGAAGAGAACCACTCCCCTGGCCTTGCTGCCAACCCCTCTGCACCCTGAAACCCCCACCCTGTAAAACACCCTCCCCCCCACCATTACTTATCTGTGGCCCAGGTCACTCCCTGATCCCAGGACTCTGGTCCCTTTCCTTCATGGCTACAGTCACAGCCTCCCCAGCGGAGCTGCTGGCCTCTGATTGGCCAGCCTGGCAGCTCTCAGTAGGCGAGACTTCTGTCCCCAGGGTCTTGATTCCAGGGGAAAGCCTCCCAGTGGCATCGCCACTGCCTGATTGGCTTGTGGTTCAACAGGCCTTCCTGAAAAGAGGCACAGTGGGTCTCTCACTGACTCTCTGGCCAGCACACAAGAGCTCTGACCCCTCAGCAAGATTCTGCCTATTGACAGAAATACACTCTTTTAATGACATATTGAACCAAAGCTCCAACTGCCTTTTCAAGAGGGCAAAATAATTCCATGGCTCTATTCAAACAAGGCAGGAAGTTTTCGTGTTGCTCCTAGGCATTCCATTACTCACCACCTAATACAGAAATTAACTGGCCTTTTATCTTATTGCTGTTTGTGGGACCTTGTTCTGTTGTAAATTGGCTGCAGCATTTGCCCTGGATAGTGACTCCAGTTCAGAAGTAATGCATTGTTCATGATGTAATTTGGGAAGTCCTGATGATGTAAAATATGCTATTTAAAATGCAAAATTCTTCCTTTAGTTTTCCTGAGTCATGAAGAATTTAGCTGGTTATGGGCCAGGGCCATCCTCACACCTAACAAACAAAATTTAAAAATTACAGCTAAATCAGAAAATTAAGAAATGCTTTTGTATATGCTATGTAAAAGTTAGGACCAGAAGTTCAGAAATTATAAATGCTGTGGATGCTACATAAGTAGAAATGCATCATTTGAAAGTTTTAAATAAATTATTACTCAGAATGTAAAAATAAGTTGAATTGTAGGGCTTCTGTCAATCTGCATACTTTACTTAACAAGTCTCTGCCCTTTACTCTGAAAAAAAGTTTAACTGGGGTTGGCCTCCAGGCCCATAGTTACAGAAATTTCCGTTTTAACTTTAAGATAACTAACAGGAAACTCATTCCTTTGTTGCGTGAACAAGACTTTGAAATATTATTCAACTCTGCTCATAGTACACAGTTCAAACTCTTTGAGTACAAATTAAATATTGCACAACTTTTCATGCAATTCCTTGTTGTTGAATGGCTTGCTGCAATTATAAACTACTGGACTCCTAATTAGACTTGAATCTGGCACCTCATCTTGATAGCCATTTGGACTTTCCCTGGAGGGTTACGTTCCAGCAGTCACAACTGAAAAAATAAGACAGGGAGAAAATATTAGCGGGTAGATTTTGACTTTTGTGTGATAGTGTAATACAGCTGATAGCAAGTCAGCAACCCCTCTTACATCCCTCTTTCCTCTCATTGATTTCAAAGGAAACGAAAATCAGGAGAAATGTGAAATAAGCTGCCATTTTGCTGTCAGCTGCTTCATCGTATCACAGAAAGTAAAAATCTACATACTCGGAGTGAGGCCTGTGGTCATTTGCACCAAACTAATTTCTTGGAGGTTTAATTAAGTAGCAGAACCTACCACGTCTGTAGAAATGTCCAGGATAGGACTGCAGACACCCAGCTGGGGAAGAGAGGTTCAAATACACGTGTAAAGTGTATAGACTTCAGTGGAGGTAACTTAGTGTTTTGCACTACAATGATGTATTTTAAAGAAGGCTATCCTGCAGCAGAAATGATTTTATGTCATGGATACGACCCAAAGTTTCCATTGTTTCTAACAGTCGAACAAACTACATTTGGATTAAATTAGCAGTCTGGATTCAATTACAGAAAGAATGCGGCATATGATTATCTTTCCCATAATGATGCTAGGAACAGAGCATCTTATACATCATTACTAATTTCAGCTCAACATTGTAAAAATGCTGTGGCTTGGAATGAGTTACTGTTCCAGAAAACCAACAGTGACAGTAACCCATTAATTTATTGAGGCCGAGGTTCTGTAAACTCAAAGTGGAATAATACTGTAAAGCCCTAACTTGGCATGCTTAAATGTTACATTCCTTTCAATTATCCAGGAACATCCATGGACATGCCTTCTATCATCTTGCATGTACGACAGTGACAGTTTGAGTGACAATAATCATGATGGGTAAATATTTGCAACCCTTTCAACACACCCCTGCCATAATTTCAACAGGAGTACATTTAAAGGGCTGGAAACTAGGCTGAGACACAGATGTGGCGACTCCTAGCATTATTTTGGGAATTCCACAGAGCCTTGTCAGGGATGGAGCCAATTCCAGCTGAAAAGGAGCTACACTGGGGCCAGGTGGAAATGACCATTTTTGCTCTCCTGACTTCCCATCATCAGCAGCAATGCATCTGGTCACACCAGGAATACCTGTTCACCAAATGGTAGTTGTAGGTTTGTGGTTTAGATCTCCCCCTCCAAAAAGATGTTTCAGGTCAGTTTGAGAGCAGTTTGGTTGGAAGCAGAATAGATAGCAGACCACCTGAAGCTGAAGGCTCTCTCTCTCTCCTCTTTTGCCTAAAGTGTGTGTAGTTATCAACTATAGCCAGAACTCTCATAAGTGCAACTAGCCTGCATTTAGACACAGCTGAACCAAGCTGGTGAGAATTTCTAAGCATCCACCAGGACCAGCGGCTCGTCGTCACGTGAGAGAATGCCAAGTTGACAGCATCGAGACGTTATCCTTTACTTTTATAACCTTCTTAAACACCAACTCTGCAGAGAGACATTATCTGATTGACGTGTGTGTGTGTGTGTGTGTGTGTGTGTGTGTGTGTGTGTGTATTCTTAGATCAATAGCTACACTTCCTGAATGCAATTGTTTGTTAACTAGTACTTGCAACTTGTTAAAAGGTTTGTTTTAAGAATAAATTAATCATTCTGTCTTTTTGAAAGAAGCCTGGTCGCTTTTCTTCAGGGTACTAGTGATATAGATATGGCCCAGTTGGCCATTTCGGGATAAAATTAAACATTAACATTAATGCTACGGCCTGCGGAGTAGTGGAGCTTGATAATTCGTGCACTCCTCCCATCCCAGACGTAACACATTCCTGTTGTCTTTTTCTGCTTTTTCATTTGAAAACAAAGATTTTCCTATTTTTTCGAATAAAATAAAAACTCAAGTAAAGGATCATTTAACAGAAAATTGCTTTCATTCATCCATGTGTTCTCTGCTCAAAGGCAGAGAACTTGGCTCATTGTCTGATTATGCTTCATCCTGAGTTGTTTCCTCAACAATTTTTGTCAGTGGTGGTTTGCCGATGCCTTCCACCCTTAGGGGCAAAGCAAGGAGGCAGGTCCCAAGTCTACCTCAGCTGAAACAGGAATTGAACCTGCACAGTTATTCTGAACCAAACACTAACCATCTAGACAACTAGAACCAGCCCCGATTGCCTTTGTGATGTTGATAAATACAAATATTTCAGGTATGATTAAGCATACCTGGGATCACCAGTTTTATTGACTTGAAATTTCGCTAAGTAACATTTTCCTATGTTGGTAGATTTGGTATTTACTTGATCAGAACATCTCTTTGGTTAGATGTGCTATAATCTTATTTCCTGGGCTATGTTTTTTTCGATAAAAATCTTATTAAAGCTCTCAGTGTGGATTGAAATAATATACTTTTAATATAGTAATTAGAATAAAATTATTTTACTTATAAGAAAATATACTTTCAGTAATTGCTTCAGTTCTTAAATGCACTGTGCATTTTTGCCACTTTCCAAACATGTTTGGAGCTCTTTTCCCAAGAAATCATACATTAATTAAATCGGCATTTAAGGACATTCCATTTCTGTGAAATATGTAACGTTCCCTGTTGTTTTCAAATCCAGACACTGGGCAAACAAAGAGGATGTCACAAACTGAGCTTGTATTTTATAAGGCTGCGTATGTTGCCAATGCCATGCATGAAGAATTCTAGTGTTTTACTCTGGGCGCAGTTTAGGTGCATGGGGCGAGGTTATGGTCGGAAAACGGAAGGATGGATTTCTTTGACCGTTCCCAACTGTGCTTTTCCCTCCAGCGGCAACACTGATATCACAGCCTTTCTTGGGGCCTGCCATGCCTGACACACAGCCCAGGCCTCTGGGAGCAGTTTTCCCAGGCAAGAGGGGTGGACCTTGTGTCCATGTGAGGGATCCCATCTGAGCTTGCAAACTCCCTTTTTCTTTTTTTCTTGAGTTTGTAGCTCTCCATTCCTAACCTTGTTCTAACCCTGCTGAGAAGAGTATCAGTGTTTTACGATGGAAATGACTAGGACATTTGCAATCTGACTCCCTTCTCCTTCGAGAGAACTACTCCACTACCGATGTAAAACTATTATTTCCCTGACCCTGGATCCCTGTTACTTTATCCTGCCAGCCCTACAGGTGTGACATAATTGGATTTCTGCAAATGTGTGGACCAATGTGCATGTGCAGTCAGGTATTGGTGGCCATGTGTGTTGGCAGGAGATGCAGTGATTTTATAACTAAAGTTGATGCAATTTACTATTTTCATTTCTGAAGGAATTGTGGCAAATCTTAAAACATAAAAAAGGCTTTGCTGAAAAAGAGGTATGTCTAAGTTTTTCATCCTGCACTCATGAGGGCACTTTGCAAGAATACCAATCTAAGGGGAACACCACAATTTATACTCCATGTGAAGAGAGTACTGATTGGTTGGGAAGTGGTGTTGCCATGGAGAATGCACCAATGATGGTGACTGACAGTTAACTGCCAAGCATTGTTTAAAATTTAAACTAGGCAGCTTGACACTGATTGATCAAGGCATTGCCCTGAGGAATGAGTCAGTGAATGGCTGTCAATTATTTTGGTTTGCTGAAACAGGTGCAATGTGTGTACATGTTCTTCCTGTTTGCAAAGAAAAAGGCCCTGTATATTAATATATGTAGCTTCTATTACACCCAAATGTGCCACATTGTGAGCCCAACTGACAATCTTAAATTGCCAGCGGCTGGGACATGCAGTTTGATATGATCCGCCAGTCTTTGGGACATGGGGACTACATAATCAGCATCACACTGGCACTGAAATTCATATACCACATTACTCATTTATGTGATGGGCAGAACGTCTTTTTGGCTTGGCGGCAGCATCCTTTTAGTGGCGATTGCCACTTATGTTGTTACATGCTATAAGACTGATCTTACTGACAACCTTGTAAATAGGGCCCAAGCCATTATCTCACTATGCAAGCTTGATGCTGAAATAGGGCACATCAAAGGCATTCTGTAGGATAATGGCTACCCTGATCAGATCATTTCACACAGCATATCATGCAAACTCATGAAGGGCCTAAAGCTGTTGCTTTCAGGCCTGAAAAGTGCCCAGTCAACCTAAGATTACTCTGGAAGGGGAAGCTATCTCAAAAATTTAAGCAACAGGTGAAGCTGTTTCATGTTGTGACTATGCAGTAGCATCATGAGTCTCTTTCTTTCAGCAATATTCAATTTCTATACTACCAAATGACTATAAACGACTTCCTAATCAGCAAAATTCAAATGTTACCATCTGCAATGACTAAAATGTTAACATAATGTACAGATTTATTAATTTTAAAAAAGACTGCAAGTTCTGCAATATTTATATTGCAGGCCTGCCAGTGAAGAGAGAAGGCAACTTAACAGCATAGTGTGGGCCCTTTGTCAGCTCTGATGAAAGGTTTATGCCTGAAACAGTTGCCTGTCTTCCTTCTTTAAAGATGATGATAGACATGTGGGGTTGAATTTTTAGCCTCTGATGGGCGTGGACATGGAGGTAGACAGGCTTGTAAATTTGTGTTGCTGGCCAGCTTGCTGGTTCCCCAGCTCCAACCCAACTTGGGCCAGTTTCCCGGTGTCAGGAATGGTGGTGAGGTTGGGGGGGGTGGTGAAGGTGGGGGTGGAGGGGCAGCTGGGCTACCCGCTTACTAGCAATGGGTATCCAACTGAGCTTGTTAAATGCCTTTTAAGGTAATTGTTAGAGATAGACTGGAATTTTCTACTCAGCCTCCAAGTTACTGGAGGCTTTGGAGAACAGGGCAGCTGCCTAGTGGCAGCTTTCCGGTGACAGACCTGAGAGTCAGTGCTCCAGGCAGGCTTTGAGGCCCTCCCTGCCTGCCTAGCTTCAGCTGCAGCTTCAGGGTGCCCTTTGGAGGGGAGCCCAGCACAACGGCGGCCTGGCTACTAAGCTCTTTTTTTATTTAAAACTTTGAAAGATTGGAGAGAGGGTACCTCAAAATGGTGGCGTCCTTTCTCTTACTTGCCTGAAAAGACAAGCTGCTGCTTCTTCCCTGCTGGAAAGCCTCCGATTGGTTGTCCAGCTGCAAGAGCCAGCCTGCCAACTTTAACTGGGTAGTGAGCCTGCCCCCTGGCTACTAATTGGCCAATTCGGAAAAAATCACAGTCGGATGACTGTTGCCCACAAAGTGCAGGCTTCTGACCGTAACAGCATAGTTCCGAAGCCCATGGGAAAAATGGTGTTTCTCCAGCATTTTCTATTTCTAGGCCTGGATTGGTATTTTTTATAGGAGGTAAAAGATAATATTTTGGAGAGAACTGCAATATTGGAAGTGGCTGCTTATGATCAAATTTTATAATTTGTTAGCTATTAGATGCCCAGCATTGAGTTACATACATACATATGAACATACAAATTAGGAGCAGGAGTAGGCCACTCGGCCCCTCGAGCCTGTTCCACCGTTCAATAAGATCATGGCTGATCTGCATGTAACCTCAACCCTACATTCCTGCCTACCCCCCGATAACCTTTCATGCGCTTGTTAATCAAGAATCTATCTAGCTCTGCCTTAAAAATACTCAAAGACTCTGTTTCCACCACCTTTTGAAGAGATTTTCAAAGACTCTCAACCCTCTGAGGGAAAAAAAAATTCTGTCTTAAATGTGTGACCCCTTATTTTTAAACAGTGACCCCTAGTTCTAGATTCTCCCATGAGAGGAAACATCCTCTCCACATCCATCCTGTCAAGACCCCTCAGGATCTTAAAGGTCTCAATTAAGTGACCTCCTACTCTTCTAAATTTCAGTGGATACAGTCCAGCTTTTCCTCATAAGACAACCCACCCATTCCTGGTATTAGTTCAGTAAACCTTCTCTGAACTGCTTCTAATGCTTTTACATCTTTCTTTAAGTAAGGAGACCAATACTGTACATAGATGTGGTCTCACCAGTGCCCTGTATAACTGAAGCATAACCTCCCTACTTTTGTAATAATTTCCCCTCACAATAAACAATAACATTCTATTAGCTTTCCTAAAAACCTGCTGTACCTGCATACGAACCTTTTGTGATTCATGCACTAGGACACCCAGATCCCTCCAAATCTCAAAGCTCTGCAATCTCTCACCATTTAGATAATAAGCTTTTCATTCTTCCTGAAAAAATGAATGATTTTACATTTGGCCACATTACACTCCATTTGCCAGATCTTTGCCCACTCATTTAACCTATCCATATCACTTAGTGGCCCCCTTATGTCCTCTTCACAATTTACTTTCCTACCTATCTTTGTCTCTTCAGCAAATTTAGCCACCATTCCTTCGGTCCCTTCAGCCAAGTCATTTACATAAATTGTAAAAAGTTAAGGTTCACAGCACTGATCCCTGTGGCACACCGCTCATCACATCCTACCAACCAGAAACAGGCTCATTTATGCCAACCCTTTGCTTTTTGTTAGCTAACCAATCTTCTAACCATGCCAATATGTTATCCCCTACACCATGAGCATTTATTTTCTGCAATAACCTTTTATGTGTCACTTTATGACATGCCTTCTGGAAACCTAAGGCCTGAATTTTTCCCGCATCAGGAGGGCTCGGCAGAGAGGGCGGGGGCGGTCGTGAGCAGCTCCGCGCTGCCATTTTACATGAGTGAGCCAATTAAGGCCCGCCCAGCGTAATACATGAGTGGTAGCGCTGAGCGCTACCTGTGCGGGCAGGGGGAGAAGGAAGAGTCGGGTCCAGCACTCTTTCTGGACGAGCAGCATAAACTTGAAATTAATTACTTTGTTAATGGCCTTAATAGGTCTATCAATTAACAGCAGGCGCGGAGCCGACTCCGGCGCGCGCCCGCTGGACGAAACATTGCGAGACGTTGGGACGTACACCCGACATCGTGCATCATTTTACACCCCAGCGTGTCCGGCCCACCCCCGCATGCCGACTGAAAAATCCTGGCCTAAGTATACTACATCTACCAGTTCCACAGCACATGTGACTCCTTCAAAGAACTCCAGTAAATTGGTTAAACATGATTTCCCTTTTACAAAACCATGTTGACTCTGCCTTATTGTCTGGAATTTTTCTATGTGCCCTGCTATAACATCTTTAATAATAGTTTCTAACATTTTCCCCATGACAAGTGTTAGGTTAACTGTCCTGTAGTTTCCTGCTTTCTGTTTCCCTCCCTTTTTGAATAAAGGAGTTACATTTGCTATTTTCCAATCTAATGGAACCTTCCCCAAATCTAGGGAATTTTGCAAATTAAAACCAGTGCATCAACTATCTCACTAGTCACTTCATTCAAGATCTTGGGGTGAAGTCCAACTGGACCTGGGGATTTGTCAGCCCGCAGCCCCAACAATGTGCTCAATACCACTTCCCTGGTGATTGTAATTTTCCCAAGTTCCTCCCGCCTTTCCACTTCCTGATTTACAGTTATTTCGGGATGTTACTTGTGTCCCCTATTGTGAAGCCCAAGCACAATACCTGTTTAACTCATCCGCCATCTCCCTACTTTCCAATCTTCTGACCTACCACCCGTCTTTGCGTAATTATATGCTTTTTCTTTAAGTTTGATACTGTTTTTAACTTTTTTAGTTAACCACGGATGGTGGGCCCTCCCCTTAGAAATTTTCTTTCTAATTGGAATGTGTATATTCTGTGTATTCTGAAATATCACTTTAAATGTCTGCCACTGATCTTCTATTGACATATCCCTTAACTTCATTTGCCAGTTCACTTTAGCTAGCTCTGCTTTCATGCCCTCATAAATGCCCGTATTTAAGTTTAAAATACCAGTCTTGGACGCACTTGTTTCTCTTTCAAAATGAATGTAAAATTCAATCACATAATGATCACTGCTAACTAGGGGTGCCTTCCCTATGAGGTCATCAATTAATCCTATCTCACTGCACAATACCAGGTCTAGTACAGCCTGCTCTCTGGTTGGCTTCAGAACCTGCTGTTCTAAGAAACTATCCTGAAAACATTCTATGAACTCCTCATCTACGCTACCTTTGCCCATCTGATTTTTCCAGTCTATATATAGATTAAAATACCTCATGATTATTGCTGTATCTTTCTGGCAAGCTCCCATTATCCCTTCTTTTATATGCTGTCCGACTGCATAGTTACAATTAGGGGCCTGTACACAACTCCCACAAGTTCTTGTTTTTATCATTCCTCATCTCAACCCTTCTATATCCTGGTTTCCTGAGCTTGGGACATCCCTCTCTAATGTGTTAATACCATCATTAATTAATAGAGCCACCCATCCACCTTTTCCTAACTCCCTGTCCTTCCTAAATGTCATGTACCCTTCAATACAGCTCCCAATCTATATCACCCTGTAGCCATGTCTCCGTAATGGCTATCAAGTTGTACTTATTTATTTCTATTTGTGCTTTCAGTTCATCTGTTTTATTTTGAATGCTACGTGTATTTAGATACAGAGCCTTTAGTTTTGTCCTTTTATTATTTTTGAAGCATCTAGCCTTATCTGCTGATTTACTCTCTGTCCTATTCTGTCACAGTCTGTTAATCATCTCCCATAGTAATACCTGTCTCTCTTGCCTTGTCTCTACTCTTTGGTTTACTACATCTGCTCAAATTTAATCCCTTGCCCCCACTATTCAATTCAAAACTCTCTCTATTTCCCTGGTTAGGCAGCTCACGAGGGCACCAGCCCCAGCACAGTTCGAGTGTAGACCGTCCCAGTACAGATCCCACTTTCCCCAGTACTGGTGCCAGTGCCCCACAAACCAGTGCCCAATTCTCCCACACCAGTCTTTGGGCCATGCATTCAATTCTCTAATCTTATTTGTCCTATGCTAATTTGCACATGGCTCAGGTATAATCCAAAAATTATTACCTTTGAGGTTCTGCTTCCTAATTGTTGCCTAGCTGGTCATACTGACTGTGCAGAGCCTCCTTCCTCATCCTGTCTATGTTGTTGGTACCTAAATGGACTATGACCACTGGATCCTCCCCCCTCCCACTGCAAGTTCCCCTCTAGCCCCAAGCAGATGTCCCAAGCACTGGCACCAGGCAGGCAACAAAGCCTTCTGGACTCTCACTCTTTGCTACAGAGAACAGTGTCAATCCCCCTCACTATCCTGTCCCTACTACCACTACATTCCTTTTTGCTCCCCTCATTTGGATGGGTTCCTGTACCATGGTCAGTTTGCTCATTCACCCTGCAGCCCACCACACTCTCATCTGAGCTCCCAGCTGAGAGAACCTCAAACCTGTTAAGCAATTGCAGAGCCTCACGCTCCTGCACTCTGGGTCCCCTTACCTGCCTCGCTCGCAGTCACACCCTCCTGTCCCTAGCCACTGATCAAATCAGAAGAGCCTTTTCTAAGTGGTGTGACTGCCTCCTGGTATAAATCATCCAGGTAATTTTCCCCTTCCCTGATGTGTCACAGAGTCTGCAGCTCAGTCTCCAGCTCAATAACTCTGAGCCAAATTTCCTCAGGCCGAGTTATAGGTATTAATTCAGTTAAGATGTTCTGATGATGTCATAAATAGTTTTGAATAGCAATAAGAGCCTAAGAAGGAGGAACTGCTTTAAATGCACTAGCAGCCATTTATTGTTATTCCTTCTAATATCTAAGTCCCAGGGTGGGACTTGAAACCAGGGCTTTTGGTAGGGACTCTACCCCTGTGCCACAAGACACCAGAGCAGATGCTAGACAAACAAATTAACAATTTAAAAGGTGTGAAGTGACTCTTTACCTACACAAAACAAAGCAATGTTTAACACAAAGATAATCTATTAGTGACCATATTTATTTGCCTGCTTTACCTCACTGCTGGTTTGATCAGAATGGCCCTGAACATTTTCTCTTCTGGAGTTTTCTCCACATCAATTGACTGTATGAAGGAGTGAAATCCAGCCAGAACAAAGCCCTTCTGGTAGAGTTCATGTAGCTGAGTGGGAAGATCATGTAAGGAGGAGAGCTTAACTGCAGACGAGTTTGTTATTTCTGAAGAGAAACCACATGAGACAGAAAGCAGAACATTAGAAATACATAGAATTAACATTGGTAAATCATCCTGTGACCCAGAATATTTCCACACTATTTTTAAACCAAGAGTTTCCCCAGAATAACACTCATCCTGTTGCACTACAGTCTTCCATTGCCTTTAAAAAGGTCAGCAATTGTTTGCAGCTTTAAAAGAATCACGTCCACAATATGTAAAATATAAATGTATATTCGAAGAATTAAATTCTGAGTTCACCTATAATTTGAAATGCTTTCTAGAACATAACTCATTTACATACTGTTAAACAAAGATTAACTGCAGCTAATTAACATCCTTATATTCACTGCAATTAATTACCCTGTTCCGAGGTTGTGGAACTATCACCAACACTCACAGAAAGAACCTTTTCAGTTTAACTATAATTCATTAGCATCAAGAGTACAAAGAGACCTATTTTCTTTACTCAGTTCTCCTCACAATAGGGTACTGTGAAGCGAAATTGATCCCTCCATGTCTCTTTATGAAAGACCCTTCTAACACTGTCACCTCTACTACTTAACTGGTAAGACACTCAAACCTGGGAACAAATTCAGAAATGTACCTAAATCTATATGGTGTCCAACAGCATTGAACCATAGGACAGAAGGAGGCCATTTGGTCATTCTTGTCTGCACCAGCTCTTTCCTAGAGCAAAGTTGTCCAACCTAAGCAACCTAGCCCTCAAAACCCAGGAATTATGGACTCAGTTCAGTTTATATTTATTATTTGCTGGTTTGGCCGGTTTCTATTTCTTGGGTCTCAACAAGAATTTGGCATGGAGCTGCTTTTAACACTGTTGCTTCATTGGGGATTAAGTCAGCTAACTGTTGGTATCAATAGGTACATGCAGATTAATAGGAACAAAGAGATAAACTTTATAAGTCAGAAATTCATTGCTGGAGCTCTGAACCACTGGCCACTTCCTTCACGGCTGACACAGCTTTGCTACAATGGCGCAGGAAGGTGTGTCTCCCCCATACCCCTGCGCCGGGGGACTGTGAAGGGCCACCATCCTAACCTCACACAACACAACCAGCTGATGTGACATCAAGATCTCAAATTTAATCAACAAATGTGCCAGCAGCTTCAAAAGGTTGTAGTAAGAGATTGTCCCTTTGATGTGGTTTCTGTTTGTCTTTATTATCCTCCTCACCAGGTGTGGACATTGCTGGCTGGGCCAACATTTTTATCGCCCACCCCTAATTGTCCTTGAGGTGGTGGTTAGCTGCCTTCTTGAACCACTGTAGTCCATGTTGTGTAGGTACACCTACAGTGAAGCTAAGGAGGGAGTTCCAGGATTTTGACCCAGTGACAGTGAAAGAACAGCGATATATTTCCAAGTCAGGATGATGTGCGGCTTGGAGGGGAACTTGTGGGTAGTGGTGTTCCCATGCATCTGTTGCCTTTGCCCTTGTAGGTGGGAGAGGTCACAGGTTTGGAAGATGCTCTTGAAGGAAAGTTGACACGAGCTAATAGGATTACAAAGGTTTTTTGTCGACATGACAGAATGCAATTTTTTTCTCTCAACTTCAGTGAGAATGTGTTTGATGGAGGCTTTTATTAGTTGGTGAAAGGTTTACATTTTTCCCAAAGAATGTGAAATTCATCCCATTAATATTGCATGGAATCTGAAGACTGACATAGTGCATACTGGATGAATGGCTATGTAGGATACGTGTGGGGGAGGGGGGATATTGCGTAAGGCAGTGCATAGAGGTGACATTGGGTGGCATGTGGGAATTTGAGGTTATATGGGTGAGGTTTATGGGGCCTTTAAACAATGTTAGGAGCCGTGCTGCTGTTGCTGGGAACCGAGGCAGGCCTTCTCACCAGCCCATTTCTACACCGGCACTCCTCTCACACTGGTTCACAGCTTACAAACTGTACTGTCAACCTGATCCCTGCGTGAAAAGACAAAAATACATGTGAAGTCACACATGGGTCAGGTGTGCAGTTTTGGAGCTGTGAAAGTGCACAGGTTGGGATTTCCCAAGCCCAGACAAAGATTCAGTCCAGGGACTCACTACAAGAACATAAGAACACAAGGATTAGCAGCAGAAGTAGACCATTTGTCCCCTTGAGACTGGTCCGCCATTCAATAAGATCATGGCTGATCTGATTGTGGCCTCAACTCCACTTGTGTCTGCCCCCAACCTTTAACTCCCCTGTCAATCAAAAAATCTATCTAACTCAGACTTGAATATATTCAATGACCCAGCCTCCACTGCTCTCTGGGGAAGAGTATTCTACAGACTAATGACCCTCAGAGAAAAAAAGTACTCCTCACCTCAGTCTTAAATGAGAGATTTCTCATTGTTAAACTCTGCATGCACCCTGTCAAGTACCCTCAGGATCTTATATGTTACAATAAGATCACCTCTCATTCTTCTAAACTCCAATGACTATAGGCCCAATCTGCTCAACGTTTCCTCATCAGGTATCCCCTTGATCCCTGGAATCAGTCAAGTGAACCTTCTCTGAACTGCTTATAATGCAATTATTACCTTTCATAAGTAAGGGGACCAAAACACAGTACTTTAGATACAATCTCATTAAGGCCCTGTACAGCTGGAGCAATACTTCCTTAGTTTTATACTCAATTCCCCTTGCAATAAATGATAACATTCCATTTGCCTTTCTAATCACTTGCTGTACCTGCATGCTAGCTATTTGTGATGGTGTACCAGGACACCCAGATCCCTCTGTACCATGGAGTTCTGTAGTCTCTCTCCATTTAGATAAGGTGTTGTTTTTCTATTCTTCCAAAGTGGTCACATTCACATTTTCCCAAATTATACTCCATCATACAAATTTTTTGTCCACTCATTTAACCTATCTAAATCTTGTTGTAGACACTCTGTCTTCTTGACCACTTGCTTTCCTACCTATCATTGTGTCATCAGCAAATTTAGCCACCATACATTCGGTCCCTTCATCCAAGTTATTGATGTAGATTGTAATAGTTGAGGCCCCAGCACTGATCTCTGTGACACTGCATTAGTCACAGCTTGCCAACCCAAAAATTACCCAATTATTCCCACTTTCTGCTCCCTGTTTGCTAACTAATCCTCTATCCATGCTAATATGTTACTCCCTACACCATGAGATCTTATTTTGTGAAGTAACTTTTGATGTGGCCTTATTAAATGCTTTTTGGAAATCCAAGTTCAGCATATCTACAGGTTCCCCTTTATCCATCTTGCTTGTTACTTCCTCAAAAAACTCTAATAAATTAGTCAAGCATGATCTCCCTTTCACAAAACCATGTTAACTCTGCCTGATTTTATAATGATTTTCTGAATGTCCTGCTATCACCTCCTTAAAAATGGATTATTGCATTTTCCTTATGACATACATTAGGCCATACAGTTTCCTGCTTCCTGGCTCCCTCCTTTCTTGAATAAAGCTGTCACATGTGTGATTTTCCAATTCACTGGGACCTTTCCAAAATCTAGGGTACTTTGGGAGATCACAATCAATGTATCTATCATTCTCTGAAGCCAATTTCTTTATGACCTGAAGATGAAAGCCATCTGGTCCTGATTTAGCCTTTAGTTCTAATAGTTTCCCCAGTACCTTTTCCCAGTGATTGTGATTGTTTTAAGTTCCTCCTTCCTTGTTACCTCTTGATCTTCAACTATGCATGGGATGTTTTTTGTGTCTTCTACAGTGAAGACAGACACAAAATACCTTTTCAATGCTTCCACCATCTCCTTGTTTCCCATTATTAATTCACCAGTCTCACCCTTTAAGAGACAAATGCTCACTTTATAATCTTTTCCTTTTAGATGTTTGTAGAAACTCATTTGATGTTTTTATATTTCTAATAAGCTTTCTCTCATAATCTAATTTCACCCTCCTTATTTTGTTTGTGTCATTTTCTTAGTAGTTTCTAAAATCTGTCCAATCTTCTGACCTACCGCTAACCTTTGCAATATTGTATACTTTCTTCTTTCAAGTTAATACTATCCTTAACTTTGTTTGTTAGCCATGTGCATTCTTCTCATAGAGTGCTCCTTTCTTAATGGAATATTTCTTTGCTGAGAGTAATGAAATATCTCCTTAAATGTCTGCCACTGCTCATCTATTGTCTTACACTTTAACCTATTATCCCAGTTCACTTTAGCCAACTCTTTTTCTTCATACCCTTGCAGTTGCTTTTATTTAAGTTTAAGACATTAGTCTTAAACTCATATTTCTCACCCTCAAAATGAATCATATTATGGTCACTTTTACCTAGAGCTCTTTTGCTATTAGATGATCAATTAATCCTGTTTCATTGCACACCACCAGGTCTAAAATAGACTGCTCCCTGGTTGGCACTAGAACATACTGCTCCAAGAAATTATCCTAAATACACCAAAATTAACATAAGCAAAATAACAGTAATGAAGAAAATAATGATATTAAACAGTGACACAGGAACAGATGGATTCCGCCCCAGGGTTTTAAAGGAAATAGGTGATAACATTCTAGATGCCGTAACTTTCATCTTCCATCTGGGAACCATTTCTTTAGATTGGAAAATCGCGAATGTAACTCTGCCATTTAGAAAGGGAAGAGAGAGAGAACACCATAGAATTATAAACCAGTTAGTTAAATATCTATTTTCAGGAAATTTCTAGAGTCTATAAGTCAGGAGAGAGTGATAAATACCATGAAAATATGCAGCTGATCAGATCGATATAGCATGGAGTTGCCTGAAGAACCTGATTGAATTTTTTAAAGAGTTGACTAAAGTGGTAGACAGGGGGATGCCAAGGAATGTTATTTATATGGACTTCCAGAAGGCATTTGTTAAAGTTCCTTTTATGAGCTAAGTTTGAAGCTCATGGAGTAGAAAGAAAATTATTGACCCAATGAGGAATTTGACAGAGGAGTAGGAGACAGAGAGTGGAGATATTGGGCAGCTACTGTCATTGGCAGATGTGACTGGTGGTGTCCTGCAAGGATCTGCATTGGAGCCTCAACTATTAATGACTTAGATCATAGGATAGAAAGCTGCATAGGCAAGTTTGCCAATGGCACAAAGATATGTGAGCTTTTTAAGCATTGTGGATGGGAACATAAAATTACAAAGATATAGTAAGATAGTAAAGATATATTAAGTCCATAGGCAAAAATGTGGAAATAGATTTCCATGTAGACAAATGCAAGGTCATTCACTTTATACCGAAATAGGAAAGAACAGGGTACTTTCTAAATGGTGAAAAATTAGGAATAGTGGAGGTCCAAAAAGACTTAGAAGAATAGGTACATAGATAACTAAGTTATCATGAACAGATACAGTAAATAATCAAAAAAAGCCGTTGAATGCTGGACTATATATCTAGAGGACAAGAATACAAGGGGATAGAAGTCACCTTCAAATACACCAATCCCTGGTCAAGTTACACCGAGCACGGAATCGTACCAGATTTGCACAAAGTGTGGTAGCGGGCGGGAAAAAGAAAGCTTTGCCAGTTGGTTGCAATGCCGGTTTCTCATGCCGTATCATCCCAATCCTGCCCCGTTAATCATGCATTCCCGGGAAACATGCTGTTTCGATGGCAGACCAGGCCATCCCATCACCTCACTGTCATGTTGCTGCTTCATCACACCGGGTGCCACATTTAAAGTGCAGCTGCACGCACACCTCTCAGTGCTCCCAGCCCACGACTGCTGAAGAGATCACCCCAAAAGAAAGAGCTCTGAAGAAGAGCCATATGGACTTGAAACATTAAATTTGTTTCTCCCTCCGCTGATGCTGTCAGGCCTGCTGAGTTTTTCCAGTATTTTCCGTTTTTATTTAATATTCCCAGGAACTTAGAAGGTTGGTGGAAGCTTGGAGTGGAGGGGGGGGGGCATGATTTGATCAAAGTTTTCAAGATATTAAGGGAATAGATAGAGTAGATGGAGAGAAACTATTTCCTCCTTAGTGGAGTCTCAGACAAGGGGGCATAGCCCAAATCTTAGGGCCGAACTTTCAGAAGTTGAAATTAGGAAACATTTCTACACATAAATGATGGTATAAGTTTGGAATGCTGTTCTGCCAATGACAGTTGGTGCCAGATCAATAGTAAATTTTAAATCCGAGATTGATAGATTTTTGTTATCCACATATATTAAGGGATGTGAGGCAAAGTCAGAGATTTGGAGTTAGGCCATAGATTTCACTGAATGGTGGAACAGACTCAAGGGGCTAAAAAGCCTCCTCCTCTTTAGGAAGGCAGGCTAGCTATACTATATAGTCTGCAAACAATGCTACCAGGCCTTTATGCAAAGCACAAGAGGCCACAGGCAGCATAGAGGACAGAGAAGCAATGTTGGAGCCACTTGGGGCAATGCAATGAGATGGGTGCATGAAGTTTGTGTGTTGCCCAGCTTGATCTGAATGAATGCAGGCAGGTTGAAATTCATGACCCCCATGCCCAAAAACTGGGGCATACCAATTTCTAGCCCTATAATGTAGGCATTATGTCCAACTATGTGACTCCCAAAAACAAAGATTGAATATGCCAAACCTATAGATATCAGTGGGTGTGATTCATGCATTTGCATGAAATTCCTCTGCTCACCACTTTAAAGTGATCAAAATATGTTTTAGATAAAATAGCAAAATTGAGAAATTTTATATAAACTTGTTAATGTGATAATGTCCAAAAGGTACAAAATCCTGCTGGTTCCCTTTTTTATACTGTACCGCACAAAGCCAACATCAACATCTTCAAATAGTTTACCATTCCTGGGACTGGTGCATTGGAAAATACCAGTTACTAAAAGTTGGATATCTCAATGCAAATGCACTTGTATGTTAATATTTCATAGTGTGACTTCAAACTACACATTTCTTGGTTTCAGCCTACAACATCTCTGTCTTTTCAGACAAACATACCTTCCAAATACATCATATCAAGTATATAGCTGATCAGATATTTTATGCCAGAGATTCAGATTCCATTGTTATATTTGTCACTTACATCCGCTCTGGCAAGTTGAACAGTTTCAGTGCTGTCATCATGAGGAAACTTTAAAAATATGCTTTATGAACAGCAAGAGAGACTCAAGCTGTAAACATCTTAAGTTGCACTTAACCAATTATCGTCATTGTTTCCTTGTATTTAAGGGAGTGACTGAGGGTCAGTGCTATTTATAAACAACTAGAAACTTTGCTACGGTATATTAGAGCACAATATGGTAATTCTTACAAAAATGTACTCCAGGGCAGATCTTTGTGCCTGAGGAGTGTGTCTAAGGAATTCAGACTCGGAAGTGAGCATATTGTTCCTCCTTTCCTCGATGGCAGAGAACCCTGTGGGTTGTTTTAACCTCCACAACCTATATGCACTCCTGGCATGTACGGCACCAAGTCTGCAGCACAAATTTGTTAAATCTGCCCTTTCCATCCAAATCCTTTAAATCTTACAATCTACTATTTAGGTCTCTTTAGCAGACAGCTCTAGGTTGTATGGAATGTGATATTACAGGGCTGAGGCATGTTTTTTTTTATCTGACTATACTGCTGAGAAATGCATTGAGGTATTTTACAATGTTAAAGGTGCTCTATAAATGCAAGCCCTGTTAAACAATCACATCACCCTTCTCTGCTCCTGCCTCAGTTGATTGGCTGCTGAAACCCCCCTCCATGTTTTGTCATTTCTTGACTTGACTATTCCAATGCTTTTCTGGCCAGCCGCCCACTTTGCACCATTTGTAAGCTTGAGTTCATCCAAAGCTCTGTTGTCCATATCATAACTCACACCAAGTCCCATTAACCCATCATGATATGCTTGCTGATGTACATTATCTCCCAATCTGGCAGCAGCTCAATTTTAAAAATCTCATCCTTGCTTTAAAATTCCTCCATGGCCCACCCCTCCCTATCTCTGTAACCTCCTCCAGCCTAACAATCCTAATCTCTGTGCTCTTTCAATTCTGGCTTCATGTGCATCCACAACTTTTATCATTCCATTATTGGTGGCCATGCCTTCAGGCTGCTTAGGCCTAAAACACTAGTATTTCCTCCCTTAGCTTCTCAGCCTCTACCTCTTCAATTAAGATGTTCCTTAAAAACTGTCTTTTGACACCTGTCCTAATATTTATTTATATGACTCGATAGCAAATTCTTATCTGCTTGTGCTCCTATGAAATGCTTTGGACCGTTTTACTATATTGAAGGCACTACATAAATGCAAATTTTTGCTGCAAAGGAGAGTGAGATTTTGAATTAATTACATCCCTTGCAATCAGTATGACTGATTGTGAAGAAGTCCCTAATAGATTCAGAAATTTTCAATCAGATGACCAGACATCCTTTCACTAACTGCCAGATAAAAGTAATTAAGAGTACAAGTCATAGAGTCATAACGGCACAGAAGGAGGCCATTCAGCCCATCAACTTCATGCCAGCTCACTGTAAAGCAACCTAATCAGTCCAATTTCTCCTGCTCCATCCCCATAGCCCTGCAAGTTTATTTCCCTCAACTTCCTTCTGAATTCATTGATTGTCTCTGCTTCCACCACCCTCTTGGCAGGGAGTTCCAGGTCATTACCATTTGCTGTGTAAAAAAAGTTCTTCCTCACATCCCCATTGTACCTCTTGCCTAAAACCTTAAATCTGTGACCCCTAATCCTTGTAGCAGAACATTTAAACCTGCCATAAACGCATACCTCTTTCAAATCTGCCATCAACTTTCTTTGCTTCAAGGAGTATAACTCCAGCTTCTCCAACCTGACCTTGTAGCCAGAATCCCTTACCCCTGAAACTATTCTGGTAAATCTCCTCTGCATCCTCACATCCTTGCATTTACACTATAACTAGTTCAGTCTAAGGCTGTTTCTCACTGATACTGCAGTCATGTAAATGTAACCTGACGTCAGAGTTACAGCCTGGAGGAAATAGTTCCACTGCACATTCACTCTGAAGTCAATTCAGGCCTAGACATTCAACTTGCACTCCAAGCATAGCTTTGGTGCAAAGTTATTTTGATTGAAATGCAAAATTTGCATAATATGAATACAGCAGAAAGGATTAACTATGGGGATTTCCTCATGGGGTTTTCTCCATCTTTCACTATAAATTCAGCTGATGGACCCATCTCAGCCAATCAAATTTCCACTGATCTTCTGCTAAAGTTACAGAACCCCAAAGAAATTCCCAACATAACTGTTTTGATCCTAAATCCCATTAACAGCGGATAATAAATTATACTGTACATAAAGACAGTTTATAATTTACAGCTCCAGTTATACTTCTTTTGTAATATCAATCATTTTTTTCCTGCAAGGGGAAGAGAAGATAGTGGCTTTAACTGCAGATAATTATTTACAGCAACGTCTTGCAACTGTTAAAGCATCTGGTTGGAACTTACTGGGCCATAGATTTAATCTGCACATCTGATTCAGATGAGCCAACCCAATGGCCTGTTAGTCTGCCCAGAAAACAAAAGTATCTATATTGGGGAAAATTTTAAATCAATTACTCTTTCTGTCTACAGAGCCTGAAGCCACCACAGTAAAATTGATAGCAGTCTCAACATTGTCGATAGAAACAAGCCAAACAGATGCTATTTGTTTTCAAACTGTCATTGAATCCCTGTGAGCTTTCCCAACCGTGTGTAATCCTGAGAATCAGTGCTGGTCAAACTTAGAACCTAAGCTTTCATAAATCAAAAACAACTTCTTCCAAATCTGTATCGATTAATTTACGTCTAGACAATTGCACCCAAGCTTTTTCTGGTGATAACATCAAGGGCCTGGTGGTAACTGCCTAGAAGTCATCCTTTAGCACAAAAACAATTGTGTAAAAATTCTAAAAACTTTAAATATGGTCAAACCTTGAAAGAATCCATTTTTACATGTGATTTGACATAATTTCAAGATAAAAAATTGCCTTTATCAGTGATGAAAAGTAAACCTGCACTTTTGTGTGGCCTCTATTTACATGAAGATATCACTATCTTCTAAACTGTCACCTAGAATCATAGGGGGAGTTTTTCCAGGCAGGTGGAGATGGGTTGGGTGTGTGCAGGGTGTTAAATCCCCTAAGGTTTCTTTTGGCTTTCACCTGAGCTGGTTTGAAGGCAAGTAGGACAATCTGCTATGCAGATGTTGTGTAAGTAATTAAAATATTCAAAAGCTCATTACCTTGTGTTTTAACCATGCATTCTGGCTTTAGCAGCTAGTGGACTTATTTCCCAAGCTGCATGGAACAAGTCACCATCATTGAAGCGAGCGCACAGCAAGGAGTGCTTGTTCAGTGAAACTGACAGCTTGGGAAGCCTTTGATCAGTGAAACTGAACAACTGCGGTCATGGCCAGGTGAGAGGCTGGTGCTCTCAGAGGGAACTTTCACTGCTCAGCAGGTAATTGAGGTTTTCAGATGAGACATTGCACTGAGGCCCATTTTACATACTCGAGTGGATATTAAAGATCCCATGGCACTGTTTTAAAGAAGAGGAGGGGAGTTATCCCTGGTGCCCTGGCCGATATTTATCCCTCAATCAACATAGCAAAATAGATTATCAGCTCATTATCACATTGCTCTTTGTGAGAGTTTGCTGAGCGCAAATTGGTTGGCGCGTTTTCTACAACAGTGACTATATTTCAAAAGTACTACATTGGCTGAAAAGGGCATTGACACATCTTGTGGCCATGAAAAGTGAAAGTCTTCCTTTCTTTCATGCTAGAAGTTTCCCATTCCCGCCATAAGTGGCGGGAGTGGAAACCCGGGGTGTTCCCCACTGATGAGAGGGGCAGACCGTTATGCGTAATCGTGCACTCCCCACAGGATTATTGATGCACATGCGTGGTTTGCGACACTCGTCTCATGGTGGGACAAGCAGGAAGTTGCGCATCCCACCGTCATGTCTGGGCACCATATTTAAAAAGGCATCAGACAGCCAATGAATCAGCACGCCACAGCTTCAGGGCACCAAGATGGTCTCGAGAAAGCATCAAACATCAGCCCCATGTTTAGCAATGCCTCCCTGGAGACTCTCCTCCAGGCTGTGGAGGACAGGAGGGTCATGCTCTTTTCCAAGGATGGGATCAGGAGGCACACCTGACTCATCGCAGCAGCCTGGGTGGAGGTCGTCGGGGTGGTCAGTGCCACAGAGATGTAGAGGAGGACCGCCCTGCAGTGCAACAAACACATGGACAACTTAATACTCCCCTCACCATTTTCTGATTCTGTCATGGGGCCTGGGCATCAATGGCAAGGCCAGCATCTGTGTTGACCATCCCGAAAAGCCCTTGAGAAAGTGCTGAGGTGCTGCCTCATTGCCCCAGCGCAGTCCATATGGCCTGCTGCTAGGGAGGCAACTGCAGGTTGCTGACCCAGCCACACTGAAGGCACAGCCATTGTGGGGGTTGGGGTTAGGGGGTTGTGGTGGGATGATGGAGTAGAGGGCAACTTGCAGATGCTGCTGATCCCATGCCTCTGCTGCCCTTGTACTTCTAGCTGCTGAAGCTCACAGGTCTGGAGGGGGCTTTCAAAGTATCCTTGGGGATTAGCAGCAGTGCATCTTTCACAAAACTGCCCCTATAGATCGGTGGTAGAGTGACTGAATGTTGAGGGTGCTGGATTGGGTGCCAACCAAGCGGCTTGCTTCATCCTGGATGGTGTCCATCTTCCTGAGTGCTGTTGGGGCTACCCTTATCCAGGCAAGTGGGCAGTATTCCCGCAAATCTCTCATTATGCCTCATACATGGTGGGCAGGCTTTGGGAAGTCAGGAGATCACTTTCCAGCCACAGAACTAGCGTCATGCGACCTGCTCCTGCATCAGAAGTGCTCACAATCCAATCCATCTATATCTTTATGCAGGAGAAAACAGCACACAACAGGCGAGAGATGGAGAAGGCAAGAGGGGACATGCCCAAGATCGGGTCGCTTACACAATTTGTACAGTAGGCTGCCAATCTGGCAGGGGAGGACTGTGGCCATGACTGTGATAACAACGAGCCCCCAACCATCCAGGAAAATGAAGGTAACTGAGTGCCAAGTTTGAGCCCGCCTAGGCAGTCAATTATTCTCTCCTTTCTACATTCTAGGTGCCAACTTCAGATGTCCTCAAGAAAGCATCAAGCACCAGCCTCATACTTCAGCAATGCCTCCTTGGATCCTCTCCTCCAGGCCTCTCCATTCCATGTGCCAGCAGGAAGAGGGTGAGGCCAGTCCCCACAACTGAAGTCAGCCCCAGTCCACAGGAGACCTCGGAAGAGGACAAGGATGACTTCTCGCCTGCACCAGCTGCCACCCCAGCGACACTCACCTCAGTGGCTCATAGATCTTGTTTAGGTTTGGGCTCACATTCTGGTGGTCACCACACAGACACATGTCCACAGCAGGAGGAAGCAGTGAAAGCCAAGGTCTCTGGCAGTCAGCGGACTGTTAGTGAAGAGTCAGATGATGAGCCTCTGGGAGCAGTTATGGAGAAGATGCTGGAGTATCAGCGAGATGCAGGGGAACATCAGGCAGAGGTGTCAGAGGTCCTCAACAGAATGGTATGCAAAGGAGTCCATCTGCATGCTCTCTGATGTTGTGACTCCAATATGTGAATATGTCAAAATCTCCAAGGAGAGGATGGCAGATGCCACGGAGACCCTGGTCCAGCAGAACACCCAGTTTCTGCTGGCGATGTGCTCAGACCTGCGCTCCATCGCTGTAGCCGTGAGTGAGATTTTGCAGTGGTTATGGGAGTGGGGAATGGGGCACCTTGACCTCCCTCCAGGTGCCCCTTCTCCTCAAGGAGCCTGGGAGGGGCCTTCAGGCACCCAAAGGGAGGAGAAGCATCAGGTAGATACCTCTGGGGCTTCCACCCAGGACTCTTCAAGGCTCTCTATGCATTCCAACTCCCCTCTGGCTGTGATCCCATCAACTCCAGCCTCTGAGACCGCTAAGGATGCAACTGCGTCATAGCAGGAGACCCAAAGAAGGCCGGCCCTCTAGGCTTCAGCCTTCCAGAGGACGCCCACACAAGTCATCACTGACAAGAGGGCACAGTAGTCAGCAGGCTGCCTCCACCTCTGCTGCGGATGTCAGGGAAGCACCTAGACATGGTGGTAGGGGAAGAAAAATTAAGAAGTATTAAGCCATACCGGTGGCATGGCTGTAAAATCATTGTTTTAATTTTAGCACCTTTATAAATATATGAATCATTGCACTTCATGGAGGTGCTGCTGCTTGTGTGCATTCCCCACCACCCCCTCCCTACCCCCACCTCCCCCCCAACCCCCCCCCCCCCCCCCACCCCTGATTCCAAGGGGGTCCAAGGCTGGATCTATGTCCCCATGAATCATACCTGTGTATGGAAGCATCGCTCTTTGCCAAGGCTCTCGCGAGCCATGTGTGAGAAGCCTTCCACACACACTATTCCCCTTCCCCCCACTGCCCTCTAGACCCTCTGGAGAGACCTTTGCCTTGTCTTGATTATCAGGGCTTCAGTTGTCCAGTTAAGCTGACCTTCAGCTCCACTCACTAATGAAGCTAATCCCACTTGGACATTTCTCTGTTGGATGTCAAGGGCGTCGATATCCTGATCTGCCTTTCACAGAATCTTTACAGTGCAAAAGGAAGCCATTCGGCCCATTGAGTTTCAACTGGCTCTCAGAAAGAACATTCTACCCAGTCCCACTCCCCTGCCTTATCTCCATAACCTTGCACATTCTTTCTTTTCAGGTAGCAATCCAATTGCTCCCAAGACCTCTCAAGAAGTTCATTCCAGACTCCAAACACTCTCTGGGTGAAAAAAAAATTCTCCTTTAGCTGTTATTTTGAATTTGTGTCCTCTAGTTCTTGATGCTCTTTTGAGTGGGAACAATTTCTCACTTCTTACCCTGTCCATACCCCTCAGGATTTTGAATTTCTCTATCAAGTCTCCTCTCAGCCTTCTTTTCTCCAAGGAAAACAGTCCCAACCTCTCCAATCTACCCTTATAGCTACAGTTCATCATCTCTGGAATCATTCTTGTGAATCTCATACGAAAATATGAATTAGGAGCAGAAGTAGGTTATTCAGCCCCTTGAGCCTGCTCAGCAATTCAATAAGATCATGGCTGATCTGTTTGTGTTTCGAATTCCACGTTTCCATCTACCCCCGATAACCTTTGATTCACTTGGCCTAACAAGAATCTATCCACCTCTGCCTTTAAAATATTCAGTGATCCCGCCTCCACTGCTTTCTGAGGCAGAGTTCCAAAGTCACACAACCCTCAGAGAAAAATTCTCTTCATCTCTGTCCTGTTATGGTGACCCCTAAATTTAAAACAGTGCCCCCTAGTTCTGGACTCACCCACAAGAGGAAACATCCTTTCCATGCCCACCTTGTCAAGACTGTTCAGGATCCTATAAACTTCAGTCAAAACACCCCTCACTCTTCTAAGTTCCAGTGGAAACAAGCCCAGCTTGTCCAACCTTCCCTTATAATTCCAGGTATCAATCTAGTAAATCTCCTCTGAACCATCTCCAACGCATTTGCATCCTTCCTTAAATAAGGAGACCAAATCTGCACACAATATTCGAGACGTGGTCTCACCAATGCCGTGTATAACTGAAAGATAACAGACTGCAGATGGTGCGCATCACCTTCCAGACAGTATCCAACACCATTTATTCTCCTCTTGTAATCCACTCCCCCCCCACTTCAAGCCTTCCTGGTTCACCCCCTCCCCACCTTCAAGGTTCACACCACCACTGTGCACTGCGCACCCCCACCCCACCCCCCCCCACACCCCCAAGCCTTCCTGGTTCACCCTCCCCCCACCACCCCCAAATTCAAGCCTTCCTGGTTCATCAGCCCCCATCCCACCCCCAATTGTTTCCAAAGCACGCACCATATCTGGGGCTGTGTAAGAGCTTTTAACTTTTTCGCCAATCCACATGCCACGTTTATCCAGTCGTGAATTGGATGGGCATGAATTCCCACTGGAGGGGCGGAAGGTATGCTGCAGCATGAGGATTCTGGTCTGCAGCTGTTTTAAGTATCATTCATTCAATGTACATTCGGTTCCAGGTGCCTTCAGCAGGAAAAGCGGCCTGCTATGACAGTCAGGACAACAAGTTTCCACTGTCATTTCTCACCATCAGGAAACCGATTTTTTTTCCTCCCGGTATATTGTCCACCACCACCGGCACATACCCTGCCATTCGCAAGAGGGGACAATTCTGCCCATACTAACTGATTAAGGTGGAATCTTCATTAATTACTGTAACTTGCCAGTAGATAATGAAGTAAATTTATTTGGTTTTCTATTTATAATACAACCATATATTAGTCCAGGAATTAAAATAATACAATAACAAGAGAGGAAAGATGAGAGTAGCTGGCTTCAACATTGAGTGAGTATTTGATTAAGTTTGCCACCAAGGAGCTCTAGCACCACTGAGATCAACAAGGCTTCAGGGAGAATACCCCCCAATGGCTGAAGTCATAATTGACATAAAATAAGATGGTTATAGCTATTGAATGCCAATCAGCACAGACTCAGGACATTGCTGAAGGAAGTCCTCAGATCAACCACGTTTAGGTGTTTGCTCAGTAACCATTTCTGCAGATGATCCTACAGCAATCAGCTCTATTCACAACTCCCCCAGTAATGAGGCAGCCCATGACAAGCTGCAGTATGGTCTAGATAACATCCATGCTTGGGCTGACAAATGGCAGGAGACATTTGCGACCATATAAATTCAAGATAAATATCTTCCAGAACAAGAGGAAGCTTTGCCACATGCTCCAATATTCACGACCATCACCAAGACCCAACCATCAACATCTTAGAATCAGAGATTAGCCAGATCAACACCTACAAGTGTAAGGCAAAAACTGGATACTCTGTAATGAGTGAGTCACTTCCTATCTCCTCAAAGCCTCTGAAACATTTACAAGGCTCAATCACAAAATCTGCTGCAATACTCTCCACTCAACTGGATGGATACAATCAGCACAACACTCAAAAAGCTTGATACCATCCAAGTCAGAACAGTCAATATCATTCACCTCTATTAAAAGTGTACTGTGGCTGCTTTATCTTCGATCTACAAGGTGTACTGCAACAAATCACCAAAGTTACTTTGATAGCACATCCCAGCACTTAGGCCTCTACCAGCAAAGATAAGAGCAACATCACTTTCAAATTTCTCTCCAATTCATTCACCACCTGTCTTGGACAAAGCCACAAAACTTCAGCAATAGTCAATGTCCTAGAATTCCCTACCTCTAAAACCATTGTGGCAGCCTGCAGCAATTCAGGAGTGGGTCCATCATTGCTTTCTCAGGGCAGTAATGGTTGTACTATAGGCGACAATAATTGAGGCCTTTCCAGTATCATCCACATCTTGAGAAAAAATAATAATGAAAGAAAAACTAAGGTGGAGAATTGACAGCCCTTCCAATTCACTCCCCCTTTAACAATGGACACCACATATCCCAGCTGAAAGTTGGAGTATCAGGGAAGAATGTTTGACACAGAATCTCTGCCCACCTAAAACAAGACCATCAGCATAAGAGCATCTGGGGCTGAGAGCATGGTCGCTCTATATTAGGAGTTCCTGTGTACCCAGCTCTCAGAGGACCCCAATGTAGAGGCAGTGAAAGTGCGCCTAGTGAGAGCACATGTACCACACCAACCACCAATAAAAATAGGGCCCATCGAGGTTACTTTGGTAACACCACCTAGTCCCATAAACTCTATCCTCAAGAAGAAGAGCAGCATTAATGTCATGGAAACAGTGGCACAGCCTCTCTAAATCACATATTATTCAGACTTAGACACATACCACAGCTCTAACATCATTGGATTGAAATCCTGGAATTTCCACCCTAACACCACCACGGAAGCAAGGTGGTCACAAGGGCTGCAGCGTACAAGTAAAAGGCCCATCCACACTGCATCAGGGCAATTGACAATAAATCTGATATTGCTGGTATTACCCATATCCCATTTCAGTTTATAGTTTGATCTGACACTAATTCATTTCAAACTGTTGCCTGCTCTCAGAGTGCTGTCTAATTCAGGAAAAATGTAACATGCAGTTTTAACATACAACCAGGAATATCAGTGCTTCATGCAGCCGCAAACCAGAGAACAATTATGCAGTCAACTTGTGAATCTACAAGTATGCTGCTAGACAATTGCATACCTGAAGAACATCTCTTTCATTAGCTCTATTTCCCCTGCAATTGTGTAAGTAAGATGTGAACAGACTCACTATGCTTAAAAACTCTCAACCCATGTGACAGAATTTTAAAAAACTCATTGCTTAAATACGCCTTTTATTATAAGGTTCTGGGAATGCTTGCAAAATTATGATGTGTGTGCAGAATAATGGAATAGAAAGGAAGTCCCGAATCTAGAGCTATAAGAAAGAAAATGGCAGTCATACTCACAGTTGTAACCCAATACACAAAATGAAGCAAAATAGAAAATGTTGGAAAAAATGAGCAGGTCTGGCAGCATTTTGGAAATATATTGCTGTTCCTTCACTGTCGCTGGTTCAAAATCCTGAAACTCCCTCCCTAACAGCACTGTGGGTGTGCCTACACCACAGGGACTGCAGTGGTTTAAGAAGGCAGCTCACCACCACCTTCTCAAGGGCAGTTAGGGATGGGCAATAAATGGTGGCTTAGCCAGTGACGCCCACAACCCATGAACATTTTTTTTTAAAAGTCCAATATCTCTCTTCTTTGGAACTTATTTGAAGGAGATTCATATCGGACTCGAAAAGTTAACTCTGTTTCTCTCTGCACAGACCCGCTGTGTTTTTTCAACATTTTCTGTTTTTATTGCAGATTTCCAGCATCTGCAGTATTTTATCTTTATTACACAATGAGAAGCAACTTTGCTAAACAGTAAATAACTGGTCAGTTCATTGGCCCCAGAATTACTCCTCAGGTCATTTGAAGGAGCTTTATTGTTAATAATAGTCAGCCAAACAGTGGCTGGTGTTCATTTTAAATATAGCAGGGTCTCTCTATCTTAGGAGTTTCAGTGAATCTAGCTGTCAACTTTGGACCGCTTCACTGTGGTCAGGGAGCTAGTCACATTTCTTAGTCCTGGTGACTCTACTTCCTAATGTCACCCCACCTAAAACTGCAGCCCACTTATTAGCTAAAAATTCTACCCCTTGTGATCCTGGGACTCTCTGAAAACCACTTCTCCTTTCATACACTTACAGGTTGACAGAAAACATCTGCTATTTGCATTTAGCAAAGACAAAAACTCATTACCACCTACACACAGGCTCTTTGTACAGTCATCATCAACATACATTTTATCTTAAGTTGGTGAGAGATTTGTATGTCACTTATTCTTATATCTACATAGAATTATATAGAACACACAATTCAGAAACAGGCCATTCAGCCCAACCAGTTTATGCCGTCGCCACTTGAGCCTCCTCCCATCCTTCCTCAGCTAACTCTATTAGCATCACAGTATCACACCACAGGGACTGCAGCGGTTCACTACAGTAGTAGGCCCATTGAGTCTGCACTGGCTCTCTGAAAGAATATTCCACCTAATCCCACGCTCCTGCCTTATCCCTGTAACCTTGCACATTCTCTCTTTTCAGGCAGCAATCCAATCCCCTTTGAATACCTCGATCGAACCTGCCTCCACCACCCTTTCAGGAAATTCATTCCAGGCTCCAACCACCCTCTGGGTGAAAAAATCTTTCCTCACATCACATTTATTCTTTTTGCTAATTATTTTGAATCTGTGCCCTCTAGTTCTTGATGTTCTCTTGAGTGGAACAGTTTCTCACTATTTACCCTGTCCATACCCCTCAGGATCTTGAATACCTCTATCATGTCTCCTCCCAGCCTTCTTTTCTCCAAGGAAAACAGTCCCAACCTCTCCAATCTATCCTCATAGCTACAGTTCTTCATCCCGGGAATCATTCTTGTGAATCTCCTGTATACTGTCTCCAATGCCTTCACATCCTTCAAGTATTGCACCCAGAACTGGATGCAGAACTCCCGATGAGGCCTAACTAGTGTCTTACACCATTTCAACATGACCTCTTTACTCCTGTACTCAATGCCCCAATAATAAAGCCTAAGACACTATTTGCTTTATTAACTGGTCTCTCAACATGCCCTGTCATCTTCAATGACCTATGTATGTATACACCAAGGTCCCTCTATTCCTGCACCTCCTTTAGAGGCTCTCCCTTTATTTTATATTGTCTCATCACATCTTTCCTGCCAAAACGAATCACCTCACACTTCTCTGCATTGAACTTCACCTGCTACTTGTCTGCCCAATCCACCAACATGTCTATGTCCTTTTGAAGTTCAAGATCCTCTATTTCCTTTTCCTTCATTTGTTCATGTAGTCTTCCCTTAAATACATATCTACTATTCACCTCAACCACTCTCTGTGGTAGCCCAGTTCCACATTTTCACTATTCTCTAGGTAAAGAAGTTCCCTTTAAATTCCATGTTTGATTTTTTTGTTGATTATCTTATATTAATAGCCTCTAGTTTTGCTTTTCTGCACAAGTGGTGACACTCTGTCCACTCTAGCAATACCTTTCATTCAATTGTAACAATATAATTTTAAAAACCACTATTATGTCACATCTCAGCCTTCTCTTTTCAAAATAAGAGACTCAGCCTGTCAATCCTGTCCGATAGGTATCTTGTAAATCATTTTTATATCCTCTCCAGTGCCTCATTTTTTTATAATATGGCAACAAAACTACCACAGTGATCTGACCAAGGTTTGATACAAGTTTATCATAACTTATCCACTTTCAGTTCTATCCCTCTAGAAATAAACCCTCGTGCTTAGTTTTCTATTTTTATTTCCTTCTTAACCTGCAGGTGGAATCATCCCAGATTTGCACTAAGTGCAGTAGCAGTGTGAAAAAGTTGTTTTACCCGCCAACTACAATGGTGGGTTTTCGGACCATATTGTCCCCTTCCCGCCTCATAAGTTTGCAGTCACAGGAAATACTCCAGATTGGTGGCGGCAGGTCTCCAATTGGCCCGCCGCACCATTACCTCGCCACTTCCTCACACCAGGTCCCATATTTAAAATATGGCCACGCACACACTTCTCCATACCTGCAACCCAGCACTTCTCTGCTGAAGACATGGCCCCAAATTCCAGGAAGATTGCAGCCCTCCCAATTCAATGACACATGCCTGGGACACCTTCTAGGCGCCATGGAGATCTAGCACGAAGTCCTCTAACCCCGCTCTGGCCGCAGGAGGATCATCAGTCTCAACACTCCAGCTTGGGAGGTGGTGGCAGGGGTGGTCAATGCCAATGCTGCACACAAGAGATCGGCCATCTAGTGCAGAAAATGGATGAATGATCTCATTCTGAATGATCTCATCCATGCCACCAGGGTGAATCAGCCATCTCATCAATCTCAACTCTCACACACACAAGTCCATCACACATTCACTGGCATCTCACTCACTGCCAGTTCAAGAGAAACCACTACTCACTCTCTCACACAAGCCCTCACATCTCCATCTGGTCTCACCTCCTCTGGAGACTGCCTCCTCATCCCGTCCATGGCTCCACTCAGCACATACGCACACTTGGCATCCTTCTCATTTGGCCTGGCATGCGCCTTCTCCTACCCTCACCATCTGTCTTTATGCAGGACAAGGTCACACACAATTGCTGGGAGAGGTCCCAGACTAGAGGTGGGGGGGAGGGGGGAAGGGAGAGGGCGGGGTGCCAGACATCAAGGTTCTCACTTCGTTCAAGAGTCGTGCACTGGAGCTGGCCAGAGAGGGCGTGGACCATTCCTGTGGTGATGGTGAGGTCAGCGGCAAACACCCAAGTGAGGATCTTGCACCACATAATCCCTCTCTCAACACGTCTCTGAGTCCACTGCTCTGTGTTCAATGCAGCAGCCAAGCACGAATAATCTCAACTTTCTGTCCTAGGTACACCTGACACGTCACTCTCAAGGCCACTATGGCCCCAACCCCAGCGCTGAGAGCACCTCGGATTAGGACCCTGAGGGAGGCACCATTGAAGACCCGTCATGGTGCTCACACATGCCCTCCAACAGCGCAGCGACACACAACTCCGTGGGATCTAGATGTGGAGTAGCCTCGGGATCGCAATCTGGTGAGCACAGTACACAATCTGTTCCACATCAGGCAGAGGCAGGGACATCTTTGGTTGCTGGCACTCAAAGGAGAGCTGGAGACAAGGAATATGCTCAGTCCAAGTCAGATGATGAGCCAGTAAACTGGGTCCTCAATCAGTTGGTGGAACTGCAAATTCAATCAAGGGAACATAAGACCATAAGACGTCAGAGCAGGAGTAGGCCATTCGGCCCATTGAATCTGCTCCGCCATTCAGTGAGATCATGACTGATCTGATAATCCTCAACTACACTTTCCTGCCTTTTCCCCATACCCCTTGATTCCCTTACTGATTAAAAATCTGTCTACCTTCGCCTTGAATATACTTAACAGCCCAGTCTCTACAGCCCTCTGTGGTAAAGAATTCCACAGATTCACTACCCTCTGAGAGAAGAAATTCCTCCTCATCTCTGTCTTAAATGGGCACCCCCTTACTCTGAGGTTATGTCCTCTGGTCCTAGACTCTCCCACAAGGGGAAACAACCACTCAGCATCTACCCTGCAAAGCCCCCTCTAAGAATCATATATGTTTCAATAAGGTCACCTCTCATTCTTCTAAACTCCAATGAGTACAGGCCCAACCGACAAACCTCTCCTCATAAGAAAATCCCTCCATCCCCATGATCAACCTAGTGAAGCTTCTCTGGACTGCCTCCAATGCCAGTATACCTTTCCTTAGATAAGGGACCAAAACTGTTCACAGTATTCTAGGTGTGGTCTAACTCGTGCCCTGTATAATTTTAGCAAGACTTCTCCATTTTTGTACTCCATTCCCTTTGAAATAAAGGCCAACATTTCATTTGCCATCAGGAAGGGATATCTGGTGCACTCCTCAGATTGTAAGGAGCAATGGAGGAGTCTGTCCACCCTCAGCCCAAGGTGATAGCACCGGCATGCCAATGCTTTGAGGTCAACACTCTTAGGATGGTGGCCGCCATGGAGACCTTGGTCCAGGACATTGGTCCTGCACTGCTGCATGGGCTGAAATCCATCACTGACACCATAGTTGGCCTCCAGCAGTGTCAATGCGAGAGGAGTGCCAGGCAGCTCGATCTTACTCCAGCTTCCCCTTCTCCTCAAGGAATCAGCCAGGGCCCTTCAGGCACCCATAGGGAGGGGAACCAGCAGCTCAACACCCCGGATCCACCCAGATGATTCCAAGAATGTCAAGCCAATCCAAATTCCCTCTCCCTGTGACCCCCACAATTCTAGCTCCACAGGCCCACAGCAGTACACCCAAAGCAGGCCAGGACCCTCCAAGTCTTGGTCCTCCACAGAACACTCGCCAAGATCATCACAGACACGGTGTAGCAGTCAGCAGGCTGGCAGCACCTCCACTGTGGATGTCTGGGGAGAACCAAGATATAGTGGCAGGGTTAGGAAGGTTAAGAAGATGTAGTTGCACAGCCTGGGCACAGGTGTTAATCATTTGTACATAATGTTCACAATTGTAAATATACTCCTAAGAATGTCTCCCTGCCTGTGGCTCCTTGTTCTGATGAGCAGTGTTTGTGTTACTCAGATGTGAAACCTTGGTTCTGCACAAGATAGAAGCAGGTGTCTCAATCCAGGGCCTCTGCCCTGTGCAGTGTGTAACCTTCAGGCCAAAGTGATGGTCCGGCTTCACACTCCCTGGATACATTACTGATTCCTGCACCTCAATGGTTCCTGTCATCACTGCCAGGATGTTGTGGGCTGGCGTCACAGAGTTCCATCATTCTCTCTGTGTGCTCTCAGGTGAGGCTGACCCCCCGATCTCTTCAGCATCTGTGACCAGTGACACTATGTTCCTGAAGGGCTCAGGTGCTGAAGGCTGACAAAGGATCAGGTACATTTAAAGTTTCACGGTTGCATATCCAGGATAGGACCCTGATCACAGAGCACAAGCAAGCTGCCCTCAGCTAGACAGGTGTCAGACATTCACAAGTACAATGTGAGGATGTCAGGACTGTCCTCACTGCATCTCGTCATCATCGTCCATGAACCTTGCGGCTATGAGGGACTCCTGAGCGTGCCTGCCCTGTATGGCCAGTGCAAGGGCTTTATCACCAGCATCCTTGCCTTCAAGGACCTCATCACTGTCATCCCTTTCAACGTCCTCCTCATCAGAGGAGACCTGCAGCTCCTCCATCTCTTCTCAGCCAGGTCTTCCCCCTTTTGCAGCACCAGGTTGTGTAGCACACAGCAAGCTCCGATGATGCACAACACCCTCTGGGGGCTGTATTGCAGTGCTCCACCGAACCTGTTGAGGCACTGGAACTTCATTTTCAAGACGCCTATCATTTGCTCCATCAAAGTCTGGGTTGCAGCATGAGCCTCATTATACTGTCGCTCTGCTGCTGCCTGTGGCCACCGCACTCATCAGCCATGTCCTTGTCCCCGAGGAGCCAACCCTGCAGCCTCTCTGGACCCGAAGATGTCAGGGATCTGAGGCCTGCTAAGGATGTAGGATTGTGAACACTCCCTGGGAATCGTGCGCAGACCTGCGGGATGAGTTTGTGGTGGTCGCACACCAACTGAACATTCAACAAGTGAAAGCCCTTACAATTGATGTAGTTGACTGCTTGTTGCCACAGAGATCTAAGGGCCAGGTGATTGCAGTTGATGGCACTCTGCACCTGTGGAAAACCAGAGCTGTGGGTAAATCCCAGCGCTTTTGCTTCCTGGCTTTCCTGGTCCCGGGTGAAATGCACAAAGTTCTGTGCCTTCGTGAAGGTGGTGTTCTTGACCTCCTGGATGCATTTGTGTGTGGAGGCTTGCGTTATCCTGCAACATCACCTGTGAAGCCCTGGAGGGAGACACTGGTGTAAAAATTGAGTGCCGCAGTCACTTTCACGGATGCCCTGCATGTCCCCATGGTAGCAAATCCTGCAGTAGGTGACATATGTGACCGACCAGTTCGCTAGATATACGCAGCCTTCGGCGACACCAGTTCTCAGTCATCTGCAGGAATGACAGGTTTCATCTATAGACCCTGAGTCTAGTAAAGTGCCAACAAGCAACAGCTCTCTGTGGATCTTCAGCTGCATGTGCAGCAGGGCCTGCTGCCCCTTCATCTTGAGGGAGATGCTCCTCGCTTTGCCAAGCCAGGTGCCTCCGACACTCTCCTCTTCTTCTCCTCTGGTCTCTGTGAGCCATGAGGCATGTCACTAAATCATCAGGATCCATGATCCTTAAGTTCTCTTCTGCAGGATCAAAGAGAGAGAGAGAGAAACGCATGTGTTTACACATTGTCATAAGAACTTTCTTGGTTAAGTCTGAAGGTCCCTTCACACATGCTAGGGCATTCTGGCCACCACATGGCTTCATGGCTGTTCAAAGCCTCACCCCCCCTCTGCCCTACTCCACCTGACTGACTGGCAGCAGATTTGCCCACTGGACTGGGTGCTGTGCTCTCAGCTCAGGCACTGGCATTCTCCTAACCTGCGCTGCAAGACTGCACTGTTAGCTTGAACCATGAGGGATGTTGGTCCAAACCTTAATAAAGACATTGCAAGGGGCTGTAAGCGCCTCCACCAGTGACAGCGCCATGGCCACCTTTCGCAAGGGGATTCTACAACTTGTTCAGTCGGCCAATTGCTGCCCCCTAAAACACACATTAATATGTACTCAAAGGGTGTGAAGTTCTGGAGCATTTGGTGGCACTTTCATGCTTTTCCATTACTTGAGTGGGCAGAAAATCTTCAGAGGCCCAACTCCAAGCATGTCAATGGAGCTGCTGCTTAATTGACACAGCTGTGGAAGAATGTTCACTTTTAACAAGCTTTTCCAAGTGTGTGGCCGCTTCCCTCACCCAAAACCCCTTTCCCCCGCTGGCATGTGTTTGTTGCGTACTTCCTTGAATCCGTGCTGCTTTGCCCTTCTGCCCCAGCCTCACCTGTGCTGCACCCTTTGCCCTAACACTTCTCACCATATGATCCGCTCAAGCCCACCATGACGCCCATTGCCAACTGGACTGGATGATTCTGCCCTGCAGAATAGTGACTTGTGTATTTGTACTCCCAGATCCATTTGGTTCCATTTAGATTCTTATTTTCCAAATAATTTGTGACTTCCTCATCTTTCTCACCAAAATGCCAATTAGTTGCCCATTCTGCAAGTTTATTAATGTCTTCTTTAAATCTGTTGTAATCCTCCTCAGTCTAGATTATATAGTGTCATCCGCAAATTTAGAAATTGTGTTTTTGATTCCAAGGTCTAAATCATTAACATAAATTGTGAAAAACAGTAGTTTCAGCACTGATCCTTTAGGGACCTCACTTTTCACATTTTGTCATTCTGAATAACTAGCCTTTACACCCCTACTCTCTGCTTTCTGTCTTGCAGCCAGATAGCAAACCATTCTGTTTCTTGAGCCTTGACTCCAAATGCCCTAACTTTATTCATTAGTCCATTATGTAGCACCTTATCGAAGGCCTTTGGAAAGCTAGATAAATTACTTTTTTACATTACCCTTATCTATGTTCTCTATTACCTTTTCAAAGAATTCAGTGAGGTTAATCAAGCAAGATTTTCCCTTTGGAAATTCATGTTGGCTTATTCTAATTTTGTTTTTTAAATGTTCTTCTATTTTCTTCCTTAGTAGCGATTCCATTTTTTTTCCCCCACGACCAATGTTAAACTAACCGGTCTACAGTTCCCTGATCATGTTCTAGTTTCCTTCTTAAATGCAAGTACAGTGTTAGCTGTCTGCCAGTCCTCTGGCACTACAACTTTTTCTAACAAAAGATTACATATAGTGCTTCTGCTTTCTTTTCTCTAGATTATTTTAAAGTGTATGGATGCAATCCCTCCTGGGGGTTTTATCCATTTTGAGTTTGATTTGTTTATTTAATATTTCTCCTCAATTTATTTAAAATGAGATTATATCATTTCTAATCTCATCTTCCAATGTCATGTCCACCTGATCTGTCTCCCTGGTAAATATTGAAACAAAGTAATTATTTAATAATTCCACCAGTTTGCTAACCTGCCTGTGATTTTATTCTGTTAGTCATTAATGTCTGTACTCCCATCTCAACTTTCCTTTTTTAATTTAGTGCCTGTGGAATATTTTACTATTTTGTTTTATATTCCTTGCTGATTTAGTATCATAGTTGCTCCTTGTCTTCCTACTTATTTTTACTTCTGTCCTAATCCCTTCCTATACTCTCTTGTCATGCTCCACCCTACTGTTCATCTACTAACTGTATGCCTCTTTCCTTACCCTCAGTTTTTCCCTCATGTCTTTGATCATCATGGTGTTTCATTGGTCTTTATTTTGTTGTGGTTTTTTAATGGAATGTATTTCTTTTCTGGAATTTGTTGATTTATATTTGTTTTTAAATTTTCCCATTTTTGTTCCGCATCGTTGTTTGCCAATATTGTTGTCCTTTTTATTTTCCCAAGTTCTATTTTCAGTCCCTCAAAATTCACTTTACTCCAATCTATTATCCTAGGGTGGGATTTTCTGGCCCTGCCTGCCACCGCGATTGTCCGGTCCTGCCAAAAGTCAATGGGCATTTGGCTAGGCCGCCAAATCTCCTGCAGCAGGATCCACCAAGACGGCTCCAGAAAGTCCTGGCCCGAGTCTATGTTATATTCATGACCTTCTCAATGAAAGTGTAGTATATTATAGTCGCTATTAACTAAGCAAGATGTTCCTCTCTTTTACTTCTTTTATCTGCTCTGGTTCATTCCCCATTACTTGATCCAGTCGCAAATCCACCCTTGTTTGGCTTTTACATATTCAGTTATAAAGGGGCCCATTACACATTGTAGGAACTCCATTCCCTTATCCATTTTTAGCTACTCTTCCATGCCAATTAGCTTCAGAGTAATTGAAATCTCCGACGATTATCATTTCATATTTTTTAATTCATTTTCCCAATTTGCATATTTCATCTTCCACCTACCTTCCACCATTAGGTGATCCGTAGACTACAGCTATTTGTGTGACCATAAGACATAGGAGCAGAAATTAGGCCATTCGGCCCATTGAGTCTGCTCCACCATTCAATCATGGCTGATAAGTTTCTCAAACCCATTCTCCTGCCTTCGCCCCATAACTTTTGATCCCCTTACCAATCAAGAACCTGTCTATCTCGGTCTTAATTACACAATGACTGATCCTTTACTAACTTTAACTCTATCCCTGGGTATTAAATTTCTATCTTACCAATGGCTGTGTCCCCTTTTTTCACTAGCATTATGTTATTTGTGATAAGTACAGTTTCTCTATCTTTTCTAAGAATGTTATAGGTTGCAATGTTTAATTCCCAGTCCTGATTTTTCTGTACCGTGGGGTGGATTTTCCCAAGAGCCTCGGGATCCTGACATCAGGACCAAATGGGGGTCCTGAGCCCACACTTAACGGCAGTCAGACCAACCTCCAAACTGACCACCTCTACACTCACCATCCTATTACGGGCAAAGGGTGGGCTCTCGATCCTGCCAACCCAATCACAGGGTTACCAACTTTGTAGCCTTAGAAACCCCATTGGGAGAGGTGGCTGCTTTTGAAGCAGTTTGGGGTCTGAAAGGATGCCTCAACCTTGCAGCACCCTTGGAGGCATGTATTTACTCCCCCTGACCCCCAAACTACCCTCCCGATCCAACCTGACAACCGCTCCGAACCCCTGACTACCCTCCTGACCTGACCCCACTAACCCTCAACCCGATTCAGATAACCATCCTGACCCAACCTGACTTTCCCCTGTTCACCCGCCTATCCCCTGACCACCTGAATACCTACCCAATCTGACCTGACTACCCAATCAACCTGATTATCTCTCCGACTCAACTAACCCCCTGACTGCCCAGTATCCCTCCAAACTGACTACCCCCCAACCCAACTATCTCTCTGATCTGAACCGACTAACCACCCAAACCTGACTAACTCCCAACAAGCCAACTACCTCACCAAACCCACACAACTAGCCTCCACCAGCCAACTACCTCCCCCAACCCAACTATTCCGATATCCGACCACCCTCCCGACCAGACTTGACTACCCTACTAACCTGACCCGCCAACCGCACCAACCTCGACAACTCAGTCACGCACCTACCCACCTCACCACCTACTCATCTGCCTATTCACCCAACCCACCCACCACCTCACTCAACTCGAACCCCTACTGATCCATCCATTCAACACATCACCCACCTATCTCCTCACCCACCTACCCCTTCACTTATTCACCCATTCACCCATTCATCCACTTAGCCATTCATTCATCCATTCACTAACATTCAAAGACTGGACATTTAGGCTTACCATAAGACAACTAGTGACATAAAAAGATGGATATCCTCTAATCCCCAGCTCTATTCTGCTCTGATGGAGTTCCCCGAGGGACACTGCGCTGCGCATTTCTTTAAAGGCTGGGATCAGAAAACCCTGAAGAAATGCGCAGCAGCATTGGATCAAGGAATTTTTGAGGGCAGTGGCAATCTGCTGATCACTGCCTCTGCTCGGAAGATCTGGGCTATCCCTTGAGACTCTGTGTCATGGCTGCAGAGAATGCTATCTATCCCCCTGATATAGAATCTCCTATCTCATCATAATTTTGAGCTGCAAACTGATTTAGATAATATTTTGTGAATCTTTAATGTTTCTCAAATTATTTTACACAGAAATTAGATTTATTCATATTAATAATTAATATTAATTTGCTAGAGCAATTCGCTAGCAGTACTGCATGATGATTCTATAATCTAAATGCAAGATCCACTGGTAAAATGTAAGGAGTCAGCATACAATACTAAGACCTTGGTATAATTCCTCCAGCAGAAATTTCCTGTCTGAGTGCACTGCTGTCAAGCATCATTATTTACTTCATATAGTATGTGAACATATTCTTAAGTGAATAGAGCTTTTGTCAAAAAGTTCTTCAAAATCAGTTTCCATGGAATAAGATCATTAAATGGCTCACAGAGTTAGGAAGGAAATAACAGCTTGAATATCATCTTGAAAGTAGTCTAGTTAAAACTTTAGTCCAAACCACAGAAACTTATAGAAAGAGAAAGAGGGAGAGACACAGTCTTATGATGCTAATCAAAACTTTTGAAAATACACTTTGTGATCAAATTTTATAACATCCAAATTAATAACATCATGCCGCTAAAAAAATCAATAGCTTCTAAAGATTGAGGTTTTCACGGGCAAAATTAAATTGATCGACTACTCAGTCACCTCCCATTATGCGACAAATGCCAATTACCTTAAATCTGTGCTCTCTTGTTTTCGACCCTTTTATCAATGGGATCTATCTACTTTGTCCAGACCCGTCACGATTTGGAATATCTTTCTCAAATCTCCTTTCAACCATCTTGTCTCCAAGGAAAACAGTCCCAGCTTCTCCATAACTGAAGTTCCTCATCCCCAGGACCATTCTCGTGAATTTTAGAAGAAATGTTAAACTGAGGCCCTACTTGCCTATTCAGATGGGCATTAAACCCTATAGCACTAATCAAAAACCAGGGAAGTTCTCAGAGTATTCAAATCTATCCTTCAACCAACACTACCAAAACAGATTAAATAGTCATTTACCTGATTAGTGTTTGCTGTGCACACACTAGCTGCTGTGTCTAAGTGAGATTTAAACATGGGAATTGGAGCAATGCAAGCATTGATTATGTTGCATTTAGTATGGAAGCCATCATTGAGTCTTTTAGAGCTGATGAAGGTTGTATATCTTACACAAACAATGTGGAAAAATTGGAAAAGCAAAGGACAGGTACAGCAATCACGGTGCATGATTAACTCATGACAGGTCTTTCCAATGCAGGCAGCAAGGGGTGCTAAATATGAGGGTCTAGCATGGGTTCAAGCAAGCCTGCTTTATTTAAAGAAAGCAGGCTCCTCTTAAAGGAGCGATGCATTTTGGGTGGAGCAGGTGCTGCTGGAATGCTTTGCACATATGACTTTGATTTGGGAAGGAAACTGGAATGGCACAATTTGGCCGAGAGCAAGCTCCAAGGTTCTCCATGCAGCACTGGAGACCTTGGCACAGGGTATCAATAGGAGGAGAGAGGTCTTCTCTCCACAAAAGGCCCTCCGGACTGCAAAGACAATCGGAGTAGATAGCCATGCAAGGTCAGCGCCAGCAAGGTTAGGCCCAAGGACTTGGAGACCATGCTGAAAGAAGTTCAATGACCTCACATGAGTGATTAACGTTAGCAAATGCATCTTCAAATGCCATATACCACCAACTACACCAGTAACCTCACATACTGCACAGTGGACCACACCCCATCACTCACCTACCAACAATTTAATTCAGTTGCAACTCATACCTCACATTCTTCCCACCCTCTCACATGCAGCACTGAAGCAAGCCTCACACCCATATCTCACAGCTTGGACACATTGCCAACTATTCAATTGTTGTAATCTGATAAGTAATATAGCTTTAAGACAAATATTGCAATGTAAGGTCACATGATCTTACCCAGTAGCAGAGTAGCGTGGGCTGCCTCTGTGTGAGAGAGTCTTGAGTTAGATACTGATGAGTGAAGGCAGAGTTTTAAGTTGTGAGCACACAAGTGCAGCTGCAGAGTTTAGTTTATAAATAAACAGCATGTGTTTATTTTAACAACAATCTCGAGGTGTTCTCTGTCTCTGTACTACTCGGTTACCCTGAAACAAGCGTGCAATCCTGATCCTTTAGCCCCAAGGACATTGGATCCAACATCAACTATGCCAGTCACATCACACAAATTCATTGTACCATACTCGCTAACACTCCTCTCTTGCAGGACACGGTGGTGCAGCACCCAACTGGATGGGGACAGGCACAGCTGCATGTCCTCACCCCCATGGAGGAGATGGTGCTAGCCATCATTGGAGTAACCATGTCTGAGGCTATAGCCAGTGGTGGGGCTTAAAAGATGGAAGATGATGGTATACTCATACCTAATCCTCCGTCTAACATCCCACGTCCCCCTCATCAAGCAATCTCTTCTGAATCCCAAGCTGCACATGGTCTATACATATCCCTCTTGCTCCACCCCCCACACCCTACCTCCCCTCACTGCAATCCTGCCATTTTCCCTTCTCCTTTCAGATCTCCAAGAACTGCCACTTGACCCAGGTAGTGGTGAAGGAGTATGAGGTGAAAAAGGAAGAAGAGACTGATGATAATAAAACACCACTGCTCAATCTCGTACCTGCAGCTACCAGCTCAGATAGTGGCATTGCATGTACTTTAGAGGGCAGCACTCAGGTGGGATCTGCACATGATGAGTCACTGGGCAAGATGACCTACAGAGTCAGTACAATGGTGAGGGGTGGGGCAGCACAGGTACCAACTTGCCAGAGAGGACGATACATGACTTCTGCTCAGTGGGGTAGCTTACAGGAAAAGGCACATGGACACGCACAAAGTGCTTGGTGCATTGGCTGGTCTACTAGAAAACCTACAGTCAATGTCAAGGAGCATGAAGGATTCTGGCATCAACCTGATACACAACTTTATGCAGAGCTTTGAGTCCATCTTTTATAGCGTGGAAGTAGTGGCCAACTCCATGAAAGCACTTGAGGACCCAACCGTAATGCAGCATTTGATAGCCAATGTCTCCATTTCCATTGCAGCACAAACAGAAATGACTCAAAATCTGAGTGATGCGTGGAAGCTCAGATGATGGTCATGTAACCACAGCTTATTGCCAAGCAAACTCAGACTGGTGCCGTATAGTGCCTATGGATACCAATGCTCAAGGGGATTTGCAGGGTCTCACAGCAGTCCAGCAATCTGTCCTCTAACAGATTAGCAGGATTCCTGAGATGGCATCCTAGGGGAGTGCCTTCATAGAACACAAAGCTGCTGTCTTCTCTCAAGATGACAGCATTCGTCATACCATTTTGCCAATCCCCTTGCTGTTGTCTGTCACTCAAACTGCTGTCATTCATGCCGAAGAGCTGCAATCCAAAATCGGGCCTTCTAGCGCCAGAGCTGTTTGAGGCTGTCTCCCACTGAAGTCTCTCCCACTGAATTGCCAGGTATGCAGCCATTGAGAAATCATTGCATAAGAGTCAGGCAAAGCACAAATGCAACAGAAAGGCACTAAGAAAATGTACAAAGGTGAATAGTTAACTTTTGTATGCAATATTGGATGGTTTGTTTGATAAATGTGGTTTAAAATGTTTGTTTTGTGGTGGCTTTTATGCCAGCAATGAGCCCAAGAGGTCATTATAATGGACAGTAAGATAGGGAAGGTAAAATGTGGTACTGTTGTTGAATGTGGATTTGGGGTTGTGTTCAGCAGCTGTACTGCTGAAAAAATGGGCTCTACAATGCTGAATCTTGCAGCAGTGTATTTAACTATCGCATTATATCTGAACCACTGGAAAATATGAACAAAATGTGTGTTTTATAAATGCACACAGCTCCATTCGGTATTACAGTCTTTGCTTTAGGTCACATTTCCCACTGCGTCAGGTAGGAGTTGCTTCAAGGAGAATCTTTAATGCTAAATGGATGTTCATATACGTTCTGATGAAGAGTCATATGGACTCAAAACATTAACTGGATTCCTCTCCACAGATGCTGTCAGGCCTGCTGAGTTTTTCCAGCTATTTTTATTTTTGTTTCAAATTTCCAGCAACCACTGTATTTTGCTTTTATATTCATATAAGTAGCATTTGTATAAAGAGATTTCCTGATAATTTATGTGAGGACTTGCTGTGCACAGGTTGACTGCCCCATTCCATTGCAGTACAAGAGTTACCACAATTCAAAAATGCCTCATTTGCTATGGAGCATGCTGAGGTCATAAATGGTGCTTTTAAATTTAAGTTATTTCTTTATTTAATAATGGACCTCATTTCAGGAAAATAAATTCCTCCCATCTAAAGAAAAACTGAGTGAAAGAATAGAATCTAGCCATGATAGTGTTTTGTAGCAGACCTTATTTGTTACAGCAGCTATATTTCAAAATTCCAAAGCAGTGAATATAATGAGGAAGCCAGAGATTGATGATGTAGCAGTGAATCCTCTTTTACTAAATGGAACAAAGCAAACTTTGTACTGGCATAAACAATGCTAATTAGATTCCGTGGATTGGAAAGTAGTACTCCTGATCATATTCATATGGAATGAGACAGGAGGAAATATACAATGAAAAATGGATGGAGTTTAGAAGAATGAGAGGCGATCTAATTGGATCATATAACATTCAGAAAGGGCTTGACAGGATAGATGGGAATCTAGAACATGGGGGCCAAAGTCTCAGAATAAGGGGTCGGCTATTTAGGGTTAAAATAGGAAGAATTTTCTTCAATCAAAGAGTTGTGGATCTTTGAACTCTCTACCCTAGAGCTGGGCTGCTCAATCATTGAGTATGTGCAAGACAGCGGCCGATAGATTTTTTGTCCTGAGGGAATTAAGGGATATGGGGATAGGTGGGGTTGAGGTAAAAGGTCAGCTATGATAATATTGGAGGGCTGAGCAGGCTGGAAGGGCCAAATGGAATACTCCTGTTCCTATTTCTTAAGTTCTTATGTTGTTAAGAAGGCCTTCATGGTGGAATTTAAAATGAATCCATTAACTAATATGTATTATTCTTTAAAATTTGGCAACTGAAGGATAGTTTAATGGTGCCCCCTGCATGGAGGAATTATGGAACAACACCGATATGAAGTGTACAAGCAAATCTCCAGTAGGTGAAATCGTGAACCTGGAGTAAGATTTCACCATACTGTTAAAAAGAACAAAATTTATTGATTATTTTTATTTTGAATGTTAACCGTAAATTTACAGTAATTTAAGTGATAGTTTTTAAGAAACAGAGGCTATTTGATATCTTTATTGTGTTGGAAAATACCTTACAGTCTAAAACATACAACTGAATTTACATCCATTTCGCCATGACTTCGTCATATTCATATTATTTGCCTTTCAACTTTCTACCTTTTATACTTGAAGACAATAGGCTGGATTTAATGGAAGCAATGGGATTCTAACCTATCAGCTGGGCAGCCAGTGGGAGCCCTGTGTTATCTCTTTTAGGTAAGGACCGCTGAATTAACTGGATAGCAAGGGCCTGCCCCAGGGCCGAGAGCTGCTGCCCAATCAGAGGCCGGCAGCTTCAATGAATGGCAATGCCACCAGGCCTTTGACCTTTTGTCTATGACATCTTTGGCAGTCTCTTCTTGGCCTCCACCTATCACTGGCCCCCTATTGAGCTCTTCTGTCTCACCCCCTTCTACCAGCTTATATTTCATCTCATTTCTATATGTCTTAGTTCTGATGAAGAGTCATACCGACTCGAAACGTTAACTGTATCCCTCTCCGCAGATGCTGTCAGACCTGCTGAGTTTTTCCAGGTATTTTTGTTCTTCTTCTAGATTTCCAGCATCTGCAGTATTTTGCTTTGATGGCTGCTGCTGGTACTACATCCACCCAAGCCCAGGTATTGTTGCTGAATTCAAGGCTACAGATAAGTGATGGTGAGAGGGGGGCATGAGGGAGGAGGGTTGGCAGCAGGAGATGGGGGATGGCTCTCAAGCAGGTCCCCCCTTCCCCAATACCAGGTCTCTCGATCAGACACTGAGTGCTTTTGAATCTGGGACCACACCGCCCCCCCCCCCCCCCCCCCCCCCCCCCCCCACCTGCCTGAATGTAACCCTGCACGGATTTGCTTGTTGTGCTTCCTGGATGGAGAGCCCCCGCCTACCCACCAGCAGTGGTGGGTTTAGGCCCTTAAGTGCCCACTTAAAAGCCTCAATTGACGGCAGGGCAGGAAGGCAATCCACGGACCCTCCTGCCACAGAATTAATTAGAGTGGAGGTGGAAGATGGCAGAGTCCCCACCCGTGACCCTTGCACCCTACTAAATACTCCTCCACCACCAAACCCGCCTTGGAGGGGTCATTAAATTCCATCCAATGTCTCCTTGTTGACTTGTCTCACAGCTATCTGATCCCTGAGATTCATGGGATGGTCTGATCACTCTCCATTTCTTCCTCGAACTGAGACCCGAACAATCCCCATCCACCACCACTCTCCTCCATCTGGCTGAACTTGTTCTCACACTGAACAATTTCTCCTTAAACTCCTCTCACTTCCTCCAAATAAAAGGTGTGGCTATGGGTACCCGCATGGGCCCCAGCTATGCCTGTCTCTTTATGGGGTATGTGGAACATTCCTTGTTCCAGTCCTACTCTGGCCCCTTCCCACAACTCTTTCTGCAGTACGTCGATGATTACTCGGTGCTGCTTCAGGCTCTCGTCTGAACCTGGAAAAATTTATTAATTTTGCTTCCAATTTCCACCCCTCCATCATTTTCACGTGGTCCATCTCTGACACTTCCCTTCCCTTCCTTGACCTCTCTGTCTCAATTTCTGGTGATAGACTGTCCACCAATATCCATTACAAGCCTACCGACTCCCACAGCTACCTCGATGACAGCTCCTCACACCCTGCTTCCTGTAAGGAGTCCATCCCATTCTCTCAGTTTCTTCGCCTCCGTCGCATCTGTTCTGATGATGCCACTTTCAAAAACAGTTCCTCTGACATGTCTTCCTTCTTCCTTGATCGGGGTTTTCCACCCACGGTGGTTGATAGGCCCTCAAATGTGTCCGGCCCATCTTCCAAGCATCCGCCCTCACACCTTCCTCTCCCTTCCAGAACCATGACAGAGTCCCCCTTGTCCTCACTTATCACCCCACCAGTCTCCGCATTCAAAGGATCATCCTCCGCCACTTCCACCAACTCCAACATGATGACACCACCAAACACATTTTCCCTTCACCCCCCACCCCCCCCCCCACCCCCGGCGGCATTCCGCAGGGGTTGTTCCCTCCAGGACACCCTGGTCCACTCCTCCATCACCCCCTACACCTCAACCCTCTCCCACGGCACCTTCCCATGCAACTGCAGAAGGTGCAACACCTGCCCCTTTATTTCTCCTCTCCTCACTGTCCAAGGGCCCAAACACTCCTTTCAAGTGAAGCAGCATTCCACTTGCACTTTCCTCAATTTAGTCTACTGCATTTGCTGCTCCCAATGCTGTTTCCTCTACATTTGAGAGACCAAACGCAGACTGGGTGACCGCTTTGCGGAACACCTTCGGTCTGTTCGCAAGCATGACCCAGATCTCCCTGTCGCTTGCCATTTCAACACTCCATCCTGCTCTCATGCCCACATGTCCGTCCTTGGCCTGCTGCATTGTTCCAGTGAAACTCAAATCAAACTGGAGGAACAGCACCTCATCTTCCGACTATGCACTTTACAGCCTTCCGGACTGAATATTGAATTCAACAATTTTAGATCATGAACTCTCCCCTCCATCCCCATCCCCTTTCCAATCCCCCTTTTTTCCAAATATTTATATAGATTTTTCTTTTCCCACCTATTTCCATTATTTTAAAATGTATTTACATCCATTGTTTTATCTCTGCCTTTTAGCCTATTTCAATCCCTTCCCCCACCCCACCTCACCTCACCCCACCCCATCCCCACTAAGGCTATCTGTACTTTTATTATCACATTCCTTGGATAATATCACCAGCTTCAACACCTATTTGTCCTTTTGTCTATGACATCTTTCAGTTATCTCCACCTATCACTGGCCCTCTATCCAGCTCTATCTGTCCCACCCCCGCCCCCCCAAACCAGCTTATATTTCACCTCTTTTCTGTTTTTCCTTAGTTCTGTTGAAGAGTCATACAGACTTGAAACGTTAACTGTGTTCCTCTTCGCAGGTGCTGCCAGACCTGCTGAGTTTTTCCAGGTATTTTTGTTTCTGTTTTGGATTTCCAGCATCCGCAGTTTTTTGCTTTTATCCTGAGATTCATATGTCAGCTTTAGCAGAACATGTCAACAAGTCAGCTGTCAAAAGGGGGATGGGTGGTGTGAGGAGGAGTGGAAGTCAAAGCCTAATCCTGTCTTTACACAACGTCCACAAAAGCCATTCAAGATTTGCTTGGTAGTGAGTGGAAATTCTGGTCAATTCCCTTCCCTAACATAAGAATGCTGAGGCCACCACAGCTGAGGTCAATTTTTCAGCACACTCTGAGGATTGAACCTGGTCCTTGTTGCTCAGTTTTTCATTGTATAATCTCAACGAGCCATCAAGGCAGTTTGCTAACAAAATCTCCAATTTGGGAACACTATTACACTGCTGGTAATTTGCATCAGTACAAATGTTGAATTTGTCAGCAGCTGAATGTCTTTAGCAGCTTATGCACTAGAGCTTTTGATAAGTCACAAATGGATACAGGTAAATAATAAATAACAAATCTGTAATCCCTACATGTGACTCCAGACCCAAAGCAATGTGGTTGACTCTTAAAAAGGGATGGGCAATGAATACTGGCCTAGGCAGCGTCGCCCACATCCCATAAACGAATAAAAAAATTTGAGTGCAAGTAAATCAAAACAGAGCAAAATATCTAAAACAGTCTGTTTTTAATTGGGTTTGACTTTACATGGATGTCACTGTAGTAACTTTTCTTTGTTCCTTTCTCCCCCTTCTTGCTACACTTCCTTTTAAAAAAAAAATGAGTCTGGGGTGTGGGTTTCTTCCATCGAGTTTGTTAATTCTGTTCAGTAATTGGTCAACAGGACATGTGATGTCCCACCCTGGTGCACATTTACTGCAATCTGGAATCTGTCTGAGAACTGGTGAAGCTGGTGAAAATGAAGGCAGGCAGACTTCAGAATCAGCTGAGATTAGTATTCAAATCTGTGACTGATTTGAGAGTATAATAGCTTCACTGATTAGAGTTGCTGCGCTGTCAAAAGATTTTAACATTTGTAGGATCACTGATATTTTTATATATGGCTTGAATTCTAAAAAAATTCTTATAGTGAATAAAATAGTTTGTCAAAGACAACAGCGTCTCTTCACGAATTATAGTTTTAAAGTTGTCTGCTTAACAACTAGTAAGATGTGACATTAAGATAGGCCCTCTTTTGTACATACAGACACATTTATACATATATTTAATAAAAGATGATTAGAGCAATACATAATATTCTAAATAATATATTGTTAATGCTATTGTTATGTGATATCAAATACGTCAAGTTATTAATTACTCTAAATAGATCAATTGAAGTGTTCACAAAGGAATGTGGAAAGTTTTGAAAAAAACTCAAGTAACTGGGGGTGCATCATTACCACATTTGTATAATAAACTAATCAGATCAACCAGAAAAAAGATGGATGGTGAAACTATATCTTAAGTCTGCTTTTATCGAAGGTAATATTAAAAAAGCAGAATGTGGGGTGAGGAGTGGAATCGACAGGCAGCTGGGACATATTGGGCTGTTTCAGCTGTGGTCTTGCTTTCAACACATAACCCTGGTTTTTCTTTCTCTCCTCTCTTTCCCATTGTAATCTGTTACAGGGCCTATTCCTCAGTCCATGTTCATCTATTCTCATTTCTCAATAATACAACTTTGGTGGATTGCCTTCAAGGCAACATTTTCATTCATCTCACTACAACATCGTAGGAACCAGTGCATCCCATGGAATATTTAATTATTGCAGATGTTACTTATACGTAGGAATACAAGTGCTATCACTAAGCCACTAATGTAAAATATATTATTTATGAGACAAATTTATTTTTCATTATTGAATCTGACCATTTGACAGGAAAATAAAACTGATACAAGAATTTGTCCCATTAATAATCTTATCAATATATATATATATATATATAGAGAGAGAGAGAGAGAGAGAGAGAGAGGTACTAAATATCCGTTTCTCCCTATCATTAATTTTTTACCCCATGCTGATATCTTATTTTAAAATACTGTCCATCCAATCTTTCATTTACAATATCAAAACAATAACACCATCAATGCCAGACATCTTGAAAAATATTAGTATATTGCCAATATGAAATACCACATATTCTAAATGTCAACATTTTGCATATTAATAGCAGTATAAAATGATAATCTGTCAAATAATATTCTGCCAAAAGATTAAATTGATGGTAAGGGTTGGACAATGCAGCAATTACATAATCCAGTGAATTCTGGCTGACCATTGACTTTATCTTATGCTTTAAGAAATGGAGGCTACTGAGTCCATTCTTTTTTAGTAGTAATGAATTGAAATTTGGTAAAATTAAACCAGGGTGGGAAAGCAAAATTGGGTAAGGTGCATAATGGATGGTCAGTTCACTACTAGCTGTTTTGCACTCCCGCCAAAGTGGAGTTTAACCCATATTTTCTTTAATCCAGCCACAGAGAGCACTCAACTCAAGGAGACTGAAGAAAGCAATGAATCCCTAAAGCCCAAGTTACAAACAAGGACACAGAAATATATGTTGCATTCAAAATGCACCAAATATATAACCTTTTTGGAGCCATAGAAATGACAAGCATCCTTATCTGTCAGTAAACAAGCTGCTTACAACAACCACAATATTAATCCAAAAGTACAATACTGCTGGAAATCTGAAATAAGGACCAGTGAATGCTGGAAATGCCCAGCAGGTCTGGCAGCCACTATGGGGGGAAAAACAGAATTAATGTTTTAGGTCATGATTCAGAAAACCTACAGGGGGAGGCTACAGACAGGAACTTTGTAGAAGGTTGCAAGAGGGGGGAAAGTTCTGATGAAAGCTCATGACCTGAAATAAGGGGATTAGAGCAGGTGGAAAATAGAAAAACAGGGATCACAAACCCATCATGCTGAGTACACTCCCAGCGCCATTTTTATGCCCATGTATTTTGTGGTGCATGAGTGTCCCACCATGCAGAGGCAGACCACTTCATTAACATATTTAAATCAGACCCCCACAGCTGCTACATGGCTTTCCCAAGCCTTGGGAAAACCAGTCATGAAAGAGAGGTGGGAGTTGCCAGCTCCATAAGGCATTTCACAGCATTCCTATGGGCTGAAGAGCAGACGTGCTCTGCCGAGATCACTCAAGGAAGATTTTGGCCTCCCATCTGCCAATCGCAGCCTCTCTTTCTCCATCATGACCACCTGACTATGGCCTTTTCCTGTTGTTTTTCTGGACCAGCAGCTGGTTAACCTGTCCATTTGACCAGCTGCTGAATAGGAAATGGAAGTTAAGCAAAATTTTCTAATCCTTCTGCCATAACTTCAGCTTGCCCCTATAATCTTCACAGAACTGTGGTTCACAGTGGTCCAGAGGAATGGCAAGGTTCTTCAGGTACTCTTGCTCTAGGGTGCCCAATAATTGCAGCCAAAAGTAAAATGAAATGGGTTTGGACAGAGTAGATAGAGAGATCTGCTCCCATTGGTGGAAGGGTAGGTAAGCAGAGGACATAGATTCAAGGTGAATAGCAAAAGAACACAAGGAAAAACATTTTTCCAGGTGGAGTGGAGACCTTTGGGTTTCTGCACTTTTACCTCTTCTTGTGCCCTTTTGTATGTTAACGGTACCGGTGTGGGGAACAGCAACAACTTGTATTTATTCAGCATCTTTAACATCATAAAATATCCCATGATGCTTTACAGTAACAAACAAAATATGACAAGAGTCACGTAAGGAGATATCAGGGCTGATGACCAAAAACTTACTCAAAGAGGTAGGTTTTAAGGAGTGTCTTAAAGGAAGAAAGTGAGGTGAAGAGGTATAATATAATAATATTTAGTATTAGTACAATTTTCCACGATTATTATATTTTATCCCTGACAGAAAATATAGCTACATATGTCTTCCTCTGCTAAAAAGCATTATGCTCTTTAATGGCATTATTCATGGAAGAATTATTAGCTTCAACAAGCTCCCAACAATGTCTAGATCGACTGAGAGAACTCAATAAAGACTATATAAATCAGATACATTGAATAAAATGGACGAACCATGAATTAAACAATTTCATAATGAAATGCTTATTACCATGTGTTTTACTGTCAGGATTTTCATCCCGTCAAAGGATTATCTTATTGGTACTAACTGAACTTAATGGAATTAATAAAAAGGTTAGGCTTATTTTGTTAAAAAAAACAGATAGCTCAACTTGAAACTATAGACGTAGGAGCAGAAGTAGGCCTTCACGTTTGGTCCACCATTCAATGAGATCATGGCTGATCTGATAATCCCGAACTCCACTTTCCTGCCTTTTCCTCACCCTTGATTCCCTTACTGATTAAAATTCTGTCTATCTCCAAGCCTCTACAGCTCTCTGTGGTAAAGAATTCCACAGATTGACTGTTCTCTGAGAGAAGAAATTCCCCCTCCTCTCTGTTTTAAATGGGTGCCCCCTTACTCTGAGATTATGCCCTCTGGTCCTAGACTCTCACACAAGGGGAAACAACCACTCAGCCCCTGTCAAGCCCCCCTAAGAATCTTATATGTTTCAATAAGGTTGCCTCTCATTCTTCTAAGCTCCAATGAGTACAGGCCCAACCTACTCAACCACTCCTCATAAGAAAATCCCTCCATCCCCGGGATCAACCTAATGAACCTTCTCTGGGCTGCCTCCAACACCAGTACATCTTTCCTTAGATAAGGGGATCAAAACTGTGCACAGTATTCTAGGTGTGGTCTAACTGGTGCCTTTTATAATTTCAGCACGACTTCCCCACTTTTATACTCCATTCTTTTTGAAATAAAGACCAACATTCCATTTGCCTTCTATATTACCTGTTGAACTTGGACGCTATCTTCTTGGGATTCATACATGAGGACCCTCAAATCCCTCTGTGCTGTAGCTTTCTTCAGTCTTTCTCCATTTAAATAATATTCAGCTCCTCTATTCTTCCTGGCAAAGTGCTTAACCTCACACATTCCCCCATTATATTCCATCTGCGACGTTTTTTCCCATTCACTTAACCTGTCTATATCCCTCTGTAGACTCTTTGTGTCATCGTCGCCACTTGCCTTCCCACCTATTTTTGTGTCATCCGAAAACTTGGTGATAGTACATTCATTTCCCTCATCCAACTCATTAATATATATTGTAAATAATTGTGGCCCCAGCACTGATCTCTGTGGCACTTCACTAGTTACAGGTTTCCATCCTGAAAATGCCCCCGTATACTCCTGCTCCATTTTACAGTAATTCTAATCTTTTGTTAAAACACAACTAAAAATCCAGAAATCTACCTTCATTTTGCTCTGGTAAGTGTCCTGAAAAATCTAGGTATGCACCAAGTCAACAAGATTCACCTCACAGGTAGATCTCTGCATCCCCAACACTCTCACCAAGCTGTTTGTTCCTGCTGTACTACTAGATACACGTCTGATGGTGCACAATAATGTAGGAGTCATCAAACATGAAAAGGTAAATGGCTGTCAGTTAATAAAGTTGGAGAAGAGCAACCATTCACCAAAAGCCCTTGAAACAGTTATTAAAAAGCATAATCAAGTACTAAAGAATAGGAAATTCAGGAGAAACTTATTTACCTAGAGTGTGGTTAAAATGTGGAACTCTGTACCACTAGGAATAGTTGAGGCAACAAACATATATACATTCAAGGGGAAGCTAGATAAGCACATGAGTGAGATAAGAATAGAAGGGTATGCCAGTAGGGTTAGATGAAGAGAGATGTGAAGAAGCTTGTGTATAGCAGAAACACCCGCATGGACCTGTTAGACTGAACAGTCTGTTTATCTGCTGTACATTCTGTATACTTCTACACAACTGCATTATTAAGGCATCTTTCAGATGAGCTGTTAGAATGAGGTCCCATCTATTCTCTCAGATCGACAGAAAAGATCCTATGGCATTATTTCAAAGATTAGGGGCCAGAGCATCATACAGTCATTTATGGCACAGAAGGAGACCATTTGGCCCATCAAGTCTGTGTCGACTCCCTGCAGAGCAATCTAGTCAGTCCCAGTGCCCCACACAATCCTGGTGGACCTGCAAGTTTATTTAACCTCAAGTGCCCATCCAATTTCCTTTTGAAATCACTGATTGTTTCCGTTTCCACCACCCTCATGAGCAGCGAGTCCCAGGTCGTTACCACTCACTGCGTAAAAAATTTCTTTCTGATATTCCCCCAGATCTCTTGCCCAAAACTTTAATCTGTGTCCCTTAGTCCTTTTACCATCAACTAATGGGAAGAATGTTTCCTCATCATACCTTATCTAAACCTGTCATAATCTTGTACATCTCTATCAAATCTCCCCTCACTCTTCGTTGTTATAAAAAGAACAACCCCAGCCTTTCTAACCTAATGTTGCAATGAACCCCACCTCTGCCTTGGTCCCCCTCCCCCACCATTACCCCATCTCTGGAACCATCCTGGTAAATCTCCTCTGCTCCCTCTCAAGGACCTTTATATTTTTGCTAAAGTAGGGTGACCAGAACTGGATGCAATACTCTAGCTGGGTCTCAACAGAGCTTTATAAAGGTACAGCATTACTTCCCTGCTTCTGTATTCAATGTAGCTATTTATGAAACCCAGGATCCCATATGCTTTGCTAACCATTCTCTCAATGGCCCACAATTTCGGAATTCCCCAGCACCATATTGGAGGGGTACCCCAAAGATGTGCATGGGAATCTCCTTCAGAAGTTTACAGTAAGGTTTGCACAACAATTGTCCAGAAGTGCAAATTTCCCCTGAGCAATTGCCCTGCAGTGGGAGCCATCCAAAATTGTGATTAAAATTGCAAACTTCAGAAGGTTCTGACTGGGTTACACCAATAGTTACCCAGAAAAAGTTAGAAGGATTAAAACCACTTCTAACTTCTTGGTAACTATTGTACAGATTACACTTCCCACGTGACTCCCGGTCCCCCAGGGGTCTTCCCCCACCCCCTGACTACCTCACACCCCCAACTCCCCAGGGGATTCTTCTTCTCCCCCCCACCCCCCGCACTGCCAGGCCTGACACTCACCCTGCCGCACCTCAGGCCCAATTCAACCCAAGTCCCAACCCTGCCTGCCCCAAGGCCCAACACCCTTTGCCACACCCCGAAGCCAGACCCGACAAAGCCCAACACCTCCCCTGAGGCCTGACCCCTTCTCCCCCAAACCCACAACAAGGCCCAACAACCATCCTCCCACCCCCAGAGGCCGGACACCCTCCGTTCACCCACACCCTCAGGCCTGTACCGACCTGACTCAAATTAAGGCCTGACCCCTGACTTCTAACCCCCAACCTCCTACCTGACCTCCCAGCACCCCGTCCAACCTCCCCCCCTGACTTCTTCCCCAATCTTGCACCACCCCCTCTGACCTCCCCCACTGTGGCCCCCCCCGAACTCTAACCCCTGACCTATGACCCCCCTGACCACCAATCCCCCCCAGAACTCAGATCTTTCCACAGACCTCCAGTCTTCACCCCGACCTCTGATCCCTCCCTGACCTCTGATTCCCCCCAAGACCTCTGATCCTCCTGCACCTCCCCCCCACCACCCCACCCCGCCAAATCCTATCCATTTACCTTCCCCCTGGCCTGTCAAGAACCTTTAAGTTTCAATGGACTTTTAAACTTACCTGGTTTCCAGCAGCTAGTGCCGTAAAAATAGGGCTGTGGCCTCCTTCACTCAGACTCTCCTAGATTTCAACACTAGGCCCCAGGGACGCACTGCACTGCCTGGATCTTGCCCCACCTGAGTCAGAAGGTCAGTCGAGATAGGATCGAAGAACATTAAGGTAAGAAATCGGGCACGGAGTGGCAATCTGACGTTGATTGCCAGTCTGAGGATGTTCAGTCCCAAATAGGGCCATAACTTCCGACTAGCGTCGGAAAGAGATGGCCCGCAGAAATTCGAAGAAATAAATACATACTTACGTGCTCTTGAAAATTACGCTGCCACTTCCTATCACTGGAGCTGTTTGGGGCCTGCATCAGAAAACTCCTCGCAGGCCCCAGCAAATGCAACTCTGGCAGATTCAAGGAGGCCATGCCCCCTTTTTTAAAGGGCCCAGTGAAGTTGACAGGCCAGGGAGAAGGTAAGTGTCTAAGGTGAGTGGATAGGATTTGGGTGGTGTAGGGGGATCAGAGAGCGGGGGTTCAGAGGTCGGGGGTGAGGTGTTGAGGAGTGGGGTTTGGAGGTTGGGTAGGTGGGGAGTGTGGGACAACCAGAGGTCAAGTGGGTGTCGGAGGTCAGCAAGTGGCTAGGTTGGGCCCGTAGGGGTGATCGGAGGTTTGGGAGTGGTGCAGGCCCACAGAGAGTTGGGGTGGAATCCTTGTGGGGGCTCAGGAGTGTGGGGGAAATACAGTGGGAGGGGTTGGGGGCATGGGTGGAGGGCCATGGGCGTCAGTGATTCCCCAGTGCATCTTTGGGGTACCCCCAAATCCAGTGCTTGGAGGTTATAGCCCATTGAATCACAGTACAGTTACATAACGGAAGACCATTCAGCCCATTGTGCTGGTCCTCTGTACAAGCAATTCACCTAGTGTCACTCCCCCACCTTCTTCCCATAGCCTTGCACACTCTTCCTTTCCAGATAACAATCCAAATTCCTCTTGAATGCTTCAATTGAACCTGCCTCCACCACACTCTCATGCAGCACATTCCAGATTCTAATCACTTGCTGAGTGAAAAAAAGGTTTTCATCGTGTGGACATCACTTCTTCTGCCAATTGCCTTAAATCTGTACCTTCTGCTTCTTGATCCTTTTGCCAATGGGAACAGTTTCTCTTTCTCTATTCTGACCAGATCCCTCGCAATTTTGAATGCCTCTATCAAATCTCCTTTCAATCTTCTTTTCTCCAAGGAAAACTTTTATTAGATTGTTAGAGGTTTAATTTTTTTCACAATGATTTTAAAATAATTCCCATTGCTACTGCATAGCTCATGAGAACTGTGCATAGTGGATATTGGGTGAGTGACTATGGAAGATACACGGGGGTCATGGAGGTGGTATGAGGATCTGAGGGGCCATGGGGATAGATGGGAGTGAGTGAGGGCTGAGGGAGCATAGAAGTGACATGGGTGATCTGAGGGGGCATGGGTGGCATGGGGGCGAGTGATGGTGAGGTTTAGGGGGGATTTAAGCAATGGTGTAAGCTGCGCTGCTGTGTTGGACGACCAAGCAGACCCTCTAACTGGTCTACTTCTGCATCCACACACTCTGGCACTTGGTCATGGCTTTAAAAATGCCCTGTGTACCCAACCCCTGCATGAAATGACAAAAATCCAGGGCAAAGTCGCACATAGGTCGGGTGTGCATTTTGGAATGCGCAGAAGTGCGCAGGTGTTGTTTCCTGAGCCCACATGAAAATCCAGTCCCTTGTGCACAAATCACAGAACGTTAACATGCAGGTACAGCAAACAGTTCAGAAGGTAAATGGTATGTTACCCTTTGGTATGAGGGGTTCGGAGTCAAATCATAGAATGATTACAGCACAGGAGGCCCTTCATCCCACCAAGTCCATGTTACCCCTTTGAAGAGCAACTCAACTAGCCCCCTGCCCTTTCACTGTAACCCTGCAAATCTTATCTCTTCAGGTGCTTATTGAATTCTATTCTGAAAGCAACAATTGAATCTGCCTCCTCCATGGCTTCAGAGAGTGCATTTCAGGCCCTAACCACTCAATGGGTAAAAAAAGATTTTCCTCATGTTGCCTTTGATGCCAGTCAGCCAAACTTCCATTAATGGGAACAGTTTCTTTCTATCTTCCCTTCATGATTTTGAAAACCACTAACAAATCTCTCAAATTTCTCTCCCCAAAGGAGAACAATCCCAGTTTCTCCAATCTTTCCAATTTACCGAAGTCCCTCATCCCTGGAGCCATTCTCGTAAATCTTTTCTGCACCCTCTCTCCTTCCTAAAGTGCCGTGCCCAGCATTGGACACAATACTCTAGTTGAGGCAGAACTCGTGTTTTATAAAGGTTCATTTGCTTTTGTACTCTATGCCTCTACTTATAAAGCCTAGGGTCCCATATGCTATTTTAACCACTTTCTCAATCTGCCCAGCCACATTCAACAATTTGTGCACAGATATCTCCAAGTGTCTATGTTTTTCATCCCTTTTAGCATTGTACCCTTTAGTTTATTTTGCCTCACCTCATTCTTCCTTCCAAAATGTACTGCTTCACAGTTCTTTCCATTAAATTTCATTTGCCATCAATTGGTCACCCAGGGCATATCAGAATGAGGGACTGTTCCCCACACAGTGCAGGCCACTGGCCCACATTCAGCCTGATGGTGGGGTTCAGAAGCCTGTAGGGAAAATCCTGCCCACTGTTTCCCCTGGCTGAAGAGTCTAGAGCTAGTCTCACAATAAGGGGTCAGCTATTTAGGACTAAGGTGATGAGAAATTTCTTGAGTTGTGAGTCATTGGAAATCTCTATCCAGAGGGCTAAGGATGATCAGTCCATGTATATTTAAGACTGAGATTGATAGATTTTTGGGTAGTAAAGGGAATTATAGGGTATGGGTTTAGGGCAGGAAAGTGGAATTAATACAGATTCAGCCATGATCTTAATGAATGGTGAGCATGCTCAAGGTGCCATGTGGCCCAACCTGCTAATTCTTATCCTTTTGTGACATACGTCACATAATGTTGAATGGTAAAGACAATGTCAAACAGGCATATTTAAACTGAGTATAAAGATATGGATCCAAAATTATGCAGCTTCAAGTGGGGCAAGAAGGAATTTTCAACCCAGAAAGTAATAAATGTATAGAACAGAATCTAACTTAAAACAATTAATTTTCTTTTGTACGTCAGGACTTTGTGGAAGTCAGATGCACTGACCTCTGTGGGAGTTGCCTGGGAAATTTGAACTTCCAGTGGGCAATCCCCTGCTCCACGGGACACTCTGCAAAAGTATCCGACTCTGAGTTAGGGTCAAAGACTTCGGACAGTTCTGCAGTACTTACCTGAATAGTTACCCTGCAAACGTTGGACAGAAAAATCCTAGTCAAACGCCTGGGTAACTACAGAGCTAAACCACCAATCACTCATACTGACCACCCCAACTTCTCCCTTGCTGCCCCCCACACCCCGACACCCGACTACTGTCCCTGGCCTCTTCACCACACCCTGACCTGACCCAGCAACCCCCCCAAGCCACCTACCCACCTCACCCACCTACCACCCCAGCCACAACTGGACCTACCTACCATCTTACCCACCTACCATGTCACTTGCCTGCCACCCTACCTATTCACTCATTCATCCATTCACTAACGTTCACACTGGACATTTAAGCTTACCTTATTGCAGCTAGTGCAGTAAGAAGGGGGCATGTTTTGCCTTCCCCAAACTCTATAGCGCTGTGATGGAGTTCAACATGGGAATGTATGCTCTGAATTTCTGAAGAAGCCAGGCTCAGAAGAGCCGGCCAGAAATGGGGAGGACTGCCAGAGCATTGAAAGGTTCAAGCGGAGCGGCAATCCAACTATGATTGCCGCTTCATGGAAGATCCGGGTCAATGTTTCCTGTGTCTGGAAACTCTGAATGTCATCTGTGGAATGCAACTTGTCAGGACTGACATGTTGTTTCTAATAGTAGACTGACATCCTGCAGTCTTGGTTTACTATTTAGCGGGTTGGGAAAAGATTGAGAGATTTTTCTTCTTGGAAGTTTTGCTCATGGTTATTTATGATACTCAGGAGATTAAAGAAGTCAGATAGAGTTCAAGAGAGTAGAAATGGTGCTCTGTTTGTTAATGGGAATAGACTTGATATGCTAAACATTTCATTTTGTTCCAATCTTTATGTTGTTGTTATAATAGATATATTCTCTGCTCCTTCAGCACAATTGTTGGTAATAAAGAGCAGGAGTGAAATTCCATTGAATGACTTGGGAATTGAAGCTGCACAAAAGGATTTCTTTCTCCTGTGATTTCTCTCGATCCAAATTGATGTCTTGAGTGTATGTCAAAGTGTTGGTGCATCGCTTGATTGTTGTTCAGATCATAAAGGACTTTGTTTGTCCCCAAACAATCATGGTGAGTTTTCATAGTAATAATGGATCATAAATAAATTAGTCTTTACAGCTCATGTGACATGAATATTTGTTCCCACCCCCAGATTCCCTGGATCCTGTCTCCACTCCATGGCTCTCATATTTATGGGGAGGTAGGGTAGGAGGAGGGGGCGGAGCAGCTCCTAGTGGCTGGGAAACCCGGAAGTTCTGCTTAATTAGATGGCAGGCCCTTCTTTAAATCTTTTGACTCTGTTGATCGAGTGGCTGGCTGACTACCAGGTGGGGAGGCCTTGAGCAATGAGGAGGGAGGACATGAGAAAGTGGGGCTGAGTGAATGGTCATAGATTGGTCAGTGAGGGGGGGGGCCGTGGAATGATTTTTGGGGAGGATTGCGGATAGACTGGAGGGGCAAAAGTGATCTGGTGGGAATGTGTGAATAGATTGTGAGATGAGAGGGTCGCTATTAGATCGAGGGTGATTGGACAGGTATGGGGTAGCAGGGCAATGGTGGATAGATGGATATGTCGAATGGGGCTGGAGAGGTCAGGGTGAGTAGAAGTGTGTTGGATTGGGATTGGGCGCAGCAACATTGGGAGGAGGTGGTGCACAGATTTTGTGGGGAGTGTTGTGAATAGATCAGTCGGGGGTGGGGTTTATAGATCATTTGGAGAAGTTGGAGAGAGGCTGGAGAAATGGGGGTGGTCCATGCATAGACCATCGGAGTGATTGTAGTGAGGTGGGGGGGGGGGGTTGCATGTTAGATAGACTGGAGTGGACAGTCGAGAGACCGGAGGGATAATGGAGAGATATGATTTATGGTGAAATCAGGAGGAGACTGGAGACATCAGTGGGCCTAATTGTGGGGTTCCAATCACATGGAGTGGAAAGCAGATTTGCTTGGGAGGGGTGCTGAGGTGGCTGGGGTGGCGGGGGAAAGCACTCCTGCTCCTCCCAGCATACTAATAGTGTTAGAAAGGCATTTAACTATCGTGTCTGGCCATTCTCATCTTCCTTCAGCTGCTGGGTTTGCCAAGCCCCATGGGAAACCCTATCCACAGCAATTAAATTTAAATAGAGCTAAACCTGGAGGCTTGCAGCCTCATTAAAATATTTGAATGATGGACCCACCTCTGGTTAGTTGCCTTCCCCAACCCACCTCCATTAAAACCAGAAGCGGGTGCATTGGAGGTGAGGTGATGTTAGGTTTCCTATTTTTGAAAATAAGCACCCCCTTGTCCCTGTCCTGCCCGTGCTGGGGAATTAAGATTCCCTCACATGTGTGACTGCTTAAAAATGGATAATGTAATTATCACAGGCAGCTTGAAGGATGACCATCAAAACACAACAGTGTGAGACAACTGCTTCACAGTTTCATTATTTAAACAGGTAGCTATATCAGTCATGAGAATACTTGCTGAGTAACACTCACTCTTAGAATATTTCTTTGACATTAATATAATTAGGCAAGTAATCAGAATCGATTGCAATAATGTGAATAGTAAGCATGACCATTACTTACCAGTCTCTGCTGTGGTGAAATCCAGGAGTTTATACTGATAAGCTATTCCCACTTTAGTTTCTACTTGTGGTCGCTTAAGTGTTGAGTAGATTTTGCCTGGACTGTTTTCATCAGGCTTTTCCAGCTTTGGTAGGCCACAACCCATTTTGACAGATGCTAATTCAAAATAGAAAAGCACAGAAAGTGATCGGATCGACAGCTGAGCAGCAATAAATGACACCTTCAGATTCCTCTGGGAAATTTAATAAATCTTAATCAAATAAATGAATCACAAACAGGATGAATTATATTCATCAAAGATGTCAAATTCAGTTTATTCAATAGATTTTGTCCTTAGCAACACAGCTGCAGTCGTAGAAATATTTAGCAGCATTAACAATGCAACCTCTCAGTTGCAAGAGGTTTTCCACATTAGGTTTTCCCTGTTGTTAATCTCTATAATGTTTTACTGCACTTCACTAATTCAGGGCTAAAATGGTTATAATTTCTTATACTGTATCTAATAAATGACGATATTATTTGGCACACAACTACTTACTATCTGATGTTTTAACATAGAATTCTTTTATTGACCAGTCCTCTTAATTTGCAAAACTCAAAGTTAATCTTTACTGATTTATGTGTTCTATCTCCTTGTCCTTTATATAATTGCTAATCTGTAAATGCCTAACAGCTAATTCTGTAAAAAGATAAAGTATAACTGCAAGTGCTGGCAATGTGGAACAATAACAAAAAGTACTAGAGATTCCTACCCAAGATGTTAATTATCTTTCTATTCAGATGCTGTCATTTCCAGCATTTTCTATTTTCGTTGGCAATAGAAATTCCTAGGCCTGAATTTTACCTTTGGTTGACACACACGATTGACAGGCCCGGGAGCAGTTGGGAAATGGGCCCCCACCATAATCGGCCCCCGACCACGATTTCACAATGGCTGGCCAATTAATGGATGTAAAGTTGCTTGGGCCACAAAAAAAATCGGAGACAATTGCACTGTTAATGAGCTTAATTAACCTCTTAATTGTCGGCGGGCGCATTTCCAACTTTTGCATGCACCCGCCGAGCAAAATATTGCACAAGTGCCCGATGCCTCAGGACTCCCGCCTGACATCTTCTCATGTGATTTTACACCTGATCGAGTCGGACACGCACCCATCTGCGGGACATAAAATTCTGCTCCTAGTTGACAAAAACAGGGCTGGTAGAATTAAATGTGACTGGAATAAATACTAATTTGGTTGTGATAAAACTGGGACAGTAAGCCTATGCTCATCTAAGAGCCAAATAAGCAGACAGTGCTTTAACTCTGAGAGGACAGCAGTGCCATTTATGGGTCATATTAATGAGAACTGTAGACTCTGATTTATGCATGAAACCCTTTTAATAAATGTATAATTCCATACACTTCTCAATTTTATTTTAGAATTCTTCAAAAAATCATTTTAAGTTTAAAGGAATAGAATACCTGCTTTTTTGACTGTTGTGAAGCAGCAGTTAGTGCTGAACAGTTGACTCAAACCAGGATAGAATGCAACACCTTATAATTGGAGAATCGTTTGGCCAGAAACATCTAAGAACATAAGAAGTGGGAGCAGAGTTAGACCTTTCGGCCCCTCAAGCCTCCACTGCCATTTGATAAGATCATGGCTGATCCTCAAACACAACTCCATTTCCTGTCCAATCCCCATATCCCTTGGTTCCCTTAGTGCCTGTATTCAACAATCTATCTCAGCCTTGAATATACTCAATGGCTGAGCATCCACAGCCTGCAAGGGTAAAGAATTCCAAAGATCTACAACCCTTTTCGGGAAGAAATTTCTCATCAACACAGTACAAAACACCCTTATACTGAGGTTATGGGTTGGATTATATGTCGAGGGTGGATTCCCCGCAGCCCAGTGTAGACACTGGGGGCAAGCCAGCCTCTACTAGGCCAGATCGCCTCATTTTGTTTTTTCAGCCGATGGGCCTTTTATTATGAGGTAAGACTTCCGCCCACATACAGGAGGAAATCTTACCTCATAGACCTAACCGGAGACTGGCAGTTCTGAAGTACCCATAGCGCCACCAGAGGCAGTGGCCACTGTCGGTACTGCACTGAGGACATTGAGGTGTTCAGCGATGAACTGAACATTCAAGTAAGTCTGGGAGCTTGCTGGGGCCAGGCTGGCATGCTCCAGCAAGAGGGGTGGGTTGGTCATGTCAGACAGGGCAGGGGAGAGGATGGACGTAGGAAGGAAAAATTGGGAGGGGGGTCCTCTGATTGGCACCGAGAGGAGGGATCCCTCCCGCCTTTCACTAACCTGCAGCGTCAAAACTGTTGGGCTGCAGGTTGGGCTCAGGCCTTTTTCACCAGCCTGCTGTGGCAGTTTTCACCACAATGATAAGAGGCTGCACAAAGATGACCTGGATTCTCTTAAGCTTAGAAGGTTGAAAATTTATCTAATCAAGGTGTTTAAAATGAAAACAGTATTCAATATAGAGGAATTATTTCCTCTGATGAGACACTCCAGAACAAGGGCACAGAATCTTAGGGGAGAATCTTCTCCCCATCGGGGGGGGGTTGGGCTGAAGCGGGCAAGTGTGCAGCCGATCGCCACCCGCAATCGGCGCACCGCCATTTTGCATGGGCGGGCCAATCAAGATCCGCTCAGCTTTACGCGCACCTGGAATTGCTGAGCTCTCCCTGTGCGGGCAGGGGGAGGAGGGAGAGTTGGGGCCTGCACTCTTTCCTGCATGAGCTGGGACATGTCAATGAACTTTAATAAAAAATTTTATTTGATTTATAAACCCTTCATGAAACCTCATCCCATCCGTGGATGAGGTTTCATGATAAATGCAAAGGCTGCCTGGGCTCTTTGCCTGCCCACCAATCTAAAGGTTGGACAGGCAGCTCAATTAATTATTTTAATTAGTTTTTAAATGGATTTAACAGACTTTTGACAGTTCAGCAGGTGCGCAGACGATTCTGCTGCGCGCCCGCCGAACTGAGGATCAGAGTGACGTGCGGTGACGTCATAACGCATGCCCGATGTCACTGTGCATCATTTTATGTGTTGGCAAGCGGAGCCCACCCCCCTGGCCAACCCGAACATTCTGCCCTTAAAGTCATTCAGGAGTAAAATCAGACAGGAATTTTACACACAGAGGATGGTGGAAATCTGGAATCCTCTCCCCCTAAAAATAGCTGTGGCTGATGGTCAATTAAAATTCTTAAAACTGATATTGATAGTTTTTGTTAGGTAAGAGCATCAAGAGTTATGGAGCAAAGACAAGTAATAGATTTGAGGCACAGTGACAGATCAGCAACCGTTTGATGGAATGGCAGGATAGAGGCTGAGTGACTGCTTCTACCAAATTACTGCAAATTTAACCCCAGGGTCTTATTAACATGTCACACTCCTGCTCCTCCTGGCTGCACAAAGGAATATCAGAAATTTACCTCAAAGGCCTCCTCAGCTTCCCAATCCTCTTCTCGCAGGTTTTCATCTGGTGGGAAAACATGTCCACTCAGACAGAAATTTAAATTGATGTCGAGGCCTGATAATATGTTTGTTCTCTGATTAAAATATACGAATTAGAACCCCACCAGCTTTGGATGACAACTGTGTTAAAATTAGAAACTACAGGATCTGGCATGGTTTTCTGCAGATAGGTAACCTGAGAGATTTTAACTGCTATTGGCGGGCGAAGTTAAATCCGCCCTTAAATTTGTGTTTGGCGTTTACTTTGTGGTCTGCTAAATGGTGGTAGGAATATTGGTGCAGCATTTATAACAAGTTTAGTATTAAATGGGTCTTCTGTGGCTCATTATAACAAATGTCTCCAATGGATGACTGATATTCAATTGATTCTGTCATGATTGCTGAAAATTGTTCATAAACAGCAACTTACAATAATTGTCTTTAGACCATTCTTTCTTTTATTAAGAATAACTTGTAAAGAATGTTATGATTGTTATCTTTTTCAGTGGCTGAATGATGACAATTTTCAAATCTCATATTACACTGGTGTTTTAGTCAGTTTTTTTTAGTCATCTGTTTACAAGACATAGCTGGGAATTCACACCCTCCTCAAAGGTTACCTAACTTGTCTGAGGTCAGTTTTCTAAATTAAGAGGAAACTTTTTTTTCAACCTATGTATATTATTGAAATACTGAACATTTACTCCTTCTCCTTTACCTCTGTCACAGAAATGTTCTTCTACTCAGATAACCAGAATGGCAGTTAATATAAAAAAGGCATCAAATGTATTTTTAAAGTATCCACATGCTGGAATGTTTCGACATTAGCTGAATTGTTGGTTTTAATTTTCTAAATAATTTCTACCAGTTTTCAAAGTATTCTCCGTCAGACTCTGTTAAAGCTTTGGCGATTTAGTCCTATGTACAATGCTGTCTTTAACAATAGATAAAAGTCATTTTCCTTAAAGAATTGTAACCATGCTCTGCTTTCTAATAAAGTATATTTTTTAGGAGGGTTGGGAGAAGCCATTAGTAAATCATTAAATATGTGTAAAGAATTAAGCATGCAAGTCCAGCTGAATTTTTAATTTTACTTAAATGGCATGTAGATACTTATGGAACTAAAGTAATTCCATACGCATTAAAATTGTGCAAAATTATTTATGAAAAGCAAAAATACTAAATAGAACATTTAACCGTTTGAAGACTGATACTCTTTTTATTCCATGTATAAAAACTTCATACAATTAAAATGTAAATGTTAATTTATGGTGTAAAGAGATCACTCTTTCTTCATTATTCATGGGAAACAACAACATTTACCTTGTAAGACAATGCCCTGCAGACCATGCTTATTTTTCAGACAGTTATGGACTTTGCTGGTCCAGAAACAGTTAAAGAAAGAGCTCTGTAGGCAGTTTCACATTTACTTTGTAACACATTTCCTGTGGTATTTAATCAAAGGAAGCAAACAAAGGATGAAAAAAGGAGGCTTACATTCTAAAGCCCAGACAAAATACTGTTTACATTGCAGCAACACTAAAGCTGTTTTAGTACTAGCACCAAAGGCTTACAGTACACAACAGCTTTTAAACAACTAACACGTATTCAAACACAAATAATTATTTATGGATTTACCTGAGAAAAGCTTGCCAAGAATTATTTCAAAGAAATCAGCAGTCTGTTCAAGAATTGAGGGCAATCAAAATACGGCCACAATTAAAGATACTCTCATCTCAGGAAAGGAAGTTACTGACCCTGAAGGAAACTTGGATCAGCTTTACGAGCAAGAACTAACTCGAAAAGGCTGAGTGCAACAAAGCACAAGCAACTCCGAGAAATATAGAGGCAAGCCGAGCCATACGTAAAACTGTCTGATCCTTTTACAAATCTTACAATTGTAGTTTTTGGGTCTAAATTTATCCGCTGACTTCCTTTTGCTGTTGAAAACGTCATGCATCAAAAATTTTAATCTTCATTGCTGCGTGTTCAGTAAAACCACATCCTGTACCAGCTTGGTGTTTTTCTTTCATTTCCCCTCCTGCTTCACTGGTTAAATCACAACTGCAAGAAAACGTCACAAAAATACCAGCTACAGTCTTGCAAAAATCATTGAAATAAGTGACCTGGGTATGAGGCAAAGGCAGAATGCCAGGCAAAAATGCATCACACGCCTAAACCAGCTGAGCTGTGTGTGTGTGAGCACCAGTTCAGCAGCCAGATGGGTCTGGCCAGCATGCTGACTTCACCCTTCAATGAAATTCATATTTTAAGACCCAGACCAGCCCCCTGAGGCTGAAATCCATTACTGGGATCTCTGGAGGAGACTGTTAAAGGGGCAATCTACTCATGGGACAGTCTGTGACTAATTGAAATTTCACTTAAAATAAAACAAAAAGAAGACCTGCTTGTCTTGAAAAGAAAAGCCACAAGGGACTCAATTATCTGGTTGATGTCAAAACAAGGAATTTTGAGGATTAACAGTCTGGAAAACTGATGGTATATTAATAGGAGGCAGAAACCAAGTAGTTGTAGTAAATTTAAAAAAACATCATGAGGACATCATTAGAAAATGGATCTCTCCCAAATTCGGACACAGGCTCTATCATGGCCTCAAACAGTTGCGTTAAACTGATGCTCAAGGGGACCACTCAAAATTGGTCTGTTGCGCTTTCAGAACAAGACAGGCATGCTGGGGACATCAGTCACACTGAACAGTGCAATGCACTGATCCTGAAAGAAATGAACTTTGGTCAACAGTAAGAGTCAAATTGGGGGACAGTAGTGGAGATCGATAGTAGGAGCCAACAGTAACTGGTAGCAGCCCCCAAATTTAAGTTACAGCTCTCCCCGTTTGCTTCTCCAGGCATGACATTCAGATCTTTTTTTAAAAAGTACTCCTGCAGGCCCAGTCCTCTTAAAGACCATTCATTCATTCAGCTGCTTTTTACCTGAGAAAACTGACTGTAGCATGCATGGCGCATACTACAGTTAGTCAGGAATCAGTTTTGTAAAGAATGCTCAAATAAGCATTCGGCCACCAATTTTCACATGCAATGAGTCTGATTCCCTTGGAAGACTACAGGGCACCATAACCAATATGGTGTGTGATGCTTGCCCACCTTGGAATGACAACACGCTTGCTAAATGCCATATGACATCCAGCTTGGAGATGGTGCAGAAGCATTATCTCCAGAACCTGGATCCAGTGCAGGAAATGTTTCAACGCCCTCACAAAAGCAATAAAAGTGTATTTCTCTCTTTATTTCTCTGTCTCTCTCAATGACACCTGGCAACAATTCTTCCTGCTCGTATCTCTCACTATTCCAAACTCTCTCCTACATCACATCATTCACTACCCATCACATGTGAATACTGTACTACCTTTAATTTTCAAAGCAAGCACACACCCACCTTTGCTTACTTTCTTCACAACAGCTGCTAGTAGCATTCTGTTCTCACATGGTAGCCTTACAAAATCAGGAACTCCTGCCCACTTTACATTCCCGAAATGCTTACCATTTAACACCTCACCATCTTGTTTGCATTGTGCTTCTTCTCGTTCTCTCAGCATCTGCATTAGCAAAAGTCCCATGTATGTGCACTTTTCTTTATGAGGGACACTCACTAGCTTTCACCTTCTCTTTCTTTCAGGGAAGACAGTGTACAATATGGGAAAAGAGCAAGACTGGCGGAAGAACACTTATCTTGATGACCCTCAAACCTGCAATGGCATTCTTCAAAGCTGAGGCTGGGGATTCTCTAATCAGAGTTTATTACTGCTTTTTGTACCCCACCATGTGCCTTAGGAAAATACACATTCAGCCAAGCTAATTTATGTCCTTTTTTCCACTCTCTATTCATTCTCAGCAAGGAGAAGACACCTGAAGGGAGGCAATCCTCTAGTGAATGGACATTACAAGTTCCATCTTTGCTATGCATCAACACAGAGACTAGCAACCTCGGGGGTGTAGATAGTGAATTAGAGGGGTCTGCACATGCTGAGGCACCCAACACAAATTAGCAAGAGGAACTGGTGGCAGGGACAACCCAGGAGATGGCTTGCTAAAGGGTGACACCTTCTCCCAACTCTACCAAGAAGGACAGAGATGCAGTCTTTAGGAACCCAGCCTTGAAAAGAAAGCTAATTGACTCATAAAACCAGTTATGCCAGGCAATGGAAGGTCTGCCAAGGAGTTCCATCACCGTGGCTGAAAGAAAGGAAGAGTCCTCTTCCAGTTTGTCTGGTGTCATCTCACACAGAATCACCAGTCTGCAATCTGCCTTGCAGAGGGTGGCTGCCTCACAATGAGGGTTGATCTTACAAGTCATTGCAGTTTTAGTGACTGTTCAAACCACCTTGGAGAGATTGGCAGACCGAATTGATAAGGACTTTCAAAGCTTCTTTCGTCCCCTGAGTTTGGATTGCCAGTATATCATTGATTTAGAAGTTGGTGTTTCATCTTGGGTTTGGGGTCCAGATGAGGTTTTTTTAGGGTTTGCCTTTTACCATAAGAATGCCACCATAGACTATTATTCATAAAAACCATTCTTGTTTATTTACAAAACCATGTATATCTCTGTACTCTACACAAGATTGTGTACTTCTGCTTCCCACCAGACCTCAGTCTCTTAACCCTCTGATATTGCATCAGTAGTTACATCCATATCAGATGCTCCTGATGTTAATCCTTTACTCTACATCTTCCCCCAAATCTTTATTCCAACTATATGCATACTCCTACATCTCCCCAAAGTATCAGCCTTCGCAGGGTAAGTTTCTGTGGTGCCTTGACCCAATCTTCCTGATCTGGTCCTGATTTTGTTTCGAGGTCAAGGACAAACTGCACTCCCTCATCGTTTGATAGGAGTGTCTTCTAACTGGGCGGTTGTAGAGTTTCTACTTGTTTCAGTTCCTTGTCTCCAACCAGATCTAAATAGTATGTCCAATGATCCATTCTGACGCGCTTCCCACCGAGGGAAGGACCGAGCTTGGTGTGCTAATGACCTTTCTGCACTAGGCACTTTGGGGAGAAAAACAAACCACAAACTTTTCCTTTCCCAATGATATCAAGGCTCTTTGTTTCTTTCTGATATTTCCCTGGTCCATCTCAATTCTATAAGATCTGAGCTGTGGAGCTTTTTCTATTGATCTCGTATCCACACTCTCCCCCCAGGCTGTAGGACTTTTAAGTCTCATGCTTAGAGTCTGAAGTTGAAATTAGCAGCTTGACTGTCTCTTTGTTGCTCCTTACTCTCTTCATGGTCATCCGAGGTAATGGTAGGTTGTAATGTTTGTTGTAGAGTTGGAAGTTGTGTTTGCAGCCATCTTTCCATCAATAGTTTTAATATTGAGAAACCAGTTTTTAGGAGTGAGGTTCTGAAGTTAATACAGGCTAAGTTAATATCTTCATGCTTTTTCATCAATTCCTTACTTGTTTGAACTCCTCTTTCTGCTCCTTTGTTCAACAGAGGATATCTAGACGAACTCATCACATGCATGAAACCATATTCCTGCACAAATTTGTTGAACAGCTCATTAATCAGTTGAGGTCCATTGCCTGACAGCACAACGTCTGAGATGCTATGTGTTGTGAAGATTCTTTTTAGTGATGTAATGATTGCATCTGCCGTGGTGTTATGCAGTCTACTCACTCCAAACCATCTGGAGTAGTGATCAATGACAAAATTGAAAACTTTGCCTTTAAACTCAAGTAAATTCATTACCAGGCACTGCCACGGCCTCAAAGGAAAAGTGCAGGGTGCCAGTGGTTCACTCTGCGGTTGGCCATTCACTTCAGACATAAGGCAATTCGTGATTAACTCTTCAATGGAGTGACTCGTGCCTGCCTACCAGGCTGATTGCTGGGCTCCTGCTCAGCATTTCGCTATTCCCAAGTGACATTGATGGATCTTCTAGAGAATGTCGAGTCAAAGTGTTTTAGCGATGACTTTTCTGTCATAAAAACTAAGAAATCATCAATTATTGTGAGGTGTTTTCTCTGTTCAATGTATTGGTGAAGCACTGGGTTGTTAGGAGTATATTCTGGCCACCTGTTCTGACAATACACTTTTATTTTGATGTACACATCCTGTTATTGTGCTTGCTTAATTTCTTGTAATTTCTTCTCAGTAGTGGCTAAGTGTTTGGTAATGAGCGAGGTATATGCTTCTACTTCTTCAGTAAGATTTAAATCTGCCGGTTTGACTCTTTCCACTGGTATTCTTGATAATGCAACTGCTGTTGTCTGGTACTTCCCTTGAACATACCCAATAACTGAATCATATCTTGAATCTCAGTCTAAAACCTTGAATTCTAGGCAACATTTTTGCAATTTTCTTTAGGTCAAGAAGAGTAACCAAAGATTTGTGATCAGTTTCAATTTTAAACCTTAATCCCATGATATAAGGGAACTTCTCCTAGGCTCACGTGGCTCCTAATGCTTCTTTCCCAATGGTTACATACCTCTTCTCTGTGTCCGTGAGAGATCTTGATGCATAATAAACTGGGCTTCTTTGTCTACCTTTTTGAACTTGAAACAACACTGCACCCAAGCCTGCAGATGATGTGTCAGCTGCTACCATTGTTGGCAATTCTGGATCACAGTGCATTAGAATTTATGATGAAATTAGGAGATTTTTGATCTTGTCAAAAGCAGTTGCTAGTCTGGTCCACATTCCAGCACCACTGTTGTTGTAATGGTTCATTGATTTCCACCAAGTTTGGTAAGAACTTGCCACCTTGATTGACCATCCCAAGGAATCTTTGTTTCTATTCTGTGGCAACTCTCTAATGACCTTGATTTTCTGTGGATCATCTGTAATTCCCGACGCTTGCACAATGTGCCCTAACAATTATATCATCTGTTTTGAAAATTCACAATTGTTGTTTAATGTCAAACCTGCCTCTTGTAGGATTTGAGGACTGGTCTCACTCGATGGTCATGTTCTTCCTTAGAAGAAGTGTATGAGAATGTCATCCATATGGTATATTACACCTTCCATGCCTTCCAAAATCTGAGACATTGTTCTTTGGAATATCTCAGGTGCAGAAGCAATCCTGAATGGTAACCTATGAAACCAATAACAACCAAGTAGGGTGATAAAAGTAGTTAACAATCTGGATTCTTTATCCAGAGGCAACTGCCAACATCCAGAGTTAGCATCCGATTTTATGAAGAGGATGCTTTTTGCTCACTTGGTGAGACATCCAACCACTGATGCCATCAGGTGGATATCACATTCTAGTGACATGTTTAATTGAGTCAAGTTCACACAGGTTCTAACTGAACCATTAGACTTTGGTAATGTGACCATTCCAGAACACCATTTCATTGGTATGGTTACTGGAGAGATGACCCCTTATTGTAACATGTATTCAATCTCAATCATGACTTTGAGAATGGCTGAGGGACCTTCCTCGCTATGAAAAGACATGCAGGCTTAGCATCTGCCCTTAGGGTTATGTGATATTCTGTTTTCAGCTTTCCTAAGCCTGAAAATAGGGGTGGAAATTCATTCCTGAATACCTCAGCAGACTCATCAGCAATTTCATCAACCTTGTAAATGAGCCTCAGCAACAAACATGCTTTTTGGCTCAATAATGATGACTCCTGGTTCTGTATAATGTACAAGGGTTCCACAATTTCTTTATTCGGGTATCTTAACCTTGCCAAGTATTGGCCTATTACTTTTAATGTTGTCCCTCCTGGACCCTGCAGCTGGATGGAGGATGGCTGTAACATGATATTTTTAAGCCATTTATCTTCATCAGATAATATTGAAACACCTGTGCCAGTATATAGCTTGAGCTCGGTGGGGTGACCGTCAACTTCGAATTTCATGCTCCAATAATTATTCTGTTTTGTTAACAAATAACCTTCTTAGGATAAGTTACTTTCTGTGGCTGTTCCTCTTTTTGGATTTTACTTGGTTTCATTGTTATTTATTTCTTTCTATTAGCTACAGGAACTTTGGATCTACAGATTATTTTAAAATGCCCGAACTTCCCACAGTTGTGGCATTCAGTTCCCCATGCTGGAAACTCTTCCCACCTTTGTAGGGTTTTCCCGACACTCACAGAGAATCTCCAGACGGCAGTTGGCGCACTTTTTCCCAATTTCGTAGGCATTTGTTTCACTGTGCTCTTTTCTTTTGATCCCAGTTCTTTTCTTTTGATCGGCGCACTTTTTTGTCTGACATATTGAATGGCTTCACTCCTTTTTTTCCAGGGGGTTACCCATGAACAACTGCTCTGTTTAGCTCCTTATGCATGGTCCATCATGTTATCTGTACCTCCTTTGTGAAAGTTAAATCTCCCCTCATTTACAAAAGATCTGATAAGTTTCCAACTAAGACCCCAACCACTGTACATTCATGTATTAGTTGATCTCTGGGGATCCCATAGCCGCAATTCTCAGAGTTTGTACTGGTCATGTATAAATAAGCCCATAGATTTGCCCAGTTTTTGCCTCCTCTTATTAAATCTCACTCACTCAATGATCAAATTTTTTTGAATACTAAAGTACAGATTGAATGCTTGGAGGACTTTCTCATATGAGATTGAGGCGTCATTGACACCCACTCTTGCAATTACATTGTGTGTTATGGACCCTAATGCATAAAGTACTGACCTGATCCTTCTTATGCAAATCTGCAGCTGTTTTGTTTTTGGAGAATCTGTTCCTCCAACGGTCTGAGTGTAGAGCCTGCTGTGAGCCTTCAGCGCTTCAGAATGGTTTTGCGAATGGTAATGTAGACTCCATGCTTGTCTTAAGCTCTGGATCTGTTGCTGCTTCAGTAGTTTGGCTTGTAGATTGTGATATGTACTCTTTGCTGCCTGGCCTCTGGGTATGTGTGTCTGCTTGCATCTGCAGCATCTGCGATGCTCCATTCTCAGGTGAGCCTTCAATCTTTTATTTTCTTATGATTCTTATGTTCTGTTGAAGGGTCATGAGGACTCAAAACCTCAAATTTGTTCTTCTCCGCCAATGCTGCCAGACCTGCTGAGTTTTTACAGGTAATTCTGTTTTTTTTTTTATTTTCTTATCCTTTTCCCTAGGATTGGTAGGCCTTTCAGCTCTGCAGCTCTTCTCTTGAAGTTTTTATGGGTCCTGCAGCTAAACAGGTTAGGGCTTTATTCATTAGAGTTTAGGAGAATGAGAGGTGATCTTATTGAAACGTACAAAATCCTGAGGGAGCTTGACAGGGTAGATGTTGAGAAGATGTCTCCACTAGTGGGGGAGTCTCGGACTAGGGGACATAGTTAGCGAATAAGGGGCCACTCATTTAAAACTGAGATGCGAAGGAATTTCTTCTCTCAGAGGGTAGTGAATGTCTGGAATTCTCTACCTCAGGGAGTTGTGGAGGATAGATCACTGAAAGTACTTAAAGAGGAGGTAGATAGATTTTTGAAATATCGGGGAGTTAAGGCTATGAGGAGCTGGCACAAAAGAGGAGTTAAGGCCTGGGGCAGATCAGCTATGATCTTATTGAATGGTGGGGCAGGCTTGAGGGGCCAAATGGCCTACTCCCGCTCCTATTTCTTATGTTATGTTCTTATGTCCACTGCCACCAAGCTTTGTCCTGGGTTTGGGGTTAAGATAAGGTTTCTTTAGAGTTTGCCTGTAATTCATAGGTTGTTATTCATGAAAACTATTCTTGTTTATTTACAAATGTTTTTCCATCTCAGTACTCTGCACATGGTTGTACTTCTGCTTCTTACCAGATGTGTCTCTTAGTCATGTGGCATTGCATCATAGTTACATCTGTATCAGGTGCTCCTGATGGTAACCCTTTACAGTTGACTGAATGATTTTATGTTCTTTAAGGAAGGAATTAAGGATGTGGTGAAGGGGTTAATGACGACTTTTGATGCAGAGAGGCCTTATGTAATCTTTTAGGGAGAGAAGTGGGCAAGTCATCAGAAACATTTTTCTACCACTTGATCCCTGGCATCTCTGGCAGCATTGATTCATGTTGACTCTTATTCTACCAATCCCCCCTCATTTTCACCCAATTCTTCCCCCTCAGGTGATGACTCTTCTTATTGCTCTGCCTCCTTCAACTGCAATCCTCTCTGTATTGTCAGGTTGGGCAACATGCAACATGCTACACTGATGCAAGAGACTTTGTGTGGGCCATTTTGTAGGCAGTCTCGAGCATCTGAACTTTTTCTTCACTGTATGCTTGGTGATGTTCCAGGTGTCACTGTGGCTGTGGTTGTACTTGAGCTGTTCAGGTATGGTGGGTTGCGAGGGTGTCATGAACCAAATGTGGAGGGAGTGGTCCTTGACCTCAGGAAGGAATCCTGGAAGGATGGAATGGTGGAAGAATATGTTAATATTGTATGATATTGTATTGTGATAGCTACCTGAGAAACTGGCAGAGATTTGCATGATCCTCCTGTGGTGATCACAGAATAACTGGACATTACCTAAGTGATCATTCTTCCTGTTAACAGGAGATACTGGTTTTCCTTCTGGTGCCTTGACTACTAGATGAGAATATTCCTATATAGCCTGGACACAAGGGTGAAAATCTAGAGCTCTTTAATTTTTATTGTTGACAGTGATAGAAAGGTTGAATGAGAAAACACAGCATTAGTGATGTGCTTGATGCAGCAGTGCACTGTATATTGGGAAATGCAGGTGATGTTCCTTGTAATAACTTAAAAGAAGCCTAAGAAAATAAGAATGATGATAAGTTACAAAGTCACTCCCAAAACATGCAATCCTGAGATAACAGGGATCAGGAGCTGCATAGATCAGTGACAGCCTTCCTGGGGAAGCAGATGTCCAGATGCAGTCACATTCTGGCATACAAGCTTGGTCTATAGACCTTGTGGGTGGGCTAAAATCTTGTATGAGATGCTCTTCTTACCTGTAGTCTTCTAACAGGCTCTAATATTGATCACCTTGGTTGTTGAGGTTGCTGCTGCTCCCCATTCTCCAACAGTTCCTCCACCGAAAGTAGTGATAGAGAATGGTAAATTGAGAGATGTATTTAGGTCAAGTAGGATAAACAAATAACAGAAAGAAGCAATCTCCAAGCTGAAAAATGCTTTGGAAATCCAAAAATCTCAACAGTATGCAGGTCCCTATGATCACTATGGCTGAAACGGAGTGCCCCTTTAGACTACATAGGATATATGGCACAAAAACAGACCATTCGGCCCAATCAATTCATGCCAATGTTTATGCTCCACCCAAGTCTCTTCCCATCTTTTCTCATCCAAATCTACCATCATAATCCTCTATTCCCTTCTCCCTCATATGCTCCCCTCTCCAAGAAGGTGGTGGCAAAGTGAGATTATCATTGGACTGGTAACCTAGAGGCCTAGGCTAATACTCACCATTAAACTCACCATGGCAGCTGGTGGAGATTAAATTCAATTAATTAGAAAAATCTGGAATTGAAAGCCAGAAATGAAAATATTATCAATTGCTGTAAAAACCCATCTGGTTCACTAATGTCCTTTAGCCAAGGAAATCTGTTGTCCTTACCTGGTCTTGCCTACATGTGACTCCAGATCCACAGCAATGTGACTGACTCTTGACTTCCCTCTGAAATGGCAAGTGACTCAGTTCAAGTGCAATTAGTAATGGGTAACAAAAGCTGGCCTTGCCAGTGACTACCGCATTCCATGAAATAATTTTTTAAAAGCTTGTTTCACTTCCCCTACTATTCAAACACTTCCTGTGGTTGTGAGTTCCATATTCTTACCACTCTGAGTAAAGAAGTTCCTTCAGAATTCCTTATTGGATTTCTTGGTGACTCTTATATTGATGGCCTCCAGTTATGCTCTTCCCCATAGGAGGAAACATTCTCTCTATATCCACTTTATCAAAACCTTTCATGATTTTAAAGATTATTATTAGGTCACCCTTCAGCTTTGTTTTTCAAGAGAGAAGAGACCCAGTTTGTCAATCCTTTCCTGGTATGTATGCCAACATATTTCTGGTTTCATCCTTGTAAATCTTCTCTGCACCCTCTCCAATGCCTCTATATCCTTTTTATAACATGATGTTATAGAATAGCATGCAGTGCTGTAAGTGTGGTCTAACCAAGATTCAATACAAGTTTAACTTAACTTTCCTACTTTTCAATTCTATCCTGCTAGAAATAAAGCCTAGCATTTTTCTATGGGCTTGCTATAACTTTTAATAATTTGTGTATTTGTGCAGAGATCCTTTTGTTCTACTACCCCACATAGACTTGCACCTTCCAAGTAATGTTACCTTCCTATTCTTACTAAAATGTACCACCTCACATTTATCTGTGTTGAACTTCATTTGCCAATTATTTGCCCATGCTGCAAAGTTTATTAATATCCTGTAATTTGTTGCAGTCCTTAGCAGTATTGGCTATTCCTCCTCCCTACCAATTTGGTGCTATTAGCATATTTAGAAATTGTAATTTTGATCCTAAAGCCCAAATCATTAATATGAACAGCAGTGGTCCCAGCATTGATCCTTGTGGAACACCACTTCCCACCTTCTGCCAGTCTGAATAACGACCCTTTACTCTCACAATCTGTTTTCTGCCTTGAAGCCAGTTAGCAATCCATTCTGTCACTAGTCCGCTGACTCCACAATCTCTGATGTTATTCACCAGTCTATTATGGGGCACCTTATTGAAAGACTTTTGAAAAATCCAGATAAATTACATTTTCTGCATTACCTACTCTGTTATCCCCTCAAAAACTTCAATAAGGTTGGCCAAGCAAGGTTTTCCCTCTTGAAATTGATGCTGACTATTCATTTTTATATTTTTAATTTCTAGATTTCTTTTACTCTCTTCTTTAGTAAGGATTCCAGTGTTCCCTACAACTGATGTTAAGCTGACTGGTCTATAATTCTGTGGACGTGTTCCGCCCACTTCTTAAATATAGGAATTATATTAGTTATCCACCAGTCCTCTATTACTACAAGCTTTTCTAACAAATGATTAAATAGGAGTAGTAATGGCTCAGCCACCTCCTCCCTGGGCTCTTTTAAAATACGTGGATGAAACCTATCCAGATCAGGGACTTTGTTCTCTTTGAGTTTGTCCTCTTTTCCTTTTAGCTTTAAATGTGGCTCTCTCATTACTCATCTCATCATTCAATGTCACGTCTACCTGTTCTATCTCCTTAGAAAATACTGAAGCAAAATCATCATAGGTACAGTGTCTTGTGATTGATCCATCCTTTATTATCTTTATTGAAATGGATTCTATTTCTGTCTTGTGCAGCCATGCCAGGAATGTATTTCTGCCGTGTTTCCAAATTTCAGCAGGGATTCCATCTGCTCCAAAGGCCTTGTTGACTTTTGGCTGCTGAGTTTCAGACCAGGTTGGCGCTAAAACGGGGTATTGAGGAATGGAGTTGGGGATGTTCACACAGTCTCAGTTGGGGAGTTCTTCAAAATGCTCCCTCCAGCAAGCGCTGACTGCCTCCCTGTCTTTGATGAGCTCCCCTCCATGGTTAGCTCTCAGTGGGATGGGCCCTTGAGTGATGGGCCATGGAACCTCTTGACAGCATTGAAGAAGCCATGCATTTTGTTGGTGTGTATGCGTTGTTGAATCTCCCATGCTCCTTTCTGCCCACCACTTGTTCTTTATGTCACAGGTTTTATGCTGTACCACTGCCTACAACCCCATAGGACTGCTGCTTTTCTCTTGAGCCATGGTGAAGTTTCCAGTCAATGAAAGCTTTGTGTTTATGCTTGATTAGGTCCTGTATCTTGGTTGTTTTTGTTGAACCAGTCATGATATTTCCTGGTAGGGAGGCCAAGGACCTTTTTATTGTGGACTTTAGATTCAAGCAGACACTATGAGTACACTGTAGCTCCTGGTGGCTGGAGATTGAGAGGTTGGCAGTGAGGTGCTCTCGGAGAAGGGCTATCTTGGTGGGTCTTTGAGGCCTTTGATAATTTTCCTGTGACATTGGTTCTGTTGCCTCCACTGTTTGGGGGTCAGGCTGATGGAGGTGGTAAATTGGATTGGTCCAGCAGTCATCAGTACTTGTCATGAAGCATATCACTCATCTGGGAAGAAGAGTGCAAGCCAGGTAATCTCAGGGACGCAGTGATCATGACTATATTCAAGAAGGGAGACAAGTCTGATTGTGATAACTACAGAGGGGTCCTTCTACTGTCTGCTAAAGGGAAGATCATTACAAGGATCCTCATCAACCGCCTCCTTCAAGTGGCTGAGGAACTCCTTCCAGAGTCAGAGTGCAGTTTTCCCCCATTCAGATAGGCACCACAAACATGATCGTTGTTGCATGGTAAATTCAAGAAAAGTGCAAGGAACAGCATCAACCACTGTACATGGCGTTTTTTGACCTCACAAAAGCTTTTGATTCTGTCAACCGCAAAAGCATTTGGAGAATCCTCGTCAAATTTAGCTGCCCTCAGAAATTTCTCACCATCCTTTGCCTACTCTATGACATGCAAGCTGTGATCCTCACCAGTGGAACTCCCACAAACCCTACCTTAGAAAAGACTGGGATCAAACAAGGCTGTGTCACTGCACCAAATCCTTCTCCATTTTCCTCACTGCAATACTGCACCTCACCTCCAGAAAATTACCCACAAGCATGGAGATAATCTACAGAACAAATGGGAAACTGCTCAATCCACATCCAAAACCAAAACCACTCCAACCCAGTTTAGAGCTTCAGTATGCAGGTGACTCCTGTGTATGCGTTCATTCAGAAGCTGAACTCCAGGTTGACTGTTTCTCCAAAGCGTGTGAGAAAATGGGCCTTTCTTGAAACACATGGAAAACTAACAACCAGTTCTCACAACATGACATCTCCCACAGTTAATTAAGATTAATGATAAGATCCTGGAAAAACTGGACCATTGTCCCTACCTTGGGAGCCTCCTCTGGACAAAGGCAGGCATAGATGGCAAAATTGGTTATCACCTCCGATGTGCCAGTTCAGCATTTGGCAAACTAAGGAAGAGAGTCTTTGAGGACAAGAATTTCAAATCTGAGACTAAAGCCATGGTTTACTGGCAGCAGTGATCCCCACACTCCTACACACTTCAAAGACTTGGCAAAACTACAGCAGGCACCTCAAAGCACTGGAGAATTACCATCAGCTGTGCCTTCACAAGATTCTCCAAATCTACTGGCAAGAAAGATGGTCCAACAGCAGAGTCCACTCTCAAGCCACCTTGTCTAGCATCAAGGCACTAATCACTCAAAACCAGCTCCACTGGATGGGACATGTAGTTTGTATGCCTGATACCAGACTCCCGAAGCAACTGCTCTACTCGGAACTCAGTCACTGCGGGATACTCCCAGATGGATAGTGGAAAGGCTTTAGGGATGTTCTCAAAGCTTCACTGAAGAGGTCAAACATCTCTGCCGACTCATGGTCTCCCTGGCTTGTGACTGACAAAAACAGAGAAGGCTTCTTCTGGATGGCACTGAACACATTGAAAGACTTTGTTGGGAACATGCAGGGGCGAAGTCAAGGCATTGAAAGAAGCGCATAAACCTCCAAATAACCCATCAACCCAACCCTTCAAGTACCACCTGCCCCACATGTAGCAGAGTTTGCAGATCGCACATTGGACTTATCAGCCACCTTGGAACACACTGAACCAGAGTGGCAGTAAGAGATCCTCGATCCCAAGGGATTACCTAAAAAGAACTCGTCTTGCTGATAGCTGCATTCCTTTATTCTACTGCCATTATGTTATCCCGAATAAGTTCATATATTCTACCTCCCCATTTTTCCTCCCCATCTTTTCTAAAGATGTTATACCCTGGAACATTTAATTCCCAGCCCTGATTTTTCTGTAGCCCATGTCTCAGTAATCCCAACTATGTTTGGTTCTGTTCTTCCCAACGCATGATTGCCTCCAATTCCCCAGTTTTATTATAGATACTATGCATCCCTGTACAGGGGAGGTGATGGCGTAGTGAAATTGCTGCTGGACTAATAATCAAGTGACTCAGGGTAATGCTCTGGGGACCCGGGTTCAAACCCTGCCATGGCAGATGGTGGAATTTGAATTCAATAAAAATCTGGAATTAAAAATCTAACGATGGCCATGAAACCATTGTCAATTGTTCACAAATGTCCTTACCTGGTCTGGCCTACACGTGACTCCAGACCCACAGCAATGTGGTTTGACTCTTACATGCCCTCTGAAATGGCTGAGCAAGCCACTCAATTGTATCAAACTGTTACAAAGTCACAAGAAAGGAATGAAACCAGACATACCGCCCGGCATTGAACTAGGAAACGACAATGGCCTGACGTAGTCATCCTCATGGAATCATACCTGACAAATAATGTCCCAGACACCACCATCATCACCCCTGGGTGTGTCCTGTCCCACCAACAGGCCAGGTCCAGCAGAAATGGCGGCACAGTGGTATACAGTCGGGAAGGGGTTGTCCTGGGAGTCCTCAATATCCTCTCATGGGTATGATTACCTCATACCACCCTCCCTCAGCTGATGAATCAGTGCTCCTCCATGTTGAACACCACTTGGAGGACGCACTGAGGGTGGCAAGGACGCAGAATGTTCTCTGGGTGGGGGACTTCAATGTCCATCACCAAGAGTGGCTCGGTAGCACCACTACTGGCTGAATCCAAAATGACATAGCTGCTAGACTGGGTCTGTGGCAAGTGGAGAGGGAAACAACAAGAGGGGAAAACAAACTTGACCTCATCCTCACCAACCTGCCTGCTGCAGATGCATCTGTCCATGACAGTAATGGTAGGAGTGACTGCCACACAGTCATTGGGGAGACATTGAGGATAGCCTCCATTGTGTTGAGTGGCACTACCACCATGCTAAATGGGATAGATTTTGAACAGATCTAGCAACTTAAGACTGGGCATCAATGAGGTGCTGTGGGCCATCAGCAGCAGCAGAATTATACTCAAACACAACCTGTAACCTCATGGCCGGTCATATCCACCACTCGAGCCAGGGGATCAACGCTGGTTCAATGAAGAGTGCAGGAAGGCATGCCAGGAGCAGCACCAGGCATACCTAAAAATGAGGTGTCAACCTGGTGAAGCTATGAAACAGGGCTACTTGCTTGCCAACCAGTGTAAACAGCAAGTGATAGAGCTAAGCGATCCCACAACCGATGGATCTGATCTAATCTGATCTGATCCAGTCGTGAATGGTGGCAGACAATTAAATAACTCACTGGAGGAGGAGGCTTCACAAATATCCCCATCCTCAATGATGAGGGAGACCAGCACATCAGTGCAAAAGATAAAGCTGAATTTGCTACAATCGTCAGCCAGAAGTGCCAAATGGATGATCCATCTCGGCCTCCTCCAGAGGCCCCCGGCATCACAGATGCCAGTCTTCAGCCATTTCAATTCACTCCACGTGATATCAAGAAATGGCTGAAGGCATTGGATGCTGCAAAGGCTATGAACCCTGACAATATTCCAGCAATAGTACTGAAGACTTGTGCTCCAGGACTTGCCTCGCCAAGCTGTTACAGTACAGCTACAACACTGGCATCCACCCGGCTGTGTGGAAATTGCCCAGGTATGTCCTGTACACAAAAAGCAGGACAGGTCCAACCCGACCAATTACTGCCCCATCAGTCTACTCTCCATCATCAGTAAAGTGATGGAAGGGGTCATCACCAGTACTATCAATCGGCACTTGTTTAGCAATAACCTGCTCACTGACACCCAGTTTGGATTCCACCAGGGCCACTCAGCTCCTGACCTCATTACAGCCTTGGTTCAAACATGGACATAAGAGCTGAATGAGATGAGGTGAGAGTGACTGACCTTGACATCAAGGCAGCATTTGACTGAGTGTGGCATCAAGGAGCCCTAGCAAAACTGGAGTCAATGGGAACAAGGGGAAAAGCTCTCCACTGGTTGGAGTCATACCCAGCACAAAGGAAGATGGTTGTGGCTGTTGGAGGTCAAAATCTCAGCTCTAGGACATCACTGCAGGAGTTCCTCAGGGTAGTGTCCTCGGCCCAGCCATCTTCAGCTGCTTCATCAATGACCTTCCTTCCATCATAAGGTCAGAAATGGGGATGTTCGCTGATGATTGCTCAATGTTGAGCACCATTCGCAACTCCTCAGATACTGAAGCAGTCCATGTCCAAATGTAGCAAGATCTGGACAATGTCCATGCTCGGGCTTACAAATGGCAAGTAACATTCACGCCACACAAGGAAAACACCATCTCCAAGAAGAGAATCTAACCATTGCCCCTTGATGTTCAATGGCATTACCATCACTGAACCCCTCACTATCAATATCCTGCCAATGGGGGTTACCATTGGCCAGAAACTAAATTGGACTAGCCACATAGATACTGTGGCTACAAGAGAAGGTCAGAGGCTAGGAATGCTGTGACGAGTAACCCACCTCCTGACTCCCCAGAACTTGTCAAGCATCTACAAGGCACAAGTCAGGAGTGTGATGGAATACTCCTCACTTGCCTGGATGAGTGCAGCTCCCACAGCACTCAAGAAGCTTGACACCGTCCAGGACAAAGCAGCCCACTTGATTGGTATCACATCCACAAACATTCACTCCCTCAACCACCGCCGAACAGTAGCAGCAACATGTACCAGCTACAAGATGCACTGCAGGAATTCACCAAGACTCCTTAGACAGCACCTTCCAAACCTACAACCACTACCATCTAGAAGGACAAGAGCAGCACCATAGGAACACCGCCACCTGGAAGTACCCTTCCAAGCCACTCACCTCCCTGACTTGGAAATATATCGCTGCTCCTTCACTGTCACCATGTCAAAATCCTGGGGCTGAATCTTCCGGTCAGCGTGCGGGGGGCGGGCCTGACACAGAGACATGTAAAATGACCTGCAATGACATCGGGTGTGCGTCCTGACATCATCATGCGTCATTTTGATATTTCATTCAGCAGGCGCGTGCCACCAAACTGTCAATGGCCTATTAAGGCCATTAAAAAAGTAATTTAACTTGTTAACAACACTGCCTGTCCAACCATAAGATTGATGGGCAGGCAAAGAGCCCAAGCGTAGGCCCCGACTCTCTCTCCCTCCTCCCCAGGCCCACACAGGAAGCGGTCAGTGCTACTGGCTGCGCGTTACTCTGGGCGGGCCTTAATTGTCCCGCCCGCGTTAAATGGCGGCGCGCAGCCAATCATGGGCGGTGATCGGCTCCGTGCCTGTCTCCGCCTGCTCCTGTCCCACCTGTCCACCATAGGAAATTCTCCCCCTGGAACTCCCTCCCTAACAGCACTGTGGGTGTACCTACACCACATGGATTGCAGCGGTTCAAGAAAGCAGCTCACCACCACCTTCTCAAGGGCCACTATGGATGGGCAATAAATGCTGGCCTAGCCAGCAAAGCCCACATCCCATGAATAAATAAAACAAAAACATTTTAATTCAATTCAATAGAATTTTCTCTCACTTTATGTTTAAATATCTTTTTAGACTCTTCTGTAGCTCTACTTGTTCCCTTGCTGTCACTGTTCTCCCTTAATTTATTCTTTCCCATGCTCTCCTTTGTTTACATTTAGGCTGCTTTCATTTCTTGTAGATCCCTTTCCTTCTCTTCCTATTTTAAAGCCTATGCCACTATGTTACTTACCCTTTCTGCTAGGACACTTGTCCCATCCTGGTTCAGGTGGGGCCCACCCCCTTGGTACAGCTCCTTCCTGTCCCAGAACTGGTGTCAATGTCACATTAAAAGGAGCCCCTCTTTCCCATACCAGCCCTTTAGCTTGCAGCCAGTGTGTTACTGAGTGCCTGAAGCTGTGAGGTTATAGTCAGCAGGTTCCAGCCTACCCAGTTAAAATTGAGGCAGATTCCTAAAAGCATTACAGTATTCCAATATGTATGTATTCACAAGGCCTGCCTCAACCACCTGATGTTAAATGGCAGCCAGTCTGATTACAATGGGAATGGGGCGTTAAGTGAAATTGATAAATTTTAACAGACATAGTGATCCTTTGACATAAATCATTTCTGTCAGGTGAGGTGGGTAAAAATCAATCCCATCCAAAAATATGTCTCACATTTTAGCTTTAATCAAATAGTGTTTAACCCATCTTATTTATAATCGACACTGAGGAAGATCTATGAAATATACTATAGTAGTTGAATTAGCTGCATTTATAGGTCTTATACATCTTCTTAATACTGGTAAGAAACAGCTCAAAAAATGTCAGTGATACATGATTTTGATTTATGAGGCATACAGATCAAGGAAGGCCCATATTTTTCCATAACATGAAAAAGTATAACTATCAATTATACATAACACAACAGTATGTCACATTGTGTTAGCATAAATAATTTAGTGCATTCTTTATGATAGCCATTCCTCAAGACAGAAGCAGCTAAGGGGGAGGCAAGGATATGAATTCCAGATTCTTGTTAACAGAGCAGTGTCTTCATGACGTTTTTTCAAAACTTCATCTTTTAGGGGTAAGGGCAAGGAATCATGAGTCATTTTCATCACTATGATACCAAGTTCAAGAAAGTAATGACATGTTTTGGAATAATTTATATCATAGTATCATCAGTTAGGTGGAAAAGGCCATTCATCCCGTCTTAACCTATCAATCCACAATAATCTAGATGAAGATTGTTCGTAGTATAGTATTATCGTATAAACACTTAACACATTCACATCAGGTTTCAGTATCCAATATTTTGATGGAAATAGTAAACTATTCAAGATGAATGGATTAATGCTTCCAGTGTAATAGCAGATATCCATGCAGTGCAGTGCAATCCTTTGTAGAATCCACCTGTCTCCTAAATAACTCTAAAGCTTTTACCTTCACTATCCTAGCGTAAATCCCTCTTCATGTGATCAACTGTAGCATTGTCCTTAATTTGCCTTTCACCAGTTTAAAGCTGTGTTCACTTGTTCCACTTTTATGCCTTACCTTATAGTGCTCTACATCTACCTCTTCTGTGCTGCTTAATAGGGTAGATATTCTGATTGGTGAAGGTCTGTGTGAACATTTAACCTGTGCTCAAGCTACCTTCCTATGCGTGTGATTTCACACAACCATTAACTTGCTTATTTTAAATGGCTTAACACCTGGATAAAAATAGAGCAACCTGAATATAGTAAAAGAACATAAGGTGTTGATGCATAATATTTGCCAATCTTAATCTCTTGTATATTTATATACCCACTCTGTATTTCATCAACATCACTTGCGATGGAAAATTTTGAGGAAGCAAAAAAGGGCAAAGACCCAATTAATCATGTCCTCAATCTCTCTTGAGACCATGTCTGTCTCTGAAGAAAAACTGATGTCTCTTTAATCTACTTTAACCACAAAAGTTCATTATGATTTGTACAATAATATTTCGACAAATTATATTTCAGCTGAACTAGAAGTATTTTGAAGATAAAGAAAATGGATATAATAACTAATGGCTCTATTTGCAGATGAGAGCAACAAGAATGAGAGAGGAAATAAATGCTTAGGTAAAGGGACTCTTGGTTTTGAACTTAGATGTCTGCGTATAAGAGGCATGAATTGTTCCACTCCTATGTACCACCAATTTAACTCTGAGATAACCATACAATGTAATAATAAAACCATCTTGGAATCCAAACTACATTTGGGGTTGAATTGAGTCATGTACTGCCTGTTCCTAGGCATTACACAGCCAACCAGAACTCAAAGATGGAGTCTGAGATGTGCTCATGCATTTTTGAAAAGGTGTGTGCAGGACATCACTTAACCACTAATAGCAGCATGCAGAGGAGAAAGATTATAATGTAAATCAGTGTGCAAAGCTGATCTGAAGCCACTGCTGCCGTGTTGACATTTCCCACTCCATCCAATCCTCTGTTTTAAACTTGCACAGCTGAATATGACATTAAAAGTATAAAAATAGTGCCAGTGCTATTTAAGGGGACCTTGAAGTACACTTACAAGTGAGTTTCCAGATTATTTCTTGTGCTTATTAGCGCAGTTGAACACACTTTTGGAGGTTTCTCATATTTAGCTACAGTTGAAGCACTCTATAGGTACTAGTTTGGCTAGTCTTGCAGTTCGTTTTTTTGTCTTGTAAGATATTGTGCTGAAACAAGTTGCTTCCAGACTTATGTGGGCTCATAGGGCTTCCTCTTGAAATTAGGTATGACTGGCAGAATGGAGAGAGATCACACAGAACAGAAAAAAAAACTGATTGATGTGGAGGTGGGGGAGGAGTGCACTTTACAGGAAGTCACATGCACAGACGTACACCAGGAAGAAATTCTCTTATCTCAACTTTAGCGAGGTGCATCAGATAACTTTGCTTCAAAAACAGGTCGTGACTGAAATCTGCCAACTGCTGCATGCTCAAACCAGGGTTAGGACAGCAAGTGCAGGAAATTTGTGCCATAGTGGTATTGTCACTGGAGTTATTTTTTAATATTCATTCACAGCATGAGGGCTTCGCTGGCTTTATTGCCCAACTCTAGTTGCCCTTGAGAAGGTGATGGTGAGCTGCCTTCTTGAACCGCTGCAGTCCCTGTGCTGTAGGTACACCCACAGTGCTGTTAGGGAGGTCCAGGATTATGAGCCAGCGACAGTGAAGGAACAGAGATATATTTCCAAGTCAGGATGGTGAGTGGCTTGAAGGGGAACTTCCAGATGGTGATGTTCCATCTATCTGCTGCCCTTGTCCTTCTGGATGGTAGTGGTCATGAGTTTGGAAGCTGTCTCAGGAGCCTTGGTGAATTCCTGCAGTCTTATAGATGGTACACACTGCTGCTACTGTGCATCAGTGGTGGAAGGAATGAATGTTTGTGGATGTGGTGCCAAGCAAGTGGGCTGCTTTGTCCAGGATTGTGTCAAGCTTCTTGAGTGTCCTTGGAGATATACTCATCCAGCCAAGTGGGGAGTATTCCATCACACTACTGACTTGTGCCTTGTAGATGGTGGACAGGCTTTGGGGAGTCAGGAGGTGAGTTACCCATCACATGATTCCTAGCCTCTGACTTGTTCTTGTAGCCACAGTATTTATGTGGCTAGTCCAGTTCAGTTTCTGATCAATGGTAGGATGTTGATAGTGGGGGATTCAGTGATGATAATGCCATTGAATGTCAAGGGGTGATGGTTAGATTCTCTCTTGTTGGAGATGGTCATTGTCTGGCACTTGTATGGCATTTGTCAGCCCAAGCCTGGATGTTGTCCAGGTCTTGCTGCATTTGGACATAGACTTGTATTCCAGAGGCTCTGGGTAATGCTCTGGGGACCTGAGTTTGAATCCCACCACAGCAGATGGTGAGATTTGAATTCAATGAATAACTAGAATTAAAAGTCAGATTATGACCACAAAACCATTATCAATTGTTGTAAAAACCCATCTGGTTCACTAATGTCCTTTAGGGGAGGAAATCTGCTGTCCTCCTGGTCTGGCCTACATGTGATTCCAAACACACAGCAATGTGGTTGGGTCTTAAATGCCCTCTGTGCAAGCACAATAAGGGGTGGGCAATAAATGCTGGCCCAGCTGTGATGCCCACATCCTATGAACGTACAAAAAAAAATCCTAGTAATCAAAGTGACTTACCTTTTATGCCTCTGCCTCCTTTCAGACTGCTGGAGAAATAAGCAATATGTGCAATTTTCAGCAGAATGCTGCATAACTGATATCACAGAGGTTGTCTGTCCACAAAGAGGCAGCTTCATCACATTGCATCTCACTAGATAAGTGGAGTGAGCAAGAGGGTTTGTACAGATTGCTGACTTACATTGTTTTGCACATAACTCATGTGGCCATTTTCACGAGCCGATCGGGATTCCAGTTGCTCAATGTGCAGCTGGTGGACTTTAGAATCAAAAACACAATTACTAAATTTGCCGATGACACAAAATTGCAGCAAGATAGTCAAAACTGAGGAGGATTGTAACAAATTACAGGAGGACATTAACAAACTTACAGAACTGAGAAATAATTGGCATGTGAGGTTCAACACAGATAAATGTGAGGTAGTACGTTTTGGTAGGAAGAATAGGGAGGTCACTTATTGGAAGGTGCAAGTCTCGAGTACAAATACACCAATTAAAAGCTGCGCCACAGATTAGCTAGACAATTGTTACAATACCCATAGAAACCAGTAAATTTAAAGAGATTTGAATTCCCAGTGACCAGCTGAAAGGATCACATGCAAAATTTCAAGTTTTAAGACTTTTACTGTAACAAGCAAAATAAAAGCACTAGCAGCTAGTGGACTTTAAATTCAATTAATAAAATTGGAATGAAAAGTTCAGTAATGGTGACCTTGAAACCATTGTCAATTGTCATAAAAACCCATCTGGTTCACTAATGTCCTCTAAGGAAGGGAAACCTGCCATCCTTACCTGGTCTGACCTACATGTGACTCCAGGTCCAGGGCAATGTGATTGACCATTAATTGCCCTCTGAAATGTCCTAGAAAGTCACTCAGTTCAAGGGCAATTAGGGGTAGACAACAAATGCTCATCTTGCCAAGCCCAATGAAAGAATAAATTTTTGAAAATAGAGACTGACTTTCCTCCCACATTCAGCTTGGTCGTCAACAGAAAGGACACACTCTTCAGCTTGCTAATCATGTTCGGCAGACTTTGCCTCTCTGTCTCTCAGAGCAATATGGTTTATTCACTGAAATAACCTAACAAGCCACTCAGTTGTAACAACCTGCTACACCTGGCATTGATCTAGGCACCAGAAACAAAAGCAGCACACCGAGCCCTGTTGATCCTGCAAAATCCTCCTTACTAACTTCTGGAGGCTTGTGCCAAAATTGGGAGAGCTGTCTCACAGACTAGTCAAGCAACAGCCTGACATAGTCATACTCACAGAATCATACCTTACAGGTCATGTCCCACTTTCACTATCCCTGGGTATGCCCTATCCCGCCAGCAGGACGGACCCACTGGAGGTGGTGGCACAATGGTATACAGTTGGGAGGGAGTTGCCCTGGGAGTCCGCAACATAGACTCCTGCCCAAATGAAGTCTCATGGCAGCAGGTCAAACATGGGCAAGGGAATCTCCTGCTGATTACCACGCACCACATTCCCCCGCCTCAGCTGATGAATCAGTACTCCACCATGTTGAACATCACTTGGAGGAATCACTGAGGGTAGCAAGGGCACTGAATGTACTCTGGGTGGGGGACTTCAACGTTCATCACCAAGAGTGGTTCGGTAGCACCACTGTTTTCCGAGCCCTAAAGCACAGAGCTGCTAGACTGGGACTGTGGTAGGTGGTGAGGGAATCAACAAGAGGGAAAAACCTAATTGACCTCATCCTCACCAACCTACCTATCGCAGATGCATCTGTCCATGACAGTATTGGTAAGAGTGAGCACCGCACAGTCCTTATGGAGGAAAACTCCTGTCTTCACATTGAGGATACCCTCCATCGTATTGTGTGGTACTACCACCTTGCTAAATGGGATAGATCTTGAACAGATCTAGCAACACAAAACTGGACATCCATGAGGCCCTGTGGGCCATCAGCAGCAGCAGAGTTCTACTCGGCCATAATCTGTAACCTCATGACCCGGCATATTAGACCATAAGATATAGGAGCAGAAATTAGGCCATTCGGCCCATCAAGTCTGCTCCACCATTCAATCATGGCTGGTAAGTTTCTCAACCCCATTCTCCCGCCTTCTTCCCGTAACCTTTGATCCCTTTAGCAATCAAGAACCTATCTATCTCAGTCTTAAATAGACTCAATGACCTGGCCTCCACAGCCTTCTGTGACAATGAATTCCACAGATTCACCACTCTCTGGCTAAATATTCCCCACTTTACCATTACCATCCAGCTTAGGGATCAACCCTGGCTCAACAAAGTATGCAGGAGGGCATGCCAGGAGCAGCAGCAGCAGGCAAAACTAAAAATGAGGTGTCATTCTGGTGAAGCTACAACACAAGACTACTTCCGTGCCAAACAGCGGAAGCAGCATGTGATAGACAGGGCTAAACAATCCCACACTAACGGATAAGATTTAAGCTCTGCACATCCAGTTGTAAATGGTGGACAACCATCATTTACAATGGAGGAGGAGGCTCCACTAATATCCCCATTATCAATAGTGGGGGAGCCCAGCAGCTCAGTACAAAAGATAAGGCTGAAGCATTCGCAACCTTCTTCAGCCAGAAGTGCCAAGTGGATAATTTATCTTGGCCTCCTCCTGAGGTTCCCAGCATCATCGATGCCAGTCTTCAGCCAATTCAATTATTCATGATATCAAGAAACAGCTCAAGGCACTGGGTACTGCAAAGCTATGGGCACTGACAACATTTTGGCAATAGTACTGAAGACTTGTACTCCAGAACTAGCCGTGCCCCTAGCTAAGTCATTCCAGTACAGCTACAACACTGACATCTACCAGGCAATGCGGAAAATTGCCCAAGTATGTTCTGTCCACAAATGCAAACCAGCCAATTGCCACCCATTGTCTACTCTTGATCATCAATGAAGTGATGACAGGTGTCATCGACAGTGCTATCAAGCAGCTCCCACACAGCAATAACCTGCTCACTGATACTCAACAGAGGGTGCTGGCAAGAAGTAACTGAAGCATTCTGGGAGAAGTCACCACAGCCACCGCGACTCAGGAGGGAATCGAGGAGAAGGACTCTTGCACTCAACAGGAGGAAGAGTATCCAACAGAGAACACTGGTGAGAAGTGACTGAAACATTCTGGGAGAAGTCACTGCAGACACCACGACTCAGGAGGGAATTGAGGAGGACCCACTATCAAAGAACGGAGTAGCCCCAAACATTACATTGCTGTAGTGTTTCCATCCCTCCCTCCTCCTCAAACCTAAATACAGAGAGAGGAAGAGGCAGTGCCTTCAGGAGTGCACCAGACCTGCGAGGGACATTCTTCTGAAAGTGGATTTTAAAGAAAAAACAGCTGATTGGTGAATAAATCCTGGGAGCAGACTCAGAGGGAGGAGCATCAGAGTGGTGAGTATAAATCTAGCTTACCTCAGGGATTCACGGCCTTGTCTCCGGGGAGCAGACTCAGAGGGAGGAGCACAGGAGCGGTGACCTCAGGGCACAGAGTGACTGAAGCCAAAACTGAAAAAGTGGCATCACAGGAAAGCTGTGACCTGATTGGTTGGTAGGAAATCTGCACCAAATTTAAAAAAAAACACTGCAAAGCTAATTAATAAATTAATTATCTTAGTCGAGATGGCTGGGCAGGTGATGTGCTGTAGCTGTATGATGTGGGAGCTGGCAGATCACATTGCGAGCCACAGTGAGCACATCTGCAGCAAGTGTTGGTTGCTGGAGGAACTCAGAATTGATGAGCTGGAGTCTGAACTCTGGACGCTGCGGCACATCCAGGAGGGGGAGAGTGCCCTGGACACTTTGTTTCAGGAGGCGGTCACACCCGGTAGATTAAGTACCTCAAGTCTGGTCGGTGGTCAGGGTCAGCAGGGTATGACTGCAAGTGAGGCAGGTAGAGGGATCCTGTGTTCAGGAACAGAGGAGCCTCAGCTCTTGACCTTGTCCAACAGGTACGAGGTACTTGCTCCCTGTGTGAATGAGGAATAGGGCTGTAGGGAGGATGAGCCAGCTGACCACGGCACCGTGGCACAGGAGGCCATTCAAGAGTGGGGAGCAATAAGACAAGTGGCAGTTGTAGGGGATTATATAATTAGGGGAATTGATAGCATGCTTTGTAAGCAGGATCGAGAGTCCCGCATGGTATGTTGCCTGCCCGGTGCCAGGGTGAGTGACATCTCTGACCGGCTTAAAAGGGAATTGGAAAGGGAGGGGGAGGATCCAGTTGTTGTGGTCCACATCGGGACAAATAACATAGGTAAGACTAGGAAAGAGGACCTGTTTGGGGATTATCAGGAACTAGGAACTATATTAAAGAACAGGTCCTCAAGGGTTATAATCTCCAGATTACAACCCGAGCCACGTGCAAATTGGCATAGGGACGCGAGAATAAGGGAAGTAAACACATGGCTAAAGGGGTGGTGCGGGAAAGAGGGGTTCCATTTCGTGGGGCACTGGCATCAGTATTGGAACAGGAGGAATCTGTACCAGTGGGACGGTCTCCACCTGAACCGATCTGGGACCAATGTTCTAGCGAAAAGGGTAAATAGGGTGGTCAACAGGACTTTAAACTAGAAAGTGAGGGGTGGGGGGAAAGGGTAAAACTCCAAGAAGTATGACTAATGGGAAACAAAGCAGCAGGTTAGTGTGTGGGGGGGTGGATTCAACTTCATGGAAAATTAAGAAAAAAACTGAAAAGAAAGGAGAGCCCAGGAGAGGCTATTAATGTCCCCAGAACACAAAATAGGACAGAGTGTTTGGAAAGGGCTAGGAATCTAACTTCAAGCACATCAGATAAAATGACGACAATGAGAAAGGGGACGGGAAATACAGGACTGAAGGTGTTGTATCTGAATGCACGCAGTATATGAAATAAGGTAAATGAGCTTGTGGCACAGATTGAAATTGGCACGTATGATGTGGTGGGCATCACGGAGACATGGTTGCAAGGGGATCAGGACTAGTAACTAAATATCCAAGCATATACATCCTATCGAAAAGATAGGCAGGTTGGTAGAGGGGGTTGGATTGCTTTGTTAGTAAGAAATGAAATTAAATTGATAGCAAGAAATGACTTAGGGTCAGATGATGTAGAATCTATGTGGGTAGAGTTGAAGAACTGCACAGGTAAAAAAAAAACATAATGGGAGTTATGTACAGGACTCCGAACAGTAGTCAGGATGTGGGACACAAGATGCACCAGGAGATAGAAAAGGCTTGTAAAGAAAGGCAAGGTTACAGTGATCATGGGGCATTTCAATATGCAGGTAGACTAGGAAAATCAGGTTGGTCGTGGATCCCAAGAAAAAGAATTTGTGGAATGTCTACGAGATGGCTTTTTGGAGCAGCTTGTGGTGGAGCCCACTAGGGAACAGGCAATTCTAGATTTAGTAATGTGTAATGAGGCAAATTTGATAAGGAAGCTTAAGGTGAAGGAACCCTTAGGAAGAAGTGACCATAACATGATAGAATTTACCCTGCAATTTGAGAGGAAAAAGCTGGAATCAGATGTAACAGTATTACAGTTGAATAAAGGCAACCACAGAGGCCTGAGCTGGCCAGAATTGACTGGGAAATGAGCCTAGCAGGAAAGACAGTGGAACAGCAATGGCAGGAGTTTCTGGGAGTAATTTGGGGGAGACAGCAAAAATTCATCCCTAGGAAGAAGAAGCATACTAAAGGGAGGACGAGGTAACCATGGCTGACAAGGGAAGTCAGGGACAGCATAAAAGCTAAAGAGAAAGCAAACAATGCGGCGAAGAGCAGTGGGAAACCAGGAGATTGGGAAGCCTACAAAGACCAACAGAGGACAACTAAAAAAGAAATAAGGAGGGAGAAGATTAAATATGAGGGTAAACTAACCAGTAATATAAAAGAAGACTGCAAGAGTTTTTTGAGATATATAAAGGATAAGAGAGAGGCAAAAGTGGACATTGGGCCGCTGGAAAATGACGCTGGAGAAATAGTAGTGGGGAACAAAGAAACGGCGGAGGAACTGAATAGGTACTTTGCGTCAGTCTTCATGGTGGAAGACGCGAGTGACATCCCCAAAGTTCAAGAAAGTCGGGGGACAGAGGTGAGTATGGTGGCCATTACCAAGGAGAAGGTGCTAGTAAAACTGAAAGGTCTGAAGGTGGATAAATCACCTGGACCAGATGGATTACACCACAGAGTTCTGAAGGAAATAGCTGAAGAGATAGTGGAGGCGTTAGTGGTGATCTTTCAGGAATTGCTAGAGTCAGGGAGGGTCCCAGAAGACCGGAAAATTGCTAATGTAACCCCCGTGTTTAAGAAGGGAGTGAGGCAAAAGACGGGAATTACAGGCCAATTAGCCTGACCTTGGTCATTGGTAAGATTTTAGAGTCCATTATTAAGGATGAGATTTCAGAATACTTGGAAGTGCATGATAAAATAGGGCAAAGTCAGCATGGTTTCATCAAGGAGAGCTCATGCCTGACAAATCTGTTAGAATTCTTTGAGGAGGTAACGAGTAGGTTAGACAACGGAGAGCCAATGGATGTTATCTACTTGGACTTCCAGAAGGCCTTTGACAAGGTGTCACACAGGAGGCTGCTCAGTAAGATAAGAGCCCTTGGTGTTAGAGGCAAGGTACTAGCATGGAAAGAAGATTGGCTGTCTGGCAGGAAGCAGAGCGTGGGGATAAGGGGGTCCTTCTTATGATGGTGGCCGCCGACTAGTGGAGTTCAGCAAGGGTCAGTGTTGGGACCACAACTTTTCAATATATACATTAATGATCTAGATGAAGGAACTGAGGGCATCCTGGCTAGGTTTGCAGATGATACAAAGATAGGTAGAGGGAGAGGTAGTATTGAGGAGGCGGGGAGGCTGCAGAAGGATTTAGACAGGCTAGGAGAATGGGCAAAGAAGTAGCAGATGGAATACAATGTGGGGAAGTGTGAGATCCTGCACTTTTGTAGGAAGCATAGAGGCAGAGACTATTTTCTAAACGGGGGGAGAAATCAGAAATCTGGAGTGCAAAGGGACTTGGGAGTCCTTGTCCAGGATTCTCTTAAGGTTAACTTGCAGGTTGAGTCGGTAGTTAGGAAGGCAAATGCAATGTTGGCATTTATTTTGAGAGGACTAGAATATAAAAGCAGTGATGTGCTGCTGAGGCTTTATAAGGCTCTGGTCAGATCACATTTAGAATATTGTGAGCAAATTGGCCCCATTTCTCAGGAAGGATGTTCTGGCCCTGGAGATGGAGTTTAGAAGGATGAGGGGGGAACTAATTGAAACTTACAGAATACTGAAAGGCCTGGATAGAGTGGACGTGAGGAAGATGTTTCCATTAGTAGGAGAGACTAGGACCTGAGGGCACAGCCCCTTTTAGAACAGAGATGAGGAGAAACTTATTTAGCTGGAGAGTGGTGAATCTATGGAATTCATTGCCACAGAAGGCTGTGGAGGCCAGGTAATTGAGTGTATTTAAGACCAAGATGGATAGGTTCTTGATTGGTAAGGGGATCAAAGATTACGGGGAGAAGGTGGGAGAATGGGGTTGAGAAACTTATCAGCCATGATTGAATGGCAGAGCAGACTCGATGGGCCAAATGGCCTAATTTCTGCTCCTATGTCCTATGGTCTTATATATTTTTAATTTTACCACCAAATCGTGTACTATTTTAAACCTTAGGGATAGAATAGAACTTACCCACTTGCCAAATACTCAAATAACTAGCTCCTTTCCCTGTAGTTGAGCAAGAACCAATTTCTACAGGGTGAGAAAGGGGAAATGAACAACTCTTCCTCCCCCTTCACCGAACTCTCTCTTCTTAGAGAATTCCCCCAGCATAAACACAAACAAAGGACAAACAGGTAGAATCTCTCTGCAGAGATAGGCTTTGGAAGATGGGCATTATAATATAAAGGATAAAGTTCACAGGGTCTCGATGCTGGCGGCCTGTAGTTTTCTCATGTGAAGATGGGCCCCTGGACCCGGTAGATGCCTGGAAGTTCTCACCACTGGTCTCAGCTTTGCAGGTCCAAATGCAGACTAGTTACACTCAGATGAGTGTTCTCTGGCTGCAGGTTGATAGCCACACACAAGGTAGAGAGAAGGAGCCGGTCAAGGTAACCTTCCCTCCTGATCTTGTTCTCCAACAAGACTGCCTTCAAAACAATCAGGTTCACAACTTAAGTTTCTTTCCTCCCTCCCACGTGACTGCCTTTTTTCTCCCAGCTTTTCATTAATGAAAATACTTTGCAGTTCAACACAAATAAACAACTCCTCAAGTACCATATAGGTCAGGGGATTTCTTGGAAGAGGCCTGCTTGTTGGCAGTTCCAAGGTGAACTTACAGGGCAGAATATTGAGCACAGCGGGCTGATGTGTGCCTGACCCAGCTGAGCGTAAAATGACACACGATGCTGTCGGGCGCGCATAGTCCCGCGATATTTCATTTAGCCAGCGCACGGAGTCGGCAGTGCACACGCCAACAATTAAAAGGTCTATTAAAGCATTAAAAAGGTAATTAATTTCAAATTTACGTCCAACCTAACCGTTGGCACGCAGACAAAAACACCAAGCTGCCTTTGCATTTTTTAGGAAACCTCATCCACGGGCGTGATGAAGGTTTCTAAAGCAAATAAAAATTTCACACTTGAATTAAAAACATGTCCCTGCTCGTGTGACAGAGTCACATGAGGGGACGTTTTATGTCATTTTTATTTTGTTCATTGTTTTTTTCAAAAGTGCTTCATCTCCCTGAGGCACGGAGCTGCCTCAGGGAGATTGAAGTGCTCTTTCACGTACATGCTCGAAGGTCGCGCTTGGCCTGCTCGCATTCCTCCCCCACCGCCTGCACAGGCAGTGCTGAGCGATGCTGCTTGTGTTCCACAATGGGCGGGCCTTAATTGGCCCTCCCCCGTAAAATCGTGGTCAGCTTTCCGACCACCCCTGCCGATCACCCCCGCCAAGGGCAAAATCCTGCCCATGACCTTCTTTAAAAAAAAAATCCCAGGTTAGCATCCACATGTTCAGATCATGCCACATCCTTCCATTTTACAAAAGAAAACTTCAGTCTTGAGAGATATGATTCGAACACTGTTCTCAAGTCGGTTCCTTGACATACTGGTCTAAAAAACTATCTAGTGCACACTCCAAGAATTCATCCACCACAGTATTATTGCTAATATAGCTTGCCCAGTGTATATGTAGATTAAAGTCACCCACGATTACTATCACACCCTGGTTACGTGCATCTCTAATTTCCTGTTTAATGCCATCCCCTACCTTATCACTAATGTTTGGAGGTCTATAGACAACTCCCACTAATGTCTTCTGCCTTTTGTTGCTTCTTAGCTCCACCCATACAGACTCTACATTTAGATTTTCTGAGCCTATATCCTCTCTCACTATCACACTGATTTCATCCTTAACTAACAACACCACACCACCTCCTTTTCCTTTTTGTCTGTCCATCCTAAATCAATTACAGTTGGATACACAGTTCCCGGCCTGGTCACGCTGCAACCATGTCTCTGTAATCGCAATCATATTGTACCCATTTACTTCTATTTGCACTGTTAATTCATTTACCTTATTTCGAATGCTCTGTGCATTCAAATACAGTGCCTTTAGACATGTCTTTTTACATTTTTACACATCATTTTTTGTACTATGGCCCTATTTGCTGCTAGTCCTCATTTCCTCTGCCTTCCACTTTGTTTTCTACTTTTGTGTCTTTCATTCCTATCTTTGTTTCTCTGTGTCTCTCCACTCAGGTTCCCATCCTCCTGCCACTCTGGTTTAAACCCTCCCCCACAGTACTAGCAAGTATCCCGGTCTTGCTGGGGTACAACTCGTCCAGCTTGAACAGGTCCCATCTTCCCCAGGATTGGTCCCAATGCCTCAGGAATCCAAATCCCTCCCTCCTACACCATCTGTCCAGCCACAAATTCATTTGGTCTATTCTCCTATTCCTGAACTCACTAGCTGTGGCACTGGGACTACTAATCCTGAGATTACTACTGTTGAGGTCCTGCTTTTTAATTTATTTCTTAGCTCCCTATATTCTGCTTTCAGGACCACATTCCTCTTTTTATCTATGTCATTGGTACCGATATGGACCACGACACATGGCTATTCACCAATGGCTGCAGAATGTCTTGCAGCTGTTCAATGACATTTTTAACCCTGGGACCAGGGAGGCAACGTACCATCCTGGTGTCACATCTGTTGCCACAGAAACGTCTATCCGTTCCCCTTACAATAGAAACCCCTATCACTATTGCTTTCCCACTCTGTGCACTGAGCCACTTGTGAAGCCACGGACTTGGCTTTTGCTGCATTCCCCTGAGAAATAATCTCCTCCAGCAGTATCCAAAACGGAAAATGTTAGGCCAGGAGATGGACACAGGGGATTCTTGCACTACCTGTCTTGTGCTTTTATTCAGTCTGGCAGTCACCCATTCTCATTCTGTCTGTGCACTCTACCTGCAGTATGACCACCTCACTGTACATGCTAGCCACAAAGATCTCAGCCTTGCAGATACTCCACAGTGATTCCAGTCACAGCTGAGGCATGCATATGTTGTGTACCTGCAGCTGTAGCCACTTCCTGTACAGGTGGTCGTCCTGGACACATCACACAGGAGTATTCCACTTGGCCAAGCTGCCCTGCTATGACCTACTTTTAAATTATTCCCTTTACTTCCTCTAGTTTAGAGAATATTACGGAGAGAAGAAATACTCACCAGGTCCTACTTACCATGGCCGCTGCTCTTTTTACTGAGGAAAGGTAGAAAATGAAAGGATCTCCCTTCCCTTTTCACCAAACTTACCCTCTCACCAAACTCCAACTGAAGCACTCTAACGCAGATAGGAGCACTCCAGTGGGGGTTACCATTGACCAGAAACTGAACTGGACCAGCCATATAATTGTTGTGGCTACAAGAGCAGGTTAGAGACTGAGCTAAAACAGCAGGTTAGAAGCTGGGAATTTGGAGGTGAGTAACTCACTTCCTGGCCTCTCGCAAAGCTTATCTGCTATCTACAAGGCACAAGTCAGGAGTGTGATGGAATACTCCCCACTTGTCTGGATGAGCGTAGCTCCAACAACACACAAGAAGCTTGACACCATCCAGGGCAAGGCAGCCCGCTTGATTGGCACCCCATCTGCCATCTTCAATTTTCACTCCCTCCACTGCCGACGCACAGTGTGTACCCTCTACAAGATGCACAGCACCAACTCACCAAAGCTCCTTAGGCAGCACCTTCCAAATCCGTGATCTCTAACACCTAGAAGGACAAGGGCAGCAGATGCATGGGAACACCACCACCTGCAAGTTCTCCTCCAAGCCACATACCATTCTGACTTGGAACTATATTGCTGTTCCTTTAGTGTTGCTGGGTCAAAATTCTGGAACTCCCTCCCAAACAGCTCTGTGGGTGTACCTACACCACATTGGACTGAAGTGGTTCAAGAATACAGTTCACCATCCTCTCAAGGGCAATTAGGGGTGGGCATTTTAATCTTTGTATCTGTATTTCAGTCAAAAACATTATATCACTTTTACTTCAGTAACTTTCAGTAGTAGTTTTGTAATAAACTAACCTTTATTTTGTTTAAAAATAAAGCTTGACTCTTTTTTTTAAATTGAATCACTCGCAAATTAAATGGGGCTACATACACACATACAAATCCTTAACTCATGGACCACTTTAAGGAAATTAATTTTATGTGGTCATGATAGTACTGATTGATAGAGATTGTTGGCAGGTGAGTTGAGTGATAAGTGTGTAGGGAATTGAGTAGTGGTTGACACTATAATTGGCATGATATGTCATTCCAAGGTTAAACTCACTCACCTTGACAATTCACGTCAGATTATTAAACATCTCCCTACTCTACATCCATGTAGTTGGAACTATAATCCTGGCATTGACTTCTGTCAATACTTCCCCCTATTGCCTCCTAAGCATACGTCTTGAGGGCCTCCCACACAAACTGCAGATACAGTACGTCTTCTTCTCCCACACCTAGCCTTCTAGTACATTATCAGAAAATCTTGGTACATTCTCTTTTGCGGGTTGCACTGTCTTGACAAAATTCCTCAAAATCAATTCACTTCCTACCACTGCTTCCAACAGCCACAATGCATCTCCTTTGAAGAAGTGCTGGTTACCTTTAAGGAGAGCGAGCCACTTTCAATATCAGTCTATTTGCTGATGTGTGCGTTCAATGATCAAGATATGTAACACTGGCTGCATGCAGTAATCATGGAATTCAACAGGCAACACAAATTTAACAAGCTGCCTGTCGTGCAAGTAACAGGCATGAATTATTTCACCCCCAAAATCTTTCATACATGTCCCATTCCCAAAACTTCTAGAAGGTGGACTTAAACACTTAGTGATACAAACTTTTGAACTGCTTTATATTACAGTGAGCAAGTTAATAAACAGAATGACCTTCCACTCAATTTTACCTTTCTCCCTGTCAGAATGGGTGGGAAATATATCATATGGTCTATCTCTTTGATGGGTGGTTATTTGTTGTTTTGGAACCACCGTGCTTAATAGGAAATTTTTATTGCAAATACTTGACTCCTACCTTTGAGCTTTCAGCTGCAGACCCCAGGACTACACCTGGTTTAAATATAACTAACCATTTGACCCTGTCCCATTCCTCCATATGTTGAGTCTTAGCATAGTTGTGATATGGATATCGTCCCCACCCTGGCCAACAGTCCTGTTAATAAAACCAAAATCCTTTCTTGACCCTTTAGCTATGGTATTAAAGAGAACGTCTCCTACTGTTCTCAAAATGCATGGGAACAATCCTGGGATGAGACAACTGACTTTTATTGTATAAGTTGGGAATCTATATGCTGGCTTGTTTGGCTCTAATACATAATCCTCAACATCTGTAGCCTGTGTTTTTTTTTAAACTTGTGAATTTGCTTTGTTTTAAAATAGTTAAATGTAACTTAACCCCAAAGTACTTCCCTCTCACGAAATGAAAAATCAGAAATGATATTCTGTTTGCCTGCTGTAACATGTAATGATCCTTCCAGAACCAAGTTTTTCTTGAATTTCAGTGGATCAAGGCAGCATAATTTGCTGAAACATTGGGCAGAAACATATACGATTACTTCACTCTGCTGAATAAGCATGGTCACTAAGGCACACCGATTATGATTCAGTGGTCTGAGACAAGAACCAAGAAGCAGTACTTTGTTTTCATCCAGAACAGTAGTTTAAGATTCTGTACCGGAATTAAAAAGAGTAACATGAGTTCTGTGGTTTCAGGTCCCAGACCACAGATCTTTGAAACATGGCCATGTTTTCTACACCACTGTAATACATTGCAAAACCTCCCCAAGGCACAACATAGATACTTAAGCGCAAGAAAAATAGCCAGTTTGCAGTCTGATGGAATTGGGTATAACATCATCTCAATCATGTGGCTGTTGAAAATACTGCACAGTTCATGCATAGAAAGTTTTTAAGGTTGGAACATTAAATTAGTGAAGGGTAAGAGTTCTTCTAGGCAATCAGGTTGGAAAGCTCAAAGAATTCTTATCTTCTGGGCAAGTTAATATTTTCTGTCAAAAGAAGTTGAGGAGTATTATTCATTTATAGATCAATTTAATGCCAAATGACAAATAAGAGTGTTGGTACAAAAGGTTACTTTTGATGGTATTGATACCAGTTTACAAGTATCAACAGATGATGGTGGCAGACCAAAGCAACAATTGTGGGAAACAGGTTAAGGTAATTATGTTTCAAAAAAGCTAGTAAACTGGCTAGTAAGCAATTCACCTTGTGCCATTAGGTAGCTTGTGTGTTGCCAGACAGTGGTTGAACAATTGTAGGAGCCATTTCTTTGCTTGCTATCCAAAATGTTTTATCTGCTCCGTTGCTATGTTGTCAAGACCAATTGCTTTCCTGTGTTTTAGATTGGATATACCAGTTTCCAGCTCTTCCATGGTGATGGTCCAGTGAAGCCAGGGTCATTGCTGTACTTCTTCCTATCTAGTTGTGCTCTTGGTTATTTCTTGTTGATTTTTCCATTTAGGAGCAACTGGTGTGCAACTTGGTTAGCAGACACATTTGGATGTTGGGCAGCTTTCTTGGGATCGCCTCCAAGTTTGTGTATGAGAGACTATGCCTTCTTGCTGTTTTTTGTAAGATCTGTTGTCTCTATCGAGATGTCCCAGGTGTTTTGACGCTCTTGAGAGATACTTAACATCACCCTCTCACTGGTAGATATTGTATCCTCTGAGAAAGGGTCAAATTCAAACCTTGAGACATACTCCCAGTAGAGTTCAGCATTCTCCTTGGTGAGACCAGAGATGTAGTGTGCTCTACAACCTCAGGGGATCTTCCTCCTGGCTGTTTTTTGGACAGCTTTTGCAAACAGGTTGTAGTGCTCAGGTAATGGTTTAATGCATTTAACCTTACAGTCAAGTGCTCGTGTGAACCCGTATCAATCGGCCTTCTTGAAGTTGAAGCGCCTTTTGAATGGTATGACAGTTGGTAACACTGTTGCATTTACCTGGATACCAATAGGATGGTGTTGTGTCTGTGACAAGCTTCTTGCAGAGGCCAGCAATGTCGTTGCTGACAGTGGCAAGATCTGAGTTATAACTACACTTCCAGCAGGCACTGTGAATGCAGGCTGGCAACTTAGGATCGTGGATGAGAGTAAGCTGGTTAGCATCCATCCATTTTTCGACTGCTCTGATGTTGTTAGACTCCTTGTACCCCCATTGGGTACAGTGGCTATTAAAGTCTCCAATGATGATCTGTGGTTTACTGTGCAGGTTGGGTTAGAGAAGCTGAAATCTGTGCCAGGTGGCTTGTACACTGAGGTCACTGTCTGGCAACACACAAGCTACCTAATATTTGGCAGAAGGCACATGTAATAGCAATATTAAAGCCTGGAAAAGATCCTCAGATCCTAAGAGTTTTCGGCCAATTTCACTGCTTTGCCACACCAATAAGCTGTTTGAACGCCTGATACTCAATAGGATAGCACCAACTGTGGATGAGATCATCATTCAAGAACAAGCAGGTTTCTGCCCCAGCAAATCAACAACAAGCCAACTGCTCAACCTCACACAACATATCAAAGATGGTTTTCAGCAAGGGATGATAACAGGTGCTGTTTTTGTAGACCTGTCAGCAGCATACGATGCAGAGGAGATGTCTATGGTTCATTGTAAGATCCTAGAGATGATAAAAGATATTCACTTAACAGAGCTATTAGAAAGCATGCTTCAGAATCGCCGCTTCTATGTTGAACTAGGTGGGAAGCACAGCAGGTGGAGTTTGCAGAAAAATGGTGTTCCTCAGGGAAGCGTGCTTGCACCGCTGCTGCACAACATCTACACAAATGACCAACCTATAGACGGTGTCACATGGCGTTTTATATATGCTGATGACTTATGTGTCACTGGCCAAAGCACTGATTTTAACACCATGGAGAAAACGCTTTCTGAGGCCTTGGAGGGACTAACATCCTTCTATGAAGAAAACCACCTTTGCACAAACCCATCAAAGACACAAGTTTGTGCAATCCACCTCAGAAACCGTGAAGCCAAACGCCAGCTTAAAGTAACCTGGTGTGGAGCAACACTGACGCATTGCGAGCACCCTACCTACTCAGGAGTCACCCTCGACAGATGCCTCACCTTGAAGAACCATATCGAAAAGACAAAGGCAAAAGTGAGCACACGAAACAACATCCTGAATAAGCTCACTAACACAAAATGGAGAGCAAGCTCGAAAACATTGCGAACCAGTGCACTTGCTCTTTGCTATTTCACTGCCGAATATGCCTGCCCTGCATGGGAAAGATCTACTCATGCTAAGATGGATGCTGTTCTGAATGCAAGCTGCTGACTTATCACAGGTTGTTTAAAACCAACAAACACCAACAGCCTATGTATCCTGGTGGGTATCGCTCCACCTGATATAAGAAGAATGGTAGCCAGCAAGGAAGAGCGACTCCGTCAAACAGCAAACGACAGGCACCCTCTACATGGTCATACACCTACACCCAATCGCCTAATGTCAAGGAAGAGCTTCATGAACAGTGTTGTTCCATTACAATCAACTCCATCTGAAGCCCGCATTACCTTGTGGAAAGACCGGCTTGCCAGTCTCGAACAACCCCCAGAGATGGAAATTCCACCAGATGAAAGCCTTCCCCAGGAGCTAATTGCAACTGGGCAACCTGGAAGACTTAGGACTGGTGTAGGTGGTTCAAAGGTGTCAGTAAGCAAATGGGGATATACAACCTGCCTGACAACTTGTGAATGTGGAACTGAGCCACAGACTCTGCAACATCTCATGCAATGTCTATCGCTAGAGGAACCCTGCATTGTTGCAGACTTTGCTGAATTCAACAACAAGGCGCAAAAATGTGTCCAGTTCTGGCTGGACACGTGGACACGATAAGAAGAACCTTGTACCATTCCCCAGCCTTTTCCCTGTAGCCCTGCATTCTTCTTTTTCAGATGATTCAATTCCCTTTTGAAAGCCTCAATTGAGCCTGCTTCCACCACAAATGCATTCCAGATCCTCACCACTCACTAGGTAGAAAACCTTTCCTCATGTCACCATAGCTTCTTTTGCCAATTTGCTTAAATCCTTGCCCTCTAGTTCTCCATTCTTCTAACAATGAGAATAATTTCTCACCAGCTGCTCTGTCCAGAACCCTCATGATTTGAATACCTCGATCATATCTCCTCTCAACCTGCTCTTGCCCAAGGAGAACAGTACCAGCTTCTCCAATCTTTCTACATAACTGAATTTCCTCATCCCAGGAACCATTCTCATGAATCTTTTCTGCACCCTAATGCCTCCTCATCCTTCCGAAAGTGTGGTGCCCAGAACTGGACACACTACTCCAGTTGGGGCCAAACCAGTGTTTAATACACACTTAACATAACTTCCTTTCTTTTCTACTCTATGCCCCTAATTATAAAGCCCAGGATGCCCTATGCTTTATTAACTGCTCTCTCAGGTGGAGAGTTTTATGGATAGCACATTATAGATATGGTCACTCCGCAGCTTAAGAGTATGAAGGAAGAGAGCGAATAGGTGACCACCAGTCAAGAAAAGATAGGCAGGAGGTGTCCAAGTCTATCTCACTCTCCAGTATTCAGTTCTGCTCCAAGTCCAAGGCACCTATTACAGGAGATATTAGGTTCAATGACCAGAAGCTTGGTCAAAGAGATAAGTTTTAGGGAGTATCTTGAAGGAAGAAAGCAAGGTAGGTAGGCAGAGAGGTGTAGGGAGGGATTCCAGACCTTACGGCCTATGAAACAGGCAGCAATAGCAGAACGGTTAAAATTGGTGCTCAAGAGGCCATAACTGATTAACAGATATTTAGGATGGTTGAGGCTGGAGATTAAAAAGATAGGGGAGTGAGGACAAGGAGAGACTTAGTTTTTAAATTCTCATCCTGGTTTTCAAGACATTGTTTGACTGGGATCCAACGAAGGTCACCAAGCACAGGGGTGATGTGAATGGGACTTGGTGCGAAGTGGGGCACAGACAATAGAGTTTTCAATATCAAGTTGATGGAGGATAGAACATGGAAGGTCAGCCAGGAGAATTGGAATAGCCAGGTCTCAAGGTAACAAAGACATGAATGAGGTTTCAGCAGCAGATGAGCTGAGGCAAGGGCAAAGTCAAGCAATGTTACAGAGGTGGAAATAGATGGTCCAAGACACGTCATGAATATGTGGCCAGAAGCTCATCTCAGGGTCAAATATGACATCAGGGTTGAGTAGTCTGGTTTAGTCTTATTTGGCAGAGAAAAGCATGGAGTCAATAGCTGAGGAACAGAAATGGAGCAGGCACCAAAAACAACATCAGTGCTCCCAATATTCAATTGAAGGCAATTTCTGCTCATCCAGTATTGGATGTTAAATGACTAGTCTGATAATTTTGCGAGTGAAGGAATCAGGGGGCGGTGATGACGTAGAGCTGGGTGTTGTCAGTGTACATGTAAAAGATAATACCCTGCTTTCAGATGATGTCATCGAGAAGCGTATACATGAGAAATAGAAGAGGGCAAGGATAGATCCTTGGGCAACACCAGAAGTAACAATGCAGGAGTGGGAAGAGAAGCCAATGTATGTCATACTCTGGATATGATTATATAGATAAAGAGGAGGCCAGGAGACGTCAATCCACCCAGCTAGACAACAGTGGAGAGGGAATGGTGTGGTCAATCTTGTCAAAGGCTGCAGACTGGTCGAGGAGGACATGTAGGATACTTCATACCAAGATTGTTAGGAAAGTAAGCTGGGAGGAGGACAAAGTCTGCAAAGGGATAAAGGTAGGTTAAGTGAATGGGCAAAAAATTTGTCAGATGGAGTATGATGTGGGAATTTGTTGACTTTGGTGTGAAGAGTAGAAAACTAAAATATTATTTAAATGGAGACTGCAGAGTGCTGCAGTAGAGATATCTGGGTGTCCCTGCACACAAATCAAAAAAAGTTGGCATGCAGATGCAGCAAGTAATTAGGGAAACTCATTGAATGTTGGCTTTTATTGCAAGGGGAATGGAACAAAAAAGTAGGGAAGTCTTGTTACAACTGTATAGTGCTTTGGTGGAGGTGAGATAAACTTACATTGGAAGCAATTCAGAGAAGGTTCACTAGGCTGATTCCTGAGATGAAGGGGTTACCTTATCAGGAAAAGTTGAGCAGGTTGGATGATCTACATTCATTGGAGTTCAAAAAATTGAGATATGAATTCGTGGAAAAATAAGGTTCTGAGGGGGCTTGACTGTGTAGATGCTGAATGTTACCCCTTGTGGAGGAATCTGGAACTAGGAGGCACTGTTGAAAAATAAGGAGTTTCTCATTTAAGATGGGCATGAGAAGGAAATTCTTCCCTCAGAGGATTATTAATCTGTGGAATTCTCTTCCCCAGATAGCAAAGGAGGCTGGGTTATTGAATATATGAAAGGCTGAGTTAAACAAAGGAGTCACGAATTATGGAGTTGGTTGGGGGGGGGGGGCAGTTTTGGTTGCTGGCAGGAAAGTGGAGTTAAGGCCACAATCAGGTCAGCCATGATATTATTGAATAGCAGGGCAGGCTCAAGGGTCAAATGGCCTACTCCTGTTCTTATTTGGGTGTTCTGCATGGCTCAGTTTTTTGTGGTATACCTTAATGATTTGGATGTAAACATAGGGGGAATGATCAAAAATTTGTAGACACAAAAATTGGCCGTGTGATTGACGGTGAGGAGGATAGTGTAGATTGCAGGAAGGACAGGTCAGCTGGGCAGAAAAGTGGTAAATGGAATTCAACCAGACACTTGGGAGGTCAAACAAGGCAAAGGAATACACAATAAATAGAAGGATACTGAGAGGTGTAGGAGACTCCCTCGGCCTGGAGTAAACATCCACAGATCCCTGAAGGTAGGAGGACAGGTCGATAAGGTGGTTAAGAAGGCATTTAGAATCCTTTCATATATTAGCTAAGGCATAGAGTATAAGAGCAGGAAGGTTATGCTGCAACTATATAAATCATTAGCTAATTCACAACTTGAGTACAATGTGCAGTTCTGGTCACCTCATTACAAAGGAGGAAATTGCACTAGAGAGGGTACAGAGAAGATTTATAAAGATGTTGTCAGGACTAGAAAGTTGTAACTATGAGGAAAGATTGCAAAGGCTGGGGTTTTTCTCCCTGGAATAGGGGAGGATGAGGGGGGGTTTGATTGAAATGTGCAAAACTGACAGGGCTGGATGGGAAGAGTCTATTTACTCTAGCAGAGGGGTCAATGGCTAGGGAGCATAGATTTAAAATGATTGGTAGAAGAATTGGGGGTAGATGAGGGGGGAAAAATCACCAAGAGGGTTGTGGGGATCCGGAAATCACTGCCTGAAAGGGCAGAAACCCTCAACTCATTTAAAAAATGTCTGGATATGCACCTGAAGTGCTGTAACCTAGAGCTCCAGACCAAATGCTGAAAAGTGGGATTAGGTTCGGCGCAGACACGATGGGTCAAGTTAGCTTTTTCTGTGCTGTAAACTTATGATTTACATTTTTATGCGCCATATTGCTCGACACCTTTACCTATGAAAATCTACCTGACTCTTGAAAGCTCCAATTGTCCTAGCAGCCACAGCCTTTGGGGGATTTCAAATTTTCACAAATGCTTTTTCAGGTGTCCTTGAGACACAGGACATTGTACCACAAGCTTGGGCTTTGTTGCACTCAAAGGAACATTTAAGTCCCATTCTTACCCCGTTTTTCCTTTCTAACCAATTTCTAATCCGATTTGCTATCTTTCCTGATTCCTACCCATTAACTTTCCCTAATAATCTGTGGTAATTTGTCAATGGCTTCCTGAAGTCAATGTAACCTATATCCACTGCATTTCCCCCAACAGATGTCCTCAAAGAATAATGAGGCTCATCTTCCCTTTGAAATCCATGCTGGCTCCCTCCTTTTTATCTAGATATGGTATTTTCATCATTTAAGAAGTCTAAAATTAACTAATAGAAGTTAAGCTAATTAGAAAGTAGTTACTTAAATTTCTTGCCTTTCCAGGGATAGGTATTATATTGGCCATATTCCCATCCTCCAGCATATAACTCTGAAAAATAATTTCCATGGCCCCTGCAATGTCCCCCCTTATGATCCACAGATATATCCCATCAAGCCCTGGTGCTTTATTTTCTTTTAGCTTAACTAAACTATATAAGACCTTTCATCCAACATAGCTCATCATCTTGCTCACCCATTCACCTGACACTCTTCTTTGATGAAGGCTGATGGAAATTATCTATTAGATGTCTTTACCATTTTTAATCGACAAATTGACAATCTTTTGTTCTCAGGGATACCACTTCAGTGGCACAAGCTAACATTAATGGCCCTGAAAACTCAAATTGTGTGATTTTGACACTCGTGATGGTATTATGCCACTTATCAATAAAAATTTGGCAAGTCAGGGGAAGATCCTGTAACTTAGAAGCTATCGACAGGCACCTGCCTTATAGCAGGCTACAAATTGCAACACAGTGGTCTGCATTTTACTCCCCAGAAACTTACTTTAAGTGTTGCCTGTAGCCCCTTTGACAAGGGTCCACTCTATTTAAAAATTGAACTGCCACCTCTTCTGGATCTGTACCTCTGTTCCAGCTTGGAGCCCAAAGTGGACCCCAAACCATTACATCATGATCTGATTCACTTGCTTGTACCTGGCTCAAGGTTACAAGGACCCTTACATTGGAGATCCTACTTCCACCTATATCAATGGCAATATTTGAGTGGGCAGAGGCTAGGAATCCTGTGACGAGTAATGCACATCCTGATTCCCCAAGCCTGTCCACCACCTGCAAGGCACAAGTCAGGAGTGTGATGGAATACTCTCCACTTACCTGGATGTGTGCAACTCCCATAACACTCAAATAGCTTGACACCAGTCCAGGACGAAGCAGCTCACTTGATTGGCACCACATCCACAAATATTCACTCCGTCCATCACCATTGCACAGTAGAAGCAGTGTGTACCATCTACAAGATGTACTGCAGAAATTCACCAAGACTCCTTTGACAGTGCCTTCCAAACCCACGACCACTACCATCTAGAAGGACAAGGGTAGCAGATAGATGGAAACACCACCACCACCTGGAAGCTCCCCTCCAAGCCACACACCATCCTGACCCTTCACTGGGTCAAAATCCTGGAACTCCCTTCCTAACAGCAGTGTGGGTGTACCTACATCAATGGACTGCAGCAGTTGAAGGCGGCAACTCATCACCACCTTCTCAAGGGCAACTAGGGATGGTTAATAAATGCTTGCCCAGCCAGTGAAGCCCACATCCCGTGATTGAATTTTAAAAAAAATCCAACAGGTCGTCATGGGTACTCCAATGTTTAGCCTCAACACCTGATATACTCAGAATGATACCAAAACTCCCACATTTTAAGAAGGCCTCAATGACCAAGGCCTACACCTACTCCTTGTTCGAATGTATGTTCGTATGTTAGATCACCAAATAGGGGTCGCTTAGCAAGCAACAGTAAGCGGACAAATAGGGTTTTGATTTGAACAATCACTGTATGAAGATGGCCTAGATCAACACTACTCTACAAGAAGTTTTCTAAAAACAAATTGCACCCAAAAAATCAAAATGCTCATCAGAAAGCAGTTATAAGTGATGTTAAGCTGAATTTCTACAAGGCTGAATTTTCTCCAAGTTTCTCCACACCACCCCACCCCACCTTACCCCTTACAAGCCAACATGAAAGCAACTAGTCCAATGAATTTCTGCCATCACTTGGTTATAGCATGGCGTGAATTTTCACTACCAAGGTAGTTAGCTCAAGTATGGAAATTTCCCGAGTCAGCAGGGGCGTGATTGAGTCAGACTTGTCGCAAGGGGCAACTTGGAGACAGCCGCTGAGACAGATGAGCACAGGGACAAGCTGATCAGAAGGCTCACCTTGGCTCTGAGACTTTGGCCCAGTTTTATAAAAGGCTGTTAGGCCCTCTAGCCCTCACCTATCTGCCATGGCCCCTCATACCCCCCATGCTGCCTCCATACCCACTCACCCCCAATGCACTATGGACAGACCTTAGGAGCCATGTGCAGATGAAAAGAAATTCAACTTAAAATAATCTAATAGAGCTTTCATTCATACATACTTGACAAAGAAACTCTTCACTCATGAAACTCAAGGAATTTAAATCGCCTCTTGGTCAATCTATTATAAAAAATAAACTTTATTCAGTAACGACAAAGGCAGCTAATCCTTTAACAGCCTGTTTGAAGCTGAAAATTAAAATGTGAACTCAGCCCCCCACTAAGATGGGTGGTTTGGGATCTTTTGAAACTCAGTCAAGCATTCATAATGGGCTCAGCTGTGATGGCAGCCCTTGGAAGATGTCAACGATGAAGTCTATTGAAACTGTAAGGAAAACACCATTACCCATCTGTTCTAAGCTGCACCAGATGGCCTGTCAATCAATGCCCTCCAAGGTTCTGTTTTATTTCCTCTGACAATTGCAGCTTTTTTTTTTCATTTTCAAAGGACTGGCGATTTAAATAATTTCCAATCATGACACTTAAACAGACATCATCTGCCCTCTAAAATCATTTACATTTCCATAAATTTGTGCCTCCCACACTGTGGGTTAAGCTTATTGAAACAGTAAGTGGGGTCTGTTTAAACCCAGAGCTATTTTCCGAAGATTCCAGATTAGTGCTTTGTGCCCTACCTCACTTTTCCTTTTCCAGAGGAAGCTGTATCATCCAGAAATCAGGGCAGAACTTCCACATCAAGATGCACCCCACCATTTTATCTTTCTTATTTAGAAAGGTCTTTGGAGTAGTCCTGAGTGAAAATCCAGCCCTATGTTTTCTCTGAAGATGAATTCTATTTTAGTTCTCTGCACAAGGATAAGTTGGGTTGGTCATTCTGAGGGACCAGGGATTGTCAAGACATTGAGCTGAGCCAAAAAGGATGCTCACACACTTGAGAAATTGTGTAACAATTGTGGGCACCGGAGGTGAGTGTCAACAAGCATCGCGCTGGAGGAATTTGAAATCAGAAGTACTCATATAATTTTTTGTACAAAAGGTATTATGCTAGTGATATCCCTCATCGAATGACAATCATTTCATTAAGTTACAGCAAAGCAAGTGAAAATGAATAGAAACGCTCCTAGCATATGTTAAGTGTTTACGAAAGAAGCTATGCCTCAACTAGCTTTTGACTTGTTCAAAACAAAAACGCCGTCACTTCCCTCAAACAATAAACAGATCAAGCTGAGGGTGGCAGGGTGTTAAAAACAAGGTGCAGCAATTAAATTGGTTCTTTTTGCAAACTCAAGAGGGAAGCATCCCTCACTTTACAAGCGGAAGGCATCCCTCAGTTTAGTGTTGAAGCATTTCTAAAGTAGTTGCTCAAACTTTAATGCAGTACTTTATTCAGAAATAAATTTTCATAGTTGAATAAACAGAATTGTCTTCAAGCCAATATATTTCGATATGATAGTCAACTCTTACTGCGACTCCAAATAGTTACAATGGGTCAAAAAATCTAAACAGGACAGAAATGCACACTGAACAACATACAGTATCTGATAGTGCTAAACATGTTTCGTATAAAAAGGCAACAAAGGTATATAACATGCACAAAGTATGAAAAGCTTGTAAAACTAAGACATTTATATTTTAAACATGTGAAGCATTTGCAAACAATATGACATTCATTCCACATTTTAACTAGGGACAATAAACACAAATTTAAAAAATAAAACTTCATACATATTATATCTTAAACCTAGAATATTTGCTGTCTTCATGACAGCTTGTTTTTATCAATATGGAAGGTGGCTTGTTTTAGTTCTATGAAATGTTTTACTAAGTTTCATTAGTAACAAAGTTTAAGACTTTTTTTAAATCTTATATAAGTTTATATTTTTCATTGATTTTTTACTAGATAACATGAAGGAAGTACTGACCCTGCTAAACTCTGGAAAATGTGATCCCTAATTCAAGTTAAAATTGGAATTGTCATTTAATATGTTCTATACACAAAAATGATTTTGGTTTTGGTGTCACAGTATTAATCACAAGCCCAAGTTGGTGCCAGATTACCAAACAAGGTCCAGCATGGTTAAAACACAAGCTCGAATTAACCTATATTTTATGGAGCAGAGAACTCCAATATTCAGTTCACAGCAGGTTCACCATTTTATCCAAAAATAATCTTCAAACTGAGTATTCTCCCCTAAATGCTTGCTTTAAAGAAAATCAATGGTAAGCATTGAAACCAATTAAACATTACTTGAATTAGATGGGCAAGTCAGAAGCATAGTTTTAATTAAAATTAGGGACTTTCAAGATAGGTTTTAATTAAATCAGATTAAAAATCTGTGCAAGATAGCTTTTCACTGAAAGAAAAAAAAGTTTTTAATTCTTCCAAGGTTCTGGTAATTCAGGCAGTGCAAAGCATTCGAACACGATTTACTAACAAAGGACAGCCCAGAATTTACAAAATAATTACTGGTTAGATGAGTAGAAGAACGTAAATTAAGTAAATCCAAATCAAAAAAATGGTGCTAGCAACTTAATATTGGACATATACCCTGTAAAATACAAGTTGCTTGTAGCCTCTAGTTTCATTTGTGAGCAAAGCCATTATTAGTTTACAGTGGCTAAATTAAAAAAGATGTAATTTCAACATATTAAAAATAGACCCATTAATTACTGTGGATCACAGTTCAATTGCTTTTTTGTGAAACTATAAGACACTGTAAAAGAGAATATGCTAAAAATGTTGGATAGAGCTGAGTTTTAAATGAGGGCTTAAGTGATTGTTCAAGTATTTAGCCCTACAATAATGGCAAAAGACAGCTCATCCATATAAAATGGTGTGAATATAAAATACAGGATCAGAATCACATGACCTGTAGTGAAATCTCAATATTTGGTCAAGAGAGCCTCCCCAAGTACTCTGATACACATTTTCCTTGTGTAACAAATAATTGAAATTCTACTACAATATATGTGATATCTTATATCACGATGATAAAATCTATATTTCCTACAGTTATGGTAAAGCTTCATTTAAACGTTTCTGTAGCTGCTTATAGACATGAATTTTTAAATAAGAGTATTGCATGTATTGCTCATCAGCAAGTTGACACCACTACATTTCTCTTAGGGAATCAAACCAAAAACTTTGTAAAGAGAAAAATATTGCCAATCTGAAAAAAAACAGCAAATGTGAAGCAAATGGCTATTCCCTCCAAAAATGCTGACTGACATGCTGCATGTTTAAAGTGTTTTCTGTTACAAAAAATTGTTTGAATTAGTGTTTCAACACAAGGAGGAAATGTACACCAGGATTTTACATTTTCTTATAATTTAGCTTTGGGGCTGAAAAATAATTATATTCTCCTGAAAATCTGAAGGCATCACAATCAAGGCAGTTTTATCACTATTTTTAACTGTTATTAATGTTCTCAGTTAATTCAGACTTTAAGTATGTCATTAAAAAGGCAAACAGTAATAAGGGAGTAATTTAATATTGTGGTTCATATGGCATCCATAAACCAACTAAGTTTCACTATTATAGCTAATGTCATCAGAACCTACAAAATAAATTACAATATTAGGACACACTAATCCTAAGTTTGTACATTAGAATTGAAACAGAGAAATATAAAGTGGGTCTACTATCAATCAAGTAGATATAAGAGTGATTCAACTGGAATGTGACCAGGAACACACTTATTAGTGCTTCCAGTAGGAAAATGGATTTTAGTTTTACATGATCAAAAGTGCTACATGACAAGACCAACAATAATAATGTAGCCCAGTCTTAAGGATCAACACAATATTGATATTAGCAAAGATCAGATTTGAAGATCAGTTAGTTTTAGCCATCCTGTAAACAGGACCAGTTACTTCACTTCGGATGCTGCAGGACTACTTCTACTAAACTGTAAATCTGTGCACTCTTTTCTCCTGAAAGAGAAATAGCAAAATAATTAGCAAACTTAAGTATGCTTTAACAACATCTTTCTGCAACAATTTAAGTATAACTAACATTCAGCTAAAACCTCAAGACACTAATAGTATAAAACTTAAGAAATTACTTCCAACTTATTACACTTACAATAATGACCAGTAAAGTCTGGTTCAGTATTTTGCATGATGAGTCAAGAAATTGAATGACTTCATTATACCGGAAACGGCAGTGATATAAACAAAGGCAAGTAAAAAGAACATATTAATATAGCATCTTTAGTGTAATAACACATCCCAAGGAACATTATAAAACAAATTAATCACATGAGGAGCTATTAAATCAGCTTGCTCAAAGAGATAAATTTTAAGGAGTGTATTAAAGGAAGAAAGCAAGATGGAGAAGCAGAGCTTCTGTGTAGGGAAGGAATTCCAGAGCTAAGGGCCTTGGTAACTGAATTTGTGGCCACCAACGGTGGAGCAATTAAAATCAGTGACGTTCAGGAGGCCAAAAATAGATGAGTGCAGGTATCTCGGCAGTTGTGGGGCTGGAGAAGATTGGGAGGGGCGAGGCCAGGGAGTGATTTGAAAACAAGGATCAGAATTTTGAAATCAAGGCATTGCTTCACCAGAGCCAAAGTAGGTCAGTGAGCACAGGGGCTGATAAGGGAATTGAATTTGGTGTAAGTTTAAACATGGGCAACAGAATTTTGGATGACCTCAAGCTTAGAGGGTAAATGTACAAAACCAGCCACATGTGCGTTAGAAGAGTCAAGTCTAGAGGTAACAAAGGCATGAATGAGGGTTTCAGTAACAGATGAAGCTGAGATATTAACCTTAATTATATTGTGGAGTGCATCATCACAAGATTAATTAATTTTAAACACATCAAAAGGTCCTATGGTGTCAATATTCAAAGCTTTGCTTATATTTGGAAAGAAAAAATTATGGACTCCTTTCCAAGATATACATATAAAATTGTAGACAGGACATTCATTTCCTGTTCACAAAGAACAAAGAAAAGTACAGCACAGGAACAGGCCTTTCGGCCCTCCAAGCCTGCACTGATCATTTTGCACTTCCGGAGTCCGTATCTCTCTATTCCCATCCTATTCATGTCAAGCTGCCTCTTAATCACCACTATCATACCTGTTTCCACCACCTCCTCTGGCAGCGAATTCCAGACACTCACTACTCTCTGCGTAAAAAAACTTGCCCCGCACATCTCCTCTAAAGTTTTCTCCTCTCACCTTAAATCTATGTCCCCTAGTAATTGACTCTTTCGCCCTGGGAAAAAGCTTCTATCTACTCTGTCTATGCCACTCAATTTTGTAAACTTCTATCAAGTCGCCCCTCAATCTCCGTCACTCTAGTGAGAACAATCCAAGTTTCTCCAATCTCTCCTCATCGCTAATAACCTCCAAAACAATTTAAGTTTACAAAATTATGAGGGGCATAGACAGAGTAAATGCGAGTAGGCTCTTTCTACTTAGATTAGGAGAAATAAACACGAGAGGACTTGGCTTTAGGATGAAAGGTTTAGGGGGAACTTCTTCACTCAGAGTGGTGAGAGTGTGGAACGAGCTACCATCTGACGTGGTAAATGTGGGTTCACTCTTAAGTTTTAAGAATAAATTAGATAGGTACATGGATGGGAGAGGTCTGGAGGGTTATAGACTAGGTGCAGATCAATGGGACTAGCTGAATAATATTATTTCGGCACAGACTAGAAGGGCCGAATGGCCTGTTTTCTGTGCTGTAGTGTTCTATGGTTCTAATTCCCAATAAGACTTTTGGGCAACCTTTCCATTCTAAATTTGTTAATATTGCTCATGCAATTTTGTATTGCCATCTGTTAAATTTTGTTTCATTCATTCATGGGATGTGGGTGCTGCTGGTGAGGCCAGTATTGGCCATCCTTAATTGCCCTCAAGGTGGTGGTGGTGAGCTGCCTTCTTGAACCGCCGCAGTCCACGTAGTTTAGGTACACACTCAGTGCCGTTAGGGAGGAGTTCAAGGATTTTGACCCAGCAACAGTGAAGAAACGACAATATATTTCCAAGTCAGGATGGTGTGTGGCTTGGAGGGGAACTTCCAGGTGGTGGTGTTCTCATCCATCTGCTGCCCTTGTCTTTCTAGATGGTAATGGTCATGGGTTTGAAAGGTGCTGTCTAAGGGGGGTTGGTGAGTTCCTGTAGTGCATCTTGTAGATGGTGCACACTGCTGCCACTGTGCGTCGGTGGTGGAGGGAGTGAATGCTTGTGGATGAGGTGCCAATCAAATGGGCTGCTTTGTCCTAGATGGTGTCAAGCTTCTTTGTTGTTGGAGCTGCACGCATCCAGGCAAGTGGTGAGAATTCCATCACACTCCAGACATGTGCCTTGTAGATGGTGGACAGGCTCTGGGCAGTCTATTGAAGTGCAATTACAAGTTCAGCCCACTGAGTGCTTTGGTGGAAATATCTGAACTATTGGCCAAATACAGTTACTAATATATCCTCTATTTTTTGTTGTGTGCAGCCTATTCACTTAAGTGCAGAGCCCTGTAAATTTTTTTGCACAGCAACAGGAAAGTGGTGATGTGCTGCGTGGCTTAGAGTGGACGTTGTTGGCCACAATTTTCATTAAAAATAAAACTTGCCTTTGGAGAAGGGCATAATTTTGTTATAATTTACTCTTAATATTGGCCTATTCCCAGGTACATGGCCAGTTTCTAGTTGCCTGCTGTCTGGTCTTCAGCCTTCGACCCCTCAACAGTTGTTCTTACTGGGCACTGCACTATCAAATATTCCAATTCTTGGCATCCGCCAACTTTCCTCAATGGGCAACATATGCTTCTGAACTGATATGAAGTTTTTAGCCGCCTTGCAGCTCAGCCTTCATCGGCATTCTGCTTTTTTCCTATGATTGCTGCTGAGGCACTCGTTTCTCTTGCTGGCACTGATCCTCTGTGAACCTCTCAGTAACCTTGCAACACAGCTTTCTTGAACTACTGCCTACTGACGATTAGGATGTCATTAGACAAATTCCAGTTATATTCTGCTTTTAACGTGGAAAAACATGCTAAGGTGCTTCAGAGGCATATGATGGTCAAAATGAACAAATTAGGAAATGTAACCAAAACCTTGATCAAGGAGGCGGGTTTTAAGGAGGGCCATAAAAAGAGGAGGCAGAGAGTATAGGGAGGGAATGTGGGGCATAATTGACTGAAGAAATAGCCACTAACAGCGAGCAAAACGTTTGGGTGAGTTGGGGGGAGGCAGGTGATGGATGGTGTTCGAGGTGGAAGTAGGCGGTCTTTCTGATGGGAGAGTAAATGGGATCAGCAGCTCAGCTCAGGGTCAATTAGAATACCATTGTAAACAGTCTGGTTTAGCCTAAGGTAATTTTGAGGGAGTGAGGCAAGAGGACAGAATTGCTGGGAAGAAAAGCCATTGCTGGAATTACTGTGGTTATGATTGGACATACAAAAGTAGAACAAAGCAAAGACAATTCCACCGAGCTGGATAACGGAGAACGGAGGGCAGACATTGGAGGGTGGTTGGTCAAGTGAGCCAAAAACTGCTGAGATTGAAGCTAGAGTCACAGAGATGTCATTTGACACAATGGTAGGGTCAGTTCAGTGCTGTGACAGGGGCTGAAATCTGACTGAAGAAATTCAAACATGGGTGCAGTAAATAAGAGCGCAGGCTTGGGAGACGACAAGTTCCAGAACTTGAATGGAAAGCTTTGAACGAAACAAGGTCAACACCTAAGGATTGAGAATAAATTAATATGTTATATAGTAAGGATGTCAGGAAGGAAGGTGGGGTTCCGCAGTTTAGTGGGAATGGGACCAGTCAAGTCTCACAGACAAAATGCATGGTGTGAGGAGGAGGGATCCCATTTCACGCGGACAAGTACTGGGGCAGGAAGAAGTACCACTGAAAGGGGTTCCACCAGCATTCTAGCAGAGAAGGATAAACAGGGCTTTTTATAGAATTTTAAACTAGTAAGACAGGGGAGGGATCTAGTGAAAATAAATCTGGAAAAAATATAAAAGAGGAAATTAAAAGGTCAGACCAAAGTAAGGAACAAGGGTAGTAAACGATCATGAAGCAAATAGTTGAAAAAAATAACCATTAAAAGGACTATTAAATGAAACATCTGCACAGCAACATATTTGGTATCCAAAATAAAACCAGAAAACTGCAGGCAATAACGTATAGCTAGCACTCAGATATACTAGGAATAACTAAAACAATGCTATATAAAGAATAGGACTAGCAATTAAATGCTGAAGGTTACAACATAATCAGAAAGGATAGGGAGAAAGAAAGGAGATAGGGTAGCTGCATTAATTAGGCACGACACTTATGCTAATTGAAATATAATACAGACCACTAATAGTGGAAAGGAGGTGTAAGAAATATGAAAAATAAGTATTTAGAACAATGATGGGAGTTCATAATTACCCACAAATAAATTGACAAGAGGTAGCAAAAGGATATAGGAGATGAAGTTTTTAAACATGGGTTCAGGACACCTTTCTTATCCAAAATGTAAAAAGCAGAGAAAGTGAGCTATTGGATCTGGTATCGAGAACTAAGTATATGAGAATTATTTAGGCCCAGCCATCACAACTGAATAAGGTTTAAGTTCAAAAGAACAAGGTCATAAGACAGAAAGACCAAGTAATAAATTTGAAAAAGTCAATTTTAAAGGGAACAAAAATGGAATATGGAAGAATAAAATAAAAATTTATGGAGAGAAAACTTATAGCCATCAGAAACATTTAAAATAATGGGCGCCCAGGAGAAAAATATCCTACTAAAAGAAAAACTAATCCGCAGCGACACACCAGGGATGAAAAAAATAAGGGCAAAATTGAAACTAAAGGAAAAAGCATACACTAAGTACAGAGTCAAGTGGAGAGGACAAAGGAGAGAATGAGATTAGGAATGAAATAAAAAAGATAAAGGGAAACTAAATTATGAAGGAATTATTCTACAGACACAAGGATATGGCCAAACTCTCAAGTAATTACAGCAAAATGGCAAAAATATTAAAAAAAACTCTGCCTTGTTATTCCTAGGAGGACTAAACACATTTAAAGATAAAACTCCTGTCCCAGATGGATTGTATCACGGCAGATTAAAAGTAGCTGGCAAGAGTAGCTAGAGATGAATTCCCACAGACACTATTACACATAAGAATTCATTAGGAAAGGAATTCATGCCACAGGATAGCAGGCAGCCAACATGTTCTCTCTTTTTAAATGTAGAACTCAGGTCCAGAGAACGATAGGTCAATTAGCAGTGATCAGAACGACATTTGAATCCTTACTCAGATATAATAGAAAAATATCTAGAAACTGAAGATGTAGTAAAGAGGTCAGCCAGGATTCCAAAAGGGAAGGTCATACTTGACGGAATTCTTTGAAGTAGTAATAGAAAGGGTACAAGGGTAATGCAGTACATGTAATAAACTTGAATTTTCAAGATGTCTTTGGCAAGGTACACAAGAAAGTTGAGGCATAGATCACATGCCAACTGAGCCTGCTCCACCATTCAATACAATTATGGCTGATCTCACGCTTCAATTCCACTTTCCCGCCAGCTCCCCATATCTGTAGATTCCCCGAGATACCAAAAAATCTATCTATTCCAGCCTTAAATGTATTCAATAATGAGGGAGTAGAGAATTCCAAAACTTCACAACCCTTTGAATGAAGTAATTTCTCAGCATGTCAGTCCTAAATAATCTGCCCTTATCCTGAAAAGTGTCCCTGTGTTTTTGTTTCCACTGGCCAGGGAATCTCTCTCTCAGCATCTACCCTATCACACCCCTTCAGAATCTTGTATGTTTCAACGAGGTCACTTCTCATTTTCCTAAACTTCAGAGAATATAGGTCCAACTTACTCAGCCTGTGATAGGTCACCCTCTCATCTTAGGAACAAATTTAGTGAACCTTCGCTGTACTGCCTCTAATACAAGTATACTCTTCAAGTATGGAGACTAAAACAGCGTAGAGTTTTCAGATGTGGTTTCAACAAAGTCCTAGACAATTGTATCCCCTTGCAATAAAGGCCAAAATGTAATTTGCCTTCTAATTGATTGCCATGTTTGCATTTCATGTACAAGTCCACCCAAGTCTCTCTGAACATCAATATTTACAAGTTTCATGCATTTCAAAAAATATTTTTTCTAGTCTTACAGCCAAAATGAATAACCTCACACTTCCCACATTATACTCCATCTGCCATCTTGTTGCCCATTTGTTTAACCTGCCTTGATCTCTTTACAGACTCCCTGCTTATTATTTCCACCTAGCTTTGTATTGCCAACAAACTTAGATAAAGTACTCTCTCTTCATCCAAGTCACTAATATAGATTTTAAATAGCTGAGGCTCTATCATCCTTGTGGCACTCCAATGGTAACAGGCTAGCAACTTGAAAATGCCCACCTTATGCCTACTCTTTGCTTCCCATCTGTTAACCAATCCTCTACTGATATTTCACCACCAACCCATGAGCCATTATCTTGCCAATTAACCTTTTGAGAGAGACCTTATCGCATTCTTTTTGGAATCCAGGTATACTACATCTACTGGTTTCCCTACATCTACCTTAATAGTTACATCCTCAAAAAACTAATACATTTGTCAAATACGTTTTCCCTTTTGTAAAATCCTTCTGACTTGTTTGAATCATGCTGTGCTTTTCTAAGATGCAAGACTTTCCTGATAACACATTTTAGCACTTTTCCAATGACTGATGTCAGGTTAAATGGCCTGTAGCTCCCAGTTTTCTCTCCGTTCTTTCTTAAAAAGCGGTGTTACATTTACCAACTTCCAATGGAACCATTCCCAAATCTAAGGAATTTTGGAAAATCATAGCCAGCACATTGACCATCTCTGCAGCTCTTTTAAAACCTTAGGTTATGGCCATCAGGTCCCAGGAATTTGTTGGATTTTAATTTAAGTTTCCTCCGATACGTTTTCTCTGCTGATATTAAATAATTAATTTCCTTTCTCTCTTTAGCTCCGGGGTTGCCCTCTATTTCTGGTAGGCAACTTACGTCTTCTACTGTGAAGACAGACACAAAGTATTTGTTCAATGCCTCTGTCATTTTCTCATTTCCCATGGTAATTTCTCCTGCCTCTGCTTCTAAGGGAACACTTACTTTAGCTACTCTCCTTTTTTTTTTACAGCAACCTGTGAGATGCAATGGTATGCTGACCAACATCTGCAGCTGATCCTCAGAAGGAGCCAGAAGCAAGGATGTTCAAGGCCACAGTGACCTTAATGGCTACTGTTGGAGCATGGTGAGCAGTGCTGTGAGGTAAAAGGTCTTCTACTACAAGGGCATCAATCTCTAGCACCAAGCCTAGAATCTCCTACAGCACTGGTTCTCAGACATGCCCAGGTAGCCTCATATTTGGTGGTACACCCTATGTTGAGTGTAGGGCCTCCATTGCTTGCCTGTTGCTCATCCCTCTCCTCTGCCCTCCTCATGTTTAGGCTCAGCCTCTGTTTAAGGACGTTGAACCTGATCCAATATCTGACAAACGTAATCCCATCACCAGCTACTGCCTTAATTTCAATCAGCTGCACTCCTAATAGTGTATGGAACCCATTACAACCAGGTCAGGAGGAGTGAACTGACTCTTTGTCCCACCCTGGGTTGGTAACATATTGCAAATTCAATACACACTGTGTACAGCAAGGTGTAAGAATTAAACCATGGATATTCCTTGAGTTAACAAGTAAGCATAGAAACTAGGAGCAGGAGTAGGCCATTCGGCCCAGCTCCACCATTCATTATGATCATGGCTGATCATCCAACTCAATAGCCTGCTCCTGCTTTCTTCCCATATCCTTTGATCCCTTTTGCCCCAAGAGCTATATCTAACTCCTTCTTGAAAACATACAATGATTTGGTCTCAACTACTTTCTGTGGTAACAAATTCTACAGGCTCGCCACTCTCTGGGTGAAGAAATTTCTCCTCATCTCAGTCCTAAATGGTCTACCCCATATCCTCAGACTGTGACCCCTGGTTCTAGACTCCCCCACCATCGGGAACATCCTTCCTGCATATACCCTGTCTAGGCCTGTTAGAATTTTATAGGTTTCTATGAGATCCCCCCTCATTCTTCTGAACTCCAGCGAATAGAATCCTAATTGACTCAATCTCTCCTCATATGTCAGTCCCACCATCCCTGGAATCAGTCGGGTAAACCTTCGCTGCACTCCCTCTATAGCAAGAACATCCTTCCTCAGATAAAGAGACAAAAACTGCACACACTATTCCAAGTGTGGTCTCACCAAGGCCCTGTACAATTGCAGCAAGACATTCCTGTTCCTGTACTCGAATCCTCTGGCTATGGAAGGCCAACATACCATTTGCCTTCTTTACCGCCTGCTGCACCTGCATGCTTACCTTCAGTGACTTGTGTACAAGGACACCCAGGTCTCGTTGCACATTCTCCGCTCTCAATTTATAGCCGTTCAGATAATAATCTGCCTTCCTGTTTTTGCTACCAAAATGGATGACCTCACATTTATCCACATTATACTGCATCTGCCATGCATTTGCCCACTCACTCAGCTTGTCCAAATTACACTGAAGCATCTCTGCAGCCTCCTCACAGCTCACCCTCCCACCCAGCTGCTTGTCATCTGCAAATTTGGAGATATTATATTTAATTCACTCATCTAAATCATTAATATATATTGTGAATAACTGGGGTCCCAGCACCGAACCCTGCGGTACCCCACTAGTCACTGCCAGCCATTCGGAAAAAGACCCATTTATTCCTACTCTTTGTTTCCTGTCTGCCAACCAATTTTCTGCCCATCTCAATACACTAAACCCAATCCCATGCGCTTTCATTTTACACACCAATCCCTTATGTGGGACTTTGTCGAAAGCCTTCTGAAAGTCCAAATAAACCACATCCACTGGCTCCCCCTCATCAACTCTACTAATTACATTCTCGAAAAATTCCAGTAGATTTGTCAGGCATGATTTCCCTTTCATAAATCCATGCTGACTGTGTCCGATTCTGCCACTGTTTTCCACGTGCTCAGCTATTAAATCTTTTATAATGGACTCTAGAATTTTCCACACTACCGACGTCAGACTGACTGGTCTATAATTCCCTGTTTTCTTGCTGCCTCCCTTTTTGAATAGTGGGGTTACATTAGCTACCCTCCAATCTGTAGGAACTGTTCCAGAGTCTATAGAATCTCAGAAGATGACCACCAATGCATCCACTATTTCTAGGACTGCTTCCTTAAGTACTCTAGGATGTAGATTATCAGCCCCTGAGGATTTATCAGCCTGCAAGCCCATCAATTTCCCCAACACCATTTCCCTACTAATACCAATTTCTTTCAGTTCCTCCCTCTCACTAAACCCAACATTTCTGGTATGTTATTAGTGTCCTCCTTTGTAAAGATAGAACGAAAGCATGTATTTAGTTGGTCAGCCATTTCTTTGCTCCCCATTATAAATTCCCGTGTTTCTGACTGTAAGGGACCAATATTTGTCTTCACCAATCTTTTTCTCTTCGCATACCTATAGAAACTTTTACAATCAGTTTTTTATGTTCCCTGCAAGCTTACTCTCATACTTTATTTTCCCCTTCTTAATCAATCCCTTGGTCCTCCTTTGCTGAATTCTAAACTACTCCCAATCCTCTGGTCTGTTGTTTTTTCTGGCCAATTTGTATGCCTCTTCCGTGCATCTAATACTATCTCTAATTTTCCTTGTAAGCCATGGTTTGGCCACCTTTCCTGTTTTGCTTTTGCGCCAGACAGGAATAAACAACTGCTGCAGTTCACCCATGCGCTCTTTGAATGTTTGCCACTGCCTATCCACTGTCATCCCTTTAAGTAACGTTTCCCAATCCATCATAGCTAACTCGCGCCTCATACCATCGTAGTTTCCTTTATTAAGATTCAGGACCCAAGTCTCAGAATCACTCTCCGTCTTGATGAAGAATTCTATCATATTATGGTCGCGCATCCCCAAGGAGCTTCGCACAACTAGATTGCCAATTATTCCTTGGAATTAGTTTTGTTACTAAAACTCCACTCAAGTAAAGATGCAGAAATTAACAAAAAAGTTGAAAACATACAAATATATCCAACTTCCCACAATGCAAAAAAAAAAACACACACCCCTTCTCAAGGCATACATAAAAACAAATAAAACAGAGAATCAGATGTTAAAACTTGGCCAAGTTAAAAAAAAAGTTAGAAAAATTATCCACGAATTGTCCTAATGCTTGTTTGTAGCTAGAGTCACTTTCTAAATTGGTTGTAGCTTGAGTTGGAATCCTCAGTTAAGAGCTCTCATTTTGGTCTTCTGGTGGGCTTTCACACCACAAACAGGGCTCAGCTTTGTTGCGAGACAGAGCAGTCTGTGTGCTAATTCAAATCCAGTATATTTTACTCCCAAGAACTGGGTCACATGACCTCTTTATAGTTTCAATCTGGGTCTTATCTTTGCCATTGTCTCCAGGAGCTTTCTAGACTCATCTCCATAAAGTGCTGTGGACTTCACAAAAGCAACTTAGCTGTTTTAGCCAGTGTCCTTTGTTTAGCACAAAACGTTCTCTTCAAATAGTTACATATATTTAGTATATACAGATACATATCCAACAGATTACATTACAAATTAATATTCTACAAAGCACATGTTCGTAACAAACCCTGTCCTCTTATGCCCCTGCAATGCTCGGAGAGTCATGGCCCCTGCACTGTCCCAGCACGTATAAATCATTCATCCCACAACTGCTTCACAGCCGATGTAATCTGCATGAGTAGCTCTCTTATGAGGCCAATCTAAAAACATGGTGCAGCCATAACAGGCTGACTGCTGTGTTGTCGTTCCATGCACATGGTGTGTTACAGAAGGTCTGACACAAATAGTTAACGTGGAACTGAGTATGGTACCACCCATAGTGATAAGAGAACATAACTGCACCCAAGGGTCAGTGTAGTAATGGACAGAGAGTGTAGAAGCAAGCATGGAGACAGCTCCTAGTCTGGACCTTTACTGTACCTTTGTATATAGTCCCTAGTCATTAATAAATATTTACTATTGAACTACCTAAGACCACAAATACATTAAGACCTACTAAATTACATCCAACACCTTGCAACATAGTGGCAGTGAATGGAGCAATGCAAAATCTCACAGGGGCTGAAAATTAAAATCCTGGAAAAATTGAAGGAAAAACGAAAGAAGCATTCTGACCTGAAGAAAAGCTCAAGAAGCAAAGGCGCAGAAGGAAATCAGTACAGAAAAGCTCCAAAGAAAGGCTTTGAAGCAAAGGGCAGAAATTAAATTCCTCACTGAGGCAGAAGACTATTGAACTGTGCAGAGTTAGCAGACCTAACAGCAGTGAGCTAAAAGTTTAAAATTCCTGGACAACACAAGTCCTGAAAAAAATTAAACACTACAGTGGTCAGAAATTGCCGTTTAAATTGCAGTCCAACAAAATCACATCCTGAGTTGGTGGCAGAGTTCACTCCGGACAAAAAGAAATTAGTTAAAAATTAATCGAAACTGAGTAGGCAGCTTTCAGCAGAAGCCAGGTTGCACTAAAGCCAGTCCATCCAAGCAGACATTGAAAAAAATTTTAAACACTGAGATCGTGAATGCCATTACTGAAGGAGCGTGCCAAAACTGGCAAGTGCAGGAAAACCCTGTGTGATGAAGTGTACAGCAGCGCCTTCTTGGATTTTCAGAAACCTCAAAACTGAACCTGCAATTTCAAAATTTTAACCATGGATCAGAAATTCACTGTTCCACATCAATTTGGACTTATCCAAGGCCCTTATTAATCATAAAGTTTAGGACTTTGAAGAAAGATTTCTTAGATGCATGCTTGCTTCAGGTCTGGATATAAAGACAGAAGCTGAACAAGTTAACACACTGCTATATTTGGTAGGCCCAATAGTCAACAATATAAGAGCTAGTCAACAACACCACTGCGCCATCACCTCCCCAAAATGAACAGTGGGAAACACTTAAAGAAACAATTCAAACTGTTCAACAAAAATACATTCCAGTGAAAATCAAACTCAGCAAGAAAGAACTTCCCTAGAGCCACAGATGGATAAGCATAGCATTAGATTGAAAGTGGCAGCTTATAACGTTGCAAAGAATAATAGTTAGTCTGAAGATTGGAGTGTTTTGAAACCAACAAAAGGCCACCAAAAAGCTGATTAAAACAGGAAAAAATAGAATAACAGGGTAAACTAGCCAGGAATGTAAAAAGATTGTAGGAGCTTTTACAAGTTTATAAACTTGTACTATCAAGAATGAAGAAATGGTAGAAACATTAAGTAAAATATTTTGTGTCCGTCTTCACAGAACAAATTGCATACCAGAAATAGAGGGTAACCAAGGAGCTAATTAGAGTGAGGAAAATTAGTTAATTAATTTCAGCAGAGAAAAAAAGTACTATGGAAGCTTAAGGGATGTTATGCCCCAGTATATTCTGAACTTCAAACTATCATTTTAGAACTGGTGACAAAAGACTGCAAAAGATGGCCACCTCAGGATCACCTGACTTTTGTGGATTGACAACACTCCCATCTCAAGAGGAAAATTCAGATTAATGTTGAATCAATACCTTCCCTGATACTAATTCAAATGAGTAATTTCAAATTGAATGGATCAAATACGAAGAATACTGGCTGCCTAAAACTCTTAAGGTGTCAAACAACAACATTGGCTGTTTACTCAATGTAACCACTTACCTTATTTGGAAAAGGACTCTGAACTTGTCGAACATCACATGAAGAAATAGCCATGTTTTCTGTCAACTTTTAACTCAGCAAAAGCTGCTTGCAGACAGCAAATTCCACTAAAAGCCAAACCAGCTGTTGTCATCCAAACACCCAAGGTAATATAGAGCAATACCATGAAAGTGGGAGAAGGACCTCTCTAACTTGGTCCAGTTAGAGTTCACCTGAGAACCAACCTCCTAGAAATTCAACCACAAGAGATCTCACAGCTTGCTGAAAATCCTTTGCTTTACAAGATCTTCACTTCAACTAGAAAGCATCGATTGCCTCTAAGAAACTACAGGCCTGCCACGAAAGAGGCTGAGATAATTACGGCCCGTAACAGCACATTATCTTCATCTCTTTCTAACCAGTGCAAGAGGGGACGACAGGTGAAGAAGTGTGAGAGAATAAATTACATTTTAAACCCTCAAAAGCTTGCTGTTGAGTTATTTAATTGGGACACACTCCAAGGTAGAAAAACACACACCTGTTACATATCATATATATTATGGGCAATATAAAGAAACAATCTTAAAATCCAGCAAATCCCCAGTACTTGATGGTCTACATCTGAGGTTTTTAAAAAGAGGTAGCCGCAGAGATAGTGGATACACTGATTACGATTTTCCAAAACTTCAATCCCAGCAGATTTTAAGTTAGTAAATATTACACTGCCATTCAAAAAAGGAGAGAAAACAGGGAACTACAGGTCAGTTAGCCTGACATCAGCTGTCAGAAAAATGTTGGAATGTGTTAAGGAAGTCTTAACATGCACTTAAAATCATGATACAATCAAACAGAGCCAACATGGTTTTACCAAAGGAAAATCACATTTGACAAATTTATTATAGTTTTTTGAGGCTTTAACTAGTAAAGAAAGAGTAGCCAATTTTGGATTTCCAAAAGGCATTTGATAAGATGGCACATGCAAAGTCTCAAGGAATACAGATGAAAGATTGCTTCCCATCCATTAGCCAAACAGTAGAGTCACAAGGGGTATTTTCAAGTTGGCAGACTGTAACACACAGGGATAACAAGGAGAAATTTCATGACTTAAAAAGGGTTGTGAATCTTTAGAATTCTCTACTCACAGAATTGTGGATGCTCCATTGTTGAGTATATTCAAGGCTCAGGGGCAGAATTCTGGTCACCCAAGAAATCAAAGGATATGGAGAACAGGTAGGAAAGTGGAACTGAGGCAATGATCAGCCATGATCATATAGAATGGCAGAGCCGCTTAAGTTCTGATCTATTCCTGCTTCTATTTCTTATACTCATGTCTAAACCCTGACCGCTTTAGGATGCAAAGATGGGAGCCATGCTGGGGGTGGGGGGGAAAATCAATCAAATGGGACAGGGAAAAGGTTTTGTTGAAGACATGTGCAAAAATGGGCATGAGAGGGTGATTAAGCACATTGATGACAGCAAAAGGCAAGGCTAATAAATGTTAGGCAGTTGGGTTTAGAAAGTACAACTTCAAGTGACTTGGGGGGGGGGGAAGAGTTTTTGACCCGGGGAGGGCACAAAAGGAAGTAGGAATGGAAGGAGTGAAGAGGAAGCAGATGGTGAGATATAAAAGGAAATAATCAGTGATAACCAGGTCTGGAATAGAGACTAGCAAGTAAAGAGGCCACAGGAAATGGCCAAGCATGTTTCCTGAAAAAGGGTAAGAGATTTTATATGGAGAAAGAGGTTAAAACAGTACAGTTAATTCATTAGAGAAAGCAAGGGAAGTGTAGAAGATCAAAATCATGGATGAGTTGTCATTGAATACGCAGGCTAAGAAAAGGAAGGAGGATTTTTCTGTGTGAAACCAGAGTGGGGTGAGGGTGGCATAAAGAATGAAGGTTTCAAACAAAAGAACCTTGAAAGAGAAGAAAGTTCTAGAGAAAATGGGATGGGGCCATGATGTGATTTAGTGATGAGCCAGGCTCCGATGCAGCAGTTTAGATGGGACAAATGGTAGAAAATATAGTCGAGGCAGAAAGGCTGCAGTAAAAACCAAGTTGATACCACCTGTGAGCAATATTTGTCAAAACAAGGGGATCAATGCAATCATCCACGTTATCATTAATGGAAAATTCCTCATTTACATGCAAATAAACAACTGGAGGGAGATGTGTGAAGTTGTGATTGACTCGAATCAAAGGTGTCAGTGCTTGGTGATTGGGATGGGAATGGAGGTTGAGGAGGTTAGCCCAATGATTGTGCTGGGATTGTTGGAGAAAGAAATGGATAGGGCATTTGGAATTGCTTGATAAAACAGGTGGCGTGTGGTCCTTCTGAGGATGTCTAGAATGTAGCTGTTAACTAAAATGGCATTCAAATTCAGAGAAGTGGCAGCAAAAGAGGAGCACAGAGTATCAGTGATGGGTGGAGTAAGGAGGGGATAAAGTACCAAGAGGAGAAATGAAAGTTAACATGACTGGATGACAGGAAGGGAAGGCAACAGGTCAGCAAGGTCTGAGAAGCCAAGAGAAAAAATAGTAATGGCTCAGGTCCAGAACGGTAGCAAATATTTGTCAAAACTCCCTTCCTAGCAGCACTGTGGGTGTACCTACACTACATGGACTGCAGCGGTTCAAGGTGGCAGCTCATCACCATCTTCTCAAGGGCAACTAGGGATGGGCAACAAATGCTGGCACAACCAGCCAGGCCCACATCCCATGAATGAGTATTAAGTTCCATCCACGATTACATGGATATGACAGACATTAGAAGTGAGGCCCTTCTACTTTATACCCAATTTTCTTTTGCACCCTTGTGTTTTTTGGCCAGGATTTGGCAGTAGACTGAATTTGTTGGTAGCATTAAAAATAAATTACTGGTTCCCAACTTAGTGCTGCGAAGGATGTATCCGTCAGTTCACAAAACTTTAAAAATTATTTATTAGTTTCAACCACTAATGTTCAAATCAAGTTTATTTTTAAATGCACATACATGCACCATCATTCGTTGATCGGAGTAAGATTCCATAATGGTTATGTTATTGCCCTAATGATCCAGAGACAGAAGTTCAAATCTTACCATGGCAGTTGGGGAATATAAATTCAATTATATAAATCTGGAATAAAAAGCTAGCATCAGTAATGGTGACTGTGAAACTTGTGGATTGTCATAAAAATCCATCCAATTCACCAATGTGCTTTAGGGGAGGAAATCTTTCATTCTTACCTTGTCCGTCATAGATCTGACTCCAGAACCACAGCAATGTGATTGATTCTTAATTTTCTTTGGAAATAACCTAGCAAGCCACTGTTTCATGAAACAGCTACAAAAGAGTAAAGCTGAATGTTATACAGGGCTGGTATACAGGCAAAAGAGAATGGCCTTGGGATTCCTCAACATTGACTCCAGTCGTCTCATGGCATCAGGCCAAGCACGGACAAGGAACCCTCCGCTGATTATCATTACAACCCTCGTTCAGTTGACAAATCAATATTCCTCCATCTTGAATGCCACCAGGAAGAACCACCAAGGGTAGGAAGGGCACAGTAGCTACTCTGGGTGGAGACTTCAAAATCCATCACAAGTGGCTTGCACGCACCACTACTGACCAAGCCAGTCAAGTCCTGATGGACAGTGCTGCCAGACTAGGCCTGCAGCAGGTGATGGAATTAACGGAGGAAAAACCTAGAAACTTTGTTCTCACTAATCCATCTGCCACAGATGCATCTATCCATGACAGTATTGACAGAATTGACCACTGCACAGTCCTTGTGGAGGAGTCCTACCATCACAATGTGTGGCACTACCACCAGAATAGATCCAGCAGCTCAAAACTGGGCATCCACGAGGTGCTATGGGTTATCAGCAGCAGTACAATTATATTGTAGCCTTATGGACCAACATATCCCTCACTCCATCATTATTGTCAAGCCAGGTGACTAACCCCAGTTCGAGCTGGGGAAGAGAGCAAGCTAGGAGTAGCACCTGGCATACTTGAAAACGATGTTCTAATCTGGTGATACTTATCATGCACAGCAGTATCGCATAGCCAGAGCTAAGCTATCCCAAAGCCAATGGATCAGATCAAAGCTTTGCAGTCCTGCCACATTTAGCCATGAATGGTGGTGGACCATTAAATAACTAACAGGAAAAGGAGGCTCCATGATGGAACAGCCCGGCACATCAGTGCAAAAAAAAACTGAAGCTTTTTCAACTATCTTCAGCCAGAAATGCCAAGTGGATTATATTGTTGTCTCCTCCTGAAATCCCTACCTTTCCAGGCTGCCAGTTTTCACCAATTAGATTCACTCCACTGAATAAAGAAATGGCTGAGTGCACTGAATACAGCAAAAAGCTATGGGCTCTAACAACATTATAGTTGTAGCGCTGAAGATGTGCTCCAGAACTAGCTGTGTCTTTGGCCAAGGTGTTCTAGTGCAGTTGCAACACTGGCACCTACCCAGCAATGTGGAAAACTGCCCACTATGTCCTGTCCACAAATCCGATCTAGCCAATAACTGGCCCAGTCTGCCCTCAAATCATCAATAAAATGACAGAAGGTGTCATCAACACTGATAGCAAGCAGCACAAACTCACCAATAGTCTGCTCAATGACGCTCAGTTTGGGTTCCACCAGGGCCACTTGGCTCCTGACTTCATTGCAGCCTTGGTCCAAACATAGACATGAGGGTAACAGTGCTTGTCATCAAGGCAGCTTCTGACATCAAGGAACCTGAGCAAAATTAACGTCAATCAGATGGAAATCACCCTATTGCCTGGAGTTATATCTAGCACAAAAGGAAGATGGTCGTGGTTATTGGAAGGCAATCATTTCAGCCTTAGGATATCGTTGCAGAAGTTCCTCAGCACAATGTCCTAGGCTCAATCATCTTCAGCTGCTTCATCAATGACCTTCCCTCCATCATATGGCCAGAAACAGGGATGTTCACTAATAATTGCAGTGCTAATACCATTTGCAGTTCCTCTATGAGGATATTCATACCTGCAAGCAGCAAGCCCTGGGCAACATTCAGACCAAGTGGCAAGGAACATTCATGCAACATGCAATGACCATCTCCAACAAGAGTCTAACCACCTCTCCTTGATTTTACCATCATTCCATATCAATGACCAGAAACTGGACCAGTCAAATACTGAGAATCCACAAGAGCAGATCAGAGGCTGTGCATTTTACAACTCACCCCGACTCCCCAAAGCCTGTCTACCATCTACAAGGCACAAGTCAGGAGTGTGAAGGAATGTTCTCCATTTGCTTGAATTATTGTACTTCCAACAACACTTTAGCAGCTCAACACCATCCAGGGCAAAGCAATGTCACCAAGGCTTCTTAGACTGCACCTTCCAAACAAGGACAAGGACAGCAGACACATGGGAACACCACCACCTGAAAGTTGCCCTCCAAGCCACTCACCATCTTGACTTGGAAATAAAACTCCATACCTTCCCTGTTGCTGAGTCAAAATCTGGGACTCCATCCCTAAAAGCTAAACTACAGGGACTGCAGTGGTTCAAGGCAGCAGCTCACCACCACCTTCTCAAGGGCAATTAGGGATGGGCAATAAATGCTGCCCTAGCCAGCAACGCTGGAGTCACGGAAATAAAAAAAAAGAACCTGTCAACTGATACCTTATCCACCGCCTTAAAATTCACTCTCTCTGCTACTGGCATACTATGACAGTGTATACTATTGTGACTTGGAATTCTAATCGTTGTTCCTTCACTGTCATTGGGTCAAAATACTGGAACTCACTCCTTAACAGCATTGTGTACATATCTACACCACTTGGACCTGCAGCTGTTCAAGAAGGCATCTTATCATCTTCGAAGAAAGTTGGGGATGGTCAATACCGGTTGAACACATTTTAAAAAGCACGCTAGGCAGTTTAGAAAAACAATTGCAATTGCTTACTTAATGCTTAAAGCCACTTTTTGTTAGATTATTTTGTTTTGACCTGAGTAACGTTGGCACCAAAGATATGCTGGGAGCAAGTGGACTAGGCTTGTTTCTCTTGGTCATCAATGCACTCAACACAAGCATCACGCAATGACCATCTCCAACAAGAGTCTAACCACCTCTCCTTGGTTTTACCATCATCCCATATCAATGACCAGAAACTGGACCAGTCAAATACTGAGAATCCACAAGAACAGATCAGAGGCTGTGCATTTTACAACTCACCCCGACTCCCCAAAGCCTGTCTACCATCTACAAGGCAAGTGGACTAGGCTTGTTTCTCTTGGTCATCAATGCAGTCACCTGCTCCCAATCTTGGTTTCTACCACATCCCAATGCTTTCTCTGGGTCTTGCATTCATATGTGTCCACCACTAACTGTTCATAAGAACACACCTTTTTCTTCTGTTGCTGCTTGCTACCAAGTCAACCCAGCCCCATGCCCTACCAGCCTGCTACTGCTGCTTTTCACAATGCTTCCGTCCAGCACTGCCACATGTGCTTTTCATTTGCTGGTTCCAACACTAAACTGGTAATCTATTCCCTCCATGTTATTCAAAGTGAGAAAAATGAAAAATGACAAAAAACAAAGAACAGAAAAATCTAAAGAAAAAAGCACAGACAAAAAAAATAGAAGACATAGAAATGCAAGAAAGATATATAGCATATGTTTCCAAGTCACTGAACAATAACATGGGGGAATTACACATTTTGGCTTCATTTTCGAAGTTCCTTTCTCTCAGGGCAGGAAAAGGTTGGCTTAACAGCTTGAACATTAAAATCTTGCCTCCATCTGTGTTCCCAGTCATTGTAATAGCAATTGAGACCATTGATGAGGCTGTGGCTAAAAGCCGGCAGGAGCCTAATTAGCATGTCAAAGTCAGGGTCTAACAATGTCTAACATCAGCTTGGTCGAAGGGTCATGAGGACTCGAAACGTCAACTCTTTTCTTCTCCGCCGATGCTGCCAGACCTGCTGAGTTTTTCCAGGTAATTCTGTTTTTGTTTTGGATTTCCAGCAGCCGCAGTTTTTTTGTTTTTATGTCTAACATCAACCTGGGAGGGTCCTGCACTATCTGCTGCCCAGCAGCAGAACCATAATGTAAAGAGCCAAACTGGCCAAAAGAGGGCAGTGTGTTTAAAAATGTCCTTCTCTTGAACTGCTTCTGGGCCTGAAGGAGCAAAAGTACTTCCTCACCCAAAGTCTCTGAACCACCCAAGCCCCAGTCTCCTCTCAATCACAAGCAAATCCCACCCCAATCAGTCAATGCCCTGAATCTATCCTCCAACTGTCTGCTGGGAAATATTTCCACAGATGAGACCATAAGATGTAGGAGCAGAAGGCGGCTATTAGGCCCAATGAGTCTGTTCCACCATTCAATGAGATCATGGCCGATCTGATAATCCTCAACTCCGCTTTCTTGCCTTTTCCCCATAACCCGATTCCTTTACTGATTAAAAATGTCTATCTCAGCCTCGAATATACTAAACGACCCAGCCTCTACAGTAAAGAATTCCACAGATTGACGACCCTCAGTGAAAAAATTCCTCTTCATCTGTGTTTTAAATGGGCGCCCCCTTACTCAAATTGTGCCCTCTGGTCCTAGACTCTCCCACAAGAGGAAACAACCTCTCAGCGACTACCCTGTCAAGCTTCCTAAGACTCTTATGTTTCAATAAAGCCGCCTCTCATTCTTCTAAATTCCAATGAGAACAGGCCCAACCTACTCAACCTCTCCTCATAAGAAAATCCCTCCATCTCCGGGATCAACCTAGTGAGCCTTCTCTGGACTGCCTCCTCCCTCCTCCATCCCTACCCCCCTTTTTTCCATAACCATTTTTTATTTTTAAATTTTTATTAATTTTTTTCCATTTATTTTCATTATTATTTTTAAAATGTATTTCCATTTTCATTTATAGTTTTATTCCCAGCTTTTAGCCTATTTTCGATCTTTCTTCCTACCACCGTCCCCTCCCTCCACCCCACCCCCAAAAGGGCCATCTGTCACTTTCCAGAGTGCTTACCCTGGTCCAGCCATTATCACATTTTGCTTTCTTAATGTCACCATTAGCACCTCATTTAGCCAGTACCACCACCATTAACAACTCTTTGACCTTTTGTTTATGACATCTTTTGCCATCTCTCCTTTGCCTCCACTTATCGCTGGCCTTCTATCCAGCTTCACTGGTTCCACTCTCCTTAATCAGTATGTATTTCACATCTCTACCTTAGATCTGAAGAAGTCATATGGACTCAAAATGTTCTGTCTCTCTCTCTCTCTCTACAGATGCTGTCAGACCTGCCGAGTTTTTCCAATATTTTTTTTTTCCATTCCAGTATATCTTTCCTTAGAAAAGGGGACCAAAATTGTTCACAGTATTCTAAGTGTGGTCTAACTAGTGCCTTGTATAGTTTTAGCAAGACTTCCTTATTTTCATACTCCATTCTTTTGAATAAAGGCCAACATTTAATTTGCCTTCCCTGGACTTGTGTGTTAGCTTCTTGGGATTCATGCACAAGGACTCCCAAATCCCTCTGTGCTGCACCCTTCTTTCATTTAAATGTTATTCAGCTCCTCTATTCTTTTTGCCAAAGTGCATAATCTCACATTTACCCACATTATATTCCACCTGCCAAGTTTTTGCCCACTCACTTAACCTGTTTATATCCCTCTATAAACTCTGTGTCATCCTCACCATTTGCCTTCCCACCTATTTTTGTCATCTGGAAACTTGGCAATGGTACATTCTCTTCCCCCATCTAAGTCATTAGTATATATTGTAAATAATTGAGGCCCCAGCACTGATCCCTGTGGCACTCCAATAGTTACAGGTTGCCATCGTGAAAATGCCCCCCCTTATCCCAACTCTCCATCTTCTATTGGCTAGCCAACCCTCTATCCATGCTAATATACTACCCCCAACACCACAGGATCTTATCTTATTAAGTAGCCTTATGTGCGGCACCTTATCGAATGCCTTTTGGAAATCCAAATATATTACGTCTCTTGGTTCCCCTTTATCTATCTTGTTCGTTACCTCCTCAAAAGAATTCTAATAAATGTTAGTCATGATTTCCCCTTCATAAAGTCATACTAACTCTGCTTGATTAGATTATGCATTTCAAAATGTTCTGCCATTACATCCTTTATAATAGACTCCAACATTTTCCCAATTACAGATGTTAAGCTAACTAGCCTATAGTTACCTGTTTTTTGTTTCCCTCCCTGTTTGAATAAGGGTGTGTTACATTGGCAATTCTCCAATCCTCTGGGACCCTTCCAGAATCTAAGGATTCTTGGAAGATTACTACCAGTGCATCCACCATCTCTGTCGCTACTTCCTTTAATATCTTAGGGTGCAACCCATCAGGTCCAGGGGACTTATCGGCCTTTAGCCCCATTAGGTTTCCTAGTACTTTTTCTCTAGTGATAGTGATTGGATTTATTTCCGCCCCCTCCCTTTTGCCCCTTAGTATTTTTGGAATGCTATTAGTATCTTCTACTGTGAAGACAGAAGTGAATTATTTGTTCAACTCCTCTGCCTTTAGCTGGTTCCCCATTATTATTTCCCCAGCTGTGGCTGGTTGCCACCTAATTTCCACTCCCCCCACCGCCGGCCAGGTAATGTCAGGCAGGATGCTAATTAAAATCAGGCACTGCGTTAAGATCAGTGCACTTGAAGAAGCTGCTACCTGCTTCTTAATTGCACACCATTCCCACCATAGACCTTCCATTTCAGCAGAAATCAAAGCAAACATCTCTAATGTTGCTGCACAGGTGGTCTATAAAGAGTGAGTAAAAGTTTTGTTGCAATGTTCCCAAGAATGCAAAGCTCCATTAACAATAACATCCATTATACAAAAAATTGGAATATGTGCTATTCAAAACATTTTCTATGAGGATTCCTATGCTAAGATGCCCTAATTCACCCGTTAGGATTCACAGCATTGGTAGGTGGCATTGTAATGAGTTTCAATGTAAAATAGCAAATTGCCAATCAAGTCAGTGTTCTGAAGCCTCTCAACCCTGTGCCGAAACATGCCTACAGCTCCATCTGCTGTTTAACAGCTTTTAAAATGTTGCTGCACAGGAGGTCTATACAGAGTTAGTAAAAGTTTTGTTGCAATGTTCCCAAGAATGTGAAGCTCCATTAACAAAGATTTTGGTGAGTGGCTTGGAGGGGAACTTCCAGGTGGTGGTGGTCCCATGTTTCTGCTGCCCTTGTCTTCTAGATGGTAGTGGTCATGGGTTTGGAAGATGCTGTCAAAGGAGCCTTGGTGAATTCCTGCAATGCATCTTGTAGATGGTACACACTGCTGCTACCCTGCATTGGTAGTGGAGGGAGTGAAAGTTTGTGGATGTGGTGCCAATCAAGCGGGCTGCTTTGTCCTGGACAGTGTCAAGCTTCTTGAGTGTTGTGGGAGCTGCACTCAGCCAGGCAAGTGATTTGTGCCTTGTAGATGGTGGACAGGCTTTGCTCCATCAAACATCATAAAAAGTCATGAATATGTTTCCTCTACAATGTGAGGTATAGGACATACCAGGGTGACATTTCTTTTGACTAAGGCCATCCAGCTTTCCAATGTTGATGGCATGGACAAATCAGTGACATTAACACTAGGAAGGACAGCACCACTTTCTGCATCTATCAGATGAATTCAAACAAGTTTCATAGCCTTTGACAAGAGCTGCAACTCACATTTCCTAACACCACAGAGGATAGCAACCATGCACAAAGGAGCTCAGACAGTGGGAGCTGTTCACTCCTATGTAGTCAACACGAACTAGCTGATAACCTGCTGTTACCAATGTCTAGTTCATAGTTCATGTGTTTTAGAATACTACTTTTAGTTTTGGGAATTAAAGTTTTGACTGTGGAGAATGGGGGCATCTGGTTGAGAAACTGATGAGTAAACCTGGGGTGAATGCAATTCAAACAAGCTTGGAGTTATTGCACTTAAATGGCTGGGGTCATGTTGACTTAAGAGGTTAACAGTTAGAAAGGCAAAGTCATAGAACAGCAGGTAGACTTACTTAGCTAAAGAACTGGCGACATCATATTTTGTAGTAATTCCAGTAAAAAAACGACTGGAGATGTGTTTAGCTGAAAGCTTAAGGAGGAAGCCTATAATAATCCTCAATAAAAGGCACTTAATCTTGTGGCAGTTCTCGAAGTAATCAGCATGGTTGCAGTCTGAAACCAAAGCGGATTGCTATTGGAAACCAAAGGTGTTTAAAGCCACTACGAAGGAGTCGCAGTTAGGCCCATGCTAGAGCTATGACATCCAGAGTCATGAGGTCGTTGAAGAAACTGAAGAGCGCTAAGCCAAAGGCTAATAGAAGGATTCCCGTGAAATCTTGTAACTTAGAGAAAATAGCTAGAAATCGGAAGAGAAATCAGTGAATCAGTCATTCATGAAGCAGCTGAAGATGGCTGGGCTGAGGACAACACCCTGAGGAATTCCTGCAGTGATGTCCTGGAGCTGAGATGACAGTCCTCCAAAATCCACAACCATCTTCCTTTGTGCTAGGCATGACTCCAACCAGCGGAGAGTTTTCCCGATTCCCATCGACCCCAGTTTTGCTAGGGCTCCTTGATACCACACTTGGTCAAATGCTGCCTTGATGTCAAGGGCAGTCACTCTCACCTCAGTTCAGCTCTTTTGTCCATGCTTGAACCAAAGCTGTAATGAGGTCAGAGGCTAAGTGGCCCTGGAAGAACCCAAACTGGGCATCAGTGAGCAGGTTATTGAGAAGCAAGTACCGTTTGATAGCACTGTTGATGACCCCTTCCACTTCTTTACTGATGGTCAAGAGTAGACTGGTGGGGCGGTAATTAGCCCGGTTGGATTTGTCTTGCTTTATGTGTACAGGACATACCTGGGCGATTTTCCACATAGCCGGGTAGATGCCAGTGTTGTAGCTGTACTAGAACAGCTTGGCTAGGGGCACGGCAAGTTCTGGAGCACAAGTCTTCAGTACTATTGCCAGAATGTTGTCAGGGCCCATAGCCTTTGCAGTATCCAGTGCCTTCAGCCATCACATGGAGTGAATCCGATTGGCTGAAGACTGGCATCTGTGATGCTGGGGACCTCCGGAGGAGGCCGAGATGGGTCATCCACTCGGCACTACTGGCTGAAGATTGTAGCAAATATTGTGGCATTGTTCTGCTGAATTGCCGAGTGTACGGATTTCTTCTTAAACATTAAAATCGAACTAATTAGCAGAATAGTGAGAAAGGTCAAAAGCCTTGTGAAATACACACTTGTAAGTGCAACATTGCTGCAGCTATGTGAAAGGGAAGGTGACATGGATGAGTAGGACCTTGAACCTTCAGGGATTTGAGCATCCTTCATAATTTCTGGAAGCTCAGATACAAAATGGAATTTCAATTCAGTATCTGTTTTAAATGATTATTGAATTCTTAAATGCCTTACCCCAGTTTTTTCCCATCAACTCCTCCTAATTATGTATTTAAACTTTTCTCTTGCTTCTTCTTGCCTGGTCAGCTGCCTTTAAGCATGGCAAAAAAAGGTCCAGTTGAATCAAGAGTTAATGGGTGTGTGGGCCATCCAACTGCTGCTACTGTTCATCTGGTTTCACTATGCACTTCATCCATTCTCACCTGTACTCGAGGCCCTGCTGTTCCTTTCTTGCTTTTCTTGTCTCAATAGCTGCTGCCTCCAAGTGTGAAATAAAAAAGCCTTGCTGGCCGAGGGCTTGTAGAGACTTGCTGCTGCTGTCCTGGTTTCCTCTGAAGACCTCTATCATCTCCAGCTACATTGTTGTGAACATCTAGCTAGCTATTACCAAGCATTATATATGACAGCCTCGAAAAAGCATTGGGAAATCAAGTTATGCTGAAGACTTCTTTTCTCTTGTTGCTAAAGCAAAGTCGATAGTGGTAATAGAAATTTGAATTGAAGAAATATACAACTGCATTGCTGTTAGGGGATTTCAATGTTGTTAATAGAAAAATGTTGGACTACAAGCAAGCAATAAACAGAATACACAGTAATCGACTAATACTGATCAACAATAGAAGATAGGGAAAAATCCTCATCTAGGTGCACAAGTATGAGTAATAGGCAGATGAAGTAATTGGGCAAAACGGTGTCAAATGCAGTTCAATGTGGAGGTGAGAATCCAGGAAGTCACATCAAATTATTTCCAAGTGGTGAGAAACTAGGAACTGTAGAGGAGCAGAGAGCTTAGGTTGTACACAAATCACTAAATGCTAGTGGACAGGCACAAAAGAACTCATGATTTGTTAACCTTTATCAAGGAGGTTGAAATCCAAGGGGAGGGAGTTATTTTTCAGTTATATAAAGTCTTGGTGAGCTCCCATCCTACGTTTAAAGCTGCACACAGTTCCTCAGGAAGGATATGTTAATGTTAAATAGGATTGCTAAACCAATTCATCATCAGGATGATACCAAGGGTTAAACTATGAGGACAGGTTGCATAAATATGGCTTGCATTCCCTTCGGTACTGTAAACTGTTCTATAATCAAGGGTTTAGATAAAGACTGATGAAGGAAAAACTATATCCTTTGATGGAGGTTGAAAGCAAGCACAACAATCTTACAAAATAGAACGAGGCATTCAAGAGTGAAATCACCAGCAAAGTTTTACAGTCCCCGCCAGCAGGTTTACAAGGGTATCTAGTAAATATCCCTGGGTGGTCTTCCTGCCACCTATCCCCATCTTGCCTGCCCTCACCCTAATTGAGGCCCTTAAATGGCCAAATGTTGCACAATGTTCAGCACAATTCACCGCTCCTCAGATACTGAAGTAGTCCACGTCCAAATGTAGCAGGACCTAGACAATATCCAGGCTTGGGCTGACAAGTGGCAAGTAACATTCATACCACACAAGTGCCAGACAATGACCATCTCTAACAAGAGAGAAACTATTGCCCCTTGACATTCAATGACATTACCACTAACAACATCCTGGGGGTTACCATTGACCAGAAACTGAATTGGTCTAGCCATATAAATACTGTGGCTACAAGAGCAGGTCAGAGGTTAGGAATCCTGAACCAAGTAGCTCATCTCCTGAATCCCCAATGCCTATCCATCATCTACAAGGCACAAGTCAGGAGTGTGATGGAATACTCTCCACTTGCTTGGATGAGTGCCACTCAAGAAGCTTCACACCATACAGGACAAAGCAGCCCACTTGATTGGTACCCCGGCCACAAACATTCACTCCCTCCACCACCGATGGACAGTCCATGTACAAGATGCACTGCAACAACTCACCAAGACTCTTTAAGCAGCACCTTTCAAACCCACAACCACTACCATCTACAAGGACAAGGGCAGCAGATATATGGGAACACCATCTGCAAGTTGCCCTCCAAGCCAATCACCACCCTGACTTGGAAATATATCACTGTTCCTTCATTATCACTGGGTAAAAATCCTGGAACTTCCTCCCTTACGGTACTGATGGGCGTACCTACACCATGTGGTCTGCAGCGGTTCAAGGTGGCAGCTCACCACCACCTTCTCAAGGGCAATTGGGAATGGACAATAAATGCTGGCCTAGCCAGCGATACCCACATCCCGTAAATGAATTAAAAAAACCTTAAGAGCTGCTTTCCGCCTGGCTTAAATTTTGAGGCTGGCGGAAGGAAGTCAGGGAAGTCTAGCAGGAGACTCTACTCAAACCTCAGATTGGGGGTAAGGGGGGGGGGCCTCCCTCAAGGGCCCCCTTTCCTCATCCCCCTTCTCCCTATCACCCTCCAATGGATCCAGGACTTGGAATCTCAGAATTGCTCATAGTTCCAGTCGTGGCCACTGCTGGGACTACAGAGCCGCCGGTTAGTTTGAGGTGGAATGAGTGAGGATAAGTCCTGTCTCCAGCCAATTAACGCTCCTCGCCGACTCTTCAGGTGGCAGGGCTGTAAATCCTGCCCCATGAGTACTATATAATGCAAAAGGTGGTAGAAATCTAGAATTGTCTCCCCAGCTTGCTGTGGATGCTGGATGAATTCAAACGTTCACGATTGAGGTCAATATATTTTTGTTAGGTAAGGGCATCAAAGAATATGGATCACGGGCAGGTAAATAAAGTTGAGATGTAGATCAGCCATGATCTAATTGGATGATGGAACAGTTTGAGGGGCTAAAGCAATTTCCGTTGTTATGGGAGGTGTTATAAATCTAAAACAACATGGAGTCAGCCATTCAGAAAACTAAGAAATGGGGAATGATGTGTTGAAGGTTAGGACTTTAAAAGCTATCTCAGCTCTAAGCAACAAAAAAAAAACAATGTATCTGTAGTATAGTGCATATTAAATCTTCTTTGCAGGGGTATAATAAAAAGCAGCTCTTGAAGTACCTTTCTGCCTCGGCACGCCACTCTCCACTTCCCATCCAAAAAAGTACAAAGACAGAAACAGAAATCAAAAAAGGGAAGGTACAAAAACAGGAAAACAAACACCAACACACAGAGGATAGGCAGAGGCAAGTTACAGGCAACTCAGCCTGATAAAGGGTGAGCCATGGCATGGAGCTCCAGTAGTGGGAGGTTAAAAATATATTAAACTTGAGAACTTACAGGAGCAAATTCTCTGACTGACACGACTTAATAAGAACACTGATGCCACAGAAGTCAACACAATGGCATACATCACACCTCACTGACAAAGGATATAGATGAAGCCTACAGCATAGCTAAATAGAAACCAACAAATTCATAAACTCAAGAAAATCTAGTCAATTAATGGAGCAACCAACAACGTTACAGCAGGCTAAATGATCATATATTCATAGAGCAGTAAAGCTCAATAAATTAAAAGTGTCAAGCACCTCTGTAATCAATATTGGAACAACCCCAGCTGGACATCAGGCAGCCAGGTATACAAATGGGGCAGCTGGAAACCCCTTAAGAGGAAAACAATGCATATTAGGTTTCGAACACTAATCAACTACAAAGAAAACACAAAAGTCTGGGGTTGTGGAGGCACTGACTGCTAATTAGTGTGTTCATAAATTAACTCCATTGTATCTAATCTACAACCAATAGGCAATTTCTGTTTACATGAAATTTACAGATTTTTATAAGCACTATGTACATATAAAGATACTTTAAAAAATGTCAAACGTTGGCATATAGACCATAAATCAAAAGTGTGACACGAGAAGTTAAGGTTTGTGGATAAAGTACAAACCAATGCATGATTTTTAATACACTGAGGTGTCAGCTTTGAGGACACTAAACTGTCAGAATTGCCATGTTTTAGATGAGATAATAAGCTTTCTGCCCTCTTAATGCCAGGGGAACATTTATATGCACAAAGAGAAGGCTATCCTGGTATCTTGGTCAACATCAAACTCTCAACTAACTTTACTATAAAAGATAGAATTTTTAAAATTAATTTGCTGGATGTGGATGGCACTGGCTAGACCAACATTTATTTCCCATCCCTAATTGCCCTTGTGAAGGTGATGGGAGCTGCCTTCTTGAACTGTAGTGTAGGTACACCAACAGTACTGTTAGTGAGGGAGTTCCAGGATTTTGACCCAGTGAGTGAAGGAATGGCAATATATTTCCAAGCCAGGATGCTGAGTGGCTTGGGGGAGGAACTTCCTGGTGGTGGTGTTCCCAAGTATGTGCTGCTCTTATCCTTCTAGATGGTAGCAGTCTAGTTGCACAGATTAGTTGCTCTGCTTCTGCACATTATAACAGCAATAATAAAGCAATTCACTTACTTTGGGACAGCCTGCAGCTAGGAAAGTTACTACTATAAATGCAAATGTTTTTCTGACAGTTGATCTCTGTGGTATGGACATGGCAAATCAGAGATTGTGATCTTGGTCTTGACTACCTCATCTGTCTTCCAGTTGTTAATTTCTCTTTCTCGAGTTTTCCTTTCTCTTTTTATTTTCTTTTAGTTCTGTCTCTGTCTGCTGTTTCTCATTTTCTTTTGTGGGATGGCATGACATTGTGGTGGGGAAAGAAGCCACCTAAAGGCCACCTTTGATGTATTTTTGGCAGTGGGCAAGAAGTCCTTTCAACACCAACTTGTTTCCCACCTCCCCTCCCACATTGATTTCCCTCAAAACGGCTTTGCTCGCTTTCAAAATCTGACATAAAAAAAATAGATTTCAGTGAGAAAAGGCACCATCTGCTGTTAGGTAGAATAAGGTCATCAACCTGAAATATTAACTCTTTCTCTTTCTACAGGTGATACCTGACCTGAGTATTTCCAAATTTTCTGTTTTATGTTAAATTTTACATAAAACATTTGTTACACAACACTAAGTAATGTGTACCGTTCTGGTCTCCATATTTAAAAAAAGGGGTATTGGAGAGAGTCCAAAAGATACCAGTGAGAGGTTATACCCATCAGAAAAGTTTGAACAGGCTGGAAAAGTGAGCTCTAGAAAAGTGAAAGGTTGCCCAATAGACATTAAAACTATAAGGAGATTCAAGAGGGTAAACATAGAGATGAAGTTTCTACTCATGGGTAGTCCAAAATTAGGGGTCATAAGAATAAGTCATTAATAAATCCAATTAGGAATTCAGGAGAAAGTTCTTTATTAAAAGTGTGACTAGAATATGGAAACTGAGATCACATGGATGATTGAGATGAATAACATAGATGCATTTAAGGGGAAGCTAGGAAAACATAATAGAAGGATTTGCTGTTAGGGATACATGTAGTAAGAGTGTAAGGAGGCTCATGTGGAGGATAAACACCAGCATTAGCCAATTGGACCAAATGGCCTTTTTCAGTGCTGCATTTCTTTATAATTCTATGCACAGTTATGTAACTTGGTAGTTACACAAAGGTATAAGAAAATTAAGATTCTCCATAAATAAATTAAAAACAATGTCTATACTTCACACTGTAAATACAACATGCCTTTACATAATCATCTGATGCTCGGCGATGGGTTCTGTGCCTATTCATTGGCAAATAAGTCCATGACTGCGTTTGCACCCCACGATCAACATAGTTCTGAAAAATAAATGTTTAGAGCAAAGCACTTATTTTTGGGTGGAGTGTAAAGACAAAAAAAAGTTGCTCGTATTGAAGTAAAACAAGTATAAACAAATATTGATTCCATCAAAGAGCATCTGATCCTTCCTTGATGAGTCAGCAGCTGTTGTCTTATTTTTGTAGAGAATGGATAATACTGAACAAAAACAATCCTAGCAACCAGGAAGAATGATGAATTGCTTGTTTTAAGAGGCACTTTCCTCTTGGGACACGTCACTTGCGTTTCCAGACCAGCTTAGTAGAAGGTACAAACAAGTTTTTTTCACTGAAACATACAGCACAAGAGGTGGTTACTCAGGCCATTATGCCTATGCCAGCTCTTTGTTATCCAATTAGTCTCACTCCCCTCTTTCCCCATAGCTCTACAAATGTTTATTTAAAGTATATATTCAATTCTACTTGAAGGCTTCTTTTCAACTGGTTTCAACCACTTTCAGGCAGTACATTCCAGATCATGTTGCTTAAAATCATGTGGTTTGCTCTGCTTTGTAAATAGGGGCATGAAACAAAAAAATGCAAGTTATGCTAAACATTTACTTTTTAAACTTTTAAAAAGTTTTGGTTAGTGTTGCATGTAATTACAGGAACTATACGTTAGCGAGGATGTCAAGGCCTTGGACAGGGTACAAATTTTACCAGGATGACAGCAGGGATAGGGACTTCAGGTAACTGGAGAAAGCTGGGGTTGGTCTCTTTCAGAGGAGAAAAGCTTAAGGCAAGACCCAGTTAAAAGATTCAAGTGGGGTTTCTTCCAACTTTTTCTGTTTCCTCTGGCAAGTGGATCAGTAACCAGAGCTCATTTTAAAAGTGTTGGCAAAAAGAACTAGAATCAGGAAAATTATTTCAGTTTTATTACTACCTAGAACACACCACCTGAAAGGAAGGTGGAAGTAGATGCCACAGGAACTTTCAAAATGCAAGTGGACATGTACTTGAAGACTAATATACGAGGTATAGGGGAAAAGCTGGGATATCGGACTGAAATTGACAACTCTTTCATAAAGGTTAGCACAGGCAGGTGGGGCTGAATGGCTTCCTTCTGTGCTATAAGATTCTATCATTCTTTCATTGCAAAACTCTCCTCCACTCCCTTCTAGTTCTTTTGTCAATTACCTTAAACCTGTATCCTCTGGTTACAGACTCTCCTCCCAGTGGAAACCCTTTTTCCTTATTTACTCTACCAAAACCCTTCATGATTTTGAATGTCTATTAAGTGTCCCCTTAGCATTCTCTTTAAAGGAGAGCAATCCCAAATTCTCTGCTTTTTCTACATAACTGAAGTTTCTCATACTTAATACATTTATATGTAATCTCTTCTCTGCACCCTCTCCAAAGTCTTGCTTCCTTCCTAAAATGGAACAATCAGAGATGAAAACAATATCCTCAACCAATAAGTTATGAAGATTTACACCATAACTTCCTTGCTTTACTTTTGTACTTGTGACTTTGAGCCCCAGATCCAGAATGCTCTAACAGCCTTCTCAACTTGCCCAGTCACTTTCAAATATTTGTCAAGTCTCTCTGTCCCTGCACCCTACAGTTTGATTTATATCACCCCTCTATTCATTCCAGATTGCATCACTTCACACTAATCATGTTAAATCCCATATCCCCGCTTTTTGTCCAAGACCCTTTAAGTTAATCATCCTGGAGTACCTTTCCAACTCCAAATTCTTTACAGAATCAACTTCCACTACCTTGGTATTCCAGAACTCTAGAACTTTTGCCAATGATTTTAAATTGATGACCTCTGGTTATTGACCCACTCACCTTTCGCCATGTATTCCATCAAAACCCCCAATCATCTTGCAAACTTATCATACTACCTCTTAACCATCTCTGCTTCAAGGAGAATAGTTCTCATGAAGTTCTCTATTCCTGATACTGTCCTCTGTAGCCTTTAAAGCTTTTCACATCTTTCCTCAAGTATGGTATCCAGAATTGGCCATCATACTCTAGCTGAGGCTTAATGAGAGGCTTATAAAGTCTGAGCATGAACTCTCTGCTTTTATATTCTATTGCTCTATTTATAAACCCAAGTAACCGCTGTTTTCTTTAAATATCTTATCAACCTGCCCTGCCACCTTTAAGACTTTGAATATATGGACACCAAGGTGCTTCTGTCCATCTACATTCTTCAAAATCATGCTATTTTAGTGTACTAGTCTTCCCAAGGTGCATCATTTCACACTCTGCACTGAACTCCATCTGCCATGCTTCTACCATTTCACCATCTTATGGCAACTTAAGTCTACAACCATCCATTAATATCTATTACATTGCCGAGTGTTGTATCATCTACAAAATAATACTGATCCCAAATCAGACTCTAGGTCCTTTATCAAATTAAAGAGTAATGGGCTCAAAACTGACCCTGGGGATCATCATTGCAAACCACCTCCAGTTTGAAAAAACATCCATCCATCCACACTCCTTGCTTCCTTTCACCAAGCCAATTCAATAGCCAAGATAAAAGCAAAATACTGCAGGTGCTGGAAATCTGAAACAAAACAGAAAATGCTGGAAAAACTCAACAGGTCTAACAGCATCTGTGGAGAGATCTGTTATCCAGCTTCACCTGCTCCACCACCACCCCCCCCACCTTAAACAGTATAAATTTCATCATTTTTACTTCTCTTTAGCTCTGAAGGAGAGTCATATGGACTCGAAACATTAACTCTGTTTTTCTCTCCACAGATGTTGTAAGACCTGCTGAGTTTTTCCACCATTTTCTGTTTTTGTTTCAATATCCACACCACAACTTCCATCTTCATTACAAGTCTGTTTGACATTTGGCCAAAAGTCGAATGTACATCTACCACACCACCTTAAGTCAACCTCTTCTGCTACCTTTAAAAGATTTAATCATTAGTCAGATGTGATTTAGCTTTAACAAAGCAATGTTGGCTCTCCACGCCTTTCCAAACAAAATAAATTTTGTAAAACAAAAACAAAATTACCTGGAAAAACTCAGCAGGTCTGGCAGCATCGGTGGAGAAGAAAAGAGTTGACGTTTCGAGTCCTCATGACCCTTCGACAGGGGTTGAAATATAAGCTGGTTTAAGATGGTGGTGGGTGGGGTGGGTGTTGGGAGAGAAGTGGAGGGGGGTGGTGTGGTTGTATGCAAAAGCAGTGATAGAAGCAGATCATCAAAAGATGTCACAGACGGCAGAACAAAAGAACACATAGGTGTCAAATTTGGTGATATTATCTAAACGAATGTGCAAATTAAGAATGGATGGTAGGGCACTCAAGGTATCGCTCTAGTGGGGGTGGGGGGAGCATAAAAGATTTAAAAATATATTTAAAAATAATGGAAATAGGAGGGAAAAAGAAAAATCTATATAATATATTGGAAAAAAAAAAGGAAGGGGGAAGAAACAGAGGGGGGAGGGGGTGGGGATGGAGGAGGGAGGTCAAGACCTAAAGTTGTTGAATTCAATATTCAGTCTGGAAGGTTGTAAAGTGCCTAGTCGGAAGATGAGGTGTTGTTCCTCCAGTTTGCGTTGGGCTTCACTGGAACAATGCAGCAAGCCAAGGACAGACATGTGGGCAAGAGAGCAGGGTGGAGTGTTGAAATGGCAAGTGACAGGGAGGTTTGGGTCATTCTTGCGGACAGACCGCAGGTGTTCTGCAAAGCGGTTGCCCAGTTTACGTTTGGTCTCGCCAATGTAGAGGAGACCGCATTGGGAGCAACGAATGCAGCAGACTAAGTTGGGGGAAATGCAAGTGAAATGTTGCTTCACTTGAAAGGAGTGTTTGGGCCCTTGGACAGTGAGGAGAGAGTAAGTGAAGGGGCAGGTGTTGCATCTTTTGAGTGGGCATGGGGTGGTGCCATAGGTGGGGGTTGGGGAGTAGGGAGTGATGGAGGAGTGGACCAGGGTGTCCCGGAGGGAACGATCCCTACGGAAGTGGGGGTGAAGGGAAGATGTGTTTGGTAGTGGCATCATGCTGGAGTTGGTAGTGGCATCATGCTGGAGTTGGCGGAAATGGCGGAGGATGATCCTTTGAATGCGGAGGCTGGTGGGGTGATAAGTGAGGACAAGGGGGACCCTATCATGTTTCTGGGAGGGAGGAGAAGGCGTGAGGGCGGATGCGCGGGAGATGTGCCGGACACGGTTGAGAGCCCTGTCAATGACCGTGGGTGGAAAACCTCAGTTAAGGAAGAAGGAGGACATGTCAGAGGAATTGTTTTTGAAGGTAGCATCATCGGAACAGATGCGACGGAGGTGAAGGAACTGAGAGAATGGGATGAAGTCCTTACAGGAAGCGGGGTGTGAGGAGCTGGAGTCAAGGTAGATGTGGGAGTCGGTAGACTTGTAATGGATATTGGTGGACAGTCTATCACCAGAGATTGAGAAAGCGAGGTCAAGGAAGGGAAGGGAAGTGTCAGAGATGGACCATGTGAAAATGATGGAGGGGTGGAAATTGGAAGCAAAATTAATAAATTTTTCCAAGTCCCGACGAGAGCACGAAGCAGCACCGAAGTAATCATCGATGTACCGGAGAAAGAGTTGTGGAAGGGGGCCGGAGTAGGACTGCAACAAGGAATGTTCCACATACCCCATAAAGAGACAGGCATAGCTGGGGCCCATGCGGGTACCCATAGCCACACCTTTTATTTGGAGGAAGTGAGAGGAGTTGAAGGAGAAATTGTTCAGTGTGAGAACAAGTTCAGCCAGACGGAGGAGAGTAGTGGTGGATGGGGATTGTTCGGGCCTCTGTTCGAGGAAGCAGCTAAGGGCCCTCAGACCATCCTGGTGGGGGATGGAGGTGTAGAGGGATTGGACGTCCATGGTGAAGAGGAAATGGTTGGGGCCAGGGAACTGGAAATTGTTGATGTGACGTAATGTGTCAGAGGAATCACAGATGTAGGTGGGAAGGGACTGGACAAGGGGAGAGAGAAGGGAGTCAAGATAACGAGAGATGAGTTCTGTGGGGCAGGAGCAAGCTGAGATGATCGGTCTACCGGGGCAGTTCTGTTTGTGGATTTTGGGTAGGAGATAGAAGCGGGCCGTCCGAGGTTGTGTGACTATCAGGTTGGAAGCTGTGGGAGGAAGATCCCCAGAGGAGGTGAGGTCAGTGACAGTCCTGGAAACAATGGCTTGATGTTCAGTAGTGGGGTCATGGTCCAGGGAGAGGTAGGAGGAAGTGTCTGCGAGTTGACGCTCAGCCTCCGCGAGGTAGAGGTCAGTGCGCCAGACAACAACAGCACCACCCTTGTCAGCGGGTTTGATGACAATGTCAGGGTTGGACCTAAGAGAATGGAGTGCAGTAAGTTCAGCGAGAGAGAGAGAGATTAGAATGGGTGAGAGGAGCAGAGAAATTGAGACGACTAATGTCGCGTCGACAGTTCTCAATGAAAAGATCAAGAGAAGGTAAGAATCCAGAGGGAGGGGTCCAGGTGGAGGGAGAATATTGGAGGTGGATGAAAGGATCAGTTGAACGGGGAGAGGACTCCTGCCCAAAGAAGTGAGCCCGGAGACGAAGACGGCGGAAGAAGAGTTCAGCATCGTGCCGAGCCCGAAATTCATTAAGGTGAGGGCGTAGGGGTATGAAACTAAGTCCTTTGCTGAGCACTGAACGTTCAGCACCGGAGAGGGGAAGGTCAGGGGGTATAGTGAATACACGGCTGGGGCTGGGATTGGAAGATGGGGTGGGGACGGAGGGACAGGCAGGGGTGGAGGGTCCTAGATGGGTGTTGGTGTCGATGAGTTGTTGGAGCTTGCGTTCCTTAGCACTTGAGAGAAAGAGAAAAAGTTTCTTGTTGAGGCTTCGGACAAGCCGAAGAATAAAATGAAACTGGGGGCACGCGCAGCTTTGAAAAAGGGTACGGCAGTGCTGCTGGAGGGAGAGGTCGAGTGTGTTCATATGGCGGCGCATGGCACTGAGTGTGGATTTCAGAATGTGACAGGAACAGCCGTCCGAGAAACGTTTTATGTCCCGGAAATACCTGTCATCCTGGGTGGGTTCGAAACATGAGGGGTGGAATTTTAGTTGAAATCCACGTGGGGTAATTCGGAGACGGAGACAGTCACTGAGGAAGGAGATATGGCTGTGAAAGCGGGTTTTAGTAAACACCTTGTCAAGCACCAGGAGAGAAATGGAAAGCAATAAAGGTGAACAAGGCAAAAGGGAGATACGGAAATCTTGTCACAGAGACGAACAGAACTTCTTCAAGGAGGTAGGCATTTCTTGAAGAGCAGTGGCAGTCAATTAAACACAGAGATAAAAAACAAAAAACTGCGGATGCTGGAAATCCAAAACAAAAACAAAATTACCTGGAAAAACTAAATTTTGTTCCTGATAATGGTTTCCCAATAATTTCCCCAACCACTGATGTTAGGCTGACTGGTTCTCAGTTTCCTGGGTTATCCCACTCCCGTTCCCTTAGTGTTATAGCATTAGCAACTCTCCAGTCATAGAATCATATAATGTACAGCCTATAAGGTGGCCATTCGACCCACTGTGTTCATACCAGCTCTCTGTAAGAACAACCCAATTAGTCCAACTCTCCCACTCCTTCCCCATAAGGCTGCGCTCTCTCTCTTTAAGCACTTATCTAATTCCCTTCTGAAAGCCTCAACTGAATCTACTTCCACCACACTCCGTGCATTCCTAACCACTCACTGCACAAAGTGCTCTCCTCATATCCCCTACTGTTCTTTTGCCAAGCATCTTCGTCCTCTGGTTCTCAAACCTTCCAACCCTAACGATTTGAGCACCTCTATCAAATCTGCTCTCAACCTTCTCTAAAAGGAGAATAGCTCCAGCTTCTCTGATCTTCCCACATAATTGAACTTCTACATCTCTGGAATCATTCTTGCAAACCTTGCCTGCACACTGTCTAAAGCCTTCACATATTTCTTAAAATACAATGCCCAGAGTTGGACCCAATACTCTGGCTGAAGCCAAACCAATGTTTTGTAAAGGGTCATGACTTCCTGGTATGCTCCGATATATAAAGTCCAAAATCCTGTATGCCTTTTTAATCTCTTTCTAGATCTGTCCTGCCACCTTCAACGATTTGTACATGTTGACCACTAAGTTCTGTTCCTGCACTCCTTCAGAATTGTACTGTTTAGATTGGTCCTCCAGCACTAATGCTGAGGATTGAAAAAGCCTCAGCTATCCCCACCTTTACTTTTATCCCCAACCTTCAGGAATGTTAATCCTTTTCATATATTTTCTCCAATATTAGCATGTCCATAATTTCCCTCTCCTTTTATCACAATGTTCATACCATCCACTCACTTTGTGACAAAGATGCAAAGGAGTCAATTCAAACTTCAGCCATGACTTCTACCTCTACATGAAGATCGCCCTTTGGGTCCTTATTAGACCCAACTTTTTCTCTAATATTTTACAGTTTATGTTTAGAAAATGTTTTAGGGTTTGATTTAATGTTGCCTGTTAATCTTCTGTCATAAGCTCTCATTGTCTCCTGCATTAGCTTTTTTTAATTCCCTCCTGTGCTTTCCATAACCTTCCTGGTTATGAGTGTAATTGTTTTCTTTATATGTTAGTAAAATACATTCCCCTCGTGCGGATGCACTAAATTTTTTTTTTATCCACTCTATGCACCTAATTTCCTTCCAGTTCTCCACTGCACTATTCTGCTCAATTCTCTACTGTATTATGAGCCTAATATTTATTTCAAACCTTTTTTGGTTTCATTGTAATCCTACTTTTTGTAGTCATAAAGAACACTCTAATTTTGGATACCTTTCGCCCTTTATAATGTGTCTGGTTTGTTTGTGAGTTATGCCCTCCTTGAAAGCCTCCATTTATTTTTTTTACCTGACAACCTTGGTTTCTATTCCATCTGGGCCAGATCCCCTTTCAAATTACTGAAATTAACTTTGTTCCTCATCTTTTTTCTATCAGTACTCTAAACCTAATGATATTGTGATCACAGTTTCCCAAATGCTCTTTCACTAAAAGAAGTTCCACTTGCCCCACTTCATTGTCCAGAATCAGATCTGGCACTGCTTCCTACCTTACTAGGTTGGAAATGCACTTATCAAGAAAGTTCTCCTGTCCCTCATGCAGGTTAAGATTGGACTATCTCAAGAAATCCATCACACTGAACTTAAGAGGGGTCCCCAAGAATAGAAGGTAAACAATTCCTTTTGTTGTCACCACCCAAGCTGTAAACATAAGTATAACATTCATTGAATGCTTGGCAGCGGGTCTCAAACCCAAAGTCCCACTAAGATTGATGGGCATTCTGCAAAAGGATCTCTCCATTCATCACCAACTTTCATAACTCATTTAACTCCTTTCCTGAGAAAATCAATTGCTTGCTGATCATCTTATAAAAGGTTGACTTAGCCTTTTGCCAGTGCACCTGTCCATAGAGTCTTGAAAAAAAAAACTTAAAACTCATCATTGGCTACTGCTGGTCAGTCTACGGCATTCTGCATTCTTAGCTAAGGGCTATGATCTAGCAATAGATTTTCTTGATGAGGTGCCATACAAACATTTCTTTGATTACAACCTGGATAAGTGCTAGATAGATGACCAGTGAAAATGTTTGATCAGAAATATAGGCTGCTGTAGTAATGCCAAAGAAATTTTCCACACTTGTCAGTGCCAGGCCACCAGGGCCAATATCAGTTTAGAGATGAGCTAATATTGGACAGTAACTGTAAGGCCTTCAAATCCCATCACCTGTTCTGTGACCATACCACTTCCGATAGAATGGGTCTCAGGTGATGCAGAATTCTGTACCAAGATTGGACAACACAAAGTCTTGGGGCTAAAATGAGTCTTACTGAACTGAATCCAGTGGTTTCCCTGTGTCAGGGTGAATCAAATATAGGCAACTTCAAAATTGTTACACCACAGGAGGTCATTCAGCCCATCGTGTCTGCACCAGCACTTTGACTGAGCGATTCATCTAATGCCATTCCTCCACCTTCTCCCCATAACCCTGTACATTTTTCCTTTCCAGGTAACAATCTATTTTCCTTTCGAACATCTTGATTGAACCTGCTTTCACCACTCTCGGACAATGCAATCCAGACTTCAACCGTGCAGGAGTGGGAACAGTTTTTCCTTATCCACTCTGCCCAGATCCCACAATTTTGAATATCATCAAATCTCCTCTCAGCCATCTCTTCAAGGCAAACAGTCCAAACTTTTCAATTTATCATCATAACTGAAGTTCCCTGGAATCATTTCCTGAATCTATTCTGCTGTCTCTCCAATGCCTCACATCCTAAAGCGTGGCACTCAGAACTGGATTGCAATGCTTCAAGCTAGGCTGAACTAGTGTGTTATACAAGTTCAACATAACCTCCTTGCTTTTGTACTCAATGCCCCTATTAATAAAGCCTAATGTACTGTATGCTTTATTGACTGCTCCCTCAACCTGTCCTGCCACTTTCAATGATCTATTCACACATACACCCTAATCCCTCAGCTTCCGCAATCCCTTCAGAGTTTTATCCTTTATTTTATACTGTCTCTCCATGTTTTTCCTCGCAAAAAAAATCATTTCACACTTCTCAACATTGAACTTCATCTGCTGCCTTTCCACCCATTTCACCAACTTGTTTATGTCCTTTTGAAGTTCTACACTATCCTCATCACAGTTCAAAACGCTTCCAAATCTTGAATTATCTGCAAATTTTGAAATTATGCGCTGTACACCAAAATCTAGGTCATTAATGTATATCATGAAAAGCAAAGATCCCAACACTGACACCTGGGAAACTCCACTACAAACCTTCCTCCAGCCCAAAAAAACATCCATTAACCACTACTCTCTTTTCTGTCACTCAGCCAATTTCGTATCCATGTTGCTACCTTCCATTTTACTCCATGAGCTATAACTTGGCTCACAATCTGTTATGGGCACTGTATTAAACACCTTTTGGAAGTCAATGTGCACAATATCAACAGCATTGCCCTCATCAATCCTGTTACCTCTTGCAAGTTAGTTAAATATGATTTTCCCTTAAATCTCTGCTAGCTTTCTTTAATTAACCCACATTTGTCCATGAGGCTATTAATTTTGTCTCGAATTAGTGCTTCTAAAAAGTTTCCCCACCACCAAAGTTAAACTTACTGACCTGTAGTTCCTGGGCTTTTCCTTATATCCTTTTTATTGAACAAGGGTATAAATGCAATTCTCCAGTCCTCTGGCACCAGCTGAGTATAAGGAAGACTAGAAAATTGCCAGTGCTTCTGCAATTTCCACTCGCACTTCACTCAGTGTCCTTGCATGTATCTCATCCAGTCCTGGTGCCTTATCAACTTTAAGTACAGACAGCCTAATACTACTTCATCAATTTTAAATTCTTCTAGTGTATTAATTACCTCTTCTTTCATTTGGCCTAGGCAGCATCTTCCTTTGTTAAAACAGATGCCTTAGCTATTCCCCCTGCCTCCATGTGCAAATCACATTTATTTTTATTCTTTCAAGGGTGTGGCTGGTCCATAATTTATAGCCCATCCCTAATTGCTCTTGAGGTGGTGGTAAGCCATGTTCTTGAACTATTATAGTCCATGTGGTGCAGGTACACACACAGTGATGTTGGGAAGGGAATTCCAGGATTTTGACCCAGTGACAATCAAGGAACAATGACATAAATCCAAGTCAGGATGGTGTGGCTTGAAGTGGAAATAGCAGGTGGCGGTGGTCCCATGCATTTGTTGCACTTGTCCTTCTAGATGGTAGAGGTTGCAGCTTTGGAAAGTGCTGTCTAAGGAGCCTTGGCGAGTTGCAAAAGTGCACCTTGCAGATGGTACACACTGCTGCCACTCTGCATCGGTGGTGGACGGAATGAATGTTGAAGGTGGTGGATGGGGTGCTTATCAAGTGGGTTGCTTTGTCCTGGATGGTGTCAAACTTCTTGAGAGTTGGTGAAGCTGCACTCATCCAGGCAAATGCAGAGTATTCAATCACAGTCCTGATTTGTACCATGCATATAGTTGGCAGGCTCTGGGAAGTCAGGAGGTGAATTACTCACTGTAGAACTCCAAGCCTCTGGCTATAAGAGGTCACAGTATCTACATAGCTAATCCAGTTCAATTTCTGATCATGAAATTCTGTACCCCTTTCTGGTCCCTAATCTTTTCATTATTTATATTTCTGAAAAAACTATATTTCTGAAGATTATCTTTTATGTTAACTGCCAATCTTTTTTCATACTTTCTCTTTGCTTCTTCACTTCCCCTCAGCACCATCTATTTTCAGCCTGGTATTATCCACCTCATTTGTCACAGCATACTTTTTCTTCTTTATGATGATCCTGAACCAGATCCCCAAATGTTTGGTACAATCTGATTAGGGACCAGTAATTTTTCGTTTAAAGTAGACAAAGTTTGAGATTCAAGACACTTGCGAAGAGAATAAAGCCACAAACTTCCAAAGGCTTTGAACAAAAACTTTACTATACAAGGTCAAAGATAAAACAATTTACATTTTCTGTCATCAAATTCAGAGTTAATATGAGATACGTGTGAATTTACAGGCAAACGTGGTTGAACACACCACATTGCACAATAAATGACAGGTGTGACCAAGATGGATTCCAAGGATTACTCAACAACCCACGCATGTCAGTAAACACTTGAGTCAACAGATTGCACTGAAATGCTGTCTCTCTCACGAGGGATTCCAGTCTTCATTTTTACATATCTTTCCTTGGAATTCTCTCCAAAAGTCATTCCAACCCTGTTGACTCACCTCACAGCGTTTCAATCCAGCCTCCTGAGGCTCCATTTCTCTGGATTCAAGTCTGCACTTCACCAAGCACAACTTCAACTCTTCTGCTGTGCCAAGCAGAATACTACTTATTCAGAGGGTTACCGTTACCCCAAAGGCCTGTAGCATGGAATCGCCAACCTTCTTCTGCCTTCTTCGATCTTCAGGGGTTCTCTTGAGCGCTCAGAGTCTGTCAACCACAGCTCTTTTTCGGCTTGGAGCCTCCCTCTGCTCCTCTCTCTAACTGGAGCCTCAATTTGTCTCTTCTCCAACTAGGACTCTTCTTTTGGGACTTTTCCGTGCCCGGCACTCCTCTCTTATTATGGTCAGTTGGGTCCTTGGCCTGGTTGTCACACCATTTCTTTTTCTTTCCTTCAGGCAGGCGCATTGCTGTCAGGATGGCAGAGCCCTTTAATTGCTGGAGGAGCAACAACTCAGAACAGAGCATATGAGGCTAGACATGCTGCACACCACACATGCGCTGAAACTCTCTGCCTGTTGGTATCATAATCCTCGGCCTCCACACGACAATAAGTTCAGATTTCTTGACATCTTCATCTTAATCCCTATCTCTTTTGTCATTCACGGAGCTCTGGATACGTTTACCCTATCTTCCTCTAAGGAATAAACGTTGACCATGCCCAAACTCTCTTCTTTGAAGGTAGCCTATTGTTCAACTACTGTTTTTGCTGCCAACCATTCATCTCAATTTATTTTGGCCCAGATCCATTCTGACCCCTTTGAAGTTTGCTTTCCATCAGTTAATTATTCCTACTCTAGATTGCTCTGTCTTTTTCCATAGCCAACCTAAACCTTATTATATGATGATCACTGTCCCTAAATGTTCTCCTACTGATATTTGACCTACCTGGCGCATCTTATTCCTAAGAACCAGATCCAGCAATGACTCCCCTTGCTGGACTGGAAACCTACTGATGTAGAAAATTTTCATAAACACTATCTTGGAACTCTTGTCCCTCTCTGCCCTTTACACAACTAATTTTCCAAATATAAACTGGGATAGTAAAGTCCCCCATTATAACTCCTTTGTAAATTTTTACACCTCTAATTTCTTTGCAAATTTGTTTCTCTATATCCTTGTCACTAGAATGTGGCTTATATACTACACTGAGCAATGAAATTGTGCCTTTTTTGTTCCTTAGCTCTAGCCAAATAGATTGTGTCTTTGACCCCTCTGGGGCAGTCTCTCTCCAGCACTGAAATGCCCTCCATAACCAATGCCACCACCCCTCCTCCTTTTCTTCCTTTCCTATCTTTCCTGAACACCTTATGTCCAGAAATATTTAACAACTAATCCTGCACTTATTTGAGACAGGTCTGAAATATCCACATCATATTTTCACATGTCAATCTGTGCCTATAACTCACCATTCTTACTAACCACACTCCATGCATTCACATACATGCACATTAACCTTGATTTAGATTTTATTTTCTCCCTTACTCTTACTCCCCCAGTATGTGCACCTTGGTATTCCTCTGATAATTCTTCCTGGTTCCTCTACCCTTGCCAAATTTGTTTAAATGCTCCCTTACTAACTTTTTCATCCTTACTTGCAGCACTTGCATAATGTTAAAGGCCACTTTTGCTGCCAATGCCGTGCACGCGCAGTTGCCATGGGAATATGCAGCAGGGGGCAATGTGCAACATGAACCCAGCTTACTTACTTTCAAGGGCTATGTACCATGCATCAAAATAAAGTGGCTGCTGGTACTTTGCAAAATCATATTTTGTTCTGCATCTTATTAATTCATTGATCTTTCTTAAACTGAAGAAATTTGAGAACTTGACAGAATATGCAGATGTTTTAAGGCAGGACTCTTCGCTAAACCCACTTGAATTAGTGAGCTCAGTACAACATTACAGCCGTTTTCTTTCCTGTCTTGACTGAAACTTTTCAGATCACTGAATATCTAGCAACACGTGTTCACAGTGCTCGTAAATGACAAGACGACAGAAATCACTAAAGTGAGCTACATATTAGGAACAGGAGTAGCCCATTCAACCCATTGAGCCTGCTCTACCATTTGATTAGACCATGGTTGATCATCTACCTCAATGCCACTTTCCCACACTCTCTAATGTCATTAGCCTCCAGAAATCCATCAATTTTTGTCTTGAACTTGCTCAATGATTGAGCTCCACAGCCCTCTGGGGTAGAGAATTCCAAAGAATCACCAGTCTGAGTGAAGAAATTCCTCCTCACCTCAGTCTTAAATGGTTTACCCCTTATCATGAGGTTATGTCTCCTGGTTTTAAACTCATCAGCCAGGGGAAACATCTTATCTACATCCAACCTGTCATGCCCCTTAAGAATTTTCTAAGTTTCAATGAGGTCACGCCTCATTCTTTGAAACTCTAGGGAATACAGACCTCAATCTCTCCTCATAAGACAACCCCACCATCCCAGGCATTAATCTAGTGAACCTCCGTTGCACTCCTTCTACAAGTATAACCGTCCTTAGATAAGGGTATCAAATCCGTGCATAATCCTCCAGGTGAGGTCTCACCAAGGCTCTATACAACTTTACGCCTGTACTCAAATCCCCTTGTGATGAAGGCCAACATGCCATTTGCCTTCTTAATTGCACCTGCACGCTAGCTTTTAGTGACTCACGAACAAGGACACCCCGGTCCTTTTAGACATCAATGCTTTCCAATCTCTTTTCATTTAAGAAATACTCTGCCTTCCTGTCTTTTCTACCAAAGTGAATAACTTCACACTTATTCACATTATATTCCATCTACCATGTTCTCGCCCGTTCACTTAGCCTGTCCAAGTCCTCTTGAAGCTCCCCTGCATCCTCTACTTACATTTCCACTCAGTTTGGTGTCATCAGCAAGTTTGAAAATATTACAATTTGTCCCCACATCCAAATCATTTATATAGATTGTGAACAGCTGTGGACCTAACTTGGATCCTTGCGACATCCCACTAGTAATAGCCTACCATCCTGAGAATGATCTGTTTATTCCTACTCTGCTTTCTGCCTGCTAACCAATTCTCAATCCATACTAGTATATTTATTTACTAACTTCCTATGTGGGACCTCAGCAAAAACCTTTTGAAAATCCAAATACACAACATCCATTGGTGCTCCTTTATTTATGCTACAAGTAACATCCTCAAAAAACTCCCAAGTTTGTCAAACAGGATTTCCCTTTCATAAATCACACTGACTCTGCCCAATTTTACTATTCTTTTCTACACGTTCAGTTATCACATCCTTTGTAATAGTTTCTAACATTTTCCCTACAGCGGACATCAAATTAACAGGTCTGTAATTCTCCATTCGCCCTCTTTCTGCCTCCTGAAATAGCAGAGCCAATTTCTAGTCCACAGGAACCTTTCCAGAATCTATAGAATTTTGAAAGATAACCACTAATGCATCCACTATCTCTCTAGGTACCTCCTTTAACACTCTAGGATGAAGCTCATCTGGTCAAGGGGATTTATCAATCTTCAACCCAGTTAATTTTTTGGGTACTGTCTAATTTTTTAGTTCCTCAGTTTCACAAGTCCCTTGATCGCCAAGAATTTTTGGGAGATTGTCTGCGTCTTCTTCCATAGACAGGCGCAAATTAACTCTTTAGTTTCTCCGCCAATTCTCCTGTTCCCACCTGTAATGGGCCCACATTTGTCATAGCTAATCCTTTCCTTTGTACATGCCTAAAGCAGCTTTTACAATCTGCGTTCCTTGTTAGTTGGCATTCATATTTTCTTTTCACTTTCTTAATCAGTTTCTTGGTCCTCCTTTGCTGGGCTCTAAATTGCTCTCAATCCTCAGGCTTGACACTTTCTCTGGCATCCTTAGAAACCACTTCCTTTGATCTGATCTAATGCAATCTTAGACTTCTTCCATTAACCATGGTTGATTTACCTTACCCTTTGAGTGTCTGTGCCTTAGAGGAACGTATGTCTGCTGCAAACCACATAGTATTTCTTTAAATACTGGCCATTGCTCATCTACCATGAAATCTTTCAGTGCATTTTCCCAATCCACCATAGCCAACTTGTCCTTCATATCGTCATAATTTCCTTTCTTCAGAATTAAGACCTTAGCTTCAGAATGACCTATATCACATTCAAACTTACCACAAAATTCCATCATATTATGGTCACTATTTCCCAAAAGCTCCTTTACACCAAGATTAATTAGCCCTTTCTCATTGCACAACACTATATTCAAAATAGCCCAATCCCTAGTTGGCTTCTCAACATACTACTCCAGAAACCCATCTCATACACACTCCAGGAACTAATCCTCCACAGCAGCATTAGTGTTAATTTGGTTAACCCAGTCTGTGTGTAAATTGCAGTCCCGCATGATTATTGTATTACCCTTGCTACATGCACCTCTAATTTCCTGATTTATACTGTGCCCAACATTACCACTACAGTTTTGTGGCCTATACAACTCCCACCAATGTTTGCTGTCCCTTGCTGTTACTTAGCTCCACCTAAACTTGATTGCATATCTTAATCCTTCGATCTAAGATCCACTCTTACCAATGTACTGATTTCGTCCCCTTAAGAGTTCTACCCCACCTGCTTTTATTTTCTGCCTATCCCTCCTAAATGTCTTGGATATTCAGTTTCCAATTTTGATCACTGTGTAGCCATTTTTCCCCAATAACAATCAAATCATACCCATTTACCTCAATTTGTGCATTCGAATCATCAACCTTTTTGTGAATGCTACGTGCATTCAGATAGAGTGCCTTTAATTCTGTTTTAAACTTCATTCTTGATTCTGATCCTCTTTGATACTTGTCTATGCTTCCTCAGTCTTCTATTTTTGCTTTCTACTTTTCGATTTCCTTTTACCAGTTTTACTTCCATTGAATTTGAGCTCCCTCTCAGATTCCCATCCTCCTGCCAAACTCATTTAAACCCTCCTGAGAACTAGGCCAAATGCCTCAGAAATCTGATGCCTGACTCACTACACCAGTTCTTCGGCTACTCATTCAAATCGCTCAATTCTCCTATCTCTATGCTCACTAGCACATGGGACTGGAAGTAATCCTAGAGGTCCTGCTTTTCAATCTCCTTTTTAGCTTCCTGAAATCTAGTTTCAGGCCTTCATCCCACTATCTACCAAAATCTCTGGTACCGAAGTGGATCACGACACCTAGCTATTCACCTTCCTCTAGAAGAATGTCCTGTAGCCGTTTCATAAACTCTTGACACCAGCACCAGGGAGGCAGCATACCACCCTAGAGTCATGTCTACAGCCACAGCAATGCCTACCCTGTTCTCCTAATTAAGAATCCCCTATCATTACTGTTCTTTCCCTCTTCTTCCTCTGAGCTGACCGTGGTGTCACGAACTTGGCTCTGAGTGCACATCAGCATCCAAAACAGATAACCGATTAGTGAGCAGGACCTCACGGGACTCCTGCATTGCCTGGCTCTCTTGAACTGCCTGGCAGTCACCCATTCCCTCTCTATCTGCATGCTCCTAACCTGCAGTGTGACCATGCCTCTGAACCTGTTATCCACATAGATCTCAGCCTCGCGAATGAGTGACTCCAGCCACCACTCGAGCTCAAAAACTCCAGATCAAGTTTCAACAGCTGTTGACACTTCCTGCACATGTGGTTGTCTAGATCACTGGTAGCATCCATGACTTCCCACATGCTACAGGACATATATTTCATGCAACTGAAACTGCCCTGCCATGCCTCAACTTTACTGCACTTTTGTTAACTTTACTTTACCTTAACTTAATAAACCTTACAACTGTGATAAACTCAAAATATTTAAAGACACTTTAGCTATTTAACCATTATTTAAAACTTTACATTTTTCCAATTTCCAGCTTTTTATACACCCTCCCTAAAAGCAATTACTCACCTTATGGCTTTCCTGTGACATCACTGCTCACTTGTTTTTCAAACTCAAGAGTGCTCCTGGACTCAGAAGCTCCTCTCTCCCTGCTGAGTAACTCCTGCAGGTCCGTCTCTCTGCTTCTCTTCCTGAAGCCGAGTGATATTGCGGGCTACCTGCCAACTAAGTGACGTGTGGGGTCCATGGAAATCCGCAAACTAAGAGCATATTGCAATAACTGTTAAAAAGCAAAGTAAGTTGGTGTTGTGCTGGGTAAACTGGTGTGCACACAGTTGGATTTCTTCATATGCATGGACCAGTGCGCACTCGCAGACAGGTATCAGTAGCCACCTTGCATGGCCATATCGCGTTGGCAGGGAATACAGTGAATGTTAAAACAGTTCTGACATGCTAAAATCGTGACATGGGATGGAGGTGGCTGGATCAGCAGTCTAGAAGATGTATATTTTAAAAAAGGTATACACTATAACCTCTCCAGTCCAGAAATCTACTGTTCAGAAACACCAGTTGTCCAGAAAGCTTTTGCGCAGGCCCAAGTGCTCCAACGTCATCATAAGAAATAAGAACAGGTGTAGACCATTCGGCTCCTCAAGCTTGCTCCGCCATTCAATAAGATCGTGGCTGATCATTTTGTGTTTTGATTTCCACATTCCCATCTAACCCCAATAGGTTCTGATTCTCTTGCCTAACAAGAATCTATCTACCTTAAAAATATCCAATGACCACACCTCCACCACCTCCTGAGATAAATAATTCCAAAGTCGCATAACCCTCAAAAAAAATTCTCATGTCTGTCCCAAAAGGGCGACCCCTAATTTTAGAACAGTATCCCTGGTTCTGGACTCACCCATAAGAGGAAACATCCTTTCGACACCAGCCTTGTCAAGGCTGTTCAGGATCTTGTATACTTCAATCAAATCACCCCTCACTCTTCTAAACTCCAATGGAAACAAGCCCAGTCTGTCCAACCTTTCCTCATAAGACAACCCACTCATTCCAGGTATCAATCTAGCAAACCTCCTTTGAACCACCTCCAATGCATTTACATCCTTCCTCAAATGAGACCAAAACTACCACAGTATTTGAGATGCGGTCTCCCCAATGCCCTGTATAACTGAAGCATAACATCCTTACTTTTATGTTCAATCTCTCTCATAAGGATTGCATTCCATTAGCTTTCTTAATTATTTGCTGTACCTGCATACTTTTTATGACTCATGTACTAGAACACCTAGATTCCTCTGCACCTCAGAATTATGCAGACCTTCTCCATTTTAGTAACATTCTGCTTTTTTTTTCTTCCTGCCAAAGTGAACAACTCCACATTTTCCCACATTAAACTCCATTTGCCAGATCTTTGCCCACTCACTCAACCTATCTATATCCATCTGCAACCTCATATCCTCTTTCCTACCTATCTGTGTATCATCTGCAAACTTAGCTACCATGTCTTCACTCCGCTCATCTAAGTCTTTGATTTAAATCGTAAACAAATTGAGGCCCTAGTACAGACCGCTGTGGGACTCCACTCGTCACACCCTGCCAATCTGAAAGAGACCTATTTACGCCTGCTCTCTGCTTTCTGCCAACCAATTTTCTATCCATGCTAATATCTTACCCTCGACACCATGCACTTTTATTTTCCATAATAATCTTTGATGTGGCACCTTCTGGAAATCCAAGTACATTATGTCTACAGGCTCCCCTTTATCCACTGCTCACATTACTCCTTAAAAACGCTCCAATAAATTGGTTAAACATGATTTCCCTTTCATAAAACCATGCTGACTCTTCCTGATTGCCTTGAGTTCTAAGTGCCCAGCTATAACCTCCTTACTGATTCTAATAGCCTCCGCACAACAGATGTCAAGCCAACTGGCCTATAGTTTCCGGTCTTCTGCCTCCCTCCCTTCTTGAAGGGATGGGTTAAATTTGCTGCTTTCCAATCTGATGGAACCCTTCCAGAATCTAGTGAATTTTGGAAAATTAACACCAGCGCATCGACTACCTTATTAGCCACCTCTTTTAAGACCCTAGGATGTAGCCCATTGGGACCCAGAGGCTTGCCAGCCCACAGCTCCATCAATTTGCTCAGTACCGTTTCCCTAGTGATTTCAATTTCACCAAGTTCTTTTCTCCCGTTCACCTCCTGGTTTGCAGCTATTGCTGGGATGTTTTTTGTATCCTCTATAGTGAACACAGAAGCAAATGATGATTTGTTCATTTCTTCTGCCATTTCCTTATTATCCATTAACTCCCCATTGTCACTCTCGAGAGGAACAACACTCACTTTACGTACTCTTTTCCTTTTTAAAATACATGTAGAAACTCTTGCTATCTATTTTTACGTTTCCAGCTAGCTGTCTCTCATACTCTAATTTCTGTGTCCTGATTAACTTTAAGCCATTCTCTGCCATTCTTTATATTCTGTCCAATCATCTGTCCTGCCACTCATCTTTGTGAAGTTGTATGCTTTTTCCTTAAGTTTGTTGCTTTCCTTAACATCTTTAGCTAACCACAGATGCTGTATCCTCCCCTTAGATTTTCTCTTTAAAAGTGAGAATGTACTTATTCCGAATACTCTGAAATATCCCCTTAAATATTTGCCACTGCTTCTCTATTGATCTATCCCTTTGCCTAGTTTCCCAGTTCACTTCAGCTAGCTCAGCTTTCATCCCCACAGTTGACCTATTTAGGTTTAAGATATTAGTCTTAGATCCACTCTTCTCCCTTTCAAACTGGATGAAAACTTAAATAATAATGTAATCAGAATCATTGTACCATAACATCCTGGGAACGAAAACCTGGCTGGAATGTTCTGCTCTCCCCTGCGACAACTTTGGTAGCAGGGAAGGAGAGAACATTTAATCAGGTGGGAGGTGGGGACCCCACCGTCTTCTCCTCCCAATCCCGATCAAGTCAGTGGCAGGGAGGCCTGTGGATGGCCATCCTGCCCTGCTACCAATCGAGGCTACGTGGCCAATTAATGCTCACTTAAGAGTCTGGAGTCTGTTCCTGCCACCACCATAATTAACCCAGAAGGCTCACAACGCAGGGAGCACCACAAGCAAATTGTGTGGAGTTGCTTGCTGACTTCTAGGGGTTCCCTCAGTCAAAAGGAGCGCAAATGCCTGATTCTGGGACCCAGCATCAGGAAGGGAAGACCCACTGAGAACACCCCCTTGCCTTTGTTGCTGATCACGTGCGCCCCCTCACCCTACCACCACCAGTAGCCTGGAATTCAGCAACCATCCAAAGCCTCAGCTGGATATTGTACTGGCAGCATCACTAACTCCCCGGTGGCGCTGCCATTCAACACAGCTGTCAGCTCACCCTGGAGATCAAGGATCTCAGGAGAAGACCCCCCCCCCACCCAGCCTGTCAAATGCCTTCCCAAGAGCAGCAACACAGGGCGCTGACCAGCTTGCGAGACCCTCATTGCCTCCATAAGATTTTGGCCACACAAGTTCCTGTATTTGTATAAGGAAAGCAATTTTTATTACTGCTTTATAATGTTTTATCAGATGAGTATTTATATTCATGGTCTTTTCCAGTTCTTAGACTTATAGTTAGGCATTCTAACATCATTCAGAAAATTCTAAAATCCAGAAATGACTTGGTCCCAAGCATTTTGAAATGGAGGTTAGAGTGAACTGAAAACAAATTAAAATAGGTGGTCGCCAGACACATCATAAGGAAATCAACCAAGCTGAGTTACAAAACAGGGCTACGTGCATGCTCGACACTAATGGCACTAGAGATAAGTGGACTCCCAATCAACAGATCACAGCAAATCATATCCAATCAAGAAAGGTGGTGGATAATCAGGTAACTAATAAAAGGGGGCTCCATCAATCCCACACTCAACACTTTGTACACAACACACAAATGCAGAGATAAGACTGCAGTGCTTCTAAGTGTGTTCACCAAAAATAGAGTGAAGTGATCTCCACTCAAGGTCCACACAAATGTCAGTCCAACCAAAGTGGTTCACCTCAAGTAACATTTAAGCAGCAAATGAGTGTACTGCATACAGCAACAGTTATTAAAAACAAGGATAAAAACAAAAAATTGCGGATGCTGGAAATCCAAAACAAAAACAGAATTACCTGGAAAAGCTCAGCAGGTCTGGCAGCATCGGTGGAGAAGAACAAAGTTGACATTTCGAGTCCTCATGACCCTTCAACACAACTGTGTAAAATTAGGAGAGGGGTGAAATATAAGCTGGTTTAAGGTGGGGGGGATGGGGGAGAGAAGTGGGGTGGTGGTTGTAGGGACAAGCAAGCAGTGATAGGAGCAGTTAATCAAAAGATGTCACAGACAAAAGAACAAAGGGGTGTTGAAGGTGGTGATATTATCTAAAAGAATGTGCTAATTAAGAATGGATGGCAGGACACACAAGGTACAGCTCTAGTGGGGGTGGGGTGAAATAAGACTAACAGAGCAAAAAAGTATAGATTTAAAAATAATGGAAATAGGTGGGAAAAGAAAAATCTATATAAATTATTGGGAAAAACAAAAAGGGGGAAGAAACGGAAAGGGGGTGGGGATGGAGGAGGGAGTTCAAGATCTAAAGTTTTTGAATTCAATATTCAGTCCGGAAGGCTGTAAAGTGCCTAGTCAGAAGATGAGGTGCTGTTCCTCCAGTTTGCATTGGGCTTCACTGGAACAATGCAGCAAGCCAAGGACAGACATGTGGGCAAGAGAGTAGGGTGGAGTGTTAAAATGGCAAGCAACAGGGAGGTTTGGGTCATTCTTGCGGACAGACTGCTGGTGTTCTGCAAAGCGGTCGCCAGTTTGCGTTTGGTCTCTCCAACGTAGAGGAGACCGCATTGGGAGCAACGAATGCAGTAGACTAAGTTGGGGGAAATGTAAGTGAAATGCTGCTTCACTTGAAAGGAGTGTTTGGACCCTTGGACGGTGAGGAGAGAGGAAGTGAAGGGGCAGGAGTTGCATCTTTTGCGTATGCATGGGGAGGTACCGTAGGTGGGGGTTGAGGAGTAGGGGGTGATGGAGGAGTGGACCAGGGTGTCCCGGAGGGAACGATCCCTACGGAATGCTTCCGGGGGGGGGGGGGGGGGGGTGAAGGGAAGATGTGTTTGGTGGTGGCATCAGGCTGGAGATGGCAGAGGATGATCCTTTGAATGCGGAGGCTGCTGAGCTGATAAGTGAGGACAAGGGGGACCCTATCATGTTTCTGGGAGGGAGGAGGAGGTGTGAGGGCGGATGCGCGGGAGAGGGGCCGGACACGGTTGAGGGCCCTGTCAACGACCGTGGGTGGAAAACCTCGGTTAAGGAAGGAGGACATGTCAGAGGAATTGTTTTTGAAGGTAGCATCATCAGAACAGATGCGACGGAGGCAAAGGAACTGAGAGAATGGATGGAGTCCTTACAGGAAGTGGGGTGTGAGGAGCTGTAGTTGAGGTAGCTGTGGGAGTCGGTAGGTTTGTAATGGATATTGGTGGACAGTCTATCACTAGAAATTGAGACAGAGAAGTCAAGGAAGGGAAGGGCCCCAACTATGCCTGTCTCTTTATGGGGTATGTGGAACATTCCTTGTTCCAGTCCTACTCAGGCCCCCTCCCACAACTCTTTCTCTGGTACATTGATGATTACTTCAGTGCTGCTTCATGCACTCGTCGAGACCTGGAAACATTTATTAATTTTGCTTCTAATCTCCACCCCTCCATCATTTTCACATGGTCCATCTCTGACACTTCCCTCCCCTTCCTTGACCTCTCTGTCTCAATCTCTGGTGATAGACTGTCCACCAATATCCATTACAAGCTTACCGACTCCCACAGCTACCTCAACTACAGCTCCTCACACCCCGCTTCCTGTAAGGACTCCATCCTATTCTCTCAGTTCCTTCACCTCCGTCGCATCTGTTCTGATGATGCTACCTTCAAAAACAGTTCCTCTGACATGTCATCCTCCTTCTTCCTTAACCGAGGTTTTCCACCCACGGTCGTTGACTGGGCCCTCAACCGTGTACAGCCCATATCCCGCGCATCTGCCCTCATGCCTTCTCCTCCCTCCCAGAAACATGTCAGGGTCCCCCTTTTCCTCACTTATCACCCCACCAGTCTCCGCATTCAAAGGATCATCCTCCGCCATTTCCACCAACTCCAGCATGATGCCACCACCAAACACATCTTCCCTTCATCCCCCGGCGGCATTCCGTAGGGATCGTTCCTTCCCGGACACCCTGGTCTACTCCTCCATCACTCCCTACTCCTCAACCCCCACCTACGGTACCTCCCCATGCATACGCAAAAGATGCAACACCTGCCCCTTCACTTCCTCTCTCCTCACTGTCCAAGGGCCCAAACACTCCTTTCAAGTGAAGCAGCATTTCAATTACATTTCCCCCAACTTAGTCTATTGCATTCGTTGCTCCCATTGCGGTCTCCTCTATATTGGAGAGACCAAACGCAAACTGGGCGACCGCTTTGCAGAACACCAGCAGTTTGTCCGCAAGAATGACCCAAACCTCCCTGTCGCTTGCCATTTTAACACTCCACCCTACTCTCTTGCCCACATGTCTGTCCTTGGCTTGCTGCATTGTTCCAGTGAAGCTCAACACAAACTGGAGGAACAGCACCTCATCTTCCGACTAGGCACTTTACAGCCTTCCGGACTGAATATTGAATTCAACAACTTTAATCTTGAACTCCCTCCTCCATCCCCACCCCCTTTCCGTTTCTTCTTCCTCCCTTTTGTTTTTTCCAATAATTTATATAGATTTTTCTTTTCCCACCTATTTCCATTATTTTTAAATCTATACCTTTTATGCTCTGTTAGTCTTATTTCACCCCGCCCCTACTAGAGCTGTACCTTGTGTGTCCTGCCATCCATTCTTAATTAGCACATTCTTTTAGATAATATCACCACCTTCAACACCTCTTTGTTCTTTTGTCAGTGACATCTTTTGTTTATCTGCTCCTATCAATGCTTGCTTGTCCCTACAACCACCACCACCACCCCCAACCTCTCTCCCCCACATCCCCCGCCACCTTAAACCAGCTTATATTTCACCCCTCTCCTAATCTTACTCAGTTGTGTTGAAGGGTCATGAGGACTCGAAACGTCAACTTTGTTCTTCTCCGCCGATGCTGCCAGACCTACTGAATTTTTCCAGGTAATTCTGTTTTTGTTATGAAAACAATGTCATGTAAACTGCCGGAGTAGGCTTGCAAGGTTCATGAAGGATTCATCCCAATATGTGACTAAAATGGAGCTTCAGCTTGAAAGCTGGTCACATAAAATGAAGTTCAGTTGTTGAAATGAATGCCGGAAAAGGCTTTAGCTAACAAGGTTCTGAGTTAGTTCAAATCATGAATCAGGCTTTTGGCCATGGAGCTTCCCAAATAGTCTGCCATAAATGAATTAAAGCCACAAAATCTCTAGGTTAATTGCACTAGGAACATAATTGCTTATATTATCACCAATTTACACTAGTGTGAGAACACAGGAGTAAAAAAAAAGATGTTACCTCTTCCTACTTATGTTGGATAAAACTGAACTGCAAGGTGGTGGAGGTGGGGCGGGGAGGAGGAGGGGGTCTGAAAGTCAAATGCATTTTATTTTGCTGAAGGAAAACCTATGTTCTAGCAACTCAATGAAAACCCCAGGACTCTACACTTAAAACTACTTGATTGGCCAGGGTGGGCTGAGTAGGGGGTGCTGGCACCAATTTCATTCTAATTGGTTAGGGAATTCTGCTTTTAAAATTACATAAAAGATGATTCTGCACCTCTCAGGCTAATTAGTCTTCTATTTCCCTTTGTCTTTTCTGGATTACACTTTAGTGTCTCCCTTAGTTCAACTACATTCGCTTTGTTCTTCAAGAACATTTACATACCAGATTCAGAACAATGCAATTACAGGTCCAAAATATTAGAACAAGGAGTAAAAGATCAATTTACAGGGAACAATAACCCCACTGCCAAAATGGGAGTCACCGATTCAATGCTCCAAAAGCCACACCCACAACCCAGGGAAGAGGAGGTTGATGTAACCATGCCACTCATGAGGCCATGTAAACTCCGCACATTGTGAATTATGGACAGGCTTGATCTATTCAGTTAACTGGTTATTCAAAGCCATTAACTTGTCAGATATCACAATTACTTTAAGTAATTTCATGAATTGATAACCTCAAGCTCTGATCTGTGGTGGAATGCTATTGTTTAATGTTTGGCATCTATTGCTGATTTACAGTGATACACTGGACTGTTTGTGCAACCTATGCTTCATTGTTAAGTAATCACCCATTAATGATCTCTGCTCAACTGCTTATTCTTATATATGTCTATAAGCATGTACCCAACTTAGAAGTATATGCTGTTGATGCATCACTTGTGGTCTGGTTTCTTTTTTCAAGATATGTCAACAAAGTTTATTCATTCAGCAGCTTGAGAACAACCTAGCCAAAGGTTAAATAAAGTAAATTCATTTCTATCCAAGTTAAATCTAATATAGTTCAGAAGCCAAGTCAAACATCACTCATTCTCGGACCTACACTGGGAGATAATATTAAGAGAGTTAGAGGAAATTATGAGATTTGTCAGATTCCTTGGTATATATTTATCAAGAGACCAAAACTCCACTTTCTTACAGCCCCAACAGCATTTCAGCTTTAGCAGTGTCGACCTGTCAGAATTAGCTGTCCCCTACTTCTCCCCACTTTTCTGACCCCAGTTCAGTTGTTCCAGTACAGCAACAGCATCGATACCTCCTGACAATGTGCAAAATTGCACAACCATGACTATTCATAAAAAAACAAGGTTAATCTAGCCCATCCAAATATTCCTCTGTACCTTAATCAGGCTCCTCTTAGTCATCAGTAATGAAAGTTCTAAATAGTGTTATCAGTAGCACCTATTCGTCGACAGCGAGCCCAAATTCTACTAGAGCGTCAGTTTCAGACTTCATCATAGCCATGAACCAGATATTGGCACAAGAGTGAATACCAGAGTTGAGGGAGGAGTAGCTGCGCATGACATCAAGACAGCATTTGAATATATAGCAGGTACCAGAAGCCCTAGAAAAATTGAAGTCAATGAGGCTTAAAAGGAAAACACCCTTGCTGCCAAAGTTATACCCATTATAAAAATTGATATGGCAGTCAGAGGCAAATCATAACCGCCCCGGACACTGCTGCACAAGGTCCTCCAGGCAGCATCTTTGGCTGAACATCAACAGCTTCACTGATGACATTTATTCCATCACTAAGGGGAGAAGTGGGTCATCTCTTATTTTTTCACAACTCCTCAAATAATTAAGCAGCCCATATTAACCTAAGGCAACATCCAGGCTTGGGTTGACAAGTGACAGCCAGCATTTGCACCACATAAATACTATGCAATAACCATCTCAAATGCTACTCCTGGCCTTCCATGGAATCATGATGGCAAAAACCCCACAATCAACATCTTGGGATCACCTGTGATCAGAAGTTCGACATGGCCAGCCATGTCAAAAATGTGGCTCCAAGAGCAGGGTAGACATCAAATACATTGCAATGACTGGGTCACTTTCTAACTGCTCAAAATCTCTCAATTTATAAGGTTCATCAGGAACATGCTGGACTTACTGGCTCCTCACCTGAATGCTTGCTGCCCCAGCATTACTCAAGAAGCTCAATGCCATCTAGAAATGTGCAATCTGTTTGCATGGCAATTGGTTTCAAAATTCAACCCCTCCACAATGAGCATTATGGGTGTAGTATGTACTAACTAAAAGATCACATTTTTGAACATTATGTGCATCTTTGCAACTAGGTGCCTTGCTAGGACACTTCAAAGGATCATGAGAGTCAACCTTAGTGTTGGACTGAACTCTAGTTAGAAGTGACAGGTACCTTTCCCTGCAAGATATTAGGGAGTCAGTTGTGTTTTAGAATCTGAAAATTTTCAAGATTATTGTTTTGGAGGTAATCAATAAATTACCAGATTTACTGAATTTAATTTGTCCACTTTCCCTGACATTTGGACCATGAAATTTGGCTTTCAGTACAGGCTAGCTTTAAGTGGTGTTAACACCACACAAACGTGAGCTCCCTGCTAAGGCATGCAGCCACTCAGCAGTGTTTAGGTACTGCCTACATTCAAAGCAACATGCACAGGTTTAATACACATTTTGATACCTATGCCCATTTTCAGGCCATGCCCAGTTTCACAGTATTGAAGTTTCAACCTCCAGATTGCTAGTCCAGTGCCATTACCAGTAGGCTACCATACCTCAAGTGCAATCTCAGTCCAGAAAATCATGCAAGATGCTCCTCTCATATGTGGGGATAGATGCCCCAACTTGGAAAACTGTCAAATAGAGTAGTCAACCATGAATTGAATGTAGTCATACTTGCAAAATAATATTTGCGAATATCCTATACATGTCCATTACCATTTCCAGATATGTCTTTTCACACCAACAAGACAGACCCACCAGAGTTTAAGAGTGGTCCTGGGAGCCAACATTGGGTCATGTGGTCTGTGGTTATATCCCATGCAGGTTAAATTTAAGGAAAAATTCTGCTGGATGTCACCTATCATATCCCCTCAATGATGAATCAATATTCCTCCATCTTAAACATCAGTTGGAGGAAGCCGAGAGAAGCACTTACACAGAATATACCCTGAACATCAAAGTCCACAACACAGTGGCTCGGTTATGCCATCACTGGTCAAGCTCTCAAGGACAAAGGTGGCAGACAAGGCCCTTTAACAAGTGGTGACAGGACCAACATAAGAAATCTACACACCCTCACCAACTAACCAATGCAGACATGTCCATCCATCTCTAGTGAGAAGTGACCACTGCAATAGACCTTGCAAAACTCAAGTCTCACATTCATGGGGAGGACACTTCCACCATCTGTTCTGTGACAGACTAAAAGCAGACCTGGAAATCCAAACTGGGTAGCCATAAGCCACAACCCTATTTCATCACAACCTGGCATATGTCTGTACCCCATTAAGCCAAAATGACCAACCTTAGTTAAATTAATGTGTAAAATAGCATGACAGGAATAGCACTAGGCATAGCTGAAAGTGAGATGCTACCCCGGTGAAATTACTGCAGAAGGCTGCCTGCAATCTAAAAACTAAAAGGAGAAGGGCACTGACAGAGTTAAGGAGTTCAGAAACCAACAATCAATGCCAAACTTGGCAGACCTGGTGGTAAGCAACTAAGCAACCAAGAGGAGGGGGCACCTCCATGAAAAAAACCATCCTCGGCCATCATGGAGCCCAGCATGTGACTGAAAAGGCAAGGCTGAAAAGTTTGCAAGTTTCTTCAGCCAGAAATGCCAAATGGATGATCATAGTTTGGCCTCCTCTCAAGATCCCCATTTTCATGCTCCAGCCAATTCAATTAACTCAATGACACATGGTATTGTAACCTATGGGGCTACAGACCAAATTGGAAGGTGGGTTTAGACTGGATAGCTTCTCTTTAACCAGCACAGACAATGAGCTGAATGGCCTCCTATGGTATAAGTCTATGTTTCTGTGATATTAACAAGCAGTTAAGGTACTGACACTGCAACGGCCCCTAATAATTCTCTGGATGTGGTGCTTAAATCATAAGCATCAAAATTAGTCACACCTCATCCTATCTGTTTAAGTACAATGATACTGGCATCTACCCAGCAATGTAAAAGATTGCCCAGGTATGTCCTATCTGCAAGAGCCCCAGCAATCTCCTCCCAATCAGCACTGATGGAAGGAGTCAATAATGCCATCACATGACAGCTATTCACAACCATCATGTACATGTGGTCACAACAGTTGAATGCTACAAGAGAGTAGCTATCCTTGATGTCAAGATAGTGCTTAGCATAGCACCATCCTAGCAAAACTGAAGGCAACAGAGGCCAAAGTAATATCTGTTGCAAAGAATGTTGTTCAGGGAAACATCCTTGGCTCAACCATATTCAACTGTTTCAATGATCTGTACTCCCTCAAAGCCAGGAGTGCAATTGTTTAGTGATGATTTTGGCGTTAAGCTTCATTCACAAGTCCAGGAATAAAGCAGCTGATGTCAACCTACAATAGGACCTGGATAGTATCCAGATTTGAGATAAGTGGAGATATTATTTGCACTGCACATACCAGGTAAGGACCATCTTGTACAAGGGAAACCCAAGCACTCTCTCCTGGGCCTTCAATGAAACCACCATTATCAACTTCCCTATCATAAACATTTTGAATCAGAAGCTGTTCCAGAGAAACCACATTAAAACCATGGCTACAAGTAGGGGAAAAGCTGGATGCCTTTTGAGGAGTGGCTCATCACAGGAGTGGCTCATCACCTGATCCTTCAAATTTTTAACACTATCGACATGACTCAAGGCAGGAGTATGATAAAATACTCCACAGGGTGTGGGCAGCTATAACACATGAGAAACTTGACTGTCCAGTTCAGTGTAATTTAATTGACTGGTAACAGTGCTACTGAACTCAGTATCCATTCTCTGCACAATTGGCGTGCTAGGGTTGCAATGTGTAAAACTACAACCAGCTCCAACACCACCTTCTCAAGGGTGATTAAGGATCGGTAAGGATCTGGTCTGGCTAACGATACCCATATTCCATGAATCAATAAAAAAAATCTAAAGGATGCGTTGCAACAACTTGGCAGCATATCCATCTCCAGATAAGGGCCAGGAACAGCAATGTGGTGTGAAAACTACTTTCTCCAAGTTCTTCACCGTCCTGACTTGCTTCATTGTCATTAAGTCAATATACTGGAATATGCTTCCCAACAATGATGTGGGAGCACCGGCACTACAATGACTAGATTGCTTCCAGAAGGTCCATCATTAGTTTCTTTGGATAACCAGGAATGGGTAATAAATTCCATCTCAGTGCGACCCACATCTTGAAACCAAATGGAAAAAAGGATATATTATAGCAACTTGCCGAGCGTAATTCAACAGTGCCTACCTTCCACAACTTCTACCACTAGGTAGATCAAAAGCAGTAATAACCTAGGCATTATCTGTTCCAAATTATGTACAATCATGGCTTGAATGTATATCACATGTTATTTATTCATTGAATCGTAATGCTGGAATTCCCTACTTATCACTAGCACAGTACCACCATCACCACAAAGACTGCAAGCCTTCAAGGCCACCAGCTTTGCCGATGTCACCCACATCCCAAGGACAAACTTAAAAAAAAAATGCAGGAATTGACATAACCCACAGGCTGCAGAGCTGGGGAAAAAAATTTGGGTGAACTGATAAACAGGTTTCAAACATCATAGTGGGGCCACTAATAAATTACTAGAAGAAATTAAAAATGGTATATTTACTTGAAATCAAACCTAAAATCACTGCAGTGCAGAAAATTAGCTTTCCCTTGTGAGGGATATATAAGGTGATTGTGATTTATAGAAGGAAAGGAATTGAAAATTCAGGCCAGTGTGGTGGTGAATCAAGAGACAAAGATAGTGTGGAAATTTAGAGAGAGAGGATACCTCCTTCATTCTCACACCCCCCCAACATCGACACGATTTTACATTAGTCATCAACTTTCCGCATATAATTTTGGCATTATTTTTATACAGGAAAGGACAAAGTTTTGAAAATCTTTGTAAATTAGTTGATTACCTTTTCCACAGTATCTAGAGGAGAAGATGGAGTTTGTTGTGCATCACATTCCCTCTGCACAAACACAGTTCCTGGGTTAATCATTTCAGGATATGGGGAGTTCACGTATGTCCCAGTGGTAGGCTAATTACGGGGGAAAAATTAAGAATAAACTTTAGTTCTTTATATTGTAAGAATGCTTCAGTGCAAAGAATGGAAAAAGTAGAGTTGTTGAGTTAAGTTCAGCTAAATCACCTTAAGTATTACTGAAAAAAAAGAGGCTTGTCAAAGCTTTTCATCTTGCACTCATCAGGACACTTGGCAAGGATACCAATATAAGGGGAAAACAACAATCTGTACTGTATGTGAAGACAGTGTTGCCATGGAGAATGCACCAATGATGGTGAATGACAGTTAACTGCCAAGCACTGTTTGAAATTTAAACCAGGCAGCCTAACCAATTCCTCAGAGCAATGCCATGACCAATAAGTTAGCGAATGGCTGTACTTTATTTTGTTTAGCTGAAACAGGTGTAATGTTCTGTTTGTCTGTAAAGAACACTGCCTTGTATATCAATTATATGTAGCTTCCAGTACACACAAATATGCCACAATGCTAAAAGGTGTTCTGCCTATCACACAAGTAAATAAATTGATATATGAATTTCAGTGCCAGTGTGATGCTGGGTATATAGCTGTACATCCCAAAGACTGGCAAATCGTATCAAACAGCATGTCCCAGCCGCTGTTCACAATGGGCATGGTACAGACCCTACCCAACCAGTCCATGCTTGCAAAACTGAAAATAGTGTCCAGCATTAAATGTGATTGCACGATTGGGCAACATTTGCCAAATAATCATCAGTGTGCTAAGAATCACACTGACAACCAATTTAAGATAGTCAGTCGGGCTTGCAATGTGGCACATTTGCATGTACTGGAAGCTACATCTATTAAATCACAGGGCCCTTTTTTTTGCAGACAGAAAGAACATGTAAACACACTGCACCTGTTTCAACTAAAAATAAGTGACAGCCATTTGCTAACTTACTCCTCAGGGCAATGTCTTGACCAATCAGGATCAAGCTGCCTGGTTTAAATTTCAAACAATGCTTGGCAGTTAATTGTCAGTCACCATCACTGGTGCATTCTCCATGGCAACACTTCCACCAGAGGCCACTTGCCAACCAATCAACTACTCTCTTCAAATGCAAGATAAATTGTTGTTTTCCCCTTATATTGGTATTCATGCAGAGTCTTGATGAGTGCAAGGCAAAAAACTTCAACATGTCTCTTCTCAACAATACTCAAGTTCTGTACTTCCAAATGGCTATTTAAATCATCTAAATTTAGGCTATTCACAACTAATATAAGAAAACATTCCCCACTTCCAAGTTAAGCTACTCGGGTTATCACCTTTGCCATGTCCAACACTGGACACGAACATGGAAGAGAAAACAAAACTGCAACTCAGGTACTCATTTTTCCTTGCTGCTAATGAAAATTAAATAGGAACTTCTGCATAATGTGAAACCCAAGATTTTATTTTAAATTTCATCTGAGAAATTTCCAGGCAGCCCAAGAAAGAAAAAAAAACAGATCACATGATCCAAAACTTGGCAGGAGGCAACACAACAATTTTGAATCCAACTTGTTTTCTATACTAAATAGCTGGAAAGGTATCAGCTTTGGATAGAACGTTCATAGCCTTACAGTTCTCAAACGTATGCTCAAACTAGCATCCCTTCTCCACAACAATCAAGCAGATTTCCCATTGATAGACTTTGCAACCAAATATTAATGCAACATTTGGTACGGGAAAAATGTTTTCTTGTCACTTAGCAACTGTGCTGCACAAATGTAACTAAATTTCAGCACCTAAAAAAGGTGCAGCATACCACAATCTAGAGTTATAAAACACACTTTCTTCATTTGGAATTGAGGAATATTATAATTGCAATCAGTTTATTTATATTTTACCTTTTTGTATGAATTCATGCACAAAGAACTAGCAACCATGCAGGTTTTCATAATTCAGGACGCCACACAACCAATAACTTTAGAAATGAAGTCAAGATTGTAATATTGGGGACCACTAAACAACCTGAACTAACTTACTAGTAAAAAATGAAATACATATCATTCATAAATTAACAAATGTGTACTGGATAATCCTTGTTTTTAACTAGATTCCAATTGTCAGTAACTAAGCCAATTATTTTCTACTATAAGCTAGACATACAGAAAGGAAGCTGAATTATGCTACCTTCCTAAAGTAAACAAGTGTGTCTTTATTAAAATTGAACTGACTTAGCAGTTACCATCACCTGAGGCATCATCCATCTCCACTGACCTCCTGGTGACCATTGTGTTGCTGCCTGTAATTATCACAAAAGCAAAAAATTGAAAGTTACTTACTTTCCTAGGTGTCAGCTTTCTATATGCAGTCAGGATCAATACTCCATAATTTTCCAAAATATTGGTGAACAGCCTAATGTACTAATAACCAGTTATTCTACAGATCGCTCTCACCCTAAGGTTCTGGTAGGATCTTGCTCTTTAATGAGATCCCCCACACTATGTGGATTGCCCAAATTATTGAGGTGAAGGGAGTGGGGGGGGGGGCGGTAGGAAAGGGGGATATAATTAGGAATAGAAAGAATGTAACTCTTGTAAACATGCCACGACAGTCTCAATGGATCCTCATCAGTTGCTTATACAAATGAGTGTGTCCAGCTGGTTTGGTGCCATGCATTTATGACAGCTGTGAAATAATTCTTTTAAATACAAAAAAAAATTGTTCAAAGAATACAAGTACACAACAATGGTAGTAATTACAGTCATTGTGATGGTCAAAATACAAAACACTGGTTTGAGGAACACTTCTTCAAAATTTGTGACACTAAAGCAGAGGTTTTGAAAATGTGAACGGTGTTTGAGCACCAGGAAGATACACGTTAGCAAGATGGGAAGACCGATAGATGCAATTTTGTATGAGAAACTGAAGGCAATACATTTTGGAAATTTTCTGAAAAATATGAACAAACAGAGAATCAGGGTCCAAACACAAGATTGGTGAAAATGTAATAATTATTTGAAGCAGTGAAAGATTCAAAGTTATGAAGGAGGAACAGGACAGGGAAGTTAACATTTGAATTGTTCCAAAAGGTCAGACAGAAAAAGTTAAGTGGCCTCCTGTGGAATAAACATATATATTGTATTGTAAACCTAGAATTTTAACTGTCTGTAATGAAGGTAGTTTCTTTTTATTAATCCTGGAAATCCAAAACAAAAACAGAATTACCTGGAAAAACTCAGCAGGTCTGGCAGCATCGCGGAGAAGAAAAGAGTTGATATTTCGAGTCCTCATGACCCTTCAACAGAACCTTTTCTTCTCCGCTGATGCTGCCAGACCTGCTGAGTTTTCCCAGGTAATTCTGTTTTAGCTTTGTTCATATTCTCAGTAGAATCTGTAATTTAGCTACACAACATAAACTAATTCCATCACTACATAACTGGTCTAACTGGAATTTAAAATTTGGTTAGTATAACAAACATATAGCAAATCTGCTCACATTCCTAATAACTGCGATTAAACCTTAGAGAAAAACAAAAATCACTATATCCAGCTTTCCACTTTCCCAAGCAAATCAAGTGCTAACCATGGTCTGAACTGAGTAAATCTTCCAATAAACCAATTTGTATCAAATTGGTATTGTTTTTAAATATGCCTTTGGCTTCTTGTTTAAGGTTGATATTATTGGAAACTCGTGCACTAAATGTCATTTATATTTAAGCTAAACAAAAATGAAGTCAAACAGTATTCTGTGAAACTTCACCTGATAATTATATGCAGGATGTGGATAACCCATTTGCACTTGTGGTAACGCCACAGCAGGAGGGCTGGGATATGAATAAGTCTGCAGAATAGAAACAAATCCATACATGTAGAAGACTGAATTCAAAATGCAACAATTTAAATAGTACAAAACCTATGTTTATATAGTGCTTTTAACATAATAAAACATTCCAAGGCACTTCACAGGAGCATTATAAAACAAGTATGATACTCAGCCACAAAAAGATATTAGGTCAGACAACCAAAAGCTTGGGCAAAGGGGTAGATTTTAAGTGACTTATAGGAGGAAAGTGAGGTAGAGTGGCCGAGTGGTGTATGGAGGGAATTCCAAAGCTTGAGACCCAGCCACCAACAATGGAGCAATTATGATACACAAGAGGCCAGAATTAGAGCAGTGCAGCTGTTTTGGAATGCTGGGGGGTTAGAATTCAGAGATAGGGTGGGACAAGGCCATATAGGGATTTGAAAACAAGATTGAGAATTTAAAATCAAGACGTTTCTTGACCCGGAGCCAATGTCACTCAGCAAGCCACCTGGGTGATGGGGGAAAACGGGACTTGTTGCGAGTTAAAAAACAGGCAGAGTTTTGAGTGACCTCAAGTTTACGAAGGGTAGAATATGGGAGACCAGTCAGGAGTGCGTTGGCAAAGTCAAGTCTAGAGGGAACAAAAGCGTGGATAAGGGTTTCAGCAGGGGATGAAATGAGACAGTAGCAAAGTCCAGCAATGTTACAGAAGTGGAAAAGACGGACCTAGAGATGCCATGAATAAGAGGTCGGAAGCTTATCTTGGGAGTAGGCAGCAATCACAACACTAATTAAGAGCTAAATGAAATTAAGATCAGCAAAAAAATAAAATACTGAGAAAAGCAGAGTATTTTTGGCTCTGGTGAATTTGGTATTGAATGCAACATATTGCTTACTGTATGTTTAAACAAAACAAAAAGGTACAAGACTCTACAAAGCCAATGCCTCCATCGATAGTCTATTCCTAATCCAAAGTAGTATTAAATTTAAAGCATCGGGACATTGGGATACCTCATCTGCATTTATTCTTTAATAATTAAAAACTACACTTAGGTAGGTCCATAACAACAGAGCAGACAGCAAAACTGTTTTTGGCATCGGCCTCTTCACAGTAATTTGTGCAACAGTTCAGACACTTCAAAAACTTCATAATTTCCTCAACTTCTGTCACTGAGGAACATCCCACTTCGGAATTGAGTTCTAAGCATTTGTCTTACGGACCTGGACCATGGAAAGATCAAAAAAAGACATAGCTCTAGCCCCACTGTGTCTGATCCCAAGATCACTATTATTTAAAATTATCTAAAAATATGATTCACATAGTATGCAGTGCATATACTTCAATTCAATTATAGTGCTTATTGTCAATTGGTGATACTAAAATCAGTTATTAAACATTAAGTAAAATAAACATATGACCTTCATAAATGTATTAAAAGGTTAAATGTAAACCAATTATACAAAGAAATTATCAGCTAAGAAAGAAAAAAGGGAATGGCTAGGATCAAGCTTGGGGGAAAAGAGATCAAAATGATATAACACAGGAGGTGGCCAATCACCCTGTGACTGTGCTGACTCTGAGCTGTCCAATTAATCCTACAGCCCTGCCCTTTAAGTATTTATCCAATTACTTTTTGAAATTTACTGCTGTATCTGTTTCCACCACCCTTTCAGGCAGTGTATTCCACAACTTATAGCATCTTGTTGCACAAAAAAAAGTTTCCTCATGTCACCTCCGATTCTTTTCTCAATCATCATAAAATAATTGCCAACTCTTCTGCCACTGGAAACAGTTTCTCTTATTTAATTTAACATGAGCCCTTCATGACTTCTGAATACCTCCATCAAATTTCCCCTCAACTTTTTCTGCTCCAAGGAAAACAATCACAATTTCTAGTCTCTCTGCATAACTAAGTTCCACGCCCTTAGTATCAACCTCCTCTGCACCAGTGTGTAGCTACCATTTTAATACTGTGGCTACAAGAGCAGGTCAGAGGCTGGGAATTCTGTGGAGAGTAACCCATCTCCTGAACCCTGAAAGCCTGGCCACCATCTATAGTGCATAAGTCAGGAGTGTGATGGAATACTCTCCACTTGCCTGGACGAGTAGTTCCAACAACACAAGATGCTTGACACCCTCCAGGACAAATCAGCCTGTTTATTTGGCATCCCTTCCACCCTCAACATTCATACCCTTACCACTGATGCACAGTGACAGTGGTACATACATCTACAAGATGCACTGCAGCAACTCACCAAGGCTCCTTCAACAATACCCTCCAAACCTACCACATTACCACCTGGAAGGACAAGGGCAGATGTGTGGGAACATCAACCCCTGCAAGCTCCCCTCCAAGCCACACACTATCCGGAAATCGGGAATATACCACCATTCCTTTACTGTCGCTGATTCAAAATATTCAACGCCCTTCATAACTGCACTGTAGGTGCACTTACACCACATGGATCACAGCAGTTCAAGAAGGTGGCTCACCACCTTCAAGGGCAATTAGAGATGGGCAATAAATGCTGGCCTAGTCAGCAACACTCACATCCCATGAAAAGACCCTATTCAAGGCCACAACATCCTTCCTAAAGTGTGGTACTCAACACTGGCCACCAGACCGGAGCACTGTGTAGGTATGACTTAAACTCATAAGCATCTACGTAGCACAGCCCATATTGCTTGCTTGATCCCTTGCTCCCAGTTATAAAAATAAGTAAAACATGCATTTGTGGGGCAAAAAATTGAGGCCGAACAATGGATCTTCCCATGCTTGCTGATTATGGGTGGGCATTCCAAAATGGCCATGGCATGCTTCTGCCTGAATGGCTCATGGGTTGGCTGGCAGCATAGCATTGCGAGTCAGGACACCTAGAAAAGGAAATCGGATTGTCGTGAGGTACCTGAATTTAATTATTAATTTAGTTTTTTGCTGTACTCGGGAGCCATGTGTTGAGACTCAGTCAGGGATCGGGATTAGCCATGGGTTTCTTTCAAATGGTGTTTCTGGCTGAATGAATGAAAAGTGTTCTTTCAGGACTGGCTGGCATGGAATTTTAAAAATTTTTTCTCATCCTTGCGGGCTGAGCTCTCTGTTTGGTGAAGCTGGGCTTAAGGGAATTCAATGGAGCCTTATGCTGGAGTACAATTTCTACCATTTTGCTTCCAGGCTCTTCTGTCTCTGGAGATTTGTCTTTCTGGTGAATTTTTCTCCGCGTCTGTAGCTTCAGTTGGGAGTTTGTTTCAGTTCAGAATCCTTAGTTTTTCTGCATTCTTGTGAAGATAAGGGCTTTTGATCCGGATGCTGCACCATGAAGAATCCTGCTTCGGACACCACGACTTGAGTATATTAACAGCAAGTCTTTATTAGCACAGTTTGGAGCTGACTCCATCCTAGGTCTTTACACAACTCTATCCATCTCTAGACTGACCCTGGCTCTGGGCCATGTGCTTTCTTACACCACCGTTTGGGCAGTACTCTACTCAGTCACACATTAACCTTGCATGTACCAGACCTTACTACTATAAGGCTGACTGCTGATGCAAGTTTGGACAAAAACACAATTTTTGGGGCCGGAATAACTGAGTTGTTTTATCCGCTGCTATCTGCAGTATGTAGTCCCTGTGGGTTATTAAGTTGAACCCTGATCTTCCTGTAGGGATGGGCATAAAAGGTCCCATGACACAATTTGAAAAACAGCAAGAAATATTTCAGGTGGCTGGGCAAACAGTTTTATCACCAACAGCCTTACAGAATGCCTACAACCAATGCAAAAGTAGTTCCCCTTGCTGAGACAAAAAGGTCAGTAAAACAAATATCAACTTATTAAAGCCAAGTTTAGGTTTTATGTTGAGTGGAATGGAGAAACAGAGTATCATACATTTCATAGCAGTTTTATTAAACTCCTGTACCTGGGAGTGATCCCCATAAAGATTTGGCTTGTAAGTTCCCTCTACAGCAAAACAAAAATCAAGCTCGGATATTGTGGGGGGCAGGCTTCTCTTCTGAGTTATTTAAGTGATCTGTTTAAACTTGAGACAAATGTCTGGAATAGATTGCATATTTGGAAAAACAATACCACACAAGCAGGGAATTGGAATTAAAACAGAAAATGGAAATAATTAGCAGGTCTGGCAGCATCTGTGGAGAGAAAGAGTAAGAGTTAACCTTGCAGATAGTTGACCCTTCACCAAAACTGTTTCTCTCTTCACAGATGTTGCCAGACATGCTGAGTATTTCCAACATTTTGTTTTTACGTCATATTTGGTAAAAGTTCTGCAATGGAAAGGAAATGTGGGTAGACATCATGTTTCAGCTTCAGCAGAACGAATATGTGGCACTCAATCCAATTTATAAAATATTCATGCTTAAATTTGAGATATTAAAATGAGTCCTTGCAATTCACCGTCAATACAAAAAGATCGTCTGTCAGTAGTCCAAGTGCAAAATAATTCTCCTAGTCCAACATTCGAGAAATATCACCATTAGTCTCATTTCTGTTTGCAAGGGCTGGAGTTCACCATTCACTGTGTCAAATTAATGGAGCATGCAATAGACTACCACCATGCTGGAAATTCTTGCAGGCGAGTACTGGAGGGTGTCTCCCAAAAAGTGCAGGCATCGAAAGCACATTTCAACAGCTCACTAAATGAACGTCCTCCTCAGTATGTGGCTGGAGACATAGCGACATTGGGGTTCTGACCAGTGCACACAAAAGGAGAGAGCAACTACCTTACTGAGTAACCCCTGTCACCCAGTAGTCTGTCACAGACTCGGGGGGGTATGGCAGAATAGTTTTAGACATGTGTAATTGCCTCAGGATGAATGAACCTGGGAAACATGACCATTCGTGCAGAAAAGTCTGAGTTTGGTCACAGACTATCTACATGATGATGGACTGGAAAACCTTTCAGTTGATGAATTTTTCAGGCAGTCGCATTGATGCCCTGTTAACTTCATGCATGTACTCAATCTAGAGAAAGCTGAATATAGTTTAAAAGTCCGTTCGCCTCCATGCTTGTGACGCCATATCCATGGGGAAGCTGATGTATTCCACAACCCTTGCAAACAGGGCACTGTCACAGAATAGGGCATCTGTGACAGAGGTAATGCATCCCTGGGCGGCCATTTGAGATTCCACAAAAGTCTGCAAGCAGACCCCTGGAATGTTCCAGCCACAGAAATTTAGGGCCATCACCACTTTTGACTGCCACCAGGAGGGAATAGCAATTGGTTGTTCAAGGCACCGGGTCTTCCTGCACCATAGCACAAGTCAGTAACATTTCTCTCAACATTCATATCATTCTGCACCATTGCTTCAACATACCCAGGTAGCTTGGGCAGTTCCAGTACACCTTGCCCTCAAGGATAGTATTTTTTCCTCCTCCCTGCTGCTGCCTTTGGTGGCTCTGCCTCCTGCCATCAGGGTATCCTGGCTCTGGCAGCATGCTGCTGCTGTCCTGCCTCTACAAGCCTTGATTTGGGAAGATACAGCACCCATTTTTCATAGCAGCCTTCCTTCACAAAATTATCCTTTTCCAGTGAGCCTGGCAGTATTGGATGTCAGATGCTTTGACAGATATGGAGGGGTTTTCCCTTTCTCTTCCCACCCTCCTCTCCCATCTTTTGCTCTGCCAACACTTGAAACAGCAAAGTTACTGCTCAATTAATCATACAGGTGAACACAACTTAAATACACTCTCTATCTATATTCATGCCTCCAGCCATCACTCAGTAAGGCCTCCAGTGTGACTAAAATTGGGTCCGATTTAAATGGCCACTGAGTTTAAATGCCTCTCCACAGTTTGAGTTCCCCTTTCCCATGCCAGCAAAAATCACATCCACCGGAAATGGGGACAGGGCTCCCACCTACTATTTTTAAAGGCATCCTGCCTCCAATTCACCATTATAAAAATCCAGCCCACGATGTCAATAGAAAGAATGAGCAGATACAATAATTGCTAAAATGTACAATTTTGAAGGAGATGCAAGGAGAGAAAAACCTGGGGATGGTTTTGCACAAATCTTGAAGGTAGCAGGACAGGTTAAGAAAGCAATTAATAAAGGACACAAATCCTGGGCTTCTTTTATAAATAGAGGCACAGAGTACAAAACCAGAAGGTTATGTAAACACACAAATGCTAGTTCTAGCCCCAGCTGGAGTCATGTCCAATTCTGGCATCACACTTTAACGATCTGCTCATTCTTTCTATTGACATGCTGAACTGAACTTTCATGTCAATGATTGGAGGTGTGATGTCTTTAAAATGGTGGTGGGATCCAGAGGCAGAAGTCCTGTCCCCATATCGTTTTTCACTGGCAGGAGAAAGAGGAAACATTTTGGAGAGGGTACAGAAGAGCTTTACTAAAATGGTTCCAGCGGTAACATATTACAGGTATGTGGACAGGCTGGAAAAGTTGGGGTTGTTCATCATGGAGCAATGAAGGCTAAGAGAAGATTTAATAGAGATGCACAAAATATATGAAGGGTTTTCAATGAGTTAAAGAGAAACTATTTCACAGGCTAAAAGGGTTAGTACCAGAGAGCACTGATTTAAGGTGATAAGCAAAAGAACCAGAGGGAACAAGGGGAAAAACTTTTATGCAACACGTGGTCAGTACTCCTGATAAGGTGGAGGATATAGATTCAATTCTAGCCTTCAAAAAAGGAATTAGATAAATAGTTGGAGAAAAAAATTGCAAGGATATGGGGAAAGAATGGGTGAGCAGGACTAACTGGATTGCTCTTTCAGAAGAGCCTGTACAGAATTGATGGGCTGAATAGCCTCTTACTGTGCCATATTATTCTATGATTCAATAACAGCTGATACATTTCCTTACATAGTCAATGCACTTCCAAAGATGTAATTGTGTTAAATGATTCCACCTAATTTACAGAAACTCAATTAATATGTTAATTAAGGAAGTAGTAAGAATGGAATATAGTCATTGTTAACAGTGAAAGTACTTTTAATCAAATAAATGCCTTCAGATATAAATTAAATGGCCCATAACAATGCTATATTGATATGGGGTTGAAGCACCTTAGTTCTCACTCTATGACATGTAAAACCAACAGGTATATGTTCCTTTACTCAAACTTATCCGGGGCTTCAAAACACAGCTTATTGTTAATAACATAATCAAATATTTTTGCATTAGGATCAGCTGAATAGGAAGGTTAACAATGGATTTGGATTTGGGGGGAGGCGGCAGCATAGTGATAATGTCACTGGACTAGTAATCCACAGGCCCAGGCTAATGCTCAGAGGACACTGGCTCAAATCTCACCACAGCAGCTGGTGGAATGTAAATTTAATTAATAAATCAGGAATTAAGAGCAAGCTTTGGTAATCGTGGCCATGAAACCATTGTTGATTGTTGGGGAAAAACCCATCTGGTTCACGAATGTCCTTTAAGGAAAGAAATCTACTGTCTTTACCTGGTCTGGTCTACATGTGACTCCAGACTCACAGCAATGTGGTTGACTCTTAAAACACCCTCTGAATTGGCCTACCAAGCCACTCAGTTGTATCAATCTGCCACCAAGTCTACAAAAAGGAAATGCAACCAGATGGATCACATGGATTGACCCAGGCACCAGAAACAGCAAATTGTCACAGACAGATGCATCTGTGACAGGTAGACTGGCGAGGACGAGGTTTAAGTATATTTTTCCCTTGTTGGTTCCCTCACCACCTGCCGCTGATCCAGTTTAGCAGTCTTTAGAACTCGGCCAGGTGGGTCATTAATGGTGTTGCTGAGCCACTCTTGGTGACAGACATTGAAGTTTCCCATTCAGAGTACACTCTGTGCCCTTGCCATCCTCGTTGAGCTTCCACTTGAAGGAAGCAATACGGAGGCGTACTGATTCAGCATCTGAGGTGGGAGGGTTGACAGTGGTGGTGACGGTAGGGGTAACCAGGAGGAGGTTTCCTTGCCCATGTTTAACCTGATCCCATGAGAGTTAATAGGGTCCAGAGTCAATGTTGAGAAGTCCCAGGGCAGCTCCCTCCTGACTGCATACCATTGTGCCGCCACCTCTGGTGGGTCTGTCCTTTAAGGCTGGAAAGTGGGATTATGATGGGTGGCTAGTTTTTCTTTTTTTTTTGCCAGTGCAGACAGGATGGGCTGAATAGCATTTTTCTGCACCGTAACTTTTCCATGGTTCTATACCCAGTCATGTCGACCCTGCAAAGTCCTCCTTGCTAACATCTGGGGCCTTGTGTCAAAATTGGGTGAGCTGTCCCACAGACTAGTCAAGCAACAGTCTGACAAGTCATACTCACAAAATCATGCCTTACAGACAATGTACCGGACATCACCGTCCCTGGGTATGTCCTATCCCATCAACAGGACAGACCCACCAAAGATGGCAGCACAGTGGTATATAGTCAAGAGGAAGTTGCCCTGCGAGTTCTCAATATCGACTCTGGGCCCTACCAAGTCTGATGGCATGAAATCAAACATGGGCAAGGAGACCTCCTACTGGTTGCCACTTACTGCACCTCACCCCACCCCAGCTGATGAATCAGTTTGCCTCCATGTTGGACTTTCGCTTGAAGGAAGCACTGAGGATGGCCACGGCACAGAATGTACAATGGGTGGGGGACTTCAATGACCATCACCAAGAGTGTCTCAGTATGACTACTGACTGAGCTGGCCAAGTTCTAAACACTGTTAGACTGGGTCAGCAGCAGGTGGTGAGGAAACCAACAAGAGGGAAACACACTTCACATTGTTCTCACCAATCTACCTGTTGCAGGTGCCTCTGTCCATGACAGTATTGGTAGGAGTGACCACCGCACAGTACTTGTGGAGACAAAGTCCCATCTTCACATTGAGGATGCCCTCCATCATGTTGTGTGGCACTACCACAGTGCTAAACAGGATAGATTTCAAATGGATCTAATAATGCAAGACTGGTCATCCATGAGGTGCTGTGGATCAGCAGCAGCAGCAGAATCATATACAACCACAATCTATAACCTCATGGACTGGCATATCCCCCACTCTACCATTATCATCAGCATCAAGCCAGGGTATCAACCCTGGCTCAATGAAGAGTGCAGGGGGGCATGCCAGGAGCAGCACCAGATACCTAAAAGTGAGGTGTCAACCTGGTGAAGCTACAACACAGAGCTACTTACAAGCCAAACAGTGAAAGGAGCACAGAGCTAAGCAATCCCACAAACAGATCAGACCTAAGCTCTGTAGCCCAGCCACATCCAGTCATAAATGGTGGCAGACAATTAAACAACTAACTGGAGGAATAAATTCCACAAATATGCCCACCCTCAATCAGGGAGGCCAGCACATCAGTACAAAAGACAAGGTTGAAGCATTTGCAAAATCTTCAGCCAGAAGTGCTGAGTGGATGATCCATCTCAGCCTCCTCCTGAGGTTCCCAGCATTACAAATGCAAGTCAACAGCCAATTCGATTCACTCCATGGAATATCATGAAAACAGCCAAAGGCACTGGATACTGCAAAGGCTATGGGCCCTGACAACATTCCAACAATCGTACTGAAGACATGTGCTCCAGAACTAGCTCCTCCCTTAGTCGAGCTGTTCCGTTACAACTATAACACTAACATCTACCCAGCAATATGGAAAATTGCCCAGGTATGTCCTGCCCACAAAGATCAGGACAAATCCAACTGGGTCAATTACCACCCCATCGGTCTACTCTCAATCATCATCAAAATGATGGAAGGGATCGTTGTCAGTGTTATCAAGCAATACTTATTCAGCAATAACATGCTTACTGACACGCAGTTTGGGTTCCACCAGGGCCACTTAGCCCCGACCTCACTACAGCCTTGGTCCAAACGAGGACAAAAGCGGCCTGCTTGATTGGCACCCTGTGCACCACCTTCAACGTTCACTTCCTCCACCACTGATGCACATTGGCAGCAGTGTGTACAACCTACAAGGTGCATTGCAGCAGCTCACCAAGCCTCCTTAGAGAGCACTTTCCAAATCGACAAGCTCTCCCACCTGGAAGGGCAAGAGCAGCAAATGCATGGGAACACCACCACCTGCAAGTTCCCCTCCAAGTCACATAGCATCCTGACTTGGAATTATATCACCATTCCTTCACTGTCGCTGGGTCAAAATCCTGGAACTCTCTTCCTAACAGCACTTTGTGTGTACCTACAACATGGAGCAGCTGTTCAAGGCAGCAACTCACCACCTGTTCAAGGGCAATAAGGAAAAAGAGTAATACATGCTGGCCTAGTCAGCGATCTCCACGTCGCATGAAAGAATTAAAAGAAATAAAATTTTCCCTATTTATAGCGCTGGTGAATTACAAGGGCAACTCGATCGTAAAAATATCAGGCAGGATTCTTTTGGCACATTTGCAAGACAGAGTATGAATTTTTCAACTCCTCCCAGTCACCAGCATCTAGCAAAAGTTATTTTAAAAACCACACTTCATAAAACCAATACTTACTTACAGCAGCTAAGTATTTAAAATGGAGGTAAAAGCTGTACACAAAAATAAAAATGGCTCTCAATTTAACTTGCCTGTACATATTGAAGAGCTGATCCAGGAAATCCAGGTGATTGAAAATATGTCTCTGTATTTTGGCACACACAAGGAGTTGGTGATGTTATTAGGGGAGCTGGTCTTGCCTGAACCAAATGAATTGGATCTGGATAACAGAATACAGGGAAGGTTAAACATAAAAATGCATACAAAAAAACTCACCCAACTGAAGCAAAACATTGATTCTCCCAGTAGTTTTATGAGGTGCATTTAGCATGTAAGAAGCATTTTTCCAAGTTCACCCAGTATTTGGCTTTTCTTGCCTTCTAATTTGTGTTAAGTTACATACATATGGACACCAAGATATGCTGCTTTTAACTTCTCAGCTTTTTGTTTACCAGTTTCAGGTCACACCACCAGCACCTGCATACTCAGGATATCATAAAGCCCATCACAGCCAAAATCATACTTCTGAATTAGTTATACTCTGGTCAGGTAGGCAATAGTGACACTCAATTCACACACAGCAAGGTGCTGCAAACAGCAATGAGATAGATGTCCAGTTCCATCTGTTTTAGTTTGTTGATCAACAGATAATTTGGCAGGACACTGCAAAACTCTATTCTTGAGTAGCCTTACTGGATCTTTCACCTGAAGTGTTAGGGCCTCAGCTTAATATCTTATCTGAAATAAGTGTCATAATACAAGCATATTATCTCTCATTGGAAAAATTCACTGTTTTTGGTTGATCTTTCAAAGTTGCTATTACTCGGCCAAGTCTGCAAGAAACCATTCTGAAAATACTGATCCCTTGAGGACAGATTCTAGTTTTAAAAAACACTTTTTCCAGCAGTTTATTTGAATTTTAAAACAACTGTTATTTTGAGAGTTTGCTTGGAGTTTTTTGATCTTTCAAGTAAAGACAGTCAAGGAGTCTTAGTTTGTAAACACTGGTCTGATGGCATTTTATTTTCCACCTTTGGAAGGGATAGAAGAGCACAGTGGTGCATTCTGTGCATTCTCCTTTGAGCAAAACATTGTGTTGGAAGTTAAAAGTTCAACCTCAGCCTGATAACCTATTAATGCCATAAATAGTGTCATGCCTTTCAGTCCACAAAAGACTTATCTGACACTTGTGCACATGAAAGCAAAAGATTTTTTAAAAGTTTATCGAAGTCATTCAAGAATTTAGAATAGAATTTTTAATTGAAGTTGTTCAGGCACATTCAAAGCAAAATCAGAATTATGGCACAACAACCTTTTACAGCAAGATCAAATCCCACTAAGCCTGCTGGGAACTTAAATTCAATTAATTAAATAAACCTGGTATAAAAAAGAAAAGCTAGGAACAGTAACGCTCACCACAAAACTACAGGATTCCCATAAAAAAACCCATCAGATTTACTAGTATACTTTAGGGAAAGTAATTTGCCATCCTCACCCTGTAGACTGCATGTTTTCAGATCCACAGCAATGTGGTTGACTTTTAAACAGCCCTCTGAAATGACTTCGCACACCACTCAGTTGTATCAAATTACTACAAAAAAAAAATTACAATCGAATGTCTTCCCTCAGCTACTAAATCTGTACTCCACTTTGGTGTTGAACACCATGTGAAAGCACTACCTTCGGGCAGCAAGGGCACAGAATCAAGTCTCCCACCCAAAGTTCAATGCACATTCAAGAGTGGTTTGGTAGCACCACTACTGACGGAGCCCTGAAGGACATAGATGCCAGACTGGGCCTGCATCAGATGGCGAGACACTGAATATATGGGTGGGTGGAGGATGAGTTGTTGGGGGGAGGGGAGAACTTACTTCACCTTATCCCCACCAACTTACCTGAGGTACATGCATCTGGCCATAACAATACTGGTAGGACTCATCAATGCACACAGTCGCTCTGAAGTCAAAGCCCCATCTCCACACCAAGGATACCCTCCATCGTGTTGTGCGGCACTATCACAGTGCTAAATGGGAGAGATTCAGAACAAATCAAGCAGTTCAAAACTGGGCATCTATAAGGTATTGGGGGCCATCAGCAGAATTGTATACCACCACAATCTGTAACTTCCATGGTTGGACATCTTTCACTCTACCAATACCAAGCTAGGGAAGCAACGCTGGTTCAAAGGGGGTCGCAAGAGAGCATGCCAGCAGCAAAACCAGGCATACCTAAAAATGAGGTGCCAACCTGGTGAAAGTAAACACAGTAGTACATACAAGCTAAAAATAGACGCTGCAAGCTGCGGACAGAACCAAGCGATCCCACAACCAACAAATTCAATAAAAGTCTTGTGGTCTTGGCACATCAACTGAACTAGAGCCCAGCAAAGGAGGGCAAAATACAAGGCTGAAGCATTTGCAACCATCTTCAGCCAGAAGTAACAGGTGGGTGATCCATCTCCCACCCCCCAACCTCCCCAACATCACAGATGCCAGTCTTCAGCCAACTTGCTTCAAGGTAATAAAGGAGTGGCTGACCTCACTGCATAGCAATGCTATGAGCCCCAACATCATCTCGGCTAAAGCGAAGACCTGCTTCAGATCGAGCAACACCTCCAGCCAAGCTGTTCCAGTAAAGCTACAACACTGGCATCTACCCAACAAAGTGGAAAATTACCCAGTTAATCCTGGCCACAAAAAGCAGAACAAATCCAATCTGACCAATCTATTCTCAATCAGCAAAGTGATGGAACATGTGGTTGACAATGCACGTAATCACCAAGAGCCTGCTAACCAAGACTCAGTTTGGGCTACACCAAGGCCATTCTGCTCCAGGACTCGTAATAGCCTTATCCAAGCTCGAATAAAACAGCTGAATTCCAGAGGTGAAGACAGACATCAAGGAACCCTAAATGGGAATCAAGAGGAAATAAATGCCCACTGGCATACCGAGCACAAAAGGAAACGGTTGTGGGTGTGGGAGGCCAATCACCACAGTCCCTGGTCATCACTGCATGAGTTCCTCAGGTCAGTGTCTCAGACCCAACCTCTAAAGTTGGTGCAATGACCTTCTTCCCATCATAAGGTCAGAAGTAGGGATGTTAGCTGATGACTGCACAATGCTCAGTTCCATTCATGCCTCCTCACCTGGAAAAAAAAATCCAGGCCTGGGCTGATAATTGGCAAGTAACCTTTATGCCCACACATAAGTGCCAGGCAATTACCATAAGACATAGGAGCAGAAATTAGGCCATTCGGCCCATCCAGTCTGCTCCACCATTCAATCATGGCTGATAAGTTTCTCAACCCCATTCTCCCGATTACGGGAGATCACCTTAACTACCTACCCTTGACATTCAACAGGATTACTGTCACTGAAGTCCCCACCATCAAATTACTGGGTATCACCAGTGATCCAAAAAATAATTGGACCAGCCACATAAATACTCTGGATACAAGAGGAGGTCAGAGGCTGGGTATTCTGTAGCGAGTAACACGCTTCCTAACTTCCTAAAGCCTTTCTACCATCAAGGCACATGCAGTGTGATGGAAGATTCCCACTTGCCTGGATATGTGCAACTCCAACAACACACAAGAAGCTTGACATTATCCAGGAAAAAGCAGCCCTCTTGACTGGCACCCCATCTAGGATCTTCAACATTCACTCCTTCCACCACCAGCTCATCACGGATGCAGCATTCAGCATACATCATTTACAAGATGCACAGCAGCAGTTTGCTCGAGCTTCTTCAACAGCATCTCCCAAACCCACAACCTCTATCTCCTGGAAGGACAAAAATAGCAGGCACATGGGAAGGCCATCTCCTCCAAGTCCCACAGCATGCTGATTTGGAAATATAGTCACATTTCCTTCATCTTTTAACTCAGTCAAAAATCCCAGGATTCCTTCCCTAACAAGTACACAGAGTAGTATCACCATGCAGACTGCAGCGGTTTAAGAAGGTGGCTCACCACCACCCTCTCAAGAGCAATTTGGGATGCACAGTAAATACTGGCCTTGGATGCAATGTCCACATCATATGAATGTGTAAAAAAAAAAAAGAGTTATGGAAAGTTTGAATAGAATACTTACTTCAGGGGGAATTCTGGGCAAATCTTTATTTCAAAGCAACTTGCAGATGTTCGCCATTTTTACATACATAAAGAAGCAGCCCAGATAACCTGTTCACCGTCTGACCAGGAAGGTAAATCAAATTTCATGTTCTGCTAACCGCAGTTTCACCATTGCTTTAAGGTTCAAGGAAGAAATACCTCTACTTAGTAGAGGTGATAATAGTAGACATCTGACTGTCTCAGGAGACGATGGACTGCAGCTGGAATGTATGTCACTTTTGGATTGAATATCTTCCGTAGTGATTATAGAAGCCGACTTGAGTAGCAATCACTTCTGCAGCTGGCACAGATAAATATAGTGTTGGCCCGAAGTCAACATATGTTTTCCCTCCACTGGGCTCTCTTTTCCGCCATCTGGCCGTTTATCTTTGTCCTGTGCTTTTTCCATGCCCTTCCTAATTACTCATCTCCAGGCAGCACCAAGAACATCCCATGCTTCGACTCTGATCCTGGTCAACTTGAGGTCTTGCTTACAGATGTTGTTGTATCTCAGACGTGGTCAATCACCAACAGCCTGTCCCTGGATGCCCAAATCAGCACTAAGATTGACATGACAGCTATGGCCTTGGCGAAGTTGAGAAAGCAAATGTGGACCAACAGCAAACTAACCAAAAATACAAAGCTCTGCATATACCAGGCTTGTGTTCTCAGCAGAGATAAAAACAAAAAAACTGCGGATGCTGGAAATCCAAAACAAAAACAAAAACAGAATTACCTGGAAAAACTCAGCAGGTCTGGCAGCATCAGCGGAGAAGAAAAGAGTTGACGTTTCGAGTCCTCATGACCCTTCGACAGAACTTGAGTTCGAGGGATCTCCCTCCCACAGCTTCCAACCTGATAGTCGCCCAACCTCGGACGGCCCGCTTCTATCTCCTACCCAAAATCCACAAACAGAACTGCCCCGGTAGACCGATCATCTCAGCTTGCTCCTGCCCCACAGAACTCATCTCTCGTTATCTTGACTCCCTTCTCTCTCCCCTTGTCCAGTCCCTTCCCACCTACATCCGTGATTCCTCTGACACCTTACGTCACATCAACAATTTCCAGTTCCCTGGCCCCAACCGCTTCCTCTTCACCATGGACGTCCAATCCCTCTACACATCCATCCCCCACCAGGATGGTCTGAGGGCCCTTAGCTTCTTCCTCGAACAGAGGCCCGAACAATCCCCATCCACCACTACTCTCCTCCGTCTGGCTGAACTTGTTCTCACACTGAACAATTTCTCCTTCAACTCCTCTCACTTCCTCCAAATAAAAGGTGTGGCTATGGGTACCCGCATGGGCCCCAGCTATGCCTGTCTCTTTATGGGGTATGTGGAACATTCCTTGTTGCAGTCCTACTCCGGCCCCCTTCCACAACTCTTTCTCCGGTACATCGATGATTACTTCGGTGCCGCTTCATGCTCTCGTCGGGACTTGGAAAAATTTATTAATTTTGCTTCCAATCTCCACCCCTCCATCATTTTCACATGGTCCATCTCTGACACTTCCCTTCCCTTCCTTGACCTCTCTTTCTCAATCTCTGGTGATAGACTGTCCACCAATATCCATTACAAACCCACCGACTCCCACAGCTATCTCGACTACAGCTCCTCACATTCCGCTTCCTGTAAGGACTCCATCCCATTCTCTCAGTTCCTTCGCCTCCGTCGCATCTGTTCCGATGATGCTACCTTCAAAAACAGTTCCTCTGACATGTCCTCCTCCTTCCTTAACCGAGGTTTTCCACCCACGGTCGTTGACAGGGCCCTCAACCGTGTCCGGCCCATCTCCCGCGCATCCGCCCTCACGCCTTCTCCTCCCTCCCAGAAACATGATAGGGTCCTCCTTGTCCTCACTTATCACCCCACCAGCCTCCGCATTCAAAGGATCATCCTCCGCCATTTCCGCCAACTCCAGCATGATGCCACTACCAAACACATCTTCCCTTCATCCCCCCTATCGGCATTCCGTAGGGATCGCTCCCTCCGGGACACCCTGGTCCACTCCTCCATCACCCCCTACTCCTCAACCCCCTCCTATGGCACCACCCCATGCCCACGCAAAAGATGCAACACCTGCCCCTTCACTTCCTCTCTCCTCACCATCCAAGGACCCAAACACTCCTTTCAAGTGAAGCAGCATTTCACTTGCATTTCCCCCAACTTAGTCTACTGCATTCGATGCTCCCAATGTGGTCTCCTCTACATTGGAGAGACCAAACGTAAACTGGGCGACCACTTTGCAGAACACCTGCGGTCTGTCCGCAAGAATGACCCAAACCTCCCTGTCGCTTGCCATTTTAACACTCCACCCTGCTCTCTTGCCCACATGTCTGTCCTTGGCTTGCTGCATTGTTCCAGTGAAGCAAACTGGAGGAACAACACCTCATCTTCCGACTAGGCACTTTACAGCCTTCCAGACTGAATATTGAATTCAACAACTTTAGGTCGTGAGCTCCCTCCCCCATCCCCACCCCCTTTCTGTTTCCCCCTTCCTTTTTTTTCCCCCAATAAATCATAAAGATTTTCCTTTTCCCACCTATTTCCATTATTTTTTAAAAAAAATTTTAAATTTTTTTTTTTTAAATTTTTTAAAAATCTTATGCTCTCCCCACCCCCACTAGAGCTATACCTTGAGTGCCCTACCATCCATTCTTAATTAGCACATTTGTTTAGATAATATCACCAACTTTAACTTTAACACCTGTGTTCTTTTGTACTACTGATGTTGATATCTTTTGATGATCTGCTTCTATCACTGCTTGTTTGTCCCTACAACCACAGCCCCACTCCACTTCTCTCTCTCTCTCTCTCCCCACCCCCCACACACACACCTTAACCAGCTTATATTTCAACTCTTTCTTGGACTCGAACGCAAGTTCTGTCGAAGGGTCATGAGGACTCGAAACGTCAACTCTTTTCTTCTCCGCCGATGCTGCCAGACCTGCTGAGTTTTTCCAGGTAATTCTGTTTTTGTTTTTGTTTTGTGTTCTCAGCACCCTACAGTAGGAAAGCATGACCAACTTTTACAAGCTAAGGCAGGACAGCTTTCAACGCCATTTCCTCAAACATTGGGCATCTCCTGGCAAGACAGTGCCGAATGCAAAAATATTCTAAACAAAAACAGAATTACCTGGAAAAACTCAGCAGGTCTGGCAGCATCGGCGGAGAAGAAAAGAGTTGACGTTTCGAGTCCTCATGACCCTTCGACAGACTGTCGAAGGGTCATGAGGACTCGAAACGTCAACTCTTTTCTTCTCCGCCGATGCTGCCAGACCTGCTGAGTTTTTCCAGGTAATTCTGTTTTTGTTTTGGATTTCCAGCATCCGCAGTTTTTTTGTTTTTAACAAAAATATTCTAGTTTGCAGGGATCTCCAGCATATTTGCCCTCGAGTCAGCAGTGATTCCTTTGGCTGGGTCATGTGCACTGAATAGACACCAGCCATATCCTCAAAGAGGCACACTATAGCAAAGTTGCTATTAGCACAAGACTTAGAAGTAGGGATATATATGGTTTCAAGTTCATTTCTGTTAGGGGCAAGCAGCAATGGGGGAAAAATGGATGGAGATTGAAGGGTCAAGTTTTTCAACAATGAAGGGGAGGACAAAAAAACTAAGCAATTTAAAAGGGAAGAGGTGGGATCAGCGATGAGAATGAAGAGTTGGTTGGATGGATGGGAAAAGAAAATGTGAGACATAATGAAAGCAATTCATCATCAGTGACAGCTCTCCAAGATTATATTCTCCAATTTATTGTGCACAAACCCACAGATCTATTAGAATTCACTAAAAATCTTGCATCAAGCGTACAGCTCCTTCTCATCACCGATGAAAGGTTCTGATCTGAAATGTTAACTCTTATTCTCTTTCCATAGATAGTGCCTGACCTGCTGAGAGCTTCCAGCATCCACACTATTTTGCTTCTGTATCAAGCTTTAATAGGATCGAAATCCCCTCCAACTGGAAATTTATGGAATATAATTTCAAACGCACAGGCATGTTTTGGAACTATAAATTTCAAAAAGATAAGCTGCAGTCAGTAGCACAGGTCTGGGCAGCAAGGAATTAATTTAGACATTTAGTGCAAACACAGTGATTCATCAAAAGGGTTTGGACATTGACTAACGCAATCAAGAAGTCTGATTACCCAATACAATGGCACAAAGGATATATCATCAATACAATATACTCAAGACATTATTCACAAACTGGAATTGGGTAATTTAGCCTTCATCAACTTTGGAGCCAAGTGCCACTATTGTGCTATTACTGTGCTACCTCAAACAGCAGGAGAATTGTTCATACAATGAAAACTGATAAAATTCGTCTGGATACACCTTCCATGGAAAACCCAGTACTGTTTCAACAGTTTGTTTTATCAGCAGGAGCTGATGACATTTGTCCGGACTTTGTGTGGAATCAACTAAATGGTCATTGGAACAACAGGAAATAGGTTTTGACATGTCGGAGTTAAATTACTATAAAAGCAGAGCAGATCTGAGCATCTGGGTCGAGTTTGATCACCTTGACTCAGGCCTACAGTCAACACTAGACAGACCAGCCGTGTTGGGGATTGTAAGTTTCAGCCAAATCATAGTGATATTGGTCTGAGGGTTGTGTGAAATTTGGGGCAAAAACTTGATACGTTTTACTAGCACCTTGTTTCAGCCATTTCTTGGTGATATTGATCTGAGGGATTTTTTTTAAGGTTTCAGGACAGCATGTGGTGTTTTGCTTGTGTTTTTGTAAGTTTTAACCTAGAAGTGGTAACTGTGTGTCAAATACTGGGAATAGGTGGTTTTAAATTTCGGGTTTTGTACTGTGGGGTTGTGGGTGATTCAATAAAGCAATTGTGAATTATCAGAAGAAAATTGTCTCGCTGGTCATTCTGTTCAAGTCATACACTAGTGAATCTGATGTCACGAACTTGTGTGTGGGGTGGGTCTCTGAGGGAAAAGGGGAACCCCTACACTGTATCTCAAATCAATTAGTCAGAATGAAAGAAGTGAGAAACAGAAATATGAAGTCCAAGGAAAGTAACCAGAAAATTGACAATGAAAAACCAAAAATGCAAACCTAGAAGCTGCAAATAAAATGATCAAAGTATTTTTGAAAAAAAGGCATCTGCCATTTTTCCTTCAGTAATTGGAATCACAATGTCCAAAATAAGGCTTTAAACAAACTTATTTCTTGGTAACAAGTTCAAACAGTGAGCAGTCATTGTGTGTATTTGAATACATTAAATTTTTTAACTTCAAAATCCCTAGATGCCTCAAAAGCATTGCTTCTCCTTCCAAGAACATAAGGCGTTACCAACCACATATAAATGAGAATGTGTAGAATTTCCCAGCATGCAATGTGGGACTTGTAATCAAAGAAGATAGCATCATCAGCTTGCATGGACTTGGAAGTTTCTCTGATTTTTCCAAGACTTTTAAACAAGCTGTATTCTGAATGCCTTTATTTCAGTCACAGGAAAGGCAGGGTAGGAAATCATAGGCTTGCAAATAATGATTTATTTTTGTCCATTAAAATTAACAGGTATGCCCAATTGCAGAGTCAGCTCTAATCCTTCACTTAGACTACCAACAATGCTTCTACCTCGTTACAAAACATTTATTTCCACTCAATTTAGTCAATAATCCAACTTCCAAATCAAGATAGAAAGGCAGAACTATGAAATATGGACAGACAAGATAAGGACTTGCATCACTGAATTTTACTCAATTTCGCATTACATCTTGTCCTGAGGAAATGCATCCCAGAGGCCCAGAAATGCAAGTTCCTGGAAGCTCCATGCAAGTATATTCTACATCCTAGAATGTTCACTTATTCTTAATCTCATGCAGATGGTTCAGGATGAGCCTTCTAAGCAAATTGATCTCCATAAAGATCGGGGATTTGGAGACTAACAGAACCCAGCACTGATACTTGATCCAACGTGTTTTGCTGAGCCAGGATATGTCTGACACCACCACTCCAAACCAAGAATGAAACCCAGAAGCTCTGCTACATCAACCACTTTGCTGCATCTGTTTCACAAAGGGATGAGAGCATAATAAATAATTTAGATGTAACAGGTTGAGAACTGGATGGTATTTAAAGACAGGGCTACTAGAAACCTGACCAACACCAGTCAGCCTCCGAGGAACCCAACTGAGGTTTCTGTATTAATTATGAGCATACCTCATATTTATAAATACTTGCATTTCCCTGAATTTCACCTTCAGTTGGAGCAACCGAATTGGAAATAGAATAATGCAATATATGAATTAGGAGTAGGCCACTCAGCCCCTCAAGCCTGTTCCACCATTCAATAAGATCATGGCTGATCTGATTGGCAGGATGAGGTTTCCTAAAGCAAATGAAAATAAAATAAAAATTTTACACTTGAATTAAAAATATATCCCAGCTCATGTGACAGCCACATGAGGGGGCATGTTTTATGACATTTTTATTTTGTTCATTAGTTTTTTTTTTAAACACTGCTTCATCTCCCTAAAGCAGCTCCATTCCTCAGAGAGACTGAAGTGCTCTTTCACGCAAATGCACGAAGTTCGCACTAGGCCCGCTCGCTCTCCTCCCCCACCTGCTGAGCGCTTCCACTCACGTTCCTTAATTGGCCCACCCGCATAAAATCGCAGTGCAGTGCCAATCACAAATGGCGGTCGGCTTCCCAAGCACCCCCGCCAAAGGCAAAATCCTGCCCCTTGAATTTATCTAGTGCCCAGCTATAATGCCTTTAATAATAGCTTCTAACATTTTCCCTACGACAGTAGTGAAGCTAACTGGCCTGTAATTTCTTGCTTTCTGTCTCTCTCCCTTTTTGAATAAAGGAGTTACCCTCATTATTCTCCAATCTAATTGAACCTTCCTCGAATTTAGGGAATTTTGGAAAATTAAAATCAATACATCAACTATCTCTCCAGATGTTTCTTTTAAGACACTAGGATAAAATCCATCAGGACCCGGGGACTTGTTAGCCTGCGGCTTCAACAATTTGCTCAGTATCACTTCCCTAGTGATCGTAATTTTCCCTGAGTTCCTCCCTCTGTTCCATTTCCTGATTTACAGTTATTTCTGGGATCTTACTCGTATCCTCTATAATTAATTATAAAGAGCAATACAAAATACCTGCTCAATTCATCAGCTATCTCCTTATTTTCCATCATTAATTCTCCATTAATTTCCCCAGACTCACTTTCTATGGGACCAATGTTCACTCTGTCAACTCTTTTTTTTAAAATATCTATGGAAACTCTTAACATCTGTCTTTATATTTCTAGTTAGCTTTCTCTCATACTTTTCCCTCCTTATTAATCTTTTAGTCATTCTCTGCTGCTTTTATATTCTGTCCAATCTTCTGGCCTGCCACCCACCTTTGCCCAATTATATGTTTTTGCTTCAAGTTTGAAACTATCTTTAACTTTTTTTTTAAGTTAAACATGGATGGCGGGTTCTCTCCATGGAATTTTTTTCTTTCTCTGGGATGTATCTATTCTGAGTATTCTGAAATGTCCCTTTGAACATCCATCACTGCATTTTTATTGAATATCCCTCAACCTAATTTACCAGTTCACTTCAGCTAGCTCTGCTTTCATGCCCTCAAAGAAAAGGCATTGCAGGTAATGTCAAGGTATATTCACTTGAATGGGAAAGGTAGGACAAATAAATCCAGAGTGCCCTGACTGATGAGAGAGATAGAGATGAAGATGAAAAGCAAGAATTGCACGTATGACAGGTGGCAGCCAGAAAATACAATGGAGAATCAGGCTGAATATAGAAGGAGCAGAATGAAAACCTAACAAGAAAAGCAAGAAGAGAGCATGAAAAGAAACTGGCGGCTAACATAAAAGGAATGAAGCATATGAATAATAAAAGCAGTCGTTTTGTCATATAGAACTTAAGCACTGCTGAAAAAAGACATTTTGTCAAAATTTGCCTATCTCACAAATAAGTTAGTGATTATGAACTTCACTGCCAGTGTGATGCTAGGTATGTAGGCCCTACATCCCAAAGAATAGAATAGCAGATCAGATCAAACAGCATGTTCCTTCCGCTGTTTGCAATGGGCAAAGTACAAACCATACCTAACCAGCCCATGCTTGCAAAACTCAAAACACAATGTCCAACATTAGATATGATTCTGTGATTGGATAACATTTGCTAAATAATCCTCAGTGTGCTAAGAACAGCGCTGACAACCAATTTAAGATTGTCAGTCAGGTTCGTAGTATGGTGTATTTGTGTGTACTAGAAGCTACATATTAAAAACACAGGGCCCTGATCTTTGCAGGCAGAAAGAACACATACGCACATTGCCTCTGTTTCAGCTAAACAAGTGATAGCCTTTTGCTGGTTCATTCCTTAGAGCGATGCCCTGACCAGAGTCAACCTGTCTGGTTTAAATTTCAAAATGCTAGGCAGTTAACTGTCAATCATTAACTGGTGCATTCTCCATGGCAACGCCTTTACTAGAGACCACTTGCCAACCAATCAGCACACTCTTCTCATACAGTATAAAGTTGTTGCTTCCTTTGACATTGGTATTCTTGCAATCGTCCTGATGAGTGCAAGGTGAAAAGCCTCAACAAAACATCTTTTTCAGCAACAGTCAAATAATAAGAAAATGTGGTAAAAGAGTAAGCCCAATTAGGAATTTAAAAAAAGGGGGGACCTGCACATGGAGGCAGGAGAAATAGCAGAGGTATTAAACAAGTACTTTTCATCTATCTTTACAAAGAAAGGAGATGCTACCCAGCCCGAGGTGAGAGGAGGTAGTAACTGGTACACTAGAAGAATTTACAATAGAGAAGGTGGTGTTACTTAAAATAAATAAGGTACCAGGACCGGATGAGATGCTTCTGAGCGTACTGAGGGAAGAGAGAGTGCAGCAGAGTCACAAGTGATAATCTTTCAGTCTTCCTTAGACACAGGGGTGATACCAAGAGGACTAAAGAATTGCAAATATTGCATCCTTATTCAATAAAGGGGTGCAAGGATAAAGCTAGCAACTATGGACCCATCAGTTTGACTTCAGTGGCAGAGAAACTTCTGATAACTATAGTTCGGGACAAAATCAATGCTCACTTAGACAAGTACAGGATAATCAAAGACAGCCAGCATGGATTCATTAAGGGAAAATCATGTTTACCTAACTTGGAGTCTTTGGATGAGGTAATAGAGAAGGTCGATAAGGGCAATGCTGTTGATGTGGTGTAGGATTTTCAAAAGGCATTTGATACAGTGCCACACAACAGGCTTGTGAGCACAATTCTAGATCATGGAATAAAAGGGGAATTAGGCACTTGGTTAAGAATTGGCTGATTGACAGGAAACAGTAGCGATAAATGGTTGTTTTTCAGATTGGAGAAAGTTTGCAGTGGAGTTCCCCAGGGATCAATGTTGGGACCCTTGCTCTTCCTGATATATATTAATGACCTAGACTGTGGTGGTCAGGGCATGATTTCAAAATTTGCAGATGATATGAAGATTGGAAATGTTGTCAATTGTGATGAGGCTAGTCTTGAACCTCAAAAGGACATAGACATGTTGGTGGATTGGGCAGACAAGTAGCAGGCAAGTTCAATGCAGAGAAGAAGTGTGAGGTGATTCATTTTGGCAGGAAGAATATGGAGACACAGTATCAAATAAAGGGAGGAAATCTAAACGAGGTGCAGGAACAGAGTGACCTCAGGGTATATGCACATAAGTCATTGAAGATGGCAGGGCACGTTCAGAGAGCAGTTAAAGCATAGAATCTTAGGCTTTATTAACAGGGGCATTGAGTGCAAGAGTAAGGAGGTCATGTTGAACTTGCATAAGACATTAGTTAGGCCTCATCTGGAGTATTGCATCCAGTTCTGGGCACTATACTTGGAGGGATGTGAAGGTTGGAGAAAGTACAGAGGAGATTCACAAGAATGATTCCAGGGATAAAGAACTGTAGCTATGAGGATAGATTGGAGAGGTTGGAAGTGTTTTCCTTGGAGAAAAGGGAGAGGAGACTTGATAGAGATATTCAAGATCCTGAGGGTAAGTAGTGAGAAACTGTTCCCACTCAAGAGAGCAACAAGAACTAGAAGGCAGATTCAAAATAATTGGCAAAATGAGTAAAAAAAAGTGATGCAAAGAAATATTTTTTTTCATCCAGAGGGTGGTTGGAGTATGGAGCAAATTCAGAGAGCAGTGGAGGCAGGTTCGATCGAAGTATTCAAAAGGGAATTGGATTGCTATCTGAAAAGAATGAATATGCATGGTTATGGGAATAAAGCAGGGAAGTGGGACTAAGTAGAATGCTCTTTCAGAGAGCCAATGCAGACTCGATGGGCCGAATAGCTTCCTTCGACACTGTAAAGATTCTGCGATAATTGCTCTTATCTAAGTTTGAAATACAAGGCTTGGACCCAGTCTTGTCTCCCTCAAACTAAATGTAAAATTCAATTATTTTATGGTCGCTGCTCCCAAGGGACCTCACTATGAGGTCACTAATTAAACCTCTCCCGTTGCATAATATCAGGTTTCGTATAGCCTGTTCTCTGATAGTTTCTTAGAACAGTACGTTCTGGAGTCAATCCCAAAAACATGCGATCAATTCCTCATCTAGGCTACTTTGCCCATCTTGTTTTTCCAGTCTATATGTAGATTAAAATCCCCCATTTTTGCCACACCTTTCTGACAAGTTCCCATTATTTCTTCCTTTATACATTGTCCTACCATGTTACAGTTGGGGGCCTGTACATCACTCCCACAAGTGACTTCTTGCCTTCATCATTTATCATCTCTACCCAAAGCACTTCTACATCCTGGTTTCCTGAACTTAGGTCACCTCTCTCTATTGTGCTAATACCATCATTAATTAACACAGCCACTCTCCAACATCTTTTAGCTCCTAACCTTCCTAAATGTCATATGCTCTTCAATATTCAGATCCTAATCTATGTCAGCCTGCAACCTTGTCTCTGTATTGGCTATCAGATCATACTTATTTCAAACTGCGCCATCAGTTCATTTGTTTTGTTTCGAATGTTACTTGCATTCAGATAGACCCTTTAGTGGTGTCCTTTTATTATTTTTGTAGCCTCTAGCCTTATCTGCTGATTAACCTTTAGATTTGTACTGTTCCTTCCTGTCACAGTCTGTTTATCATGTTCCATCTTAATACCTTTCCCTCTTGCCTTGTCTCTATTGTTTGAGTTACGACATCCTCCCAAATTTGATCCCTTGCCCACACTAGTTTGAAACCCTTTCTACTTCCCCCAGTTATGCAACTCACTAGAACACTGGTCCCAGTACAGTTCAGGTGTAGAATGTCAACAGTACAGCCCTCATTTTCCCCAGAATTGGTGCCTGTGTCACATAAACTAGAACCCATTACTCCCTTTGTCTTTGAGCCATGCATTCATCTCTCTAATCTTATTTGCCCTATGCCAATTTGCATGTGGCTCAGGTAATAATCCAGAGATTATCAGTTTTGAGGTTCTGTTTTTTTTTTAAACTTAGTGCCCAGTTCCTCATACTGTCTAGGCAGAGCTTCTTTCCTAGTTCTATCCATGTCACTGGTACCTACATGGGCCACGACAACTAGATCCTTCCCCTCCCATTGCAAGTTGCTCACCAGCTCTGAGCAGAAATCCCAAATCCTGGCACCAGGCAGACAACACAGCCTTCCAGATTCTCACTTTTGGCTGCCGAGAAGCATCTGCCCCCGACAATACATTCCCCTACTACCACTTTTTGCTCCCCCGACTTGAACGGCTTCCTGTACTTTGATATCATGGCCAGGCTGCTCATCCACCCTACAAACCTCACTTTCTTTCAAGCAGGTTGCAAGAACCTCAAACCAGTTTGACAACTTCAAAGTTTGCGGCTCCTCCACTACTGTCTGCTCAGTCTCTCTTCCTGCTTCACTCACTATTGACCAAAACATATGACCCTATTCTAATCGGTGTGACAGTCCTCAAAAAGTGTCCAGGTATTTCAACCCCTCCCTGATATTGCATGGCGCTGTCTGCAGTTTGGTTCCAGATCAACAACACTGATCTGGAATTCCACTAGCTGTTTGCACTTTCTGCAGGCAATCAGCTAAATTAGAAACAGATAAACTAAAAAGGGATTTGCAAGTTAACTGATCAGTACAAATCACAGGTAGTTCTAACATGCAATAGAGGGCCCTTCACATCAACATAATCCAAAGGCCCATGCAAATGCCATGGGGCTCAGGTTTAAATCCCACCAAAGCGGGCGGGTGAGCGAGCGCCCGGGCGAGGGGGAAAAGAGGGAGGGCGCCCGGGCGAGGGGGAAAAGGAGGGAGCGCGCGCGCGGGCAGAGGGAGAAGAGAGCCAGGCGAGGGGGAGAGGGAGAGGGAGAAGAGAGCCAGGCGAGGGGGAGAGGGAGAGGGAGAAGAGAGCCAGGCGAGGGGGAGAGGGAGAGGGAGAAGAGAGCCAGGCGAGGGGGAGAGGGAGAGGGAGAAGAGAGCCAGGCGAGGGGGAGAGGGAGAAGGAGAAGAGAGCCAGGCGAGGGGGAGAGGGAGAGGGAGAAGAGAGCCAGGCGAGGGGGAGAGGGAGAAGGAGAAGAGAGCCAGGCGAGGGGGAGAGGGAGAAGGAGAAGAGAGCCAGGCGAGGGGGAGAGGGAGAAGGAGAAGAGAGCCAGGCGAGGGGGAGAGGGAGAAGGGAGAAGAGAGCCAGGCGAGGGGGAGAGGGAGAAGAGAGCCAGGCGAGGGGGAGAGGGAGAAGAGAGCCAGGCGAGGGGGAGAGGGAGAAGAGAGCCAGGCGAGGGGGAGAGGGAGAAGAGAGCCAGGCGAGGGGGAGAGGGAGAAGAGAGCCAGGCGAGGGGGAGAGGGAGAAGAGAGCCAGGCGAGGGGGAGAGGGAGAAGAGAGCCAGGCGAGGGGGAGAGGGAGAAGAGAGCCAGGCGAGGGGGAGAGGGAGAAGAGAGCCAGGCGAGGGGGAGAGGGAGAAGAGAGCCAGGCGAGGGGGAGAGGGAGAAGAGAGCCAGGCGAGGGGGAGAGGGAGAAGAGAGCCAGGCGAGGGGGAGAGGGAGAAGAGAGCCAGGCGAGGGGGAGAGGGAGAAGAGAGCCAGGCGAGGGGGAGAGGGAGAAGAGAGCCAGGCGAGGGGGAGAGGGAGAAGAGAGCCAGGCGAGGGGGAGAGGGAGAAGAGAGCCAGGCGAGGGGGAGAGGGAGAAGAGAGCCAGGCGAGGGGGAGAGGGAGAAGAGAGCCAGGCGAGGGGGAGAGGGAGAAGAGAGCCAGGCGAGGGGGAGAGGGAGAAGAGAGCCAGGCGAGGGGGAGAGGGAGAAGAGAGCCAGGCGAGGGGGAGAGGGAGAAGAGAGCCAGGCGAGGGGGAGAGGGAGAAGAGAGCCAGGCGAGGGGGAGAGGGAGAAGAGAGCCAGGCGAGGGGGAGAGGGAGAAGAGAGCCAGGCGAGGGGGAGAGGGAGAAGAGAGCCAGGCGAGGGGGAGAGGGAGAAGAGAGCCAGGCGAGGGGGAGAGGGAGAAGAGAGCCAGGCGAGGGGGAGAGGGAGAAGAGAGCCAGGCGAGGGGGAGAGGGAGAAGAGAGCCAGGCGAGGGGGAGAGGGAGAAGAGAGCCAGGCGAGGGGGAGAGGGAGAAGAGAGCCAGGCGAGGGGGAGAGGGAGAAGAGAGCCAGGCGAGGGGGAGAGGGAGAAGAGAGCCAGGCGAGGGGGAGAGGGAGAAGAGAGCCAGGCGAGGGGGAGAGGGAGAAGAGAGCCAGGCGAGGGGGAGAGGGAGAAGAGAGCCAGGCGAGGGGGAGAGGGAGAAGAGAGCCAGGCGAGGGGGAGAGGGAGAAGAGAGCCAGGCGAGGGGGAGAGGGAGAAGAGAGCCAGGCGAGGGGGAGAGGGAGAAGAGAGCCAGGCGAGGGGGAGAGGGAGAAGAGAGCCAGGCGAGGGGGAGAGGGAGAAGAGAGCCAGGCGAGGGGGAGAGGGAGAAGAGAGCCAGGCGAGGGGGAGAGGGAGAAGAGAGCCAGGCGAGGGGGAGAGGGAGAAGAGAGCCAGGCGAGGGGGAGAGGGAGAAGAGAGCCAGGCGAGGGGGAGAGGGAGAAGAGAGCCAGGCGAGGGGGAGAGGGAGAAGAGAGCCAGGCGAGGGGGAGAGGGAGAAGAGAGCCAGGCGAGGGGGAGAGGGAGAAGAGAGCCAGGCGAGGGGGAGAGGGAGAAGAGAGCCAGGCGAGGGGGAGAGGGAGAAGAGAGCCAGGCGAGGGGGAGAGGGAGAAGAGAGCCAGGCGAGGGGGAGAGGGAGAAGAGAGCCAGGCGAGGGGGAGAGGGAGAAGAGAGCCAGGCGAGGGGGAGAGGGAGAAGAGAGCCAGGCGAGGGGGAGAGGGAGAAGAGAGCCAGGCGAGGGGGAGAGGGAGAAGAGAGCCAGGCGAGGGGGAGAGGGAGAAGAGAGCCAGGCGAGGGGGAGAGGGAGAAGAGAGCAAGGCGAGGGGGAGAGGGAGAAGAGAGCAAGGCGAGGGGGAGAGGGAGAAGAGAGCAAGGCGAGGGGGAGAGGGAGAAGAGAGCAAGGCGAGGGGGAGAGGGAGAAGAGAGCAAGGCGAGGGGGAGAGGGAGAAGAGAGCAAGGCGAGGGGGAGAGGGAGAAGAGAGCAAGACGAGGGGGAGAGGGAGAAGAGAGCCAGACGAGGGGGAGAGGGAGAAGAGAGCCAGGCGAGGGGGAGAGGGAGAAGAGAGCCAGGCGAGGGGGAGAGGGAGAAGAGAGCCAGGCGAGGGGGAGAGGGAGAAGAGAGCCAGGCGAGGGGGAGAGGGAGAAGAGAGCCAGGCGAGGGGGAGAGGGAGAAGAGAGCAAGGCGAGGGGGAGAGGGAGAAGAGAGCAAGGCGAGGGGGAGAGGGAGAAGAGAGCAAGGCGAGGGGGAGAGGGAGAAGAGAGCAAGGCGAGGGGGAGAGGGAGAAGAGAGCAAGGCGAGGGGGAGAGGGAGAAGAGAGCAAGGCGAGGGGGAGAGGGAGAAGAGAGCAAGGCGAGGGGGAGAGGGAGAAGAGAGCAAGGCGAGGGGGAGAGGGAGAAGAGAGCAAGGCGAGGGGGAGAGGGAGAAGAGAGCAAGGCGAGGGGGAGAGGGAGAAGAGAGCAAGGCGAGGGGGAGAGGGAGAAGAGAGCAAGGCGAGGGGGAGAGGGAGAAGAGAGCAAGGCGAGGGGGAGAGGGAGAAGAGAGCAAGGCGAGGGGGAGAGGGAGAAGAGAGCAAGGCGAGGGGGAGAGGGAGAAGAGAGCAAGGCGAGGGGGAGAGGGAGAAGAGAGCAAGGCGAGGGGGAGAGGGAGAAGAGAGCAAGGCGAGGGGGAGAGGGAGAAGAGAGCAAGGCGAGGGGGAGAGGGAGAAGAGAGCAAGGCGAGGGGGAGAGGGAGAAGAGAGCAAGGCGAGGGGGAGAGGGAGAAGAGAGCAAGGCGAGGGGGAGAGGGAGAAGAGAGCAAGGCGAGGGGGAGAGGGAGAAGAGAGCAAGGCGAGGGGGAGAGGGAGAAGAGAGCAAGGCGAGGGGGAGAGGGAGAAGAGAGCAAGGCGAGGGGGAGAGGGAGAAGAGAGCAAGGCGAGGGGGAGAGGGAGAAGAGAGCAAGGCGAGGGGGAGAGGGAGAAGAGAGCAAGGCGAGGGGGAGAGGGAGAAGAGAGCAAGGCGAGGGGGAGAGGGAGAAGAGAGCAAGGCGAGGGGGAGAGGGAGAAGAGAGCAAGGCGAGGGGGAGAGGGAGAAGAGAGCAAGGCGAGGGGGAGAGGGAGAAGAGAGCAAGGCGAGGGGGAGAGGGAGAAGAGAGCAAGGCGAGGGGGAGAGGGAGAAGAGAGCAAGGCGAGGGGGAGAGGGAGAAGAGAGCAAGGCGAGGGGGAGAGGGAGAAGAGAGCAAGGCGAGGGGGAGAGGGAGAAGAGAGCAAGGCGAGGGGGAGAGGGAGAAGAGAGCAAGGCGAGGGGGAGAGGGAGAAGAGAGCAAGGCGAGGGGGAGAGGGAGAAGAGAGCAAGGCGAGGGGGAGAGGGAGAAGAGAGCAAGGCGAGGGGGAGAGGGAGAAGAGAGCAAGGCGAGGGGGAGAGGGAGAAGAGAGCAAGGCGAGGGGGAGAGGGAGAAGAGAGCAAGGCGAGGGGGAGAGGGAGAAGAGAGCAAGGCGAGGGGGAGAGGGAGAAGAGAGCAAGGCGAGGGGGAGAGGGAGAAGAGAGCAAGGCGAGGGGGAGAGGGAGAAGAGAGCAAGGCGAGGGGGAGAGGGAGAAGAGAGCAAGGCGAGGGGGAGAGGGAGAAGAGAGCAAGGCGAGGGGGAGAGGGAGAAGAGAGCAAGGCGAGGGGGAGAGGGAGAAGAGAGCAAGGCGAGGGGGAGAGGGAGAAGAGAGCAAGGCGAGGGGGAGAGGGAGAAGAGAGCAAGGCGAGGGGGAGAGGGAGAAGAGAGCAAGGCGAGGGGGAGAGGGAGAAGAGAGCAAGGCGAGGGGGAGAGGGAGAAGAGAGCAAGGCGAGGGGGAGAGGGAGAAGAGAGCAAGGCGAGGGGGAGAGGGAGAAGAGAGCAAGGCGAGGGGGAGAGGGAGAAGAGAGCAAGGCGAGGGGGAGAGGGAGAAGAGAGCAAGGCGAGGGGGAGAGGGAGAAGAGAGCAAGGCGAGGGGGAGAGGGAGAAGAGAGCAAGGCGAGGGGGAGAGGGAGAAGAGAGCAAGGCGAGGGGGAGAGGGAGAAGAGAGCAAGGCGAGGGGGAGAGGGAGAAGAGAGCAAGGCGAGGGGGAGAGGGAGAAGAGAGCAAGGCGAGGGGGAGAGGGAGAAGAGAGCAAGGCGAGGGGGAGAGGGAGAAGAGAGCAAGGCGAGGGGGAGAGGGAGAAGAGAGCAAGGCGAGGGGGAGAGGGAGAAGAGAGCAAGGCGAGGGGGAGAGGGAGAAGAGAGCAAGGCGAGGGGGAGAGGGAGAAGAGAGCAAGGCGAGGGGGAGAGGGAGAAGAGAGCAAGGCGAGGGGGAGAGGGAGAAGAGAGCAAGGCGAGGGGGAGAGGGAGAAGAGAGCAAGGCGAGGGGGAGAGGGAGAAGAGAGCAAGGCGAGGGGGAGAGGGAGAAGAGAGCAAGGCGAGGGGGAGAGGGAGAAGAGAGCAAGGCGAGGGGGAGAGGGAGAAGAGAGCAAGGCGAGGGGGAGAGGGAGAAGAGAGCAAGGCGAGGGGGAGAGGGAGAAGAGAGCAAGGCGAGGGGGAGAGGGAGAAGAGAGCAAGGCGAGGGGGAGAGGGAGAAGAGAGCAAGGCGAGGGGGAGAGGGAGAAGAGAGCAAGGCGAGGGGGAGAGGGAGAAGAGAGCAAGGCGAGGGGGAGAGGGAGAAGAGAGCAAGGCGAGGGGGAGAGGGAGAAGAGAGCAAGGCGAGGGGGAGAGGGAGAAGAGAGCAAGGCGAGGGGGAGAGGGAGAAGAGAGCAAGGCGAGGGGGAGAGGGAGAAGAGAGCAAGGCGAGGGGGAGAGGGAGAAGAGAGCAAGGCGAGGGGGAGAGGGAGAAGAGAGCAAGGCGAGGGGGAGAGGGAGAAGAGAGCAAGGCGAGGGGGAGAGGGAGAAGAGAGCAAGGCGAGGGGGAGAGGGAGAAGAGAGCAAGGCGAGGGGGAGAGGGAGAAGAGAGCAAGGCGAGGGGGAGAGGGAGAAGAGAGCAAGGCGAGGGGGAGAGGGAGAAGAGAGCAAGGCGAGGGGGAGAGGGAGAAGAGAGCAAGGCGAGGGGGAGAGGGAGAAGAGAGCAAGGCGAGGGGGAGAGGGAGAAGAGAGCAAGGCGAGGGGGAGAGGGAGAAGAGAGCAAGGCGAGGGGGAGAGGGAGAAGAGAGCAAGGCGAGGGGGAGAGGGAGAAGAGAGCAAGGCGAGGGGGAGAGGGAGAAGAGAGCAAGGCGAGGGGGAGAGGGAGAAGAGAGCAAGGCGAGGGGGAGAGGGAGAAGAGAGCAAGGCGAGGGGGAGAGGGAGAAGAGAGCAAGGCGAGGGGGAGAGGGAGAAGAGAGCAAGGCGAGGGGGAGAGGGAGAAGAGAGCAAGGCGAGGGGGAGAGGGAGAAGAGAGCAAGGCGAGGGGGAGAGGGAGAAGAGAGCAAGGCGAGGGGGAGAGGGAGAAGAGAGCAAGGCGAGGGGGAGAGGGAGAAGAGAGCAAGGCGAGGGGGAGAGGGAGAAGAGAGCAAGGCGAGGGGGAGAGGGAGAAGAGAGCAAGGCGAGGGGGAGAGGGAGAAGAGAGCAAGGCGAGGGGGAGAGGGAGAAGAGAGCAAGGCGAGGGGGAGAGGGAGAAGAGAGCAAGGCGAGGGGGAGAGGGAGAAGAGAGCAAGGCGAGGGGGAGAGGGAGAAGAGAGCAAGGCGAGGGGGAGAGGGAGAAGAGAGCAAGGCGAGGGGGAGAGGGAGAAGAGAGCAAGGCGAGGGGGAGAGGGAGAAGAGAGCAAGGCGAGGGGGAGAGGGAGAAGAGAGCAAGGCGAGGGGGAGAGGGAGAAGAGAGCAAGACGAGGGGGAGAGGGAGAAGAGAGCAAGACGAGGGGGAGAGGGAGAAGAGAGCAAGACGAGGGGGAGAGGGAGAAGAGAGCAAGACGAGGGGGAGAGGGAGAAGAGAGCAAGACGAGGGGGAGAGGGAGAAGAGAGCAAGACGAGGGGGAGAGGGAGAAGAGAGCAAGACGAGGGGGAGAGGGAGAAGAGAGAAAGACGAGGGGGAGAGGGAGAAGAGAGCAAGACGAGGGGGAGAGGGAGAAGAGAGCAAGACGAGGGGGAGAGGGAGAAGAGAGAAAGACGAGGGGGAGAGGGAGAAGAGAGAAAGACGAGGGGGAGAGGGAGAAGAGAGAAAGACGAGGGGGAGAGGGAGAAGAGAGAAAGACGAGGGGGAGAGGGAGAAGAGAGAAAGACGAGGGGGAGAGGGAGAAGAGAGAAAGACGAGGGGGAGAGGGAGAAGAGAGAAAGACGAGGGGGAGAGGGAGAAGAGAGAAAGACGAGGGGGAGAGGGAGAAGAGAGAAAGACGAGGGGGAGAGGGAGAAGAGAGAAAGACGAGGGGGAGAGGGAGAAGAGAGAAAGACGAGGGGGAGAGGGAGAAGAGAGAAAGACGAGGGGGAGAGGGAGAAGAGAGAAAGACGAGGGGGAGAGGGAGAAGAGAGAAAGACGAGGGGGAGAGGGAGAAGAGAGAAAGACGAGGGGGAGAGGGAGAAGAGAGAAAGACGAGGGGGAGAGGGAGAAGAGAGAAAGACGAGGGGGAGAGGGAGAAGAGAGAAAGACGAGGGGGAGAGGGAGAAGAGAGAAAGACGAGGGCGAGAGGGAGAAGAGAGAAAGACGAGGGCGAGAGGGAGAAGAGAGAAAGACGAGGGCGAGAGGGAGAAGAGAGAAAGACGAGGGCGAGAGGGAGAAGAGAGAAAGACGAGGGCGAGAGGGAGAAGAGAGAAAGACGAGGGGGAGAGGGAGAAGAGAGAAAGACGAGGGGGAGAGGGAGAAGAGAGAAAGACGAGGGCGAGAGGGAGAAGAGAGAAAGACGAGGGCGAGAGGGAGAAGAGAGAAAGACGAGGGCGAGAGGGAGAAGAGAGAAAGACGAGGGCGAGAGGGAGAAGAGAGAAAGACGAGGGGGAGAGGGAGAAGAGAGAAAGACGAGGGCGAGAGGGAGAAGAGAGAAAGACGAGGGCGAGAGGGAGAAGAGAGAAAGACGAGGGCGAGAGGGAGAAGAGAGAAAGACGAGGGCGAGAGGGAGAAGAGAGAAAGACGAGGGCGAGAGGGAGAAGAGAGAAAGACGAGGGGGAGAGGGAGAAGAGAGAAAGACGAGGGGGAGAGGGAGAAGAGAGAAAGACGAGGGGGAGAGGGAGAAGAGAGAAAGACGAGGGGGAGAGGGAGAAGAGAGCAAGGCGAGGGGGAGAGGGAGAAGAGAGCAAGGCGAGGGGGAGAGGGAGAAGAGAGCAAGGCGAGGGGGAGAGGGAGAAGAGAGCAAGGCGAGGGGGAGAGGGAGAAGAGAGCAAGGCGAGGGGGAGAGGGAGAAGAGAGCAAGGCGAGGGGGAGAGGGAGAAGAGAGCAAGGCGAGGGGGAGAGGGAGAAGAGAGCAAGGCGAGGGGGAGAGGGAGAAGAGAGCAAGGCGAGGGGGAGAGGGAGAAGAGAGCAAGGCGAGGGGGAGAGGGAGAAGAGAGCAAGGCGAGGGGGAGAGGGAGAAGAGAGCAAGGCGAGGGGGAGAGGGAGAAGAGAGCAAGGCGAGGGGGAGAGGGAGAAGAGAGCAAGGCGAGGGGGAGAGGGAGAAGAGCGCAAGGCGAGGGGGAGAGGGAGAAGAGCGCAAGGCGAGGGGGAGAGGGAGAAGAGCGCAAGGCGAGGGGGAGAGGGAGAAGTGCGCAAGGCGAGGGGGAGAGGGAGAAGAGAGCAAGGAAAGAAGAGGGAGAGAGAGAAGAGAAAAAGAAGAGGGAAAGAGAGAGAGAAGAGGGAAAGAAGAGGCAGAGAGAGGGAGAAGTGGGAAAGAAGAGGCAGAGAGAGAGGGAAGAGGGAAAGAAGAGGGAGAGAGGGAAGAGCGAAAGGAGAGGGAGAGGGAGGGAAGTGGGAAGGAAGAGGGAGAGAGGGAGAAGAGAGAGAAGGGGGAAAAAGAGGGAGAGAGGGAGAAGTGAGAAAGAAGAGGGAGAGTGAGAGAAGAGAGAAAGAAGAGGGAGAAAGAGAAGAGAGAAAGTAGAGGGAGAGAGAAGAGAGAAAGTAGAGGGAGAGAGGAGAGAGAAAGTAGAGGGAGAGGGAAGAGAGAAAGTAGAGGGAGAGAGAAGAGAGAAAGTAGAGGGAGAGAGAAGAGAGAAAGTAGAGGGAGAGAGAAGAGAGAAAGTAGAGGGAGAGAGAAGAGAGAAAGTAGAGGGAGAGAGAAGAGAGAAAGTAGAGGGAGAGAGAAGAGAGAAAGTAGAGGGAGAGAGAAGAGAGAGAGGGAGAGAGAAGAGAGAGAGGGAGAGAGAAGAGAGAGAGGGAGAGAGAGTGAGAAGAGTGAAAGTAGAGGGAGAGAGAGTGAGAACAGGTTAAGAAGAGGGAGAGAAGGAGAAGAGGGAAAGAAGAGGGAGAGAGAAGAGGGAAAGAAGAGGGAGAGGGAGAGAAGAGGGAGAGGGAGAGAAGAGAGAGAGAAGAGGGAGAGGGAGAGAAGAGGGAACGAAGAGGGAGAGAGAGAAAAGGGAACGAAGAGGGAGAGAGAGAGAAGAGGGAACAAAGAGTGAGAGAGAGAGAAGAGAGAAAGAAGAGGGAGAGAGAAATAAGTGGGAGAGACAGGAGAGAAATAAGAGGGAGAGAGAGAAGAGAGAAATAAGAGGGAGCGAGAGAAGAGGGAAAGAGAGAGAGAGAAAAGGGGGAAGAGAGAAAGAAAACTTGCATTTGTATCGTGCTTTTCATGGCCTTCTGATGACTTAAAGCATTCTACAGCCAAGGTCACTGTTGTCATGAAGGAAAGTCAACTAATTTGCACTCAGCTAGCTCCTACAAACAGCAATGTGATAATGACGAGATAATCTGTTTTGTCATGTTGATCGAAATATAAATATTGTCCAGCACACTGCGATAAATGAGGAACAGCCAGGGAAATAGTGCGGTTTGTTCTTTTACATCCATCTGCATGGGGCCTTGGTTGAATATCTCATCCAAAAGAGGCACCTCGAAATCAAACACCTTCAGTGTTGCACTGGAATCAGCTTTGGTTTTTGTGTTAAAGTCTTTGGAGTGAGTGTGATTTGAAAGCAACTTTATTATAACTGGGGCCTCAACTATTTACGATCTAATGACTTGGAGGAAGGAACCATATGTATGGTTCCTAAATTTACTGTTGACAGTGAAGAGGACGTAAGAAAAGTGAGTGGGCAAAAATCTGACTGATGGGAGTAGATATGGAAAAATGTGAACTTGTCCACTTTGACAGGAAAAATAGAAAAGCAGTATATAATTTAAATGGAGATTGCAGAACACAGTGGTTCAACAGGATCAGGACATCTTGCTACAGGGATCACAAAATGTTAGCATGCAGTACATCAACTGATTAATTAGAAAGGGAAATTGAATATTGTTGTTTATTGCAAGGGGGGATGAAATATAAAAGTAGGGAAGTTTTGTTACAGTTTAACTGCATTAGCAACACAGAGAAGGTTCACTTGGCTGAGTCCTGGAATGAAGGGGTTGTGTTCTGATGAAATGTTGGACAGGTAGGGCCCGTGTGTATTGGGAGTTCAAAAGAATGAGAGGTGATGTTATTTAAACATAAAAGATCCGGAGGGGAATTGACATGGTGGATGCTGAGAGGATGTTTCCCTATATGGGAGAGACTAGAACTAGAGGGCACAGTTCAAGAGTAAGGGGTCACCCATTTAATACCGAGATGGAGAATTTTTTTCTCTCAAGGAGGTTGTTAGTCTGTGGGACACTTCCCCAGAGAGCAGTGGAGGCGGAGTCACTGAATATTTTTAAAGGTTCCGTTAGATTGACTCCCTTGTCAGTCAAGAATCTAAGGGTGTAGTGGGTAGACAGTAAAGTAGAGGCCACAATCAGCCATGATCTTTCAAATGGCACAGCAGGCTCAAGGGGCTGAGTGGCCTGTTCCTAATTTTTATGTTCATATGCATAACACTACTGAGCCAAAATGTTTTTAAACTGGTAGGTGGAACAAGTAACTTGTGACCAAATCATGCCCACTCGCTTATATGTTCTCTTCACCGTCAATTATCTTAAATATTGAAACCATATCCCAAACTGTTATTGTTGAGAACAAACCAACTTTTGTTACAGCCTTCATCAATTTTGGCCAGCTACAATAGAAAATTGTGCATTCACCCCATCATTATGGAAGGAAAATTAAAAAGCATTCGGGGAGAGACCATTACAAACAGGCACATTTATTTTAATGTGTAAAATACCTAAACACAAAATACTTTCCTTAAAACAAAGGAGTGCAAAATTGTGCAAGATACAACCTTACTGCTGCTGTAGGTGCAAGCCCACCTTTACAGTATCTATACTAAAGCTAACATGCCATTACTTTGTTACAGGATGCTTGAGATCAGCAGACTCCACTACAAAGAGCTAGACAGAATGAGAGCAGCAGACCCTTCAAGACAGTAAGGTGGGGATTTGACAACTGAGTTGACAAACAAGACTACCACTGACTGAAATGCCTCACCATCATGATGGGCTGTGTCAGTCTCAACTCATTTTAAATAAAATGTAATTTACATAACTTAACCACCTTTACACATGAAAACCACTTACATGAATCTTGTTGCTTCCTGATTGCAGGTCCTATCTTCAATTTCTTCCCTTTGAAGTTGATCTGTGACTGTAAATGGAAAACAATAAACCAACATGCCCACTTCAGCACAAAACATGGTATTTCACTTAGGAATGGATAATCAATTCTGTTTTTCAAAGTCATACTTCATTTACCTTTAATAAAGGGTTGGACTATAGTCAAAGTTTTAGTATACAGTCAAGCTTTAGGATACTTCCTTGTTAAAACAGATCTACATACTCTATAGATACAAAATGAAACAAAGGCAAACAGACCAAACTTTGGAAATAGTACAAGCATTGTGGTAGTCACAAATTACTTGCAATCGTGTGTAGAAAATCCATTTTTAGAAGGTCAAAAGGACTTCAGGCTTGCCATCATCTTGTAAGGCAACAGTTTTTTTTACTAGCTTGGGTGAATATAAACTAGATATTCTTAATATACACCAGTGAGGCTCAACACATTTTGTATCAGGCTAACATAATGGGAAAACCATAAATGAGACACATTTAACAAGACTTAATATAGATAAGACTGTATATTAGATAATATTCCTATAGAGGTGCTTATGGAGTGACTTATTGAGAGCGATTTCCAGAAAATGTTGGAAATGACAGGTCCAGCAGTACCTGTAAACAGAAGAGATAGATTAGCAGAGCTCTGGCAAAGAAACTGCCTCCAAAACATGAATCCTCTTTGCAGATACTGACTAATCCATTTCGTGTTTTCAGCAGTTGGCTCAAATTTCGGATCTGTGATTTCTCGTCTTTCTTTTTCTCTCTGAATTTGATCAACCGTACTGATGTAGACGAGATTTAGTTTTTAAAGCCTTACATGGCTAGAGAGACTTTCCATCATGCAATTTATTAGCTTAGCAATTATCTTATATATTGAAACCATATCCAAACTTGTAAACAATTAATAGATCAAAATTCCCTTCAGTTGCATGCTGTGCTGTCAAAATGTTTATTAGCTGTCATTTTGGTTATAAATCATAGGTCTGCTCTTTCCCCTATCACAGGCTAGAGGGAGACCAGATTTCAATTCATAACTAGCAAGCAGGAAGTACTAGACATGAGCAGCATCTGCCCTGATCAAAGATGGCGACCACCTGGTTGTCAGGGCTAAATAAGATCACTCACTCAGGTCATGGGGAGTTCAGTTCAACAGCAAGTGAAATATGATCACCTTCAAAATAAGTTGCAACACGATTACCTTGCCGCAACAATGATCATCTATTTTCTCTGCTAGGCATATCTAAGCAACTCAAAACTAGGCATCCATGAGGCATTGTGGGCTGTCTACAGAAGCAGAAGCATATACAACCACAACCTCATGGTGAGCCATACCTCTACCCTCCCCCTGACAATCAAGCCAGGTAATCTAGCAGCACTAGATATACATAAAAATGAGGTGTCAACCTGCTAAAGCTATAATACAGGACAACTTGCACGCCAAACAAAGGAAGCAGCACGTAATAGACAGACAGAATTAAGCAATCCCACAACCAACAGATCAGATCTAAGCTCTGCAGTCCCACCACATCCAGTTGTGAACGGTGGTGGATAATTAAACAACTAACCACAGGAAGAGATCCACAAATATCCCCATCCTCAATGATGGGGAAAGCCCAGTGCATCAGGGCAAAAGACAAGCAAGGCTGAAGCATCTGAAACCATCTTCAGCCAGAAGTGCTGAGTGGGTGATGTAAGGACCCAGCATCACAAATACCAGTCTTCAGCCAATTTGATTCACTCCACTTGATATCAAGAAATGGCTGAAGACACTGGGTATTGCAAAGGTTATGGGCCCTGACAACATTCCAGCAATAGTAGTGAAGAGTTGCACACCCAAATTAGCCAGGCCCCTAGCCAAGTTGTTCTAGTACAGCTTAAACACTGCCAGGTAGATGCCAATGGAAAATTACCCAATTATATCCTGTCCACAAAACGCAGGACGAATCCAATACAGCCAACTACCACCCCAACAGTCCAGGCTAAATCACCAAAGTGATGGAAGGTGACATCGACAGAGATCAAGCAACACTTGCTTAGCAATAAACTGCTCAATGATGCTCAGTTTGGGTTCCACAGGACTACTCAGCTCCTGACCTCATTACAACCTTGCACAAGAGAGCTGAACTCAAGACGTGATCTGAGAGTGACTGTCCTTGGCCATCACTGCATGAGTCCTCAGGGTAGTACCTGAGGCCCAACCATCTTCAGCTGTTTCATCAATGACCGTCCTTCCATCATATGGTTAGAAATGGGAATGTTTGTGGTGACTGCAGTGTTCAGTGCCATTTATGACTCCACAGATACTGAAGCAGTCCATGTCTATATGGGGCAAGACCTGGATAAATTCAGGCTTGGGCTGATAAGCAACAAGTAACAATTATGCCACAAGTGCCAGGCATTGACCAATTTCAACAAGAGAATCTAACCATCTCCCCTGTTGACATTCAATGGCATTACCATCCCTGAATCCCCTATCAACATCCTGGGAGTTACCATTAAGCAGAAACTGATCCAGCCATATAAATACTGTGGCTTCAAGAGCAGGTCAGACAGGTCAGAGGTTCGGAATTCTGCAGCAAGTAACTCACATGACTCCCCAAAACCTGTCCACCATCTACAAAGCACAAGTCAGGAGTGGAGGTTATTCCATCACATTTACCCGGATGCATGCAGCTCCAATAACACGAGGCTCGACACAATACAGGACAAAGTAGCTTGGTTGATTGGCACCCATCCACCACCTCAACACTGATTCCCTCCACTACCAACACGGAGAAACAACAATGCGTACCATCTACAAGATGCACTGCAGCAACTCACCAAGGCCCCTTTGACAGCACCTTCCAAACCCACAACTGCTACCATCAAGAAGGACAAGAGCAGCAGATGCAGGGGAACACGATCACCTGCAATTCCTCTCCAAGCCACACCATCCTGACTTGGAACTATCACTATTCCCTCACTATCGCTGGGTCAAAATCCTGGGTCAAAATCCTAGAACTCCCTTCCTAACAACACTGTTGTAGGTATACCACATGGACTGCAGCGATTCAGGTGGTGCCTCACCACCATCTTCTCAAGAGCAATTAGGGATGGGCAATAAATGTTGACCAAGCCAGTGATGCCCACACTCTGTGAAAGAATGAATTTTAAAGAAAAGCCCTGCAGTAGCTGATGAACATTGCAGATGATGAATCCTGAGTTTATTCCTCCTGAGGGCACAGTATCATAGATCTCAAGCTTACCATGCATTAGATAAGATACTCTCACTTCAGTAAGTCCAGTTAGATAGTTGGGTTTGCACTTGGTGATGTACAGTTCAGCTGACAATTGTGACAGGGACAGATCAGGTCCACATCAGACAGCCCTCTCCAAGCCTTCAGTTGGAAAGCAATGCTGTATCCCATTTTTCAATGATCAGAATAATCAATGAGTGGCAGCAGAAAATGTGTGGCCTGGCAAGAGGCCTTCAAAGTACACTGTCCTCAAGTGCAGAGAGAATGGAGTTGTCTGCCTCAAGTTTAAGTGGGATGATGTCTCAGCCTTGTGATTATGTTTTCTTGCATGCATAGAATGGCCAATTCCATGCAAATCAATCATGGCAATTAAAAGAAGTCCATGCACACTTTGATAATGACAATGCTATTTAAGGGGCAGAGTGTACAATGAGCTAAAGGCCTATAAGCGGAATGATGAATGATGATGAAAGGGGGCATAGAAATGGGACTTCACTCAAAGTACTTCCACTTCTAACCTATTAGCTCCTACCAACACGTCAATACATGACATGCTGTCTCTTCTTCCCGTGGCAGAGTCTGCCCCTGCACAGGTGCAAGTGGGGCAGTGTTGCATAGGGCCTCAGACTCCATAACAGAGAAGCTATCAACCAAGAGCATCATAGCAGCCTGTCTTCTACTTCTGCTGAAGCCATGGGGTTGCACTACATAGGACTGGCAAGAAAGGGTAAAACTTTGTAGTTACACAAGGTTATATACATGGTATACGAGAAGTCATTATGTTGTGAAGTTTTGGTTCTATAGGGAAATCACAAGGTGTATTACTCTACACCACTTTCCCATGTTATCCATTTTTGGTGTACCTGGATTTTCAAAAGGTGCCACACAAAAAGGTCAACAAGAAAGATAGGAGTTCATGGAGTTGGAAGCAATATGATAGCATGGATAGAGGATTGGTTAATGGACAGGAAGCAAAGAACAGGCATAAATGGTGCATTTTCAAGTTAACAGGCTGTGACTAGTGGAGTACTGCAAGCGTTGGAGCCTTAGCTATTTACAGTCTATATTAATGACTTAGAGACAGAGTTAAGTGTCTAAATTGGCTGACGATACAAAGCTAGGTGGAAATCTAAGTTGAGGAGGAGGGTACAGAAAGGCTGCAAAGAGATGTAGACAGATTAAGTGAATGGGCAACAAGATGGTAAATGGAGTATAATGTGGGGAAATACGAGATCATTTACTCTGGTCAGAAGAATAAAAATAACTTTTTTTTTGAAAGCCATGAAACTTGTACATGTTGATGTTCATTAAGGGTTTGCTCATACAATGAACAAAGTTCGCATGCAACTGCAGCAAGCAATCAGGAAGGCAAATGACATGTTGACAGGAGAGTGGGCATTGGATGTAGACACTAAGCCATGGGGAAAAGCTATTCTTTCCCATCGATAAGGAAAAAAGCAGCTGAGACCACAGAGCATTTGTCTGACTTTTAATGAGCCTTGTGAACTCCTGTCATAATTAAAACCAAGGCAAGGATACAAGTTTCAAGAAATCTGGGAAACTGTGGAGGTGCAAATAAGTGCAAAACTTGTGTAAAATATAACAGCAATTGAGCTATTACCATATTTAAAAATCACTAAACTGTTTAGAGGGCGTTACTTGCAGCCAGCCCAACTCACTCAAATTAAGAATGGAAGTCAGTGCACAGAACCCATTTCCTGTCACATTTTGGCCAGTGAGTCCCATGCGCTGTTCCATGTTATGCTAAATCTTTATAAAACACTGGTTCGGTCCCAGCTTGAGTATTGTGTCCAATTCTGGGAACCACACTAAGTCAGATGTCAAGGACTTGGCGAGGGTGCAGAGGGAATTTATTAAAAAATGAAAGACATCAGTGAAATAGAAAAAACAAACTGGGGTTGTTTTACTAGAGCAGTGACAATTAAGGGGAGATTTGATAGAGGTGTTCAAGTCTTTTGATACAGTATAAGAAAGCAAGTGACAGAAGGGTCAGTAACTGGAGGATCCAGATTTAAGGTAATAACGAAAAGAGCTAGAGGGATAAAAAAATTACAAAGTGATAGTCTGGAATGCATGGCCTGAGAGTGATGAAACAGGTTCAAAAATAATTTAATGTAGTTTGATAAACATGAGAAAAATTTGCAGCGCTATAAGACAGGAAGTGGGATTAACTGGACAACTGTTTCGGAGGGCTACCACAGGCATGATGAGCTGAATAATCTCTTATGATTTTAAAAATCATTTATAAAAAGGAAGAAATTGAAGACATACTGCCTCTCTGGCTTTGGATTATATATCTGAAGCTGAATTCATATTCTTAATTTAAGTCTGATAGAACACCTATTTCCTCTTAAAAAATGGTGTCCTTTCAACAATACACATTTCCTCATCTATTGTATGTAGGGCAAGGTGTAAAAAAAAATTAGCAAATTCTAGCCAGAATTTGAACAAATGAAATTTCTTTTACATGAAGAAAAAGTGAGTGATCAATTTTATCTGCTCACTACTGTGGTATAAGGGTCTGGCATGTATAGGGTTAGTGTGGGGCTAAGTACAGTACCGCCCACAGAGTGATGAATGAGAGCACATGATCCATACCCAGGGTCAGTCCAGTGGTGGACAGAGCCATATGTACCAGCAGGCATAGAGACAGCTCTTAGCCTGTGTCATTTACTGTATATTTGCAAATAGTTCTGAGTCAATAAAGGTTTAGTTAGCCTATGAATGATTACATAGGCTTCTTCACACCTACCAAACTGTAACCAATGACAATGCAGAAAAAAACTAAAATGCTGGAAGACTGAGAAAAAATTCAGCAAAGCAGTCCGACTTGAAAAGAAGTTCCAGGAGCAGACACGCTGAGGAAAAGCCACCAAAACAAAGCTCCAAAGAAAGGCTTGGAAGCTGGAGGCAGAAATTTAAAATTCCTTTCTGCAGCAGAAGACTCTGTTGAATCTCCTTTGGAAGGCCAGCTTCTAATCCCAGATAGCAATGTCAGCAGACCTAACAGGGGTGAGCTAAATATTTTAACTGCAGGCTACAAGTCCTGAGGAATCTTTAAATAATTCAGTCAGAAGTACAGATTGAAAAAACCCGCTAAAACCTGATCCCCTAGTTGGTGCCTGAACACATGGCTCCCGAGCTCACTCAAACGAAAAGAAAAATAATAATTCGGGAGATTCACAACTTCTAAACTCAACTAAAAGAAAGCAAATGCCAGGATTCGACAAATTTGTGACTTTAAGATAAAACACCAAGGAAGAGAACTCTGTAGGCAGTCAATCCAGGCAACCATGAGCATGGCTGCCATTGTAGCAAAGCTTGCCAAAGACAGCAAGCACAGGAAATCCCTTTGTCTCCTACTGAATGGTGACGGAATGCTCTTAAAGCAGAACCTACACTTAAAGATGTAACCATGGATCAGAATTCCACACTTCCAAATCAATCTGGACTAATCCAAGGCCCAGATCAATCACATAATTAGGAATCCTTTCCTTCAAAGTCCCCAACATAGCACATTGCTGTAGGTTTAAACAAAAAGACAGAAGAGCAGGATAACACTGCTTTACTTGTTAGGCCCAATTGCAGACAACATTATTGATATCAATGTATCACTGTTAAATTTGAAGAAGTGTTAAAATCTTTTGACATTTACTATAATCTAAGTAAGAAGCAATGAAATTCTCAAAAGAGCAAAATTTAACAAGCAAGTGCAACAGCCAGGAGAACCTATTTGATTCATTCAATGGTCTGTACAGGACGGTAGAAGGTTGCGAATACAGAGACTTAAAATCTGAATAGCAGTAGGAGAAATGGACAATGCGCTCTCTGACCTCATGCAAACAAATGAAGATCTAACCCTCAAAAAGGCAATCCAATAGTTAGACAGTCAGAATTCCATTAACAGCACAGAGCCATTTTAAGGGGAGAAAATAACTGTGGTGCACAGGCCAACCCACAATTCAACTAGTTGAGCAATAAAAACACGGGGACACTGCAGGCCAGGGAAAGCAATACCCAAGCCAGCCAGCCAGCAGAGCAACCATGCCAATACTGTGGATCAAACCACAGGTGAGATCTATGCCTTGCAATTTCAGTCTAATGATTTCAGGGCAATAGGATTGGACATTACTACAAACTGCAAGGCAAAAACTCAAATGCACAGAAGGCCCAAAGATCATCCATGAGACTGCGCTTGCAAGCCTGGAAGAGGGCGCCTGCAAGCTCGGAAGAGGGCAAGCCATCCTTCATGAATGAGGTCAAAGATCTTGGCTTTCCATTTTGGAATGCGGACATTTCAGTCAATGGCCACTTAATAAATTTTAAGTTGGATACAGTTGCCAGCATAGTACTCCTGTTGGACAAGGAACCATAGCCGGTGACCCAGTGGTTGATGCTGTCCATGACACCCCTATATGGGGGAGTCTTGAAGCTCCTGGTGCAAGGCATGCTGCAGGCGACACATACAAAAATAAAACAAACTGTGCGACCCTCTGTGATTCACAACCGGATTGTTCGTTACTAAGCCACAAAGCATGTTGAACGTAACCTGTTACAAACGACTGACAAGGTCAGTCAGCAGGGGTCTGGCTCTATATACAAACGATAGTTCCTAAAACTCTTCATAGGACTGGAGCAACTGAAAAATGCATAAAGGATCAAAATTGAGGATGTTAAACCAGCGAACCTATTCACATCATGCAAGGTTCTCCACCCTCTCAAAACAGTTGCTGCAGCAGCTGGATGAGATGACAAACCTGGGAATCTTCTCTTCAGTTGCAAACAACTGCGTGGCATCTTGGGATAGTCCCTGTTCCAGAACCAAACAGATCCATCCATATCTGCGGCAACCTGACACAGCTCAAAGCCATAGCCAGAGAAGAATATCCATGTCTTCTGTGGATGAAAATGTGACTAAACTCTCAGAGCACAGTATTTTCAAAACTGGATGCAAACAGCAGCTTTTGGAACTACTTCTTGATGAGGAATCCAGGCTCTTGACAACAACATTTATTAGCCCCATCAGCAGATTCTATTTTAACTGCCTGCTGTTTGGAATCACATTGACACCAAAAACATTCCAGTGTATGATGTCGACCATTTTGTAGGGCCTTCAGGGGGTTATTTGTCTCATGGGCAATGTATTGGTTCACAGTGCAATGGTGCGTGAACATGACAAGAGACTCACAGCAATCTTAAGAGCACCTGCAGGAAGCAGGGCTGACACAATGGCAAATGCGAGTTTTTCAAAACATCAATTCAATTCCTGGCCACATCAGCAATAAGGGCATCACAGCTTTGGTTTTTTTTTGTGCATCTACCATCAGCAAGTTCCCAACCCCATGCTCAATTTCAGATCTCCAGATCAGGTCTCCACACTTCCAACTCAATTCAAACTAATCCAAGGCCCAAGTGATAATTGAGTACTTTGATGGAAAAGATTCCTAAGGTTTTGGTGAAGGTGAACCAGCTGGCAACATATTTACCAAATTTGGCAAAGATCACAGAACCCTTAAGGCATCTTAAGACCAAGCATCGTGCTGGGACTCACTTCAAGAGCCAGCATTCAACTCACATCAAAGCAATGCTATTCTCCACAGACATTCTGGTCCACTATGACCCAGCCCTGCCCACCACCATAGTAGCAGATGTTTCATTAACAGTCCTGGGAGTGGTCCTGTTCCAGGAACTACTGGGTGGAAGTCGCCAACCTATCTCCGGGGCCCTTCAGGCATGGAGACAAGGTATGCTGCCACAGAAAAGAAAGGCCTCGCAGTCACGTGGTCCACAAGAAGTTTTCAGACTATATTATCAACCTCAAGGGTTACAATCTAAACAGATTACAAGCCACTCATCGCGTTATTGGACGAGAAGGAGTTAGCTAAGACGCCTCCCAGAATCCAGAGGTTTCGCCCGCACTTCATGAGGTTTGCCCACGAGACAGTACACGACCAAGGTAGAAACCAGACAATAGCAGAGACACTTTCAAGGGCCACATGAGCCTCCCAACAAATAAGGGTGTAAATCTCAGCGAGCAACTGGAAGCGTACTCCCAAATGACAAGGAGACACCTGACAGTGACCACAAGAAAACTCCAACAGATTCACCAGGAAGAAACACCCAATGAATGTGTCTGCATTTGCAGATACTACCAAGGAAGGCCTCTGCAGAGACCAAATGGAGGGTTCACGAAAACCTGGTTCAAACAAAAAGCTTTACGATTATAGATGACCTCCTGATCTATGATGAGCGGCTGCTCATCCCAGTTTCCCTGAGGCCAGAGATCCTTCAAAAAATAAAATAAAAACACGAGGGCCACCTGGGCATCAAGCGCACAGCACGTGCCCAATCTGCTGTCTAGTGGCCAGGCATTTCCAGGTGATTTATCCCCTCATCCCCACACAATTCCCTATCTGGCCATGGGAGAGGCTTGGCGTCAACCTGTTAGTCTTCAACAGCAAAACATTCCTTAGTGGTGAGCTACTTCCAGATGGGTTGAGGTGAGGCAACTATATACGGCTACCACAGTGGCAGTGATTAACACACTGAAAGAGATGTTCAGGAGCCATGGCATCCTGGATGAGAAAGCACCCAATAACAGTCCAAACTTTTCAAATGAGTACCTTGTGCGCTTCGCCACCACATCGGCTCCCCAATAGGCCCACAGTCAAATGGGGAGGCTGAAAGAGGGGTCTATCCAGTAAAATCATCAAAGATCAAGGACCTCCCCACAGCACTGCTCACATACAGGTCCACCCCTTTACAATGCGGTCTGTCCCCATCCGGACTCCTGATGAGCAGGAAACTCTGCACACAACTTCCAATCCTGCCCAAGAACTCATACAAGGGCTGGTAACCAAGGATCACCAGGACTTCCAAGAGAGCACTGTCTTACAGGCAGAAGAAGGCTGTCGACAACAGAAGGTATCACACCAGACACTTGCCACAATTACCGAAAGGTGACAAGACCTGGATTAAACACCTCGAGAGAGAAGATACCATCATTAGAAAGAATGAGGATTGGCACCTGATTGGCACCACAGAGGGCATATTAAGTAGAAACAGGAGGAGCCTCCTCATCCCTTGACCGCCCACCCCCATTATGCAATGGGGAGATAATGATGAGCGTACCCAGATGCCAGCACAACCTCCAAACCTCAGGAAGAACCAGTGACAGAGCCCACCACTCTCCCAACAGTAGTGTGAACGAGATGTGGAAGAGTTAAGCCCTCCAGACTGCCTGAACCTTTGAATTCAAGGACTTGAAGGGGGGAGATGGGGTAGTGTTAATGTAGTAATGACAATGAAAATGTATGATAGAAATAACAAAAGAGATGAGGTAAACTATAATCACAATAGATAAAAGCTTAGGGAAGTTATGATAAGGGTCTGGCAGATATAGGTTTAATGTGAGTCTGAGTACAGTACCACCCACAAAATGATGTAAGAGAGCACATGACCCAAACCAAGTCTAGAGTTGGACAGAGCCATGTACACCACCAAGCATGGAGACAGGTCCTAGCTTGTACCCTTTAATGTATATTTGTAAATAGTCCTGTCAGTAAAGACTTACAGTTAACCTGTGTGTGACTACGAAGACATCTTCCAATCTACCAAACTGTAACCAACACCGTGCAACATGTACCATATTGTGTGCCAAAAATAGACAATCTCAAAACTGAAACTGGAGAGCAGAAAAGGAAGTGAGCTCAAACGTTTTAAGCATCTTCAAATATTTTCAAACCTCATCTAAATGAGGATAGTACTGGAAAATTAATAATTAAACCAAAAAGTAAACATTGCAATGCCATCCATAATTTGCTGGGAAAAAAGGACTGTAGGGCTTTTTAACCATAGTTCAACATTAATATTCTGGTTATCTTTATAAAGACAAACTTCACTTACTTCAGAAATAATCTTCTGTATATCCACATCATTGTGAAATGAGACAAAGCCATATCTGAACATGAAAAAAATAAATTCATTCATAACAAATACAATTGGAAAAGAACCTGCATTGTTATGACATCATTCACAACTTCAGGGCATTCCAAAGGTATTACAGCCAATTAAGTACTTTGAAGTAAAAACAGGAAAACACTAGAAATACTCAGAAGGCCAGGCGACATCTGTGGAGAGAGAAAGAGTTAACATTTCAGGTCAATGACTGTTTGTCAGAACTGGAAAACACTCAAAAGATGTAACAGATCTTAAGCAAGCACAGTGACAGGGAAAAGGGGAGGGGAGAGGAGGAAAGAACAAAGATCTGCAAAAGGATGGTATACAGGAGAGATTAAATCGCAAAAGGGGTGCTAATGAAACATGTATAGAGACAAAGATGTGTCAAGAGGAGGCATATATAAGAATAGCAGAAACCTTACCAACAGCTGTGTGAAAAAAATAAGGAAAGCAGATACAACCTGAAATTGTTTAACTCAATGCTGAGTTGAGTCCAGAGACCGTAAAGTGCCTAACTGAAAGATGTGATGCTATTGATCTTCATTAGAAGAGGTAGGGCAGAGGGGTCAGAATACGAGTGGAGCAGAGAATCAGAATGACAAGTGACTGTAAGTTCGGGGCACATTTGCACACTGCATGGGGGTATTCCACAAGGCGGCCATTCAATCTACATTTGAATTCCTCAAATTGAGTGATGTATAAAACAAAGACTTGCATTTATAAAGTGCCTTTCATGCCAACCACCCAAAGCACTTCAAAGCCAATGAAGTACTTTTGAAGTATAGCCAATGATTTAATGTAGGAAACATAGCAGCCAACTTGCACAGCAAACTTCCACAATCTGATAATGATCAGATAACGTGTTTTGATGTTGTTTGAGGAATAAATATTCATCAGCACTCTCTCAATATTGCATTGGCACATCAGCTTTGATTCTTGAGCTGAAGCATCTGGAATGGGAATCAATCCCACAACCTTCTGACTCAGGAGGAGAATATGCTACCAACTGGGCCATGGCTAACACTATACAATATACAACTTGAAAGGTTACAAGTAAATTTCTTTCACCTGGAAAGTGTGTTTGGGGCCCTGGAAAGCAGAAGGTAAAGTGACAGATGCTGTATTTCCTGTGCTTTAATGGGAAGGTACTAAATGAAGGGGAGAACCAGGGTATCACAGAGGGTTCAGTCCTTTCAGAATGGTGAAAGAAAAGGGGAGGAGGGAATAGAAACAGAAAATGCTGGAAAATCTCGGATCTGGCAGCATCTGTGGAAAGAGAAACAGAGTTAACGTTTCGAGTCTGTATGACTTCTTCAGAGCCAATAGGAGGAGCGAGCTGCGTCAGTGATGGCATCATGCTGGAGATGGCAGAAAATCATCTGTTGAACGTGGAGGCTGGTGGTATAGTCTATCATGGTTCTGGGAGGGAGTGGAATGGTTGAGGGAAATGTTGAGAACGCAGTGGGCAGTATGTGGGTCCTGTCAGTCCCAGTGGAAGGGAATTCTCAGTTGGGAATAAAGAACCACACCTCGGAAGCACAATTATGCAAGGTGACATGACAGAAACCGGGAGAATGGAATAGTCATGCAAAGAAGTGTAGTCAAGGTAGCTGCAGGACTCAGCAAGCATAAAGCAGTCACTGATTGATTGTCTCCCATTTCTAGGGACAGTCTATGAGGTCAAGGAAGGGAACAGTCTGAGATAGACCATGAGGAAAATATGGAAATTGAAAGGAAAATCAATCCAGTTTTTTTAGTTCAGCGCAAGAGCAGAAAATAAAAAGGATACAATCAATGTACCACAGGAGAGATGAGAGGAAAGGATGTTCCACACATTCCAAGAAAAGCCAAACATAGAAAGGGACCATACAAGTTCCTAAAGCAGCACTTGATTTGGAAGTGTGTGGAGTTGAAGAATAAGTTGTTCAACACGAGAACAAATTCAGCCAACAGTGGAGGATAGTGCTAGATGGGGGACTGACAGGGGCCTCCATTCAAGGGAGAAGCGGAGAGCTCTCAAGACTGCCCTGGTGGGGCATGGAGGCGTAAAGGAATTGACTGTCCTTGGTGAAAAGGAGATAGTTTCTAGTTTGGGCATAACCTATTAAAATGGCAGAGGATGTTGGAAGTATCAGGAATGGAGGTGGGAAGAGACTGAACAAGGGGAGACAAAATAGTTGAGAAAGGAAGAAAACAATTTTGTTGCACAAAAACAAACTGATGTAATGGATGTACCAGGGCAGTCCTGCTCCTGGAACTTGGGAAGAAGAGGAGCCTGGTCTGGAGAACTTTTGAGGCTGGGGGCATAGTGAGGTCTCCAGAAGAGAGGAGGTCAATGACAGTTCTGGAAATGATGGCTTGATGTTCAGTGGTAGTAGGAAGAGATCTCAGAGTGGAATTGAAGTTCTACAAGGGAAGAGGTTGGTTTGGAAAACAATAGTGCCGCCCTTGTTGGCAGTTTAATAACATAGGGTTGGGCTTGAGAAAACCAAGTGCTGCAAGTTCAGAGGGAAATAGGATAGGGTTAGTGAGGGGAGCAGAGAAATGGAGCTGGCCATGTGATGCCAACAATTTTCAATTAAACAATCTAGAATGTAAGATGCCAGTGCAAGGGGTCCAGATGGAATGCAAATTCTGAAGACTGAAGGGAGAGTCCATTGTGCTGGGGACACACCACCAACCTCTGCATACAATAGATCATTGATGCCACCAAAAGGGGTGAGGATAGAGGAGAGAGTTCATGGTCTGGAGTTGTTGAACTCAATGTTAAGTCCGGAAAGCTGTAAAGTGCCTAATTGGAAGATGTGGTGCTGTTCCTCCAGTTTGCGTTGGCCTTCACTGGAACATTGCAGCAGGCCAAGCACGGACATGTGGGCATGAAAGCAGGACGGTGTGTTGAAATGGCAAGCAAAACACTGTCCTGTGACCATTCTGAGTGCCAGAGCCAAAGCTTGATTAAACTACCAGCTGGGAAAACACATCTCTGGGGAGACCACAATGTATGTTAAACTGGTAATCTTAGATCCAATAAGCACTAGGGATCATAAAGATGGTTGAACCCATCAGATTGGGATTTTTCAGAAAAATTGCTAACTGGAATGTTGGCGACACTCCCACATCCTTCCAGAAAGGAACTCAGATTTTGAAGTACTACAAACCAGTCTAGAAGCAGAAAAAACTTCCGCCAGATACTGTTTATCATCCCTTTAGAGTTCTAGCACACGTCTTATAATTATGCAACAGAGCTTTTGAACAGTATGTAACGGAGCTAAAAACTCAGTATATTTTTATGAAATAGAGATGTTAACGACCCCTGTGGCTGCAGAGATCAAATTCAAAAGAAATTCTACAATGGCCATCTATACGTCATAAACCACCGAAGCCTACCAGTCTGCTAAGGCAAAGGACTCTGAAAACGCCTTTGAAATTCTTAATGGTTAGAACATTAACAATCCCAAGAATTCAGACAAAGGAATACACCATCCTTTGTCAATGCCAAACTGGACAGGTGGCATGTGACATGACACCCTAGCTGGAGGAACCAGTTACACAGTCTTGCTATACTGCCAATCAATTTGCCATTTTTCATCTAGCAAACAGCAGCTCAGAAAAAGGACTTAGTCCAGGTTTGAATAACTGGACCTCATCTACACTTTCTATTGTAACTTCTGCACCAGTGTCTACAATCTAATCCATCTCTGCGTGCCTCTCTCATCGTGGAAACCATCTCTACTGGAAACGTGAAATATTCAATATCAGTTTTCAGCCTGTCAATCTCTGAAGGAATGCTTGGACTTTGACTCGGGACTCACATAAAACAATAATTCTTTATTCTGTGGTCTTTGCCCTGCAAATCTCTTTCCCTATCCTCCCTCTTATTGTACAAATGAAAAAAGGAGGCTACCTTGCAACCCTCCTCTTGTGCTATTAATAGAAATTGGATCACACCACAACCGAGGAGTTGAGAAATGCGCCACCGCTTATAAAGGGGGAAATCAAAATCAAAACACCTGTTTACGGGTAGGTGGAGGGGGGAGAAATCAGGGCTGTTTAAATTAAAACCCCTCCCGTCCGTACCAGTGGCATAGTTGCGGCACCTAGTCCCTCTAGGAGCGTTGAGGGGTCCAGAATTATGAATAAGTAAGCAGTAAGGGTCGGGTTGATGACAGCAGGACAGAGGTTATGCAGACTGTTGGGCAAGTTTAAGAGCAGATACTGTGAAGGCAGCAAAGGATGTTAGAGTACAACAACCTGCATTTATGTAACGGTGCCTTTAACATAGCAGTTATGCCTTGTGATGACAGTCATGTTCAAGGATTTTAGTAGCAGAGGGTTGAGGTAGCCACAGAAGCAGTCCGTGTTTAAGAGGTGGGAGTAACTGGTCCTTAGATTGAGTTTTAAACTGCAAATCCTAAAACAAAGAGGATACCAAGACTGAAGCCGAAACAGGGAAACGTAGCTAGTAGAGGTTGGGCGAAGGTGATGGCTTTGTAAAGTTGCAGGAATTTTGTGACTCATCTAGTAATTTGACAGGAAGGAAGGGTTACAAGAGGCAATGGAGCTGGCTACAATCTGCAAACGTCAAAAGCGACTAGTACTTGCAGCGATGCTGCCAACACACAAGGTTAAAGCGAAAGGGGCAAGGATAGATCCTTGGGGAATCTGGAAGGTGGCGTGAAGTAGGGAAGAAAAACATTCGCTAGATATATGCTGAGAACATGCTTAGGCAGGATTGGAATCATACCAGAGCAAATGTACAAAGATGTATGTGGAGAAGTGCTAGAAAAGGATAGGATGGGCAGCAATAACAAATACCTTTGGAAAAGCTGAGAAGGCATAATGTAATCCAACTTTAATTGATTCAATTCTTTGTTCACATGTACCCCAAAGTTGGGAATAAGGCCCTGGCTGAGCACCAGCAAGCCATCTATGCCCTACAGTCAGAAAAACCTGATACCTGGTAACAGTATTGTGGCCTCTTAGTGCTATTGGGAATCGGAAATGCCCCCAGTTATTAATGTTTCACATCACTTGTTTGACACCTCAACATACTCACTTATTTGAGAGATATCACCAGTAATAGCTTGAAATGATATGTTGGCATGGAAACTCAAAGCAGTTGTCATTTTCATAGCCAATGGCAGAGCTGTCCTTCCAATTGTTGCTGAAGGTACAGGTCAAAGAGATGACATAGCCTCGGTCACTGTTCCATTTGAGAAACATGGGTAATGACCTCTGGCATACCCCAAATAGCTGTAACTAAGTCTACAGACCCTGCACCTGATGGAACGACCAGATGTACTTGTACCTGTCTTAATTCCTCCTCAGAAACATCTCTTCCTCCTCCATGAGTGCAAGAGAAATTCTCATCCTTAGATATTTAGTTGCTGTAAACTAAAAGTGCAGCTAGCAGGAAAACAAATTTAAAAACATTAAAAAAAGCCACAAGTGGGAAATAGTGCCACAGTGGGAAAGCAAAAGGGAATCGAGAAAACAAATACTTAAACCTCAAAAATCTAAAGGGAACAATTCAACACACGAGCCATGATGCTCCTTCCTTCCAGCAATCATTTCATAAGAACATAAACAAAAGGGAGTAGACCATACGGCCCATCAAGCCAACTTCACCATTCAACAAGGTCATGCTGATATTCAGCTTCAACTCCATTTTCCCACCCACCCTTTATATTACCATGAATCAAAACCCCTTCTTCCTATACTACTGAGCTACACATTTAATTTTCTAATCTCTGATCCTATGCCTACATTTGTCATTGATTCCTACACGGATCACAACAAATGAAATCACCCCCCTCCCACACCAGTCCAAGTTGATCTCCAGCCTTAACCCTAGCACCCAGTAGGCAACTTATCCTTCAGAGCTCCAGATCATGGCTGTAGATATGGATGTACAATGCATTTAGTGCATTCTCCACCAAAAGCATGAGAAATTAACAAATTAAAATACATTTCTGTATGAAGCTTTAATGAAAAGCTAGCGGACTCTAAATAGAACAAGCCTATCCCTATTTATTTTATTTACTTAAATGTCAGATTGAACCATTCCATTGTTCAAATAATACATTTTATTAAAAGTCCAAAACCTAGCAAATGCCTACTTTTGCCTAAATTAATTACAGAATTATATTTCAAAGCAAAGACAGCAAAACTTTTGTGCAAGAGTCCACTTCATTAGATAAAAAACTTCTTACCCTCTGGAAACACCACCTCCATCACTGATTATTTTAACTTGCTTCACAGCACCATACCTTGTAAAGAAGCCTCGCATTTCATCTTCACCCATCTAGAACAGAAAAAGTTCAGTAATATTTTTGACTTGAAGACTCTTCCAATTCTTGTTAAAAATGCAGTAACATAAATGTCTGTGCTCCCCCCAAAAGAAGTTAAAATAATCTCAATATTTACTTCTGATCTGCAACATTTGCAAGACCAAAAATGAATTTCTCAGTGTATTACAGTTAGTCCCTTTTGTACATTTTCCTCATCATTTCCCTTTATTTCAAAGTCACCACATCATTCAACCAAGCAGTCAGGCAGAGAATCTATTCACAAAAGCTCTTAAAATATTATAATTGTTAATACTACATTGACCAATGTTCCTTAGATTTTCCCTCCTTTGTGTTTCAGAATACTATACTTCAGCATAGCATGATTTCTTCTCTCCCTCCCCTCCTTCAAAGGAGGATTTGCAACTTGTTTTTTTGTTTAACAGAAATTCTATCAATCCTGTGGTTCCACTTTTATAATGATAACTTATTAAATGGTCTGAATTTGAGTTGTAGTGAAACATTTACATTACGTTAGGAAATTGTATGCTAGTCTTAGGCAAGCAAATCTATGGAATGGAGGGAAAGCTTGACTTTTATTCAAACAGGCAAATTCCTCTATCCCATTTGAAAAAACCATTTCCAGAGATACTGCCTTGCAGCTCTTCAAGCCAGAGGTGATTCAAGTATCCTGACTGAGCTTCGCACTGGGCTGAATCTTCAGTTCTTCACCAGAAAAGCACCAATAGGGATAGTCAATCCGAGAAAGAGCACCTTAAACTTTGTGGCGTTATTTTCAGTGGAGATGGAAACAGGGAGATGGGTAGATAGACCAAAAAAAATTCCAAACTGGAACAAAGATCCTACAAAGTAATTAATTCACGTTTCCTTAAGAGGTCTTTGAGTTTTAGAGCAAAATTTGGATCAAGAGTAGACTGATGAGGCAGTAATTGGCTGGATTGATCCTGCTTTTCATGTAGAGGATATACCTGGGCAATTTTCCACATAGCCAAGTTGATGTCAGTGTTGTAGCTGTACTGGAGCAGCTTGGCTAGGCGCGAGGCAAGTTCTGGAACACAAGTCTTCAGTATTACTGCCAGAATATCAGGGTCCATAGCCTTTGCAGTACCCAGTGCCTTCAGCCGTTTCTTCATATCACGTGGAGTGAATCGAACTGGCTGATGACTGACGTCTGTGATGCTGGGGACCTCCGGAGGAGGCCAGGATGGATCATCCACTTGGCACTTCTGGCTGAAGACTGTAGCAAATGCTTCAGTCTTATCTTTTGCACTGATGTGCTAGGCTCCTCCATTATTGATGATGGGAATAATTGTGGAGCCTCCTCCTCCAGTGAGTTGTTTAACTGTCCACCACCATTCACGACTGAAAATAGGACTAGAGCTTAGATCTGATCCGTTGGTTGTGGGATCGCTTAGCCCTGTCTATCACTTACTGCTTATGCTTTTTGGCACAAAAGTAGTCCTGTGTCATAGCTTCACCAGGTTGATACCTCTTTATGAGGTATGCCTGTTACTGCTCCTGGCATGCTCTCCTGCACTCTTCATTGACCCAGGGTTGATCTCCTGGCTTAAGTGGGGGATATGATGGGCCATGAGGTTACAGATTGCGTTCGAGTACAATTCTACTGCTGCTGATGGCCCACAGAGCCTCATGGATGCCCAGTCTTGAGTTACTAGATCTGTTCAAAATCTCTCCCATTTAGCAGTGGTAGTGCCACACAACACAATGGAGGGTATCCTCAATGTGAAGGCAGGGCTTTGTCTCTGTGCGGTGGTCACTCCTACCACTACTGGACAGATGCAACTGCGGCAGGCAGGTTGGTGCGGATGAGGTCAAGTATGTTTTTCCCTCACCATCTGCTGCAGACCCAGTCCAGCAGCTATGTCATTTAGGACTCTGCCAACAATGGTGCTACCGAGCCAGTCTTGGTGATAGATATTGAAATACCCCACCCAGAGTACATTCTGCGCCCTGGCCACCTCAGTGCTTCTTCCAAGTGATGTTCAACATGGAGGAGTACTGATTCATCAGCTGAGGGAGGGCAGTACGTGGTAATCAGCAGGAGGGTTCCTTGCCCATGTTTGACCTGATGCCATGAGACTTCATGGGGTCCGGAGTCTATGTTGAGGAGTCCCACAGTTTGCCACTGTGCCACCAGCTCTGCTGGGCCTGTCCTGCTGGTAGGACAGGAAATACCCAGGGATAGGGATGATGCTGCCTGGACATTATCTGTAAGCAAACTATGTCAGGCTGTTGCTTGAGTAGTCTGAGACAGCTCTCCCAGATTTTAGTAAAGAGGACTTTGCAGAGTCAACAAGGTCGAGATTGTCACTTTTCACTGTTTCCAGTGCCTAGGTCGAATCCGAGTGGTCCATCTCGTTTCATTCCTCTTTTGCAGCTGTTTGTTACAATTGAGTGGCTTGCTAGGCCACATTACTGTGGGTCTGGAGTCACCTGGCCAGACCAGGTAAACGACAGATTTCCTTCCCTAAAAAGGACATTAGTGAACCATCTGGGTTTTTACAACAATCGACAATGGCTCCACAGTCATCGTTAGACTTTTTAAATTCCAGTTTCGTGGCAGGATTTGAACCTGGGTCCCTAGAGCATTACCCTAGGTTTCTGGATTACTAGTCCAGTGACAATACCACTATACCATCCTCCCCCTTATGTCTTTCCAACCAGAAAAAGACCCATTAATCCTGACTCTGTCTTCTGTGTGTTAACCTATCCTCAATCCATGTTAATACATTATCCCCAATATAGCGGACTCCTATCTTGTGTAATAGCTTTTTATGTGGCACCTTATCGAATATCTTCTGGAAATCTGAATACAGTACATCTACTGGTTCCCCTTTATCAGCTCTGCTTGTTATATCCTCAAAGAACTCCAGCAAATTTGTCAAACATGATTTCCCTTTCACAAAACCATGTTGACTCTGATTGCATTAAGCTTTTCTCAATGTCCTGCTATTCTTCCTTAATAATGGATTCTAGCATTTTCCCAACAACAGATGTTAGGCTGGCCTATAGTTTCCTGCTTTTTGTCTCCCTCCCCTCTTGGAACAGCGGTTTTCCAATCTACTGGGGCCCTCTTGGAATCCAGTGATTTCTTGAATACTTCAACCAATGCCTCCACTATCTCCGCAGCCACTTCCTTTAAAACCCTTGGATGCTGGCAATCAGGTCCTGGCCTTAAGTTCCATTAGCTTGTCAAATGCTTTGTCCCTTGTGATAGAGACTGTTACAAGATCTTTCCTCGGATTAGCTCTTTGCTTATCGGATATCTTTGGGATGTTTATAGTGCCCTCCACCATGAAGACCGATGTAAACCATTGGTTTAAATTATCTGCCATTTCCCTGTTCCCCGTTATTAATTCTCCAAGTTGCATCCTCCCAGGTTCTCACGCTCACTTTAGCTACTCTTTATATACGCACAGAAGCTCGTGATGTTTGTTTTAATATTTCTTGCCAATTTACTTTCATCATCAATTTTCTCCCTCTTTCTCCAACTGTTGCTGGTTCCTAAAAAAATCCCAATCCTCTGGCCTATTACTAGTTTTCACCACTTTGTACACCTTAGTTTTTGATTGGATACTCTCCTTGACTACCTTTATTAACCATGGGTGGTTCATCCTTCTCATCGAGTCCTGCTTTTTGACCGGGATAAATTTTTGCTGAGCGTTATGAAATATCTGCTTAAATGTCTGCCACGGCTCATCCACTGACCTTCCCCCAAATCTGTTTTCCCAGCCCTCTTCAGACAACTCTTTCTTCATAACTCTCACTGCCCTTATTTAAGTTGAGGACATTGGTTTGAGACCAGAGTTGCTCACCCTCAAACTGAATTTGAAATTCTACCATGTTGTGATTGCTACCCCCTAGGAGGATCCTTAGCTACAATATCGCTTATTAATCCTACCTCATTACACATTACACATTACTAGATCTAAAATAGCCTGTTCCTAGGTAGATTGTGCAACGTATTGCTCTAAGAAACAATCCCTGATGCACTCTACAAATCAGTCTTCCATGTCACCCCTGCCATTCGATTTGTCCAGTCAATATGCAGGTTAAAATCAACCATGACAACTGTAGCACCCTTCTTACACACCTCCATTATTTCCCAATTTATACTTTGTCCCAGTGAGGCAACTCTTTGGGGGCCTATTGGCGACTCACACCTGTGACTTCTTCCCCTTGCTATTCTTTACTGCACGTCACAATCTATTGCACTTATATCACTACTCATCACTGCATTGATAGCTTAGTTTCTTAAAAAAAGCTACTCCGCCTCCTTTTCCTTTTTGCCTATTTTTCAGGAATGTCAAGTGCCCTTGAATCTTGCATTCCCTGTCTTGGTCACTCTGCAACCATGTCTCTGTAACAGCTATCAAGTCATATTAATTTACTTCTGTTCGTGCCATTAACTCATCTTTTTTATTACAAATGCTGCGTGCATTCAGATAAGAGCCTTAAGCTTTGACTTTTTACCATTATTACTCATTCTGAATCAAATTTTTGCTGCACTCTTCCGCTTATATATTCTGCCCCTTCCTGTCACACTTGGATTATCGTTCACCTCTTCACTACCCTGCACCTCTGCTCTCATTTCCTTTTGATTTTTTAAACTTCCTTTCAATTGAACCTGCCCCACTTCACTAATTAGTTTAAAGTCCTATCTATAACCCTAGTATACAATTTGCCAGGACACTAGTCCCAGCATGATTAAAATGAAGCTAGTCCCAATGGAACAGCTCTCTTCTTCCCCAGTACCCCGTGAATCAGAATCCATTTCTCCCACACAAATCATAGAACCACGCATTTACCTCTAAGCTTATTTATCCTACATGGCCCAGGTAGTAATCCGGAGATTGTCGCCTTTGTGATTCTACTTTTTAAATTTAAACCCAAGCTGCTCATAGTCCCTCAGCAGAACCTCTTTCCCAGTCCTACCTATGTCATTGGTACCTACATGGACCACGACAACTGGATCCTTTCCGTCCCGCTCCAAGTTCCTCTCCAGCCCAGAAGGGACGCCCTTAACCTTGGCACCAGGTAGGCAATACAGCCTTCAGGACAGTCTTTACTGCAGAGAACAGTATCTATTCCACTAACTATGCTACCCCTATTACTACTTTTCTCTTTTCGCCCCTCACTTGAATGGCACTCTACCACAGTGTTGTAGTAGTCAGTTCACTCATCCTCCCTGCAGTCTGTGCCCTTGCCCACATTGAGAACAAGAGCTTTCTACCGATTGGACAAGGACACTGGCTGAGGCTCCTCCAAAGCTAAATTTTGGATCCCTATTACTGCCTCACTCGCAGTCAGTCTCCTGTCCCTGAGCACTGGCCAAATTTGATGTAATTAATCTAAGGGGCGCGACTGTCTCCTGAAACAGTGTCCAGATAACTCCCCCCTTCCTTGAAGTATTAGTGTCTGCAGCTCGGACTCCAGCGACGGCATAGTGGTATTGTTGCTGGGCTCGTAGTCCAGAGACCCAGGTTCGGATTCTACCACTGCAGATGGTGGAATTTTAATTCAATAAATATCTGGAATTAAAAGGCTAATGATGACCATGAAACCACTGTCGCTAAAACCCATCTGATTCACTAATATTCTTTAGGGAAGGAAATCTGCTGTCCTTATCTAGTCTGGCCTTTATGTGACTCCAGACCCACAGCAATGTGGTTGACTCTTAAAAGACCTCTGAACAAGGGCAATTAGAGATAGGTAATAAATGCTGGCATAGCCAGCAATGTCCACATCCCATGAGTGAATTAAAAAAACTGAATTAAGTTCCACAAACAGCCAACACTTGCTGCAGATGTGGTCACCATGGATCGCACTGGCGTCTAGCACTCCCCACATACTTTAGCTGCAACACATCTGCACAGCCATCCCTATTCTATTTAATTAATTTGGATGTTAAATATTTTAAGTGAATTTCTTAACTGTATTCCAGCTGTAATAATATCTCCCAATTTAAATCACTTGACCAATCAAAAAAGACACAAGAGATACCCACCAATCACCTACCTGTTTTCCTTTGACATCACACTTCGGATCTAACAGGTCCTCTTCTCACACTCTCCTCTTGGTGCTGCTGACTGCCTGTCCCAGGGTTGTCGTCCTCTCACTCTCCTCCACACTCAGGAGGCAGCAGGTTTTTTTTGTGTTAAAAATGGTTTGTTCACAGCTGATCTAACAAACCTAGTCAAATCCACATATCCAGAATATAAAAACATTTTCTAAATGTGATCTAACCAAGATTCGATTCAGGTTTAGCATAACCCCTCTCGTGTTGATTCTATTCCTCCAGAAATAAAGCCTAGTGCTTGGTTTGCTTTTTTTTTTAAAACAATGGCCTTGCTAACATGGGACACAACTTTTAGTGACTGGTGTATTTGTACTCAGATCCCTTTGTTCCTCCGATACTTGCACCTCCCAAGTAATGTGATCTCCTGGTTCTTCCTACCAAAAAGGTACTGCATCATATTCAGTGTTGAACTTCATTTGCTAATTATTTGTCCATTCTGCAAGTTTATTAATGATCTCCTATAATTTGTTGCAGTCGTCCTCACTTAACTATCCCCACCATAGGCCCACCAATTTGGTGTCATCTTCAAATCTGAAATCAAGAACACCATTGTTAAAGTCTAAATCATAAATGTAAATTGTGGACAGCAGTAGGCCCAGCACTGATCTTTGTGGAACACCATTTCACATCTTCTACCACTCTGAATAAAGATCCTTTATCTCCATTCTCCACTTTGTCTTGAAGCCAGCTAGCAATCTATTCTGTCACTTATCCTCTGACACCACATTCTCTGGCCTTATTGATCAGTCTATTATGGGGCACCTTATCAAAGGCCTGTTGAAAATCCAGATAAACTACATCTACTATGATATGGCAATGGCAACTGCCTGGCTGACCAATTCCAATGGGAAACTTGGCCAAGCTATCACAACAATTTGCAATTTGTATTTTTATTAAGAGAAGGAATGTACATTGAAGTCAGAAGTAAAGAATGCACTACCACTTTTGGAGATTAAATATCAAATGAAAACATTTATTCACAAAAGAAAACTTAAACACAAGATTAGTTACACAGTTAAATTTAGTCTTATAACATTTCCCCAAAAGGTTTCTACTTACCTAAACTCCCAAATAAACACCATTTTCCAGGCCACAGCCCAAATAGATTCTTAAATCAATAAAATATCCAGTAATATTACTGCAAAGCAACCACTATTGCTATTAGGGAGGTAATTCTCAGGGCTTCCCTCTCCTTCGACTATGGAAATCTAAGACTAAAACAAAAAAACTTTGCTTTCTGGTACAAGCAAGCACTTCCAAGGTGACTTAAAGCTGATACTTCACAGTACCCTCTTCAAGATCTCACATGGCCACTCTTCATACAGCTTTCAATCTTTCCTTAAATATATTTTCTCCCCTTTTTATTCTTTAAATCCATTGTTTTAAACTTTCTTTGAAACTCAAACTCTTCCAAATATAAGATCTTTCATGTTTCCATCTTATCTTTGCTTTTGGGTCAATAAAACATGATATCCCCACTTCTCGTTTACCTATGAACTCCTGCAAGATGCAACCATTTTCCTTATCACCTTCTAATTCCCCTTTGAAATTCAAACCTCTCAACTTATCTATAAATGCAAATGTTAGCTCATCCATTTCCATTTCAAAATGCCTGTTTTTACACCCAATCCCTTTGATGATTTAAACCTTGCAGTCTGACTGTCTTCAGTTTAAATTAGTCTCACACAGACAACACACAGCCCCTGTAAGCCTGCTTCAGTATACCACAGTAACGTTAAGGGAAAAAAGTTAAATTTACATTACATATTGCATTACACTGTCTACACTCTGCTACTTTCTCAAAAAAATCCAAGCTTAGTCAAGCAAGATTTTCCCTTTTGAAATCCATGCTGATTATTCATTATATTTCAGTTCTAGATGTTCTTCAAGATTTAACTCTATTCAGGCTAATTCTGCATCCTAGGCTATGATCCTTTTTCCCGACACTTTTATCTCATCCCTTATTTTCAGGGCTACCCCATTTCCTTTTCTATTTTGTCTATCTTTTCTAAGAGTCACATACACTGGAATATGTTGTTCCTAATCCTGATCACCTTAAAGCCACTTTGGATATGTCAACTAGATCACCCCAACTTTTGTTTCTATTTATGCCATTAAGTTGTCCATCTTTTGCAAATGCTTTGTGCATTTGAGTATAATGCCTTTACTTTTAATATTTTACTGCTTTTCCTTGACCTTATTCGCAAATACTCTATTAGTTATTAAATTCCATCCCTTCCTGACAATCTGCTCAATTTTACTTAAATTCCTACTCTGCTCTGAAACCTTGACTTTTCTTTTCAGATACTTATAATCACACTCATGAACCCTCCATCTCCCAGTATTAGTTTAAAGCAATTTCACCAGTTATTCTATTTACCAGGACGGAGGCCCCAGCCCTGTAAGCGGAATCCAACCCAACAAATAAATTCCCCGTCTCCCCAGTACTGGTGCAAGTGCTACAGGAATTGAAAACCCTACCCACCACCACCCCAAACTCTCATCACTATTTCAGTCATGCATTTAAACATTTAATCTGTTTTTCCTTGTGCAAATTTGCACTTTATTCATGTAGTAAAAAGGAGTATTATCTTTGAGATTCTGCTTTTTCATTTGGAACCTAGTTTCGCAAAGTCATTTCCTATCTGGGCCACAATTTGATCCACCCGTTCCCCTCCTCTATTTTTCGACAGCTGCAAGGAGAGCTCCTTGGCCTAACACTGGAGAAGCAACACAGCTTTCAGAACACCTAAATCATGGCCACAGAGAACAGCATATTCCCTGACTATACTACCCTGATCACATTCCTCTACTCTTCCCACTTGTGTGACCTCCTGTACTGTGGCGGCATGGTCCATTTGCCTGTCTTCTCTACAGCTTTTGTTTTCACCCATACCGCCTGGTGAACTATGATAAAAGTTGAGGCTCTTCCACCACTGCAACTGTGGTCCCCCTACCTGCCTGAATCACAGTAACATCTCTCCCTGACCACTAACCAAACCTAAAGCATAGCCTAATGAAAAAAGACTGCCTCCTGATCAAGATGTCCAGATAACCCATCCCCCTGCCTCCCTGATACATCATAATGGCTGCAACTCCAAATCCAGCTCAACAACTGAGCTGATCTTTTGAATTATGAATACTTACTACAAATATGGGATCACTCTGCTTTCCACATGCTCCCACCTGTGGATGCAACACACTTCCTGCATTCCAGCACTATCTAAATTAGACATGCAAATAAGGTTAATCGATTTACTTGTATTTTTAACATTAACCTTGTTTAAAAATACTTACATGTTCAAACTTAAACACAGCAGTGTTAAAAGACAAAAAGGAACACCTTTCTGCTTTGAATTCTCACCTTCCCGCTCTTTAGGATACACTTTGCATCTTGGTAATCGAATCCTTGAAATTGTTTCCCAGCAGTAAAAATATAGTTCTGAACCACTGAAAAAACATTCATGTTTAACAGGAATGTATTGATGGTACAAGGAAGTCCCAGAAAATCTCCCTCACCAACTAAATTTGGTTGTATATACTATAACAAGCCCTGCAACAATAAATGCACAACTTGAAATATCTAGTGATCAAAAATAAATTTTCAATTTAACATTACTATGAGAAAACCAAGTCAGTAATTCAGTTAAATTCAGACCAAAATTCAAACAATAGGCAGAATCTGCTGGAGGTGACAGGGGTCTCGGCCACTGGCTGGATAGCTGGCAAAAACTTGGTATTGCCTCATTTTGGGAGGGTCAGCTGCATTTGTGTCATTGAGGCACTTGACTGGTCACCAGTGGGCCTTTCCACAGGATCAAGAACCCAGAGGTAGAAGCCCCACCCACTGGTTGCCAACTTCCATGCTCAGCAGCACTACCAGGGAGGCAGTGACTGCCGACGGTATGACATCCACCTCCAGCCTCAGATTACAACAGGAACCCAGGCCAAAAAGATGAGTAATAGTGTTGCAGAGGGGGTTCCAGCAGCAATGACAGGTGGATGGCTCTCAGCAGCACCCCCTTCCCAATGCTGGGTCACTCAATCAAGCACTGAAAGTCTTCAAACTAGGGACCTGCCCCCTGGGAGTCCAGCAGCAAACAGTGTTGGTCTGTTGTGCACCCCGCATGGAGACACCGCTGCTAGCCACTGGCATAAAGCCACCTCATCCTGCGTCAATGGGATGAGGTCATAAGCAGGCATTACTTGCCCACTTAAGGGCCTCAACTGGCAGTGAGGTAGGAAGGCCGATGGGCCTTCCCGTCATGGAAATAATTGGAGTGGACGTGGGAAGATGGCATAGCATCACCCTCCCACCAGATTAAATGCTCCCTGCCAAATTTTCCACAGGGAGGGAACAAGATTCTGTCATAAGACTATAAAGCAAAAAACCTGAAACAAGGTCTTTACTTAGTATAGAAGCAACACAATCACAGGTTAGAAAAGGCATTAAAATAAACAGGCTTTGCAAATGGAGGGCAATAAATAGAAACAAATATTTAAATGTATAGCTTAAATGAATAGTTGAAGGTTAAAGTTGAGTAACACTAGAAACAAATGACAAACAGCAGGGAAATGCCAAAGTCCAAATGTAATGGCTATCATCCCAACTCTTCATTGCATTCACTGAGCTGACCAAAGCATTTGACTCAGTAAATCATGAGGTTCTGTGTATTGTGCTTCAAAGATTTGGATGTCCAAGGAACTTTACCACAATCCCTGGAACTGCTTCATGATGATATGACTGCGACTGCCTTGAGTGGGAGATCTGAAAGCCACCTTCAAAATCCGGACCGATGTCAATTCCATGCGATAGCCTCTATACTATTTACAATCTGACAGTGATTATTCGCCTCAAAGTGTTTGACAACAAAGGCCTCCGCAAGTCAACAGAAGTCCTAGTGTACAGAGCAGTTGTCATCACCACACTCATGTACTGCAGTGAGACCAGGATTGTGCATCAGTAACACAAGAGCACTAGAGAAATTCCATCAGTAACACCTCCACCACATCCTCCAGATTCAATGGGAAGACCGCTGAACAAATACTAGCATCTTCTTTGAAGCCAGCTCCGCAAAGCATTCAGGCAAAACTCCTGCAAAATCAACAGCGATGGGCTGGACGTTGTCCAAATGGCCAAAAACCAATTCCCCTGCCCAATCCTGATTTTTAAACTCTCAAACAGCCAGCTTCCCAGGGGAGGACAAAGATAATGCTTGAAACTTGACAGCATTGACATTAATAACTGGGAAGAAGCTTGCTACCAAATCATTCAAAATGGCAACAACTTGACTACCAAGTTGCATCATACTTCAAGGCCAAACGTCTTAGTGATAAAGCAGAGCAGGAGGGAAAGGAAAAGCAGCAAATTCCACTCTCTGGATCCCACCACCTCTTGGGACCCATGTACCAACACTCTGCAGTCAAGAATCCACCTGTTCAGCCACAAGGCAACACATGGCAGAAACTCAATCCCTGAATAGATGTCATCTTCAAATCATGGGGGAGCCAACAACAATCCCCATCATGCATTCCTCCATTCACAGACAATTGAATGTGTTAAGAAACCTGTTTCACATGAACACAGAAAATGGGAGTAGGCCATTCAGCCCCTCTGGTCTGCTCCACCATTCAACCAGATCATGGCTGATCTACCTCAACGCTATTTTCCTGCACTAACCCATATCCCTCGCTATTTTTAATATTTAGAAATCTATCGATCCTGTCTTGAATATGCTGATGGGATGTTTGAGATATATAAAACAATAACTAAAATCACTTGATGAATATAGTCAGACTCACATGGCACACCCAAACATGTTGGCTGCAAAAAGAAGTGCCTCTAATCAATGCAAATTCAGGATGTTTCAGATACTGGAACCAATTTTTCACATAGCTAATTTGGAAATATTGACCTTCTGTATGTTCCTTGCCTGCGTTCTGAAAGTACAGAATTAATCTAGAGGATAGCAAGAGTAAGCAGAAGCCAACTGTAATTTGGAAGATGGAAACTAGTATCCATACAATTAACTTTCTTTGCTTCTACATATAGCAGTCCACAATTTTGTGCTATTCAAGGAAATGGGTGGGCAGAGCAAGTGGGTGGTGGAAAGTCGCAGGCTGGAGCGTGCGTGTATGGAAAACCACAGCTCATAGGGAGAGATATGACTGTATAAATTATACCTCAGTCTGGGGTGAAATGGAGAGGGGAGTCATCTTGTATGCTTTTATCATATATACCCATATACAAGTTCATTTCATGTAAGCGTCAACTCATGATTGTTGGCTTAACATTTCAAAGTTTTTCATATACCTCATCTAAAAGTTAACCTTTGTTTTTCAGGGATCAAAGCCCACTTGCTCCTTCCCCGGTGCCCCTTCACACACATCCCTGGATAAAGCCAGCAAGTAGGAGACTGTCCAGAAAAGCCCTCGTGTCCTGGAAGCCCTCTGCCAGGAGCTACTTTAACCAACATTGGCATTGTGGACAGTCCAAGGCACAAAAGCGGCCAAACAATTTGGCAATCTCACCCCGCTACACCAAGAGTTCAGAACTAAACAGGACAGTTTGTCCAACTGCAGCACCTCACTAAGGTGCACCCACCCGCGCCATAGCAACAAGCCAGGGGCAGCTGGCCAGTGATTCATCTAGACAGCCAATCCATCTACAGGAAGTGCACGAGCCCAAATCAAACATATATGTAGACCCCTCGAAAATAATACTCATGTAAAGTAAGCTCAAAAGTCAACCCTTACTTTTGCCTAAGTATTTTTTTTTAAACTCTCAAAAATTAAACTTTTACCTGGGTACAAAGGTAATTCCCATCCCAAATCTTCCCTCAGATTTCTGTCCTGGCTGCCTTTTCTCCTAGTGATTGCACCAAATACAGAAGGCTCAGTAAAAGCATCACACCAGGGCATTTCTATCAGTAACTGCTCTGCTTCTCCACAGCTATTATGCAGATGGCAAATTATCTTCCCAATGTCACCTCAAATCTCCCCTAAAATTTAAAATTGTAGGCAGCTCAACAGAATAGGTTTAAGGATAACATTTATTTCCCAGTTCTCCTAAATGCACATCTTACCTTACACAGGGCATGTTCTGTAGAACAGGATCTTAAAATCCCAGTTTCCCGTTAATGGGGGTGCATGGTGCGCAAGGGTGTTCACTTTCAAGTCATTAGGTAGCAAGCTATACATTGCTTGATTCAGATCATTGACGTTTGGGAAAGGTCAAAGTGACATTTGAAACATTTCTGCAAGGCAGAATTGAACACTTGGCCCAAAGTGTGCTATTTAAAGCTAAGCCAAAAGAATGTCATTCCACATTGTGAAGGAAATTTAGTAGATTCAGATTTTCTTATTCTGCAGAATTGAAGATAGTTCTGCTGTTGGCTTTGATCATGTAACAGCAGTCCCCATCCTACCAGAAAACAGCTATATTAAAGTACCTAGGAGAACATTTTCAGATTATGCCCAAAAAGGGTATGAGATGTTAAAGGCAACCAAGTCCAATGACCTCAGCCTGATCGCAAACCATTTTCAGGTTCACTAATAAAAAGATGAGATGTCACCAATCACATTGTTAATTGGACAACTCACTCATTATGGGCAGGCTTGATATCACTTCCAGCAAACCTACACTTCTTAAAAGGAGAGGTGTCATGTTCATTGTGGAACGCATCTGAAGACTACTTCTGCTGTTATAGACCCCATGGAGACTACAAACCAAAATAACCAAATTTAACCAAACAACCCCAACGATAAATCAAATGGATAAGATTTTACTATCAAACCAAAATCAGCATAAAACCAAAACTTAAATCACAGTCAATTTATTTACAAATTACACATTAAACAGCAGATACAAAGATAGATCTCATGAATTTACTGGGCAGCCTACTCAGTAGAATTCCACCTCCCTTTCTAAGATTTAGCCACTGATTCTCAACCGACAGCAGCTCCTAATCAACCCGAGTCCCACAGATACAATCTTCAACAAAATGGCTACTTCTCCAAACCTTTACAGCTTTGAATCACAATTTTAACAGCACAGAAAGAGGCCATTCAGCCCATCATGTCTGCACCAGCTCTCCAAATGAACATTATGACCTAGTGCCATTGCTCTGCTTTTTGCACATTGTTATCTAATGCCCTCTTGAATGCCTGGATTGAACCTGCCTTCACCACATTTCCGGCCAGTCATTACAGACCCAAACCACTCTGTTCACAATAGTCATGATGTTGTGGCTCCACCAGTATTACTTTTATCCAAAACCTCAGTGACAAACCTATGCATTCGATGGCTGATCAGTGAATTACTTTAAATTACAGAAACAGCTGCAGCAGCTTTGTACTAGTCTATTTTCAGGTCCCAGATCCAGCCTTTGTTTTCTTCAGCCTGCCTGTATTGCACTGATAGATGAGCTGAGCTTGGGTGGCTCTGGGTCTTTCAGGTTTTCAACCAGTTGCAGTTTTCCTAGAAACAGGCTTCAGTCTCTCAATTAGAGTCTGACTCAAAAAATTACAATCTCTGAAACCAGAGTCAGTTCATCCAACAGAACATTTGACAAGTCATCTGTTCAGATAACAGCTTGCACACCTCCAGCCCCCACCAACCATAAACTGCAGACCCCAATGCACATCCCCTTTGGAAAAATAAAGTTTTACTAGAGTAAATTTTTCTTTGCAAATGTTTAAAAATACAGCAAATTCTTACCATAACCATTTTAACAAATAGTTTATTGCTTATTGAATAGATAACATTTTTGTCATATTCCAATTATACATATCGCATTTACATAAGAACACAATAATAAAAAGCAAATGTGAAAATTAGGATTCAGCATCAGATTTATCATTACAAAGCATTCTTTCATTCCTACACCCCTTCTTTAAACTCTTGATAATGCATCAGCAACTATATGTTTTTTTTCCTGCCACATGCACAACTTTTAGTTATTTGTAACTGAAATTTTCTAGGAACACAAATGGGTTGTGTTCTGCAAAGATTAGTGCTTCCACCTGATTATGGGTTACAGACACTTTAAGCCATTGAGACTTAAGGCCTCTTTTAAGATTGAGTACTTTCTATGACGCTTTACATACCAATATCATTATCAAAGAGCAACACTGCCCCCAACGCCACTGGCATCAATAGTCACTTTGAATAGCTTACTAAAGTCTTGGGCTGCAAGGACTAGCTCATTTATCAAAATGGCCTTTATCTTGTCAAATATCATTTGGCATGACTAACCATTCGGATTTTACCTTTTGCTTCAAATTTGTCAATGGGGTGACTACTTTGTTGAAATTAGGGACAAATTTCCTGTAGAACACAAACATATACCTAAGACTAAGATTATAGGGTAAGAAAGTCTTATTATTGCCTGAACCTTGGGGTCTCGTGGCAACACTTGAGCTTAAATCACAAGGTGACCTTGGAAAACTCAATCTTTGGCAGATTTATAACAAGGTTAGATTTGGCCAGCCCGTCAAATAGAGCTCTCAAATACCTGACATGATCACTCCAAGTGCTGCAGTAACCCAAAAGGTCAATGTACACAATGCAATTACTCAACCTGGCAATCACTTGACTGATCAATCATTGAAATATAGCTGGTGTATGTAGAGTAAAAGGTTATCAGAAGCATACATGATGTTGATGTAATAATACATGACAGACAGATCTGAAAGGGGAAGGTCCAACTTTGTGCAGCGGTCCCGATAGCTACAGAGTAGTAAATAAAAAGTAATGGTTTTAAAAAAACTATAGTCCCGAGCAACTTACTTTGGAAGAATAGACAAGCTCCAAAGAACCCCGTCTAAACCCCAACCACACAACATGCTGGCAGCACACAAGAAGTAAAAAGGCCCTGCGAACCGTGACTACAGACCTGGCAAGGGGGGAGAAAAGGAACAAATTCAACAACAGAGTTGTAGCATCAAGGTGTGTAGCAGATGCAAGCTGAGACACAGACCTGGAGTCCAGATGGCAGTGACCACAGGTCTGAAGCAGCAGCACTAAACCTGGAACAATTCCAGGACTCAGAAACATGGAATCCACACCACCATTCCCAAAAACATTTTGGAGCATGGAAGGCTCACAACAGGCCCACACCTGGGACAACTGGAGAAAGAGATTCACAAGATACAGAACCACTTCTGACTTACACAAAAAAGATCAAAAAGACCAGGTCACCACATTACTTTATGCACCTGGATCTATTCCTGACAACATGATAGCAAGACAGGAGGTTGATGAAACTTCAACATCTTACGAAGAAGTGCTGCAAGCTTTCGATTCATATTTCAGCATCCATCAGAACTTAATAATTGAAAGGGCTAAATTTAACAAGAGAAAGCAAAAACCAGGCAAAAGCATGGGTTCATTCATCAACAGCCTATACAGGCTGGCAGGGAACTGCAAATACAGAATCTTAAGAAATGAGTTGATTAGTGACAATCATACTGGGGGTCCTAGACAAAGCATCATCAGATCTCTTACAGACAAGAGAGGATTAATATTAATAAAAGCAGTACAAATCGCAAGACAAACTGAACTCAAAGCAGAATAAAGGTATTTGTTTGCAGAGGAGAGATCTCACAGAGGAGATTGAGCAAGACCAGTTTGTCATAAGGAAGCATGCTGAAGCCTAAACCCACAAACAGGAAGAGCGACAACCGCCATCTTGAAATATCATCGGTGTGGTGGGGATAAGCTGCACAAGTAAGAAGAATGTCCAGCAGGGGGAGCAGAGCGCCACAACTGTGGAAAAATAGGCTACTTCAAAACAGACCGTCATTCAAAAATGTCAGCAACCTGTAAAAAGAGGGAGAACATTTTAAACCAAAGCCACATTCAAGAAGTGTTAGAACCAATATAAAGGAAGTAGCCTTCCTAGGGGGGGGATAAATAATACTGAAAAACCAATACTTGAGCATTAAACTCCACTACAGAGTTTAAATTAGACACAGGACCAAGTTTTATCAGTTGAAGTCAAACAACTCCAACATATTGCACTGCAACCCTCATCTACCAATTTACAGGTTCCTGGTGGGACAAAAAGGCCAACTCATGGCAAAGTTGAAGTATAACAATAGAGAGGTTTGAGAATTCCCCTATGTCATTCAAACTCAAGGATGTTCTCTACTAAACAAAGGCATGCTTAAAATTGAAGCCAATCTATAAAGTAGATCAAGTTGCTGATGAGACTTCAACATAACATTCAGGAATGAATTTCCAAAAAATTGTTTACAAGGCTAAGAAAATTAAAACCAAACACCACATCACCCCATGGGCTGGTGCTAAACTAATTTGTCTTTTATACCAAGGAAAGTCCCTCACCCACTTTTGGACAAAGTTAAGGGTGAAATTGAAAAGATAAAGCAGTAAGGGGGTATTTCACCAGTCACCATGCCAACAAAATGGTGTACAGGAATGCTCACAGTCCCAAAGCCAAACAGTGTTCTCAGAATCTGCATGGGTTTAGCTCAACTAAACAAATCAGTGGAACACAAGATCCACCCAATGGCCTCAGTGGATGAGAATCTTGCCTAACAAGCCAAGAGTACTTGATTACCAAATTAGATGCCAACAGCGGATTTTGGCAGTTACCTCTGGACAAAGAATCCAGATTGCTGACCATATTTATAATGCCATTTGGTCGTTATTGTTTCAATAGATTATTACCCTTTGGAATAGTGTCTGCACCAGGAACTTTCCAGGGAACAATGTCACAAACTTTAGAACACATGGAAGGAGTAATATGACATATGGATAACATACTTGTAGACCAAGCATAGGCCAACCTATTATGCGTCCAGGTCACTAAAACAGAAGAATACGCCACGATGGAAAAAGATGTATTGGCAGCAATGTGGTCATGCAAAAAAAATTTCAGACTATTATGGGACTGTGTTTCAATTCGAAACAGACCATAAGCCACTAGCCACTCTTCTAACCAAAGAAATTGCGAAGATGTCAACCAGAATGCAGTTCAGACTGAGATTTATGAGATACTTGCACATACTGTGGAGCCGTATCAAAACCACAGCAGACACATTAAAATACCATCAGAAGGAACCAAACAAGAGGATTTACACTTCATCAAGGAGGTTAATCACTCGGCATTTACCAATTACTGCAAAAATGTTGCAGGAAATAAAGCAAGCCTGGCACTGATATGAAGAGCGCCTCCAAATCAGAGAATATTGTCTGGAAGGATTGTCGAACTATATCCCCATTAATAATATTAAGCAGTAGTTGAACAGCACAAGCACCTCAGTCATGGCAGTTTACTAATCTTCAACAAGAGAATAGTCATACCAAGAGCACTTCCACTTGATATTCTTCAAAGACTTCACCAGGGTCATCTAGGAGTAGCAAAATGTTGTGCGAGAGCAATCTGTCTGGTGGCAGGGCATTGCTTGCTCTGTAGAAGAAATCATTTCTAACCTTCTTACTTGTGCCATAAACAGTCAAGAACAAAAAGATATACTATCTTCTACTTTTCCATCAAGGCCATGGGAGCACCTGGGAATGTACTTAGTTGAATTTAGGGAGAAAACCTTCCTTATTGCCAATGATTCTACTCTCAGCAGGTTGAAATAAACAGATTGCATTGTATCACAGTAGCAGTCAGAGAAGTTATGCAAAACAGGGCATCCCAGACATCAGTGTCCAACAATGGGCTGCAATTTGCTAACGGGTGAGTTATTTCACAATTTCCAAAACAAATACAACTTTACTCATGTAACCAGTTCACCCAGCTATCCTCAAGTGAATCGTGAAGCTGAGAGAGAAGCACAAACCATCAAAAATTGATTGATGAGAAACAAAGACCTTAACTTAGCTCAAGTTATCAAACCTCACCCACAACAAGTTAGTTTCACCAGTGTTACTAATGGGAATCAGATTGAGAACACAACTTCCATCTCTAGAACAAAAACTCAAACCCAATATCACCATGAATGACCACAAGAGGACAAAACAGCTTGAGGAAATAGAAACAAACAGGCTCAGAACTTTAATCACATGCACAGAGCACATGAGTTGCCAATGCTGAAGCCTGGGGATGAAGTATTGGCTCAAGACCAACAGAGAGAAGGTACAATCATCAAAAAAACTCCATAACTGAGATCATACAGGATTGAGACAGGCCAGGGTGTCATAAAAAGAAACCACAGTGCCTTACTACTCTTAGAAAGAAAGCCAATAGAAGCTTAGGCTTACTATTCAGATCCCAGAGAGAAAGTAGTCAGGCAAAGCCCTACAGCCACCATTGAGAAGAACACTTACACCAACATAAGGGAGAGTACTGAATATCCTCGAGAACAGAACAAGATACGTTAGGTTACCTCAGAGACTAACCCTGTGAAGCCTGAGACTTTGGGGTAAGATGTATAGAATTAACATCTGAAGCATCATTATTACATCAGCATCAAAAGTCATACAATATGACAGAGATCTGGAATGGCATGACTTTACATCGAAATAGACCATCTGAGGCAAAAAGCAAAGAGTTTCTTGGCTTGGCCACTCAAGTAGACTTGACAGCAGCCTTTAAGCAAATCCATCTTGCGAACAGAGGCTGAGCTCCCCCATCCTATCAATACAATCCTCAAGTCTTGGGATTAGATTGCAGTCTTAGTTACCACATTAACCTGTTGGTAATCAATGCAAAATCATTGAGAACCGTCAGATAGTGCTAACAGAATGACAGGGGAACTCAACTACTTTGACATGATTTCAATTATATCGTTACCTAATATCAATTGAAACTCCTCCCTGATCTTAGCCAAATTGCTGGGATCAAGTCCGTAAGAGTTTTGTTTAACTGTTTTAGCTTTCCCTACATCATGAATAGCCAGAGGTACAACCTGTCTTATTTGCGCATACAGGCTTATATTTCCTCCAAAGGCCAACTATGACTTTCTTCTGTTGCTTGGGTAGATAGTGTTACATCTCATCCAGACCTTGAAACACCTGTGTTCAACAACTTCACCACAAGAGGCTCAATCTGAGAACTTTGTCTCAGACTCATCATCTGGTTCACGTGTGCATCTACATACTCTACCATTTATGATAACCTACAGGCTGACTATGCTTACAGTCCTACTATCTCTTCACCATGTTCACATGACACACCCTTTTATATCCTCTTCTGTCTGGGATACTAACCACAGAGCTCACCTCAGTTTCCTTTTGATACAGTAGGCCACTAAACCTAGCTTCAATGGTTCTTCAGGAAAAGGCAACACTAGCATCTTATCCCCGTTCAAAAATACATCTTAACTGTTCTGTCCACTTGTGCTTTCAGATGTTCTTGCCACCAAAGCATTTGAGAGTTTTTCTCGGGATTCCAACACGAGCTAGAGTGTATTTCCTAATCTTATGCCAAAAATCTCTCTTTCATGAGTGTAAGGGGCCCCTAATCTCATGCCCATAGACCAATTCGAAGAGACTGAAACCAGAAGACTAATTTGGTTGCGAATAACAAGGTATTGCTTTATCCCAATCCTGGGGATATTCAAAACAATTAGCCCTAATCACACTCTTTTGGGTTTGGTGATATCTTTCCAAAGTACCTTGAGACTGTAGTTAACAAGTAAACAATTAAGCCCACTATTTAAAAAGGGAGGCAGAGAGAAAACAGGGAATTATAGACCAGTCAGCCTGACGTCGGTAGTGGGGAAAATTCTAGAGTCCATTATAAAAGATTTAATAGCTGAGCATGTGGAAAACAGTGGCAGAATTAGACAGTCAGCATGGATTTATGAAAGGGAAATCATGCCTCACATATCTACTGGAATTTTGCGAGGGTGTAACTAGTAGAGTTGATGAGGGAGAGCCAGTGGATGTGGTTTATTTGGACTTTCAGAAGGCTTTCGACAAAGTCCCACATAAGAGATTGGTGTGTAAAATTAAAGTGCGTGGGATTGGGGGTAGTGTATTGAGATGGATAGAAAACTGGTTGGCAGACAGGAAACAAAAAGTAGGAATAAACGGATCTTTTTCTGAATGGCAGTGACTAGTGGGGTACTGCAGGGATCGGTGCTGGGACCCCAGTTATTCACTATATATTAATGATTTAGATGAGGGAATTAAATGTAATATCACCAAATTTGCAGAAGACACAAAGCTGGGTGGGAGGATGAGCTATGAGGAGGATGCAAAGATGCTTCAGGTGTGATTTGGACAAGTTGAGTGAGTGGGCAAATGCAGTATAATGTGGACAAATGTGAGGTTATCCATCTTGGTAGCAAAAACAGGAAGGCAGATTATCTGAATGGCTTTAAATTGAGAGAGGGGAACGTGCAACGAGACCTGGGTGTCCTTGTACACCAGTCACTGAAGGTAAACATGCAGGTGCAGCAGGCAGTAAAGAAGGCAAATGGTATGTTGGCCTTCATAGCCAGAGGATTTAAGTACAGGAGCAGGAATGTCTTGCTGCAATTGTACAGGGCCTTGGTGAGACCATACCTGGAATATTGTGTGCAGTTTTGGTCTCCTTATCTGAGGAAGGATGTACTTGCTATAAAGGAAGTGCAGCGAAGGTTTATCCGACTGCTTCCTGGGATGGTGGGACTGACATAGGAGGAGAGATTGAGTCGATCAGGATTATATTTGCTGGAGTTCAGAAGAATGAGGGGGATTTCATAGAAAGCTAAAGCTATAAAATTCTAACAGGACTGGACAGAGTAGATGCAGGAAGGATGTTCCTGATGGTGGGGGAGTCCAGAACCAGGGGTCACAGTCTGAGGATATGGGGTAGACCATTTAGGACTGAGATGAGGAGAAATTTCCTCATCCAGAGAGTGGTGAGTCTGTGGAATTCATTACCACAAAAAGTAGTTGAGACCAAAACATTGTATGTTTTCAAGGAGGAGTTAGATATAGCTCTTGGGGCCAAAGGGATCAAAGGGATGGGGCGAAAGTGGGAGCAGGCTATTGAGTTGGATGATCAGCCATGATCATAATGAATGGCGGAGCAGGCTTGAAGGGCCAAATCGCCTACTCCTGCTCCTAGTTTCTATGTTTCTAACTTGAGCTTTTCACTCAAACTACAGATGACCACCTGAAAAACACCTGACATGGAAATTGACCTTTGGCAAGACTGCATACATACCAAAAAACTGGACCAACTTCTCAACCACAACTTTATCTTTTTCCAATAGTCCTGCCTTGGGAAATCAAGTCTAAAGAAATCCATGATGGTCAGAAGATATCTATTCCCCTGTTTAGTCTTAGGCAAGAGTTCAACACAAATTAATAATGAGAACCTATTAAATGTTTCATCAAATGCAGGTATCGATATTAATGAGGCTGGCCTGATCGAAGTCATACGGTTAGGAAGTCATAGCCTTATATGACATCTTAAAAAAGTCTAAATCACAATGTAGGATCAAACTAGACTGGCAGGGGATGGAAACCTGAGTTGGGAGACACAGAGGGAAACAAAGTTAGGAAAGAAAGACACAAGTACAAAGCAAAAGTGGAAGGTAGAGGAAACAAGGGCTAGCAGCAAATAGGGCCATAGTACAAAAAATGTGTAAAACATTAAAAGTTTAAAGACACTGTATCTGAATGCATAGGCCTCCAAAAAGTAGTGATAAGGTAGGGAATGGCATTAAACAGGAAATTAGAAACGCATGTAACAAGGGTGCTAAAGTAATCATGGGTGACTTGACTGGGCAAGCCTAATTAGCAATAACACTGACAGGTGAATTCCTGGAGTGTGTATGAGGTGGTTTTTTGCACCAGTATGTTGAGGAACTGACTAGGGAACAGGCTATTCTAGATTTGGTATTGTGCAATGAGAAGGGGTTAATTAATAATCTTGTTGCATGGGATCCTTTAGAGAACAGTGACCATAACATGAGAGAATTCATCATTAAGATGGAAAGTGAAGTAGTCAGATCTGAAACTAGGGTCCTAAATCTAAACAAAGGAAACTATGAAGGTATGAGGTGTCAGTTGGCTAAGATAGATTGGGGAGCTTCAATAAAAGGCATGACGGTGGATAGGCAATGGCGAATATTTAAAAAGGAACAAATGTATGCATTGCAACAGCATTACATTTCTTTCTGGCACAAAATCACAACAGGAAAAGGTGGCCCAACCATGGCTAACAAGAGAAATTAAGGGTAGTATTTGATCCAAAGAGGAATCATATAAAGTTGCTAGAAAAAGTAGCAAGCTTGAGGAATGGGAGCAGTTTAGAATTCAGCAAAAGAGGATCAAGAGATTAATTAAGAGGAGAAAAGTATGAGAGTAACTTGCAAGGAACACAAAGTGGACTGTAAAACCTTCTGTGAATATGTAAAAAGATAAAGATTAGTGAAGACAAATGTAGGTCCCTTACAGTCCAAAACAGGAGAATTTATAATATAGAACAAGGAAATGCAGAGCAATTAAACATCTACTTTAGTTCTGTCTTCACAGAGGAAGACACAAATAACTTCCCAGAAATGCTAAGGAACCAAGGGTAAAGGAGGAATTGAAGGGAATTAGTATTACTGAAACAATAGTGCTGGAGAAATTAATGGGACTAAAGGCTGAAAAATCCCCAGGGCCCGATAATCTACATCCCAGGATACTGAAGGAGGAGGCCATAGAAACAGCGGATGCATTGGTGTCACCTTTGAAAATTCTGTAGATTCTGGAACAGTCCCAGAAAATTGGAGGGTAGCAAATTTAACCCCACTATTTAAAAAAGGAGAAACGGAATTACAGACCGGTTGGCTTAACATCAGTAGTAGGAAAACGCTAGCGTCTACTATAAAGGGTGCGATAACAGGACATCTAGAAAACAGCAACAGGATTAGGCGAAGTCATCATGGGATTATGAAAAGGAAATCGTATGTGACAAAACTACTGGAGTTTTTGAGGATGTAACTAGCAAGATAAGGGAGACCAGTGGATGTGGTGTATTGTCATGAAGCTATGAATATATATTAAAAACAAAATTACCTGGAAAAACTCAGCAGGTCTGGCAGCATCGGCGGAGAAGAAAAGAGTTGACGTTTCGAGTCCTCATGACCCTTCAACAGAACTAGGTGAATCCAAGGAAGGGGTGAAATATAAGCTGGTTTAAGGTATGTGTGTGTGGAAGGGGGGGGGGGGGGCGCGGCGGCGGTTGGGTGGGGGGAGAGAAGTGGAGGGAGGTGGGGTTGGGTGGGGGGGGGGGGGGAGAGAGAAGTGGATGCGGGGTGTGGTTGTAGGGACAAGCAAGCAGTGATAGAAGCAGATCATCAAAAGATGTCACAGAATTTGTTAAAATGATAGTAGTAATTTGTAGCCATGTGCATATGTTTAACTTGTAAATGAATGAATGTCTCATATAGTTTGATATAAAAATCTCTCAAGAACTGGGTCTTATTCCTGAATTTAGAGCTGCAATTCAAAACATTGAAAATATAGGTTATGACAGTTGTTTAAAGTGTCCCTCCGAGATTTTAAAATAACAGCCTTTACCAACTGCTGTGTCATAACAGTATTTGGATTTTCAGAAAGCTTTTGATAAAGTCCCACATAACAGATTAGTGCGTAAAATTAAAGCACATGGGATTGGGAGTAATATATCAGCATGGATTGAAAATTGATTAACAGACAGGAAACAGAGAGTGGGAATAAATGGGTCTTTTTCAGAGTGGCAGGTGGGGTGCCGCAGCGATCAGTGATTGGGCCCCAGTTATTCAAATATCAATGATTTGGGTGAGGGAACCAAATGTAATATTTCCAAATTTGCTAACAACACAAAACTAGGTGGGAATGTGAGGGTGAGAATGTTAAGAGGCTTCAACGCAATTTAGACAAGTTGAGTCGGCAAATACACAGGTGCATTTAACGTGGATAAGTGTGAAGTTATCCACTTTGGTAGAAAAAACAGAATGGCAGAGTATTCATTAAATGGTGATAGATTGGGAAATGTTGATCTACAAAGGGACCTTGGTGTCCTTGTACAGTCACTGAAAGCAAGCATGCAGTTGCAGCAAGCAGTTAGGAAGGCAAATGGTATGATGGCCTTCACTGCAAGAGGGCTGAGTACAGGAGTAAGGATGTCTCGCTGCAGCTGTACAGGGCCTTAGTGAGACCACACCTGGAGTATTGTGTGCAGTTTTGGTCTCCTTACTTAAGAAAGGATATACCTGCCATAGAAGCTTCACCAGACCAATTCCTGGATTGGCAGGATTGTCATACAAGAAGAGATTGAGTTGACTAGGCCTGTATTCACTGGAGTTTAGAAAAATGAAGGGGGATCTCATTGAAAAATTCAAACAAGGCTAGACAGACTGGATGCAGAGTTGATGGATGGGAGGAAGGGGCCTAGGACAAGGGGTCATGGTCTCAGGATACGGGGTAAGCCATTTATGACATGAGGAAAAAACTTCTTCCCTCAAGGTGGTGAACCTATAGAATTCTCTACCACAGAGGGCTGTGGAGGCCAAGTCACTGAATATATTTAAGGAGGAAACAAATAGATTTCTAGATTATAAAAGCATCAAGTGGTATGGGGAGAGAACAGGAGTATGGTGTTGAGATAGAGGATCAGCCATGATCCTACTGAATGGCAGAGCAGGCTCAAACGGCCAAATGACCCACTCCTGCTACTATTTTCTATGACCAATAAAAAAGTGTTCCATTATCCTAACCTGAGTCTTCCAAATATTCAAACGACCTGCAACTGGAATCCAGAATCCAATGGGCAATTCTTAAAATCCCACTGAGGTAAAGAGGGGCAACAATTTGACAAAAGCAAAGTACCATGGATGCTGGAAATCTGAAATAAAAACAGTGCTGGAAAAACTCAGGTCTAGCAGCATCTGTGGAGAGAGAAAAACAGAGTTAATGTCAAGTCCAATATGCCTCTTCAGACAACAATTTGATGGATTCCAGCTCAAACCTCATCAGCTGGCCTCTGGGCTACACTTCCTCATCATAATATCATTCTTGACATAACATTGATTAATTAACATTAAGAATTATGTCTGAGACAAGCTCTTCAGATAAGGGTCTGCCTGTTGTGCCTCAACTAAGGAAGATCTGCTAAACAATTCATCATTGTTAGCCTTGGAGCTTTTAACAGTGACATTCTTACCCAAATCTCTGAAAAAAGTCTCAGCCAATCAAACACCCAACTGTCCTCTGCAACAACTAAATCCAGCTCATCTTGTTCAGCTGTGAGCCTGGGGCCTCGTCACAACACAATATGCAAATAGTCCAGGAAACTCTTCTTGCAAAACCTCAGTTTCAGCAGCCTTAACTGGCTCTCCCAAAAATCACTGGTTATACCATCACCTTATTCCCGACCAAGTCATTTTCTAGCAAAAAAACCCCACACCTTCAAAAGGCAAACTAAGAAATGCACCAATGGTAACAGGATCAGTAATTAAGTCACATTTTAAAATCAACCCTACAGATGGGAACGGGTAAATAAGTTCAATCAATTTCCTGAATCAATAACTTTGCATTCAGAGTCAGTGCACCAAACAGAACATTCAACAAGTTTCCTGTTCAAACAACAGCTCACACATGCTACCTGACTGGTCCTACAAACTGCAGATTCCATCATACAGCAACAATGTCCACTGAGAACGCACTGATAGTTCGATAGTGCCCTGAAATCTTCAGTGCAGGAAGAACAACACTTTCTTCCCATCAGATGGAAAAAAGCTTCCCTGCCATATTAATACGATATCAAACCATCCTTGCCTGTTACGGAGCATCAATGTCAGAAGGTTAGATTCTTGAACATAGTATCAGTGCAGAAAAAAGTTCAATGACCAGCAGGACCATCATTCACAGTTTCTATTATCACGCTGTCCTGTATTACTTTCGTGCACCCTTAATGCTTCTCGCTCACACTAGCCAAACTATTTGACTCTGTCGACCAGATATTCACTTTTTTTAAGCAAGCCATTAACATAAGTACCCTTCTCTTGCAGGACACTTGCACACAATGTGAAGGAGAATACAAACACCTTAGAAGAAGCACCATCTTTTAAAGTCCTCACATCCAATGATATCCTAACCAACTCACCCCCGTCATTCCACCTCTTCCCCCCCCACCTTAGTCTGCATTACATCCTGGTGCTGCAAGGACCAAGTGCTCGTCTGTATACTAACCACTTGCTCAATGTCCTCTTTCCAGGTCTTGTGGATGTTCACCCTGGGTGTAAAGGCAAGAGGATGGGAAGATGATGCACTCACTCACTCTTAAAAGCACTAGTTCAAAAACAGTTACTCAGCTTTTAGGTAGTGATCAGGTGGAGTCCCTCAAGAGCAAAGAGGATGACGACACAGGACACTCACTGTTCACTGTAGTGCAAGCTAACATTTTAGACGTGCTGTACATGTCACAGATGTCATCTAGGGTGCAGACAACACAAAATAAATTGTTGCTGTACACGAGGAACTATTCAGTGCACTGGTGTGTTCGTAAGGGCTGCTATGTGTTATGAACTTAATTTTCCAGACAGGTTTCTCTGAAGAAAGTGAACTTTATTTACAGGGCTCCAGCAACAGTTACATGCTTCCATCAAGAACAACTAGACAAGCTCCCCTAAGGTTCCCCACACTTTCGGCTGATTCATTCACAATGTCACTACATTCCTTGCAGCTACAGTCACTACATTCCTTACAGTTACAGTCACTTGTCACGACACACTGGGGATAGTGTGCTGCAATATCAAGCCAAGCCCCACTGCTCCCCGAGCCGCGCCAAATGTGAAAAAAGTTTGATCAACCCACCTAATTGTTTAATTTAGGTTAACAGAATACAAGCACCAGGTTTGCAAACTTAAGTAAATAACTGTTTATTGAACAAACTGTCTTTAACTAGTGGCAAAAGAAAGAAATATGAACTAATTTTAACTATAACCTAAATTCTACCCCTTAAATCCCTATACACACATACAAGACACATAAGACACACAAAAACATGGATATTAAGGGTGGGATAAAACAGTTCAATGGCACCAATTCCAGAGTACAGGATTCGAGGGGTTGATTTTGATCAATGTCTTCCAAATTCCTTTCAGTTCTTTGTTGATGACACAATAAGGAACATATCTTTTTATTTCTGTTGGACTGCGGATTAGAGTTACAATGTCTGCAGTTTGAGACCCATGAACACTGGAACAGGAGGAGGAATATACAGTGTTGCAGTCCTGGAACACAGTGTGCCATGAAAGATAGGATGGTGCCAGAAAGGAGTCCTGGATCAAGGGAGCTGCCTGGCAACATTTTAATTGGCTCCTGACCAGGTTTTGAGAGTAGTAGTGCAGCAGAATAGCTCCCAGCCTGAAATGAACAAGACCTAAAACCTCTTTCCTATGTGTGAGATTCAAATAATTCCACAATATCTAGCTGTTTTTTTCTCACATCTCCATAACCTGCTTTCTCTGAAAACCCCTGTCAAGAGGCAAAGGGGAAAATCACTGTTAGAGACATTGAAAGGCAAGTGCTCAACCAGTGAACTAAATACTGAAAGTGCTGGAAGACCACCTTGTGTCATCAACAAAAACTGAAAGGAATTTGGAAGACATCGATCAAGATCAACCTAGCGAATCCTGTATTCTGGAATTGGTGCTATTGAACTGGTTTATCCCACCCTTAAAATCCATGTTTTTGTGTATCTTATATATGTGTATAGGGATTTAAGAAAGGGTAGAGTTTAAGAAATAGAGTTAAAAATTATCAGTTCATATTTCTTTTTGCCACTGGTTAAAGACAAATTGTTCAATAAGAAGTTATTTACTTATTAAGTTTACAAACCTGGTATTCTGTTAACCTAAATTAAAGTTAGATAGAATTGGGGCATTCTAGTGGTTTGATCAAACTTTTCACAATTATCACGGCTCAGGGAACAGTGGGGCTTGATATTACAGCGCACTATCCCCAATGAGTCATGACAACACGAGGTGGTCCTCCTGTACTTTCAGTCTTTAGTTCACTGGTTGAGCACTTGTCTTTCAATGTCTCTAACAGTGATTTTCCCTTTTGTCTCTTGACAGGGGTTTTCAGAGAGAGAGAGCAGGACAGTAACATTGTATACATCCCCCACACTGTTCCAGTAGACGTCTTTCAAACTGCAGCCGGAAATAAAAAGATATATTCTTTACACACTACATTCCTTACAGCTACAGTCTCTACATTCTTTCCACTTCAAGTTTTTTTTAGAATTTGTATTTACAAGAACTACATTCATGAGATTACAAATAATTTCAAAACCCGTGTATATATACATTCAGTCTCAGGCGGTTTCCTAATCTGGGTAGAACATCGTAACTCCATGCCTTTAGAATCTCTTACTGAATCTTCATTTTCTGGAACCACAGCAACATCAGGTACCTCCTTAGGCACATGCAGTTCCAGAAGTGACACCTGGTATGTCTATCCTTGGCTGATCAAATCACAACAGGGAGCACAGATTCTACAATGGTTACAGGTAGGACATTGGTTTTGTTGGGGTATCTCCCTTCTTCTCAAATGATCATGTTTTCAGGTGATCCGGCCCTCCACTTCTATGTGGTACAACAGCAGTCCAGTCACCAACTACTTTACAAGGTAACCAATTCAATCCACCACTGAAGGTTCATACAAATACTGTTTCACCCAACAGCAAATTCTCTCTCAGCAATGCAAATCATGAGTCATTGATTCCCTTGACTGTTCTCTACCTTCCCCTCCAAATTGGGAAGTACCAGGCTTAATCTCATATACAGATGGTGCTTTGTAAGTAATTCTGAAGGTGTTTAACACCTGTGGCAGTGTGGGGGCCGTTCTATAGCTTAACACAAAAATGTGCAAGTTTAGTCTTCAATGATGCTCCTTTTTCATCCTAAAAGTTTGTACTGCTTTCGGCCAATCCTTTAGAGGACGGATAGTATGATGCTGTCTTTAAGTGTTTGACACCATTTAAGCTTGCATATTTTTGAAATTCAACACTAGTAAATACAGTACCATTATCTGAGACAATGGCTTCTGGCAATCCATGTATAGAAAAACTTTGGCGTAACCTTTCCATAGTCACACCTGATGTTGACGATCTAACTTCGTACGCATCCAACCATTTGGAATGTGCAATTATTAGGAGAAGCATGATGCCTGGAAATGGACCTACATAATATACATGCAATCTCACCACAGGTGCAGTGGGGCTGCAACAGGCAACTTCTGTAGCTGCTGGCACTGGAGACAATGTTTAACCATTTTTTCTATATTACTGTCTATAACTGGCCACCAGATATAGCTCCTTGCTAGCATTTTCATTTCGGAAATTCCAGAATGCGGTTCCCATTCTTGGAGGAACAACGACTCGTGCACCCCATAACAGGATACCATCCTGAGTACTCAATTCATTCCTTCGAGTGAAGAATGGCTTCAATTTTTCTGGAACTGGTTCCTGGGACCATCCTTTCAATACTTGGTCTTGTACTCTAGACATGACTGGATCACAGTTCATTCGGTTTATTTGTCTTGTACAGACTGGCGAAGAATCCAGGAAATTCAACACTAATACGATCTCTTAGGAGTTGGAGCATGTTCAATGCTCTCTTGCAAAGGAAGGTGTCTGGGGGCATCTGCGTTGGCTATATGTATCCCTGGTCTGTGCATAATAGTATATTCATATGGTAATAAAATCAAACCCATCTTTGAATTCTTGAAGTTATGGGAGGGATAGCTTTTTTTTTCTGCAGAACAGACCCAAGAGTGTTATATTATCTGATCACAAACCAAAGTGTCAGCTATGGACATACTGATGGAATTTTTTTAATTCCAAAAATAATCAATAATCTTTCTTTCTCAATTTGTGAATGACCCTTATCAGCCAAAGAGGGGGTCCATCTTGTGAGACAGTACCACTCACATGTCATGAGGGAGGCATCGCAAGCTAGCACCAATTCTTTTGTTGGATCATAGTGTACTGACAAGCTCAAAGGAGTGCAAGAGCTGTTTAACTTCTTGAAGTGACATCCAAGACCAATGTTGGTTTAAGGGGCTAGGACCAGTGATAAGTTGGGTAGGAATCAACCATAATAATTTACCATACCCAAGAATGACCTGAGCTCAGACATTTGTAGGTGAGGGTACCTCCTTTAACATTTTCATCTACCAGGTGTAACCCTTGGGCATCCACCCGATGGCCCAATTAAACAACTTCACTAAATTGAAAGGTACACTTTTCCTTTTTCAAGCGCACCCCTGCTTCCAAGAATTGTTTTAAGACTTCTTCCAAGTTAGCCAAGTGTTCTGCTTCTGCTAACCCAATTGTTAGGGTGTCATCCAGGTAGCCACAACTTGAGGTAGACCTTGCAGCAAGCTCTCCCATCATCCTCTGGAAAATTGCACAGGCCAAAGAAACACTGAAGGGCAGGTGTTTGTATTGATACAACCCTGTGTGTGTGTTTATAGTTACAAATGCTCTGGATGTATCATCCAGTTCCAGCTGCTGCTATGAATGACTCATAGCTAATTTAGTCCAAGTTCTGTCCTGCTATTTTAGTATACAGATCCTCAATCCTGGGGATAGGGTATTTGTCCAACTTGGCAGCCTTGTTTACTATTAACTCATAAACCCACAGATCCGATGGTCTGATCCACGACAGGGACTATGATGCTGACCATTCCGAAAATTGAACAGGCTGACTAATACCCAGCTTCTCTAAACGGTTTAATTCAGTGTCAACCTTCTCAGGGCACAAGGCACAGGCCTGGCTTTAAAAAAAAAACGAGGTGGTGCTTCAGAGTCAACATAGATCTTGGCCTGCAGGCCCTTGATTTTCCCCAGTACCTCTCAAAAGACCGTGTCATATTTCTACAGCAACTCTGGCAATCTTCCAGCTCTCAGCTGGAAAATTTCAGACCAATTTAGTTTAATTTCTTTTAACCAATCATGACCTAGAAGGCTTGGACCTTCTCATTCCACTACAATTACAGGAAGCTGTGCTGTCTTTCTTGTAATAAGTACAGTAGTAATACCTCTCACTTGTATGACTTCATCAGTATATGTTTTCAATTTGTCTGAAGTCTGCTCCATATTGAATTGTCAAGTACCCTTGTTTAAATATTTGAATGTGTGCTCCCCCACTAGTGGCTGATGCACCAGAATCCACTTCCATAATCAAAGGTTTTCCACTGAGCTGCAGAGTAACAGAGATTGGCTCGGTTTTCCTTACTTTCACATTAAATCAAGTTTCCAAATCAAAAACATAGCAGTATTCTACCTCCCAAACTGAAGCCACTGCGAATTGCACAGTGATACAGTTTGTAGAAGAGCACAAGGCAGGCCACTAGGGTCTACACCAAGGTGATCAGCAATTTATGGAACTCAAAGATCACAATGTGTTCCATCCTTTGAGTTTAATGTGCTCTTTAGGAAAGACATCAATTCCTTAGTGTCCATAAGAGATTTACTTGAATGTTACCAAGGATGAGAGACTTCAGTTACATCAGCGTTTCCAGCAATAGAAGGGTCAGTAGCCAGAGGCACAGATTTAAGGCAATTGGTAAAAGAAAGAGGTGAAGGTTTTATTTTATATATAAACAACATGGGGTCTGCAATGTACAGCCAGAAAAGTGGAGTGGAAGCAAGTTCAATAGTAATATGTAAAAGAGAGTTGAACAAATACTTGAAAGGAAAAAGGATACAGGGTTATGGGGGAAAAGCAGGGGATAAAATGGATAGCTTTATCAAACAGCTGACAACAGCACAATGACCTCCTTCCATGCTATATCATGCTACTGAGTTTATCTGGCAAGTATATGTTGCCTAGGTAAAACCCATGCTACAGTTTAAGTGCAGTCTTCAGGGTGGTGGCAGGGTTGGAACTGATGTTGGGAGGGCCTGCTAGCATAGTCAAGTAGGGCCATGTCTGCCAAACATGCTTTTTGATGAATTAGTATTACAGAATGCTTGCAGATGGTAGGACAGCTAGGTCTTACCCTTCCATGTTATCTTGTCTCTTCCTATCATTCATGCTCCTCTGTTTCCATATCTTCCCTTTCAAGTGACCTAGTGGGTTGGCCCCTCTAAATAGCAAGAATGCTAGCAAATATAGCAGACAGCAGGGGGAGGATTCTGGAGAAGGGTAAGTAGGCTTACAAAGCTAAAAGGATATGGCAGCTTTGCAGGGCACCTACTTAGCTAGTGATACCCAGGGTGTGACAGGGTCAGTGCACAAACATAAAAAAAACAGTAGCAAATAGGGTCAAAAGGGGGAAAAAAATGGGTAAAAGGCAAAATTAATGGCCTTTTACTTAAATGCTCGTAGTATTCGAAACAAATTAAATCAATTAACGGCACAAAGAGAGGTTAATTGGTATGATCTTATAGCCATTACACGGACATGGTTACAAGGAGATCAAAGCTAGGAACTAAATATTCAGATAAAAGCAAAATACTGTGGATGCTGGAAATTGGAAACAAAGCAAAAAATGCCGAAAAAACTCAGCAGGTCTGACAGTATCTGTAGACAGAGAAACAAAGTTAATGTTTCGAGTCCATATGGCCTCTATGCTCTGAAGAAGGGTCAAACAGACTCGAAATGTTAACTTTGTTTGTCTCTCCACTAAATATTCAGGGGTATATGATTTTTCGAAAGGAGAGGCAAGAAGGAAAGGGTGGTGGGGTAGCTTTGTGAGTACGAGATAGAATAAGTACGATAACAAGAAATGAGCTTGGATCAGATGATGTGGAATCCATATGGGGGGAGGTAAGAAGCAAGGGGAAGGCGACACTGGTGGGAGTAGTCTACAGCCCCCTAATAGTAGCAACGCTGTCAGGCTGAATAAATCAGGAAATAATGAGGACATGTAAAAAAGGCAGTATATTAATCATGGGTGACTTTAATCTCCATGTAGATTGGGAAAATCAAATTGGCAGAGGTAGCCATGAGCAAGAATTCAGAGTATATTCAGGAGAATTTCCTAGAACAATATGTTGTGGATCCAACCAGGGATCAGGCTATTTTTGATCTGGTAATGTGTAATGAGGCAGGTTTAATAAATTATCTCAGAGTAAAAGATCCCCTAGGTAACAATGACCATAACATTGTGGAATTTGGCAGTTTGAGAGTGAGAAACGTAGATCAGAAACAACTGTACTAAACTTAAATAAGGGTAATTACAAAGGAATGAGGGCAGAGTTGGCTGGGAAAGAAGTTTAGCAGAAAAGACAGTTGATGAACAATGGCAGATGTTTAAGAAAATAGTTTTGACTCACAACAAAGATGAGAAAGGAGGGTTGTAGGAAGGCGATAAACTAATCATGGTTAACCAAGGAAGTTAAGGACAGTATCAAAGTGAAAGAAAAAACATACAATGTGGCAAAGGTTAGTGATAAGGCAGAGGATTAAGGAAGTTAAAAAGCAACAGAAGATGACCCAAAAAAAAATAAAGAGGGAGGAAATAAACTTTAAGGGTGAACTAGCAAGTAAATATAAAAACAGATAGTAAGAGCTTCTTTAAACATAAAAAGGGAGAGGGGCCACAGTCAATATAGGCCCCTTAGAGAATGAGGCTGGGGAAATAATTATAGGAAACCAGGAAATGGCAGAGGAGTTCAATAAGTACTTTGCTTCAGTCTTCAGTGTAAAAGATACTAATAACATGCCAAAAAATACAAAACAATCATGGGGCAAAAGTGGGGGAGAAAATAAATACAAGAACTACAACACTAGAGAAAAGTACTAGGGAAATAAATGGGGCTAAAGACCAATAAGTCACCTGGACCTGATGGGTTGCATTCTAGGGTATTAAAGGAAATAGTTGCAGTGATAGTGGGTGCACTGACAGTAATCTTCCAAGAATGCATAGGTTCTGGAAAAGTCCCAGAGGATTGGAAAACTGCCAATGTAACACCCTCATTCAAAAAGGGAGGGAGACAAAAACAAGTAACTATAAGCCACTTAGCTTAACATCTGTCATTAGGAAAATGTTGAGAGTTTATTATAAAGGATGTAATAGCAGAGCATTTAGAAATACATAATAGAATCAAGCAGAGTCAGCATGGCTTCATGAAGGGGAAATCATGCCTGACAAATTTATTAGAATTCTTTGAGGAGGTAACAAGCAGGATAGATAAAGGGGGACCAAGCGTTCGATAAGGTACCACACGTAAGGCTACTTAAGATAAGAGCCCATGGTATTGGGAGTAATGTATTAGCATGGATAGAGGGTTGGCTAACTAATGGAGTTGGGATATGTGGGGCATTTTCAGGATGGCAATTTGCAACTAGTGGAGTGCCACAGAGATCAGTGCTGAGGTCACAATTATTTACCATATATATATTAATTACTTGGATGAAGGAAATGAATGTACTATCAAGTTTGCAGATGACAAAAATAGGTGGGAAGGCAAGTGGTGAGGATGACAGTCCACAGAAGGATAGAGACAGGTTAAGTGAATAGGCAAAAATGTGGCAGATGGAATATAATGTGGGAAAGTGTGAGGTTATGCACTTTGGCAGGAAGAATAGAGGAGCTGAATATCATTTAAATGGAGGAGGATTGCAGAAAGTTGCAGCTCAGGGAGATTTGGGGGTCCTTGTCCATGAATCCCAAAAAATCTAGCATACAAGTTCAACAGATAATATGGAAGGCAAATGGAATGTTGGCCTATATTTCAAAGGGAATGGAGTATAAAAAATAGGGAATTCTTGCTAAAGCTATATATGGTACTAATTAGACCACACCTATAATACTGTGAACAATTTTGGTCCCCTCATCTAAGGAAAGATATATTGGCATTGGAGGCAGCCTAGAGAAGGTTCACTAGGTTGATCCCGGGTTTGGAGGGATTTTCTTATGAGGAGAGGTCGAGGACATTGGGCCTGTACTCATTGAAGTTTAGAAGAATGAAAGGCGACCTTATTGAAACATATAAGATTCTTAAGGGGCTTGACATGACAGATGCTGAGAGGTTGTTTCCCTTGTGGGAGAGTCTAGGACCAGAGGGCATAATCTCAGAGTAAGGGAGCACCCATTTAAAACAGATGAGGAAGAATTTCTTCTCTCAGAGGGTAGTCAATCTGTGGAATTCTTTACTGCAGATGGCTGCAGAAGCTGGGTCATTAAGTATATCAAGGCTGAGATACAGATTTTTAATCAGTAAGGAAATCAAGGGTTATAGGGAAAAAAGCAGGAATGTGGAGTTGAGGATCATCAGGTCAGCCATGATCTCACTGAACGGTGGAGCAGGCTCGATGGGCCAAATGGCCTACTTCTGCATCTTATGGACTTACAATGATGTGAAAGTAGAGGTTGTATTACAGCACACCTCCAGATCTATCCTGAAAACAAAAGCTTAGTTTAAGGTGACCCATGATCTACTCCCAGGGCTCAGGTGTAGGCATGGCATTGATTACATCTCATGGCCATGGTCCGTATTCAAACTCCCAAGAGACATCATGCACAAGGTCTGCAAGTGATGGCCTTTGTCCTTAAGCAGCCAGCCTCTGATCCAAATGGAGTGGCTGAAAAGAGGGGGGATTGAGGTCTGACCCAGGACAAAGTACCATGGCAACCATTAGAAAATTTAGCACAGACCTGGATCATGTACTGCATGTGTCACGTGTCAACTACAAATTCAGTAACTGGAATCCCATCCTATACATGTTCCAAGTTCTTGGATTGGAGCACAAAAGGCTGAACTGTGCACGTGGTTGCTGATGCCCTGTACCTGGGCAAGGCTACAATTCTTACAAAGTCCAAACCCCTGTCTTCTTGCTTCATAACATTCATGAGGAGAGATGAATTCGTTACTTCCAGCATTTTGTGTATTCTATTTTATGTCAGAATACTGTAAATTTTTACATCTCTAGGTTTTATGTAACAAATTTACATGACACATTTTAAGATACTAATATTTTTCAGTATTCTATTATTTCCCAATCACTATTGAGGGTGCACTTCTGCTACCCTAACATTTAAGTCATGGATGGATTGAGCAGACACAAACCTTTCTAATCTAGTGTACACGATACATGGTGCTACACCGTGGATAAAAGAACTGCAGGCTTTCTATAGAACAACGCAAACGTGTTTACAATTTTCACAAATTAAAATACCAAACAATTTAACAAAAACTTTATCACAGCATACCTCAAAGTCAATTCCACCAACAAAAATTGTATTCGGCATGATTCTTCCACTTGGCAAGACATATCTTCGGTTCACTGTGGGTGCTGCAGAAGACTGACTCTCCAGTTCCTGGCTGACGTCACTATCTTGTGCTTCAATGATTCTCCCGGACTGCAAATAGGGAAAATGTTGAGAAATTCAGGTTTAGTTTTCATCCTGGTAACTTTTTGGAATCCAAGAGACTGGGTAGTACCAAAGGAAGTAACTTCACCTTGAACAATGGCCTGATTTAAGGAAGTAAAGAAAAACTTTTTGGTTACAAATGTTCCACTGGCAAACAAGTTTAGTAGTCTTAGTTACTTAGTAAGAATTTGTCCACAATGCAAAACTGCATTAATTCAACACTAATTGGCACAAAATTAATGGTTTTGCTGTGAAAAGGCATAAGGATAGTTGGTTTAGGAAAGGGAATTAGTGACAGTGACTGAAGTTATAAGATTGTAAACTGGAAAGGAATGATGGAGAAATACTTAGGTGGTATTTCTTCCTGCCCGCTCAAAGAAAACAGAACACCTTCTCAACAATCCATAAATTTTCACAACCTCCCCAAAAGAATTACACTCTTCACATGACAGAAGTGCTCAAGTATGTACATTATTTATGAAGGTATTGAAATGCATAAAGGTTCAAATTAGTTTAGTGAAACCCAATCAGGAAAAGTCTATGCACTCAGCCAATTTTACCACCTCACTTTATCACTCACTTTTACCACCTTAGATACATTCAGATCAACATTCAAGACTACTAAATGGGAATTTCTAGGCTTTCTTATGAAGGTACAGTCTGATTCATTATCACAGAATCACAGTGCAGAAGAGGCCCTTCGGCACATCGAGGCTGCACCGACACATGAGAAACACCTGACACATTTACCAGCACTTGGCCTATAGCCTTGAATGTTATGACATGCCAAGTGCTCATCCAGGTACTTTTTAAAAGGATGTGGGGCAACCCGCCTCCACCACCCTCCCAGGCAGCGCATTCCACCATCTGGGTAAAAAGGTTTCTCCTCACATCCCCCCTATACCTCATGCTCCTCACCTTGAACTTATGTCCCCTCGTGACTGACCCTTCAACTAAGCTTCTCCCTATCCATCCTGTCCATGCCCCTCAATCTTGTACACCTCAATTGGGTCACCCCTCAGTCTTCTCTGCTCCAACGAAAACAATCCAAGTCTATCCAAATTCTCTTCACAACTTAAATGTTTCATCCCAGGCAACATCCTGGTGTATCTCCTCTGCACCCCATCCAGTGCAATCACATCCTTCCTATAATGTGGCGACCGGATCTGCACACAGTACTCCAGCTGTGGCCTCACCAAGGTTCAATACAACTCCAACATGACCTCCCTACTTTTGTAATCTTTGCCTCGATTGATAAAGGCAAGTGCCCCATATGCCTTTTTCACCCCGGCAGTAACATGCCCCTCTGCCTTCAGAGATCTATGGACACACATGCCAAGGTCCCATTGTTCCTCAGAACCTCCTAGTGCCATGCCATTCATTTAATACTTCCTTGACAAATTACTCCTTCCAAAGTGTATCACCTCACACATTTCAGGGTTAAATTCCATCTGTCACTTATCTGCCCATTTGACCATCCCGTCTATACCTTCCTGTAGCCCAAGGCACTCATCCTCACTGTTAACCACCCAGCCAATCTTTGTGTCATCCGCAAACTTACTAATCCTACCCCCCAACATAGTCATCTATGTCGTTTATATAAAATGATAAATAATAGATCCTTGTGGTACACAACTGGACACTGGCTTCCAGTCACTAAAGCATCCTTCTGTCATCACCCTTTGTCTCCTACAATTAAGCCAATTTTGAATCCACCTTATCAAATTACCCTGTATCCCATGTGCATTTGCCTGCTTTATAAGTCTCCCATGTGGGACCTTGTCAAAAGATTTTGCTGAAATCCATATAAACTACGTCAACTGCACTACCCTCATCTACACACCTGGTTACCTCAAAAAATTCAATCAAATTTGTTAGGCATCACATCCCTCTGACAAAGACATGCTGACTATCCCTGATCAAACCTTGCCTCTCCAAGTGGAGATAGATTCTCTCCTTCAGAAGTTTCTCCAATAGTTTCCCTGCCAATGACAAGAGACTCACTGGCCTGTAGTTTCCTGGCTTATCTCTACAACCCTTCTTAAATATCAGAACCGCATTAGCTGTTCTCCAGTCCTCTAGCACCTCCCCCGTGGCCAGAGGAATTAAAAATTTGGGCCAGAGCCCCTGCGATCTTCTCCCTTGCCTCCCTCAGCAATCTGGGACACAAATCATCTGGACCTGGAGATTTGTCCACTTTTAAGCCTGCCAACACCTCCAATAAAAGAAGAGTTGACGTTTCGAGTCCTCATGACCCTTCGACAGAACTTGCGTTCGAGTCCAAGAAATAGTTGAAATATAAGCTGGTTTAAGGTGTGTGTGTGGGGGGCGGAGAGATAGAGAGACAAAGAGGTGGAGGGGGGGGGGGTGTGGTTGTAGGGACAAACAAGCAGTGATAGAAGCAGATCATCAAAAGATGTCAACGACAATAGTACAATAGAACACATAGGTGTTAAAATTAAAGTTGGTGATATTATCTAAACGAATGTGCTAATTAAGAATGGATGGTAGGGCACTCAAGGTATAGCTCTAGTGGGTTTTTTTTATATAATGGAAATAGGTGGGAAAAGGAAAATCTTTATAATTTATTGGAAAAAAAAGGGAAGGGGGAAACAGAAAGGGGGTGGGGATGGGGGAGGGAGCTTACGACCTAAAGTTGTTGAATTCAATATTCAGTCCGGAAGGCTGTAAAGTCCCTAGTCGGAAGATGAGGTGTTGTTCCTCCAGTTTGCGTTGGGCTTCACTGGAACAATGCAGCAAGCCAAGGACAGATATGTGGGCAAGAGAGCAGGGTGGAGTGTTGAAATGGCAAGCGACAGGGAGGTTTGGGTCATTCTTGCGGACAGACCGCAGGTGTTCTGCAAAGCGGTCGCCCAGTTTACGTTTGGTCTCTCCAATGTAGAGGAGACCACATTGGGAGCAACGAATGCAGTAGACTAAGTTGGGGGAAATGCAAGTGAAATGCTGCTTCACTTGAAAGGAGTGTTTGGGTCCTTGGACGGTGAGGAGAGAGGAAGTGAAGGGGCAGGTGTTGCATCTTTTGCGTGGGCATGGGGTGGTGCCATAGGAGGGGGTTGAGGAGTAGGGGGTGATGGAGGAGTGGACCAGGGTGTCCCGGAGGGAGCGATCCCTACGGAATGCCGATAAGGGGGGTGAAGGGAAGATGTGTTTGGTGGCGGCATCATGCTGGAGTTGGCGGAAATGGCGGAGGATGATCCTTTGAATGCGGAGGCTGGTGGGGTGATAAGTGAGGACAAGGGGGACCCTATCATGTTTCTGGGAGGGAGGAGAAGGCATGAGGGCGGATGCGCGGGAGATGGGCTGGACACGGTTGAGGGCCCTGTCAACGACCGTGGGTGGAAAACCTCGGTTAAGGAAGAAGGAGGACATGTCAGAGGAACTGTTTTTGAATGTAGCATCATCGGAACAGATGCGACGGAGGCGAAGGAACTGAGAAAATGGGATGGAGTCCTTACAGGAAGCGGGGTGTGAGGAGCTGTAGTCGAGATAGCTGTGGGAGTCGGTGGGTTTGTAATGGATATTGGTGGACAGTCTATCACCAGAGATTGAGACAGAGAGGTCAAGGAAGGGAAGGGAAGTGTCAGAGATGGACCACGTGAAAATGATGGAGGGGTGGAGATTGGAAGCAAAATTAATAAATTTTTCCAAGTCCTGACGAGAGCATGAAGCGGCACCGAAGTAATCATCGATGTACCGGAGAAAGAGTTGTGGAAGGGGGCCGGAGTAGGACTGCAACAAGGAATGTTCCACATACCCCATAAAGAGACAGGCATAGCTGGGGCCCATGCGGGTACCCATAGCCACACCTTTTATTTGGAGGAAGTGAGAGGAGTTGAAGGAGAAATTGTTCAGTGTGAGAACAAGTTCAGCCAGACGGAGGAGAGTAGTGGTGGATGGGGATTGTTCGGGCCTCTGTTCGAGGAAGAAGCTAAGGGCCATCAGACCATCCTGGTGGGGGATGGAGGTGTAGAGGGATTGGACGTCCATGGTGAAGAGGAAGCGGTTGGGGCCAGGGAACTGGAAATTGTTGATGTGACGTAAGGTGTCAGAGGAATCACGGATGTAGGTGGGAAGGGACTGGACAAGGGGAGAGAGAAGGGAGTCAAGATAACGAGAAATGAGTTCTGTGGGGCAGGAACAAGCTGAGACGATCGGTCTACCGGGGCAGTTCTGTTTGTGGATTTTGGGTAGGAGATAGAAGCAGGCCGTCCGAGGTTGGGAGACTATCAGGTTGGAAGCTGTGGGAGGGAGATCCCCAGAGGAGATGAGGTCAGTGACAGTCCTGGAAACAATGGCTTGATGTTCAGTGGTGGGGTCATGGTCCAGGGAGAGGTAGGAGGAAGTGTCTGCGAGTTGACACTCAGCCTCCGCGAGGTAGAGGTCAGTGCGCCAGACAACAACAGCACCACCCTTGTCAGTGGGTTTGATGACAATGTCAGGGTTGGACCTGAGAGAATGGAGTGCAGTAAGTTCAGAGAGAGACAGGTTAGAATGGGTGAGAGGAGCAGAGAAATTGAGACGACTAATGTCGCGCCGACAGTTCTCAATGAAAAGATCAAGAGAAGGTAAGAATCCAGAGGGAGGGGTCCAGGTGGAGGGAGAATATTGGAGATGGGTAAAAGGATCCGTTGAACTGGGAGAGGACTCCTGCCCAAAGAAGTGAGCCCGGAGACGAAGACGGCGGAAGAAGAGTTCAGCATCATGCCGAGCCCGAAATTCATTGAGGTGAGGGCGTAAGGGTATGAAACTAAGTCCTTTGCTGAGCACTGAACGTTCAGCATCGGAGAGGGGAAGGTCAGGGGGTATAGTGAATACACGGCTGGGGTTGGGATTGGAAGAAAGGGTGGGGACGGAGGAACAGGCAGGGGTGGAGGGTCCTAGATGGGTGTTGGTGTCAATGAGTTGTTGCAGCTTGCGTTCCTTAGCACTTGAGAGAAAGAGAAAAAGTTTCTTGTTGAGGCGTCGGATGAGCCGAAGGATAAAATGAAACTGGGGGCACGCGCAGCTTTGAAAAAGGGTACGGCGGTGCTGCTGGAGGGTGAGGTCGAGTGTGTTCATATGGCGGCGCATGGCACTGAGTGTGGATTTCAGAATGTGACGGGAACAGCAGTCCGAGAAACGTTTTATGTCCCGGAGATACCTGTAATCCTGGGTGGGTTCGAAACATGAGGAGTGGAATTTCAGTTGAAATCCACGTGGGGTAAGTCGGAGACGGAGACAGTCACTGAGAAAGGAGATATGGCTGTGAAAGCGGGTTTTAGTAAACACCTTGTCAAACACTAGGAGGGAAATGGAAAGCAAGGAAGGTGAGCAAGACAACAGAGAGATACGGAAATCTTGTCGCAGAGAGGAACAGAACTTCTTCAAGGAGGTAGGCATTTCTTGAAGAGCAGTGGCAGTCAATTAAACACAGAGATAAAAACAAAAAAACTGCGGATGCTGGAAATCCAAAACAAAATCAGAATTACCTGGAAAAACTCAGCAGGTCTGGCAGCATCGGCGGAGAAGAAAAGAGTTGACGTTTCGAGTCCTCATGACCCTTCGACAGAACTTGCGTTCGAGTCCAAGAAAGAGTTGAAATATAAGCTGGTTTAAGGTGTGTGTGTGGGGGGCGGAGAGATAGAGAGACAAAGAGGTGGAGGGGGGGGGGGTGTGGTTGTAGGGACAAACAAGCAGTGATAGAAGCAGATCATCAAAAGATGTCAACGACAATAGTACAATAGAACACATAGGTGTTAAAATTAAAGTTGGTGATATTATCTAAACGAATGTGCTAATTAAGAATGGATGGTAGGGCACTCAAGGTATAGCTCTAGTGGGTTTTTTTTTTATATAATGGAAATAGGTGGGAAAAGGAAAATCTTTATAACTTATTGGAAAAAAAAGGGAAGGGGGAAACAGAAAGGGGGTGGGGATGGGGGAGGGAGCTTACGACCTAAAGTTGTTGAATTCAATATTCAGTCCGGAAGGCTGTAAAGTCCCTAGTCGGAAGATGAGGTGTTGTTCCTCCAGTTTGCGTTGGGCTTCACTGGAGCAATGCAGCAAGCCAAGGACAGACATGTGGGCAAGAGAGCAGGGTGGAGTGTTGAAATGGCAAGCGACAGGGAGGTTTGGGTCATTCTTGCGGACAGACCGCAGGTGTTCTGCAAAGCGGTCGCCCAGTTTACGTTTGGTCTCTCCAATGTAGAGGAGACCACATTGGGAGCAACGAATGCAGTAGACTAAGTTGGGGGAAATGCAAGTGAAATGCTGCTTCACTTGAAAGGAGTGTTTGGGTCCTTGGACGGTGAGGAGAGAGGAAGTGAAGGGGCAGGTGTTGCATCTTTTGCGTGGGCATGGGGTGGTGCCATAGGAGGGGGTTGAGGAGTAGGGGGTGATGGAGGAGTGGACCAGGGTGTCCCGGAGGGAGCGATCCCTACGGAATGCCGATAAGGGGGGTGAAGGGAAGATGTGTTTGGTGGCGGCATCATGCTGGAATTGGCGGAAATGGCGGAGGATGATCCTTTGAATGCGGAGGCTGGTGGGGTGATAAGTGAGGACAAGGGGGACCCTATCATGTTTCTGGGAGGGAGGAGAAGGCATGAGGGCGGATGCGCGGGAGATGGGCTGGACACGGTTGAGGGCCCTGTCAACGACCGTAGGTGGAAAACCTCGGTTAAGGAAGAAGGAGGACATGTCAGAGGAACTGTTTTTGAATGTAGCATCATCGGAACAGATGCGACGGAGGCGAAGGAACTGAGAAAATGGGATGGAGTCCTTACAGGAAGCGGGGTGTGAGGAGCTGTAGTCGAGATAGCTGTGGGAGTCGGTGGGTTTGTAATGGATATTGGTGGACAGTCTATCACCAGAGATTGAGACAGAGAGGTCAAGGAAGGGAAGGGAAGTGTCAGAGATGGACCACATGAAAATGATGGAGGGGTGGAGATTGGAAGCAAAATTAATAAATTTTTCCAAGTCCTGACGAGAGCATGAAGCGGCACCGAAGTAATCATCGATGTACCGGAGAAAGAGTTGTGGAAGGGGGCCGGAGTAGGACTGCAACAAGGACCCCTCCCTCTGGATTCTTACCTTCTCTTGATCTTTTCATTGAGAACTGTCGGCGCGACATTAGTCGTCTCAATTTCTCTGCTCCTCTCACCCATTCTAACCTGTCTCTCTCTGAACTTACTGCACTCCATTCTCTCAGGTCCAACCCTGACATTGTCATCAAACCCACTGACAAGGGTGGTGCTGTTGTTGTCTGGCGCACTGACCTCTACCTCGCGGAGGCTGAGTGTCAACTCGCAGACACTTCCTCCTACCTCTCCCTGGACCATGACCCCACCACTGAACATCAAGCCATTGTTTCCAGGACTGTCACTGACCTCATCTCCTCTGGGGATCTCCCTCCCACAGCTTCCAACCTGATAGTCTCCCAACCTCGGACGGCCCGCTTCTATCTCCTACCCAAAATCCACAAACAGAACTGCCCCGGTAGACCGATCGTCTCAGCTTGTTCCTGCCCCACAGAACTCATTTCTCGTTATCTTGACTCCCTTCTCTCTCCCCTTGTCCAGTCCCTTCCCACCTACATCCGTGATTCCTCTGACACCTTACGTCACATCAACAATTTCCAGTTCCCTGGCCCCAACCGCTTCCTCTTCACCATGGACGTCCAATCCCTCTACACCTCCATCCCCCACCAGGATGGTCTGATGGCCCTTAGCTTCTTCCTCGAACAGAGGCCCGAACAATCCCCATCCACCACTACTCTCCTCCGTCTGGCTGAACTTGTTCTCACACTGAACAATTTCTCCTTCAACTCCTCTCACTTCCTCCAAATAAAAGGTGTGGCTATGGGTACCCGCATGGGCCCCAGCTATGCCTGTCTCTTTATGGGGTATGTGGAACATTCCTTGTTGCAGTCCTACTCCGGCCCCCTTCCACAACTCTTTCTCCGGTACATCGATGATTACTTCGGTGCCGCTTCATGCTCTCGTCAGGACTTGGAAAAATTTATTAATTTTGCTTCCAATCTCCACCCCTCCATCATTTTCACGTGGTCCATCTCTGACACTTCCCTTCCCTTCCTTGACCTCTCTGTCTCAATCTCTGGTGATAGACTGTCCACCAATATCCATTACAAACCCACCGACTCCCACAGCTATCTCGACTACAGCTCCTCACACCCCGCTTCCTGTAAGGACTCCATCCCATCTTCTCAGTTCCTTCGCCTCCGTCGCATCTGTTCCGATGATGCTACATTCAAAAACAGTTCCTCTGACATGTCCTCCTTCTTCCTTAACCGAGGTTTTCCACCCACGGTCGTTGACAGGGCCCTCAACCGTGTCCAGCCCATCTCCCGCGCATCCGCCCTCATGCCTTCTCCTCCCTCCCAGAAACATGATAGGGTCCCCCTTGTCCTCACTTATCACCCCACCAGCCTCCGCATTCAAAGGATCATCCTCCGCCATTTCCGCCAATTCCAGCATGATGCCGCCACCAAACACATCTTCCCTTCACCCCCCTTATCGGCATTCCGTAGGGATCGCTCCCTCCGGGACACCCTGGTCCACTCCTCCATCACCCCCTACTCCTCAACCCCCTCCTATGGCACCACCCCATGCCCACGCAAAAGATGCAACACCTGCCCCTTCACTTCCTCTCTCCTCACCGTCCAAGGACCCAAACACTCCTTTCAAGTGAAGCAGCATTTCACTTGCATTTCCCCCAACTTAGTCTACTGCATTCGTTGCTCCCAATGTGGTCTCCTCTACATTGGAGAGACCAAACGTAAACTGGGCGACCGCTTTGCAGAACACCTGCGGTCTGTCCGCAAGAATGACCCAAACCTCCCTGTCGCTTGCCATTTCAACACTCCACCCTGCTCTCTTGCCCACATGTCTGTCCTTGGCTTGCTGCATTGCTCCAGTGAAGCCCAACGCAAACTGGAGGAACAACACCTCATCTTCCGACTAGGGACTTTACAGCCTTCCGGACTGAATATTGAATTCAACAACTTTAGGTCGTAAGCTCCCTCCCCCATCCCCACCCCCTTTGTTTCCCCCTTCCCTTTTTTTTCCAATAAGTTATAAAGATTTTCCTTTTCCCACCTATTTCCATTATATAAAAAAAAAACCCACTAGAGCTATACCTTGAGTGCCCTACCATCCATTCTTAATTAGCACATTCGTTTAGATAATATCACCAACTTTAATTTTAACACCTATGTGTTCTATTGTACTATTGTCGTTGACATCTTTTGATGATCTGCTTCTATCACTGCTTGTTTGTCCCTACAACCACACCCCCCCCCCCTCCACCTCTTTGTCTCTCTATCTCTCCGCCCCCCACACACACACCTTAAACCAGCTTATATTTCAACTCTTTCTTGGACTCGAACGCAAGTTCTGTCGAAGGGTCATGAGGACTCGAAACGTCAACTCTTTTCTTCTCCGCCGATGCTGCCAGACCTGCTGAGTTTTTCCAGGTAATTCTGATTTTGTTTTGGATTTCCAGCATCCGCAGTTTTTTTGTTTTTAACACCTCCAATACCTTGCCACTCCCTATATCAATTTGCTCAAGAACCTCGCAGTCTCTCTCAGAGTTCGATACCTTCATCCTCATTCTCTTGGGTGAAGACAGATGTGAAGTATTCATTCAACACTCTAGCGATGTCATCTGCTCCACCCACAGATTGCCTCTTGGTTCCTTATGGGCCCTACTCTTTCCCTGGTTATCCTCTTCCCACTGATATACTTATAGAATATCTTGGGATTTTCCCTACTTCTACCAGCCAGAGCTTTCTCATATCCCCTTTCTGCTCTCCTAATTGCTTTCTTAAGCTGCACCCTGCACTTTCTGTACTCCACTAATTCCTCTGCTGATTTCCCTTGTACCTGCTAAAAGCCTTTCTTTTCCTTCTCATCGTAACCTGAATACCTCCGGTCATCCATGGTTCTCTGGGCTTGTTACTCCTTCCTATCACCCTGGAGGAACATATTGAGTCTGTACCCTCCCCATTTCCTTTTTGAACACCGCCCCCCCTCCCCCGCCACTGCTCCTCTATCGATTTACCCACAAGTAGCTGTTCCCAATCTACTTTGGCCAGATCCTGCCTTATTTTACTAAAATCCACTCTCCCCTAATCCAAAACATTTTTTTTGCAACTTGTCTATTTCTTTGTCCATAACAAACTTAAACTGTACCATGTTGTGGTCGCTATCACTAAACTGATCCCCCACCACCACCTCAGCCACCTGTCCGGCTTCATTCCCCAGAATTAGGTTCAGCACTGCACCGTCCCTTGTTAGACCCTCTACGTATTGACCTAAAAAGTTCTTCTGTACACATTTCAAGAAATCCACTTCATCCAAGCCCTTAACATCATGCCAATCCCAATTAATGTTGGGAAAGTTGAAATCACCTAATATAATTACCCTATTGTTATTGTTTTTACATACCTCCACAAATTGTGCACATATTTGCTCCTCAATTTCCCACTGACTATCTAGGGGTCTATAATAAACACATAACAATGTGGCTGCCCCTTTTTTATTCCTAAGCTCTACCCACAAAGCTTCATTCGATGCCCCCTCCACGATATCATCTCTCCTTACTTAACTGACTCCTTAACTAATAATGCAATGCCTCCTCCTCTTTTACCCCCTCCCCTTTCACGCCTGAAGTATCTATATCCCAGAATGTTGAGCTGCCAATCCTACCCCTCCCTCAACCACACCTCTGTGATGGCTACTATATCACAATTCCTTGTGTCAATACTCACCCATAACTCATCCGTTTTACCTATAATACTCCTGGCATTAAAGTAGAAGCCATCCAGCCTTGCCTTACTCCCTTGAAACTTAATGCAACTATACTCCCTCTGACTGGATTGTTTTACTATATTATGTGTCCCTATTCTGCTAACATTGTGTCCCCTCCCCCTGCCGAATTAGTTTAAACTCATCCCAACAGCACTAGCAAACCCGCCCGCAAAGATGTTAGTCCCACTCTGGTTCAGATGTAGACTGTCCCGCTTGTACAGGTCCCACTTTCCCTAGAAACGGTCCCAGTGATCCAGGAATCTAAAACCCTCCCTCCTGCACCAACTCTCTTGGACTGCTTGGTGGTCACCCATTCCCTTCCTTCCTCAGGTCCTTTCAGCTGCGGTGTGACCACCTCTCTAGACGTGCTATCCACGATGTTTTCAGACTCATGGATGCTCCAGTGTCCCCAGCCGCCGTTCCAGCTCTGAAACCCAAGCTTCCAGGAGCTGCAGCTGGACACTTCCTGCACACATGCTGGTCCCAGGCACTGGAAATGTTCCCAGCTTCCCACATGGAGCACGAGGAGTACACCAAGGCTTTGAGCTCTCCTGCCATGACTTATCCCTTTAAATTAAGCCTCTTAAATCAATTACTCTAGGGCCCTTCTTTCCCAATCCTCGTTACTACAGAATATACAAACTATAAATCACAAAAAGATCTTAAACTATAAGTAATAAAAGTAGTAAATCCTTAGCCAGCCTTACCCACTACTTACTAGTCATTTCTCTCCCCTGTAGCCTCTTCTGCTGCAATAGGGCAAGACCACTCTCTGAAGATTTAAGTAGTTGGATAGCAAATAAAAAATGCAAAGAGCACCTCTTCCCCTCTACACCAAATTCCCACTGTGCACCATGCCAATACCCAAACTCACTCTGGCTATGTCTCACTCACAATGAGGTCTCTACCCGATCGTGTGCTTCTAATAATCCCTTTCTTAAATAAAGCTGAGGTGAGCTGAGATGACACGCTAGTTAAACTTCAAAAAGTAATCAACACCTATTCAGGCCCTAATCAGGCTTCAGGTGATGACAGTTAATTGTCACACAGTCAGCTACCTTACCAACCTTCTAACTAAACTACTGAACTTACAAAAATTAAAGAAAAAGACTTACCAGTTCAAAACAATCAGCTCAGACAATCCTCAACTCCACTTTCCTGCCTTATTTCCCATCCCTAGTTACCCTTGAGGTGGTGGTTAATATAAGCCTAGTGTTGCAATCTGTCCTCATAATTTAACCCTTTAACCGAAGCTACTTTTAGAGTTTTATTGTAAAAAGAATTACAAACACTCTAGTTACAAATTTTGTAACCAAAAATAAACTCTGGCATTTAATAAATAAATATTTATTCTGCCACTTCAACTCTCTACTTAAGCAGATTCTTTAGTAGAAATCAAGGTGGTCATTTCAGTGGGTAAATTCCAAATTGCTATTTTTCCCACCATTGGTATTTAACATCATGCTCAACTTAGGATAAGCTGGGTGAACCAGACGGTCTTTTCCTGTCTGGCATTATTCAGATGTAACACAGCAGAGCAGTGTGCAACTCTGATGTGGAGTTGGAATGTGGAGTTGGAATACCCCACCCTCTACTGGCTACATACTAACCAGTGACCCGGGCAGCCATTATCCCAGGTGTCCCCATACTGGAAACTTGTGGCCACAGAAGGACAAGCAATGGTCCAGCCCTTAATAGGTCTGATCCAAATGTGACCCAAGACATTACTATCGGTCAAAACCCACCATTCCAAGATGAGCAGGTTCTATGTCAGATGACTTGACTGGCCTGCCATGTTTGAAAACATGTCAACAATGGAGGTTTGAAAGCTATATAATTTAGCATTTAACTACTGGAATATATTTAAAAATGTTGCTTCAAAATTCTAATTATTAGTCAGCAACGATGATTTAGAGCACAGATGTCTGGCCATAAACCACACAATCAATTACACAAGTACATCTCAAAGCCCAAACAGACATGTTTGGATTCCAAGCGAAATGTAGATTGATTTTTAAACCCTTCACATTTTTGAGTAACATACAAACAATCTAAACTAACAATTGAAAAGTGTTCTGTTAACCGTTCCAAATGATGGCAATTCTATGCTCTTTCAAACGTTCCAGAACCACAATGAATTTAAGTTACTAACTTCTCAGCATTAGCTCACAAATAAAAACACTTGCTCACCTTGTGTCAACACTAAAAGTCCTTGTTCTAGGTCTTCAGGGAAAATAATAAATTTAAAATAATGTTTGCCATAGCAAGGCCAGAAAGCCAAACAGTTCATTATTTCAAAAGAGGGACAACTACTCAAGCTCTAAAAAGTTTGAGCCTTAAAGAATCTTTAAACAGAAATTGCTAACAACTTGCATTTATGTAGTGTTTTCACAACATGTAATGTCTGCTCTACCTGAAGACAAGTCCTTGGCTCACTGATGCTTCATCCTGAGCAATTTTTACCCAAGGTGGCTTGCCACTGCCCTCCACCCTTAGAGAAGTTCCAAGTCTGCCTCAACCAGAATGGGAATCAAACCCCGGCATGATTCTGAACCATATGCTAGCCAACCAGCCCCTATTTAGTACTTTAACACAAACATTCCAGGGTGATTCACAGAGGCGTTACCAAAATTTGACACCGTGCCACAGATATTAGGGCAGGTGGCCAAAAGCTTGTCTAAGAGGTAGGTTTTAAAGGAGAGCCTTAAAAGGCAGGCTTGCATTTATATAGCATTTTTCACAACTATCAGATGACTTAAAAAGGACTTTGCAGCCAATGAAGTACTTTTGAAGCTTGGTCATTGTCGCAGCAGCCAATTCATACACAGCAAGTTTTCACAAACAACAATAATGTGATAATGACCAAATAATCAGTTTTTCTGATGTTAGTTTCAGAAATGTGTTCAACAGAACATCCTTGATCAATATGCCCTCAGCCTAACTAGAAAGGAGGCATTGCTGGATCTGATGCTAGGGAATGAGATAAGCCAAGTGTCTGTGGGGGAGTACTTGGGCAAGAGCAATCATCATAGCATAACGTTTAGATTAGTAATGCAGAACAGCAAGAAACTATTTAAAATAGAATGCCTGATTTGGAAGAAGGCTAATTTCAATGGAATGAGAAGGGATGCAGCCAGGGTAAAACAGAATCAACCATGGACAGGAAAAACTAAGGAAAGGTGCTTCAGGTATAGGCTAGGTGCACTTCAACAAGGGATTGTAGGGAGGCCAAAACCAGGACTCCTTGGATGATGAGGCAGAGAGAGAATGTGATGAATCAAAGAGGTGTATGAAGCATTTCAGGTGAATTCTCCAAGCCGGAACCAGATCAAATACAGTAGGTTGAGAGGGGAAGTGAAGAGGAAAGCAAGTCAGGCAAAGACAAAACATGAGAATAGAACTGGCAGTCAACATAAAAGGGAACCCAAACATCTTCTACCAGCATGTAAATAGTAACAAGGTAGAACGTGTCAGGGTGGGGCCTATAGGAATAAAGCAAGTGATACACACTAAGAGGCACAGAGCAAGGTGAGTAAACTCCGCAATGTACTTATTAAGGAACCGGAATCTCTCAATATCAGTAGTAGACCTAATGGGAGGAGTGAAAATTGAGAAGGAGGAAGTACTTATTAGAAAGGCTGGCTATGCTCAGAGTGGATAAGTCACCTAGTGTGGATGGCTTGCATCCCAGGTTTCTAAAGAAGTGGGGGTGGAGATAGCAGAAGAGCTTTCCATAACCTTTCAGTGTTCCCTCCGCACAGGGTTGGAGTGTGGCAAATGTGATACCCATATTCAAGAAGGAATATAAGGCTAGCCCAGGCAACAACAGGGCAGTTAGTTTACCATCAGTGTTGGGTAAAGCTTTAGAAATAATAATCGAGGGAAAATAAATCAGACACTTGGAGAGGTGAGAGTTAGTTAAGATTAGCCAGCACGGATTTGTAAAAGGCAGATCATGTGTGACTAATCAAATTGAATTTTTTGATGAAATAACTGAAAAGGTCGATGAAGGCAATGCAGTCTATGTTGTTTATATGGGTTTTAAAAAAACATTTAACAAAGTACCACAAAAAGCTGGTTAGAAAAACAGCCTCATTGAGTAGGGGGGTCAATGTCAACTTGAATGAAAAAAATTGGCTTCAAGACATTGGTTACTTTTTCCTGATTGGAGGATGGTAAACTGTGGTGTTCCCCAAAGGTCAGTGTGAGGACAACTTCTTTTTCCACTACAAATAAAGGACTTGGATATTGAATTACAGGATAAAATTTGGCAATGATACCAAACTTGGAGAAGAGGCAAATAGTGAGGATGGTACAATTAGCTGCAACAGGACAATGGCATATTAGCAGAATGGACAGACAAACGAGAGATGGAATTTAATATATAGTGGTGAGGTGGTGCATTTTGGCAGAAGGGATAGCAAAAGAAAATACAGACTAAATGGCACAGTTCTAAATGTACAAGAACAGAGAAACAGAAGGGTGCATGTGAATAGATCTTTGTGGCAGGTAGTGATCCTACAACCAACTGATCAGATCTAAGCTCTGCAATCCTGCCACATCCAATGGCGAATGGCAGTGAACAATTGAACAACTCACTGGAGGTGGCAGCTCCACAAATATCCCCATCCTCAATGATGGGGGAACCCAGCAAAAGACAAGACTAAAGCATTTTCAACAATCTTCAGCCAGAAGTGCCAAGTGGATGATCTCCACCTCTGCCACCTTCAGAGGTCCCCAGCATCACAGATGCCAGTCTTCAGCCAATTCGATTCACTCCATGTGATATCAAGTGGCTGAAGGCACTGGATACTGCAAAGGCTATGGGGCCTGACAATATTCCAGCAATAGTATTAAAGACTGGTGCTCCAGAACTTGCCGTGCTCCTAACCAAGCTGTTCCAGCACAGCTACAACCCTGACATCTACCCTGCAATGTGGAAAACTGCCCAGCTATGTCCTGTACAGAAAAAGCAGGACAATTCCAGCCTGGCCAATTACCACCCAATCAGTGAACTCTCCACAATCAGTAAAATGATGGAAGCAGTCATCAACAGTGCTATCAAGTGGCACTTGCTTAGCAATAACCTGCCCAATGATGCTCAGTTTGGGTTCTGCCAAGGCTACTCAGCCCTGATCTCATTATAGCCTTTGTTGAAACATGGACAAAAAAGAGCTGAACACCTGAAGTGAGAGAGTGACTGCCTTTGATATCAAGGCCACATTTGACCAAGTGTGGCATCAAGGACCCCCAGCAAAGCTGGAGTCAATGCGAATCAGGGGGAAAACTCTCCACTGGTTGAAGTCATACCTAGCACAAAGGAAGGTGGTTGTGGTTGTTGGGAGTCAATCACCTCAGCTCCAGGACATCACTGCAGGAGTTCCTCAGGGTAGTGTCCTAGGCCTAATCATCTTCATTTGCTTCATTAATAACCTTTCTTCCATCATAAGGTCAGAAGTGGGGATGTTCACTGATGATTGCACAATGTTCCGCCCCATTCTCGACAACATTCATACTTAAGGAGTCCATTTCCAAATGCAGCAAGATCTGGACAATTTCCAGGCTTGGGCTGATAAATAGCAGGTAACATTTGTGGCAAAGTGCCAGGCAGTGACCATTGCCCCTTGAAATTCAATGGCATTACCACTGCTGATTCCCCCACTGTTTACATCCTGGGGATTACCTTTGACCAGAAACTGAACTGGGCTAGCCATATAAATACTATGGCTACAAGACCAGGTCAAAGGCTAAGAATCCTGTGGTCAGTAACTCCCTCCTGTCTGCCCAAGGCACAATTCAGGGAGGAGTGTGATAGAATACATTCCAATTGCCTGGATGAGTACAGCTCCAATAATAATGAAGGAGCTTGGCATCACCCAAACAAAACAGCCCTCTTGACTGGCACCCCAGCCACATTCACTCCCTATACTGCTGACAAGCAGTGGCAGCAGTGTGTACCATCTACAAGATGCATTGCAGGAACTCACCAAGGCTTCACAGACCTTCCAAACCCATGACCACTACCATCTAGTAGGACAAGTGCAGCAGGTGCATGAGATCACCACCACCTAGAAGTTCCCCTCCAAGTCACTCACCAACCTGACTTGGAAATATATCACCGTTCCTTTACTATTGCTGGGTCAAAATCCTGGAACTCCCTCGCTTATAACATTGTGCATGTACCTACACCACAGGGACTGCAGCAATTCAAGGAGGCAGCTCACCACCATCTTCTCAAGAGCAATTAGGGATAGGCAATAAATGCTGGTCTAGCTAGTGACACCCACAAAAAGTACTGAGAGTGGCTAGCAAAACATATGAGATCTTGGGATTCATAAATAGAGGCAATGATTATAAAAGCAGGGAAGTTATGTCAAACGTCTATAAAGCTCCAATTAGTCCACAGCCTGTATTGTGTCCAGTTCTTGTCACCATATTTTAGGATGTAAGGGTCATTGGAAGAGATTTACCAGATTGGTTCCAGGGATGGGGATTTTAGCTAGTGTTAGGTTGGAGAAGCTGGGGTTGTTCTCCTAGTAACAAAGGAGATGGGGAAGATTTGATTGGGATGTACAAGATTAGGACAGGTTGGGATAAGGTAGGCAAGGAGAAACTGTTCCCATAAGCTGGTGGTACTAGAACGAGGGCACGCATATTTAAGGCTTCAAAAAGGTTCTGCAGGAAGGTGCCGTTTGGGTGACAACTATTTCCCAGGAACTCAGGAAGAGTGGAGCTACTGTTTCAGGTGACTGTGAACCATATCTATTGAGTGAGAAAAATGATAAATCCAACATACAGGAGAACAAATTGTAAAAACTATGAGGTTACACATGGTGCCACATTTGTGCAGGGAGTGATGCAAATGATTACAATCTCACGAGATGGCCTTTGTTGCATCTGCTATTCCATGTGTATTATACTTTGTACCAACCATAATTTGCCTGTTAACACACTCTTAATTTATTGATTGATTCATGTTAAAGTAGAAGTTACAAAAGGTGAAAACAGGTTGGAAATTTGTTGTTTGGTAAATTTGCTCATTTTGGTTTTAACAAAATTGGGGGCTCATCCAGGGATAAACCAAAAGAATGTAAAACAGGTTTGCTGGAGCTTTCAAGCATTTAAACAAGACTTAACATTTGCTTCTGCTATATTGTATTGGGAAATCAACAATGGCACCTGAGGCTTGAGCCTTTGTGGATAGAGATGATCTATCAGGCTTGAAACAGTTGAGAAAATATGATTCACAGGCTGTGGCAGAGCACATAGGGATTAATGCAAGATCAGGAGCTAAGAGAGATGGGATCCTTGAATAATTGACTAGACACCTGGGGCTTGAGGAAGAATGGACCAGTTCCCTTAAGTGATGTAATACTACTGGCCAGAACTGAAAACATAAATATAACTAAGAAAGACTGACATGGAAAGAGAGAAATTAGTAAGAGAGGTAAGGAAACAGAAAACTTTTAGAAAAAAAAATCAAAATGGAGCAGAAGTTCCAATTATATGAACTTGAGCTGATGAGAAGTGTGGCTGACTCAGAGGGAAGTCCACTTAATTTTGATTTGAAGATTTCTCACTTCATACCTAAATTTAGCAAGGAGGGAGTAGAGATGTAGTTCCCATTGTTTGGGGAATTGCCATGAATTTGAATTGGCTACACTCCTAAAATGCATTTTGCTGGGAAGGCTGGGAAGTGTATGCATCTACTTCAAAATAGCGCTTGCGTGATTATGAGGAAGAGTGCCATACTCAACTCAAGTTTGCATCAGAGGACTATAGGCAGGAATTTAGGAATTTGAGGAGAACAGGCCAGACCCATGCAGAATTTGTCAGGGAAATGGAAAAAGTGCGACAGGTGATGTAGATTGATAAAGGTAGAACAGAACATCAATAACCCTAGGGATATGTTGGAAGAGCAGGAATACAAAAATAATGCTCCTTTGGGGTTAAGGTCTCACCTAGAAAACCACAAAGTTCATAAAATAAAGGGGAGCCTCAGTAGCAGCAGACAAATGCAAAAGAGAGCTGAAGAAACTGAATGCAGACTTGGAGTTGTGAGTGGGTAGTTTGGTGGAGGGGGGAAGGAGGGAGGTATCAGTTTCCTTTTTCCATCTTTCTCACCCCATGTGAATTGGTTCTTGCTCTACTACAGGAAAAGGAGCTAGCTGTTTGATGAGTAAGTGGGTAAGTTCTATTCTAACCACATTTAAAATAGTATACAAATTGGTGGTGAAGTTAATAAAAAATAAAAAAGCAACATGTGATTAATATAATTAAGTAATTATTTAAAACACATTAAGGATGGCAGGACAGGTGAGGTCAAGAGTGCAGCATGTGGGTGCTCCTGGATAACATTGTGTTCCAGGGAAACACATCTGCAGTGTTGGCGGCTTAAGGGACTTCGGCTCAGTCACTGAGCTGCAGACTCTGCAACACATCAGAGAGGAGGAAAGTTACCTGGATGCTTTATACCCGGAGGCAGTCACACCACTTAGAATAGGGTCTTCTGATTTGGTCATTGATCAGGGATAGGAGGGTGTGACTGCGAGTGAAGCAGGTAAGGGGGCCCAGAGGGCAGGAGTGAGAGCCTCTGCATTGTCCAATAGGTGTGAGGTTCTCTCAGCTTGTTTGGATGAGAGCAGGGGCTGCAGGGTGGATGAGCAAACTGACCATGGCACAAAAAGCCATTCATATTGAGGGAGCAAAAAGAAACGTAGCGGTAGTAGGGGACAGTATAGTGAGGGGGGATGAACACTCTCCTCTGTAGCCAAAAGCAGGTCCAAATGGCTGTGTTGCCTGCCTGGTGCCAGGGTTCGGGACACATGCTCAGGGCTGGAGAGGAACTCGCAGTGGGAGGGGGAGGATCCAGTTGTCATGTAGGTATCAGCAACATCGGTAGAACTAGGAAAGAGGTTCGGAGTAGAGAGTATCGGGAGCTAGGCAGTAAATTGAAAAGCAGAACCTCAAGGGTTATAATCTGTGGATTATTACCCAAGCCGTTAGCAAATTGGCAGAGTACATAAAATTAAGGAGTTGAATGCATAGCTCAAAGGCTGGCGTGGGAGAAGGGGTGTTCTGGTTTGTGGGGTACTGGCACTAGTATTGGGGAAACTGGGGGCTGTACCGTAGGGACAGCCTACAACTGAACTGGCCTGGGGCCAGTGTTCTTGTGAACTGCATGAGGGAAGTAGAGAGGATTTTAAACTAAATAGTGGTGGCACGGGATCAAATGTGGAAAGGTGTGATATATCAGAGTACAGACAAAATAAAAGAGGAAAATAGTAATATGGGAAAATGAGGGTCAAAGAATAATAGGAAAAAACCTAAATGCACAAAGAATCAAGACCAGATGTTACAAAGATAAGAAAAAGACTAAACTAAAGGTTCTGTATCTGAATGCACATAGCATTCATAAATTGATAGCGCATGTTGAAGTAAATATGATCTGACAGCCATTACAGGGACTTGGCTGCAAGATGACAAGGATTGGGTCCTGAATATTGAGGGGGTACATGACATTCAAGAAGAATAGGGAGCAAGGTAAAGCACTGTTAATCAAGGACGGCATTGAGCAGTAATTAGAAATGATTTTGGTTCAGGAGGTCAGGATGTAGAATCAGTTTAGGTGGAGATGAGGAATAGTAGAGGAAAGAAGTCACCAGTGGGAGTAGTCAACGGCCCCCTAACAGTTGTCACAATTTAGGACTAAGTATACAAGAAGAAATATTGGGTGCTTGTGTTAAAGGGACAGCAATAATCATGGGTCACGTTAATCTACATATTAGCTGAAAATCAGATTAGCAGTAGTAGCCTGGATGAAGATTTCGTTCATAGAATACTTTTGAGATATTTCTTAGAGCAGCATGCTCTGGAGCCAGCCAAAGGGTAGATTATATTAGACTTGGTATTGTGTAATGTGACAGGAGTAATTAATGACCTCAGAGTAAAGGCACCCCTGGGGAGCAGCAACCACAATGAGAGTGAATTTTACATCCAGTTTGAAAGGGAGCAGAGTGGGCCTTAGACTAGTATTTTAAATTTAAATAAGGGCATCTATATGGGCATGAAAGCTGAACCAGCTGAACTGTACTGGGATACTAGGCTACAGGATAGATCAAGAGAGAAGCATTGGCAGACATTTAAGGGGTTCTTTCAGGATACTCAGAATAAGTATATTCCTACTATAAAGCAAATTCTAAAGGGCTTACCCACCATCCATGTTTAACTTTAGAAGTCAAAGAAAGCAAACTTAAGGTAAAAGCATATAACTGCACAAATACAAGTTGGTGGTCAGATGATTGGTCAGGATATAAAGAACTGCAAAGAACATCTAAAAGGTTAATCAGGAGAAAGAAATTAGAGTATGAGAGGATGCTAGCTAGAAACGTGCAAATGGGTAGCAAGAGTTTCTACAGGCAGTTAGACAGGAATAAACTGAAGTAAGTGTTGGTCCTCTAAAGTGAGAATGGGGAGTTAATAGTAGATAATAAGGAAATGACAGATGAAGTGAACAAATATTTTACTTCTGTCTTCAATATAGGGAGTACAAAAAACATTCCAGTAGTAGCTGTGAATCAGGGCCTGGAGAGGAGAGGAACTTGGTGAAATTACAATCACTAGGGAAGCAATGCTGAGCAAACTGATGGAGCTGCGGGCTGACAAGTCTCCGGGTCCTGATGGACTTCATCCTGGGGTCTTAAAAGAGGTGGCTAACAATTTATCTATATCTGTCTGCAAACTCATTGTCGTCTTCACAAACACTTTTCTACCTATCTTTGTGTTGTCTTGTGTTGGTTTTAATTATCCAAAATTCCCTAGATACAGGAAAAATTCCATCAGACTGGAAAGCAATAAATATTACCCCTCAGTTCAAGAACGGAGAGAGGCAGAAAACAGCAAACTATAGACCAGTTAGCTTAACATCTGTCGTGATGAAGGTGCTAGAATCAATCATTAAAGAGGCAAGCAGAAAGCGTCAGCGTGGTTTTTGTGAAAGGGAAATCATGTTTAACCAATTTTGGATTTCTCTGAAGGAGTAACATGTGCAGTGGATAGAGGGGAGACTGTAGAGATGTTGTACTTGGATTTCCAGAAAGCATTTGATAAGGTGCCACATCAAAAGTTATTGCAGAAAATAAAAGCTCAGTGTAGGGGGTAACATATTAGCCTGGATAAAAGATTAGCAGGCTGGCATAAACCAGAGTAAATGGTCTTTTTCTGATTGGCAGGATGTGACGAGTGGAATCCCAAAGGGGTCTGTGCTGGGGTCTCAACTTTCATTGATGAATTAGCTATGGGGAACAAAGGCACAGTAGCTAAATTTGAAGACAACACAAAGATAGGTAGAAAAGTGTGTGTGAAGACGAGAATGAGTTTGCAGACAGATATAGATAAGTTGAGTGAATGGGCAAAAATCTGACAGATGGAGTATAACGTTAGAAAATGTGAAGTTGTTCACTTTAGCAGGAAGAATAAAAAAAGCACAATATTACTTAAACAGCGAACGATTGCCGAATTCCGAGGTGCCGAGGATCTACGTTGTTGTGCATGAATCAAAAAAATTTATTATGCAGGTTCAGCATGTAATCAAGAAGGCTAATGGAATGTTATCCTTTATCCTGAGAGTAATTGAACATAAAAGGATGTTATTCTTCAGTTATACAGGGCATTGGTGAGGCCACATCTCAAATACTATGTGCAGTTTTCATTTCATTATTTAAGGAAGGATGTAAATGCAATGGAGACAGATCAGAGGAGGTTTACTAGATTGATAGCTGGAACAAGCAGGTTGTCTTTTGAGGATAGATTGGGCAGACTGGGATTGTTTCCACTGGAGTTTAGAAGGGTGAGGGGTGACTTGATTGAAGACAAGATCCTGAATGTTTTGACAAAGTGGATGTAGAAAGGATGTTCTCTCTTGTGGGTGAGCCCAGAACTAGGGAGCACTTTTAAAATTAGGGGTCACCTTTATAGGACTGATGAGAATTTTTTTTCTGAGGGTTGTGCAACTTTGGAACACACTGCCTCAGAAGGCAGCAGCAGGGTCACTGAATATTTTTAAGACAGAGGCAGATGCATTCCTGTTAGGCAAAGGAATCAAAGGTTACCCGGGAATGTGGAACTCAAAACACAAACAGATCAACCATGATTATATTGAATGGCGGAGCAGGCTTTAGGGGCCGAATGGCCCACTTCTGCCCCTATTTCATAAGTTCATGTTTGTATGAATTAACATATATGATGATTAGTAACAGGCCCCACTTTGGTACTTTCCAGAGGAACTAGAATGAGACGAAGGTCGATGAAGAGAAGTCAGGCCCTGCTGAGAAAGGGAAAGGTGGTAAAGATCCAGGCCTTTCTTGGATTAGCAGAAAAGAAGGTTCAGAGGACAGGTTTAGCTCAAAGTGGCTGACATGCTACTTTTGTCACAAGAAAGGGCACATGAAGGCTGAATGCTGGAAGTTAAAAACTAAACCAGTCATGCTTGCCCAGTCAAGGGGTGTTCCTCCAGCTGATAACATCCTGGCCAGTTAAAGTTCACACCAAGCAGGGAGTCTCCCCCGCAGTCGGTGAGAGGGTGAATTGGGTGATGGAAAGCGATAGATTTTCTTGCTCAAGGGTAAATACTTTACTTGTTCACCCGGTGAGGCAGGCAAATAGGATTATTCTTAATACGGGATGAGCACAGTCACTGACATTGGCAGGTGACAAAGCTCTCTCCAAAATGTTTGCTAAATAAAAAGTATTGATTCAGGGTAGTGATGAAAATGATTTATTTGTTCCTTTGTATAACATTAATGTAAAGCGAAGTCACTGGTCCTGTTACTATGGGTGCCGTTCCAACTTTGCCCACTGAATGTGTGATTTCTTGTTAGGAAACAACTTGAATGGGAATGAGGTACTGCTGTCTCCAGTGATTTCAGGAAAGCCCGTTGAGATTGTTGAAACTGAAACTGTACAGGAAAAGCCAAGAGGCTTAAAAGAATCCATGACCATCTGTAAGCCTGCTGCAAGAAATAACGTTTTGACTAAAGGTGTCGCAAGAGTCAGGAACGCAGCCTGAATATAGAAGGACAAGAGGGAAAAAGGAGAAACTAATAAGAAAAGCAAGGGTAGCGCATGAAGAGAGGCTGGCAGTGTACATAAAAGGAAATCCCAAGATCTTCTATAAGCATGTAAATAATAAAAGGGTGGTAAAAGAAAGAGTAGGGCCGATTAGGGACAAAAAGGGGACTTGCATGTGCAGGCTGGAGAAATAGTGGAGATATTGAACGAGTACTTTGTATCTGTCTTTACAAAGGAAGAACTTGCTATCCAGGCCAAGACAAGAGAGGTGGTAACTGGTACATTAGAAGAGCTTACAATTGACAGAAAGGTGTTGGAAAGGCTACCTCTACTTAAAATAGATAAGCTACTAGGACCAGATGAGATGCATCCAAGGGCACTGAGGGTAGAGAAAGTGGAAATTGCAGAGGCACTAGTGATAATCTTCCAGTCTTCCTTAGACACAGGGGAGGTGCCAGAGGACTGAAGAACTGTGAATGTTACACCCTCGTTCAAAAAGGGGTGCAAGGATAAAGCTGGCAACCACAGACCAGTCAGTTTGACCTCAGTTGTAGGGAAACTTCTGGAAACTATAGTGTGAGATAAAAATCAATAATCACAGACAAGAGCAGAATATTAAAGAAAGCCAGCACGGATTCATCAAGGGAAAATCATGCTTAACTAACCGCTGGAGCATTTTTTTTGAGGTGGTAACAGAGAAAGTTGATGAAGGAAATGCTGTTATGTGGTGTTTATGGGTTGTCAAAAGGTATTTGATACAATGCCACACAACAGAATTGAGCAAACGTCTAGGTCATGGAATAAAAGGGACTGGGATAAGAAATTGGCTGTGTGACAGGAAACAGTAAGGATAGATGGTTGTTTTTTTAAGATTGGAAGAAAGAACGGAGGGACCTTGGTGTATACGTACATAGGTCATTGAAGATGGCAGGGCATGTTGAGAGCAGTTAATAAATCATACAGTATCTTAGGCTTTATTAATAGGGGCAGTGAGTACAAGATAAGGAGGTCATGTTGAACTTATATAAGACAGTTAGGCCTTCTCTGGAGAACTGCGTCCAGTTTTGGATGCCATACTTGAGGAAGGATGTGAAGGCATTGAAGAGACTACACAGGAGATTCACAAGAATGATTCCTGGGATGAAGAACATTAACTATGAGGATAGATTAGGGGGGTAGGGACTGTTTTCCTTGGAGAAAACATGGCTGAGAGGAGACTTGATAGAGGTGTTCAAGATCCTGAGGGGTACGCACAAGGTAAATCGTGAGAAACTGTGTTCCCACTCATGAGAAGGTCAAGAACTAGAGGGCACAGATTCAAAATAATTGGCAAAAACAGTAAAGGGGATGTGAAGAAAATTTTTTTCATCCAGAGGGTGGTTGGAGTCTGGAACAAACTTCCTGAAAGGGTGGTGGAGGCAGATTCGATAGAGGTATTCAAGAGGGAATTGGATTGCTACCTGATGTGCAGAGTTACAGGCATAAAGCAGGAGAGTGGGACTTAGCCAGTGTGGACTCAATGGGCTGAATGGTCTCCTGCTGCACTGTAAAAATACTGTGATACTGTAATTTTAGAGACACCAGAGCATCGGGCTGAAAATGAGTCAATGGCAGTTGAAGATGATGTAAAGCTATCTGAATTAAAAATGCAGAAAATGTATGAGCAAAATGAGGCAAAGCAGATAGCAACAATGCTCAAAGCTAACGAGGAAGGAAAACATGCTTTGAAAGCGAGTAGAAAACCTGAGTCCGATGCCGACAGACACTACAGAGCTCCTGCTGGAACAGCATTAAACAATGTCCATAGGCAATGGGGGGAAACAAATAGAATTCAAGAAAATTTGCGAACAGAGTAAAAAAAAAAAATCAGGCTTTCTTAGCTGAACATTGACATAACCATAATGAAGTTCTAAAGCAGCCAGACCAAAAAATGAACTGCTGCACAAAAGGAAGCAACATTAAACCTGCAACTCCTGGAAAATAAAACTGGAGGATAAAATTCGGGAGAAGTTAAAAATGATTCTGAATTTAAACAGAATGAGGCAAATTCAGTCGCTCTAAAGGTCAACTCGGATGTTTGGTTGGTTGAAACTTTTTTCCCCGAGACTTGGGCATTCAAAATGCATGCAGAAAAATGAAGTTAAAAACTGAACAGACTGTTCAAAGTCTGTCATCAGGTTTCCACTGTTTAAAACAATTGCATACCTGACTTTAAGAACAAAGGGAATCCAGAAGATTCAAAGACATATAACAGGGGATTTCTCCTGGATTAGAATTCATAGTCCATTCTGCAAGTATCCAGAAGCCAGATGGTTTGCCAGCAATCAGCAGTGTTGTCCTTGGCAAAGTTAACCAGACCAAGCAAACTGTAAAACCTTGCGGTCCAACACATATGCTATTTCAGCATCCCGACTCTGCACAATCCAATCCAGATTTTAAAAAGCATCATAGAGAATGCAAAACCAAGGCACTTGTCTGTATAGACCACAACGGTGGTGTTCTTACAAAAGTTTGAAACCAAGAATCAGGCAGTTTCGATGGAGTTTGATGCTCCAGTCATTTCAGCCTTCAACTTGCACAATGTGAAGGCAGCTACCCCTGTTGAGAGTTGAAAAAACAAGGCGCAGTAACAATGTCCTCAAGTCAGGTTTTATAAGTTTGTAAAACAACACTGTTCGTAATAAAAATTGTCTTATAAATATGTTGTATCATTGTTACCTGTATAACATGTAACATGCTAGTTGAAGTGTTAGGATGTTAAGGACTTGCTGTATTTCAAACACTGTTGTAAAGAATTACTATGGGTGGAGGGGGTGTATGATAACCATTGACCCAGAAGCAGTAGAGTAAGGAAAGTCCCAGAGGATTGGAGAACAGCCAATGTAACACTCTTATTCAAAAAAGGGAGGGGGGGTGAGAAAACAAAGAAAAAACAGGTATCTTTAGGCCAGTTAGCTTAACATCTGTCATTGGAAAAAATGTTGGAGTCTATCATAAAAGATGTAATAGAGCATTTAGAAATACATAATCTAATCAAGCAGAGTCAGCATGGCTTCATGAAGGGGAAATCATGACTAACAAATTTATCAAAAATTCTTTTGAGGTGGCAACAAACAGGTTAGATGTAGGGGAACCGGCAGATGTAATATATTGGGATTTCCAAAAAGTGCTCAATAGGTTACTGTGCACGAGGCTATTTAATAAGAGTCCATGGTGTTGGAGGTAGTATATTAGCATGGATAGAGGATTGGCTAACCAATCGAAGACATTTAGGATAAGGGGGGGCACTTTCAGGATGGCAACCTGTAACTAGTGGAGTGCCACAGGGATCAGTGCTGGGGCCTCAATTATTTACAATATATACTAATGACTTGGATGAGGGAAGAGAATGTATTATCACCAAGTTTGTGGTTGACACAAAAATAGGTGGGAAGGCAAGTGGTGAGGATGACAGGGGTATAGGCAGGTTAGGTGAGTGGGCAAAAACGTGGCAGATGGAATATAATGTGGAAAAGCGTGAGGTTATGCACTTTGGCAAGAAGAATAGAGGAGCTGAATATCATTTAAATGGAGAAAGACTTCAGAAGGTTGCAACAGAGGGATTTGAGAGTCCTTGTGCATGAATCCCAAAAAGCTAACATACAACTTCAACAGGTAATTGGGAAGGCAAATGGAATGTTGGCCTTTATTTCAAAGGGAATGGAGTATAGAAATAGGGAAGTATTGCTAAAGCTATACAAGGCACTAGTTGGACGACACAGAACACTGAACAATCTTGGTCCCCTTATCTAAGGAAAGATATACTGGCATTGGAGGCAGCCCAGAGAAGGTTCACTCGGTTGATCCCAGGGATGATGGGATTTTCTTATGAGGAGGGGTTGAGTAGGTTAGGCCTGTACTCACTGGAATTTAGAAGAATGAGAGGCGGCCTTATTGAAACATAAAATTCTTAAGGGGCTTGACAGGGTGGATGCTGAGAGGCTGTTTCTCCATTGTGGGAGTGTCCAGGACCAGAGGGCATAATTTCAGAGTAAGGGGGTGCCCATTTAAAACAGAGGTGAGGAGGAATTTCTTCTCTCAGACGGTAGCCAATCTGTGGGATTCTTTGCCGCAGAGGGCTGTAGAGGCTGGGTTAAGTATATTCAAGGCTGAGAAAGACAGATTTTTAATCAGTAAGGGAATCAAGGGTTATGGGGAAAAGGCAAGAAAGCAAGTTGAGGATTATCTGATCAGCAGAGCAAACTCAGTGGGCTGAATGGCCTACTTCCGCTGCTACATCTTATGGCCTTATTGTAATTTCTTTGAAATGTCTGTGGAATCTGTAACTGTTTTCAAGATTATGAGTTGGTATCAATTATAATTTTATCGAAGAAGAAATACTGGTCCATGTGACTTGGCGACCCCTAACCTGGAAGCAGAACCAACAGGAAGGAAGTTAACATATAAAAACTGTGGCTGGCAGACACATAGGAGAACTGGAGGTAGAAGACAATCAGCACACAGATGGAGCTCTTGGGACACTGTACAAGCAGGCTAAAAAGGTCCAAAATCTGGAAGGCTGCGTGAATAGCTAAAAGATGTCCAGCTGGGTGTTTTACCAGAAGTAGCCAAACTGTTTCCCTGGGTCAATTGTAAAGGAGCTCTGGAAAGCTACACCAATCTACAAAGCACAAGTCAGGAGTGTGAGGGAATGCTCTCCACTTGACCGGATGAGTGCAGCTCCAACACTACTGAAGAAGCTGGACAGCGTTCAAGACAAAGCAGTCCACTTGATTGGCACCACATCCACAAACATTCACTCCCACCACCACCACAGTAGCAGTGTGTATCATCTACAAGATGCATTGCAGGAATTTACCAAGGCTTCATAGACAACAGCTTCCAAACCCTGACCACCACCATCTAGAAGGATAAAGGCGGCTGATACATGGAAACACCAGCACCTGGAAGTTCTCCCCCAAGCCACTCACCATCCTGACTTGGAAATATATCGTTGCCCCTTCACTGTCACTGGGTCAAAATCCTGAACTCCCTCCCTAACACCACTGTGGATGTATTCACACCACATGGACTGCAGCGGTTCAAGGAGGCAGCTCACCACCACCTTCAAGGGCAAGTAGGGATGGGCAATAAATGCTGGCCTAGCCAGCAAAGCTCTCATCCCTCAAATGAATTTTTTTTAAAAAGGACTATCACCACCCAAGGGAGAAGGGGTTCATAGAAACATGCCTTGCTGATGATAATCATATCCATGAAACTGAGAGATAGGACAGGACTCCTCAACTACCCTGTGTTAATAAAGAACAAAGTATTGTGGAACTGTTTGGCCACGTAGTGCCATGTGTTTGCAGAGAGTGATGCAGGTGCTTGTGGTTGTGTAAGACACCTTTGTTGTATCAACTACTTATAGCAAAATCGACCCTTTATTTGAAGATATCACTTGCCAGTTAATACATGTTTAATTTATGTCAGCACTAGTTCATGTTAGAAAAAGTGAAATCATTTGGCAATTTCACTAGGGGTAGTTTGGTAGATTTGGTTATTTTGGGTTATGGTTCTGCCAAGGGGATCATAAACTGGAATCTACTGCCCATGAAGGTTGTGGAAGCAGAGGTGATTAATGATTTCAAAAGGAAATAAGCTCTCAGGGATAGGGGTGTACAGCAGGATAATAGGAGTGACTGGATTGCTCCACAGAGCTGGCACAGATTCCATGAGCCAAATGTCCCCTTTCTGTGTCATAAATGACTCTCATTGCAGGATAAATATTGGTCAGAACAACAGGGATAATTCCCCTGCTAGTCTTGAAAATAGTGTCACAAGATCTTTTACATCCACCGGAGCAGTCAGATAGCAGTCCTCCAAGCTGGATCGCATTATAAATAATTCCCTCTACTCTCAGTCCCCAATTTTTTTTCCCAAATCCACCATCAGCTGCGTTCTCAAAAACAACCAACCTCCTTCTCTCCTTACAAACAAATGCCCACCTTCAGCCCACTTTTTCTCCAAGTCCTGGACTCTGTTCTAAGAACAGAAAATGTTGGAAATACTCAGCAGATCAGACACCATCTGAGGAGAGAGTGACATAATAGGTTTTAATCAAGTACAGCACTTTCCCATGTAAGCACAAGAGGCGCAACACCTGCCCTTTTACCTCATTCCTTCTCACTGTCCAGGGCTCCAACAGTCCTTCCAGCTGTAAATGATTTACTTATACTTTCATATTAGTTCACTATAGTCACTGCTTACTGTCTGTGCAGAAGTGGCTGGATCAAGTGTAGATTGAGTGACTGCTTTAATGAACACCTCTGTTAAGTCTATAAGTGTGACCCCCAGCTTCCAGGTGCCTATCATTTTAAGTCTCTAGAACAGTGTAGGCAGCTCAGGGCAGAAGGGTCAGAGTAGGAATGAAGCAATGGAGTTCAACAAAAGTTCAAGGGACAGCACCTCATCTTTTGATTAGGCACTTTACAGCCCTCCAAACTCAGCTCAACACTGAATTCAACAATTTGTGATCATAACCTCTGTTCCTACTTTCCTGTCGACAGCTGTAGGTAACAATTGTTTTTCCATTTTACACTCCTCTCAATTCATCTTTTTTTTTCCCCATTCCATTACCACTTTTAATTTCTCCTGCCTTCCACCCTCCCAGACCTTCCCTTTTGTTCTTTGCCACTCTCCACCCTCTGCTTTCCCTGCCTGTATTGCTTAGAACCTATTACACATCTCCTTTTCCATTTTTGACAGAAGGTCATCAATTTGAAATGTGAATTGCTTTTATCACAGATGCTGCCTGACCTAAGCATTTCCTGCATTTTTTTATTTCCAATTTCTAGCATCTATGAAAATCTCTGCTCTTTGTCTCTATTCAAAATTTTAATTTTAAAGAGCATTTGCTTCCCTAATCTTACTTCCAAAAGCATATTACTTCATTTTCCTGAAGGCTTTCATAATTCATTAACTTATATATCTCCATTTACTGACTGCAAAATTTCAGTTTGTTTCTTCATTATGCTAGAAGAGCAATGGTCCCTTCAAAGACCCATGTAAAAAACCACTTGATCTTACCAGTCTAAGAAAGTTCCTTTAACACCCAGCCTTTGCTTTCCTCCTACTAACCACATCTTTATTCCAGTGGCCATGTTTCCTTTAATTCTCTGTCCGATTATTCATCCTTCAATTCTCCTTATGGATTAAGTTATCAACCACATCCACTTATTTTCTTAATCTATGCTGTTGTTTCAAGATGGATCAAGCATGATAAACCCCAAGTTGGCTGACCCTGACTAATTTATGTTTCTCCAAATACTTCATTTAATTACATATTATAGACCACTAGTTTACCAACAACTGAATAAGACCAAGGACCTATAACTTCCTTATTAATCCTATTCCTTTTTGTTTTGCCACTGTCCCAACCACTGGCATAATTTTTCTTCTCTCATCTTTGGAACGTTATAGTTAGAGCCTCCACTATTTGTCCTTTCTATCAAGGCAGTTTACTTCCACCTCCATAGTATCACCCATCTTCATCCCTGACTTAACCTATCTCCTGCTGAAAACCTCTGTCATTATGACCTCCAAACTCAATTCCAAAACTCTCCTGACCAGTATCCCCTCTAAACTTAGTTCAACCAAACCTCTGCTAAGTCCCATTTCCTCATCATTCCTGTGCTTGCTAACTTCCACTGGCTCTCTCATTGCCAGCAACACAAATTTAAAATTCTTATCCTTGTGTTCAACTCCCTCCATGACCTCAACCCTCCTCATCTTCCTGTCCTCCTCCAATCCTCTGACCCTCCTCAAACTCTACTTCAATTCTGGCCTCTTGTTCATCCCATGCTGGTTCAGCTGTCCAGACCTCAAGCATTAGAATTCCCTCAAAACCTCTAGGTCTCTCCAAGATATTTAATCAAACTTATCTCTAAACAGGCTTTTGTTCACTTGTCCTAATATCTCACAATGTTCAAATTGTGTCGGATAATGCTCTTGAAAAGTACCTCGAGATATTTTACTATGTTAATGGCACACTACAAATGCAGCGCCAGGTATCTGCACCCGCAGTAACTATATCATCCCCCAAAACATGTGTATTCTTTTAGCCATCTCTTTACCATGCAGTTCCATTCTGTTTAACATCTTGTTCCTTAATTTTTCCGATTAAGATTTAAATGACACCTTCTGAAAATCCATGTACACATTCCTGTGACTTCAAAATATTCAATTAAAAATTGAAAATCCATGTTGACCACCCTTAAATGTTCTCCCATTTCATACCAGATTATCCATCAATTTTGCAATCCTGACAAAGTATAGAAGGAAACAGCAAGCTACCAACATAAAGGCAGCCAAAAGTACAAGAACTCACCCCCCAACTTTCCAGTCAAATAATCTGAAATGATTAGCATGAGCTCCCAGCACATATAGCCCTGCAGCAAATACTAGCTAGGGACACAATAAACTTGAGCTGTCATATTATATGAACATTCCCAAGTAACAATAAGCAGCTACATATGGGGAAAAATAACTTCCAAAGTAGGCCCACTCTTCAATATTTGCCAATGTTTTGGGGGAATGGAGGGGGGAAAGAATTACCAAATAAAAATGAAGTAAAAATTAAACCCAAGGTGGAGGCACAGAACAGAGACAGTGTAAATAACATGGGTACAACAAAACGCCATATTACAGCAAGAAAAATGGTCGTACTATTGCACAAGATGGGTGCCAAGAGCATCACCAGAAAGCAACAGCTGCAACATACCAATCAGGTGATGCCATTCAGGGTCAGCATCTGTAAACACTTTCAAGAGTACAGAAGACAACGGTACACTTTAAAGGAATGTGGCAAACACAACTGTACCATTTATCAAGCCATAAGCACAGAACTGCAACACAAAAAATTACCAATTTGTTTCACATGTACTGTTCACTCATGGAAAGCCCTCACAACCGCTTTTTTGCTGCATTCCATGCATGTGCATACTTTGGGACGAGATTCAAAGTGCAAACAATTAATAGCATTGCATAACAGCAAACAGAAGCATCCATAGGCCTTTAAGCCAGCCCTACCATTCAGTTTAGATCATGGGTGATCTTCTATCTTAACTCCATCTTCCAAAAGCATCCACATGTTCTTTGATTCCCTTAGTATCCAAAGCTATCAATCTCTGCTTTGAATATACTCAACAGCCCCCTGGGGTGGAGAATTCCAAAGATTCACAATCCTCTGAGTAACAAAATTTTTCATCAGTCCTTAATGGCCTATACTGTGGCCCTGTGCTCTGGATTCCCCAGCCAGGAAAAAACAAGCATTTTGGCAATATCTACCCTGTTAGGAATGTTATATACTTTAGTGAGATTGACTCTCATTCTTCTAAACTCCAAAGTTATAGGCCTAGTCTACTCAATCCCTCATCAGGCAATCCCCTCATCCCAGGAGCCAATCTAGTAAACATATGTTGCACTTCCTCCAAGGCAAGTATAACCCTTCCTTGGAAAGGAGACTGAAACTTTACACAGTACTGTAGTAATGTGGTCTCACCAAAACCCCGTATAATTGCAGCAAGGTTTCTTAATTCATACCCCAATCCCTTTGAATTAAAGGCTTACACAACATTTGCATTCCTAATGCTTGCTTACCTGCATGATAACTTGTGATCCATATACAAGGACAGCCAGGTGCTTCTAAATAGCAACATTTCCCACTATTGTTATTTAAATTGCTTTTCTATTTTTCCTACCAAAGTGGAAAACTTCACTTTCCTATACTATATTCCATCTGCCACATTCTTGCTCAATCGCCATCTGCCACATTCTTGCTCAATCGCTATCTGTTTAAATCTTTTTGCAGTCTCCTTGCATCATCCTCAAATATTTTCCAAGAGTTTTACACATCAAATCACTAACACAACTTAACCATTTATTCACTGACAGATCAATGCTCCTCTGACTTCCATCTCAGATTTTGCATATACAAGATTCAAAGAACAGGTCTCAGATAGAGAATTGTGCATGCATCAAATATCAACATACTTGGAGGATTTCAACATAGGTACAAAGCACAGATGGAATCAGAAAAAATGAAGCAGGCACCCAGGGCACTTGCTCATGTCATGTTCCTCCTCGTGCACTCACATAACAGAAACATAACAAAAACGCAAGTTCCACTGACATTGCATCAGGAAAGCCAGCATTACAACAGGATATGAAGGCATTAGAGGGCACAGAAAAGATTTACGAGATGAGGGACTTCAGTTATGAGGATAGGATGGAGAAGGTGGGGCTGTTCTTAGAGGAGGTTGAGAGATTTGATAAAGGTATTCAAAATCTTGAGGGGTCTGGACAGAATAGATAGGGAGAAACTGTTCCCATTGAGGGAAGGATCAAGAACCAGAGGACACCAATTTAAGGTGACTGACAAAAGAACCAAACACAACGAAAAGCTTTTTACACAGCTGGTTATAGTAGCTGAAGTGCACTGCCCGAGTGAAGTGGGTACAGATTCAATCATGGCTTTCAAAAGGGAACTGGACAATTATCTGAAAGAAAAAACTTGCAGAGCTACGGGGAAAGGGTAAGGGTTTGAGGCAAACTGAGCTGCTGTTGGAAAAAGCAGACCCAACACGCTCCTTCTGTGCTACACCATTCAATTCTATGATTTATCCCTTTAATAATTCCTAAACAAATTCCATATAAATGGTATCCTACATGGTTTTGACAAAAGACAATGGGAGAAAGTGAAATGCTGCTTTCAGTGGCCCAGAGCAAGGCTACATCACAAGACACATTCCCCTCTGAATTTTTCCAAGCATCAACAAACCCATAATCATCCAGAAGACATTAGTAAGCTTGAACCAATACCAACTCAAGCCAAGTACATGAATGAGGAAAAGCAAAAAAATACAAAGGGGTTAGGGTTAAAAGCTTACATTTATATAGCACTTTTCACAATCACAGAACATCCTAAAGCACTTTACAGCTAATGAAGTACTTTTGAAGTGCAGTCACTGTTGTAATTTAGGAAACAGAAGCACCTACACAACATTCTGACTTGGAAACATATCACCTTTCCTTCACTGCTACTGCTTCAAAATTCTGGAGTCCAGGACCACTCGGCTCCAGACATCATTTACAGCCTTGGTCCAAACAAGAAGTTTGGGTAATTAAACTTAAAAAAAGTTTGTGATTGGGCTAAAGAGCTGAATTCAAGAGGTGAGGGTGCCAGCCCTTGATGTCAAGGCAGCAGTTGACCAAGTGTGGCACCAAGGAGCCCTAGTAAAATTGAAGTCAATGGGAATCAAGGAAAACTCCCCCTTGACATTCATTGGCATTACCACTGCCGAATCTCCCACCATCAACATCCTGGGGTTTATCATTAGCCAGAAACTTAACTAGGCCAGCCATAAAAAATACTGCAGCTACATAAGCAGGTCAGAGGCTGGGAATTCTGGCATAACTAACTCACCTCCCAACTCCCCAAAGCCTGTCCATCTTCTACAAGGCACAATCAGGAGTGTGATGGAATACTCTCCACTTGCCTGGATGAGTACAACTCCAACAACACAAGAAACTCAATATCACTCAGGTCAAAGGAGACCACTTGATCAGCAGCTCATCCATCAGCTCATCACATTCACTCCCTCCACCAATGGCACAGTGATAGCAATTTGTACATCTACAAGATGCACTGCAGCAACTCGCTAAGCCTCCTTCGACACAACCACCTAGAAGACAATGGCAGCAGATAAATGGGAACACTACTTGCAAGCTCCCCGCCAAGCTACACACATTCCTGACTTGAAATATCATCGTTCCTTTACGATCACTGGGTCCCTTAACAACAGTGTGGGTGTACTACAGAGCAGTTCAAGGTGACTTACCAGCACCTTCTCAAAGGCAATTAGGGATGGGCAACAAATACTGGTCATCACTGACAAAAAAAGCCAATTTGCATACGGGGAACTCCCAAGAGCAGCAATATGACAACGATCAAATAATCTTTTTTTCAGTGATTTGATGGAGATACAAATATTGGCCAGGAGACCAGAGATAACTCTTTGAATCATCCTCAAGATACAAAATTGGATCTTTGCCACCAAAGAGAGCAGATGAGGCCTTCATTTAATGTTTCATCTGATTGACAGCACCTCTAGCTAACACGAGATTTCAGCCTAGGTTTTTGCGTTCAAGTTTCTGCAGTACAACCTGAATCCACAATTTTCTGATTCAATCATGGCTGACACTTGATTTTTAACAATCTGGCAGTATAACATTTTGCTGCAGTATTGACTTTTACACTTGGAGTTGTCCCTGTGTTCTTTTTTGTAGGTCAGTCTCCTGAAGATGGCATAGCTTAATAAAAAATTCTTTTGGGAAGCAGTGGCAGCAAACTGACAGTCTGAAATGCCAGGCTGGACTGCCTAGGTCAAGCTCCTGGGGTAATGACAGGTACCAACATAAATCTGAGCTGCAATCACATGACTGTTATCCTGATTTTATCTTCCTATCAAAATCTTGGAGCACCATTAGAACTTCAAAAGGAACTAACATCCCGAGCACTTTGCTGCAAGCAAAATTGCAGATGCAAGCACAAATGTTGTAGAAGAGGAGCAACTAAGTCTTGTAGTACTAAACTAAATGAGGCAAAGTAATGCTCTAGTTACAAAGGATATTAAACCAACTGGGAAGAAAAGCAATCTACATTGGCAACTGTGCAGTTTTCAGTCAAACTCCAGATTCACTAATGCACATCCTTGGAAACTTAGAACTGCACTTAGGCAATTTGGGGAGGGGATGGAGGGTAGTTGTCCCTTAAGGGAATGGGTATGTTCCATATCAGACAAAATTCACATATGACTATCTCTCAGTGGCTTAATCTAGAAGCAAAAATGAAATGGGCTCCTTTACATGTAGACAAGGCTGGCAAAACATTAGTTTTCAGATTGGAATCTAATTAGCTTACAGTTACTATTGCTCCAATTGTTGTCTACCTTCAGTTCACTTACCTGACCTACTTCGTTGCACAGAACTGTATCCTTCCTTATGGGACATGCAACATATTGATTAAGCAAATAATGTTGGATGCATTCTCCAATCAACCTGAAAGTGGGTGGATGAGAGTTTGGCAAATTAAGTTTTTCTGTGTACAATGATTCCTGTTGTATCTGGGTGCCCAAGAATTGAGTCTGTATACAGAACAATGCAGTCACCAAAAACCCAAAGAAAACTGGTCAAGCTCACAATGCTAATATTAACCCACCAGATTTATCTACACACTATAGTACAATCTTTAATGCAATGTCTCCTCCCATTCCATGCCCAGCTTTGCCACAATCCTTCAAATCTGGTTTCCATCCATTGCAGAACATTGGAATGGCCCTATCCAACTACAAAGCTAGCACATAAAAATGGAGGAAAATAGCAGACTTCAGGCAGACAGATTAGTGAAATGGGTAGATACATGGCAGAAGAGGTTTAAAGTAAGGAAGTCTTGCATTTGGAAAGAAGGATGAAGAGGCACGGTAAACTAAAATGGCACAATTTTAAAGGGGTGCAGAAATAGAAACCTGGCTGTTTACATACATAAATCTTTGAAGGCAGCAGACTAAGTTGATAAAGCTGTTAAAACAGCATGCAGGATGCTGGTTATAAAATTGGTGATAAATATCCTTGGTTATAAATAGGGACATGGAGTACAAGAGTATGAAATCCCCAAAGCTTGATAACCTACATCCCAGGGTACTAGAATTCTATAGATTCTGGAACAGTCCCAGCAGATTGGAGGGTGGCTATTGTCAACATGGGTTATGAAAGGGAAATCATGTTTGACAAACCTACTGGAGATTTTTTTGAGGACGTAACCAGCATAGATTAGGGAGAACCAATGGATGTGGTGTATTTGGATTTTCAATCAGCTTTTGATAAAGTCCCACATAAGGGATTGGTGTGCAAAATTAAAGCACATGGGATTGGGGTACTATGTTGGCATGGATTGAGAACCGGTTAACTGACAGAAAACAAGAATAAATGGGTCTTTTTCCGAATGGCAGACAGTAACAGGGATCAGTGCTTGGGCCCCAGCTATTCACTATATATCAATGGTTTGGATGAGGGAACCAAATGTATTATTTCCAAGTTTGCGAATGATACAAAACTAGGTGGGAATGAGTGGTAGGGATGTTAAGAGGCTTCAAGGCGATTTACACAAGCTGAGTGAGTGGGTAAATACATGGCAGATGCAGTATGATGTGGATAAGTGTAAAGTTATCCACTTCAGTAGGAAAAACAGAACAGCAAAGTATCATTTAAATGATGATAGACTGGCAAATGTTGATGGAAAACGAGACCTTGGTGTCCTTGTACACCAATCACTGAAAGCAAGCATGCAGGTGCAGTAAGCACTTAGGAAGGCAAATGGTATGTCAGCCTTCATTTCAAGAGGATTTGAGTACAGGAACAAGGATGTCTTACTGCAGCTGTACAGGGCCTTGGTGAGGCCATATCTGGAGTACTGTGTACAGTTTTGGTCTCCTTACCCAAGAAAATATATACTTTCCATAGGGGGAGTGCAGTGAAGCTTGACTAGGCTGATTCCTGGGATGGCAGGATTGTTATATAAGGAGAGGTTGGGTCAACTAGGCCTGTATTCACTGGAGTTTAGAAGAGATCTCATTGAAACGTATAAAATTCTAACAGGGCTGGACAGACTGAATGCAGGGATGTTTCCTCCGGCTGGGAACAAGGGGTCTAGAACAAGGGGTCACAGTCGCAGGATACAGGCCATTTAGGACAGACGAGGAAAAATTTCTTCACTCAGAGTGAACGACCTGAAGAATTCTCTAGCACAGGAGGTTGTGGATGGCAAGTCACTGAATATATTTAAGAAGGAAATAGATAGATTTCTAGATTCTAAAGGCATAAAGGGGTATGGGCAGAGAACAGGAGAATGGCATTAAGATAGAAGATCAGCCATGATCATATTGAATGGTGGAACAGGCTCGTAGGGCCAAAGGACCTACCCCATCTCCTATTTTCTATGAAAATATGCTAAACCATTATAAATCCAGAAGCAAAAAGCAGAACACTGCACGTGCTGGAAATCAAATAAAAACAGAACATGCTGGAAATGCTCAGTGGGCCAGGAAGCACCAGTGAGGATGCTGCCTGACCTGCTGAATATTTACAGAATTTTCTGTTTTAATTTCATTATAAATCCATGGTTAGGCTTCACCTAGCATATTACGTACAATGCCAGGCACACTTTAGGAAGGATGCTAAGGCCATGGAGATCGTAGAGGTGATTTACTATAATTGCACTAAGGATGGGGGCCTTCAGTTACACGAAGAGGCTGAAGCAGAGACTTCTCTCATTCGAGCAAAAAAGGTTAAGGGGAATCCAAAATTGATGAGCTTTGATAGAGTACATAGGAAAAGCTGTTTCCACTTGCCAGGGGGGTCAGAGGAGTAAACCAATTTAAGGTAATTGAAACAAAGAACCAAAGGGGAGATTACTTTGTTTTAAAAAAATACTTAGTGGGTTATGATGGTCTAAAACTGGATAAATAATTGGAGAAAATGTTTCAGGACTATGAGGAAAGAGCAGATTAATGGTACTAATCAGATAGCTCTTTCAAAAAACTGGCACAAGCAAGATGGGCAAATTGTCTCCTTCTGTCCTGTACGATTTTAACATCTCCAGGAATGACTTCATCCTTCCCTCCTGATTCCTCAAAATCCATTCTTGGCTTCCTCCGATTCATAAGACCATTAGCAAGAGTAGTAGGTAATTGGACCAATCAAGCCTGCTTCGCCATTCATTAAGAGCATTGCTGGTCTGATTGCATCCTTAACTCCACTTTTCTGCCTGCCCCCACAATCTCTGTAGATCAAAAATCTGTCTAGCTCAGCCTTGAATATACTCAATGAACCAGCCACCACTGCTCCATGGAAAAGAATTGAAAAGACTAACAGCTCAAAAAATTCCTCATTCCCACCTTAAACGGAAGGCCACTTATTTTTGAAGTGTGCCCCCTAGTTCTAGATTTCCCTCATGAGGAAATATCCTCTCAGCATCTACCTTGTCATGCCCCCTCAATCTTGTGTTTCACTAAGATTACCTCTCATTCTTCTAAACTCCAATGGTCCAACCTGCTCAACCTTTCCTCATCAGACAATCCCTTCATCCCAGCAATCAGCTTAGTGAACCTCCTCTGAGCTGCTTCCAATGCAGGTATGTTCCTGCTGACAAATGGAGACCAAAACTGTATTCTAAGCACGGTCTTACCAATGCTCTGTACAGCTGTAGCAAGAGTTTCCTACTTGAATATTCCACCCCCTTTGCAATATCTGCCAACGTTCTATTTGCCTTCCTAATTACTTGCTGTACCTGCATGCTGATTCCTGTACAAATTAACCCTCTGCACTACATAATTCTGCAGTCACTATTTGAATAATTCTTTATTTCTACCATGTTCCCGATTCCGATCTTATTTGCACTTGTTTGTTCACTGTCCCTTATTCTGGTTATGATTACCTGTATTGTTATCCTGCATAACGAGTTTGTCCTTCATCTCCAACTTTCCAAAACTGCCCTCACGTGAACCCTCCCCTCCATTATTGAGATTGCAGACCTATCTACAGGTCTAGTTATACAATTTGCCAGAACACCAGTGCCAGCATGGTTCAAGTGATGGCCATCCCAACAGTACAACTCCCTTTTTCCCCAGTACTGGTGCCAGTGCCCCATGAATTGAAACCCATTTCTCTCACACCAATCTTTGAGCCATGCATTCAACTCTGATCTTTTTTACCCTATGCCAATTTGCTCAAGGCTCAGGCAGCAATCCAGAGGTTGTTAGCTTCATGGCTCTGCTTTTTAATTTATCCTTTAGCTGCTCACACTTCCTCAGCAGCAGCTCTTTCTTAGCCCTATCGATGTCCTTGGTTCCCACACGGATCATGACAACTGGATCCTTCCCCTACCATTCCAAGTTCCTCTCCAGCCCTGAGATGTCCTTAACCCTGGCACTGGGCAGACAACAAAGCCTTTGGGACTCATGTACTTGGCTGCAGAGAACATATCTATCGCCCCCTAACTATACATTCCTTTTTGCTCCCCCCACTTAATGGCCTCCTGAACCATGGTGCTGTGGTCAGGTTGCTCATCCTCCCTGCAGTCTCAGCAAGAAAATTAAACCCATGGATAATTGCAATGGCTAAGGCTCCTCCATTGCTACTTTCTGGATCCCCATACCTATCTCATTTGCAGTCACACCCTCCTGTCCACGACTACATCTGAAGTACCTAGCCTGGTGAGTGAGACTGCTTCCTGGAACAACGTCCAGATAACATTCACCCTCCCTGATGCATGAGTGGCTAAAACCTAAACTCCAGCTCACCAACTGAGCCAAGATCCTGGTGCTGCAGATACTAACTGTAGATGTGAGACTGCCCTGAATCACATGTCCACCAACTACCATGTGCTACAGCTACAACACATCACCTGCCCTTTCCATTTGCTGTCCCTTGACAACACTGTCAGCATGGGATCAACTTCCATACGCAAGCTTATGACACTCATATATACTCAATTTATTTCTCTCAACCTCAATTACTTCCATATTGCTCATCTGACAAAATCTTGGATGTGTTATAAAAACTCATTTTAATGCCCAGCATAAACTCCATACCCTTATTGCTATCTTCAGTTATTTGCTTAGGCTGTACAAAACCATCGTCACTCTTTGTAACCTCCATCCTGTTACATTTGGCTAACATATTCAATGTAAAATTCCTGCCTTAACCTTTAGACACTACACAGCCTTGGGCCACTTTACCTCTACATTCACAGTTGGCCTCTTCTGCATTCTTACACACCCCACAGCCTCATGTTGATGGTAATTTTTAGCTATATACACTAAATCCCTCTGCCCTCTTCAAGACTATCTGTTAACCTCTTCGGTTGGTGCCACTCATCTCTCTGTTAAGGCTTAGTAGTATGAGCTGTTATGTATGCTGGGATGGTTTATATGTTAGATATCATTTATAGCTGCCATTGAAATTGAGAGCATCCAAAATATAGAAAGTAATCAAGGAACTGTAAATATTAGATAAAACCTGCAATTGGGCAAAATCATGGCAGGTGAAGGGAGATACGAATTAGTGAATGACACAAAGCATTTTCAGGATAATGAAAGTCACAATTATACTATGCTAGGTAGAGAAATAGCTAAAAGAGCAACTGATAAGCATCCAAACAGGCTTTGGCACTTTACAAGTGAACACCACAAAAAGGTAAATGCTTAATTGTATTGCTAAGCCTGAACACCAGTCAGAAGGGGGTCACTCTAGGATTAAGTGGTGCTTAATCACCCTCCCTTCTGCTTGTCCCCAAGGAATTGATGAGGTTAATCATACCTCAAGTGTTGCTGCAGGTAAGAAATACTGAAAATAATGTATAAGGCACAAATAATCCCACTTTGGTCTTCCACTGGAGGCAAAATCCTTTGCTTCATTCAACATGAAATTAGGTAACAATGTAGTTTTCTATGCTGGATGGATGAGCTGAGAAGGGGCAAACCACTTCTCATGAACTCAACCGACTCCACCATGAGGTTTCATCTGCACGATTTAGTTCTTTTTTGTAAATAAACAGCGACGTGAATAGTGGAACAGTTCAAATGTGAATGTCCTCCAACATGCTCAAACTTCGACTCCCCATCATCTATCACCACCCCAGCCCTCTTCCTCGGTCAGTGTAAAGCCAGCTGCAAGAGACACCACATTTAAAAATAATGGAGTCGGTCCTAAAGTATTTGGGGCTGGAAACTCATTGAGTGGATGTTTCATGGCGTGCAGGGCATCGGCTGGCTGGACGAGTTACCAAAAAGTAACCACTTACAAAAAGGAACCAAACAACAACCGGCTTCAACACTATAAAGTCAAAGCGAAAGGAGACAAGGTGGGACTGTGTGTGCAAAAAAGAAATCGCCCCCCGCCCAGTCCTCGCAGCAATTGATCGCCATGGAATCTGGAAACCGTCCAAACCGCCATTTAACGGTGTCAATGGCAGGCACTCTGCTTCCTGCGGCTCTCTGGAACACAGCACGTGTTTTAGGGTTTTAGTTTAATAACTTTTATCGAAAAAAGTTAACCAACATATTACTGCAAGTACCCAGTGAACGCAAGGCATGGAGACTAATCGCGAGTTATCTCCCGCGTGTTGCTTTTACCATTTCGGCCATTTTCCTCAGCACCATCCGCTAGAGCCTCCTAACAGACAAACCTCCAGCAAGACACGGCTGCCGCGCGTACTATTTATAGCCCGGATCCAATCAACACCACCCAACAGGGGTAGCCCAATGGCTTTTACAAAGTCATTAGACAATTAATACATTTTCAGCTTTTTCCGCCGCTGGCCACCGTGTTAAATGTTAAATAATAAAATGTGTTCCAACGTGAAATATCACAACATCAAGCCAAAATACTGATTATAGAAACGCCTGTATTGTGGATGTATCCTGTAGAGGCGGCTGATGGTAGAGTCCAAGCCAGCCCGCTCTCTCAGTCAGAAGGCGCGTGAAGCGAGGCTGGAATTTAAAGGCCGCCATTTTGTTGCATGAAGAACCGTTTAACGGACAAAATATTTGAAGTATACAGTTGAAGGGGGGGAAATAAAACACTACCGGACTCAGTCGCTGGAGCGGTTCTCGAATTAATGGTTAAAATTCACTCTCGTTCCCTTATTTCAAAGTTGTAAATTATAAAGCTTGAAACTTTCGTGTTGCGATTTTATCTATAAAATGATTAGATATACAGTTAGAGTTGAGATGTGAACGTGTCATTTATAGTCTAGATATTACAAGGGATGGGCAGTAAATGCTGGCCCAGCCAGCGAAGCCCTTATTCCGTGAACGAATAAAAAGTTACATCTCCAACTCGGTCTAATTTCAAGAGGGACGCTCTCGGTTTTGAACGCTTGCCCTGTTTTTTGTAATATTATACATATTTATCTTAGCAAGTGAGTTTGTTTTCATAGCTATACTCTTCAGAATAGGAGAAGGGTTTCTGACTAACCAGACTTTCTGGGGACTGCAGCAGACCCTAAATATTGATCAAATACTATGGATGCTGGAAATCTTAAATAGAAACAGAAAATGCTGGAAGTAGGTCAGGCAGCATCTGTGGAGAAAGGTCATCAATCTCAAACTGTCTGGGCACCACATTTTTGGAAGAATATGATGACCTTGGCCGGGGTGTTGCAGAAAAGATTTACAAGAATGGTTCCAGGGAGGAGGAACTTAACGTTTGATTGCTCTCAGAGAGGAAAAGATTGAGGGAAATGTTTAAAATCATGAGAGTAGATGGAGAGAAACTGTTCCCAACAGTGGAAGGCTCATAGGATGTAAGGTGATTTGCAAAATAACTACTTGTGGCATGAAGAACAATTTTTACACAGCAAATGGTTAAGATCGGAAAGGACTGCTTGAGAGTGTGGTGGAGGCAAATACAATTGTGACTTCCTAAAGGGAACTGGATAAGTACCTGAACTGAAATAAATTGCAGAGCTATGGCAAAAGGGCAGAGGAGTAAGACAGGCTGAGTTGCTCTTGCAGAGAGCCAGCATGAACACACAGGCCAAATGGCCTTCTGTGCTTCAATCGTTCTATAATTATAGCAAAAGTTAAAGTTGTAATAGGCTTTAAGCCAGAACAGAGGCAGGAGAAGGGACAGCACAGGGAAAATGAACTAAAAGAAAGGTCTGTGACCAGTTGGAAGGCAGAGCAGATTAAATGGAAAAAGGGATAATAGTGTAAGCCAAAATGAGATGGTAATGGGCCAAGTTAAAAAATAGATGGGTCTAGAGGAGGTGTAAATGGCAATAGCAGAATCATATACCAACTGAAAAAACTCATTGAAAGCAACTAAATTATTGCCATTTGAAAAAAATATAAACAGTGGTAATGATCTGAAATTGTTGAGCTCAATATTGAGTCCGGAAGGTTGGTAAGTGTTTAATCGAATGGTGATGTGCTGTGTCAGAGACTTCTATTGAGCTTCATTTTGAAATAAAAACATAACGTGGAATTCACATTCAGAAGATCAAACAGCATATGTAGAGAGAAACAAAACCAATTACTATCCCTTTTTGCCTTATACTGTCACTTTTCACTTAATATCTTACATTTCAGCACAGACCTTCCCATTTGGTCTTTACTCCCCTCCCCCATTTCCCTGCCTCTCAACTTTTTAAAACCTGTTACATCTCTAACATTTTTTCAATTCTAATGAAAGGTCATCAACTTGAAACATTAACTTTGTTTCTCACTCCAAAGATTCTGCCTGACCTGCTGACTATTTTCCAGCAGTTAATAAATATTGGCTAGTTTAGCTACAACTTGCAACTTCACCACTTGGCAAGTCCTTGCATTCAAATGAAATCCTGTGTCTCAAACCCTTAATGAGTATTAATTATCCACCAGGATAATGTACCTGGCTAGTTTATCTAATGAATTTGTTTATACTGCGTTTATTATAAATAATGTTGCTTTCTAGGTGTGCTGAATAAAGGTTTGGGGGTTTGATGCTGTTGTCTCTTTAGCAGTTTCATGACCCTGTTGTTTTAGCTAAATTTATATGTCTTAGTGTTTCACATGAGAGCTGCATGAAAGGCCATGTTGGATTTAAAACAGCAGTAGTATATGACAGAAATTTTCAAATTGCAAGTATTGAATTTTTTGAGGAGGTGACCAGGTGTGTAGATGAGGGTAATGCAGTTGATGTAGTTTATATGGATTTCAGCAAAGCCTTTGACAAGGTCCCACATGGGACACTTTTAAAGAAGGCAAAGGCACATGGGATACAGGGTAATTTGACAAGGTAGATTCAAAATTAGCTGTAGGAGGCAGAGGGTGATGACAGAAGGATGCTTTAGTGACTGGGAGGCAGTGTCCAGTGGCATACCACAGGGATCTGTGCTCGGTCCCCTATTATTTGTCATTTATATAAACGACATAGATGACTATGTTGGGGGTAGGATTAGTAAGTTTGCGGATGACACAAAAATTGGCTGGGTGGTTAACAGTGAGGTTGAGTGTCTTAAGATACAGGAAGATATAGACGGGATGGTTAAATGGGCAGATAAGTGGCAGATGGAATTTAACCCTGAAAAGTGTGAGGTGATACACTTTGGAAGGAGTAATTTGATAAGGAAGCATTCAATGAACGGCATGGCACTAGGAAGTTCTGAGGAACAAAGGGACCTTGGCGTGTGTGTCCATAGATCTCTGAAGGCAGAGGGGCACGTTAGTGGGGTGGTGAAAAAGGCATATGAGACACTTGCCTTTATCAATCGAGGCAAAGATTACAAAAGTAGGGAGGTCATGTTGGAGTCGTACAGAACCTTGATGAGGCCACAGCTGGAGAACTGTGTGCAGTTCTGGTCGCCTCATTATACGAAGGATGTGATCGCACTGAGGGGGTGCAGAGGAGATTCACCAGGATGTTGCCTGGGATGAAACATTTAAGTTATGAAAGAGAGGCTGGATAGACTTGGGTTGTTTTCGTTGGAGCAGAGAAGACTGAGGGGTGACCTGATCAAGGTGTACAAGATTATGAGGGGCATGGACAGGGTGGATAGGGAGCAGCTGTTCCCCTTAGTTGAAGGGTCAGTCACAGGGGGCATAAGTTCAACGTGAGGGGCAGGAGCTTTAGGGGGAATGTGAGGAAAAGCTTTATTACCCAGAGGGTGGTGACGGTCTGGAATGCACTGCCTGGGAGGTAGGTGGAGGCGGGTTGCCTCTCATCCTTTGAAAAGTACCTGGATGAGCACTTGGCACATCGTAACATTCAATACTATGGGCCAAGTGCTGGTAAATGGGATTAGGTAGGTAGGTCAGGTGTTTCTCATGTGTCGGTGCAGACTCGATGGGGCAAAGGGCCTCTTCTGCACTGTGATTCTATTGCAACATTTGGTTGTATTTTGGAAGGACAAGATGTCTATTAACTCTTTACAAGGAAAGGGTTAAGGACTGATATTTATGTGTGTGTGGCTGTGTGAAGGCCGAGGTGGAAAGAAAAATCTTAAGTCAGGAAAAGGTATCAACCATAAGGAGTTTTGACTGAGATTGGATTGAACACACTGCTTATTGCAAAATGATAAGATGCTCAGACCTGCTATAAACCGTTAAACTAATCAAAGCCCATTTGGAACTGTGCCTGCCAACTGTTGATCACCCATCCTATTGTCTAATTCTAACTAATAGCAGGGTCGTGCACAATTCTTAGAAAGGACAGTAAGGGGATATAAAATCTAGAATTCCTCTTGGCAACGCAACACCAAGAGAAGGATCCAAGATAATGGGGAAGTCCCAGTGAATCAGGCCAGGAAGATCTCGGTTAAGATCACTCCTAAGTGATCTGCAGTCAACTCAGGCTGACTACTTGAGGGGTAACTACATTTTATCGAGCCTTTTAAAATTATTTGAGCATTATTTACTTAATAAGGGTGTTTGATTTAACCACTGTGTTGTCAACATAATTTTTGGGCTATTGAACACACAAAATCTTGCATCTTAGAAATTCAGGGGAACACAATTCTCAAGTGGCATGTTTTGGTTATAAGTTGCATAAGCATACAATAATAGCAAAAATATTTAGGTACTGGGAATGGCTTTAATACTGTAATTTTCATTAAATTAGCACCAGGGACAAAATTCTTGGTAAAAATAAAATTAAGTTTCACCAATGTTACTTTTATTTCATATTTTTGTAACTTTGAATTTCCTCCAATTAGTATATTTTATATAAACTTTTGTTAAACTTCATCTCTGAAACCAACCAGCTAGACTTCATAATTGTTTCCAGTCCTTTATTGTGTTCTTAAATGTTTGCTACCACTGCACCCTCCCACAATTGAAAGCCCAAATTCAAAAAATTGACATAGGTGTAATTTTATAGTCCCACTTTGGCAGGTAACAATTATTAAGTGAGCTGTCGATAACAGTAAGTAACACCCATATCCAGACAAGTAAATTAGTCTGTAATTCTCAAACAGCCAGATCTATGAGCCTGCCATCCAGTCACCATCCTTTGGGCCTATCTGCGAGCTGAGAATCAATAATTCCTATGATTTTCGTAGAGCAGATAGTCTGGCTGAGCTTTTCTTTTGCTGCATCTAAACAAGCAGCTTTTGGAACAGAATATTCTGGGAGGGCTGGCAGGGAATCCTGCACTGATTGGAAAGAGGGTTGTGCAAAGAGTGGTAAGGTATTAGAGATTCTACATAAAATTAAAATTGTAAGTTCTTAATGGCGGGCAGCACAGTGGCGCAGTGGTTAGAACTGCTGCCTCACAGCTCCAGGCGCCCGGGTTTGATCCTGGCCTTGGGTGTCTCTATGTGGAGTTCGCACATTCACCCCGTGTTTGTGTGGCTTTCTGCTGGGTGTTCCAGTTCCCTCCCACTATCCAAAGACATGCTGGTTAGGTGGATTGGCTATGGTAAATTATCCCCCAGTGTGTGTGTGTGCCCTGTGATGGACTGGCATCCAGTCCTGGGTGTACTCTGCCTAGTGCCATTGCCTGTTGGGATAGACTCTGACTTCCTGTGACCCTGAATTGGATGAAGTTCTGGAAAAGTGAGTGAGTTCTTAACAGCCAGAAAATCACAAGATACCTACATTTAACTCAGCTGGTCAACTAGGATATTTTGTCTTATTTGAATTATTGAAAAGCAGGATGAATTTAAGCTTTCCTTTATAAAAAATATTTATTGAATTGCCTAAGTGTTATGAAGGGAAACAACTCTTTAGTACCTAATTTGTGCTCTTAAACTAGTAGTTGGCAGTAGAATTTTTGTGTAGCATTCCTCATTTTAATAATGACTATCTCCATTTACTTCTCACTGGAGGAGGAAATGCTGGTAAGATACTTTTATCGACTACCAGTGGGCAGCAGTACAAAAGCATGAAGCAGGGGAACTGTGACTATTCTAAATTTTTAAACTTACATTTTATACTGTTAGAAACAGTTTGGGGTTAAATTAAACTGTGTAGCACTAATTTTTAGTCATCATGCGACCACCAAAGTTTTCAAAATTGAGTCCAAGTTGTGCTTGCATACTTCCAATGGGAAGTGCACAGGACACCATCTTGGAAAAGTGTTTGAGAGTGCCTAGTAACAACCAGCAGCATGCAGAATAGCAAGATCATGACATGAATCAGTGTACAACACTGACTTGAAGCCATTAATGCCATTTTGGAATTGCACATTCCAGTCAACTTCCAGTCTTAACTTCATACAGCTGAACACAACATTAAAGGGCATGAAGGACCCCACCCTCACATCACCTGCTACCACCAGTGCTATTTAAAAGGATCATGAAGTACTTGCTGGTGAAGTACTGGATTATTTCTTCTGGCTATTATTGCAGTTGTACATGTCTTTGGAGGTTCCCTATACTTAGCTCAAGTTAGGGACTCTACAGGGAGTGGTCTGACTGGTCTTGCAGTACCTTTGATGTCATTTAAAATATTGAAAGAAGTTGCTTCCAGATATGGGTGACCTTTGGGAAATGACTATGACTGGGATAAAGCGAAGCCACAGAGAGTAGGACAAGCTGCTTGAAGAGGAAGCAAGGTACTCAGATGGAGGCCATTTCCACAGAGGACCAATCTTGAAGGAACAATTACCTTACCTCAGCTTCAGTGAAGACCAGTGAATGGAATGCCTTCAGTTCTCAAAAAAAGTTGCATCTGAAATCTGTCTACTGCAGCCACAACTGCACCCTCAAAACAGGGCAAAGGCAACTGTCAAGCAATATCTCACAGTTTGCAGACTACTGTATGAGCGAGGTCACAGATGCTATATACCAAGAGAAACACATTCATCTCATTTCCTGCCACCCAAGACAAGCAGTGAGAGCAAGCACAAGGTTTTATTATGATTGCAGGCTTCCCCATCATGCAGGGTGCCATTGGCTGCACATTGCTCCTCATTTGAACTCAGCCATTTTCATGTGCAGCTGCTGTGCGATCACAAGTAGTTAAATATCCTAGCAGAAATCATGATTACTTAATTGTGCAGAAATCCCCTGTTCCACCTGTATTTGACCCAGCAAGACAAGATGACTGGGCGACAAAGGTTATCTCCTCATGGATGGTTCATGTCAGTGATTAGGAATGCATGCACAGCAGATCTACAATGAGAGCTATGTTGCCAGAAGGAACATTATAAAGCAGATCATTGGCTCAAAGGGTTAATGCATTTCTGAGAGATGCCATGATTGGCTGCTGCTGTTTCAACATAGCTATAGGGGATGTTCGTAAACCAAGGAATCGATCCCAGTCAGGGGTGCTTTTGATTGACATGGTCTATTTCTGACATCTTTTGAGAAAGGAACAGGAACATTAATAGGCTGGAAGCTCTCTGTTGGACAGCTTAGGCTTAAAGACTGTTTCTTATAAAATTTATTGAAGGTCTGCAACCAATTGCAATCACTAAACAAGTCTTACAGGCAAGACTGAATTTTAAAAAAAGCTAATGCCAGCTTAACAAAGGAAACTGGGTTAGTTTGTAGCTGCAGAGAGAAGAAAGAGAAAAAGCCTTTGATACTTTTATATATTTGATAGATGGTTTATGTATATATGCACATAAAGTCACTGCATTATAATCTTTACAGTTCACTTGTCTATTTTCTGTAAAGTCATAAATTAATTTAAAGCTTGCTTCATGAAGCATGTTACAATACTTACCAGCAGTCAAGGTACACAGAATGAGGGTTTTCCGTGACAATCCCAGCTCTCACTCTTATTTATCCTATCCTTGGATAGGTATACTGTGAGTCATAGTTAATGTGAAATTCGCTTATGGGAGTGGCTGGTAAAGTTATAACCAAGAAAACAACCTGGCATTCAGATCTGAAATGTAACAGTAATGAAGGACAAAAGGCAGCTACTGGTAAGTAGCAGATATTTTCTTCACAATACTAACAATTATAGGCTTGTTCACCAGATTACCTTCTTAAATTATCACTGAATCAGCAGTTAAACTTTATGGATTGCATGAACTCCGTGTTGTTATTTTCAGTAGCTTATTTAAAGCATTCTTACTTTGTTGGAAGAAATATGAAATAGTGTATATCTGTAAAAGTTATTTTCATAGGAATTAAGCATCATTGGAAGTTATTTTCCATCACATGATGATGTAAATTCCTTCCATTGGATTGGGTGAATGAATGCATCAGGTGCATTCAACCATCAGCTCCTGTGATTGGAAATATCTGTGTTTCCAATCAGATCAGTGCAGGATGGAACATCTCTTTTTTATTATTCTTTCATAAGATGTGGGCATCACTGGCTGGCCAGCATTTGCTGCTCATCACTAATTGCCTTTGAGAAGGTGGTTTCTTGAATTGCTGCAGTCCATATGATGTAGGTACTCCCACAGTGCTGTTAGGGAGGGGTTTCCAGGATTTTGACCCAGCGACAGTGATGAAACAGTGATATAGTTCTGTTATTACACGTCAGATGATGTATGCCAAGTGGACCAAATCCACAAGGGAAACCTAATCGTGCTATCACAACAGTTTTGCAATTTGTATTTATTTTGAGATGCGTGTACAGAATTCAGAAGTAATAGGTCCACTTTAGAGATTTTTTTTAAAAACTAAATTATAATACTTATTAACAAAAGAAAAGATTTCAAGTACATATATAGGACTACAAATTACTAATATAATAACTCCTAAAATTCCTCATTAACCTGACTGTCAGTTATACCCCATTTAAGGCAACGGCCCAAAAATAGATTTTAGATTTTAAACAGATCCAGCAAATTAACACAATACCCTGGACAGTGGAATTCCAAATAACTTTTCTCCAGCTTCAGTTCTGGTAGACAGCAGGTTTATGCACAGAAGCTGGAGGCTTCATTAAGGCTACTTCACAACCTTCTGGTAGATCTCACAATACCTTCTAATGACACATGGCCTCGTTCTCCTTTATATATGTTTCTCTCTTAATATGTAAATTTTATTGTTTCATATGTCTTTGAAACTGTAAAATATAAACTGTAATATAAAAACTTCCATGTTGTTACTATTTATTGTCAGTAACCCTTGGGTAAAATGAATACATTCCTTAGACTTGCTTATCTGGCTATTTGTAAACAGACTGAGATCCTTTTGAAACCCAAATCTCCCTTAATCTATCAAAAAGTGCAAATTCTCTTCACACCTTACATTACAAGCCAGCATCCATGTTACTCATTAGCATGTTAAGCACCTAGCTTCTTTTGTTGAGTCAAAGCCTGCAGTCTACTTGACTCCAAATATAATTAACTCACACACCGACAGACCTAACTATACTTACTCCCATAAACCTACTTTACAATAAACCAGAAAAATATTATGGAAATTATTATACTATCATGACAGTTCCAAGTCAGGATAATGTGTGGCTTGGAGGGGAACTTGAAGGCAGTGGTGTTCCCATGCATCTGCTCTCTGTGTCCTTCTATTGGTAGAGGTTGTGGGTTTGGAAGGTTCTGTAGAGGGACGCTTGGTGAGTTTCTGCAGTTCATCTTGTAGATGGTGCACACTGCTGCCACTGTGCATCGGGAATGGAGTGCGCAATCTGACAGGATCACTGATCCTATCTTTATCACTACCAATCACTATGAGTTGCAAACTTGGAATATCCTAGGATACATCAAATGTGAACTGGGTGAAAATGTTACCTCTGCATCCTTTTCTAGAAACAATGCCAATAGTATTTGGATGAGACTCGCCTGTTCAAGTTGAGATGCTGAACAAAATTAACGGTATCTTAAACTATTTAAATTTAATAATAAAGGAAGGATAAATTACCATGCAGTTACCATTATCTAAGGCTGTCAATTGGTTTAACAGACTTGTTTTCTGTATGTGACTCTGCTATGCTGATTCAGTGCATGACATGTTTTCTTCAATTGGTCCTGATTTTACTGTTAAAAATAAATCAGTTTATAATATTATGTTTGTTTAAATTTTCAATTTCAACAGGCTTACTCTTCTCAAAGACAGAAAATGCTAGAAAATTTCAACAGGTCTGGCAGCATCTGTGCAGTGAGAAACAGAGTTTTCAAATGGAGTTTAATAAGAAGAGCATGGCTCCCAACAATGAGAACGGAAGTGGGTACCATTTCCACTCACTTGTCAGGAGCTGTCATGTACCCAATTACAATGTAAATTGTAACTGTATATGTGGTGAGTACATGTCCCATGTGCAATCATGGTCCACTCCTGCCATCAGCCAACTCAATTCCAGACACTGCTCTGCAAGCATCCAATCTCTGCAGGCAGGGAGAACTGGCACCTATTGGAAAATGCAATCATCCATTTACAGTACCATCTGGAAACCTTTTACGCAACTCAGCCTTCATCGCCCTCCTTGACACCCCCCATCAGTTAACCCACATCACTCCTCCCTTTCATCTGTCAATTTATGTTCCTAGATCCCCTTCAGTTCCACCCTTCATCTGCATAGTTAGCGTTTTGGATCCCCATCACCACCACCCACCCACCCACACACACACACACACACACACACCACCTCCCCCCTCCAGCAACCATTCACAAAGATGTCTTGCCACAGACAAAGAGCAATTTAGCAATGCCTCCCTGCAGGTTCTCATTAGGAATGGCGGGAGGAACTCTTCCCCAGGGATGGGAATAGGAAACCCTTCGCTTAACCAAGGCAACCTGGAAAGAGATTGCAGAGCAGCCTTGGGGTTCACCCAAAATCCTGGGTCCTGGGCCACAAACAATGAATGACCTCTTCTGCTCAGCCAAGGTGAGTGGCAATGTAAGAGGCACCTGCCTCTCTTGCAATCTCCACCAACGCTGTTACACTCATGCATCTTTCTGAGGATTCGCCTGTAGAATTGGAGGCACCATGCTGGTGAACACTTCACAGACATTTCCCAGCAGCTGAGGAAGGCAGTGTCAGCCGAGGTCTATGAAAATGGGAGGACTATTCAGGATCAGGCCCATGACCCTAGGCTGATGATGAGCCTCCAGTCTCGGCCACAATAAGCTGAAGATTGCAGAGACAGGCAGCAGAACATCTGGCGGAGGTGCCAGAAACTATGCGGATCCAACCTTGTGCAGATGGTGGAGAAGCCCCTGTGAGCCTTGACTTCTGCTGTGGATCTACCATGTGAGCACATGGCTTCCTGCATGGAGAGGTTGGCCACTGCCATGGAGTGCCAGGTCTATCATATGTGAGAGGATCTGCATTCTGTCGCTCTAACCATGGGCTCAGTACAGCAGTGGCTAGGTGAGAGAGCAACTAGGCACTTGGACAATGGGGGCATGGGTGTCGAGATGCTTTTTCTCATATATATACATATATATATATGTATATATATCACAATATATTGTGTTCACTTGACTATTGTATGCATTAGAATTGTGTGCATTTGTTGGGACGCCCTCCTTTGAGTGCGTATTGCACTATCGTGCTTCATGTTTGGCAGTTTTTGGTGAAGGGAACTGACATCTCATTTTTGTAATAATGTGGCGGTGTATTAAAGCTTGGTCTTTACTGGGTGGTAATATGTGTAGCATGATTTGTATTCCCAAGGCAGTGCATCATGGCTGAACATGCAGCATCTGCTGGCCTCCCAATAATGATGTGCTAAGGAGACTGGTCGAGATCACTGATGAACAGGAGAGGTGATGTGTTGCTCATGCAATTATGGCCTTGACAATGTGGGCAAGGAGCAGACGGATGGCTCATGATAGCTTCATTGACCTAAGTACCAGTGCAAAACCAGACCTGCAAGGGCAGTCATCTCTTTTCATCCCATTCCCCGCTCCCTGTGGCCTTCCAGGTGTAGAGGAAGTGTGTAGTGAGGTAGCTCTGGATGGAAGCTGACAGAGGTGGGCCCCCAAAGGAGCAGGTAAAAGTTTTCAGGTGAGGGAATGATGGTTAGGTAGGTCAAGACGATTGAACAAGAGGTTGTCCTTGACAGCTGTGGCATGTCTCTACATGGCCCTGACATCTGGGAGAGCTACCATGAGATCTCTGACCTCCTCTTCCCCATCATCCTCATCTGAGGAGGTTAGCAGCTCTTCCCTGTCATCGATTGGCTATTTTTCTCCCCTTTGCCGCACCAACTTGTGCAAGGCACAGGAGATGACAAAAATCATGAACACCCCCTGTGGCGGGTGTTGTAAAGCTCCACATGACTGGTCAGAATCACACAGAATCACAATGCAGAAGAGGCACTTCAGTCCATCGAGTCTGCACCGACACGTGAGAAACGCCTGACCTACCTACCTAATCCCATTTACCAGCAACAGGCATTGGAAATGCATTTTGAACAATCCTATGGTCTGCTTTATAATTGTCCTTTTTGAGCAGTGTAACACTCCCCTACAAGGCACTCATATCATAAGACACATTCTGAGAGGACAGCTCTTGTCACCCAGGATCCAACCCTACACTTGGGACAGGGCATCAAATAGCTGCTGCAGCTGAGAGTTCCTGAAGATTTCTGCATCATTAGAGCTCCCTCAGAAATGAGCACACACATGAATATTTCTTTCCCAGTGGTCACAGGCAACTTGAACATTAAGGGAGTGAAACTCGTTTTGATTTACAAATACAGCTGGCTGTTCCCAGGGAGCCCTAACGGCCATGTGTGTGCAGTCAATTACACCTGGCACCTGTGGGAACCGTGCAATGGTCCCAAAGCCAACTGCTCTACAGCCTGGCTATTAGCATCTATTAAGAACCTGATGAAGTCCTTGGCCCTTCTGAACAGAGCATTTGTCACCTCTGTTTTGCACCTGTGTTGCAGCCTGGGAAACGTCATACATATCCCCCTTGGAACACTGGAATGACCCACTGGCATAGAAATTTACCTTGAGGGTGAATGGCATGAGTTCCCTCCAAAGCCACAGGGCTTCAGGTCTTGTTGTAGGAGCACACAGATGTCTCCAATGTTGCCTGTCAGACATCTGGAGGTAGTTGATGCATCTTCTGAACAAGTGCCGACGTGGCAATGCTCTTCAGGGATGAAGGTGGCCCTGGTTGCCTTCCTCTTGACCTCCTTCCCTTTCTCTCTGATGGCCTTGTGACTTATGCTGTGCAATGAAGGCACTTCTCTGGCAAATCTCTACTCTTAATTAGCACATTCCTTTAGATAATATCACCACCTTCAAAACCTCTTTGTTCTTTTGTCTGTGACATCTTTTGGTTATCTTCTCCTATCACTGGCTGCTTGTCCCAACAAAACCACCCCCCCCCCCCAAAACTAGCTTATATTTCACCCCTTTCCTGTTTTTACTTAGTTCTGTTGAAGGGTCATGAGGACTCGAAACGTCAACTGTGCTCTTCTCCGCCGATGCTGCCAGACCTGCTGAGTTTTTCCACGTATTTTTGTTTCTGTTTTTGTTTTGGATTTCCAGCATCCGCAGTTTTTTGTTTTTACCTCTCTTCATTGCCTAAGGATGCAAACCAATTAGGTGTAAGACACCCATTGTGAATCTTCAAAGCAAACTGTGTGAGGAATGCAGGCAATAAAATGAGCACCTCTGCTGTCATGGCCTTCATTCCTAGAACAGCTGCAGTTGACCAACGGAATGTGTAACCCTCCCATGGGCCAAACCCTTCCCACCTTCCCACAGTGGCCTCTTCCTGGGAACCTGATGATCTGTGACGTAAAAATTTCCTAGAAACACCTGATCTCCAACGAGGTAACAGTTTCTTAGCAGCCATGTCAATGAATACTAACATTGTGTATCTGCAGCTGGAGCCATCCACCTACCTCCTCCCTCTGTCACCCTCAAACTTCCTTCCATCACCCTTGACTCTTCCAGCATAACCCTGCTCTTTCCCATCATCATCCTGGAGCACCCAACCATCACCCTTGATGCTGAGTCATTTACCCTTGACCTTGCATCTCCTACCCTCAATCCTTCCACACTTACACTTGACCTTCCTGCTGTCATCCTGGATCCTCCCTCCATCATCATTCACCTGCCTTCACTTTCCCTCAACCCTCCCTCAGGGACCAGTCACCAGCAACCCTCCAGAGCCCTGCTTCAAACTTGATAGCCCTTCCCTGACTGCTGACCTCCCTTGGACACACAGGACGAGACCGCTGCAATGATGGACTCTGTCCTATAGGCTGGAGCCTGGTTCCCTTCAGACACATCCTCCCTCCAGCACCCGAAACTTTCCAGTAACTTACTGTGCTGCCATTTGAGGACCTGACCACCAGCATCAACCTTTTGCCAGCACAACCACTGTGTCATTTGAGGACATGACCACCAGCACCGCCCTCTTGGCAGCCCAACCGCTGTACCGTTTGAGGACTCACCACCACACTTCCACATCCCCACTCCTTGCCACTACTGGACAGTCCAGTTTCTCCTACTCCCCTCCCCTGTGCCACTGAGTTAGACAAAGACAAAACTTCACCTCAGATCTAAAGATTGAACAACCTCACCTCGTGTACGCCTCGTTTAAACTGTCGAGAAATAGGAGACACAAGTTTCCCTTATGCCGCTGACTTAATCTTGAGGTTAGGACTTAATTAGGTGTGCTTCCCATTTAATGAATATTCATGATATGGTAGATAGGTTCCTGTCACAAGACACCACATTAGCCACTATGGGCAGGATTTTCAGTTCAGTGGGCATGCATGATCGGCAGGCTCGGGATTGGCCGGGGATTGGACCGCTGTGCACGATCAGCCCCCGGCTACGATTTCACACTGGATGACCAATTAACGGCCAGCCAGCATGAAAGGTGCACTGAAATGTTCAGGGCTGCCGGGGTGGGGGTGGGAGGAGGGCGGATGCTGACGTAAGCGGGGGCACAGGGGAGTGCAGAATGAAAGCTCACTGAAGGCAGAGAGCTGCCTCAGGGAGCTGAAGCATTTCAAACCAATCATTAAAGATTTTAAAATGCATAAAAAAATGTGCACGCATCAGAATCAGTCACCTGAACATATAGATGATGAAAATTCTGTCCAAACGTTTTAATTTTTAAAAAATTAATAACAGAAACCTCATCCCACCCTTGGATGATGTTTCAAGAAAATTGTAAAGTCTGCCTGGCCAATTCGCCCCTCTGCCAACCGTAAGGTTGGATGGAGCACTAAAAATCAGAGTTAATTACAACTTTAATGGCCTTAATAGGCCTCTTAATTGTCGACGGGCGTGCTTCCAACTTTTGTGCATGCCCAATGATTGAAATATCGCGTAAGCGCGCAGTGACGTTGGGATGCTCGCCCGACATCATCCTGCACTATTTTATGCTCGAGCAGGTCAGGCACATGCTTGCAGACCGAGATAAAAATTCTGCCCTGTGCCACTGATGTGCCTCCGACTTTATCTCACAAACTCAACCTGATATCGGGAAGCCGAAATTTTGGCTCCCACCTAATTAATTCCACTGCCCGTCATTTTCCTGCTCTTCCAGGCTTCATTAAGTACCCCTAACATTTCAGGTTGATGGCCTTTCATTGGAACTTGGAAAAGTTAGAAAATTTATCGATCTTAAATAGGGGAAGTGCGCGAGGGTGGGAAAAAGAACAAAAGAGAAGGTCCTTCAAAGGGTGGAAGACATAGGTTAAATGGCAGAAGAGCTGGTGGTGCAGGGAAAGGGGAGTGGTAATGGGGAGAGAAAAGAAATAAAGGAACAAAAGGTTTGCACAAAACTCATGATTTTTTTCCAGATGTAACGATTAATTTATTTTCTGAATATGTAATTTAGTTAAGGTTTGAAAGAGTGAATAGACATGCTGTTTCTAATACATTGAATTGCTTCTGATACACAGAGGCTGACACATTTCCTTTTTGCTGTCATGTTGGGAAAATGTATTGAATTGAATTCCAGTCTCCTAAATGCTAAGTAATTTCTGTGCAGACTTTGTCCACCACCATGATGAAGTATGATCTTGCAGATCCAATCTTGAGAGCTACAAGTTTATTGTTTTTTCCATTTTTATTGGCCTTTCTAAGTACAATTCCATAATTTATTATTGTTTTTTGTCGTAGGTGAAATAAAACTTTTATGTTGCGTTTGAATGCAAGGTAGAATTCAGCCACTAAAGATGCTCTAAGTGGGGCTTAGTGATTATTTTAATGGAAAGAAGCTAATAGATTATAATACTGATGCTAGCCACTGGATGGAAACTAGTTCCTGTCAATTATAAGCACAACTTCATAACAGAGGTTGTCAATTAGTTACTCTGTTCTTTTCCTGTTGTATAGCACATACCGTGTATGTGCATGGTTGTAATAACAAAATGGTTCCAAATTTTCATTCGTTAAACTGTAATTTGTACCAGTGGTATTTTAGATAACATAAATACACATAAAATATGTGTTATTATGAATCCTATCCAATTTAATTTAACTTCCTGAAGGAAAGTTTTATCTCAAGGATGAATTAAACATGGCTTTGTAATATATAGTTAAACTTGCTTGAGTGCTAGAACTTACATCTTTGAGTCAGAGTTTTGTGATTAAACTCTGCTCTAGAAACTTGAATACGTAATAAAAACATAAGAAATAGGAGCAGGAGTAGGCCATTCAGTCCTTTGATCCCGCTTCACCATTCAATGAGATCATGGCTGATCTTGTACTTCAACAGCATCTTCCTGCACTATTGCCATATCCTTTGATGTTTTTAATATGCATAAATCTATTGATCTCAGTCTAGAGCATACTCAATGACCAAGCTTCCACAGCTCTCGAGGGCAGAGAATTCAAAAGATTCCCCACCCTCTGAAAGAATTCCACCTCATCTCAGTCCTAAATGACCTGCCCCTTATTCTGAGACTGTGTCCCCTGGTTCTAGGCTGCCCACCCTGCACTCCCCACCCACACACACACACACACACACGCACACACACCCACCCCACCAACCTGGCCAGCGAGGGGAAACATCCTTCCTGCATCTACATTGTCTAGCCCTGTAAGAATTTTGTATGTTTGAATGAGATTACCTCTCATTCTTCTAAAATACAGAGAATAAAGGATCAGTCTATTTAATCTTTCCTCAGAGGACAATCCCTCCATCTCAGGAATTAGTCTAATGAACCTTCATTGCAGTCCGTATATGGCAAGTATATCCTTCCTTCGGTAAGGAGACCAAAACTGCATACAATACCTCAGGTGCAGTCTCACCAAGGCTCTATATAATTGCAGTAAGATATATTTACTCCTCTACTCAGATCCTCTTGTGATAAAGGCTAACATACCATTTGCCTTCTTAATTGCTTGCTGTACCTGTATGTTAGCCTTCAGTGACTCATGAACAAGGGCGCCTAAGTCCCTTTGATGTTCAACACTTCCCAGTCTCTCACCATTTAAGAAATATTCTGTATTTCTGTTTTTCCTACCAAAGTGGATAACTTCACATTTCTCCATTTTGTATTCCATCTGCCAAATTTTTGCCCACTCGCTTAACCCCTCTAAATTCCTTTGAAGCATCTTTGCATCATCCTCACAACTCACACTTCTACCTTGTTTTGTATCATCTGCCAACTTGGAAATATTACATTTAATTCCCACATCTATATTATTGATGTAGACTGTGAGTAGCTGGGGCTCAAGCACCTCGCGGCACCCCACTAGTCACAGCCTGCCAACCTGAAAATGATCCATTTATTACTGCTCTATGTTTTCTGTCTGTTAGCCAGTTTTCAATCCATGCCAGTATATTCCCCCCAATTCCACGTGCTCTAAGTTTGTTTCCCAACACCTTGGGCAGAATTTTTTGTCCTGCGGGCGGGTGGGTGCCCGACCCGAACGGGAGTGAAAATAGTGTGTGATGACGTCGGGCGAGTGTCCCGACGTCATCGTGCACTCTCACAATATTTTGCTCGGTGGGCATGCGCAAGAGGCAGCAGCATGCCCACTGACAGTTAAGGCCCTTAATCAATTAATTAAATTGAATTTTTTGCGGCCCATCCAACCGTTCAGTTGGCAGGCAGGCGAATAGACCAGGCGGCCTTTGCATTTTTAACGAAACCTCATCCATTGGGCGGGCTGAGGTTTCGACCAGTGATTAAAAAAGCAATAAAAATTTTCAAAACTCATCTTTAACATGTCCCTGCTCATGTAACCGGTCACATGAGGGGACATGTTTTCCTTATTTTGAAATCTTTATTTTTAATGTTAAATATCTTCAGCTCCCTGAGGCAGCTCTGTGGTCTTCAGGTAGCTTTCACTGAGCGCACCCATGTGCATGCACACACTTCAGCACTTGCGCTCATCTCACCCCCACCCAGGCAGTGCTGAGGTTATCAGCACACATTTCAGGCTGGCTGGCTATTAATTGGCCAGCCAGTGTGAAATCACGGTCGAGGCCCGATCACAGGCGGCAGACTGTTGCACGGCTGCTCCCGGGCCCGCCTGCCCAACAAGGTAAAAATTCTGCCCCTTGTGTGGGACCTTATCAAATACTTTCTGAAAATCAAAATATACTACATCCACCAGTCCCCCCTTATCTATTTTGACAGTTACACCCTCAAAAAACTCTAACAGGTTTTTAAGCATGATTTCCCTTTTGTAAATCCATGTCGACTCTGCCCAATCTCACCATTATTTTTTATGTGTCCTGTCATCACATCCTTTATAATAGATTATAACTTTTCCCTTACTACCGATGTCAGGTTAACAGGTCTGTAGTTTCCTGCTTTCTATCTCCCTCCTTTCTTAAATAGTAGGGTAACATTTGCCACCTTCCAATCTGCAGGAACCATAGAATTTTGAAACTTGACTGCCAATGCATCTACTATTTCTGCAGCCACCTCTTTCAACACTCTGGGATGTAGATCATCAGGTCCAGGGGACTCATCTACTATAAGTCCCCTTAATTTCTCTAGTACTTTTGTTTACTATTATTAATAGCTAGCAGTTCCTCGTTTACCTAGCCCCTTGATTTTCCATTATTTCTTGGAGTGTTTTAGTATCTTCTTCCATGAAGACAAACAAGAAATATTTGTTTAGTTTCTCTGCCATTTCCTTTTTCCCCATTATAAATTCTCCTGACTCAACTTGTAATGGTTCCACATTTGTTTTTGCTAACCTTTTCCTTTTCACAAAGCTACAGAAGCTTTCACAGTCTGTTTTTATGTTTCTTACTAGTTTACTCTCATATTCTTAATCTTTTTCTTGGTCCTCCTTTGCAGAATTCTAAAATGCTCCCAATTCTCAGGCTTACCTTTTTTTGGCAACTTTTATATGCCTCTTTCTTTGATCTAATGCAGTCCTTCATTTATTTTATTAGCCACTGTTAGAACACTTTCCTTGCTGGGTTTATGTCCATTAAAGGAATATATTTTTGTTGTAAGCTATATATTAGTTCTTTAAATGTTAGCCATTGCTTGTCTACCATCATACCTTTTAATGCAGTTTTCCAATCTACCATAATTTGCCCCTTCATAGATTCCTTCTAAATTTAAGTTTAAATTTAAGACCTAGTCTCTGAATGAACTACACCACTTTCAAACTTAATGTAAAATTCTATCATATTATGGTCACTCTTTCCTAAAGGCTCCTTTACAACAAAATTATTAATTAGCTTTCTTTCATTGTACAATACTAGATCTAAAGTGGTCTGTTTCCTAGTTATACTCAATGTACTGCTCTAGAAAACCATCTAGCATACATTTCAAGAATTTGTCCTCCACAACATTTGTATTAATTAGGTTTACTCCGTCTATATGTAGAGTGAAATCTCCCATGATTACTGTATTACCCTTGTTACACTCACCTCTAATTTCCTGATTAATACTGTGATATCAGTAATTATGGGGGATCTTAATCTGGTTTGATACTTCAGTGCAGGACTGCATGAGTTCTTTTGATGTCCTACCCAACAGCTATCCCTCATTCAATATCAATAAAACAGATTATCTGACCATTTATCTCATTGCAGTTTGTGGGGTCTTGTTATTTGTAAATTCAATGTCACTTTTCCCTAAGGCAATAATGTCTACACTTCAAAAGCACTTAATTGGTTATGAAGTGCTTTGGGACATCCCGAGATTGCAAAGCAATATATAACTAAGTGCTTTGTTTCTTTTAAATCTTGTATTGTATATATGCTTCTTTAGACTCATAGAGACATCCTGTTTAGATCTCCTTGCCACTGTCTGGGGAAAGGTCAATCTGTGCACTCGTGCAGCTTCATTCACTGTAATCGGAATGAGCATTTTGGAACATGACAGGAGCTGATCTGTAGCTTTCAATTGCTAGAAGGCGTTGTACCAGCATTTTCAGGTAGTATTGCAGGAGTATATTCAGCAGGAAAGTTAACCTGTTTTTCCCTTGACTTTTAAGTAAAGGAGCCTTTATGATAAAGATCCAGAGGGCTTCAATCATTGTTCAACATCTAAGAGTCATTATTTTCAAGTCATTTTTAAAGAACTCTGGTGATATTGCACACGAATATAATAATTCAGTTGAAATCCACTGCAGAGTCGCCAGATCCTCACACAATAGGGGGGATTTTGAAATCAATGAATTAAAAATTACAGGCTGTTTCAATGTTGACTCTATGTGAGTAAGCAGGTGATATGGGCCATCACAAAATCCACCCTAATGTGTCCCTGATATCAGTTGAGCCAACAACAAAAGGAAAAGTCAATGGGTAAGACACCCCATTTTCATTTCAGACCAGCAGTTGCAGAAAAACATTAGTAGAGACATAGAAAAGGACATCTGAATATCCTGCTAAATTATGCATAAAATAGAGGGCGCCTAAAAAGGGGCAATAAATACAGCTGTTAGTAGGAAGTAAAGAGTTTCTATTATTAAAGAATACTATATATAAAATATTATTACATTTCATATGGGTACTTGGGAAATAATTTTTTTTATTTTCATGTGCTGAACACTGAATATGCACCTTAAGTCCCAAGAAACAAAGAAAATGTGTATCAATGGTAATTTCAAAATACTGGGAATTTGGCGAGATATATCCCATTCACAAAAAAACAAAATAAATATAATCTGATCAACTGTCGCCCAATCAACTTACCCATCATTAAAGTGAGACATCAATACTGCCACTAAGCAATGCCTACTAACCAATAACCTACTCACCAATGCTTAGCTTCAGTTCAGTAAAAGCCTCATTACAGCCTTGATCCAAATATATTTGAAGACCGAAATGCCAGAGGAGGAACAAGAATAGCTACCCTTAAGATTAAGGCAGGATTCAACTAAGTACAGCACCAAGGCATTATTGCGGTTAATGAAGTTTGAAGGGAAAGCTCTTTCGTGGAGGAAGGTGGTCATCATTTTTTTGGAGACCAATCACTACAGTCCTAAGACGTTGCTGTAGTGGTTTCCCACAAGAAACTTGGCTCAAACATCTCCAGCAGATTCAATGCAAGAGTTAGATGTAGGACTGGTCATGGATGATTCCACATTGTTGAGCTCCACTCACAACTCCTGGAACAATGTAACAGTTCATATCAGCCAGCTGGAGGAATTGGATTACATCGTACTTGGTTGATAACATTGCTGCCACATTAACACCAAGGAATGACCATCCCCAGCAAGAGAAAGCCCAGCTATTTTCCCTGACCATCTATGACACCACCATTGCAGAATTTCCCATAATCATCTTAAGGGTCACTATTGACCAGACACTTAATTGGAACAGCATAACAACAGCATACCTTCAAGAGCATAGCAGGGTGCCCTGAAATGAGTGTCTCACTTCTTGACTCCTCAAAACCTTTCCACTATCTGCAAGTTTCAAGTCAGGAGTCAGATGAATTACTCACTAATCACATTGATGAATATGGCACAAAACTGCTCAAGAAGCTTGAAACCCTCTAAGACTAGTTCATTTACTTGGGTAACCTGGCATTAGAGTAAATAACTACAGCCTGCTTCAGTGATGCTTCTTGGGTCCAAGGTATCAGTAGCGTAATGGTTGTGTTTCTGGACTAGTAATCCAGAAGCCTGAATTAATGATTTGAAGGCACACAGTGGTGGCACAGTCGTATTCAGTTGGGCAAGAGTGATCTTGGGTGTCCTCAATACTAAGTCCAGAACCCATGAAGTCTCATGACATCAGGTCAAACAAAGGCAACCAAACCTCCTGCTGATTACCACATACAGCTCTACCTCAGCTGATGAACCAGTATTTCTCCATGCTGAACACCACTTAGATAATGCATTAAGGGTAGCAAGGGCACAGAATGTATTCTTGATGAGGTCTTCAATGTCCATCACTGAGTGGCTCAGCATTGCTGCTGACTGAACTGACAAAGACCTGAAGGTTAAAGATGCAAACTGGGCCTGTGGCAGGAAATGAAGAAACCAACACAAAGGACAAGTATATTTGACCTTGTCCTCACCAATTTATCTGGTGCTAATGCACTTATCCAAGACATTATTGGTAGGAGTGACACCGCACAGTCCTTGTGGTGAAGAAGACCCATCTTCACACTGAAGACACCACCCATCATGTTGTGTGGCACTACTACTGTGCAAAATGGGCTAGATTCAGAACAGATATAGCAACTCAAAATCCATGAGGTACTATGGGCTATCAACAGCAGCAGCATTGTGGTCAACCACTATCCAGAACCTCATGGCCTGGCAAATCTGTCACTTTGTCATTACCATTAAGCCAGTGGATCAACTCTTGTTCAACGAAGAGTGTAGGAGAGCATTCCAGGTGTATTCCAAGGCATATCTACAAATGAGGTGCCAACCTGGTGGAGCTACAACAAAGGCCAATATGCATGCTGAACAACAGGAGCAACGTGTGATAGAGCTGAATGATCCCACAACCAACAAATCAGATCAAAGCTCTGCAATTCTTGCACATCCTGTCATCTAGGGGAGATAGTGATGTAGTGGTACTGTCATCGGACTAGTCATCTGGAGGCCCAGGCTAATGCTCTGGGGACATGGATTCAAATCCCACCATAGCAGCTGGTGGATTTAAATTCAATTAATTAATAAAAAGAATTGAACTACAAAAAAATCTGGTCTCAGTAATGGTAACAATAAAACTCCCAGATTCCTATCTGGTTCAATAATATCCTTCAAGGAAGGAAATCTTCCACCCTTACTTGGTCTGGCCTACATGTGACTCCAGACTCAGAGTAAAGTGGTTGACTCTTAAGTGTCCTCTGAAATGGCTTAGCAAGTCATTCAAGGGCAATTGGGAATTGTTGATCTTGCCAGCAATACCCGCATCCCATGAAAGAATAAAGAAAATAAATGAACTGCGGTGGATAATTAAACAACTAACAGGAGAAGGCTCCACAAACATCCTCATCCTCAATGATGGCAGACCCCAGCACCTGAGTGCAAACTGAAGTCTGCTCCCAGTGCAGTTTCCTCTACATTGGAGAGACCAAACGCAGACTGGGTGACTGCTTTGCGGAACACCTTTGGTCTGTCCGCAAGCATGACCCAGACCGCCCTGTCACTTGCCACTTCAACACTCCACCCTACTCTCGTGCCCACATGTCCATTCTTGGCCTGTTGCATTATTCCAGTGAAGCTCAACGCAAACTGGAGGAACAATACCTCATCTTCCAACTAGGCACTTTACAGCCTTCCGGATTGAATACTGAGTTCAACAATTTTAGATCATGAATTCTCTCCTCCATCTCCACCCCTTTCCGATCCCCCTTTTTTCCAATAATTTATATAGATTTTTCTTTTTCCACCTATTTCCATTATTTTTAAATGTATTTCCATCCAATGTTTTATCTTTGTTTTTTAGGCTATTTCGATCCCTTCCCCCCAACCCACCCCCACTAGGGCTATCTGTACCTTTATTATCACATTCCTTAGATAATATCACCAGATTCAACACCTCTTTGTCCTTTTGTCTATGACATCTTTTGGTTATCTCCATCTATCACTGGCCCTCTATCCAGCTATACTTGTTCCGCCCCCCCCCCCCACTTTAAACCAGCTTATATTTCAACTCTTTTCTATTTTTCCTTAGTTCTGTTGAAGAGTCATATGGACTCGAAACGTTAACTGTGTTGCTCTCAGCAGATGCTGTCAGACCTGCTGAGTTTTTCCAGATATTTTTGTTTTTGACAAGTCTGTTGTGTTTATTACCATCATCAGCCAGAAGTGCCAAATGAATAGCATAACTCGTGCTCCCCAGCATCACAATGCCTGTTTTTAGCCAATTTGATGCACCCCATGTGATATAGAAACGGCTGAAGGCACCGGTTACAGGAAAGGATTTGGGTCCTGACAACAGGCTACAGTGCTGAGGACTTGTGCTTCAGAACTACTGAGCCTTTGGCCAAACTGTTCCAGTACAGGTACAACACTGGCATCTACCTGGCAAAGTGGAAAATCACCAACCACTTGGAAGATGCACCGAGTGTAGCAAAGGCACAGAATGTACTTTTGGTAAGGCCTTCAATGTCCATCACTGAGTGTCTCAGTAGCATCTCTGCTTACCAAACTGGCTGAGACCTGAAGGACAGAGCTGCCAGACTGGGCCCACAGCAGAACTGTGTTCTGTTCACAGAAAGCAGGACAAATCCAATCCAGCCAATTACAATCCCATCAGTCTACCCTCAGTCATCCACAAAGAAGAGGACAAATAGAGCCTTAGCTTCTATGAGCTTGAAAGAGAGCATCTTTGGCAATACAGTATTCCCTCGTACTGCACTGGAGTGTCTACCTAGATTTTTGAACCTGGGTTTCTGAAGTGGGATTTGAACACATAGCCTCTAACTCAGAGATGAGAATGCTACCGACTAAACCATGCCTGATAGGGTCAGAAATAGGGATTTCACTGATGATTGCAGTGTGTTCAGTTCCAACCACAGCTCCTCAGTTACTGAAGTAATCCAAGTCCACATGTAAAAAGACCTGGACAACATTCAAGCTTGGTTGGCTAAGTGGCAAGTAAAATTTATGCCACACAAGTGCCAGGCAATGTTTATCTCCAACAGGAGTGAATCCAACCATCCCCCATTGATATTTTATGGCTGACCATCGCTGAATCCCCCACCATCAACATCCTGGGGGTTACCATTGACCAGAAACTGAACTGGACTAGCCCTTTAAATACTGTGATTACAAGAATAGGTCAGAGGCTGGGTATTCTACAGCAAACAACTCACCCCTTTACTCTCCGGACATGCCACTATCTACAAGGCACAAGTCGGAAGTGTGATGGAATACTCTCAGCTTGCCTGTATGAGGGCAACTCCAACAATACTCAAGAAACTTGGCACAACCCTGAACAAAGCAACCCACTTGATTGGCATCCCATTCACCACCTTAAACATTTACTTCCTCCACCACTGCTATGTGTATCAGATACAAGATGCACTGCAGCAACTCATCCAATCTCCTTCAACAGCAACTTCCAAATGCGCACCATCTACCACCTAGAAGAACAAGGATAGTAGACACATGGAAGCACTGCCACATGCAATTTCCCCTCCAAGCCACACACCGACTTGGAACTATATCACCACTGTTGTTGCTAGGTCAAAATCCTGGAACTCCCTTTCTAACAGCACTGTGGGTGTACCAAAACTAGATGACTTCAGCGGCTCAAAAAGACAACACATCATCACCTTCTCAAGGGTAATTAGGTATGGACAACAAATATTGGCCTTGCCAGCAATGCCCAAATCTCATGAAAGAATAAAAAAAGTACTGACTGCACTTCAAAAGTATTTCGGTTGCTGTGAAACACTTTGTGATAGGCTTAAAACATACAAGGTGATAAATAAATCCAAGTTCTTTCTTAAGATAAAGGCAAAATACTGCGGATGCTGGTAATCTGAAACAAAAACAAAAAATGCTGGTAAAACGCAGCAAGTCTGACAGCATCTGTGGAAAGAAAGACAGAGTTAACATTTCGAGTCGAGACTCTTCGGAGCTAAAGGGAAGTAGAGATGTGGTGAAATATATACTGTTAAAGGGGGGGTGGAACAGGTGAAGCTGGATAGAAGGCCAGTGATAGGTGGAGGCAAAGGAGAGATTGCAAAAGATGTCGTAAACAAAAGGTTTAATGGTGGTGGTATTGGCTAAAAGGAGTGCTAATGGTGACATTAAAAGTGGAAAGCAGAATGTGACAATGGCTGGACCAGAGTTCGCACTCTGGAAAGTGACAGATGGCCCTAGTGGGGGTGGGGTGGGGACGGTGGTGGGAAAAAAAATTTAAAAATAGGCTAAAAGCTGGGGATAAAACAATGAATAAAAATGGAAATGAATTTTAAAAATAATAATGAAAATAAGTGGAAAAATAAATAAAAATGAATACGAAAAAAAGGGGATCAAAAAGGGGTGAGGATGGAGGATAGAGTTCACGGTCTCAAGTTGCTGAACTCCGTGATAAGTCCGGAAGGTGAGGTGCTGTTCCTCCAGTTTGCGTTGAGCTTCACTGGAACATTGCAGCAGGCCAAGGTCGGACATGTGGGCATGAGCGCAGGATAGGGTGTTGAAATGGCAAGCGACTGGGAGGTCTGAGTCATGTTTGCAGACAGACCGAAGATGTTCTGCAAAGTGGTCAGGCAGTCTGTGTTTGATCTCCCCAATGGAGAGGAGACTGCATTGGGAGCAGCGAATGCAGTAGACTAGATTGAGGGAAGTGCAAGTGAAGCACTGCTTCATTTGAAAGTAGTGTTTGGGCCCTTGGACAGTGAAGAGGGGGAAAGTAAAGGGGCAGGTGTTGCACCTTCTGCGATTACATGGGAAGGTACCATGGGAGGGGGTTGAGGTGTTGGGGTTGATGGAGGAGTGGAATAGATTATCCCAGAGGGAACGGTCCCTATGGATTGCCGACAGGGGGGTGTGAAGGGAAGATGTGTTTGGTGGTGGCATCATGCTGGAGTTTGCGGAAATGGCAGAGGATGATCCTTTGAATGTGGAGGCTGGTGGGGTGAAAAGTGAGGACAAGGGGGACCCTATCATGGTTCTGGGTGGGAGAGGCGCGGGAGATGTGTCGGACATGACTGAGGGCCTTGTCAACCACCATGGGTGGGAAACCTCGGTTAAGGAAGACATGTTAGAAGCACTGTTTTGGAAAGCAGCAACAATGGAACAGATGCAACAGAGGCAAAGGAACTGAGAGAATGGGATGGACTCCTTACAGTAAACAGAGTGTGAGGAGCTGTAGTCGAGGTAACTGTTGGAGTTGGTGGTCTCATAATGAATATTGGTGAGCAGTCTATCACCAGAACTGGAGACAAAAAGGTCAAGGAAGGGAAGAGAAGTATCAGAGATGGACCATATGAAAGTGATGGAGGGATGGAAATTGGAAGCAAAATTGGTAAATTTTTCCAGGTCCAGATGAGAGCATGAAGCAGTATCGAAACAGTCATCAATGTACTGAGAAAAGAGTTGTGGGAGGGGGCCGGAGTAGGACTGGAACAAGGAATGTTCCACAAACCCCATAAAGAGACAGGCATAACTGGGGCCCATGTGGGTACCCATAGCCACACCTTTTATTTGGAGGAAGTGAGACAAGTTTAAGGAGAAATTGTTCAGTGAGAGAACAAGTTCAGCCAGACGGAGGAGAGTGGTGGTGGATGGTGATTGTTCAGGCCTCTGTTTAAGGAAGAAGCAGAGAGACCTCAGACCATCCTGGTGGGGGATGGAGTTGTAGAGGGAATGGACGCCCATGGTGAAGAGGAGGCGGTTGGGGCCAGGGAACTGGAAATTGATAATATGATGTAGGGCATCAGAGGAATTGCGGATGTAGGTGAGAAGATTCTGGTCAAAGGGAGAGAGAACGGAGTCAAGATAGGAAGAAATAAGTTCCATAGGGCAGGAACAGGCTGACAAGATTGGTCTACTCGGACAGTCCTGTTTGTGGATTTTGGGGAGGAGGTAGAAGCAGGTTGGCCGAGTTTGAGAGACTATTAGGTTGGAAGCTGTGGAGGGATGATCTCCAGAAGAGAGAGGTCAGTTACAGTCCTGGAAACAAGGGCTTGATGTTTGGTGGGGTCATGATCCAGGGGGAGGTAGGAAAAGTGTCTGCGAGTTGGCGCTCAGCCTCTGCAAGGTAGAGGTCAGTACGCCAGACAACAGCAGCACCACCCTTGTCGGCAGTTTTGATAACAAAGTCAGGGTTGGACCTGAGAGAACAGAGTGTAGCAAGTTCAGAAGGAGACAGGTTAGAGTGGGTGAGAGGAACAGAGAAATTGAAATGGCCGATGTCACGTCGACAGTTCTCAATGAACAGATTGATAGCATGTAAGAGGCCAGAGGGAGGGGTCCAGGTGGAGGGAGAATATTGGAGGTGGGTGAAAGGATCCATGGAATGGGGGGAGGACTCCTGCCCAAAGAAATGAGCACAGAGACAGAGGTGGCGGAAGAAGAATTCAGCATCGTGCCGAGCTTGGAATTCATTGAGGTGAAGGGGTAAGGGTATGAAACTGAGAACTTTGCTGAGTACTGAATGTTCAGCATCAGAGAGGGGAAGGGCAGAGGGAATGGTGAATACACGGCAAGGGCGGGGATTAGAAGAAAGGATGGGGTCAGAGGGACGGGAAGGGGTGGAGGGTCCTGGTAGGGTGTTGGTATCAATGAGCTCTTGGAGCTTGCATTCCTTAACACCTGAAAAATAGAGACAAAGTTTCTTGTTAAGGTGTCAGATGAAGAATAAAATGAAACAAGAATAAAATAAGACAGCTTAGAGATAGGCTGAGTCGGTGCTACTGGATGGAGAGGTCGAGTATGTTCTAATGGTGACGCATGGCACTGAGTGTTGATCTCAGGATGCGGCGAGAACAGCAGTTTGAGGAATGTTGTATGAGGGATGGAACTTCAGTTAGAATCCAAGAGGGGTAAGTCGGAGATGGAGACAGTCACCGAAGAAGGAAATATGGCTGTGAAAGTGAGTTTTGGTAAACACCTTGTCAAACACCAGGAGGAAAATGGAAAGCAATGAAGATGAACGGGGCAAAAGAGACAAGTGGAAATCCTGTCGGAGAGAAGAGCAGTACTTCTTCAAGGTAGGCATTCCTGGAAGAGAAGTGGCAGTGAATTAAATGCTAAGAAAAGGCAAAATACTGCAGATGCTGGAAATCTGAAATAAAAACAAAAGATGCTGGAAAAACTCAGCAGGCCTGACAGCATCTGTGGACAGAAAGGCAGAGTTAATGTTTTGAGTCAAGCTTTCTTGTTTCTTTTCACTACATCATTACCTTCCTCCCTTGCAGGAAAGTTCTTCAGTCTTAATTTTCAATTTAATGTTATAAATGTGCTTAGGTTTTGTTATTCACTGCAATAGATCACATTTCCTTCTAAAATGTATTGGGACCTCAGCCTGCTGGGTACCCTCAGCAGCCTTTCATGCATACTTCTGACCGTTTTATCCTTGTCACCTTTCACAAAATGGTACATTTCCCATGAAACTTTATTTTTATTGTTTGGCCATAGGCCCTCTCCTGTTGGCTGCCTGCCCAGCTTCCCTCATTAACCTTTGGCAAATGGTTCTGCCCTTGCCACCTCTTGTGGCCTAGTCCCAACTTGCACTTCCCAAAACTTTTCATTATAGATTTATTTATTTTATGTGTAGAGTATATATGAAATGTCACATTTGACTCATTCTCCTCCCAGCTGCACCTGCAAGCCTCTATCTCTCAAAGCAACTTTACCTGCTGGTAGCTGAGACTCACTCTGCCACTAGATGGAGTTTTGTAAGCATCAATATCTGGAGACACCCATGCCCACATACACCTGATGAATGTTGAAAGAAATGTATTTTGTTCTGCCCTTCCATGGCCAGGGCCACAAGTGTTCCACTAGTATGTTATTAAACTTATATGTCATGTAATCTGTAAACACTACCTATGAACTTTTCAATGTCGATTTCATCTACACTCTTGTTACGTTGGCCTGAATTTTTCAGTCGGTCTGCAGGGGTGGGCCCGACATGCCGACACATAAAATAATGCGTGATGATGTTGGGCATGCGTTCCGGCATCATTGCACTGTCCCGCGATGTTTCGTTCAGAGGACGTGTGCTGGAGTCAGCTGTGCGCCCGCCAATATTTAAATGGCCTATTAAGGCCATTGAGGAAGTCATTAATATAATTGTTAACGCTGCCCGTCCAACTTAAGCTTACTGGGCAGGCAAAAACGCCAAGCAACCTTCACGTTTTTTAGGAAACCTCATCCATGAGCGGGATGAGGTTTCCTAAAGCTTTTATTAATCAAATAAAAAATGCTTCTGAAATATAAAAACATGTCCCATCTCATGTGACACAGTCACATGACAGGATATGTTTTTATAAATCTTTAATCCATTTATTTAATAATTTCAGGGGCGCTTCAGTCTCCCTGAGGCAGCTCTGCGCCTCAGGGAAATTGAAACGCTCTTTCGCATGGATACACGAAAGAGCATTGGTCCTGAATCTCCCTCCTTCCCCCACCCGCACAGGTAGCGCCACAGCTCATGTCTTACGCTGGGCGGGCTTTAATTGGCATGCCCGTGTAAAATGGCACCGTGGAGCCAATCACAGGCGGCGGTCGGCTCCGTGACCGCCCCATCCACTTCCGCCGAGCTCACCCGCTGACTGAAAAATTCAGCCCATTATAATTGCTCGTGATACCTGTAATTGGTACTATAATATAGGTTTCCCATTTAGAGCCCTTAGACTATAGTTACATTTGTCCTGCCACAAAAGCCGTATGATTCTGTATTACTTGTCAAATTTTTGCCATTTTTTCTCAGTATCTGATATAACAAGAGGATCTGGTGACCTGTCCACACAAAGGCTGCAAAAGGTATGAGGCTGCAGTGGCAGTGCCTCTGGGTCTGCAGCACAGCAAGGAGATGGAGCCAAGGATTGCAGAGCACTGAGATATTCAATGGCTTCTGCCTGTGCTGCAATGCAAGGTGAGATTTTAGCCATTAAATGCTGTATCGTGTGTGGATCCAAAAGTGCTGTCATGAGGTTGGCCACCATTTCCACAGTGGAAAGCGTGGGCTCCAATTCTGTGTGTTGTCCTGTGCTGTATTGGAACCAAATTCCTCCATGGTCCAGTAACAGGAGACTGTCCAGCAGGTTTGCTAATGCACCAAACACCTCATTGTGCATTTCATCAACGTTCTCCTGTAAACCCCTCTATCAAAGTCCTCACCTGAGTCCCCAGAACTTATCTGCAACCTTGGTCTCCAGTGAGCTGGGGCACAAACTATCCTTTCCCCTTGGCTGCAGCCCACTCATATCTGGTGGCTCGCCCTCATTATACTTACCTCTAAAGCTCGTGCAGTGCCAGAACCCGAGCTGGTGGCTGAGTGTCAGAACAAGTGATGGTGCTTCTTTATCGGTGGTATGTTGTTGCTCCCTCTCCTCCTCCTAGGGCTGCTGTGGCTGGGCAGCTGGCAGTTCCTGGGTTTCTGAAAGGTTAAAATCAGAAGGGTGAGTTGGGATGCATGTAAAGATTTGTGGGCTGGGGCAGGGGAGAGGTGTGCTGTAAAACAAGAGGTCCATTGCCATACTATCTGCATCTTGCACATCATACCAGATGGCAAGGTGAAGTTGAGCTGAGAGGTGAGAAGAAAATTCCAAAGATTAACGACCCTCTGAGAGAAGAAATTCCTCCTCCATTTTAAGATGATATCAAGGAGAACCCTTATTTTTAAACTGCACTCCCTTGTTCTAGATTCCCCTGTAGTATTAGGGGGGATGATTATTCCCTCGTCGTGCGGGATCGGTGAGAGCGGTTGGGAAGCTGACTGCCACCCGCGATTGGGGCCGGACCGCGATTTCATGCTGGTGGGCCAATTAAGGCCTGCCCAGTGTGAAACACGAGCGGTAGTGCTCAGCACTGCCTGTGTGTGGGAGCGGGGGTGGAGGAGGGCAAGCGTGAACTTCATGCTTGCATGCCGGTGCGGGCTGGAAAAGCTCTCTGAGACACAGAGCTGCCTCGGAGAGATGAACAGTTTAAAACATTAAAAATAAGGATTCTTAAAATGTCATAGAACATGTTCCTCTGTCACGTGAGTAGGGACATGTTATGAGTGAAATGTTAAAAGTTTTATTTCATTTCTATTTGCTGTTGGAAACCTCACCCTGCCTGTGGATGAGGTTTCCTAAAAAATGCAAAGGCCGTTTGGCCTTTTCGTCTGCCCGTTAACTGTAAGGTTGGATGGGCAGTGAAAAAATTATGTCAATTACCTTTTAAATGGCCTTAATAGGCCTTTTAATTGTCAGGAGGGGCGCTGCCAACTCTGGCGCGCACCCGCCGACAGAAATATTGAGCAAGTGCACGATGACATTGGGATGCTCGTTTGGTTGGATTGGACACATGCCCGCCCAACGAACTAAAAAGTCTGGCCAGGGTGTTTGAGACTGTAAAGGTTAATGTGGGATTAGGGAAACAGTGCCGCCCACATTTTGATGTACAGAGTCATGGCAGCAGTAGAGTATATTAGTGAGTCTGGTAGAAGTTGGCATGAAGATAGCACCTAGTCAGGACTGTATCCTGTATATACGTATATAGTTATGTGTTATTAATAAACATTTATTGTTCAACCATATAAGCCTCTAGACCTCTTCAGGAGACAACATACAACTTTACAACATTCCCCATGAGAGGAAAGATCCCCTTCGCACTTACAAGTCCCCTCAGAATCTTATATGTTTCAATAAGATCACTTCTCATTCTTCTAAATTCTAATGAGTATAGGCTCAATTTGCTCAACCTTTCCTTATAAAACAAACCCTTCACCCCAGGAATCAGCCTAGTGAACCTGAACTGCTTCCAATGCAAGTATGTCCTTCCTTAAGTAAGCTGACCAAAACTGCAGTCAGTACTCTAGACATGGTCTCATCAATGCCTTGTACAGGAGTGAAATCCTTTATGGCCTCCTTACCCCATGAAAACATGATTTGTCTCCTCTTGTTGGCCTCTACCATTAAGGGCCACCGAATGGCATCCATGAAGCCTTCACTCTTCTCTGGTGCTCCATTTGTGCAGCTCCTATTTATTCAGACTCAACAGCTCTCCTCCCACACAACTCAATGTCCCAGCTATTCCTACTTGTATGCTCTTTTAACAAAACAATTAATCAATAAAATAAATGAGTGAAAGGGGTTAACAGCCCTTGATGGAGGACTGTAACAAAAACAAAACTTTAAGGGAAACTAACAAAGTTAGTTAGAATGTCATTCCCTGGCCTGATGATACATTCTGGCCCCTGCGGTGCCCACCAGTCATGGAAAGTCTCAAGTGTACCAGTGGACACTGCGTGCTCCCTCTCCAGGACCACCTGGCTGCAAACATAGCCACAGAAGAGGGGTAGAGAGTCGGGCCGAATGACTGCCTTGACTGCCTGCTGCCTGGGCCTGTTAATGACCCCTTAGCCAGTCTCAGGAGCAGGCTGACAAGGAGGTGCCTCCCACCTCCCTCTGCACATTCTTTCCCATGTGTGCAGCTCCACTTTAAGAGGAACCCGCTGCCTTTAGGAAGACCAGGTTAGCTGTACCATGTGCTAGGTCTCCTAATGAGCACTCAGACAGCCAGCAGTGCAGGCCCCATTCAGGCCAACACTACAATCATTTAATGAGGAGACAGCAAGGAATGGGCACAGGCAGGTTGGTCATCATGACCCCATGCCTGTAAACAAGCCTTAATGAATTTTTGGCCTTTTTATGCTAGCCCACTCTCCAATTTATTGATTCTGACTCTTTTTCTGATGGCATGTCAATATTACCAGGGCTCAAATTGTTAGGGAAGCATCCTTGTAAGTCAACACTGTGCCTGACTGTGAGAATAGATTTTTAAGAATAACTTGAGTTATTCTGCAAATAAGACTGGGTGTCTGTGTATGTGATTTAATTCAGCTGGGCAAGAGATTATAGGAGTCAGGAGTGGAAGAGGGAAAATGTTATGTGGTATGCCTTAATTCAAGCTACAGCAGTTTGCCTTGTGTAACATTACTGGATATCACAGTAGACATCTATAAGGGAGTGTTGCCTGGAAGGTGCTTACTTGTGAGTTTGACCAAGTAGAGAGTTTTCGGGGGAATATTTGGTAAGACTAACCTTAACGGTGTAACTGTAATCTTGTGTGCCTAAGTTTTCTTTTATTTTTATTAATACAACTTTTACTTCTAATTTTTTAATCCCAGAAGTGTTACTGGACCTCTTACTGCTGAGATCGGTACACCGTCTTCTCCTTTTCAGAATACAAAAAAAGGTAAAAGCCAAATTTCCCTCCAGGATTTGGTTTGCGCAGCAATTAACACCGGCTGTGGTCACAACAAATTTGAGGGCACTTTGCGGGATTATTAAAATTCCTTGTTTGGGTTGTGAATCCAAGGGATATGAGTACGAGAAGAACGCTGAACTCAGGAATTTTGTGTTGAGGGGTTTTAAAGTGGTTGGACTGCAACATGGCTTTGGCAATTGCTATGACTCATCGGGGAGTGGAAAATGTAATTGTGGAGTATTTGAAATCTCTGACTAAAACTCAGTTGAAAGAATTAGCAGAGAAAGTGCAGGTCGAAATGAAAGTGTAATTTTGTAAGGCTGATATGGTTAAAGTATTTACCCAACATTTAAAGTTGGAGGAAGAGATACCTAAAACTAATGTGTCATTGCTGGAGGTAATAAGACTTCAGTTGCAAATGAAGAAGCTTGAACATGAACAAGAAATGGAACTGAAAAGAATTGAATTGGAAGAAAGAGAAAAGGGAAGAGAAATGTCAAGAGAAAGAGAAGTGAAAGAGAAAGAAGCCAGACAGTATGAATTATCTAAAGTGAAATTCAGAATGAAGGAAGAAAGGAGAGATAGTGATTCATTTGAGGAATTTGACTTAACTAAAAATCTGCAGTTGACGCCTAAATTTAGAGGATGGAATTGAAAGATATTTCACCTCATTTGAAAAGATAGCAGTGAAATTGAATTTGCCAAGACATGCTTGGGTTATCATGTTACAGAGTGTTTTTTTCAGGTACTGCAATGAATGTATATGCAATCTTATCACAGGAGCAGTCTGCAGATTATGGAACAGTAAAAAAGGCAATATTAAATGTTTATAAGCTTGTCCCTGAAGCTTATCAGTTGAAGTTTAGGACTTTAAGGAAAAGACTTAATCAGACTTATGTGGAGTTTGCAAGAGAAAAAGAAAGCATCTGGGGTCAATGGTTCAGGGCATTAAAATTAGATAAGAGTTTTGAAAATGTAAGAGAGGTTATGATTATGGAAGAATTTAGAAAGAGCATTCCAGTAAACATCAAGACATATTTAGATGAAAAACAAAGCAAAAAGATCGGAGAAACTGCTGTTTTAGCTGACACATATGATATTTCACACAGTTAAGTGTAAGAAAAGGGTCATGTGGTAATCAGGAAAGAAGTTGAAGATTTAGAAAATCTAGCGATGGTAAAAATGTTAGTAATAAGGATCAAGCTGAGGGCCAGTCTATTAAAGATAGAAAAGTGGAAAGTAGAGTTGAAGGAAGTAAACTAATATGTTACCATTGTAATAAGGCTGGACACACGAGATCAAGTTGTTGGAGGTAAAACGGGAAACCGATTGTGGTAAATGGAACACAGAAAAGTTCTGGAAGTAAGAGTACTATGGGCCCTGCGATCCAGAGGCAAGAAAATCCAGTGATTTTTGTACAGGTGGAGCAGCAAGAATCAGTGGCAGCCAGAGAAGTGGGAATGAGTTCACAACTTACCAAAGGGCAGGTTGCCGACATACTTAAAGATTTTATATGCAAAGGGAAAATATGTCCATGTGTACAGGGAAGAGCAGGAAAGGATGTCAGAATTTTAAGGGGTACTGGGGCTAGCCAGTCCTTAATGTTATGGGATAGTGGTATTTGTTGTCCAGAAAGGTTAATACATGGCAAAATATTCATATTAATTAAGGGAATCCATGGCAAAGTCAAACCTATTTCATTGCATGAGGTAAATTTAAAAAGTGATTTGAAAACAGGAGAGGTGATTGTTGGGGCAGTAGAGAAATTGTCCATTGCAGGGGTTCAATTTATTCTAGGGAATTACATAGCTGGGTCACAGATATTGACTGTACTGTAGTAGAGCAGCCTGGTGAGACACAAGCAACAGAAGTTTTACAGAAAGAGCAACTTGGATTGTTTCCAGATTGTGTGAGAGTGAGATCACAAATGCACAAGTATAATCAGGAAGAGGAGGAATCTAAAAGGCAGGGAGAGAATGCTGAAATTCAGTTGACTGGATTAATCTCTTTGAAAAGTTTACTCAGGAGGAGAAAATTAAAGAGGATGAGATTGAGGAGTTTAGATCAGTGAGGTTATTGGAATTGCAGCAGAAGGATTCATATTTGAAGAAGTTATATCAGACAGCTTATTCTGAAACAGAAGCAGAATACATTCCAGAGTGTTATTACATTAAGAACAATGTATTAATTTGGAAATGGAGGCTGCCTCATGTTCTGGCAGATGAAAAGTGGGTGATAGTGCACCAAGTAGTGATACTATCTGGGAACCGGAATGGAATTTTGAGAGTAAATTCCAATGGCTGGACATTTTGGAATTAGGAAAACTCAAGCTAAGATACAAAAACATTTCTATTGGACTGGACTATGTAAAGATGTAATCAAATTCTGTCAAACATGCCATACATGTGAGGTGATAGGAAAACCTTAGGCAGTGATTAAGCCTGCACCTTTAATTCCAATTCCAGCATTTGAGGAACCTTTTAACAAGAGCTTAATTGATTGTGTAGGACCACTCCCTAACACTAAAAGTGGAAAACCTACTGACAATCATGTATGTGTTAACTAGATTTCCAGAAGCAATACCTTTAAGGAAAATTACAGCAAAGGTGATTATAGAGGAGTTAGCCAAATTCTTTACAAGATATAGATTACCAAAAGAAATACAGGTGGATCAGGGTTTGAATTTCATGTCACAGTTGTTTAAAGAAATAATGAACAGCCTAGGAATAAAGCAATTTAGGTCATCAGCCTATCACCTTGAATCACAAGGTGCCTTAGAAAGGTGGCATCAGACTTTAAAGACTAAGATTAGAGCATAAAGTCAAGACTATCTACATGATTGGGATCGAGGGATTCCATTCTTATTGTTTGCTATTAGGGACACCCTAATTAGTCAACAATGTTCATTCCTTTTGAGTTAATTTGTGATCATGAAGTAAGGGACCACTCAAACTGATTCAAGAGAAATTAGTGAGTCAAGGTTCTAAAACAACTCTTCTGGATTATGTGACAAAATTCAGAGAGAGATTAAGCAAGGCATGTGAACTAGCTAGAAAAAATTTAAAGATAGCTCAACAAGTGATGAAGGCAAAGGCAGACAAAAGGGCAAAGGCTCATAGCTTTGTGGCTGAGGAAAAAGTGTTAATATTGTTGACAGTGTCAGGCAAACCATTGAAGGCAAGGTTTTGTGGACCTTACCAGATCGATAAGAGACTGAGTGAAGTAAACTATGTAATTAAATACCCCAGATAGAAGGATAAATCAGTGAGTGTGCCACGTAAATATGTTCAAAAAATACTTTGACAGAGAGAATAGACAGGAGGAGATATTGGTAGTTGTAAGTAAGGAAATGGAAGTAGGAATTAAGGATTCTGAAATAGATCTTTCTCTTGTTCAAATCACATCTCCCAAGACTGAAGTTTTCTTTTACAAAGCGGAAGGACCTGACATGATCTGGTCAACTGGATTCTAACCTGGGATTTTTTTTTAAAAGAAGGTCTTAAGTTCACCCTGGAACTGTCAACAAGCAGGCCTCATGCAAGAAATCACCTGACCAATATGGTATTTGAGAAGTTGTTTGTTTGTGTTAGACTGCGAAAAACTTTAATTACTGAAAAGCTGGGAGACAAAAAGGCAGTCACATGGGGGCGAAGAAAGGAAACTTAAGTTTTGAACCTGCTTGTTTTGAAGGCAGTCTTGTTGAAGAACAATCTGAGGAAGGAAGACTACATTGAGTGGCTCCCTTTCTCTACCTTGGTTAAAATTGTGTGTGGCTATCAACCTGTAGCCAGAGAACCATAATCTGAGTGTAACATCTGGACCTGCAAAGCCGAGATCAGTTGGTGAGAACTTCCAGGCATCCACTGGGACCAGTGGCCCATCTTCACGAGTGAATTCCAAATCAACAGCGTCGAAACACTGCAGACTTTATCCTCTATTTTTATTTATATTCATCATGAGATGTGGGCGTCACTGACTAGGCCAGCATTTATTGCCCATCCCTAACTGCTCTTGTTCAGAGGTCAGTTAAGAGTCAACCACATTGCTGTGGGCCCGGAGTCACATGGAGGCCAGACCAGGTAAGGACAGCAGATTTCCTTCCCTCAAGGACGTTAGTGAACCAGATGGGTTTTTACAACAATCAACAATGGTTTAATGGTCATTATTAGACTCTTAATTCCAGATTTTTATTGAATTCAAATTCCACCATTTGGGATTCAAACCCAGGTCCCCGGAGCATTACCCTGGGTCTCTGGATTACTAGTCTAGTGACAATACCACCACACCATGGCCTCCCCAATCCTCCATCTGCCCATCCTCCAAAGCCCATCTCTACAGAGAGACTCTATCTAACTGTCCTTTGTTCGTCTGTGTGTGTGCCTGTGTGTGTGCTGGGGGGGTTGGAATTCTTTAGGAAGATATAGATAGTTATATTTCCCGTTCGTAATTGTGTGTTAACCAGTAATTGCAACTTGTTAAAAGAAGTTTTGTTTTAAAATAAATTAATCATTTTGAGTTTTAGAAAGAAGCTTGGTCAGAGTCTCTGTTCAGTTAGAAAATTAAACATTTAAATTAATGGTACAGCCTGTGGAGCAGTGGGTCTTGATAATTCGCACACTCCTCCCATCCTGATCATAATACTCTGATTAAATTGAACAATGAATAAAGATCTAATATTGGATTACCTTCCAGAAAAATGTTGGAGTGAGTTAAAAGAGCTATTGCAGTCACACAAATTTGTGAAACTAAACTAGAGAAAACAAATTAATTGCACATGATGTTGATGTGGGAATTTGGAGTCAATAAGGCAACACCTGTGTAGATTAAATCCAATAAATTAGCTCAAGTGCGAAAAGAAATTGAATTTGTGCTTCAAAATGACATCATAGAGCCCACTCACAGTAATTCGAGTTGACCCATTGTTATGGTGCCAAAACCGGATGGATCACAAGGAATATGGACAGAATTTTCCCAAAATTGTGTGGTAGCTGGGAGGCAAAGTGGCGTGCTACCTGTCGATGGCAATGGCAGGTTTTCATACCGTTTCATCCCAAACTCGCCACATTATTTATGCATTCCCGGGAAACATGTCATTTCCATGGCAGGCGTGCTCTCATTCGCCCTCCCACCGTCACCTTACTATTGCTCAAGGGCAGCCACCATATTTAAAAGGCAGCTGTCAGCACACCACTCATCGCTACAAGCCTACCACTGGTGCTGGGAGATATGCCAGCAAAGGAAAAAAGATCGCAGCCCCCCAGTTTAATGATGCGTCACTCGAGCGACTGCTGCATGTTGTGGAGGCTCACCGTGATGTCCTATACTCCCACTTTGGTTGCAGGATGGGCAGCAATGTGACCAATCCAGCTTGGCAGGCAGTGGCAGTAGTGGTCAGCACCAATGCTCTTCAAAAGAGGACAGCCACCAAGTGACGCAAGAGGATAAATGATCTCTTCTGTTCCGCCAGGGTAAGTCACTCTTTTCATCACCCTCAACTCACACACTAACAAACCCAGCACACATCCACAGTTCAAGGGACATCACCATTCACTTTCTCACAAACACCTAAATTGTCCTCAGGCTGTCCATGGGAACAATCACTACCCCCACAGGCCAGGCACATTTATCATCTGGCCCAACAAGCATCCTGCTTGCACTTTCTCCATCTCTATCCATGCACGACAAGCTGGAACACAAGATAGAGCGGTTGCAGACTGCTGGCGGAATGCCTGAAATCAAGGACCTCACAGACTTTGAAAACAGAGCCATCCAGCTGGTTGGCAAGGATCTGGCCCAGTCCTGTGCTGACGGTGAGGTCGGCACTGCTCTACCAAGTGAGGAACCAGCAGTGCAACATCCATCAGCCAACCATGCCGTGAGTGATGTGCCCTCTTTCACAGGCCAATGCTAATTATCTCCCCTTGCTTTTGCAGGCACACCTGCCAAACAACTGACAGAATCCATGACCTAGGGCCTCCAATCAAGCCCTGAAGAAACCTCTGAAGAGGAATCTGGAAGCACTCTCCTCGAATTTCAGTCACAGTGCTCACCCACACCCTCCACCAGTGCAACGACACACACCTCAGTGGGACCTAGGTTTCAAATAGACTCGGGATCACAATCTGGTGAGCACATCACATTGTCTGATCCGTAGCAGGTGGTGGCAGGGACCTCCTTGGTTTCCGGCACTCAGAGGACTGCAGGAGGCCAGAACTTCGCTGAGTCCGAGTCAGATGTCGAGTCTCTGGACTCAGAGTCATGCCACAGTTGCTGGAACTGCAAAGGCAAGCTCGGGAACACCAGGAAGAGATGTTCGCTGCACTCCTCAAATTGAAAGACACGATGGAGGAGTCTGTCTGCCTTTAGGCTGAGGTGACAGCGCCGCCGTGCCAATGTACTGAGGTTAACACTGGTAGGGTGGCAGCTGCCATGGAGACCTTGGTCCAGGATATCGCTCCTGCACTGCTGCGTGGGCTCAACTTCATCGCTGATGCCATAGTTGGCCTACAACAGTGTATACGCAAGAGGGGTGTGGGGCAGCTCAATCTCACTCCAGCTACCCCTTTCCCTCAAGGAGTCAGCCCGGGGCCTCCAGGCATCCATAGGGAGAAGGATCAACAGGTGCGCACTCCGGGCACATTCACCCAGGTGACTCCATGAGTGACCGGTCCACCTGAATCCCCTCTTCCTGTGACCTCAACAGCTCCAGCTTCATAGGCCGAGGAGGGTGCCACTGCCACACAGTAGGACCCTGAAAGCAGTCCGGAGCCCCCCAATTCTTGACCCTCCAGAGGATGCCTGCCAAAGTCATCACAGACAGAGTGTCACAGTCAGCAGCTGCCTCTACCTCCACTGTGGATGTCCAGGGAACACCAAGACATAGAGGCATAGTTAGGAAAGTTACGGAGAATTAGTTGCACAGCCTGAGCATGGGTGTTAGTCTTGTACACACTGTTCACTACTGTCAATAAACTCCTAAGAATGTCTCCCTGCCTATGGCTCCTTGTTCTGATGAGTAGTGTTCATGTCACTCAGATGTGAAACCTTTCTGCACAAGATAAAGGCAGGTGTCTCAGTCCAGGGCCTCTTCCCTGTGTTCTGAGCAGCCTTCAGACCACAGTGATGGTTGGGACTCACACTCCTTGAAGACATTACTGATGCCTGCACCTCAGCAGTGCTGGTCATTGCTGCCAGGATGTAGTGGGCAGGTGCCACAGAGTTCTTTCATTCTCTCGGTGTGCTCTCAGCACTTTTAATGTAGGGCTGGCCCCCATCTCATCAGCATCTGTGACAGGTGATGCTGTGCTCCTGAAAGGCTCAGGTGCTGAAGGCAAACAAAGCATCAGATGCTTCTAAAGTTTCTTGGCTGCGTCTCTATGATATAACCCTGATCACAGAGCGCTGCATCTCCATGACAGGAGCATTCTCACAGGGAGTATTCGCGTTACCATAAGCCAGACTGGATTCAAATACGCTGTGAGGATCTATGGGGTCACCTCACTGCGTGTCGTCATCACCCTCCACAAATCTAGCAGCTATGAGGGCCCCCTGAGTGCACCTGCTTCATCTAGCCAATGCGAGGGCCTCATCCCCATCATCATTGCCTTCAAGGACCTCCTCACCCTCATCCCTGTTGGGATCCTGCTCATAGGAGGAGACATGCAGCTCCTCCATCTCCTTCTCAGCCAGCTCATTCCCCCTTTGGAGTACCAGGTTATAAAGACGACGACGATATGTGACACCTTCTGCGGACTATATTGCAGAGCTCCACCAGACTGGTCCAGGCACCGGAACCTCATCTTCAGCATCCGATGGTCTGCTCCACCAAGTTGCGAGTTGCTGCATGAGCCTCATTATACTGTCACTCTGCTGCAGTCTGAGGCTGCCGCATGGGCGTCATCAGTCACGGCCTCTGCAGGTAGCCCTTGTCCCCAAGGAGCCAACCCTGCAGCCTCTGTGGACCCGGGAAGACCCCAGGGATCTGCGAGTGACTCAGGATGTAGGCTTCATGTACGCTCCCTGGAAACTGTGTGCACACCTGCAGGATGTGTTTCTGGCGGTCACACACCAGCTGAACATTCAGTGAGTGGGATCACTTGTGATTGATGTAATCCACTGTGTGTAACGATGGAGAACTGAGTGCCACATGAGTGCAGTCAATCGCACCCTGCACCTGTGGGAATCCTGAGATCTGGGCAAATCCAGTGGCCCTTGCACCCTGGCTGTCCCAATCCTGGGCGGAATGCACAAAGTTGTGTGCCATGGACAAAATTGCATCCGTGACCTCATGGATTCATTTGTGGGTGGTGGCTTGTGAAATCCCACAGAGGTCACACGTGGAGCCCCAAAAGGAGTCATTGGCATAGAAATTGCGAGCCATGGTCACTTTCACAGCCACTGACACTGGATGCCCTCTATGTCCCCTTGGTGCCAAGTCCTGCAGTAAGTGGCAGATATGAGTGACCAGGTCCCTAGACATGTGCAGTCTTCGGTGACACTGGTTCTTGGTCATCTGCAGGAATGGCAGGCGACGTCTATAGGCCCTGGGTGTCGCTAGGCGCTGACATGCCACGGCTCACTGTCGCTCCTGGGAAGCATGTGCGGGAGTCCTAGCAGTACCTTCTTCCTGAGATGAGGTTGCTGCTCCTGCCTTTGCGCAGCCAGGAGCCTCAGTCACTCTCTCCTCCATCTTCTACGGTCTCTGTAGGTCATCAGGCATACAACCAGGTCACCAGGATCCATGATCCTGATGTGGTCCTCCTGAGGCATGAAAGAGAGACGTGGTTAGCATGGGTGAATTTAGCACCTTTCCTGGCCCTGTGTGACCACCCCTTAACGCTTCCCTGAGAATGCTGGCCATCCCTCGGACGGCTAGAGATGAGTGCGCTGCAGGACTGCCCTGTCATCCTGTGACATTGGGGAGACACCTCCTAACTGGAATGCAGAGATTGTAAGGGGCTGTGAGTGCCTCCAGCAGTGACTGCTACATGGCCAGTGTTGTCGAGATTGTACAACGTGTGCAGTCCAAGTGCTCTGCGGTCCAGTAGAATGGTCGCAGACTCGCAGTCAGTGCTGGGGGCGGGTAAGGTCTGGACCGCTTGGTGCCTCTGCGTTGCTTACATGGGTGGGCAGGCTAGGAATCCAGCCTCAATCATATCACTGTGGCTGCACCTGAACTGTCTCAATTGCAGACCAATGGTCAGTTTATACAGGTGTCCGTAATGCGTGTCCATTTCCCGCACCTGCCTTGCCCCCGCCTCGATTTCCTGTGCTTGGGATCCAACGCCAGAGCAGCAGTTGCCCCCCGACACCATACCTCCACTCCCGGCAACAGTCGCCTTTGTGGCAGGCCAGCAGTTGCCCCCGGACACCACCCCCGAAAAACAGTTGCCTCCGAGGCAGGGTGGCACTTTACCCAGGCCCCCAGTACCCCTGAAGCCTGCAAAGCAACAGGTGACCCTGGCAAGTTTTGCAGAATGTTGCTGTTCACTCACTTCAGTTCTCCCCCAGTGAAGCTACCAAATGCACATCGCCTGTGTGTCGTTGTGAAACACGTCAACGGGCTTTCCCACCAATGTGGATGGACAATCCGACCGGGGTCCAAGAGCCTGGCAGGATGACCTTTTAATGATATGCTGATGTATTACAATGAGCTCCCCAATGCTCATTGGCGGGTAGCATGGCGTGCCATCGGTGGGCTGACCCGAAGATCATGACCTGCCTTCCCACAGTCATGAAACCGATCATGCCATATTGCCTGCGCCTGCCACCTATCACGCCCACTGCCAGGCTGCATGGAAAATTCCACCCTATGTACTGATTACCGAAAAGCGAATGCAGTAACAAAATCAGAAAGGGCAAAAGAGATATCATATTTCATGACGCCAGATGCTTTATATCAATGCAAAATAATGCCTTTTGGTATGAGGAATGCACCAGCAACATTTCAGAGACTAACAAACAAAGTGACTGAAGGATTGAGCAATTGTGCTGTGTATATTGATGACTTAATAGTATTCAGTCAAACATGGGAAGAACATTTACAACACTTAAAGGAATTATTTGATCGACAAGAAGCTAATTTGGTTGTGAATTTGCGAAAGCGCAAGTCACATATTTAGGCCACGTTGTTGGACATGGTCAAGTGGCCCCACAAGATGCAAAAGAAAAAGCTATTGCAGAACTCCCAATGCTTGAAACAAAACGGGAAGTTCTGAAATTTCTAGGCATGAGTGGCCTTTATTGGAAATTCGTGTCAAACTTCAGCAGTGTAGTTGCTCTGCTGACTGGATTATTAAGAAAGAACAGGAAATTCCAATGGACACAGGATTGTCAGAATGCACTTGACAGTTTGAAAGCTGTACAAGCAACTAAACATATAAAGCAGTTTAATTTGGCTATTGATGCCAGTGATGTCGGTGATGGTGCCGTATTGCTACAAAGAAAATGAACTAGGAATTGAGAAGGGATTAGGATATTTCTCAAGAAAGTTGAATGTACATAAGAAGAAATATTCAGAGAAAGAGACCTTAAGTTTGGTGTTAGCTTTGCAGCATTTTAAAGTGCAAATTGTAAACAATTCTTCAGAAACAGTTATATACACTGACCACAATCCTTTGGAGTTTCTGGAAAAGTTTCAGAACAGAAACAGTTAAATGTAGTGAAGAACAAGAAATGGGTTAAAAAATGAAACCATCTTTTTGGAATTATGATGGTTCATTTTTTTGTTAAGGAGGGAGGTGTGAGAATGGATTTTTAAAAATATTTTGGGGAATATTGTGTTATTCTGTATATAAGGCTGGGTGTCTGTGTGTGTGTGTGATTTAATTAAGCTGGGTAAGAGATTGATAGGAGTCAGGTTGTCTGGGGAGTTTGGAAACATGAAAAGGATAGAAGTGTTAAGTTTGAGGTACAAGTAAACAGGTTAGCTCTAATATTTGCATTTTTAGATAAGTTGAGAGTTTGTTTGAATATCAAAGCGGAGTCAGAGGTAACAAGAAACATGTTTGCATCTGGCAGGAGTTCCGATGGTAAACAGTAATGGGATATTATATTTTATTGACCCAAAAGCAAAGATAAGATGGAAACATGAAAGAGCTTATATTTGGAAGGGTATGAGTTTTAAACAGGTGTGAGAACAATGAAATGGAGATGAAAGGGAAAAAGGTATATTAGAGTTACTGTGGATAGCTGGATGGCTGTTGAGCTAGAGATGGCTGGAGATAGCTGGAACTGTTTGAGCTGTTGAGATAGCTGGAGCTCTGTGCTGGGAGAGAATGCAGTTTGAATCACCCATCCAGTCAAGCCAGAAAAGTCTTGGGCTGTAGCAAGCAGTTTTATTCCGCAGTGGATTCCACTGCGGAGCGGAAGAGGGTAAAGGTCATATGGTATACCTGTATTGAAGCTACAGCAGTTTGCCTTTTGACATCTATAAGGGAGTATTGCCTGGAAGGTGTTTATTTGTGGGTTTGACAAAATAGAGAGTTTTTGGGGGAATGTTTGGTAAGACTAACCTTAATTATGTAACTATAATCTTGTGTGCTTAAGTTTTCTTTCACTTTTGTTAATAAAATTTTTACTTTTAATTTTTAAAATCCCAGAAGTGTTACTGGACCTCTCATTGCTGAGATCGGTACATCGTCTTCTCGTTTTCAGAATACTAAAAAACGGTACAGCCCATAAGCCAAGTTTCCCTCTGGGATTTGGTTTGCTCAGCAATTAACACTGGCTGTGGTCACAACACTGACCCTAGTTTTAATGCAATCTTTCAGTTTACTGAAACACAGGGCAGAGTTTAGTCCTTGTCGGGCCGGCTCGGCGGGGGCGGGCGGAAAGCCGACTGCCGCCCACGATCGAGGCCGGAAGGTGATTTCATGCTGGTGGGCTGCGAGCACTCAGTGCTGCCTGTGCGGGGAGGCGGAGTGGGGCGAGCCCGAACTTTGAGCATGCGTACTAGTGAGCCCTTCAGAAGCTCCCTGAGACACAGAGCTGTCTCAGGGAGATGAAAAGTTGTTTAAAAAAAATAGAGAATTGAAAAATGTAATAAAACATGTCCCCTCATGTGCCTCTGTCACATGACCAGGGACATGTTATTCATTAAGTTTTAAAACTTATATTTTGTTTTTATTTGCTTTAAGAAACCTCATCCCACCTGTCGATGAGGTTTCCTAAAAAGTGCAAAGGCCACTTGGCCTTTTTACCTGCCCGCCAACCGTAAGGTTGGACAGGCAGCGAAAAGTTTCTTTAAATAACCTTGTTAATGGCCTTAACAGACCTTTTAATTGTCGGCAGGTGTGCTGCCGACTCTGGCGCGCGCCCACCAACCGAATTATCACACAACTGCACGTTGACATCGGGACGTTCGCCCAACATCAACGCTCAAGCGTAATAGTTATGTAAGCAGTTTTTATTTTTTTTACTGTGGATCCCTCATCTTCAGGATTGAGTTCATACTTTTGGTTTTCTTTTGAAATAAACATTATTAATTGTGGTATGAAATCATCAGGATGAACAGAATTATTTTGTGTAGCCTTGTGAACATGATGAAAGTGGCGACACAGCATTCCTTTCATTTTTCCTTTATATTTGCTGTAAATCATATCCAATCCATACATGTCTGCATTTCCTGCTAAGAGAACACCTTACTCCATTAATCAGCTACATTTCTTGTTAAATCCCACCCACTCGATACGCTCCTTATGTGAATGTAGCCCAAATCCAACTCTATTTCAATTCACAATTTGACCTTGATAGAGCTGCATTATCCCCATCAGCTTGGTCTCATTTTCGCAAACATCTGCACTATAAAGCTTTGTCACATCCAAATCTTACACCTGCTTCCCTTCCCTTCACCCTACTTCATGGCCCTCACATCGCCACACTTTCTTTGATAGCCCATCAAACATTCTCATCAGCATCATATAAATCTGGATCATGTTCCTTTTAAATTAGAATTTTCCTTTAGTGAAAATAAGCACAATTCTGTGACTGTCCCTTAACTTGTTAGAGCCCCACATCCTGAATCCATCTCAATCACAAGATAATTATGATGACCCAATTTTAGCTAATCCATCATGAAAGCTGCCAATGCTTCCCTACCCCATGTAGCATCCAATTGCATCTTAAATGATTCCAGGATGCTTGGCTCCACTATTAAACTTAGAAGTGTATTTTACACATTCATCACTCTTTGTGTGAAGAAGAATTTACTGATACCCACCCCAAAACTACTTTTACTGGTTGAACATCTAGTACTACTTTTTCAGTCTAATTTAAGTTAATATTCCAGATTAACTTTTACTAAATCCTGAACAAATCTTGTATATTCCTATAAGATCACTTGTCAGACACAACTTTCAATGTTCTCCAGTGTTCCCTCAAAATTTAGAGATCATCCTGTAGCAGCTCTTTGCATTATCTTCACTGCTTGAATGGCTCTGCTATTTCTTGGCAATGAACCCAGTATGATAGACTATGAGATGATTTGATTGAAATATTTAAAATGAATAAGTTCCCAGCTCATACAAAGAGTGCAGATTCATCACGTTCTCTAAACCAGAAGACCAATGAGATCCTGGATACTGCTACATACAAAATGCAGATGTTATGTTAAATGTAACAGATTTCCTTTGTGAATGTAGGCCCCTTTAGATTCCTCTCTAACTTTAGCAAGTTGGTGACTGTGCAACTTTAATCCATCAGAACATTTACCTTGGGTTAATAGCTGCATTCTTAAGAAGATAAGTGCCCTTTCTTCAGCAGTGTCTTCTCCTACTGATTATGTTGAATAGCTCAGCAGGAACTTAACACATTGTTCAGGCCCTGTAATAAATTGATACATTTTAAGCAGGTAACATATCGGTAACCAGACTCATTGCAGTAAATTTGAAAATTGCACAAGAGGTTGAATTTCAGAATTATTTCTGAAATTACAGAAAACTAATCGTAAAACATCTTTTTTCTTGCATCCAGAATGCAATTGCACGAAACACATTGCACCGAAACTCTTGCTGATGTTTAATTTGCAGCAAATTAGATGTGGCAAGTTAACTTATCAAACTTCATGACACTTTGGGCAGTCAATCTGTGCTGAAGTACAAAATTACTCATTGAAGGGGAACAAACTAGCTTAATTTAAAGAAATCTGTTAATTGTTGTCAGTTGGGCTTAACAGCAGCCTTCTTGCATCTGAGTCAGAGGTTTGTGTATTCTAAATTCCACTGCAGGAGTTGAGCATAATTTAGGCCAACTCTTCAATACCATACTGAGGGAGTGCTGTATTTTGTCAGAAATGCTATCATTCAATTGAGTTATGAATTCAAGGCTCTGTCTGTCTCTTCAGCTGAATGTAAGAGATGGTATTCAAAGAAGAGCAGTGAGTTCTAATGGTATCATGACCAACTTTCATTCCCCAATCAAAATAGGTTAGCTGGTCATTTTTATCATTTGCTTTCACTTATATCATTACCTTTTTTAATTTATATCATTTCAATTTTCAGTTAATGAAGGGTTGGTAGGATGGGCAATGGGACATGAGAAGGTGAAGATTTAGCGAGGGGATGATGGGACCTGGCGGGATTGATGTTTGCAGGGGAGAATAGGAAATGGGCTGATGAGGGTCACATTTTACCTATGGCCCTCAACACAAATACTCCTTTCCACACCAAACCTCTTGCCCAAAAGGAAAGAAACAAAGAAAAGAAGGACGGAGAGGGACAAGTCAGCACAGAGCAAAAAGAAAAACAGGCTAAGGAGAAAGAAACAGCGGAAAAGGAGTGAGAGGAAGAGAGAGAATCAACTACATGAAGACATCAGATGCATGCGAGTACAAAGGTGATGATATCCTTCACTTTTGTTGAGGAAATTGACCAGTATATTATTAAAATCAGCACTTGTCAACAATTCTTAATGTTAATTGTGTCTACACTGCAATTACATTTATATTTGCTTGTGATACCTGTAGTTGGCACTGTCATATTATTCCAACTAGAGCACTCAGCCCTTTCTCATACTTTGCAGACAAGTCAGGAGTGCAATGGAATACTTCCCACTTGCCTGGATGAGTGCAGCTCCAACAGCACTAAAGAAGCTTGACACCATCCAGGACAAAGCAGCCTGTTTGATTGGCACCCCATCCACAAACATTCAATCATTCCACCACTGAGGAACAGAGGCAGCAGTGTGTTCCATCTACAAGATGCACTGCAGGAATTCACCAAGGCTCCCTAGGCGGCACCTTCCAAACCCATGACCACTACCATCTAGAAGGACAAGGGGAGCAGATACATGGGAACACCTCCACTTGGAAGTTCCCCTCTAAGCCACTCACCATCCTGACTTGGAGATATATCACTGTTCCTTCAGATGTCGCTGGGTCAAAATCCTGGAACTCCCTAACAGCAGTGTGGGTGTACCTACACCACAGGAACTGCAGTGGTTTACGAAGGTAGCTCACTACCACCTTCTCAAGGGCAATTAGGAATGGGCAATAAATGTTAGCCTAGCCAGCGATGCCCACGTCCCATAAATGAATAAAAATAAAACACAAAAACCTGTAATTGCAGCTCTTTACAAAGGGGGTTGGCTAGTTCAATTGGCTGAATGGCTGGTTTGTGATGCAGTGTGACACCAGCAGTATAGGTTCAATTCCTGTGCTGGCTGAGGTCATCCATGAAGGCCCTGTCTTCTCAACCTTGCCCCTTGCCTAAGGTGTGGTGACCCTCAGGTTAACTTCACCACCAGTCATCTCTCTCTAATGAGAGAGCAGCCTATGGGACTTTGCCTTATGAAACTTGGTTCTGATTGGCCTGCTGTTCCATACCCTGGCCACAGGGTGTCACTTGTGGCTGATTTATGTATTTATATTTATGCCATGTTGCATCTCCTTTTTGCTTCTTTCCCTTTTCCGATGATGTTCTTCAAAAATTCATATTTCTTAGCCTAATTGGCCTCCCAAACCTCCAAAGTGAGGCATTGTTGTGTTTCTCTCTTGCAGTGACTTATTCTGGGACTTGCTTAAAACCTGATATCCTTATTTCTGTTCCAGCCCATTATTGCCTGGATCTTCACTGTTCCCATAACTCAGCACATGGCCCTCTGGCATTTTACTTCTCCAACACCTGCCCAACTGAGACAACTACCAAAATTGTTCTTTAGCTCAGCATCTTCCATTAAAACCAGAGAATAATTCAGCCCTCCATCCACCCACTAACCCACCTTCCTACCTGAAATTCTTCCACCAACCCAGCCTCTTCCAGCCATGCTCCATTTGGGCTGGGACCTTTTGGTTTAATTTTAACCAATACATTAAATATAAGCTATTTCTATGGAGATGTCCACCAAGTAAAAAACTTGGCTAAGGACATTTAATGTAAGATTAGATAGGAATTCTGGAATTTTATCTGTATTTCCCTTTAGAGGCACAGAGGAACTGTAGAATATTGGATTAGGAAGTTAACTAGGTTGAGTAGAGTATATTGCAGAGAAATGTTTATAAGACTGATAAAGGAATAGGCATGGTGGGCCTAATAGGCTTGACTCATCATGTTTTTAATTCAACAATTTTGTTAATTAACAAAGATGATGAAGTTCCATTGAGTGGTTCATTTATTTAGTTACATTATACTTGCACATGAGGCAACAAAAACAGTGGAAACTTAGAAGTCAATTTGTGTCAATCTTTTTCTACACCACCCCATGCCCCCACCCCCAGGGAGCAGGCCACCACTGGTATCCTGTCAGTAGTGGGGGGAGGAGGGGGGTGGGGTGGGTGGCGGTGGTGGGGGGAGGGGGGTGCGTGATGGGGGGGCGTGGGGGGGTGTTGGTGGTGGTGGTGGTGGTAGGGGGACCACACCATGTGGGGAGGCTGTCAGATACACACTCCCTGAGGTTCCCTCTTGATCAGGCACCTGTACCCCTTTCAGCAGAAAGAGACCCCATTACATTGAAAGACCCTCCTACCCTTAGTTTGGGCGGAACTAGGAAACAGTAAGGTGCAGCAAACATGAGTAGGATGAGACGAAGAATAAATGAAACTGGGGACAAGGACAGCTTTGAGATAGGGTGAGCCGGTGCAGCTGGAGGGAGAAGTCGAGTGTGTTCCTATGGCGGCGCGTGGCACTGAGTGTGGATCTCAGGATGTGGTGAAAACAGCAGTCTGAGGAACGTTGTCTGTCCTGGAGATACCTGTAATCCTGGGTGGATTCGAAACATGAGGGATGGAACTTCAATTGGAATCCACGTGGGGTAAGTCAGAGATGGAGACAGTCACTGAGGAAGGAAATATGGCTGTGAACATGAGTTTTGGTAAACACCTTGTCAAACACCAGGAGGGAAATGGAAAGCAATGAAGGTGAACAGGGCAAAAGAGACAAGTGGAAATCCTGTCGGAGAGAAGAGCAGTACTTCTTCAAGGTAGGCATCCCTGGAAGAGAAGTGGCAGTGAATTAAACATAAAGATAACAGCAAAATACTGCGGATGCTGGAAATCTGAAACAAAAACAAAAAATGCTGGAAAAACTCAGCAGGTCTGACAGCATTTGTGGAGAGAAAGACAGAGTTAACGTTTCAAGTCCATATAGCTCTTTGAAGAAGGATCAAAAATGGCTAGCAAAGGAAGTTAAATATTGTATTAGATCAAAGGAGGTGGCTTAGAATAAAAGCAAAATACTGCAGATGCTGGAAATCTGAAATAAAAACAAAAAGTGCTGGAAAAGCTCAGCAGGTCTGGCAGCGTTGTGGAGAGAGAAAAACAGTGTTCGGGTAGAATTTTCTCCCCGTCGGAGCGGTTGAGCGGAGGCAGCACAGACTTGATTGGTGCCCCCGATTGGGTCCACGATGCCATTTTACGTGGGCAGGCCAATTAAGGTGCTTCAGGGAGATCAGTTTTAAGTTTTAATGCTTCAATGAAGTGTTGAAAAAGACCTTATGACATGTTACCTCATGTGAAACTGTCACATGAGCTGGGACATGTGCATTAATTTCAATAAAAATTTTGGAGAAAATTTAAAATCATTCATTAAACCTCATCCCGCCCGTGGATGAGGTTCTGTGAAAAATGCGACGGCCGGCTGGGCTCTTCGCCTGCCCACCAACCTTAAGGTTGAACGGGCAGCTCCATTAATTATTTTAATTGTTAGTTAAATGGCCTTAATAGGCAGCCAGCTCGGATACGTGCCCACTGAACAGAAAATCTAAGTGCTGCGCAGTGACGTCGGGACACACACCCGATGTCACCCCGCGTCATTTTACGCCTTAGCAAACGGGCCCCGTCCCTGCTCGCCGAGCTGAAAATTCTCCCTTTAATGTTTCAAGTCCAACATGACTCTTCCTCAAAACTGAATAGAGGCAGAAATATGATGGGTTTCATGCTGTTGATAAAGTGGGAGGGTCAGATGGAACAAAAAGAGAAGGTCAGGGATAGGTTAAAGGGCAGGGGAGATCAAATAAGAGGCTTATAAAGTTGCCCAAAAAAGTAGTAAGTCTGAGGATTGGGAGCATTTTAGAATTCAGCAAAGGAGGACCAAGAAACTGACAAAGAAAGGGAGAATAGAATGTGAATGTAAACTAGAAAGAAACGTAAAAATGGACCGTAAAAGCTTCTATAAGATGTAAAAAGAAAAAGATCAGCAAAGACAAATGTAGGTCCATTACAAGCAGAGGCAGGTGAATTTATAATGGAGCATAGGGAAAAGGCAGAGAAGCTAAATAATTACTTTGTACCTGTCTTCACGGAGGAGGATATAAGAAATTCCCCAGAAATAATAGTAAACCAAGGGACTAGTGAAAATGAGGAACTGAAAGGAATTAGTATTAGTAAAACAGTAGTATTGGAGAAATTAATAGGACTGAAAGTTGATGAATTCCTGGGACCTTATGATCTACATCTCAGAGTGTTGAATGAGACGGCTATGGAGATAGTGGATATGTTTGTGGTCATCTTTCAAAATTCTATGGATTCTGGAATAGTGCCTGCAGATTGGAATGTTGGAAATGTAACCCCACTGTTTAAGAAAGGAGGGAGAGAGAAAACAGGGAACTACACACCTGTTAGCCTGACATCAACAGCAGGAGAAATGCTTGAATCTATTATAAAGGTGTGATAACTGGACTTAGAAAATAATGATCTGATTGGGCAGGTCAGGATGAATTTATGAAAGGGAAGTCATGTTTGACAAACTTGTTGGAATTTTTTGAGGGTGTTACCAGCAGAATAGATAAGGCGGAACCAGCGGGTGTGGTGTATTTGCATTTTCAGAAGGCTTTTGATAAGGCCCCACACAGGAGGTTAGTAAATAAGTTAGTGCACATGGCATAGGGGGTAATATTCTGGCAAGGATTGAGGATGGGTTAACAGACAGAAAACAGAGAGTAGAAATAAACTGGTCATTCTTGGGTTGACAGGCTGTGACTAGTGGGGTGCCCCAAGGATCAGTACTTGGGCAGCAGCTGTTCACAATCTATATCAATGATTTGGATGTGGGGAATAAATGTAATATTTCCAAGTTTGTGTATGACGCAAAACTAGGTGGGAATGTGAGTTGTAAAGAGGATACAAAGAGGCTTTAAGAGGATTTGGACAGGCTTAGTGAATGGGCAAGAACATGGCAGATGGAATATAATATGGATAAGTGTGTGGTTGTCCACTTTGGTAGGAGGTGTGGAGGTGCGGAGTATTTCTTAAATGGTGAGATATTGGGAAGTGTTGATGTCCAAAGGGATCAGGCTGTCCTTGTTCATGAGTCAATGAAAGCTAGCAATTAGGAGGGCAAATGGTACGTTGGCCTTTAGTGCAAGAGAATTTAAGTGCAGGAGTAAAGGTGCCTTAATTCAATTGTATGGGACCACACCTGAAGTATTGTGTACAGCTCTGGTTCCTTTACCCAAGGAAGTGCAGCGGAGTTTGACCAGACTGAGTCCTGGGATGATGAGACCTTTTTTTTCATTAATTATTTACGGGATGTGGGCTTCGCTGGCTAGGCCAGCATATATTGCTCATCCCTAATTGCCCTTGAGAAGGTGGTGGTGAGCTGCCTTCTTAAACCGCTGCAGTCCCTGTGGTGTAGGTATACCCATAGTGCTGTTAGGGAGGGAGTTCCAGGATTTTGACCCAGCGACAGTGAAGGAACAGTGATATATTTCCAAGTCGGGATGGTAAGTGGCTGTCCAATGAGGAGAGATTGAGGAGACTGGGCCTGTATTCTTTAGAGTTTAGAAAGTGAGAGGTGATCTCATTAAAACTTATAAAATTCTTAAAGGGCCTAGACAGCATGAATGCAGAAGGGAGTTTCAGAATAAGGGTCTTGCCATTTAGGACTAAGATGAAGAAGAAAATCTTCACTCAGAGGGTGGTGAATCTTTGTAATTGTCTACCCCAGAGGGCTGTGGAAGCTCAGTCATTAAGTATGTTCAAGCCAGAGGTCAATTGATGTCTAGATATTAATGACATCAAGGGATATGGAGCTGGTGTGGGAGCATGGGGTTGAGGTAGGTGATCAGCCATGGACTAGATGAATGGTGGAGCAGGCTTGAGGGGCTGAATGGTCTACTCCTATGTTCCTATACTGACACCTCCTCCCCGCCACCCCCCACTCACCCACTTCTCTGGGCCCTGCTTGACTTGCCCCAGTGAGCCCGCACCATTCACCTCTCTTCTCAAGCCACCAAAGTTGCTGCTGCTCCAAGCCTCCTGCAGAGGCCATCACTCACGGTGGCACTTCTGGAGCTGAAGAGCTGCTAGCCCTCTGGAGTTGGGCTCCCCAACTTTCAAGGCATGAAAACCCTCTCAGCAGCTGGTTAACTGCCTGATTGTGGTTTGTTCCGCGAGGCTCCCAGAAATGACCATGCAAGTTTGCCATCGGTTTTCTGGCCAATGGACAGTGCTATTGCCACAGCCATTAGCTTTAGCCCCAAGTGTGGTCTATACAAGGTTCTATACAAGTTTACCATAAACTCTCTGCTTTTCAATTCTGTCGCACTAGAAATTAAGCCCAGTGCTTTGTTTGCTTTTTTATGGCCTCATTATTTTTTTGTTTGAGCTATTGTGTGTCTGTACCCCAGATCATTTCTTTCCTCTGTCCCATTTAAACTCTTATTTCTCAAGGAGTATGTGGCTCCCTTATTCTTCCTGCCAAAATGTACCACCTCACATTTCCTATACTAAATTTCATTTGCCAAGTTTTTAAATATAATTTTGTATTATATTGCAGTTCTTCCCAGCATTAACTATTCTCCCCATTTACAAAAATGCCATCTAATATAAAGGACCTAAACTTCCTCGGAGTGGCAGTCGGCGTCCAATTGTCACTTTGTGCCCAGTTTCTTACCTGATATTTCTTCCCAGCCTGTCTCGCTCTACCTTCCAACTCAGGCCAGGTGAGCTCAGGTGGTACAGAGCATCCCCAAGGCCTAGGGTTGAAGTGCAGTACAGCCAAAGTGAAGGAGGCCACACCCCCTTTTCTACGACACTAGCTGCTGTAAAGCAGATAAGTTTAAAGGTCCATTGAAATTTAAAGGTCCTCAACAGGCCAGGGAGAAGGTAAGTGGATAGGATTTGGGGGTCGGTGGGGATCAGCAGTCGGGGGTGCCGGAACTCAGGTGGGGTCACAGGTCAGGGGTCGCAGGTTGGGGTGTTGGACCTCAGAGGGGTGGGGTCAGGCCTCAGAGGGGTCGGAGGTCGGGGAGGATCAGGCCTCGGGGAGGATCAGGCCTTGGTGGGGGGAGCATGATTGGACCTTGGGAGGTGAAGGATCAGGCCTCGTTGGGAAAGCTTGGGCCTTGAGAGTGGGAGGACAAAATTAGGCCTGGGGGAGGGGGGATGGGGTGATGGGGAGGGAGGTCCGTGGTCAGGCAGAGTCAGACCTCAGGGGGAAGGTCGGAGGTCGGGAAGTGGTCGGGCCTCAGGCGGGTGTTGGAGGTCGGGGTAGGGGTCGGGCCTTGGAGGGAGGGGAGCGGACCGTCTTGGGGGTGAGGTCGAGCATCATGGCAGGAGGGAGTATCAGGCCTTGGGGGGGCGGGGGGGGGCGGGGGTGGGTGGGGTTGGGGGGCACGACTCAGGGGGTGTCGGAAGTTTGTTGTGTCGGCCTCACAGGGTCTGGAGTCAGACATCCAGAGGCCGGTGTCAGGTCTCGTGTCTCAGGCATTGCGGGTGGCAATTCAGGCCTCAGTGAGGGTGCTTGGATCTTGTGGGGTGTCGAGTCTCGGGGGTGGGTGAGGGTGGACCCCTGGAAGGTGAGGGAGTCCTGTGAGGAAGGCAGTCAGGGATTGGGTGGAGTTCCCTGGGGGGGTGATGGAGGGGGTGTTCGAGGGGTTTGGGGGTCTCCCATGGGGAATGTAATCAAGGGATGGGGGGACTCTCCTGGGGGTTGGGGGTTGGGGGTGTGGGGGGAGTCCTGTGGAGAATCGTCTGAGCCTGTACAATAGTCACCCAAAAGTTAGAGGTGATGTTAATCCTTCTAACCTTTTCTGGATAATCACTGATGTAACCCAGAGTGAATTACCTGAAGTTTGCAATTTACATCACATTTTCAAATGGTTCCCAGTGCAGGTCAATTGCCCAGGGGTAGTTTGCATTCCTGGGCAATTGCTGTGAGAACCTTACCTGGGAACTTCCAAAGGGGATTCCCCAGCACATCTTTGGGGTATCCCTACAATTCGATGCTGGGGAGCTCAGAAGCTAAGGCCCAAAGAGATTTGATGTATTGTTTTGATGTATAGCTCGGAACATCAGAAGTGAATAAATCTTTGAAGAATAAAAATTTTAAACAATACAAAGGAGGTGCAGAAGAATAGGAACATAGGAACAGGAGTTTTCCATTTACCTCCTTGAGCCTTTTTCACCACTCAATAAGATCATGGTTGATCTGTGACCTAACTCTGTGGGGAGAATTTTCTCCAGGTTGGGCGGGGGGGGGCTAGACAGGCGTGGGCAAGTGCGTAGCTGATCGCCACCCACATGGGTGGGCCAATTAAGGCCCACCCAGTGTGATGCACTCCCTGAAGCGCTGAGTACTCCCTGCGAGGGCGGGTGGGGGGGGGGGGTAGGCTGAGTCGGGGCCTGCGCTCTTTTGTGCAGCACAGAGCTGACTCAGGGAGATTAGTTTGATTTTTTAAAATTTTAATGAAAAAAAAAAAAACTTTTAAGATATGTCCCCTCATGTGACTGTATCACATGAGCTGGGACATGTCAATGAACTTTAATTAAATCTTTCATTCAATTTATAAACACATCTTGAAACCTCATCCCGTCCGTGGATTATTTTTCATGATAAATGCGAAGGCCGCCTGGGCTCTTCGCCTGCCACCAACATTAAGGTTGGACGGGCAGCTCCGTTAAGTATTTCAATTACTATTTAAATGGCCTTAATAGGCCTTTGACTGTTCGGCATGCAGTTGACTCCGGTGCGCGCCAACTGAACTGAAAATCTGAATGATGTGTGGTGACGTCAGGACACACACCCAACGTCATCGCATGTCGTTTTACACATTGGCGAATGGGCCCCACCCCCACTCGCCGACCCAAAGATTCTGTCCCATATATCTGCCTTTGCCCCATATCCCTTAACACTTTTGGTTAACAGAAATCGATTAAGTTCAGATTTGTAACTAACAATTGAGTCAGCATCAACTGCTGTTTATGAAAGAGAGTTTCAAACTTCTACCACTCTTTATGTATAGAATTGTTTCCTAACTTCATTCCTGAAAACCTATAAAAGTAGAGCTAGGCTTAGGTATCTTAGTCCTGGATTCCCAACTAGTGGAACCTCTCTCTCTAACTAGCTTATCATTTCCCCTTACTATCTTGAAAACTTTGATCAAATCACAGTTTCATCTTTAAATTCCAGGGAACATAACCCTAGTTTGTGTAATCTCTCTTTGTAATTCAATCCTTGGAGCCTAAGTATAATTCTGGTAAATCTACATTATGCTCCCTCCAAGGCCAATATATCCTTCCTAAGGTGTGATGTCCAGAACTGAACATAATACTCTAGTTGTGGTCTAAACTCGCTTAACTTCTAACCCCTTGTATTCTAATCCATTGCAGAGAAATTGACTGCAGAATTAATTCCAGGAGTTTTACCAAACATGGAGATCCATGAATAAGATGGAATCTGTCAGTCACAGTGCAATAGAATGATTACAGTACAGAAGGAGGCCATTCAGAATGTTGTGTCTGAGCTGGCTCTCGCATGAGCAACACACCCAGTCCTACTCCCCCAACTTTCCCCTGTAATCCAGCAAATCTTTTCTCTTCATATAATTATTCAAGTATCTTTTGAAAGCCACAATTTAATATGCCTCCACTAACTCTCAGGCAGTGCTTTCCAGATCCTAACCATCCACCGCGTAAAAATAATTTTCCTGTATTGCCTCTGGTTTTTTTATCAATCACTTTAAATGGGTGTGCTTGGGTTTTCGCTAATGGCAGCAGTTTCTCCTTATATGCTCTGTCCAGAACCTTCATGATTTTAAACAACCCTGATCAAACCTCCTCTCAACTTTTTCATCTCTAAAGAGAACAGTCCCAGCTTCACCAATCTGTCCACATAACTGAAATCTCTCATCCCCGGAACCATTTTCATCAACCTTTTCAGGCATCCTCTCTAATGCCTCCACATCCTTCCTGAAGTGTGGTACTCAGAATCCGACACAATATTCTGGTTGAGGCCAAACTAGGTTTGCCATAACTTCCTTGCTTTGTGCTCTATGCCTCTATTTATAAAGCCTAGGGGCAGAATTTTACGTCCCGTGGGCAGGCGGGCAGTTCGTTTATAAAATAGTGCGCGATGACGTTGGGCAAGCATCTCAACATCATTGTGCACTCGCACGATATTTCGGTTGGTGGGGGCACGCACGAGAGCCAGCAGTGCGCATGCTGACAATTAAAAGGCCTATTAAGGCCATTAAAGTATTAATTAAAATGGAATTTTCACAGCCTGGCCAACCTTACTGTTGGCGGGTGGGCAAATCAGCCAGGCAGCTTTTGCATTTTTGAGGAAACCTCATCCATGGGTGGGATGAGGTTTCCAACATTAATTGAAAGAAAGATAAAAACGTTTCGACATAATTTTTACTATGCATGTGTTCATGTGAGTGAGTCATGTTTGGGGACATTTTTTTCAGATTTTCCACATCTTTATTTTTGATTTCAAAATTCTTCAACCCTCTCAGTCAGCTCTCTGCCTTCAGGGAGCTTTCAGTGCATGCTCTTCCGCACCTGCGCAGACTTCAGCCCACCCCAGCAGCACTGAGCATTGCAGCACACCTTTCACACTGGTCATTGAAATCGCGGTCGGGGGCTGATCACAGGTGGCAGACCACTTCCTGACCATTCCTGTGCCCGTCCTCCGCACCTACCCGACAACCCGAAAATCCTGCCCCAGGATCCTGAATGCCTTATTAAACATTTTCTCAACCAGTCTTCCCACCTTTAACAATTTGAGCACATGTACCCCTAGGTCCCTCTGTTCTTGCACCCCCTTTAGAATTGTAAGCTTTATTTTGTATTGCCTTTCCTCACACTCCCTGCCATAAGTGTCTTTGGTTATTGCACCTGTTATGACCAGGTGAGAAGCGGTGAACTGGCTCCCCTCTATTCAACCTCCTCAGTTGGTCACAATAAAGGTTTAAGTTTCTTTTTTATGAGGTAATGCCTTTTTCAAATCAGAATGTACTTAACTATTTAAGCTGTGAGCAATAAGGAGCCAATAAAACAAGATTTTCTTGGATCAAAGAAAAAAAAGTTATTAACTATTAAACCCAAGAAAAATAATAAAAATGTGATGTCAAGCATTCAGCCCTCGTGCAATCGTTTCATCCCATACATACACATAGGTATCAAGGATAAGGGAAGTTAGAGTCCAATAAACAAAAGGACAAAAGAATATATGGTTAAGTGTCTGTTGATTTTCCTTGAGGTCTAGGTTTAAAATACTGTGGTCGATTTAGGTTAACTGATTCTTGGGTGCGGTCAGATGTAGAAGATGATGCAATTATTACGAGATCTCGGTTTGCTAGTTGAGTTCGCTTCTCAAACAGGATGACACTCTTATTCCAAAAGAGAGAGGGAGAGAGGGAGCAGCCCTCAGTCTGTTTCCTCTGCTGAAGACTTTCTTGACATATCCTGTGTCACTTACAATCTCTCTCTACTGGCTGGACAGCCTTGCCTTGAAATACTTCACTCATTGTATATTTGCAAGAGGTTTTGGGTATGTCTGCCTGTGGCAGCTGCTGTTTCAATTTCTAGTACTTTACATTTTTAATGTTTCTTCCTTAGACAGTTACGAGTTTCAATATGTGCCTGGATTATAGGAAATGTGTCTTTCTTCACATTCCCCTGAGGGTGATTTGTTTGTTTCTCACCTTTACCTTGGTATGTGGCCTTGCATTTTTTAAATAGTTTGCTCCATTTCAGTTCCAATTGCAATATTCCAGTCGATTGAAAGCCCCGTTGGACCTCCCCATCACTAAGAAATGAAATGAAATTAACTCTTATGTTACTACAAGGTATAAAAACACACACAAAAAAAATACACATTCACTTCCATTCACTCTCTTAGCCTTGGCCTGGATTATCCCATCAGTTCTAACTGGGTTTCTTTAAGTTCTGGACAGGGTGTCTGCAATCACATTTGATTTCCCTGTAATGTGGGCATTTTTAGGTGATATGATTGGAGAAACAAATACCAATAGAATAACCTTGCATCCTGAGTTTTGAATTTCTCCACAAAGGTCAAAGGGTTATTGTTGGTATAGACTGCATCCATTTTGGATATATATCTCAAAGTGTTTGAGAGTCAGTAATAAACTTAGGGTTTCTTTTTCTACTGTGGAATACTGTGCCTGATGTTCGTTCATTTTTTTGGAGAAGTACCCGATTAGTCTTTTACTGCTGATTCGTCCTCCTATAGGAGGACAGCCCCTATCCCAAGGTCAGCAGGATCAATGGCTACTTCAAATTAGGTCAAGGTCTGGGGGCAGCTAGAGTATGTTTGTTTATTAAAATGGCTCTCAGCTTCTTGAAAGCTGTCTGGCATTTCTCGGTCAATATTACTTTTGTTTTTTTCTGTAGTAGGTCTGTCAGTGGGACAGCTACTTTGCTGAAGTATCATACGGTAGAACCTACACATCCTTAGAAACCTTACGATTTCCTGTTTCGTTGTGGCAATGGGCAACTGCTCTCCTGCTTGTACCTTTGCAGCTCTGGGCAGTACTTGTCCTTGACCCACCACATGTCCGAGGTAGGTCATCTGTGTAAGCCATTGCATTATTTAAATTGTATTGCATTAATCATTTTTAATCATGTAACCGTGCTTTTATTTATTTCATATTAATAAATGTAAGCTGGTTGTGGTGGAGTCCTGCGTGCAGAGTTTGTCACATGGGGTTAAGAAGATGGAGCTGCGGAAAGAATATTGACCGCAGACATCACTGAGGCTTATATTAAGCTTTGTAAAAATAAAAACAGTTTCAACTAAACAGACACACCCGCGCGCGCGCACACACACACACACACACACACACACAGACACACGTAAGGGTAGGTCCCTGAGTTGGTGATTTGCAGCAGACACTTAGTCTACAGAAACGGAACTAGACAATGGCCACTCGGGAATGTGTGAATGGCCTTCTTCCTGTCCCAAGATACTGTGATTGCACCATTGTTGGCATGCACCTGGAGACACCCCTGCTGCTGAGGGCAGGACATGACCACGTAGAGGTGTGTGTGCCTAGAAGGCCAGCGTGGAGTTAATTAGCCAATCGGATGATCCGATTCAACGATCATCCGATTGGCTTATTAACCCTTATATGCCAAAGGGCAGGTCCAGGAAGTTGTATAAAGACAGAGCCCTCAGAGACATTGTTACTGCAGTTGGTAGAATAGCCTAGTCAGCCATTTCAAAGTCACGCTGGGAGATCTGTTGAAGGACCTGAAATGGACCCTAACTCATGGAGTTCTTAAGCAACCCAGTACCATTGTGAGTATGAACAATTGCTTAGAGATTTAGTAAAGGAAACAGTATCCCAAGTTGTTGTGCCAGTGATATCAAGAGTACAGACAAGAACTTTTAGACCAGAGAGGGGGTTCTTACACCTGAGCCTTAGCGAACTCGTTCTTTGTGAGATTGACCACTAGGTCAGCTGACTGTAATTCCTGGAAGAGCGTTTCCAGTTACTCTAATTGAGTTTCCCAGGTGTCACTGTAGACAAGGAGGTTGTCTAGGTACAATACACAATTGGACAAGTCCGCCACTACCTTGCAGTCTGTCCGCAAGAATGACCCAAACCTCCCTGTCGCTTGCCATTTTAACACTCCACCCTGCTCTCTTGCCCACATGTCTGTCCTTGGCTTGCTGCATTGTTCCAGTGAAGCCCAATGCAAACTGGAGGAACAGCACCTCATCTTCTGACTAAGCACTTTACAGCCTTCTGGACTGAATATTGAATTCAACAACTTTAGGTCTTGAACTCCCTCCTCCATCCCCACCCCTATTCTGTTTCTTCCCCCTTCCTTTTGTTTTTTTCCAATAAATTATATAGATTTTTCTTTTCCCACCTATTTCCATTATTTTTAAATATTTTTAAATCTTTTATGCTCCCCCCACCCCCACTAGAGCTATACCTTGAGTGCCCTACCGTCCATTCTTAATTAGCACATCCGTTTAGATAATATCACCAACTTCAACACCTATGTGTTGTTTTGTTCTTTTGTCTGTGACATCTTTTGATGATCTGCTTCTATCACTGCTTGCTTGTCCCTACAACCACACAACCCCCTCCAGTTCTCTCCTCCCACCCAACCGCCACCACCCCCCCCCACCCCTCCACACACACACAGCTTAAACCAGCTTATATTTCACCCCTTCCTTGGATTCACCTAGTTCTGTTGAAGGGTCATGAAGACTCGAAACGTCAACTCTTTTCTTCTCCGCCGATGCTGCTAGACCTGCTGAGTTTTTCCAGGAAATTCTGTTTTTGTTTTGGATTTCCAGTATCCGCAGTTTTTTGTTTTTATCTGCCACTACCTTGTTCATCAACCTTTGATAGGTGCTTAGGACATTTCGGAGTCCAAATGGCAAGACTTAACATTGATATAACCCATCCAGAGTTAGGAAGGTGGAGATTCCCTTCATGCTGGCAGTCAGGGGAACCTCTGCCAGTATCCCTTGAGTAAATCTATCTTGTAATGTAGGCTACATTACCTACCCTATCTTCCAGGCAGGGAATCGGGTAGGACTCAGTTCTGGTCACTGCATTAACCTTGCGGTAGTCAATGTAAAGCCTTGTGGAGCCATCTGGCTTGGGCACAAACACAACTGGGGAGCTCCAACTAGTGCTGCTGGGCTCTATTAGTTGGTGCTCCAGCATGTAGTCAATCTCCTCCCGAGCCTGGGCCAACTTCTCTGGGCCTAGACAGTAGGGATGTTGCCTCATGGCAGCGGCCTCTCCCACATCCTCATCATGTGGAGCTAAAGTGGTGTAGCTTGGCTTGTCTCTACAGATGCTGTTAATTGCAGTGAGTAGCCTTGTCAGGTCTCCATGCTGATCTGCACTTAGGCAGCTGAAAATGGTGTCCAATTTCACTAGAATTTCTGTGTTTGCTAGCCAGACAGTAGGGGGTTCAATGTGTACCTCATCCACACCTCCCTCCAACTCATCCTCGCTGTTTCTCTCATCCTCAAGGTCTGTTGTTATTGGACAGGCCATTAACTGCTTGTCCACTTCTCAGCTGTGATATTGTTCTATCATGTTGACATGACACAGCCTTTGCTTTTCCCCCAAAGTCTGGGTGTCAATTAGGTAGCTTACCTCCCTGAGCTTCTTTGCTACTCTGTACAGGCCATTGAACCAGGCTTTTAGGGGTTTGCCCAGAATTGGTAGGAATGCTGGCATGTAGTCTGCTGTCTGAAAGGTTTGGGCCCTGGCTTGTTTATCTGCCAATTCTTTCATAGCTGTTTGGGAGATTATTATGTGTCCTTGAGCCACATCATGAGTCATATCAGTCTCTCATGAGTTATTCACAGAACACGGTTACATATTCTAACATGGAGACTTCCTCCCACAATTTTTTTCGGTATGTCGATGACTGTTTTGGTGCTGCTTCATGCTCTCGCCTGGACCTGGAAAAGTTATGGCTAGGATACTGAGGTCGGCGAGCGGGGAAGTGGGGCCCACTCCCGACGTCACCCCGCATCATTTCGATTTTCAGGTTGGCAGGGGCGCAGCCGAATCAACTACGCACCCACCAACCTGTCAATGACCTATTAAGGCCATTTAAAAACTAATTCAAGTAATTAATGGACCTGCCTGTGCAACCTTAAGATTTGCAGGCAGGCTGTGAGCCCTGGTGGGCTTCAGAAAAAGCATGAATCCTCATCCACGGGTGAGATGAGGTTTCATGAGGGTTTTAAAAAATTTCATAAAAGTTTGATTAAAAGTGATGGACATGTCCCAACTCATGTGACAGTGTCACATGAGGGGACATGTCAGGGAAATTTTATTTTTGTACATTGACTATTTTTAAATTTGGCACTGATCTTCCTGAGGCAGAACTTAGCCTCAGGGAGATGAGTGCGCTCTTTCATGTGCACGCGCAAAAAAGCGCACTCTTGGCTGAGGATTCGCCCCATCCACTTGCACATGGAGCGCTTGGCGCTTTCTGGCGGACGTCACGCTGGGCGGGCCTTAATTGGCCCGCCCACATAAAATGGTGGCGCGCCCCTGATTGGCGCCAATCGGAGGTGCGCCTGCACCTGCCCACTCCTGCACTTCCCTCCCGACTGGGGGAAAATTCTTCCCTATCAATTTTGCTTTCAATTTTCACCCCTCCATCACCTTCACGTGGTCCATCTCTGAGGAATGCTCTGGGTTTGAATCCCACCACAGCAAATGGTGGGAAAATGAATTCAATAAAAATCTGGAATTAAAACTCTGATCATGAAACCGATTGTTGTAAAAACCCATCTGGCTCATTTTAGGTCTCCTTCCTTTAGCGAAGGAAATCTGCCATCCTTACCTGATATGGCTTACATGTGACTCCAGACCAATGGAAATATGAAACAAAAACAGAATTACCTGGAAAAACTCAGCAGGTCTGGCAGCATCGGCGGAGAAGAAAAGAGTTGACGTTTCGAGTCCTCATGACCCTTCGACAGAACTTGAGTTCGAGTCCAGGAAAGAGCTGAAATAGGTATTTCAGCTCTTTCCTGGACTCGAACTCAAGTTCTGTCGAAGGGTCATGAGGACTCGAAACGTCAACTCTTTTCTTCTCCGCCGATGCTGCCAGACCTGCTGAGTTTTTCCAGGTAATTCTGTTTTTGTTTTGGATTTCCAGCATCCGCACTTTTTTTGTTTTTATCTCTGTTTTTACCAATGGAAATATGGTTGGCTTTTAAAAATGCCTTCTGAACTGGGCAATTTGGGATAGGCAATAAATGCTGGCCTAGCTAGCGATGCTCACATTCCATTAGTGAATAATAAAAAAAAAATCTCCTTCAGCCCTTATCACTACCACTAACACTCCCTTTGTCTTTTCGTACATGTCATCTTTGTCAATCTCTCCTTAGCCTCTGCCTATCACTGGCCTTCTATCCAGCTTCACCTGCTCCACCCCCCATTAAACAGTATAAATTTCATCTCATTTCTACTTCTCTTTAGCTCTGAAGAAGGGCCACGCAGACTCAAAACATCAACTCTGTTTCCCTCTCCACAGATGCTGTCGACCTGCTGAGTTTTTCCAGCATTTTCTGCTTTTATTTCAAATTTCTAGCTTCTGCCATATTTTTGCCACTTCAACCTCTTCTGACAAGAGTTTTTTTGGCCGTAGACTAGATTACCACACAGTCAGCGAAAATGCCAGGCACTTTCTCCTGCAGCTGTTCTGTCTCCCTGACCTCAGTGGGCCTCTCTGAGACTACTGGAGATGCTATCACTTTTGATCCAGCCAGGTCATTGCTGAGGAGCAGATCAACCTGTCCACAGGAAAACAAGGTTGCGCTCCAGGTGTACTCAATTTAAGGGATGGACATGTACTCTCCTTCAATACTATTTACCAACACCTTGGTATTTATTGCCCTCTTTAGTGGGAAGCTCATGCTTTTTCCCAGCAGCAGAGTTTGACTGGCCCCTGTACTCCTCAGTATCATTATAGGCTTACTCGCCTTGCTGGGGGGAAATGTGGTCACTCTTCCTTCTGATACAAAATCCTTGTAGCTCTCAGGGAATTTTTAAATTTACCCACACTCACATTTACAGGGATTTGCTGCTGCAGAGCCATAGCCTGCTCTGCTATGTTCTTTGTCTGACTCCCATTTTCTGTGCGGAGTTTGTGTGCCCCAAAAAATCCCATGTGTTTTTCCCGTAACCTCCAGCAATCAGCACAGAGATGTCCTGACTTGTGGCAGTTAAAACACAGGCTCCTTAGCCTCGTTCCTCTTCGCAGCATCATCCATTCTGGCCTGAGTAGGGCCCCTTGTATTTCCAGCTCTCCCTTATCTCCCATGGATGCTCAGTTTCCTATCACTCTCCCATTTTCTATACTTCTCAGTTGGTTGCGGGTGACTAGGGACAGCTCTCCTTTCGGATGAGGATTTGTGGACAAGCTCATAATCATTAGCCAGGGTTGCTGCCTGTCTGGCCTCTGTTACTCTCTGTTCCTCTGTGTGAGTTCTTATCGGGAAGGGTATGGAGGCTTTGAACTCCTCGAGGAGAATTATTTCATGAAGATTTTCGTAGGTGGCCTCAATTTTAAGCACCCATACCTATCAGTCAAAAGTAAGCTGCTTAAACTGTTCAAATTCCAGATACATCTGGTCAGGCCAATTTCTAGTAGCCCTTTTTGCTGCCTCAAAGCTTGTTGCACTTTTCTCAGACAAGAGGGAGCAAACTTCATAAGCTTTTCCTGTCAGCTTACTCTGCAACAGCAGGGATCAGGGCTGGCAGTGTTGGGCTGGCCACTTTAACTGCTGTGCTAACCTTTCGAAAGAGATAAAGAAAACGTTCCTGCCTCTCTCTCTCTTTTTCCTTTTTCTCAAATTCCAGTTCCAATTTCCACTGCTCCAATCTCTGCCTCTAATTTATCTGTTTCAGTGTCCTCAATTTCCACCTGCTTGAAAATTTTCGTTTTTCTGGTTTTCGGGCTGAACTTCACTCTAAGTGCCTTGCCTTTTTTTTATTCATTCATGGGATGTGGGCATCGCTGTCTAGGCCAACATTTTATTGCCGGACCCTAATTGCCTTTTAATTCTTCCAAGGGTAGTGGCCTTAACTTCTCACCAATTATCTCATCCTGTTCTATAAAAGCATTGACATCGAATGTGGACATTTTAGCACTTTGGTATTATAGACCCAAGAAATCGTTTTGCAGTTTTTAAATTGCTTTTGGAGGAATAATTTACTTATCCCCACTCTAATTCTTTCACCGGTCTGTGGGAACAAATCCCAGACACCAGCCCCCAATTTTATTACGATCTAATTTTGTTGTGACCAGGTGAGAAGGGGTGAATGGGCTCCCCTCTATTCAAACTCCTCAGTTGGTCACAACAAAGGTTTAAGTTTCTTTTTCACGAGGATACGCAAGTACTATAGATGAATGGAAAGAGCACTCAAAATATGGGGCAGGATTTTCCACTCGGCTTGCGGGTGTGGCCCAACATGCCTGAGTGTGAAATAGCGTGCGATAACATTGGGCAAGCGTCCCGACGTCATTGCACACTCATGCAATATTTCAGTCAGCAGGCGTGCATGAGAGTTGGCAGCACACCCGCCGACAACTAAGAGGCCTATGAAGGCCACTAAAGTATTAATTAAGTGCTTTTTTTCACTGCCCATCCAGCTTTACGGTTGGCAGGTGGGCTATTCAGCCAGGTGGTCTTTGAATTTTTTAGGAAACCTCATTCAAGGGTGTGATGAGATTTCCATAATTAATTTAAAAAATACAAATTTGGGGACAGAGTTTTTCAGATATACATGTTAAGGTGAGTGAGTCCACTGTATGTACGTTTTTTCCGGATTTTTATACACTTTAATCATTGGTTTAAAATTCTTCAGCTTCCTGAGGCAGTTTCCTGCTTTCAGTGCACGCTCCTTTTGCGCTTGGCCTCCTCCGCCACCCCTACCCCCTTTCACACTGGCCAATCAATGGTCAGCCAGTGTGAAATCGTGGTCGGGGCCAATCGCAGGCGGCGGACCGTTTCCCAGCTGCTCCCAGGCCCGCCCGTTGCGCCCACCCAACAACCTAAAAATCCTGCCCATGACGAATGACTACAGCCGCGTGTTTCTCAAGTCAAGATAATCACTCTGCTGAATTCCTATGCAACCATTCCACCAGAGCCTCGGTTGGAATCAGCTACTACAAACCAAAGCTGCATTTGTGATGTGATTGAAGTTTTGTACAGAAAGCAATCCAGTTTACTGAGTTCAGCATGAGCCATGATCAGTAGGAGAAAATGAAACTTAATTTTAACCAGTTGATTTAGCAGGGTGTTGCTGGTTGCTTCACCTTGCCATTATATACTTCCTAATGATCCAATATAATTGGAAAGCCTGCTACTCCCTCATTTACAGATCGTTAGCTCAAAGTAATACATGTCAGCACATGCTACCTAGCCAGCATACTTGAATCTTTTATATTGAGGAAATCCAATGTGACTGAATTTTCTGATGGGACTGCTACATTATTGGTTGGCAACCCTGAACTCTACAGCAAAGTATTCTTTGCACAAGCTGCTGGTTCAATAAAAACTTCCAATTCTAAGATATCTCAGGGCATTATTATATTCCTTTACATTGAACCAACATGAGATGAAAAAGTACCAGGGCAAGAAAGAACATACCAGTGTTAACAGACTAAGCAATGTAGGCTGACAATGAGGTGAAGAAAATTGCCATGACATATGTTATTTCATGGCTGCTCACCATTGTTTGAAGGGATTGTTTTTCTCTGACTGTGTCAGACCTGTTTCTTTTACCTCGCTTCAGAATAGTTGAGTTTGATGCAATAAAATTACAATGTATATTTTAATGTTTCAATTGATCAGTTGTTTTTGTCTATATCTATATGAAAGTGTTCCATATATTCACCCATGTGTGCTTAACTCTATTTGACTCATACACTTGTGTACCAGTGTAAAGTAATTGTTGTAATCTTCAGACAATTAAGAGGGTGTAGAATCATAAAGGACATTTTATGGCGCAGTGAATAGCATCCCTGACTCTAAGCCAGAAGCTCTGAGTTCAAGTCCCACTCTGGGACTTGGTAGCCTTGGAAGGTGTGTTCATAACGTGGCCAAGCAGATTGATTATAAACTGGCAAATCTGGTAAGAGTGGGATAGTCACCTGGTCAGCCAGAACCTGCAGGAGGCAACAGAATCCTCCGCCATACCTTGCCAAGCATAATCATGGACCAATACATGGAAGTCCATGGTCACCAACACCCTCTTAAGGGATGGTACCAAAAGAGAGAATGATACATCACAGAAGGAAACCATTCAGCCCATTGTGGCTGTGTCAGGTCTTTGGAACTATCCAATTAGTCCCACCCCCTCATCCAAATTCCCTTTCTGTATCCTTCTTTACCCCACTCCTCTGCCGAAGTGCTCTACTGGCCTATAAAGTTAAAGATACCTTTTCCTATAAAAATTGCCAAACACCCCTGAGCAATCCTTGACCTCAGCTTTGCTGAACTCTTCGCACATTTCCCCTATTAACTCGATTTCTCTCTCCATAGGTGCTGCCGGTTCTGCTGATTATTTCCAGTATTGTCTGTAATTATTATTGATTTTAGTTCTGAATGACATGATTCGTTTTGATGGGAAGAATAAGGAGATGCACTATAAACTAAATGGTACAATTTTGAAGGTTGTGCTGTAAAGTAAAGGATTAATATCAGGAGCACCTGATGCTGATGTGATGATGATGTAATCACACATGACTAAGTAACAGAGGTCTGTAGGGATGAGAAGTCCAACCTCGTGCAGAGTTCCTAAGATGTATATAGAGCTGGAAATAAATGATAATGGTTTTAAAAAACGACAGTCTTGAGGAGCTGACTTGGGGAAAAATAGACAAACCCCAAAGAACCCCATCTCAACCCCAAACATGTGACAAAACATGTGCAAGAACAGAAGGGCCTGGAGGTGTACATACACAAATCTTTGAAGGTGGCAGGACAAGTTGAGAAGGCTGTTAAGGCATTCATTGGCTTTATAAATACAAGCATTGAGTACAAAAGCAAAGAAGTTATGTTCCAGCTTAGGTATTGTAGCCAGGTCTGGACAGCACACTTCAGGAAGGATGCAAAAGCCTTAGAGAGGGTGTGGAGGAGATTTACTAGAATGGTAGCAGAGTTTTTTTTTAAATTCATTCACAGGATGTGGGCTTCATAGGCTGGGCCTGCATTTATTGCCCATCCCTAGTTGACTTTGGTGGTGGTGAGCTGCCTTCTTGAACCGCTGCCATCTATGTGGTGTATGAACATCCACAGTGCTGATAGGAAGGGAGTTCCAGGATTTTGACCCAGCGACAGTGAAGGAACAGCGAAAAATTTCCAAATCAGGATGGTAAGTGACTTGGAAAGGAGCTTCCAGGTTGTGGATTTCCCATCTATCTACTGCCCTTCTCCTTCTAGATGGTAATGGTCGTGGGTTTGGAAGGTGCTGTCTCAGGAGCCTTGGTGAATTCCTGCAGTGCACCTTGTAGATAGTACACACTGCTGCTACTGTGTATCGGTGGTGGAGAGAGTGAATGTTTGTGGATGTGGTGCCAATCAAGCAGACTGCTTTGTCCTGGACGGTGTCCAGCTTCTTCAGTGTTGCAGGAGCTGCACTCATCCAGGCAAGTGGGAAGTATTCCATCACACTCCTGATTTGTAGATAGTGGACAGGCTTTGGAGAGTCAGGAGGCGAGTTACTTGTCGCATGATTCTTAGCCTCTGACCTGCTCTTGTAAACACAGAATTTATATGGCTAATCCAGTTCAGTTTCTGGTCAATAGTAAGCCCCCAGGATGTCGATAGTGGGGGATTCAATGATGGTAATGCCATTGAACATCAAGGGGCAATAGTTGGATTCTTTCTTGTTAGAGATGGTCATTGCCATTCACTTGTGTGGCACAAGCATTACTTGCCACTTGTCAGCACAAGCCTGGATATTGTCCAGGTCTTGTTGCTTTTGGACATGGATTGCTTCGGTATCTGAGGAGTGGCGAATGGTGCTGAACTTTGTACAATTATTGGCGAACATCCCCACTTCTGACCTTATGATGGAAGGAAGGTCATTGATGAAGCAGCTGAAGATGGTTGGGCCTAGGACACTACCCTGAGGAGCTCCTGCAGTGATGTCCTGGAGCTGAGATACTGACCTCCAAGAACCACAGCCATCTTCCTTTGTAGGTATGACTCCAACCAGTGAAGTGTTTTCCCCCTGATTCCCATTGACTCTAGTTTTGCTAGGGCTCCATGATGCCTCACTTGGTCAAATGCTGCCTTGAGATCAAGGCCAGTCACTCTCACCTCATCTCGGGAGTTCAGTTCTTTTGTCCATGTTTGAACCAAGGCTGTAACGAGGTCAGAAGCTGAGTGGCTCTGGTGGAACCCAAACTGAGCATCAGTGAGCAGGTTATTGCTAAGCAAGTGCAGCTTGATAGCACTGTTGATGACCCTTTCCATTACTTCATTGGTGATGGCGTGTAGGTTGATTGGGCTGTAATTGGCTGGGTTAGATTTGTCCTGTTTTTTGTGTACAGGACATACCTGGGCAATTTTCCACATAGCCGGGTAGATGCCAGTGTTGTAGCTGTACTGGAACAGCTTGGCTAGGGGCGTGGCAAGTTCTGGAGCACAAGTCTTCAGTACTATAGCTGGAATGTTGTCAGGGCCCATAGCCTTTGCAGTATCCAGTGCCTTCAGCCATTTCTTGATATCACGTGGAATTGGCTGAAGACTGGCATCTGTGATGCTGGGGACCTCCGGAGGAGGCCAACAAGGATCATCTACCCAGCATGTCTGGCTGAAGATTTTGTGAATGCTTCAGCCTTATCTTTTGCACTGCTGTGCTGGGCTCCTCCGTCATTGAGGATGTGGGTATTTGTGGAGCCACCTCCTCCAGTGAGTTGTTTGTCTACCACCATTCACGACTAGATGTGGCAAGACTGCAGAGCTTAGACCTGATCTGTTGGTTATATGATCGCTTAGCTCTGTCTATCACTTGCTGTTTGACACGCAAGTAGTCCTGTTTTACAGCTTCACCAAATTGACACCTTATTTTTAGGTATGTCTGGTGCTGATCCTGGCATCCCCGCCTGATTGAACCAGAGTTGATCCCCTGGCTTGATGATAATGGTAGACTGGGGGATATGCCAGGCCATGAGGTTACAGATTGTTTTCGAGTATAATTCTGCTGCTGTTGATGGCCCTCAGCACCTCATGGATCTCTTGAGTTGCTAGATCTGTTCAAAACATAGCCCATTTATCATGGTGGCAGTGCCACACAACACGCTGGAGGGTATCCTCAATGTGAAGGTGGGACTTCATCTCCCTGAGGGCTCTGCGGTGGTCACTCCTACCAATACTGTCATGGACAGTTGCATTTGCGGCAGACAGGTTGGTGAGGATGATGTCATGTATGTTTTCCCCTCACTACCTGCTGCAGACCCAGTCTAGCAGCTATGTCATTTAGGACTTGGCCAGTAGTGGTGCTAATGAAGTCCCCAACCTAGAGACCCTCTTGCAACCCTCAGTGTTCAACATGGAGGGGCACTGATTCATCAGCTGAGGGAGGGCAGTACATGGTAATCACCACATTTGGCCTGATGCTTTTAGACTCCATGGGGTCCAGAGTCAATGTTGAGGACTCCCAGGGCAACTCCCTCCCAACCATTCTGCAGGTGGGAAAGGACATACTCGGGGATGGTGATGTCTGAGACAGCTCTCCCACTTTTGGCACTAGCCCCCCAGATGTTAGTAAGGAGGACTTTGCAGGGTCAACAGGCTGCGATTTCTGTTGTCATGTTTCCAATGCCTAGGTCGATGCTGGGTGGTCTGTCTGATTTTATTCCTTTTTTGTGTCTTTGTAGCGGTTTGCATTTAAGCATCAACCACAGTTGTAGGTCAGACCATGTAAGGATGAGAGATTTTCTTCCCTTAGGGGACCAGACAGTTTTTTACAATTGTTTCATGGACTTTTAATTCCAGATTTTTATTGAATTCAAATTCCACCATATGCCATAGCAGGTTTCAAACCCCGGTCCCCAGAGCATTACCCTGAGTCTCTCTGGATTACTAGTCCAGTGATAATACCACTACGCCATCACCTCCCCTGACAGGTGGAGAGGGATTAGAGAAATTAGGATTGTACTTAGAATAAAGGGGAGATTTGATAGAGGTATTCAAAATCATGAACCATATTTGTAGAATAAATAAAAGAATAAATAGAGAGAAACAGTTTCCATTGGCAGAAGGATCAGTAACCAGAGGTCACCAATTTATGTTAATTGGCTGAACCAGAGGAGTGATGAGGAAAATATTTTTATGCAGCAATATAACTTTCAAACGAGAATTGATAAGTATTTGAAGGGAAAAGCTCTGCATGCCAATGGTGAAAATTTCCATTTGAAGTAACCAGATGCCAGGGGTGAGGTGGTGTGGGACTGCTTTAACACATCTGGTTACAAGATCCTACTGTAGGCCAGCATTGTACTTAAATATTTGTCATGTTCAAAATCAACTTATTTTAAAGTACAAATAGTTAGTTCTCCACTTAGCCCATCATTTTTAATCTGTTTTATAATCGTGGATCTAGCATCTCCACTTCCTGTAGCTTGAATCAACTAAATCGTGTCTTTGGTCCCCACAAGCTCCATTTTCTAGCCAACTACTCCATCCTTCTTCTTGGTAAATATTTGAGGCTGAACAAAACCTTTCACAACCTTGGTACTGTATTGGACTGAGAGATGAGCTTCTGACCAATTACCCATTTCACCATCAAAGTTGCCTGACTTCACCCTATCTCTACTCATATGTTGAAACTCTCACCTATTTTTTTGTCACCCCTCTTGGCTATTCAAGTGGCCTCCTGACCAGCCTCCAATCTTCCACCCTACATAAATATGAAAGAAATACAAAAAATGCTGAGAATACGCAGCAGGTCTGGCAGCATGTGTGGACAGTGAAACAAAGTTAGTATTGCAGATTGATTACCTTTTGTCAGAACTACATAAATTTGAGTTTATCCAAAACTCTGCTGTCTGTATTCTAATTTGCACCAAGGCCAGTTTACCGATCAACCCTGTGCTCTCTGGGGAGAACGCGGGAGTATGCTGTTCAGATAGAGGATCAGCCATGATCATATTGAATGGCAGAGCAGGCATAACGGACCAAGTGACTTGCTCTTGCTCATATTTTCTAAGTTTTCTATGTTTCTAAGTTTCTAACATTGGTTGCTGCTCCAGCAATGCCTCCGTTTTATATTTCAGATCCGTGGTTTCAATCCTCCAGAACCTCACTTCTCCCATTCTCTACCCTCCTGCAGCCCTACAAACCTTAAATCCCTGTGCTCCTCCTATTCTGGCCTCATGTGCATTCCTGGTTTTCAACCTTTGGCAGCCCTGTTCAAAACTCGAATTCCTTCCCTAAACCTCTCCATCTCCCTTTCATTCTTTCAAGATGCTCCTTAAAACCTACTTCTTAGACCAAACTTTTGGTCATCTGCCCTAATATCAATCTATGTGCTCAGTGTCAACTTCTATTTGATATCAGTGCTGTGAAGCACTATGGTAAAGGCACTATTTAAATACAAGCTGTGGTTGCCAACACATGACAACAGCAATTATGATACATTCATTATCTTGCAAGTCACTGTACTTGCAGCTGAGGTGATTTCTAAATTATGGTGGAAAAGCTAAATTGAGGTTGTTCTATTTAAATTTAATCCAAGAAAAATACCTACCCCAGCAAATTGAAAGGAGCGATAAGAGCATGTATTTTCTTTAAACTACGTAAGAAACTTCGTTCAAGGGCAAGCTATGAAAGTTGTAAACACTTCATGTAGGCCAGCAGTGATGACTTGCACAATATAAATTCTTAATAATTCCATGCTTATCTTTGAAAGATAAGCGATGACAATTTGGATATACATTGAGTAAACAAATGAGCAATTTGTAAATCCGTCAGGACTACTTAAATGTGGGTAAATATCTGGGAGAGTTTGATACACATTTGCCTTTTACAACCCAAACAAAGGTTAATGTGGATTTCTAGGTGATGATATAGCATTAATGTGGAACTATAGGTGATAGTATAACAACTAAAAGAAACCAAAACATTATGGAAATCATTTTAGAAATGTGATACAATCATTTATCGCATGAATATCAATTCAGATATAATGAATTACATAGCACACTTTTCAAACATTCAGGTTTCTTTTATCTTAAACTATGTCAATACAAGCTTTGCATTGTTCAGTCGTTTAAAGGGGTTCTCTTAAGCATCCCAAACTGATCAAGGGCTCCACCTGAAATAATAATCTATACTTCTTTCTCAGACATTAACTAACCTGTTATAGTCTAGCACTTTCTGTCTTTAGCTATTACCAAGGAGAAGGTGCTAGGAAAACTGAAAGGTCTGAAGGTGGATAAATCACCTGGACCAGATGGATTACACCCCAGAGTTCTGAAGGAGATAGCTGAAGAGATAGTGGAGGCATTAGTGGTGATCTTTCAGGAATCACTGGAGTCAGGGAGGGTCCTAGACAACTGGAAAATTGCTAATGTAACCCCCCTGTTTAAGAAGGGAGTGAGGCAAAAGATGGGAAATTACAGGCCGATTAGCCTAACCTCAGTCATTGGTAAGATTTTAGAGTCCATTATTAAGGATGAGATTTCAGAATACTTGGAAGTGCATGGTAAAATAGGGCAAAGTCAGCATGGTTTCATCAAGGGGAGGTCATGCCTGACAAATCTGTTAAAATTCTTTGAGGAGGTAACGAGTAGGTTAGACAAAGGAGAGCCAATGGATGTTATCTACTTGGACTTCCAGAAGGCCTTTGACAAGGCGCCGCATAGGAGGCTGCTCAGTAAGATAAGAGCCCATGGTGTTAGAGGCAAGGTACTAGCATGGATAGAAGATTGGCTGTTTGGCAGGAGGCAGAGAGTGAGGATAAGGGGGTCCTTCTCAGGATGGTGGACGGTGACTAGTGGAGTTCTGCAGGGGTCAGTGTTGGGACCACAACTTTTCACTTTATACATTAATGATCTAGATGAAGGAACTGAGGGCATCCTGGCTAAGTTTGCAGATGATACAAAGATAGGTGGAGGGACAGGTAGTATTGAGAAGGTGGGGAGGCTGCAGAAGTATTTGGACAGGTTAAGAGAATGGGCAAAGAAGTGGCAGATGGAACACAACGTGGGGATGTGTGAGGTCATGCACTTTGGTAGGAAGAATAAAGGCATAGACCATTTTCTAAATGGGGAAAGAATTCAGAAATCTGGAGTACAAAGGGACTTGGGAGTCTTTGTCCAGGATTCTCTTAAGGTTAATTTGCAGGTTGAGCCGGTAGTTAGGAAGGCAAATACAATGTTGGCATTTATTTTGAGAGGACTAGAATATAAAAGCAGGGATGTGCTGCTGAGGCTTTATAAAGCTCTGTCAGACCACATTTAGAATATGTGAGCAATTTTGGGCCCCGTATCTCAGGAAGGATGTTTTGGCCCTGGAGAGGGTCCAGAGAAGGTTCACGAGAATGATCCCAGGAATGAAAGGCTTAACATATGAGGAACGTTTGAGGACTCTGGGTCTATACTCGATGGAGTTTAGAAGGATGAGGGGGGATCTAATTGAAACTTACAGAATACTGAAAGGCCTGGTTAGAGTGGACATGGGGAAGATGTTTCCATTAGTAGGAGAGACCAGCACCCGAGGGCACAGCCTCAGAGTAAAGGGAAGACCTTTTAGAACAGAGATGAGAAGAAACTTCTTCAGCCAGAGAGTGGTGAATCTATGGAATTCAATGCCACAGAAGGCTGTGGAGGCCAGGTCATTGAGTGTATTTAAGACCGAGACAGATAGGTTCTTGATTGGTAAGGGGATCAAAGGTTACAGGGAGAAGGCGGGAGAATGGGGTTGAGAAACTTATCAGCCATGATTGAATAGTGGAGCAGACTCGATAGGCCGAATGGCCTAATTTCTGCTCCTATATCTTATGGTCTTATGGATATCCAGCAATCACAGTTCTCTTTTTAACTCGCTGGTGTTACGAGCAATTTTGTGAAGATGAAGGATGTGTTGTCAACAAGAAAACTCAAGCTTGCAACAAGGAAAAAACTCATAAGGTGCCTCAGAAACCTGGACAATAAAAAAGATCTGTGGAAGAAAATAGAGATCTTTGAAACACGGGTGCTATAATGTATGCTTAAAATTCCATATACAGACCATAAGACCAATGAAGAGATAATTGTAATTACAAGAGTGAACAGAACTCTAAAAAGTGACATCCAGAAAAGAAAATGAAAGTACTTCCGCCATATAGACAGAGCTGAAAAACTAAAGGGATCTCTTCTAGAAGGCAAAGTGGAGGGCAGCAGAAAAACCTAAATGTAGTGGATGATGGACGGCACAGAGCGATTGCAGATGAGCTATAATAGATGTGTGAGGATGGCGCAAGACAGACGCGTGTGGCACGCCAGGACCAGAGATCTCCTGATAGGAGTAGCAGCAAGAAGAACAGGATTGTTACTCGTGAGTTGAGGTAAATACAAGGGATTGATACAAGGCATAAATTATGCTCAAAATTAGAATCATAGGTTTGACCCGTCGAGCCCTTGTCAGAACTTGGAGAGCAATTTAGCTATTTCCGCATCCCCATGCTTTTCTGCCCTGCAAATTTTTTCACTTCCCTTGTACAAATGTTTTAAAAGCCATAATTGAATGCACCACCATTACCCCTGCATGCAGTGCATTCCAGATTATAAACAGTCACTGTGTAAAAGGAAAAAATTCCCTCATGCTGGGCAGAATCGTCTATGCCCGCTGGTGTCAGATGTATTCAGTGGCAAGAGCAGACAATATGGCGAGAAGGCCAAAAATTGGTTTCGCGACTTTGTGAAATCAGTTTGCGTTTGTCTCCTCGGCCCATCAATGGTGGGCCGCATTTCCCACTATCGAATGTCAAGAACCTCATTGTAATATATCAGCATATCATTATTAGGCCAGCCTGCCAGATTCATTTCCCACCACCCCCACTGGATCATCCACCCATGTCGCCGTGATTTCATGCTGATGTGTTTCACAACAGCATATAAAAGATGTGCACTTGGCGGGCTGCAATTTGAGGGGAACTCGGAGATGAGTGCACAATAAAGTTGCGGAGTGTTCACGAGGGACACCTGTTAGACTACAAGGTTGAGGTGCATTGGTGTGGGGGGCAAAGGCTGCCCTGCGGTTGAGGCAACTTTGTGGGGCGGGGGGGAGGGGGAGGGGGGTGTGCAAAGGTTGCCCTGTTATTGAGGCAACTTTGGGGGCTGTGGGCAAAGGCTGCCCTGCGACTGAAGGTAGCACACAAGCACGAGCAGAGGTGGGGTAGGCTAGGGAAACAACCATGCATTCATGACTTAAAAACAAAAAACTGCGGATGCTGGAAATCCAAAACAAAAACAGAATTACCTGGAAAAACTCAGCAGGTCTGGCAGCATCAGCAGAGAAGAAAAGAGTTGACGTTTTGAGTCCTCATGACCCTTCAACAGAACTAGGTGAATCCAAGGACCATCAACTCTTTTCTTCTCCGCCGATGCTGCCAGACCTGCTGAGTTTTTCCAGGTAATTCTGTTTTTGTTATGCATTCATGACTCCTTGTATAAAGTGACCATTCCTCTGCAGCTGAGACAGTTCAGGCACAGCCACATTGTTACGATTGGCGTTGGACCTCTAGCTTATCTACCCACTCAAGCAATGCAGAGGCATGAAAGTGCCACCAAGTGCTCCAGAGCTTTTCACCCCTTGGGCACAGACTGCAAACTAATGAGCGTTTTAGACAACTGAAGAACAGTTGGACGACTGGGCACATTGTACAATCTACTTGCTAAAGCTGGCTGTGGAGCAGTCACTGGTGGAGGTGCTCACAACCCCTTGCAATGTTATCATCCCGGTTTGGACCAGTCTTCCCCATGTTTCAAGCTAACAGTGCAGCCTGCACCTGAGCTGAGAGCACAGCATGCAGTTCCATGGGCAAGGCTGCCACCAATCTATCAGGCGGAGTGGGGCAGTGGAAGGTGGGGTTTTGGGCAGCCATGCAGCGCACTAATCTCTAGCCATCCAAGTAGTGGTCAGCACTCTCTGGGATGCCTTAAGGGGCCTTCAGACTTATCCAAGCTAGGTTCTTAGTACACCCATGTTAACCCACATGCCCGTCAGTTTTATCCTGCAGGAGGAGTACATCAGGACCATGGAGTCTGGTGAACTAGCCGCATACCTCATGGTAAATAGAGACCGATGATGATGGAGAAGAGAGCAGCTGAGGTGCTTGGCTGCACAGAGGGAGGAGCAGCACCCTCTGAAAGAAGGGGCGGCTGGAGCTCCCACACACACCGTTGAAGAGCCACAGCGAGACATCACTGGTCGGAGCCTAGCTAGAGCCAGGGTCGATAGACACCGCCTTTCATTCTGCAGATGACCGAGGACCAGTGTTGCTGAAGACTGCGTTTGTCTAGAGAACTGATCAATTACATCTGCCAGCTGCTGCAGGATTTGGCACCATGTAGACATGGAGGGCATCCACTGCCAGTGGCTCTGAAAGTGACAGCAGCGCTCAATTTCTATGGCAGTGGCTCCTTTTGGGGCTCCACAGATGATCTCTGTGGGATATCACAAGCCTCCACCCTCAAATGCATTCATGTGGTCATGGATGCCATTTTTGCGAGGGCACACAACTTTGTGTATTTCGCCCAGGATCAGGTGACCCAGGATGCAAGAGCAATTGGATTTGCCCAGATCTGGGGTTTCTCACAGGGGCAGAATGCAATCGACTGCACTCACATGGCGCTCAGATCTCTGTTGCAACACGCCATCTGCAATGGATTCCATTCGCTGAATGTGCAGCTGGTGTGCGACCACCACAAATGCATCCTGCAGGTCTGCACATGGTTTCCAGGAAGTGTGCATGAATCCTATATTCTCAGTTGGTCACAGATCCCTGACATCTTCCAGGGCCCACAGAATCTGCAGGGTTGGCTCCTCGGCAAAAAGAGCTAGCCGCAGAGGCCGTGGATGATGACACCCGTGCGGCAGCCTCAGACTGCAGCAGAGCGACGCTATAATGAGGCCCATGCAGCAGCTCAGAACTTGGTGGAGCAGGCCATTGGGATGCTGAAAATTACATTCCAGTGCCTGGACTGGACTGGTGGAGCCCTGCAATACAGTCCGCAGAGGTGTCGCGCATCCTTGTCGTCTGCTGCATCCTTTACAGCCTGGCCCTGCATGGGGAGAGGAGCTGGCTTAGCAAGACCAGGTCTCCTTCGATGAAGAAGATGTCGATGGTGATGAGGGTACCCTCCTTGGCTTGTGGAGCTGGAGCTGCTGAGGTCGCAGGAAGTGGGGATTTGGATGGGCCAGACACTCCTGGAATCACCTGGATGGATGGCCCTGGAGTGTGCACCTGCTGATCCTCCTCCTTATGGGTGCCCAAGAGCCTTTGGCTGACTCTTTGAGATGAAGGGGTAGCTGGAGTGAGATCGAGCTGCCCAGGACCCCTCTTGCATTCACACTGTAAACACTGTTGGAGGCCAACTATGGCATCAGGGATGGAGTTGAGCCTGTGCAGCAGTATATGAGTGAACCCCTGGACCAAGGTCTCCATGGCAACCGCCATTCTGCCAGCGTTGACATTGGTGCATTGGAATGCCGGAACTATCACCTCAGCCTGAAGATGGACGGACTCCTCCATCGTGCCTTGCAATCTGAGAAGTGTAGCGGACATCCCTTCATGACATTCCTGAGCTTGCCTTTACAGCTGCAGCAACTGTGACATGACTGAGTCCAGAGGCTTGTCAACTGACTTGGACTCAGCAAATGTCTGGCCTCCAGCAGCCCTCCAAGTGCCAGACACCTGGGAAGTCCCTGCCACTGCCTGCTGTGGGTCAGGAAGTGTGATGTGCTCACCAGATTGTGATCCCAGGGCTACTTTAAACCAAAGTCTGTGTCTCCGCGCTGGTGGAGGCTGTGGGTGAGCGCTGTGACAGGACTTTAAGGAGGGTGCCTTCAGATTCTCCTTCAGGGGTTTCTTCTGAGCTTGATTGGAGGCCCTAGGTCATGGACTTTCTCAGCTTTTTCCCAGGTGTGCCTGCGAAAGCAAGGAGAGATAATTAGTGCATGGCATTGGCCTGTGAAACAGGACACATCACTCACAGCATGATTGTCTGATGGATGTTGCACTGCTGGATCCTCACATGATAGAGCAGTGCCAACCTCACTGTCAGCACAAGACCGGTCCAGATCCTCACCGACCAGCTGGATGGCTCTGTTTTCAAAGCCTGTGAGGACCTTGATTTCAAACAACCAGTAAATGACCTCTGCCTCTTGTTGTGTGCCAGCTTGTCCTGCATAAATAGAGATGGAGAGAGTGTAAGCAGGATGCCTGCCAGGCCAGATGATAAGTATGCCTGGAATGCATGGGTGGTGAGTGGTCCCATGGACAGGATAAGGACAATGAAGGTGTGTGTGAGAGTGAATGGTGATGTTCCTTGAACTGACAGTGAGTGAGGGCCCTGTGGATGTGTGATGGGTTTGTGAGTGTGTGAGTTAAGAGTGATGAGAAGAGTGATTTAGCCTGGTAGAATGGAGGAGACCATTCATCCTCTTGCAGCACTGGGTGGCTGTCCTCTTTTGCAGGGTGTTGGCGCTGACCACTGCTGCCACCACCTCCCAAGCCAGATTAGTGATGTTGCTGCCCCTCCTGCAGCCAGAGCAAGATTAGAAGACATCACGGTGGGCTTCCACTGCGTCCAAAAGGTGCTTGAGGGACACATAATTGAGTCTGGGGCCTGCAGTCTTTTTGCCTTTTGGGGCCATGTCCCCATTGCAGCAGTCATGGGCTGGGAGCACTGAGATGTGTGTGCGTGGCTGGACTTTAAATATGGCGCCCGGTGTGATGAAGCAGCGAGGTGATGGCATGGCGAGCAAATGAGAACCTGCCCACCATCGAAACGGTGTGTTTCCCAAGAATGCATAATTAATGCAGCGGGTTTGGGACAATACGGCAACAACATTTTACCCCCCTGTTCCCACACTTCGTTGGTTTTTACTGGGACAATTCCACCCGTTGTCTTTGGCTCATTTGCCAATCACTTTAAATCTGTGTCCTCTGGTTCTCAACCTTTTCACTAACAGTTTCTTCCTATCTTCTGTGTATAGACCCCTCTTGATTTTGAGCAGCGCTATCATATTTCTTCTCAGCTCCTCGTCTCCAACAAGTAGAACATCAGCCTCTCCAATCTATCCAAGAATCTGAGGTATCTCATTGCTACTACCATGCTCTTAAATCCTACCTGTACACTCTCTAAAGCCTTCACATTCTTCCTAATGGACGCTGTCCAGAATTGGACAGAATATTCCAGATCAGTCAAGCCAGAAAGGTTCATGATACCTTGCTTTTGTACTTGATGCCTCTATCCATAAAACCAAGGGTTCCATCTGCCTTTTTAACCACTTTCTTAGCCTACCCTGCCGGCTTCAATGATTTGTGCACCTACACCCCAGGCATCTCTGTCCCTACTTCCACTTTAGAATTGGAGCCTTTAGTTGATAGTGCCTCGCTTCACTCTTCCTACCAAAATGTACCACATTGCAGTTCTATGTTGAATTTCATCTACAGTGCATCAGCCCATTCCACCAGTCAGTCTCTGTCCTCTTGAAGACTATGTTTTCCTCTCTACAGTTCACTATGCTTCCAGGTTTATGTCACCTGCAAATTTTGAAATTTGTACACCCAATACTAAGTAATTAACATATATATCAGGGAAAGAAATAGTCCGAGTACCAACCCCAGAGGAATACCACCTTCCTCCAGCCCGGAACACAAACTGCACTAATTTACCAAAGTGACTTTATTGTTCATGTTTCTGCTCAAATTCATTTGCATGATTTACCTTCCCATCCCTCTGACCCCATCCCAACTTCTAATCCCAGCCTTTGCCATGTATTTCATACCCTCTGCCCTTCCCCTCTCTAATGCTGACCATTCAGTGCTCAGCAAAGGTCTCAATTTCATACCCTTACACCCTCACCTCAATGAATTCTGAGCTCGGCTTCTTCTGCTGCCTCTGTCTCTGTGCTCATTTCTTTGGGCAGGAGTCCTCCCCCCATTCCATGGATCCTTTTACCCACCTCCAATATTCCCCCTCCACCTGGACCCCTCCCTCTGGCCTTTTACATGCTATCAATCTTTTCATTGAGAACTGTCAACGTGACATCAGCCATTTCAATTTCTCTGTTCCTCTCACCCACTCTAACCTGTCTCCTTCTGAACTTGCTGTACTCCGTTCTCTCAGGTCCAACCCTGACTTTGTTATCAAAACTGTCGACAAGGGTGGTGCTGTTGTTGTCTGGCGTACTGACCTCTAACTCACAGAGGCTGAGCGCCAACTTGCAGACACTTCTTCCTACCTCCCCCTGGACCATGACCCCACCACCGAATATCAAACCATTGTTTCCAGGACTGTAACTGACCTCATCTCCTCTGGAGATCTTCCCTCTGCAGGTTCCAACCTCATAGTCTCCTACCCTGCACAGCCCGCTTTTACCTTTTCCACAAAATCCACAAACAGGACTGTCCCGGTAGACCCATTGTGTCAGTCTGTTCCTGCTCCACGGAACTCATTTCTTCCTATCTTGTCTTCGTTCTCTCTCCCCTTGTCGAGTCTCTTCCCACCTGCATCCATGATTCCTCTGATGCCCTACATCATATCAACAATTTCCAGTTCCCTGGCCCTAACCGCCTCCTCTTCACCATGGACATCCAATCCCTCTACACCTCCATCCCCCACCAGGATGGTCTGAGGGCTTTCCACTTCTTCCTTGAACAGAGGCCTGAACAATCACCATCCACTACTGCTTTCCTCTGTCTAGCTGAACTTGTTCTCTCACTGAACAATTTCTCCTTAAACTTGTCTCATTTCTTCCAAATAAAAGGTGTGGCTATGGGTACCCACATGGGCCCCAGTTATGCCTGTCTCTTTATGGGGTACATGGAACATTCCTTGTTCCAGTCCTACTCAGGCCCCTCCCACAACTCCTTTTTCAGTACATCAATGACCGTTTTGGTGCTGCTTCATGCTCTCATCTGGACTTGGAAAATTGATCAATTTTGCTTCCAATTTCCACCTCTCTATAATCTTCACATGGTCTATCTCTGACACTTCCCTTCCCTTCCTTGACCTCTCTGTCTCCATTTCTGGTGATAGATTGTCCACCAATATTCAATTCAAGCCCACCAACTCCCACAGCTACCTCAACTACAGCTCCTCACATCCTGCTTCCTGTAAGGACTTCATCTCATTCTCTCAATTCCTTCACCTCCGTCGCATCTGTTTCGATGATTCCAATTTCCAAAACGGTGCTTCTGACTTGTCTTCCTTCTTCCTTAACTGAAGTTTCCCCCCACTGTGGTTGACAGGGCCCAGCCATGTCCGACTCATCTTCCGCATCTTTGACCTCACACATTCCCCTACCTCCCAGAACCATGATAAGGTCCCCCTTGTCCTCACCTTTCACCTCACCAGCCTCCACATTCAAAGGAACATCCTTTGCCATTTCCGCCAACTCCAGCATGATGCCACCACTGAACACATCTTCCCCTCACCTCTGCTGTCAGCATTCCGTTGGGATCATCCCCTTTGGGACACCCTGATCCATTCCTCCACCACACCTGACACCTCATCCCCTTCCCACGGCACTTTCACATGTAATCGCAGAAGATGTATCACCTGCCCCTTTACCTCCTCCCTCCTTACCATCCAAGGGCCCAGACACTCTTTTCAGGTGAGGCAGCACTTGACTTGTACCCCGTTCAATTTGCTCTATTGCTGCTCTCAATGTGGTCTCCTTTACATCAGGGAGACCAAACGCAGACTCGGTCTGTCTGCAAGCATGACCCAGACCTTCCTGTCGCTTGCTGTTTCAACACACCATCCTTCTCTCATGCCCGCATGTCTGTCCTTGGCCTGCTGCAATGTTCCAGTGAAGCCCAACACAAACTGGAGGAACAACACCTCATCTTCCGATTAAGCACTTTACAGCCTTCCGGACTTAACATTGAGTTCAACAACTTCAGACCATAAACTCTCTCCTCCATACTCACCCCCATTTTAATCCCCTTTCTTCTACATTCATTTTCATTTTTTATCTACTTGTTTTTTAAAAAATCATTTATCTATTGTTTTATCCCCTTTTTTATCCTATTTTCTATCCCTTTTTCCCACCACCCTCCCCCCACCCCATCCTCTTCAGGGCCATCTGTCACTTTTTCAATGTTGCTCTTTCACACAATGTTCTGCTTGTACCCTTGTTCTGCGATAATCACGTTCTGCTCTCTTACCTTTATGTCACTATTAGCACCTTTTTTAGCACTAACCACTACCATTACCAATCCCTTTGTTCTTCAGTTCATAACATCTTTGTCAATCCAACCTTTGTCCCCACCTATCGCTTGCCTTCTATCCAGCTCCACCTGCCCCACCACCCCCCTCCCAAACATATAAATTTCATCACATTTCCACTTCTCTTCAGCTCTGAAAAAGGGTATACAGACTTGAAACGTTAACTTTGTTTTTCTCTCTCCACAGATACTGTCAGATCTGCTGAGTTTTTCCAGCATTTTCTGTTTTTGTTTTAACTCAGGACTATTTGCTTGCCAAATAGCATAAGCGGAGATAAGCGATCCCACAACCAACAGATCAGATACTGCCACATCAAGTCATGAATGGTAGTGAACAATTAAACAATTCACTGCAGGAGAAGGCTCCACAAATATCCCCATCTTCAATGATAGAAGAGCCCAGCACATCAGTGCAAAAGACAAGGTTAGCACATTCGCTACAATCTACAGCCAGAAATGCCGAGTGGGTGATCCACCTCGGCCTCCTCCGGAGGGCCCAGCATCACAGATGCCAGTCTTCTGCCAGTTCGATTCACTCCACATGATATCAAGAAATGGCTGAAGGCACTGGACACTCCAAAGGCTGTGGGTCCTGACAATATTCTGGCAATAGTACTGGAGACTTGCACTCTAGAACTTGCCACACCCCTAGCCAAGTTGTTCCAGTGCAGCTGCAACACTGGCATGTACCTGGCAATGTACACAAAAAGCAGGACAAATCCAACCCGGCGAATTACCACCCCATCAGTCTACTCTCCATCATCAGTAAAGTAATGGAAGGGGTCATCAGCAGTGCTATCAAGTGGCACTTGCTTACTGATGCCCATTTTGGGTTTTGCCAGGATCACTCAGCTCCTGACCTCATTGCAACCTTGGTTCAAACATGGACAAAGAGCTGAATTCCAGAAGTGTGGTGAGAGTGACTGTCCTTGATATCAAGGCAGCATTTGGCCGAGTGTGGCATCAAGGAACCCTAGCAAAACTGGAGTCAATGGGAATCAGGGGGAAACTCTCCACTGGTTGGAGTCATACTAGCACAAAGGAATGTGGCTGTTGTTGTTGGAGGTCAATCATCTCAGCTCCAGGACATCACTGTAGGAGTTCCTCAGGGTGGTGTCCTTGGCCCAACCATCTTCAGCTGTTCCAACAATGACCTTCCTTCCATCATAAGGCCAGAAGTGCGGATGTTTGCTGATGATTGTACAATGTTCAGCACCATTCACAACTCCTCAGATACTGAAGCAGTCCATGTCCAATGGACAATATCCAGGCTTGGGCTGACAAGTGACAAGTATCATTCGCACCACACATGTACCAGGCAGTGATCATCTCCTAAAAGAGAGAATCTACCCATCGCCCCTTGACATTCAATGGCATTACCCATCACTGAATCCACCCCCCACCCCACCCATTATCAACATTCTGGGAACTACCATTGACCAGAAACTGACCTGGACTAACCATAAAAATACTGTGGCTACAAGAGCATATCAGAGGCTAGGTATCCTGCGGCAATAACTCACCTCTTGACTCCCCAAAGCCTGCCTCGCATCTGCAAGGCAGAAGTCAGAAGTGTGATGGTATACTCTCCACTTGCCTGGGTGAGTGCAGCTCCAACAAATCTCAAGAAGCTCGACACCAACCAGGACAAAGCAGCCCACTTGATTGGCACCCCGCTCACAAACATTTACTCCCTCCACCACTGACGCGTCGTGGTAGCATTGTGTACAGATACAAAGATGCACTGCAGGAACTCATTAAGGCTGCTCAGACAGCACCTTTCAAACCCCGACCACTATCATCCAGAAGGACAAGGGCAGAGATGCATGGGAACACCACCACCTGGAAGTTCCCCTGCAAGCCACATACTAACACCATCCTGACTTGGAAATATATTGCCATTCCTTCACTGTCACTGAGTCAACATCTTGAAACTTCCTTCCTAACAGCACTATGGATGCACCTACACCACATGGACTGCAGCGGTTCAAGAAGGCAACTCAGCACCACCTTATCTAGGGCGACTAGATGTGGGCAATAAATGCTGGCCTAGCCAGCGAAGCCCACATCCCATGGACAAATAGAAATGTTTAATATCACAGAAAAAAATGTTCAGGACATACAGTCTTATGAAATAAATTTAGCAAATCTTGTGTTTCTACACTCCTAAGAGATGACCTGCTTTTCAATACTGATCAATACATGCTATGGATTTATATTCCAGCACATTTTGGTTTTATGCTGTTAATTTATTAATTATTCTTTATGTTCCTATATCTGCAAACATGGCTCTGGCATCCTTGTCAAGGTTAAGTACAATGATAATGAGATTAAAATATGCTTGACTTGCACTTCCCTCAATTTAGTCTACTGCATCCATTGCTCCCAATGCGGTTTCCTCTACATTGGAGAGACCAAACGCAGACTGGGTGACCGCTTTGCAGAACACCTTCAGTCTGTCCGCAAGCATGACCAGACCTCCCTGTCGCTTGCCATTTCAACACTCCACCCTACTCTCATGCCCACATGTCCGTCCTTAGCCTGCTGCATTGTTCCAGTGAAGCTCAACACAAACTGGAAGAACAGCACCTCATCTTCCAAATAGGCACTTTACAGCCTTCCAGACTGAATATTGAGTTCAACAATTTTAGATCATGAACTGTCTCCTCCATCCCCACCCCCTTTCCGATCCCCCTTTTTTTCCCAATAATTTATATAGATTTTTCTTTTCCCACCTATTTCCATTATTCTTAAATGTTCCATTATTTTTAAATATATTTCCATCCATTGTTTTATCTCTACCTTTTAGCCTATTTCGATTCCTTCCCTTCACCCCACCCCACCTCCACAAGGGCTATCTGTACCTTGCTTGTCCTGCTTTCTACCCTTAACTAGCACATTCCTTAGATAATATCACCACCTTCAACACCTCTTTGTCCTTTCGTCTATGACATGTTTTGGCTATCTCCATCTATCACTGGCCCTCTATCCAGCTCCACCTGTCCGCCACTGCCCCCCCCAAACCAGCTTATATTTCACCTCTTTTCTATTTTTACTTAGTTCTGCTGAAGAGTCATACGGGCTCGAAACGTTAACTGTGTTTCTCTCTGCAGATGCTGCCAGACCTGTTGAGTTTTTCCAGCTATTTTTATTTTTGCATAAATAATACAAATTGATTCAATAAATGGATAGTCAACCATTCACTCAAGAAAACCTTAATGATCCAACTCAGAATTAGAGTATCTTCAAAATTAGTTCATTGATAAAGTATTTCAGTTAAATGACCATAACATAATGAGAAATAAAAATTATTTATTTGGTATCACCACTAAATGGTCACCTACACTTTTGGATGTCTGGCATGGTACTTCTGACAAAGTCAACATAATTCCATGCAAAGAGAATTGCTCGTTATATTGAGAGCCACTTGAACTAACAAAAACAAGGATAATTAGTCTAAATTAAGCATAAGAAATGGGAACCAGATGGGATGCATCGAAATCCAACACCTTTAATTTAGTTTAATTGGTTGGACTCAAAAGAGTTAAATCCACCACCTGCAAAGAAGTCAGTTCTTGGGCATGAGAAAATAAACAGAATTTTATGGATCGGGTGACTGACCCGACATCAGGAGGGATATTTGGGTCAGCAGCACGCACAGGCGGGTAATTTAACAAACAATAGGCAATTAAGGGTTGGCAAGAGGGAACCAGCCAATTAAGAGTGGCAGGCGGGTCATAGTGCCTGCAGCTCACTGTGAGGAACTATTTATAAAGGCACATGTTCAGCATTCAGGCATGCTGCTTGCACAAGCTACAATGGAAGACTAAAAACGCAGGCTTTGAGGAATGGCTTCATCATGAGGAAGGAATGCTCCCCAATTCAGTAACGTCACCCTGGGGGTGATCCTGCAGGCAACAAGATAAAAGAGAGATACATTCTGTTTCCAGCAGATGGGAGGAGAAGGCCAGCAAGGCGTAACGGGAAAGGCATAGCTGGAGGTGGTAGAGCTGTTGAGCAGCCAAGGGTTCATTGTAAAAAGGTGGGTCCAATGCAGGAAGAGATTTAATGATGTGCTGCAGTTTGGAAAGGCAAGTGGCATTTAGAATGGCAAACTGGAAGCCCAGCATGAACTAAAAGGCACCCATGAAATGTGTGGCTGGGTGGTTGACCAATGCATGAGAAAGCAACATTGCACACTGTTTTGGATGGTCCCTCTGATCTGTGGACACTTGGTGTGGTTCTTGATTACTGGTATGCATGACCTATCTTCCCTCAGACTGTAGTCACACCAGAATCGTACTTTGGTATTTGCTTAAAATGGTATATTAACACCCTATCTAAATGGGTTAAAAGAAGGTGTGTTCAACTTATCTCTTGAGACTCGAGAACATGACTGTTTGATGTCAGTGATACATCATCATCTACATCACTCGTTAGCATATCCATTCTGTTAACCCTTACACTACACCTCCCCCCATGTATACTATCTACTTTTAAACAACAATATGAAATAATGTCTTTAACTATTTACATCACATTTCTGTAACTCCCTTCTTACAACTTCAACTTCTACCCACTCCTACTCCTCTTCTCCATCTCTAAGTTACAGCCCTGGGGGACTTCAGTCTCCCACAGTATTCTTGGCCCTTAGGGAAGACTTCTTGGGGACATGCAGGCTTTCTTCTTTCTCATGGAGGACATCGTGATCAGCAAAATAGGACAGCAACTTAGCAGCATTGCTTGTATGCAGAGTGTAGACTTCTGGACTACTGAACTGTAAGGGCAATGAGCCTTTTGTAATGAAAGACTGATCCAAGAGAGAAAAATGAAGGGCATCAACTCTTGGACTCTCCTGAACTAGAAGAAAAGAAATTAGGACTCCCTAAGGAATGTGTTGTTCCCTCGAATCGCACAGGGAAAAACTTTTAGAAGACAAATAATCTTCAACTCCAGTGAAGGTTCTCACTGCCGTATCATTCACTGCTGCATTGAAGACAAAAAAGTATTGAAGACCTGAGATTCCAAATAATCTGGACAATGAAAGTACCAGCAAAAATGTTTCCCCTGGCTGGGGTGTCTAGAACCAAGGGACACAGTCTCAGAATAAGGGGCAGGTCATTTAGGACTGAGACAAAGGGGAATTTCTTGATTCAGAGGGTGGTGAATCTTTGGAATTCTCTGCCCTAGACTCCTGTGGAAGTTCAGTCATTGAGTATGTTCAAGACTCAGATCGATAGATTTCTACATATTAAAAACATCAAGGGATAAAAGGGTAGTGCAGGAAAATGGTGTTGAAGTAGAACATCAGCCATGATCTCATTGAATGCAGAGTGGGCTTGAAGTGCTGAATGGCCTACTTTTGCTTCTACTTCATAGGTTCAGATTGCAGAATTGCTATCTTGGAGACTTTGGACATAGAGAGAGTGTCCCAGAGGGAAAGAGACAGGGAAAAGCTACTGTAGTCAGCAGAGGGAAAAGGTTGTTTTTGTCTTTAGCTTTCAAACAGAATGCAGGGTGGAAAACATTCACTAGTTAAAGCGAAGGAACCCATAGAAATTTTAAAGACACTGGTAGATGCGACCTGGCAAGGTCAGGGTAACAAATCACCGGACTGAGCCGTGCTGCTGGAGGTTGGTTCAGGGTTTCTAGGAAGACTGAGGGAAAAGACCTTTGGCAGTCACCCAACATTATGATTCAGTGAAACGGGGAGAAACAAATCCATTGGAAACTGGGAGTAACTTTGGACTGGGTCCTGTAAAGACTAATTCTGAGGGGAGCATGCTGTAATGTATAAATGTGGCACGGAGTCCTCTTTCATGTTAAGAAGCTAATAAGAATATCTTTCCTGTAGTTTAGACTATTAGTTGTCTGCTAAGTAATGTTTAGTTGCTTGGTAGTATAGAACTCGAGTATTTCTGAAAAAAAGAGGCACGCTGTTAAAGACTTCTCAATAGCCCCTGGCTCATTCTCCCTGGCAATTCCTTGACCAACCAGAGTTGACTTACCAACCAATCAGTATCCTTTTCTCACGCAGTATAAATTGTTGCTCCCTTTGAAATTTGGTATTCTTGCATCTGTCCCGATGAGTGCAAAATGAAAACATTCTACAGCATGGCCTGAATTTTGCGTTCTGAGGTCAGACATGCGCCTGACCCGAATGCACGTAAAATAGTGCAAAAAGACATTGGGCGTGCATCCCGATGCCATAGCGCACGCGTGAAGTATTGAGGTTGGCTGGGGTGCACAGGATTCGGAGCAGCACCTACTGACAATTAAAAAGCCAATTAAAGCCACTAAAAAGCCAATTGTCGGAGATTTAACATTGCCAATGGGGTTTTTAGCTGGTTGCATGGGCAAAACCGGGGGGCCGATTTCACTTTTTTATCATTTCCTCATCCAGGGGCAGGGTAAAAGGCTCCAGGAGCAGCAGCACTTTCTCTGCCATTGCCAGTTCTTTGCTGTGTGAGTAGAGTTTCTTGGCAGTTTCTTTGCATCTCGTTTGATTGTCAAGCCTGTCTTTCAGCATCTCAGGCCCTCATCTTCCCTGGAAGGTTCCTCTGAGTACTGCAGCACACAACGCTCCTTCATTTTCAAGGCACTGCTCTTCTCCATCCCATCTAATGGGGATAGTGTATTCCACTGGTGGAACTCCTCTGAAGAGGAAGAGAGGGACAGGAGGGAGAGAAGGACAGGTGGGCGCGGGCAGCGTCCCAGGGAATGTCCTTTAAGAGGAGAGGCACGGGCTCAGTTGGTGCATTCCCTACATATCTGCAAACTCCCTCACCAAAATGGAGGTTTACAAGGATGTTGCCAGGATTAGAAAAGAGTAGCTTCGAGGAGAGATTGGATAGGTTGGGGTTATTTTCCTTAGAACAAAGAGGTGACTTAATTGAGGTGTACAAAATTATGAGGGGAATAGATAGAGTGGACAGGATAAAATTGTTTCCTTTGGTGGAGAATTCTAGAATCAGGGGACATAGATTCAAGATAAGTGGCAGAAGGTGTAGCGGGGACATAAGGAAGAACTTTTTAACGCAGAGGGTAGTGGGTGTCTGGAATTCGCTGCCCAAGTTGGCGGTAGAGGCAGAAACTCTAAACTCTTAAAAAGTACCTGGATCTGCACCTAAAGTGCTGTAAGCTGCAGGGCTAGGGGCCGGGTGCAGGAAGGTGGAATTAGAAAGGGCACCTGGGTGTCCTTGGGCTGGCATGGACAAGAAGGGCCGAATGGCCTCCTTCTGAGCTGTACCTCTTCTATGGTTCTATCTTGTAGTTGACATGTAGCTACCTCAAAGTGACGTGTGTGCAATTAACAGCACCCTACACTCGGGGAACCCTGCAATCCATGTGAAGACGTGTGCTCACTCCACCTGCTTCTCTCTGACGAGAGTGAATGTATTCAGTTCTCTTGAAAAACATTGTGTGGGTGAGGTCACTGAGGCTATGGTGAATGGCAAACTGGGAGATGTTGCAAGTATCTCCAGCTCCAGCCTGGAAGATACCTGGTTCCATTCACATTTCACAACCACTGGCAATGCTGTCTTTGCCCTGCTCTGAGATAGCAGATTTCAGTGAGGACATCCTTATTGAAGTACAGATATCTGGCACACAATTCCTTGCAGCGGTTCAGGCAGGAGAATTATTCCCGGAACACCCTGAGCAAATGGTTTATACAGAATCCTTGAAGTCAGGTCGAAGTCCTGCAGCATGTGTCACATCACTCACTGTACACTTTAGCAACTTTAAAGAACTCCTGGAAGCCATTAGACACTTCTACAATTGCAGCACAATCACAAGAAATCAATCAGCTGTAAGTAGTTGATGATCACTTTAAATAATACTGCATGGAGTGTTCGCTGGAGTGTTGAGCTTTGTGTGTTATACGTTTACTGATATCTTGATCTGTTTCCTCTGCATACTTCCGGCAGACATTCCCTACATGTCTGCAAATTCCCTCACCAAAATTGTATGCAGGATGGCTCATGAGAGAAGTGTGACTTGGGCACCATTTTGAAGCCAAATGGCATTTGTGGTGCTGAAAAGCCAGACACAAAGGGAACTGAACTTTGTGACTATGTACAAAAGCAAAGAAGTTATGTTAAACTTTCATAAAACTTTGGATAGGATCCAGCAGGAGTATTGTGCTGAGTTCTAGGTACCAGAGAGGTTACAAAGGAGATCTAATGGAATTGTATCCAGGATGAAAGACTTCAGTTACATGGAGAGAAACTGTGGCACTTTTTAGAGCAGAGAAGCTTAAGCGGAGATTTGATAGATGTTTTTAAAACTTACAAGAGTTTTGATAGGGTAAATAAGGAGAAACTATTTCCAGAAGAGTTGGTAACCAGAAGACAAGGATTTTAAGATAATTGGTAAAAGAGCTTGCAGCTCTTTTTGATGTTCTGATCAGGTATGCACTGCCTAAAAGGGTGGTGCAAGCAGATTCACTAAGAACTTACAAAAGAGAATTGGATAAATACTTGAAAAAGAAGCATTTGTTGGGCTTTGGGGGGATAAAAGCTGAAAAGCAGGACTAAAGGGACTATGAGCCAAATGCTCTCTTTTGATGCTGTATCATTCTGTAATTCCATGATACTCCACATTAGAGAACTGAGCCATTCACCTTGCTGTGTACAAAGCCAGTAGGTATACTCATTAAAATACTTGCAATGCTTCATTTACCTACAATTCAATCTACATCAGGGATCATGCAGAGGAGTGGATCACCTTATCAACAAATTGAGATTTTGCAATCACTGGCTTCGCTGCAGTGCTCACTGGTCACTACACAGACAGCTGCCCACACTGTTCTTGTGGGCTTTTGAGTGGAAATCTATTCTCATTGGGCTTCTGATCCAGTGTGGTGCCCTTTACAGGGGACCTGTAGCAGGACAAGCAACAGGGAAGTTCTTTAACTAACCAGATTGAAAACTAATCACTGAGACATGCAGAGCTTGAATTTGGCTTGGTCGCACTAATGGAGTTGGTGCTGTAAAATCTTGAGTCCCTGAATGGCCTATGCATTCTTTCCAGACATTCCCAGTGGGGCCTGCATGCTGGCCCATTCTGGGAAGAAGGCTAGTGCACATGTGCCATTCATGCTCCTGAAGCACCTGACTGGCCAGATGGTGATGTCGAATGGGTGTTCTGGCTGATTTGATGCATGTTCTTGAAACTTGGACCGCACAGATCCACTCAATGCAAATGCTATCCACCCACAAAAGTACATGCTTTCAGCTAAAAAGGGGGATACTCACGCTAGAGTTATTTAAAGGGTCAGCCATCCAACTTGTTGATAGGGTAACTTCAGACTAACTTCTTCTATTGTATCATTTGTCAAGGACTGTGGAGTGTTTTTTGTGAGGTTGTGGTAAGCTGCTGGATTTAGCAGTGATTGTTGTTGCATACTCGTAGGGAGGGTAGAGGACTTGGTGACCTGTCCACACACAAGCTGCATCAGATGTGTGGACAGCAGTGGCAGTGCCTCTGGGTCAGCAGCATGACAGTGAAATGAGAGAAGTTGTAAAGAGAAGTTTTGTGCAGATAGACGAGGAGGAAGAACAGAAAGAGACAAGGATGAAGGATTAAGGATGTCCCTGCTCCAGATGGGCTGCCTGTGAATACCTACTCAGACCTCCTTCACCACAACTGCAATGTTCCATAACTTCTGTGTGCTGTGTGTGACCAGCTTGTTGCATTGTATGGTCCCTTTAAAATTGGTGCTCAGCCATACATGTATGTGTCTTCAATTAAGTATTACTTGTGTGTGACCTGTTTGATCCCTGTGTGGCACATTCCTGATTGTTGTGCAGACATACACCCTCACAGCTTAGAGGGAGCAATGCACTTCTGCTCCACTATACCCAACCTTCCTAATTATCTGCAACATCCCATCACAGTGTCCTTTTGGCCAAAATCCAGCAATAGAAGCCATCATCAAAAACCCTGCCATAAAATCTTTATCAACTAACACGTCCAATTATACAAAAACAAACTATTCACCCTGTGCATTCTCTTAGTGCCTGCTTTGCGGGTGCCCTTACCCATCCTACTCTCCTACACAATGCTACCTCAGTGGCTGCAGCATGGCTAGTGCAAGGCTGCTGATTCTCACTGGAGCAGAGTGCAGCAGATGTGTGCTCTAAGGTGCCACTGTCACTCCAATTTTATTAACTGGCAGAGGACAGGTTGCTGGACTGCTGTCAGCCCCTGCATGACAGTAAGCAGAGATTTCATGGCCTTCCACTGCAGCACTGAGACATTGAGTGGCTTCCAGCCTATTGGTGCAATGGAAGCTGATACTTCAGCCACACGATGCTGCATGATGGGCAGCTCTGCAAGTGCTGTCATCACTCCATGATAGAAAGAATGGACTCCAAACTATGCATGATGTCCGATGCCACATTGGAGCCAGATTCCTCCATGCTCCTTGACAGTAATAAGACGGTGTCTGACAGGTCTGACAATGCACCAAGCACCTTTGTGTGTACGTTCATCAGCATTCTCCTGCGTGTTGCCACATTGATGTTCTCATCTGAGACCCCTGCAGCAGAAATCATCTGCGATCTTGCTCCCTGGTGAGTTGGCACAGGAGTTATCCTTTCCCCCTGGTCTGGCTGCAGCCCATTCGTGCCTGGTGACTCATCACATTCAGATCTCAACTCTATTGTAACCTCTAAAGTTTGTACAATGCCAGTAGCTGAGCCTCTATCTTCTTCCTGGGGCTGTTGTGGCTGGGCAGCTGGCCGTTCTTGGGTTCCTGAAAACATAAAATCAGAAGGAGAAGGTTTGGATGGGTGGGGCGAAAAGCAAGAGGTCCATAGTCCCCCTACCTGCAGCTGGCACTTCATGTCAGATAGCAGAACGAGGATGAGGAGTAAGATGAGAAGGGGCATAAGACAGGAAAATACCATTATCCTCTATGCACTTGGTGATGCTGATTGCTCTAGACACTGTTGTAGGAGCCTCATGATGAACAACATCATCTCCTCCATCATACTTGGGGGTGAAGGCACCTTTGTTTCCCACTACTTCTACTCTGCTCCATTCTATTCTGGATACCTTGTCCTGCAAGGGAGTGGGCAGAATGCTGGTAAGTATGTTGCACTGTGTTTGTGTGATATGCCTACTACAGCTAAATAATTGTAGGTATGAGGAAGCACTGAGAGGCTGGCATCATTGGAAGATGAGTGAGAGGGACTGTCTGAATTTTAGGCCTGAGTTCTAACTGCTTGGGAATGATGGTGGGTGAGTGATGGGAGTGTGGTCCAATGAGCAACATGAGAGGTTGGTGGTGTGGTGGGTGGGAGATGTTATGTGAAGATGTATTCACTGACCTTGAGCATCTGTGTGAGACCATTGAACTTCATCCGCTGCAACGTCCTCGGGCCAGTCTCTGGGCATTGGCCTTCCATAGTAATATGACCTAAGGCCTAAAGTGCTGCATCTGTGAACTTGGGGACCCTCTCTCTTTCCTGGTGTTCCATTTGTGCAGCCTCCACTTGCAGTCAATGTCAGTATAGGCAGTCAAAAGCAGCTTCCTTCCAGAGAAGGGCAGCTCCCCTTTATGAGAAGCAGGCTGCCTTTCAGAGGAACAGGCTAGCTCCATTATGTTCTATCAATGCATGCATTAGATCCCCTGCTGAGCCCTCAACCAACCAACAGCACAGGCCCCACTCGGCCCAAAGCTACAATAATTTGTATGAGGAGGCAGCATGAAACTTGCCTGTCTTACAGGGCCTGGTATGGGCAAATCCTGAAGTGTGACCCTGCAGCCAAAAATGGACTTTGATGAAGTTTTAGCCTTCAGTGTCTAAACCAGAACGTATAAACCAGGAATAGAAATTAGGTTTAAGTCTGAAAGGGAAAGGAAAAAATGGAATGAAAGATGGGATTAAGAAAGAGGGAGAGAAAGAGACAGACAAAAATGTAAAAAAAATCATTTTTAAATAATCTCCAACATTAATTCTGAAGGAATGGGACTTCACATTTATAAATTAACTCTTCGGTGACAGAGTTTATTTGACAATCATAATGACTTATCATGCAGTTGAAAATTTATTTACCCCTGAATGCACCAACACTAATTTTCTCTGCCAGGTTTTGAGGGTAACTAGTGGATGTCACTAGTTCATGCCTCCACATTAAATTCAATGCCGAGTCTTATTGGTGAGGTAAAGTTATTGTGCAGGCTATGCAGGAGCAGGGTAACTTGGACTGCAACTTCTGATTTCCACTTTTAACTGTGCATGTGCATACTCCAGAAGTTGCGGTCCAATTTACCCCGTAAGAATGATGAACACTATTATCCTCACTGATATTCTCAACACAAGGTTCGGGCCAATGACTTGCATTTGTGGAAGTGGAGCGCACAACTCCAGCATGGTGGGACTTCTGCCAGCTAGACATAAATCCTTAACCCTGGTAGAAATTCCAATCGCAGAATCATAGCCTCGGGCAAAAAGAAAATTAAGCATTTTGTCTCTGGAGGTTTTGCTCGTTCTATAGGGGAGAGGATTTTCCCGTCTTCGGTGGGCACAGTGGGTGGGTCCAGGAGCAGCTGCACAATGGTCCACTGCCCACGATCGAGTCCCGAACTTGACTTCACCGATTAATGGCTAGCTGGCGTTAATCATGTGCGGAAAATCTCAGCGCTGCCTGGGTTGTCAGGAGGAGAAGAGGAGAAGAGGGTGAGCGTGAAAGTCAGTGCATGTGCGTGGGTGCACTCAGTGAAAGCTCCCTGAAGGCACAGAGCTGCCACAGGGAGCTGAAGATTTTTAACATGAAAAATAAAGAATGGAAAAACAGGGAGCATGTCCCCTCATGTGACTCTGTCACATGAGCAGGGACACATTAAAAATAAGTTTTAAAAGTTTACTGGTCGAAACCTCATCCCGCCCGTGGATGAGGTTTTGCAAAAAAATGCAAAGGCCGCTTGGTCTTTTAGCCTGCCTACCAACCGAACGGTTGGACGGGCAGCACAAAATTCCATTTAATTAATCGATTAAGGGCCTCAATAAGCCTCTTAATGTCGGCGGGTGTGCTGCTGCCTCTCGCACGACCCCACCGAACGAAATATCACAAGAGTGCACAGTGACATCGAGACACTCACCCGACGTCATCGAGCACTATTTTACTCTCGTTCGGGTCAGGCGCGGGCCGTCCGACAAGGGAAAATTTCTGCTCGTAAAGTTCCTCATCGCCTTTTCATTCACCATCTGTGTTTAAATAGAAATGGTGCTCACTGGAGCACCGCTAGGATTTTACTCCATTGCATTGGCGAACCCTCTATTTGGTAGCCTAAGTACAGACCTTCGAAAATCTCCTGTTTTTTTTGTATATCTGATTAGTGAACTGTAATAACATTTAATACTTGCATTCTCCCCCATGAGCATGCACAAAATCATGGTAGAAACAATGGGGAAAATGGGGCAGTAAAGCCTACTGTCATATCATTAGCGCAACCTTTTCTCCCCACTCCTTTAACGCTGCCATTGGTTATGCTTTCTATGCCCACTAGAAGCTAGAAATGACCCCAACCCAAGAAACTGGGTTGTGGTTGTGTAATATGTCATGGGATGGACATAGTTCTCATCCCACTGGAATGCTGCACAAAGAGCCTTAGGTCTCAGATTAAGAGATATTTAAGAGACTAAATGAGGAACTCAGGATTCCTCAGCTGGAAAAAGAGGTAGTACCAGAAAGTTTCTTTTTAAAGAACCATTTAGACCATGACAGTCCTATTATAAATAGATTTTATATTTTCCTAATTTAACTAAGGGCAGAATCATCCCACATTTGCACAAAGTGCAGTTGTGGGCGGGAAAAAGGACGTTCTACCCTGTCTGTAACAGTAATAAGCCATTGGCTGCAATGGCGGCTGTTTATGCTTGTTCGTCCCATTCCTGGCGCCTGCCGCCTTATTAATAATGCATTCACGGGAAAAACGCCGGATTGCTGGCAGGTGGGCTCGGATTTGCCTGACACACCATGACCTCAGCACTTCCTCGCTCCAGGCGCCATATTTAAAGTGTACCAGGGTGCATGCACATTCATGTTGAGGCCAGGACTGCTTCAGGTCTGTAACAGTGATAACTGGTGATAGCTTTTCTCTGATGTTCTCTCCTCCCAATCTCCCCCTGTCATCTGCTCACTGCTTTCCCAAAGCAGTGCAGATGAGATCAGTAATGCTGGGGATTGAGAGCATTGAACTTGCTTCTCTCAACTCGGTGTTTCCTCCTAGTATTAATTTGTAGTGCAAATGCATAATGATACCTCCCATGACAACAATTTGGGCTTACTGGGAGTTCTATATTTAGGATAAAAGTAATTGACTGAAAAACCCTATTCCAAAAGGATTTCTTTGATTTCCCCTTGAGCTATGAGCAGCTGGTTTAATCTGCATTCTATGGAGAGCAAAGAATGTCTGGACTGTTAAATACATCTTCAGCCAGTCTGAGCTCCATGTACCTATATAAAAAGTCTCAGTCACATTTTTATTTACATTTTTATTGCCTTTTAAACCAGAAGTACAATCCCCACCCCAAATTGCCCGAGTGAAATGCACACTGTGTCCGGAATTTTCTGGCTCTGTTGGTGTCCGGGCGGGCAGGGGGTGGGGAGGGGATCAATAAGGCGAGAAGGCCAAAGCTCAGTTTCACACTGGTGTGAAAGTACAATAGGATCATCCAACTGGTATCCGCCAAGACAGAATGCGAATCCTGCTGGAGACTGGAGTGAACCCGACTTGCATCCCAGTAATGGGATCCCCACCCCACCAGTTTTACCACTGCGCCGGTGTGAAAACACGCCGGCCCAGAACACGATTGGACAAATGTGATGTGCAGAGGTCAGGCCTTACCATTAGGCTCTTGCTCAGATCGCGGACATCCAAGAAGAAGAAGATGCTGGAGCCCTACAGCTACCGGACCCTGGAGGAACATATGCATCGCATGCTGGGTGGATTCTTATGGATATGGCTTTGTCATGAAGCAGCTCTCGGAAAGCGGGAAGTCTCCGTTGATATCTCCGGTCTGCTTCGGAACATCACATTCCTGGCCATGGACAGCTACTGATGAACGATGAGGAGGGAGGACAGGAAGGTCCAGCTGTGAGTGGGAGAGGAAGGCATACTAGGCGGGATGAGGTTGGGGAGGTGGAACAAAGGTATCGGGAGGGGTGAGGTTCAGTGGGAAAGACAAAGGCTTCGGCGGGGGGTGGGGGGGGGGTGGTGGGGTTGAGGTTGGGTGGGGAAGATGAAGGTGTTGGGGTGTGAGGTTGGGAGTTGGGGGGCAGGGGTATTGGAGGGGATGAGGCAGGGGGCTGGACGAAGGTGTCATGTGGGGGGTGAGGTTGGGAGGGGGAGGAAGGAGTAAGGGAGGGGGGACGTCTGGGTAAACGTGCAAGGGAGGGGTCAGTGGAGTCAATGACTGACTCCTGGGGAATGAACTGAGCGTAGGTATGGTAGGAGGGAACGTGAGTATAAGAGGGGACAGAGGGAGCCAGTAGGGTGAGGGTGTGTTGCTAGCAATAGAAAAGATGGCAAGAGTGGTTGGTGGGGACTCAGAGCAGACATGGAAGGAGGGGATTAGGGAGGTCAATGTGAATGGGAGTGAAATTCTTGGGAAGGTAGGGAATGTGCACGTTTGTCTGGACTTCCTGGAAAGACAGGGGTTTGGGTTGGTAGGTGACAGTGGGGAGGTGGAATGTGATGCCAGGGGGTTGACAGTGATGGGGGAAAGGACATGGATGACTGGGGAAGGGGAAAGAATGGGGGAGATGATCAAAAACTTGACCACAGCCATGGTTATCGAAATCAAAAGTGGGCGGAGCCTCGTGTTGGACGCACACAGGTGCTGCATGGGAGTGTGATCAGTGGGTGGGTGGAGATGCAGGTCAGCTCAGATGGACAACTGAAAGAGAACATCAGCAGGCAGCATTGAAAATGCTCAAGACAGTGAGGTGAGTGTGATGGCTGAAGGCTCTGTGTGGGAGAGTGCCTGCACAAGACTCCAAAAAGCCCTGTCGCACACACACTTCTCCTTCGAGAAAATCACTCCAGGTCCAGCTCCATGCAGTTGAACTGCTACCGGTCAGTGGTGGGGTGATGCAGTGGGAGGATTCATGAAGCCTGTAATGAAGCTGAAAGACAACATTATACATTATTTAGTGAAAGTTAATGTATTTTCAGATTATAAGTGACAAAACGTGTTCACCTCTGCAAATACTTGTGATCAGAATTTTTTACCTTTTCTAGGCCTACCACTTCTTCTAGGTGCTGACCTGACATCTGCAGAAGGGGTGGAGACATCCTGTGTAATGGTTAGTCCTGTTGCCTCTGATGGCTTTGGTGTGGGTCTTCTGGAGAACCAAGGCCTTGGAGGCCCTGGGCTGCCTAGGCTATCCTCCTGTGGGCCAGCTGTTCCTTCTGCAGTGACAGAGGATGAGGTTGAGGGGGTCACAGGTAAAGGGGACTCGGAGGGAGCGGACAGACTCTGAGATTCCTGAGTAAATGACCCAGGGGTGTTCAGCTGCCGGTCCTCCTCACTTCAGGTGCTCAGGTACCCCAGCCTGACTTCTTAAGGGGAAGGAGCACCTGGAGGGATGTTGAGTTTCCCATTTCCTTCTCACATTGCCGCTACAGGAACTCCCCCTGGCTACCGTGGTGGAGTGCAGGTTTGCGCACATATCCACATTCTGCTGGATCTCCATGATATCTGCCATCCTTCTCATGGAACCTCCATGCACGCACATGTAGGCACCACTTCATCGGAGAGAAGGCAGACGCACTCCTCCGACATGCGTGCCACTGTTGAGGGCTTTCAGTAGCTTTGCGTGATGTTCCCCCACCTTCTGCTGACTCTCCACGATGGGTTGGAAGGCTAAATCCAGAGGCTCGTTATCTGACTCGGACCTCACAGATGCACTTCCCCAATAGTCTTCCGAGTGCTGAACCTGCCTCCAGCTGCTGACATGTGTCCATGCAGTGACCACCAGATTGTGAACCTGGGCCTACTCTAGATCTAGGTCCCATCGAGGTGTGTGTCTCTGCACTGGTGGAGGGTGTGGGTAAGCGCTGTGATGGGTCTTCCAGGCTGCTTATTTTCAGCTCTTTAATGGAGGAGATGTCCACTTGGTTGGAGGTGAGGACCTGGATGGAGCTGAGGGACTGGCTGGCTGAGGGCGGCAGTCGCTTGGCAGAGCTCCCTGCAGTAGAGTCAAAAGCAAGAGAAATAGCACTCACATTTGCATTGCGAGAGGGAAGATGTGGTGCAGGATCCTCACAGGTTCACCACCAATCTCAGTCACTCCAGGCACGGTCCTTGTCCTCACCAGTCAGCGAGATGGTACACTCCTCAAAGTGAATGAGGGGCCTAATTTGAGCCACTCCACCCTGGGACCTCTCCCTGCTAATGTGGACAGGCTTCTCCTACATGAAAACAGATGGAGAGAGTGTGATCAAGACGCATGGCACTGCATGGCATGTTTGTGTGGTGAGCGGAGATATTGGCAGGATGAGGCTGTGATCTCCAGAGGATATGATCTTGATGGAGATGTGAGGGTGTGTGTTAGAGTTAGTGGTGTTGTCCCTTGAGGTGTGAGATCCCTGTGGATGTGTGATGGGTTTGTGAGTGTGTGAGTTGAGAGTGATGAGGTCTGGTGGATCAGATGAGATCATTCATCCTCTTCCTGCACTGGATGGCTGACCTCCTCTGTGCTCCAGTGACACCGGCTGCCACTGCCATCACCTCCCAGGCCGGGACGTGGACCACTTGCAGCTGGAGCAGGGGTAAAGGACATCACAGTGGCCTTCCCAGAGAAGCATCACTAAATTTTGGGGCTGCCATCATCTTGCTTTCAGGGCCAACTGTCGCCTGGAGCAGTCTTGGTCTGAAGACATGAAGTAGGCTGCGCTCTGATGCACTTTAAATATGGCAACCAGAAAGAGGAAGTGCCTAAGGTATGGGTGCAGCAGGCCAATCTGAGTCCGCACGCCAGCGATCTGGAGTGTGTCAGCCATGAGATGAAAAGAATGCATTATAAAAGAGGTGTGACGTGCTGGGAATGGGACAATACATCGCAAAAATCCACCAATGTGGCTGATGGGTAAAATGGCTTTTTTCATGTCGGCTACCACACTTAGGGTGGAATTATCCCAGATTTGCGCTATGGATACAAAATAGAAGCAACTTGATGTCAGATCTAGGAATACAGTGCTCTTGCTTCATTCCAGGAACCTACAATTAATTTTAATTAAGTATATAAAATTATTGTATATAATTAAGTATATAAAATGTTATCATGGACTCAAAGAATGCTGCTGTGCAGGACCTTATTCAACAAGGGTGTTCCCCTTTGTTCCCTGAATAGAGTCATAGAAGTCTACAGCACAGAAAAAGGCCCATCGGCCCATTGAGCCTGCACCCAGTCAAACAAGTACCTAACTATTCTATTCCCATTTTCCAGCACTAAGCCCATAACCTTTTATGTCATGGCATCGCAAGTGCACATCCAAATACTTCTTAAATGTTATGAAGGTTTCTGCCTCTACCACCCTTTCAGGCAGTGAGTTCCAGATTTCCATCACCCTCTGGGTGAAAAAAATTCTTCCTCACATCCCCTCTAAACCTCCTGCCCTTTACCTTAAATCTATGCCCCTTGGTTCTTGATCCCTCCACCAAGGGGAAGAGTTCCTTCCTGTCTACCCTATCTCTGCCCCTCATAATTTTATACACCTCAATCATGTCCCCCCTCAATCTCCTTGGCTCCAGGGAAAATAACCTCAGTCTATCCAATCTCTCCTCATAACTAAAACTCTCCAGCACAGGCAACACCCTGGTAAATCTCCTCTGCACTCCCTCTAGTGCAATCACATCCTTCCTATAATTCGGATTCCAGAACTGCATGCAATACTCTCGCTGTGGCCTAACCAGCATTTTATACAGTTCCAGCATAACCTCCCTGCTCTTATATTCTATGCTTTGGCTAATAAAGGCAAGTATCTCATTTGCTTTCTTAACCACCTTATCTACCTGTCCCGCTACCTTAAGGGACCAGTGGACATGCACACAAAGGTCCCTCTGATCCTTGGTATTTCCCAAGGTCCTACCATTCATCGTGTATTCCATCATGAACTTCGTCCCAATCTCATGCCCTTTCTCAATATTCTTTTATTTGTACTTTGTTTTAAAATACTTATCTACTAGCCTTAACCAAATCCCCCCATCCCCCCCAAATCATGTAACATTAAATGCCTAACCTCTCAGTATTCTTTTAATGATCTTAAATTTAAGCCCTTTGGTTACCAAGTTATTGATCAGCGGAAAAGTTCTTATTTATTTGATTACAACACTTCAGAATTTTGAATATATCCTTCAAATGTTATCTTAACTTTCCTTGCTTTTATGAAAAGTGAATAATGAAACCTACTTTCTAGTTCCTGGTTTGCTGTCTGAGAATTTTTCAATGTGTTAGGTTGCTTAGCCTGCTTCATAACATCATTGTTGCTGGATGCCTGGAGATTCCCCTGTAGCTGATGCAAGAATAAAACTAATGTCAGGAAAGATGAAATTGACTTGACAGAATTCACTCGATCACTTTGGGCAGCTTTCTTCAAGGTCGACAGTGAGCCTGTCACTGTGCTGCTGCCTGTAAAATCTGGGCTATTATGTTTATTTCCTTTCCTTATTCTCCCTCCCAAAATGCATCATCTCAGATTTCTCCACATTAAATTCTATCAGACATCTATCAGCCCAGACCAAGAAACTACATTTGTCCTCCTGAAATCACATACATTCCTGTTTGTAGTTCACAACATTCCAATTTTCGTGTCATCTGCAAATTTTAATATTGAACCCCATATCCCTGTCTAGAGGAGACTTTGTGATGCAGTGGGTAACATCCCTGCCTCTGAGCCAAAAGCTTCAGGCTTGAGTCCCTCCCCAGAACTTGATGGCCAAGGAAAATGCATTTATAACACATCCAAACAGGTTGAGTGTCAACCTGCAACTCCTTCCAACATACATCAGTGACAGGCAGTAAGAGTGAGAGAGATTCCTGGTCAGCCATGCGATGGAAAGAATGTTGGAGCCTCTACCCTCAATATCCATAGCTCTAGATTACAACATGCATATAAAAGGTGCATATTGCCAAATCAACTTGGACTCCTTGAGTGAACTGTAACACACCACCATCATACAAGTCTAGATCGTATGTGTGCATATAAGAGAGAGAGAGAAGTAATGATTCAAACACTTCCCCAGAGGAACATCACTGTTTACATCCTTCCAGTCTATTTTCTGCCTTTAAACTACCACCTGTAACTGCTATCACCCTCTCTTTAATACCATGCACCTTTATTTTATCAATATGTCTTCTATGTGACACATTTTGAAAACCTATTTCTATAATATTCACTGCATTTACTTTATCAATGCACTCTGCTATTTCTCCAAAGATTTCTGTTAAATTGATCAAAGTTTGACAAAACGTAGAAGCTCCTGTGGGAAATCTCTGCTCCTATTCTTCCAGTGCTTTCAAAGAATGACTACAAATGCCATTATAATGAATGCTTTGAATACACAAGAAGCATGAGTAAGGGATTCAAACAGAACGTTAGCATTTCCTCATCGCCTTATTGTCACTACCTTTACCTGGTTATTTTGTAATCATGTCCATGGTTTCCCTTTTCTTTTTCTTATCCTTCTTACTGGCAGTGAGATTCACATCAACATCAGACAATATGTATTATCGCATAATGTTATGAACCCCAGCTAGGTTACCACTGGACAAGCCTGATCACAGCGTGGAACCCAACTTGATAAATCCTAACTAATACGTGGAGAGTAGCTACTGAACAGAGTCATAGGAGTCAGCTAATGAACTTTTAACAAAAGCATAAAACATTTATTAAACAAGAAAAGATTAACTATATTACAATGCTCCTTTACCCACAACTATATCCATACAGATATATAGAGATTTGTAAGGATAACACAAGTTACAAAAGCTATTTTATACTCTAATGTTCACAGTAACTACAGTCCATGTAAACCAAGCTGGTCAGACGCACCACTCTCTGAAAACAAGTGACAGATGCCACCCCAGGCAGATGCTAAGGATCTCTCCTCAACTCCACCCAAATGCTTGTTATACCATGAGCTAACCAATCTCACTGAACTCTGTCTTTCACACGAGGGATTCCGATCTCTACTTTTCAAGAACTCACCTTGGAATCTTCTCCCAAATCGATGCTTTCCCTCAGATGCCTTCTGCAAGGGTCCACCACCAGGGTTTCGAACTCTTCTTCTGATGTTCCTCTCCCCTGGGTCACCACATGCATTCAAGCTTTTTTTCAAGCACTCCCTCGCACTGACTCAGCCGTCAACAGTACACCACTGCTTCGCATGTCTGGAGCAAAGAGTTACAGACCTTCAGTTGTCTCCTTGGATCTTCTGACTTCTCATGAATGTTTTTATTGTGTTAAGTCTGCCTCCTGCAGCATTTGTCTCTTTAAGTTTGAAGCTTTGAGCTTTTATCTCTGTTCCTTACTTTTACTTCCAAAGAACAGGACATTTTCCAGGTTCCTGACCTTCCTTTGACTAGAAGGTCTTCTTGGGCCTTTCTCCTGTTACACTCTCCTGGATTTTGGGGACTTTTTGAAACCTTTATAAAGACTTCTTTAGTTTGAAACCTGCTATCTGTCCCTTTTCATGTCCTGCCTGTCCTAGAACCTTCTTCCCACTGAACTCAAACTGCTGTTTTTTTCTGTGTGTGTGCGTGTTTGTGTGTGGTTGGGGGAGGGGGGCTGCCTCTCTGGACCACTGTTGCTAGGCAGCAGCATAGTTTCTTCTACTCTTGTGTTTGCTTAACGTAGGTTCGTAAAACTCATTAGAAATGCAGGCACCTTTTAAAGTGAAACTAAAACTCAACTTGACCTTTTCTTAATACACAAATACAGAAGTACAAATCAAACTTAGGCCAGAAACTTACCTATGTCGGGTGGGCTGGGTGGGAGCTGGCGGGGGTGGGCACGGAGCCGATCGCTGCCCTTGATAGGCTGTGCGGCGCCATTTTACATGGGTGGGCCAATTAAGGCCCACCCAGCATGATGCACGGCCAGTAACGCTCAGCGCTCCCTGTGCAGGCGAGGGGGATGGAGAGTCGGGGCCTGTGCTCTTTTGTGCATCCCACTAGTGGATGAGATTTCCTAAAAAATGCAAAGGCTGCTTGGGCTTTTCGCCTGTCCGCCAACCTTAAGGTTGGACGGGCAGCGTTGCAAACAACTTTAATTGCTTTTTTAATGGCCTTAATAGGCTGTTGATAGTTTGGTGGGCACACGCCTGATGTCATCGTGCTTCATTTTGCACATTGGCGTGTCGGGCCCGCCCCTGCACGCCAACAGCCATATTCTGGCCTTAAAATTAAAGCTAAAACTCATTGATAACACCCACAAATACAAATATAACTTACTTAAGCTGCCTCTATTTCCTAAAAATAACCACCGTATTACTAGGGTCTGGAAAACATGTGAAATAACAAAAACAAATTTAGAAATAGTGAGACCTTTACATAAATTAATCAAAAATGTCATATTAGTATGCATGACATTTTTAGTGCCAGCCATATGGAGCTGCTATTTCTTTAGAGAAATTGGCAGAAAATTCATAATTTAATTACAAGTCTTGTAATCTTCCCACTCTCTGGAAAAATAGTTCATAGCAACTTCATAGTTCTGCAGAAGTCAACTGATTCAAGATTGAACAGCATGAAGAAATATTATACAAATAATTCTATTCAAAACCATGTAACAAGCTCAGGAACTTGTTACATGAGTTTATTTCTTTGACTAGTTTATATTGCAGATGTATTTTCAATTGGGGTGCTTTTAAAACGAATCAGAATAAGCCCTCTGAATCATCTGCACAAAGATAAATATAAACATTTCTGAACGTTAAGTTTCATTTCAACAGACTTCAAAATTTCATTGGACTGGATTTCACAGCTCTCCCGCTGGGCATGCTTTTGGTGGGAGTGTGAAATGTAAACTACGAGGGGTTCCCAGCCCACCATTTTCCCACCCACACCCCAAACTGTTCCTCATAATATGGTAGGTGGGCTGGTGCTGAAATTGGCAGTCTGCCCACCATTTTTAAATAAATAATTAAAGATCAATTAAGCTTGTTACCAAGCCTATTGACCTGAATATTATGAAACTCTTCATAATATGGTCAGTGTGGGCAGGTGGATGGGAGTGGGCAGGCCATTTGAACAAGTATTTAAAAGGCAGGAAGGAAAAAGGGACGTCCTTTGGGCATTCAGAGCACTACCCACTCCAAGCGATTAACTCCAACTTTGTTCCTCCCTGCCTGGGAACCAAAACCCAGCCCCCAACACCCTACCCCCAAGGCTGCTTGATCCCTCCCCATCCTAAAAGTAAGAGACTTACCCGGCTCAAGGATCCAACAAAGTTCTGCATGGGACTGCTTGCAGCCCCAGCAGTGTTCACTACTCAGTCCTGGCGCTGCTGGGACTGCTAAAGCTGCCAGCCAATCTGATTGTTTGGCAGCTCTTGAGGGTGGGACTTCCTTCCACTGAGGGGCTGAAGCCCTTCTCTCCGCTCCATTAGCACTGGCAGTATTTTATGGCTGCCGGGTGGGCTTCTTTTTAGGCCCGTCGGCTGCCGACCGATTCTTGCAACAGTGGGGGAGGGGGGCGAGCTACCCCTGCCCCACCCCCTGCCCCTTGTGAAATCCAATCCATAGTAACATATGCACAAGACTTATTTCCCAAATTTTGGAAAGGAGCTTAAAAACATTCATTTGTAAATGACTTAACTACATCGTGGCTGTTGTTCCAACCAAAGTTATTCATAACCACAGAAATTGGGATATCAGCCTTCGATACCGTTAAAGGAAATAAGTCTCTGTACAGGGGCTGATTTTCTTGCCATTCTCCCAAAGTGTGTGTGTGTTAGGTCATGGAGAATAATGATAGTAAAAGGAATAGAGACCTACAGCACCGGATCACTGCCTCTTCCACAAATAATAAGTTGCAGGCTAACAGATAGTTATCAGAAGCTCCTGCTGTAAATAATATGTAATGACCAGAAGTCGTGCAAAATCAATTCCCCGCTGATTTTTCAGCTTTTACTTTGTACACATAAATTCCTTAAAGGAGCATCCAGCATTGCTCGGTGCTGAGCTGCAAAGGGAAATTAACCATTATGCTGGGTTATTGTTCAGAAGCACTCATATCATGACATCTTTATATGGTAATGTATGAAAGAAAGCATGCTATCAGGTTGTCAGCCTGTAAAACCAAACTGGTTATATCCATCAAAATGCCACTTAACATTACATTGTCTTTGTTAAGCATTTCTGGCAAAACCTTAGGGAACAGTCTTCACAAGATCTCGGTCAGTGAAGGCCCAAATATGTATCTGAGACATATGCTGTAAAGATGTTTGCTGCATCTGGCACAGGCAGTGACTAGCATTCATTGTGTCCTCAAGTTTGCCTTAATCTGCAACATAGATTTATGTGGATATGGTGACCTGAAGAGTCAAATCCTCTTTAGAACCACCTCCTGCAATAGAACTTTATAAAGCAGGGAGTTGTGGATTGAGCTTCTCTACCACTTGTCTATAGGCTTATGCCTGGGCGTTTTTGTCTTCTTTAATTCCATCACTGCTGCATCTATAAAGGCTGCTTAAAGGGACACTAAATTAGGATCGCACAGTATGGCTATCTATCTACTTAAAAGTAATTACTTGCATGCACACCCCTAAAAATCCTTATTTCATTTTAACAGGGTTATACTATCACATCTCTTACTTCAGCTTTTGACACAAACAGCTCAACTGTTAGCCTTCACCTAATTTACTCAACTTTTCTCAGGCGCAATTGGTGCACAATGCTGAAAGAGGTAGTCCACCAGAAGGGGAATCCTCAACTGAAAACAAGTCAAGGCCCAAGAGGGGAAGACCATGGAACTTATGAAAAATCATTCTTTTCTTGTTGTGGGGGGTAAATTGGTCACGGGCAAAATGCTGGAGCCAGCTTAGTGACTGGAAGCCAACCTTTTCACTAGCATCTGTGTGAAGAAGCACATTGCCACAAGCTTCCTCGTACTTCTCTGTCACATAATCCAAACAGCATTATGGTCAACCTTTCTGAGCTTGTAGTTTCCTTTCCTGAAGATCCACCACAACAACAAAACATACAGCTGAAGGAAGGTGGAAACAGTTATAAATATTGGAGTGGCAGGGGTGAGGTCATTGAGAGAATTAAACAGTATACTGGGAATATTAAATTTGAGGTGTTGGGCATCCAGGACAATGTAGATCATCAAGAACAGGGGTGATGGGCCAGCAGGACTTAGAGAGAGACAGAGGGCAGCCAGCTTATGATTGAGCTGAAACTACATTCAGTGGAGGATGGGTGGCCAGGAGATCATTGTCTAGTTTGGAGATGGCAAAGGCATGGATCAGAGTTTCAGTGGAATATGGGTTGAGTCAAGAATAGAGGTAGACCACAGTATTGAGGTGAAAATAGGTGATTTTTATGTTGGAGAGAAGATGGTTCAGAAGCTCACCCTGAGGTTGAGTAGACTGCTGAAGTTGTAAACGTGAGACAGTGGTGGAGAGGATATGGGATTTGTTGCATGAGCTGAAGACAATGTCTTTAACTTCCCAATGTTTAGGTTGAGAACTTATTACTTTATTATTCATTCATGGAGGTGAGCGTTGCTGGCAAGATCAGTGTTTATTGCTCATCCTCAATTGCCCTTGAACCCTGCGATTCACCTGGTTTAGGTACACCTCTCATGTCAGTGGGAATTGAGGATTTTGGCTCAGTGCCGATGAAGGAATGGCAATTTGGTTCCAAGACAGGATCATATGTAACTTGGAGGGGAACATACAGGTGAAAGTGTTCCCATACACCTGCTGCCCTTGTACTTCTAGGTGGAAGAGATTACAAGTTTGAAAGATGCTTTTGAAGGAGCCTTGGTGAGTTGTTGCAGTGCATTGCGGACTGCTTCCATTGTGGACTGAGGGTAAAGAAGATGAAGTAATAGATGAGGTGCTGAGCAAACAGGCTGCTTCATCCTGGATGGTGTTGAGTTTCTTGAGTATTGTTGGGCTGCACTCATCCAGGAAAGCAGAGAGAATTCCATCACATTCCTGACTTGTGCCTTGTAGATGGTGGACAGACTTTGGGGAGTAAGCAGATGAGTTATTCAGCTCAGAATTAATTTGTGCATTTGTCATTTCAAGTGCCTAGGTCGTGAATGTTCCATCTGATTTTAATCTTCTTTAACTTTTCTTTAGTGGTTTGATATCACTGAATGGCTTGCTAGGCCATCTCAGAGGGCAGTTAAAAGCCAAGCACATTGCTATGAGTCTGAGTCACATATAGGCCAGACAGCAGTGAGAAAGATTTCCTTCTTGAAGAACATTCATGAGCCAGATGGGTTTCTACAACAATCCAGTAGTTTCATTCCAGATTTATTAGTCAATTGAATTTAAATCCCCCAGGTGTCATGATGAGATTTGAAGTCATATCTTTGAAGCATTTATCTAGCCCTCTGCATTGTTAGCTCAGTAACATTACCACAATGCTACTGTTCCCACCTCAAGACTGGGAGAAGGGGTTTCAGCCCCATATGAGTGTGAGCAAAGAGGTGGACATATATGAAATTTTCTGCCGCTGGCCAGCGTGCAAGTTTCCTAGCTCCATCCCACCCCTGGGCCATTTTCCTGGAAGAAGGATCAAAAGAACTACCCACACACAATTGGCGTGTAGCCGGATAATCATTAAAGGCCTATTAAGACTTTTTGTCACAGGCCAACTTGGCCTTCAGGCTCCCTGGGATGCTTGGGGCTCGGCCTGCTGCCTAGAGTTGGCCTCACGGCAGAAGACTAAGGGGCCAGTGCTCTGGCTGGCTTTGAGGTCCTCCCTCACAGAATCACACAGAATCATAGAATCACACAGTGCAGAAGAGGCCCTTCGGCCCATCGAGTCTGCACTGAATGGGAGAAAAACCTGACCTACCTACCTAATCCCATTTATCAGCACTTGGCCCACAGCCTTGAATGTTATGACATGCCAAGTGCTCATCCAGGTACTTTTTAAAGGATGTGAGGCAACCCACCTCCACCACCCTCCCAGGCAGCGCATTCCAGAACGTCACCACCCTCTGGGTAAAAAACTTTTTCCTCACATCCCCCTAAACCTCCTGCCCCTCACCTTGAACATATGTCCCCGCGTGACTGACCCTTCAACTAAGAGAAACAGCTGCTCCCTATCCACCCTGTCCATGCCCCTCATAATCTTGTACACATCAATCAGGTCGCCTCTCAGTCTTCTCTGCTCCAACGGAAACAACCCAAGTCTATCCAACCTCTCTTCATAACTTAAATGTTTCATCCCAGGCAACATCCTGGTGAATCTCCTCTGCACCCCCTCCAGTGCAATCACATCCTTCCTATAATGTGGCAACCAGAACTGCACACAGTACTCCAGCTGTGGCCTCACCAAGATTCTATACAACTCCAACATGACCTCCCAACTTTTGTAATCTATGCCTCGAATGATAAAGGCAAGTGTCCCATGTATGCTTTTTTCACCACCCCACTAACATGCCCTTCCACCTTCAGAGATCTATGGACACACATGCCAAGGTCGCTTTGTTCCTCAGAATTTCCTAGTGTCATGCCGTTCATTGAATACTTCCTTGCCAAATTACTTCTTCCAAAGTGTATCACCTCACACTTTTCAGGGTTAAAGTCCATCTGCCACTCATTCGCCCATTTGAACATCCCATCTATATCTTTCTGTAGCCCAAGGCAATCATCCTCACTGTTAACCACCTGGCCAATCTTTGTGTCATCCACAAACTTACTAATCCTACCCCCCACATAGTCATCTATGTTGTTTATATAAATGACAAATAATAGGGATTCCAGCACAGATCCCTGTGATACACAACTGAACACTGGCTTCCAGTCACTAAAGCAGCCTTCTATCATCACCCTCTGTCTCCTACAACAAAGCCAATTTTGATAGATTCTCTCCTTCAGAATTTTCTCCAATATTTTCCCCACCACTGATGTGAGACTCATTGCTTTGTTGCTCCCTAGCTTATCTCTACAACCCTTCTTAAATAGCGGAACCACATTAGCTGTTCTCCAGTCCTCTGGCACCTCCCCTATGGCCAGAGAGGAATTAAAGATTTGGGTCAAAGCCCCTGCAATCTTCTCCCTTGTGTCCCTCAGCAGTATGGGACACAAATCATCCGGACCTGGAGATTTGTCCACTTTTAAACTTGCCAACATCTTGTCACTCCCTATATCAATTTGCTTAAGAATCTTGCAGTTTCTCTCCCCAAGTTCCATACCTTCATCCTCATTCTCTTGGGTGAAGATGGATGCGAAGTATTCATTCAACACTCTACCGATGTCCTCTGGCTCCAACCATAGACTTCCCCCTTGGTCCCTAATGGGCCCTTCCCTTTCCCCGGTTATCCTCTTCCCATTGATATACTTATACAATATCTTGGGATTTTCCCTACTTTTACCAGCCAGAGCTTTCTCACATCCCCTCTTTGCTCTACTAATTACTTTCTTAAGCTCCACCTTGCACTTTCTGTACTCCACTAATGCTGATTTGCTCCCCTTGTACCTGCTAAAAGCCTCTCTTTTCGTTCTCATCCTAACATGAATATCTCTGATGGTCCATGGTTCTCTGTGCTTGTTACTTCTTCCTATCACCCTTGAGGGAACATGTTGAGCCTGTACCCTCCCCGTTTCCTTTTTGAATATCCCCCATTGCTCTTCTACAGATTTCCCCACAAGTAGCTGTTCCCAGTCTACCTTGGCCAGATCCTGCCTTATTTTACTAAAATCTGCTCTCCCCCCAATCCAAAACATTTTTTTGCAACTTGTCTATTTCTTTGTCCATAACGAACTTAAATTGTACCATGTTGTGGTCGCTATCACTAAAATGATCCCACACCACCACCTCAGCCACCTGTCCAGCTTAATTCCCTAGAATTAGGCCCAGCACTGCGCCGTCCCTTGTTGGACCCTCTACACATTGATCTAAGAAATTCTCCTATACACATTTTGAGAAATCCACTCCATTCAAGCCTTTAACACTTTGTCTACAGCAATTAGTGTTGGGAAAGTTGAAATCACCTAATATAATTGCCCTATTGTTATTGTTTTTACACGCATCTGCAAATTGTGCACATATTTGCTCCTCAATTTCCCACTATCTAGGGGTCTATAATAAACACCTAACAATGTGGCTGCCCTTTTTTATTCCCAAGCTCTATCCACAAAGCTTCATTTGATGCCCCCTCCAAGATATCATCTCTCCTTACTGCAGTAACTGACACTTTAACTAATAATGCAATGCACCCTCCTCTTTTACCTCCTCCCCTGTCTCACCTGAAGATTCTATATCCTGGAATGTTGAGCTGCCAATCCTGCCCCTCCCTCAACCACGTCTCTGTGATGGCTATTATATCACAATTCCACATGTCAATCCCCAGCCTTAACTCATCCATTTTACCTGTAATCCTCCTGGCATTAAAATAGAAGCCATCCAGCCTTGCCTTACTCCCTTGAAACTTAATGCAGCTGTACTCCCTCTGACTTGATTGTTTTACTGTATTATGACATGTCGCTATTCTGCTCACATTCAGTGTCTCCTCCCCCTGCCAAATTAGTTTAAACTCCTCCCAACAGCACTAGCAAACCTGCCCTCAAAGATGTTAGTCCCGCTCTGGTTCAGATGTAGACCATCCCACTTGTACAGGGCCCAACTTCCCCAGAAATGTACCCTGTGATCCAGGAATATAATACCCTCCCTCCTGCACCAACTCTTAAGCCACGTATGCACTATTCTCCTACTTCTGTGCTCACTCGCACGTGGCACTAGGAGAATTCCAGAGATTACAACCAGAGAGGTCCTGCTTTTTAGTCTACTGTCTAACTCCCTGAATTCTTGAAGCAAGACCTCATCCCTCTTTCTACCTATGTCATTGGTACCAACATGTACCATGACCTCTGCCTTATCACCCTCCCCCCTTCAGGATACCTTGCAGCTGTTCAGTGACATCCCAGACCCTGGCACCAGGAGGCAACATTTCCTATCTGTTCCCCTGACTATAGAATCCCCTATTACTATTGCTGTTCCTCTCTTCCTCCCCTCCTGTACAGACAGGCTGCTTATGGTGCCAGAAGCTTAGCTCTGTCTGCACTCCCTGGAGGAACCAGCGCCCTCATCAGCTTCCAAAATGGAATACTGATTTATGAGTGGGGCCCCAGGGGACTCCTGAACTACCTGCCTGTTTCTCTTGGACTGCCTGGTGGTCACCCATTCCCTTCCTTCCTCAAGACCTTTCAGCTGTGGTGCGACCACCTCTCTAAACGTGCTATCCACGACGCTCTCAGACTCGCGTATGCTCCACAGTGTCCTCAGCCACTGTTCCAGCTCTGAAACCTGAGCTTCCAGGAACTGCATCTGGACACACTTCCTGCACACATGCTGGTCCCAGGCACTCAAAATGTTCCCGGATTCCCACATGGAGCATGAGGAGCACACCACGGTTTTAAGTTCTCCTGCCATGACTTGTCCCTTTAAATTAAACCTTTTAAATCAATTACTCTAGGGCCCTTCTTTTTTGACCCTCATTACTACAGAATATACAAACTATAACCCACAAAAATACCTTAAACGATAAGCAATAAACATAGTAAATACTTAACAAAAACAGAATTACCTGGAAAAACTCAGCAGGTCTGGCAGAGTTTTTCCAGGTAATTCTGTTTTTGTTTTGGATTTCCAGCATCCGCAGTTTTTTTGTTTTTATTATAGTAAATACTTACCCGACCTCATCCATTACTTACCAGTCATTTCTCTCCCTTGTAGCCTCTACAGCTGCAGCAGGGCAAGACCACTCTCTGAAGATTTAAGAAGTTGGATAGCAAAGAAAAAATGCAAAGAGCACCTCTTCCCCTCTGCACCGAATTCCCACTGTGCATCAAATTGCCAATACTCACACTCACTCTGGCTGCGTCTCACTCAATATGAGGTCTCTCCCCTGCTCATGTGCAAGCACACTATCTGTTTGGTCACAGCTGCAGCCAAAAGACACCCTGCTGAGGGGAATTCCCCTACACAATTGTGACTCAACTGCTGAGAGCATTTTTAATTTTAAGTTGGAACTCCTGGAAATGGCATATATGTGGTAAATTGGATCACTGGTGTTTTCTTTGGAGTTTTACTGGATTTATGAAAGAAGACCAGTAGAAATCAAGGAGAATTTCAGCCTCTTGATGGCTAAAAGGGGAAAGTAGATAACCCAGGTAGCTATAGACTAGTTAGCCCAAATCCATTGAAGTGAAAGTACCTGGGTGTTTTCTGAAGGAAAAATTAATAAAGCATCCTGAGAATTATAAAGATATAAATAGAAGTCAGCACAACTTTATGGGAGGGAGAAGATGTCTGATGAATCTCTTGAAGTAATTTGAGGGAATAACAAGCCCTGTAGAGGGAAAGAACGTAGGAAATGTTGTTTACTGAGATTTCAGGAACATTTTTGATACAGTGCCACACAGAAGATTGACCATAATGTTAGGAGACATGCCTTGAGTGGACTCCAAAATGGATTAAAAATTGTTGAAGCAGAAGTGGAAAAAAGGTGGTTGCATGTAGTACTGGTCCATCATGGAAGGTAACTATTGGGATGATTCAGAGATCAGTATCAGGGTTGTTGCTGTTTACAATGTATATTTAAATTACTTGGTTTGAGGGTAAAACCAGACTTGCCTAAATTTGCAAATTTTTTTTATTATTCATTCATGGATGTCGAAAGGATGTTTCCGCTTGTGGGTGAGTCCAGCATTCGGAGGCACTGTTTTAAAATTAGGGGACGCCTTTTTAGGACCGAGATGAGGAGAAATTTTTTCTCTCAGAGGTTTGTGCGACTTTGGAATCCTCTTCTGCAGAAGATGGTGGGGGCAGGGTCATTGAATATTTTTAAGGCAGAGGTAGATAGGTTCCTGTTCGGCGAGGGAATCAAAGGTTATTGGGGTTAGATGGGAATGTGGAAATTGAAACGCAAGAAGATCATCCATGATCTTATTGAATGGCAGAGCAGGCTCAAGGGGCCGAATGGTCTACTCTTGTTCCTATTTCTTATGGAATGTGGCTGTCACTGGCTGGGCCAGCATTTATTGCCCATCCCTAACTGCCCTTGTTCAAAGGGCATTTGAGGGTCAACCACATTGCTGTGAGTCTAGAGTCACACATAGGCCAGACCAGGTAAGGACAGCAGATTTCCTTCCCTAAAGGACATTAGTGAACCAGATGGGTTTTTACGACAATGATTTCATGGTCATCATCAGACTTTTAATTCAAGATTTTAATTGAATTTGAATTCTACCATCTGATGTGGTGGGATTTGGGATTTGAACCTGGATTACCAGTCCAGTGACAATACCACTATGCCACCACCTCCCCATGATATATCGGATTTTTACTTATTTCTGTGAATATTACTGTTATCACATAAGGAGCTGGTAAATGGGGATTACTGGAGATATAATTCAGTCAAAAGCAAATCTAGGAAAAACATTTTCAAGAAGATCATTGATGCAACTGAGCTGTATAAAAGTAGATAAATATTCTTTGGAAAGAAAATGAATAAGGGATGGAGTAAGCCAAAGAATTGGAATGAAAAAGATAGAACATAGCCAAATGATCACTAGTCCTAATGTTCTCTTGAGCCCAACGGGTGATGACAGATTAATATGAGTAGATACATTTCTTAACACAAGTGAGCTTCACAGGTCTTGTAGTTTGCATTTTATTTGTTTATTCGCAATGTCAGGTTCAGTAATTCTCCCAAGATTCTTTCCCAATCAGATCATCATCAGTCATAGCTCAAATAAAAATGGAAATAAAAAAACAGATAAAGTTAATCATAATTCTATCTAATTATTTGGTTGTGTTCAGTTCCATTTGCTATTTGCCTTGCACCTTGTAAAGCTGTCTTGTTAATGACTTGTTGTCTGCATGGTTGGATTGTGCTAATGAGGGTGAATCAGAGTGAATTACCATCACTCCATGGTTCTGGCTTTTAAAAACAGGTGTGGTAGCAAGGGCCATAAATATATTCATTCTCACAGCACTCACAGCAAGAGATATTTGAATAATTCCTCAACAGGGCTTGACTCATGCCCTCAGCAAAGACTCTAGGCACATAAATTCAAGCAATTAGGTGGACAGGAGATTAAAACTGGATTTCAGCACAGCTTTGCTCCTAAACTAGATTTCTCTTCCTATGCTGCCAAAGATATTCCATATTTCAACTATAAAAATGCTTGAAGACTTCAAGAAGCAATTGGAATATATAAATGGATCCTACAGCAGCAGTGGAAAAGCCTCAGTGGATATCATTTCAAATCAACAGTATGCCAGACAATTACTGAATCTATAGACAGAATAATGAAATTAAACTTGTTTAATACCAGTTACACATGGAAATCAAATGCTGGTTTGGCCATTTTTTCAGAAGTATTGTGATTAAATTATCAAGATGAAAAGTTCTAAAAAAAAAACAAATATAGGAGTTTAAAAGAAATTTGTGTTATGGGTTCATTTGGTGCCTCAATCATGAGATCTTGAGACTTGTATGTTTAAACATGAACCACTTATTGATAATGCTCAACTATGTAGATATCCCAATTAATGGCATGCATAGTACTGCTCCCATGCAGGTTCCTTCTGGAGATTGTTCTCCGAGTCTATTACCATGTAACTCTGTACATCATGAGGCGGGGGGAGGTGTGGTGGCTATTCTCCAGTCCCACATGAAACCTTGCTCTGCTGAGCACCTTTTACATTACAATGGCATGCAGACACACACAACTGATCAAATTCCACCTGTGCATTGCATTGTAGGTCCCTCTATCCTACAATTACTAAATACAGCACAACAGTCGAGACACATTTTAGTTGTTTGTCCTCCTGGCTAAAGGTCTGCAATTATAATCATGCCTCATTACAAGTGGCAGAAATGGAAGGAAGGAGTTCCATTTATGTGGTAGTTTACTACATTCTCAAGACATCCTAAATCAATTTATTTGAAATACAGCCTCTATTGTTGTTAGGCAAAACAGAACACCAATTTACACACAGTAATGTACAATGAGTTGAATAATCGTTCATCTGTTTGTGATGAAAGAATTCAGTGGAATTGCTGCATTTATCTAAACAGATACAAGTCTTACTTTAACATTTCATCACAAAGCCAGCACCATCAGACAAGATCCTGTGTTGCAATAAAAAATAGTATAGACTATAGTTTGGGTTTTGTGTTGAGAATAATGGTGAGGCTAACCACACTCCTCATTATTACGGAGCGTGCCAGACAGCAATTTCCAGAGTACACACATGTACAATTAAATGGGAAATCCACAAGCTAACAGTAACTTCCAAGTAATTTGGCATTAAAATCAGTGTCAACTTTTGATGCTTTTTTAAAACTCATTCTTTCACGAGCTGTGGGCATTGCCGGATGGGCTAGTATTTGTTGCTCCTGAGAAGGTGCCAGTAAGCCACTTTCTTGAACTGCTGCAGACCATGTGAAGTATTGCTGTTAGGAAGGGTGTTCCAGGGCTTTGACCTGACCACAGTGAAAGAACAGCAAAACAGTTCCAAGTCAGGATGGTGAGTGGCTTGGAGGGGAACTTTTAGGTATCCCCATGCATCTGCTACCCTTGTCCTTGGGATAGAGGTCACGAGTTTGGAAGGTGCTGTCATACGAGGCTTTAAGAATTGCTGCAATGCATCTTGTATATGTTGCTACTGTGTGTTGGTGGTGGAGGGAGTGGATGTTGAAGATAGTGGATGGGCTGTGTAATGACACAGCTGATGGTAAATGCCGGGCTGCCCAAATCCCAGAGGGAAACTTGAAACAGCTGCCAAATGGTTTTTGCAATTTATATAGTATGAGGAGAGGTTCTGAAAATCAGGAAATGATTTCCCTGACTACTTGTGATGATTTTATAGTAAAGTAGACATTCATTAAAAGAATAAAGGAGAAAAAGCACAATTACATTTAAACACACGAATGGCTTTACACAGTGAACAGCACTTTAAAACAGTTCCACAAATCTTAACTCAACCACCCACAGAGATAACCTTCCCCTTTCCTGTTCAGCAACTTTCCTTATAGATTTTAGAATCTATAGAAGTCCAGTAATTTTCACCATGCAGTGCTTTTTCTTGGAGTGTTGTCTGAGGCTGGCAGCAATTGGTTCTTTCAGTCTGGCCTTGTTCCAATGTCCTCTGGGAGTTCTGACCAACTACCCTCCTGTCTTCTGGGAGATCGATGCAATTACCCCCTCACATAGGATTCTATATTTCCTTAAATGCATTCCTTCCCTTTGATCCCTCTATTATCTCAACCAATCTCAACCAGCATTCAAAAATGCTTTCTTCCAGGAATTGATTAAATTGTTGTTTACTTTAGCACTTAGGCTTGTAAAAACAAACTTACCCTATCTTTACCTCACTTCCTTACACCTTTTGCGACCTGAAAAAAATCCCCTTTGAACTAAAATAACTCAACTCAAACTATTCCTGTTATTGCTTTATGTAAAACTCTGATTGAAGTTCCTCTTGATTCATTAACATATCAAAACCACTTCTTACTGTTGACTTTAGATCCTTTGCCGTCACTCTAACTCTTAATTGAATTGAAGCTTGACTTCCAATACATAAGAAAAAACACCTGGGTTATTACCGGAAGAAAAATATTACAATTTCCTAAACAAAAAATAAAAGATGTGGCTATGGGTACCCGCATGGGCCCCAGTTATGTCTGTCTCTTTATGGGGTATGTGCAACATTCCTTGTTCCAGTCCTGCTCCGGCCCCCTCCCACAACTCTTTCTCTGGTACATCGATGATTACTTTGGTGTTGCTTCATGCTCTCATCAGGACTTGGAAAAATTTATTAATTTTGCTTCCAATCTCCACCCCTCCATCATTTGCACATGGACCATCTCTGACACTTCCCTTCCCTTCCTTGACCTCTCTGCCTCAATTTCTGATGATAGACTGTCCAGCAATATCCATTACAAGCCTACTGACTCCCACAGCTACCTCGACTACAGCTCCTCACACCCCGCTTCCTGTAAGGACTTCATCCCATTCTCTCAGTTCCTTCGCCTCCGTCGCATCTGTTCTGAGGATGCTACCTTCAAAAACAGTTCCTCTGACATGTCCTCCTTCTTCCTTAACCGAGGTTTTCCACCCACGATAGTTGACAGGGCCCTCAAACATGTCCAGCCCATCTCCTGTGCATCCGCCTTCACACCTTCTCATCCCTCCCAGAAACATGATAGGGTCCCCCTTGTCCTCACTTATCACCCCACCAGCCTCCACATTCAAAGGATCATCCTCTGCCATTTCCGCCAACTCCAGCATGATGCCACCACAAAACACATCTTCCCTTCCCCCCCACTGGTGGCATTCCATAGGGATCATTCCCTCCGTGACACCCTGGTCCACTCCTCCATCACCCCCTACTCCTCACCCCCCTCCTATGGCACCTCCCATGCAAACGCAAAAGATGCAACACCTGCCCCTTCTCTTCCTCTCTCCTCACCGTCCAAGGGCCCAAACACTCCTTTCAAGTGAAGCAGCATTTCACTTGCATTTCCTTCAACTTAGTCTACTGCATTCGTTGCTCCCAATGCGGTTTCCTCTACATTGGAGAGACCAAACGCAGACTGGGTGACCGCTTTGCAGAACACCTTCAGTCTATCTGCAAGCAAGACCCAGACCTCCCTGTCGCTTGCCATTTTAACACTCCACCCTGCTCTCTTGCCCACATGTCTGTCCTTGGCTTGCTGTATTGTTCCAGTGAAGCTCAACACAAACTGGAGGAACAGCACCTCATCTTCCGACTAGGCACTTTACAGCCTTCTGGACTGAACACTGAGTTCAACAATTTTAGATCTTAAACTCCGTCCTCCGTCCCCAGCCCCTTTCCGTTTATTCCCCCTCCTCCTTGTTTTTTCCAATAATTTATATAGATTTTTCTTTTCCCACCTATTTCCATTATTTTTAATGTATTCCACTGATCATTTATCTATACCTTTTATGCCCTTTTAGTCTTATTTCACCCCACCCCCACTAGATGTATCTGTACCTTGCTTGTCCTGCTATCCGTTCTTAATTAGCACATTCTTTTAGAAAATATCACCACCTTCTTCGTTCTTTTGTCTGTGACATCTTTTGGTTACCTCCTTCTATCACTGCTTGCTTGTCCCAACAACCCCCCTCCCCACCCCCCACCTTCTCTCTCTCTCTCCCCCTCACCCCCCTCTTAAACCAGCTTATATTTCACCCCTCTCCTATTTTTACTTAGTTCTGTTGAAGGGTCATGAGGACTCGAAACGTCAACTGTAGTCTTCTCCACTGATGCTGCCAGACCTGCTGAGTTTTTCCAGGTATTTTTTATTTTTTGTTTTGGATTTCCAGCATCCGCAGTTTTTTTGTTTTTATTACAATTTCCTGTTTTCTTGACAGGTGCTAATCAAGCTGAATGGTGTCAAGCAGGATATACCTGGGAGATTGTGGTAGATGCCAGTATTGTGGCTGTAATGGAACAGTTTGACTCGGGGCACAGCTAGTTCTGGAGCAGAAGTCTTCAATGCTTTTGCCATGTTGTCAGAGCCCATGGCCTTTACAATACCCAGTGCCTTCAGCTGTTTCTTGATATTACATAGAGTGAATCAAATTGGTTGCAGATTGGCATCTGTGATCCTGGGGACATCAGGAAAAGCTGAGATGGACCATTCACTCTACATTTCTGGCTGAAGATATTTTCAAATGGTTCGACCTTGCCTTTTGCACTAACGTGCTGGGATCCCCTTTCATTAAGGATGGGGATGTTTGTGGAGCCTCCTTCTCTGGTTAGTTGTTTAATTGTCCACCACCATTCATAACTTGATGTAGCAGGACTGCAAAGCTTTGATCTGATCCATTGGATGTGGAATCGCTTAGCTCTATCTATCATATGCTTCTTCTGCTCTTTGGCACACAAGTAGTCCTGTGTTGTAGCTTCACCAGGTGCTGAGGGTACCGCTGCTGGCATGCTCTCCTGCACATTGGATCTGCAGAATGATGAAGATTTCAGAATTATATTTCTGGTTCAAATTATGGCTGATGATTGCATTGCAGGGTTAAATGGGCTTCTCCCAGTGTAAGCATAGGGTTTCCACTGGCATGCCTTGTGGCCTGTGCTCCTCTTCATTGTCATGAATGGTGACCAAGGTCCTTGCATATTGGTAGGCCTGCAATCACTGGAACCGTGGTGCCCACAACATAAAATATCTAGGGTGACCAATGTGAGCTGCTGTAGCGACACTTGAGAGTGATGGATCGAGTGATGGAATCTCCAAGCCATTGTACGTAGTGAATGTGGCATTGGTTGGTTGAAGCATCATTTGCCACTTCTGTGGGCACATACATTTCAGCATGCCAAGTGGAATGATATTTGCACCTGCACCAGTATCTAGTTTTGCATGCAGATTATGCTGCCTCTGCATCTATGGGCATATAATCTGAATGGTGGCAAAGGCATCTATTGGTAACACTGTGCCAATACACCCTTTGATGTTCACCGTGCTGAATGTCAGTTTACTTTGTGTCGTGATGTTCTGGTCATCCTCAACATCTGACCGTATAGCTTAGCTCAACATTTTGTGGATCTTGTTTTGGTGCTGTCCTGTATGCATTCTTGATTGTTTGGAATGCTGTACCGTCTGGCCTCAGGTTGTGGATTCTCATAATGTGGAACCACTTGTCTTGGCCTTTGCTTTCAGCATTGGTGCTTCCAGTGTCCTCTGGTGTCACATGCTTTGCATTTAAAGCTAAATGCTGGGCACTTTCTAAATGCATGTTTGAGGCCACACCACCTGCATTGCTTGCTAGACTTGTCTGCATTGGCTATCATGCCAATGGTGAAGTAATATAGGGAGACAAAGTGGTAATGTCACTGGACTGGTAATCCAGAGGCCCAGGCTAATGCTCTGGAAACATTTCCCAATCCAAGATCCTTTCTTGCTACCGTACCTATTCCATCTCCTACTAACAAAGCTACCCCACCATGCTTTCCTTCCTGCTTGTCCTTTCGAAAAGTCACAGACCCCTGAATATTAAGTTCCCAGCTTTGATCTCCTTGTAACCATGTCTCCATAATGGCTATAAGATCATTCCCATTAACCTATACTTATGTCATTAATGTATTTATTTTGTTCTGAATACTACGCACATTTAAGTAAAGAGCCATTAATTTTTCCTTTTTTTCATTTTTCCCCCTTTGATTCTATTTGATGCTGTTTTTTTATGTTTGTACACTCTGTCCCTTCCTGTCATACTCTTGGTATCATTACCTAAATAGCTGCCCTGCAAGGCTGCCATTTCCTTTTGCTATGTAAGCCTACGTATCCCCATTCCAGAATCCACCACCCCCTCCTCCCCACTATTTAGTTCAAAGCCCTCTCTACAGCCCTAGTTACTCAGTTCACCAGGGCACTGGTCCCAGCACAGTTCAAATGAAGCCTGCCTCACCAGAACAGCTCTCTTCTACCCCAGTACTGATGCCAGTGACCCATGAACTGAACCCCATTCTTCCCACACCAATCTTTGAGCCATGTATTTAACTCCTTGAACTCTTTGACTTTAAGGGTTCCAAGTTTCAGATTTAAAGAGGCAAAAGCTGCAGAAAGCAGATTTAAAGCAAGAACAGCTTGCAAGAGGCAAAAAGGCTCAAAAAGACAAATGAAGGTCTCCAGCTCTTTGCTATGAGCATGTGACACAGTGGTGTACTGTTTATGGCTGAGTCAGTGAGAGAGAATGCGTGGAAGACAGCTTGAATGCATGTGGTGATCCAGGGAAGAGGAACATCGGAAGAACAGTTTGAAAACCTGGAGATGAACCCTTGTGGAAGGCATCTGAGAGAAAGCGTAGGTTTGGGAGATGATTCCAAGGTGAGGTCTCAAAAAGTGGAGATTGGAAACCTTTGTGTGAAAGACGGAATTCAGTGAGATTGGTTGGCTCACAGTATGTCAAGCATCTGGGAGGAGTTGAGGAGAGATCCATAGCAACTGTTTGAGGTGACAACTGTCACTTGGTTTCAGAGTATGGTGTGTCTGACCACAGAGTGCCTATTGGTACATGGGCTGTGTGCTTACTGTGAAAATTAAAGTATAATATAGCTTTTGTACCTTGTTTTATCCTTAAAAATATGTATACATCTGTAAAGGTATAGTTGTGGGTGAAGGCGTATTGTAATATAGTTCATATTTTCTTGTTTAATAAATGTTTTATTCTTTTGTTAAAAGTTCATTAGCTGACTCCAGTGACTCTGCTCAGTGGCCACTCTCCACATATCTAAACAAACAAATTAAAAGTTAGGATCTATCAAGCTGCATTTCACTCTGGGATCAGGTTTGTCCAGGGGTAACCTCAACTGGGGATCATAGCAGTGTATCACATATCACAACAACTCCTGCCATTATTGGCATTGAAAAATGCATTAGCAACAGGTAGATTGGTGAGGAAGAGGTCAAGTAGACTTTTCCCTCTTGTTGCTTCCCTCACCGCTTGCCGAAGACCCAGCCTAGCAATTATGTCCTTCAGGACACGGCTTGCTTGGTCAGTAATGGTACTACCAAGGCATTCTTGGTGATGGACCTTAAAGTCATTCACCCAGAGTACATTCTGAGCCCTTGCCACTGTCAGTGCTTCCTCTAAATGGTGGAATACTAATTCATCAGCTGAGGAGGGTAGCAGGAACAGGGTTAGTAGGTGGTAATCAGCAAGAGGTTTCCTTGACCATGTTTGACCTAATGTCATGAGATTTCATGGGGTCCGCACTCAATGTTGGGGAGTCCCTGGGTAACCCCCTCCTGACTGTATACCATGATGCCACAAACTATGGTGGATCTGTGCTGCTGGTGGGACAGGACATTTGATGAGAGAACTCTTTGAATCAGGCTGTGGGTAAAGTATGATTTGGGTGAGTATAATTATGATGCCTGACCAGTCTGTAGGATAGCTCTCCCAATTTTGGCATAAGCCTCCAGGTGTTAGTAAGGAGGACTTTTTAATATTGACAGTGCTGGGTACACTGTTGTCAGTTCAGGTGCCTAGGTCGATTCTGGGTGGTCTGCCCAATTTCATTCTTTTTTCTACTTTTCCTGTAGTGGTTTGGTACAACTGAGTGGCTTGCTAGGCAAGAGTCAACCACACATGCTGTGGGTCTGGAGTTGGTTTTAATTCTGTATTTTAAATAATGTAACATAAATTCCACCAGCAGCCATGGTGGGATTTGAACCCTTGCCCCCAGAGCCTGGGCTTCTATAACCAGTAACACTACCTCTAGGCCACAACCTATCCACTAGCTAGCTAGTGAACATGGCAAAAATAGAGGTATGTGAATTTTTAATAGCATGCTAAGTATTAATTTTTGTCAAACCAGCTTACTTGTCCTGAAATTTTAATTTTACAACTGCTGAGTTTCATTTCTTCAAAATTTAATTAGTGTTGGAGATTGTTATGAGAATAAAAATTATATATTTAACTTTTTCTTCTCTTCCTTTTTTATCTTACTCTTGCTTACTTGCATAGTTTGTTCCCCTCTTTATTTCTCTTTCTGTACATAACTTAAAGTTAATTTTATAATTCCTTGTTTATACCCTTGGTTTAGATCCTGCAGCCCTGAAATTCAGTTCCATAGTGGCCAGTTTTCTGGCACCACAAGTGCCATTTTGCCTCATAAATGGCATCTGCAATGCAAGCACATACATCTGGGGTAAGCCATGCTGGATGCCACTTTGGTGGGGGCAATTAATTATTTGCAGATAGTGCCCACTGGAAGTATGCAAGCTGGGCAGATTGTTAGCCTGTAATTTGATGCCAGCAGTACCACTTTGCAGCTCAAGTTTCCAGCTAATAACCTCTCACAATTTAACACTGTTTAGCATGTCTCCAACTGGATGTTGCTGCAATTGTGGGCAGAATTTTTCTCTCGTTGGGCGGGTACATACCCGATCTGAACGAGTGCAAAATGACGCGTGATGACGTCAGGCAAGCGTCCCGAAGTCGATATTTCGGTCGGCAGGTGCATGCAGGAGTTGGCAGTGCGCGCGCCAGTAATTAAGCAGCCTATTAAGGCCCTTAATCAATTAATTGAGTAGAATATTTCACTGCCCGTCCAACCGTTCGGTTGGCGGGTGAGCGAAAAAGCCAAGCGGCCTTCGCATTTTTGGCGAAACCTCATCCACAGGCAGGCTGAGGTTTTGACCAGTGATTTAAAAAAAACTTTTTATACTCCTAATTAACATGTCCCTGCTTATGTAACAGAGTCACACACCTCCCGCCCCCACCCCAGCAGCGCTTAGCACTGCAGGGCGCATTTCAAAATTCACGATCGGGGCCCGATCGCGGGTGGTGGTCGGTTTGACAACCACTCCGGGGCTCGCCTGACGAAGGCAAAATTCTGCCCTGTGGAAAGATTTGCTGGTTTTTGAAGGGAATGCTGAAAGCCTTTGCCCTGACTTCAAGCATTCTGCACAAACCACTTGCTTGTAGACATGGGGCAATATATTTGGATGATTTCAGAAGGCAAGCCATTACTAAATGTATTGCTGACATGCTGCATGCTCAACAAGTTTCCTAACAACATGCTAGGCAAACACATCTTCCAGCCAGTCTCTAGCCTTTAAAGGTAGACTTCCCTTTTAAAGATAAGCTGCTGCTGACTGTCAGTGCTGCAACTGGATAGGAACATAGGAGCGTAGGACATGGGAGCAGTAGTAGGTCATTTGACCTCACAAGCCTGCTCTGCTATTCAACTAGATATAGGATAATCTTCTACCTTAGCGCCATTTTCCCATACTAGCTCCATATCTCTGGTATCTAGAAATCTATTGATTTCTGTCATAAATATACTTGTATACTCAATGACTGAGCTTCCACAGTTCTCCAAGGTAGAGACTTCCAAAGATTCACCACCCTCTGAATGAAGAAATTCTCCCTCATCTTAGCCCCAAATTTTTAAAAAATTCATTCATGGGATGTGGACGTTGCTGGCTAAGCCAACATTTATTGCCCATCACTAATTGCTCTTGTTCAGAGGGCATTTAAGAGTCAACCACATTGTTGTGGATTTGGAGTCACTCAGTGATGGAGACATTAGTGAATCACTTGTTCTTTTAACAACAATTGACAATAGTTTTGTGCGCATCATTAGACTTCTTTAATTCCAGATTTTTATTGAATTCAAATTTCACTATTTGCCATGGTGGGACTCAAACCCAGGTCCCCAGGTCATTACCTTAAGTCTCTGGATCATCAGCCAGCAACAATACCAATACACAACTGCCTCCCCTTATTCTGTGCCCACTGGTCCTAGGCCCCAGCCAGGGGAAACATCCTTCCTGCATTTACCCTATCAAGCCCTGTAAGACTTTTGTATACTTCAATTAGATGACCTCTCATTCTTCTAAATTCTTGAAAATACAGATCCAGTCTCCACGACGTCTTCATTAAGGATAATCTTGCCATCCCAGAGAACAGCCTGGTGAACCTTTGTTGCACTCCTTCTACAGCAAGTATATCCTTCCTTAGGTATAAAGGAGACCAAAACTGTATGCAACACTCCTGTACTCAAATCCTCTTGCAATAAAGGTCAAAATACCATTTGCTTACCTAATTGCTTGCTGCACTTACATGTTAGTTAACAGTGACTCATGAACAAGGACACCCAGGTCACTTTGGACATCAACACTTCCCAACCTCTTCCCATTTAAGAAATACTCTGCATTTCTGTTTTTCCTACCAAAGTGGATAGCTTCACATTTTTCCACATTATATTCCATCTGCCATGTTCAACTCAGTTACTCTATCTAATCCCCTTGAAGTCTCTGTGTGTCCTGCTCACAACTCACATTCCCCCGTAACTTTGTGTCATTAGCAAACTTGGAAGTATTGGGCAGAATTTTTACTTTGTTGAGCGGGCGCAGTGGACGGGCCTGGGAGCGGTCGCAAAACCTATTGCCACCCACGAACTGGCGCAGACCGTGATTTCATGTCAGATGGCCAATTAACGGCTCGGCAGCGTGAATTGTGCACTGCAGCACTAAGTGCTGCTGGGGTGGGGGCGGGAGGAGGGCAAGTGTGGACATTTGCGCATGTGCGTGCACTGAAAGCCCCCTGAAGGCACAGAGCTGTCTCAGGGAGCGGAGAATTTTTAAAATATTAATAAAGAATTTAAAAATATTAAAAACATGTCCCCTCATGTGACTCTGTCACATGAATAGGGCCATGTTAAAAATGAGTTTTAGAAGTTTTTATTTATTTTTAATCCCTGTTGGAAACCTCATCCCGCCCGTGGATGAGGTTTCATAAAAAATCCAAAGGCTGCCTGGCCGATTTGTCTGCCCGCCAAGTGTAAGTTTGGACCGGCAGTGAAAAATTACATTTAATTATTACTTTAATGGCCTTAATAGGCCTGTTAATTGTCAGCGAGCGTGCTGCTGATTCCCATGCACGCTCGCTGACCGAAATATCGCCATGTGTCGGGATGCTCGCCCGATGTCATCGTGCGTCATTTTACGCTCGAGCGGGTCAGGCGCGTGCCTGCCTGCTCAGTGAAAAATTCTGGTCATTATATTTGGTCCCCACATCCAAATCATTGATATAGGTTGTGAATAGCTGGGAGCCAAGCATTGATTCTTGCGATACCCTGCTAGTCACAGCTTGTCATCCTGAAAATTACGTTTATTCCAACTCTCTGTTTTCTGTCTGTTAACCAGTTCTTAATTCATGCCAATATATTTCCCCCAACTCCATGGGCTCTTAGTTGTTTACTAGCCTCCTGTGTGGGTCCTTATCAAAAATCTTCTGAAAATCCAAGTACACCACATCCATGGGCTCCCCCTTTTCTATTCTGCTAGTAACATCTTCACAAAAATCCAACAGTTTTGCCAAACATGATTTCCCTTTCATAAATCCTATCATTATTTTCTGAATGTCCAATTATCACATTCTTTCTCATAGATTCTAGCATTTACACTACTACTGATGTCAGACTAACAGGTCTGTTGTTCCCTGTTTTCTCTTCCCTCCTTTCTTAAATAGTGGGGTTACATTTGCCATTTTCCAATCTGCAGGCACTGTTCCAGAATCTATAGAATTTTAGAAGATGACCAGCATTGCATTCACTATCTCTACAGCCAAATTTTTCACTCTGGATGTAGATTATCAGGTGAAAGAGATTTAACAACTTTCAGTCCCACTAATTTCTCCAGTACTACTTTTTTACTAATACTAAATTCTTTCAGTACCTCATTCTCACTAGTCCTTTGGTTATCCAGTGTTCCCGGGAGGTTTTTGTATCCTCCTTCATGAAGGCAGACTTAAAGGCCAGGAATTCCTGGTCCTGCCAGGGGTGGGTTTCATAGTGGGTGGGGGCAGAAAATAGGTTGGGAGCTGAAATATTGGCTTCCCAATGGCATGAAATGATGACGGGAATTTGTGGACCTGACCATCATGGCAAGGTAATGATGGGTCGCCATTCCCGCCAGAGGTCGTCGGGGAGCTGTTTTGCTTCTCATGGCTGGGATTCAAATGAACACCCGACCAGGCTGCTCCACCCCTCCCAAACCTGTCCAATTGACCAGTGCGATTCATGCTGATCAAGAACAAATCCGGACCAACGTGGCGTGTACAAGTCGGGACTTAAGTGGATGGACGCCTGGAGCAGCAAGTGGAACCAGGAGCCTCTCGATGTTGGAGCAGGAGCTGTAGGTGGAACCTCTCGATGTTGAAGCAGGAGCTGCAGGTGGAACCTCTCAATGTTGGAGCAGGAGCTGTAGGTGGAATCTCGCGATGTTGGAGCAGGAGCTGCGGGTGGAATCTTGTAATGTTGGAGCAGGAGCTGCAGGTGGAGCTTCTTAATGTTGAAGCAGGAGCTGCAGGTGGAGCTTCTTAATGTTGAAGCAGGAGCTGCAGGTGGAGCTTCTTAATGTTGAAGCAGGAGCTGCAAGTGGAGTTTCTCAATGTTGGAGCAGGAGCTGCAGGTGGATCCTCTCGATGTTGGAACAGGAGCTGTGGCTGGAGTCTCTCGGTGTTGAAGCAGCAGCTGCAGGTGGAATCTTGCGATGTTGAAGCAGGAGCTGCAAGTGGAGCCTCGACCATGTGGAACTTCCAGCAGCAGGTATATGGCTGCAGCAGGTAATGGTGCATGTCAAAGGCCTTTGTTGGGTGGTGTGAAGAGGACGGGGAAGACAATCATAAAGAGGTGGGTAGGTTTGGATGCCAAAAGGTCGGGGGGTGGGGAGATGATGGAAGTCTTGCGGGGGTCTTGGATGTGGGTGCAGTGGAGAAGTGGAGCGGGAGCAAAGGAAGAGCAATGGGGGAAGAATGCGAGCATGAGTGAAGGCAAGGTTAGAGAGAGGGGTCTGTGGTATCAATTGAAGAATCCCGGGGGGGCAAAGCAAGAGAACTGGCTGTAGGATTGAATAGTTATAGTTACAAGGGTTAATGATATGCAGTAGGGTGGGAGGGTGAGGGTCCTGCGATGACAAGTGAAGGGGTGGTTAGGGTTGTTGGAGGGGAGACAAAATGAAACGCAGATCTATGGTGTGGGAAGGACAAGGGTGTGCATTGGAATGGTGACTGGGATGGGCTCTTTGGGGAGAAAGGGGACATGGACATTCACTGTAACTGTTGCAGGGTGGAGTTCGAGGGTAACCATGGAGAGGTTGATAGTGAAACACGGGGGCATCATAGCTGATGGGGGGATGGTCTGGGTAATGGGGGGAAGATAAAAGGTATTTGAACGAGCCTTGAAGAACACGCCCATCATGGCTGCTCCAGATTTACCCAGTGCCTCGAAGTCCAGATAGGGAAATGTTGGATGGGATTAGGGTCATCTGGTGGACGGAGCTGGGGGTCAGCTCAACTGGACAACTAAAGGGGAATCCAAACATGTCTTTTTGGCTAGGCAAAGGTGATTGTATTGAAAAGGCTGTGAAGGACCAAGGAGCAGCGTGTGTGGGGGGGCTTCTCGCTGGTGGCTCACAAAGGCCATGGCGAAGATCAATGTCTCCCTGCACACGTGTGATTCCAGAGGGACATAGACCCAGGCAGGGCTGTCCCCTTGAATATAGGGGGTACGCACAGGCATTAAAGTGAACTGACACAACGGAAAGACAGCAGACCTCCTTAAAGTGCAACTGTACATATATTAACGAGTGTGCATTAACAATAAGCAATGATAGTGCACTTGTGCCACTGTAGTGAGATCAGTATTTCTTTATTTAACATTTCCTGTCACTGTATCTCGGTGCTTTCCCAACATCCGCAGTAGCAGTGGAGGCAGACTGCTGACCACTGTGCCCCATTGCCTTTGATGACCTTGGCCGCAGCCTCTGGAGCCTTAAGGCCTGGAGGGCCCTGGCTTAGTTTGGGTCTCCTGCTCGGGGGCAGATGCACCATCTGCAGTCCCAGAGGCCAGAGCTGCTGGAGTCCCAGACCAATGGGAATCTTAACGGACAGGCACCCTCAAAGTGGTGCCCTAGATGGAGGTCCCAGGGGTGTCCACCCGACGCTCCTTCTCCCTTTGAGTGCCCAACTCCTCTCCCTGACACCTGAGGGAAAGGGGCACCTGGAAGCTGATCGAGATGCCCTGTTTACCCTCTCACAAAGACACTGCAAAAGCTTGGTCATGGCTACGGTGATGGAGTGCAGGTATATGCACATCTCTGGCAGAAACTGGACATTCTGCTGGACCAGGTTCTCCATGGCGTCTGCCACCCTCCCCATGGAGACCCCGATGCGTGCATATGTCAATACCACTACATCAGAAAACAGGTGGACAAACTTCTCTGCCTCACCTGCCACTCTGTTGAGGGCCTATGACACCTCTTTCTGATGTTCCCCCGCCTCTCGCTGCCTCTCCAGCATCATGACTAGGACTGCTCCCAAAGGCTAGTCATCTGACTCAGACTTAGCAGAGGCTTTTTTCCCAGCAGTCCTCTGAGTGCCAGTGACCTTGGCTATCCCTGCCTCCTCCTGCTATGGACACATGTCAGTGAGGTGACCACCAAAGTTTGAGATCCTGCCTGAACTAGATCTAGTACCCACTGGGGTGTGTGTCTCTGGGCTAGTGGATGGTGCAGGTGGCTGTGGTGAACAGCACCAATGGTGCAATGTCTTTATTGTCCTCATCCTCCTCGCTCCTCTGTGGGCTGGAGCTGGTGCTGGACTCGGTTTCGGGGTCAGGCCTCACCCTCTTCTTGCTGGCACCTGTAATCGAAAGAGGAGATAGTAAGTGACTGCATGCGCTGCCTCCAACATGGCACTGAGCCTGACCCTTAGGTTTCTATGTCAAGACAGTAAGCATGGTTCCTTACTGGATAGAGGCCGGATGCCAACCTTGCCATCTGCAAAGAATGGTCCCAAAACTCTCCTGCCAGCTTGGCAGCCCATTCTTCGAATGCTGGAGTTCAGCCTTGCCTCCTCCAGTCCTCTCTCTCTCACGCTTGCTGTGCATTAACCTGTCCTGCACAAGGACAGAAGATGGTTTGAGAGCAATTGGGATGTAGGTGGTGTTTGCATGATGCCAGTCTTGATCAACAACCCATTGACTCCTGTGTGCCATGTGAAAGATGCACTGCAGCTAGTCCACGAGGGTTCTTTGGCAGTACCCTTCAGAGCGGTGAGCTCATGCAAATGGAAGGATAAGGCCGACAGAGGCATGGCATCAGCAGCAAATGCTGCTGCCCTCTACACTAACACCCCCACCCCAAAACACACACACACGCACGCAAACACATACATACACACACACACACACACCTCCTTTGCCAAATTCTAAAATGCTCCCAATCCTTTGTAAGCCTTTTCCTTTGATCTAATCCAATCTTTAACTTCTCTTGTCAGCCACGATTGGATCATCTTTCCTGTTGGTTTTTTCTATTTTTACTTAGTTTTGTTGAAGACTCGAAACATTAACTGTGTTCCTCTCTGCAGATGCTGCCAGACCTGCTGAGTTTTTCCAGATATTTTTATTTTTGTTTTGGATTTCCAGCATCCGCAGTTTTTTGCTTTTATCTTAGTGTTTAATTCACTGCCACTTCTCTTCAAGGAATGCCTACCTTGAAGAAGTATTGCTCTTCTCTCTGACTATATTTCACCTCTCTTCTACTTTTACTTAGTTCTGTTGAAGAGTCATACGGACTCGAAACATTGACTGTGTTCCTCTCCGCAGATACTGCCAGACCTGCTGAGTTTTACCAGGTATTTTTATTTTTGTTTTGGATTTCCAGCATCCGCAGTTTTTTGCTTTTATCTTCCTGTTGGGTTTTTGTGCCTCAAAGGAATGTAAATTTGTTGTAAACCATATATTAATTCTTTAAATATTAGCCATTGCCTGTCTAATGTCATACCTTTTAATGTAGTTTCCCAAACTTTTTAAAAAATTCTTTCACGGGATGTGGGTGTTGCTAGAAAGACCAGAGTTTGTTGCCCATCCATATTTGCTCTTGAACAGAGTGGCTTGCTGGGCCATTTCAGAGGGCAATTAATTATGTTCTGTCCCTTCTTGCTACACTCAGATTATCAATTCCTTGATTGCTACCTTGCTCTCTTGCCTTGCACTCTCTCCTTGAGTTATCACATCTTCCCTCACTTGACCTCTCACCTGCACTTTTAGTTTAAAGCCTTTTCTGCTACTCTAGTTATACAACCCACCAGAACACTGGTCCCAGAGCAGTTCAGGCGAAGACCATCCCATTGGTACAGCTCCCACTTTCCCCAGTACTGGTGCCAGTGCCCTGTGAATCAAAACCCACTTCTCCCACACCAATCTTTGAGCCATGTATTTAACTCCCTAGTCTTACTCCAATTTGCTCATGGCTCAGGTAATAACCCAGAGGTTATTACCTTTGACGTTCTGTTTTTTTAATTTAGCCCCTAGCTGCTCATACCCTCTAAGCAGAACCTCTTTCTTAGTCTTATCTATGTTATTGGTACTAGTGTGGACCATGACAACTGGATCCTACCCCTCCCACTGAAGTTCCTCTTGAGCCTCAAGCAGATGTCCCAAACCTTGGCACCAGGCAGACAACATAGCCCTCTGGACCATATTGTCAGCTGCAGAGAACTCTGTCTATCCCCCTGCCTCTACTACCCCTACTAACACTAGCTTCCTATTAAATCGCTCTGCTTGAATGGCTTCCTGTATCACAGTTCATTCATCCACCCCATCCCTGCTTTTATCTGCACACGTTGCGAGAACCTTGAACCTGTTGGGCAACTGGACAAGGGGGAGATGATGGAATAGTAGTATTATTGCTGGACTAGTAATCCAGAGACCCAAGGTAATACCCTGGGGACCTGGGTTCCAATCCCACCGTAGCAGATATTGGAATTTGAATTCAATAAAAATCTGGAGTTAGAAGTCAAATAATGACCATGAAACGATTGTTGTAAAAATCCATCTGGTTCACTAATGGCCTGGCCTATGTGTTTGTTACTCCAGACCCACAGCAATGTGGTTGACTCTTGCCCTTTGGACAAGGGCAATTAGGATGGGCAGCAGTGTCCTGCACATGCAGAGCATGAGCTCCACAGGGCTGTTGTTCATAGGCACATCACTAGACACAGGGTCTATAGACGGAGCATGTGCTACCTGCAGATGAGCGAGAACCACTACTGCTACTCCTGCACATGTCAAGGAAACTGGTCATGCACAAATGCCACCTTCTACAGGATTTGTCAACACAGGGACTCGGAGGGCATCCATTGCTGGCGGTGCTTAAAGTTACCGCAGTGCACAATTTCTACAGCCAGGGCTCTGCTGGGGACCTGTGTGGGATCTTGCCAGCCTCCACCCACAAATATATCCAGCAGGTCACGGACTGCTATCTTGCCAAGGCACACACCTTTGTCAATTTCGACAGGGACCAGACAAGCCAGAAAGGAAGTGCGCTGAGATTTGCTCAAGTTTCCTGATTCTCACAGGTGCAAGGTGTCATTGATTGCACCCACGTGGCTCTTAAATTTCCCTGGCAACAAGCAGTCCAGTATGTAAACCACAAAGGCTTCCACTCTCTCAATGTTCAGCTGGTCTGCAGCCATAATAAATGGATCGTGCAGGTTTGTGTAAGATATCCCAGAAGTGTCCACGACTCGCACATCCTCAGCAGGCATCAGATCCCTGGCATCTTCCAGGGACCATGCAGGATGCAGGGTTGGCTCCTCAGGGACAAGGGCTACTCACAAAGGACATGCCGGATGATGCCTTTGCAGCAGCCTTAAATTCCTGGTGAGAGGAGGTACAATAAGGCTTAATCCGCAACCCAGGGTTTGGTTGAGAACACCATAGGGAGCTTGAAAATGAGGTTCCGGTGCCTGGGCAGATCTGGTAGAGCACTGCAGTACACTCTACACTCCCCAGAGGGTGTCACACATCATAGTGGCCTGCTGCGTGTTACACAACCTGGCAATGCAAAGTCGGGAGAACCTGGATGATAGGGAGATGCAAGAGTTACATATCTCCTCCTCCGAGGAGGAAGTTGAAGGGGATGAGGGTGATGAGTTCCTGGAAGGTGAGTGTGCAGGCGATGAGGCCATTGCACTAGCCAGTCAAGGCAAGTGTAGTCGTAGTCGTGAGGCCCTCATTGCCACAAGATTCTAAGAGGATAATGGCTAGATGTTGTGAGGATACTGCTGAGATCTTCACATTGCTTCTGGGAATGTCTGACAGCTGTCTGGCTGAGGGCAGTGCACATACACTCTGTGAAGAGGCTCATATCATGGAGACACTGCTGAGGAACAGCGGCCACATGGACTTTCAGACAACCTGATCCTTTGGCAGGCTTCATCACCTGTTCCCTTCAGCACCACACCTTCACCTGTCAGGAATGGTCATGAGATGGGAATCAGCCCCGCCTCAAAGGGGCTGAGAGCACACAGATAACATCACAGAATCCAGTGACGCTTGGGTACAAGATTCTTGCAGCAAACACAAGCCAAATGGAGGTGCGCACATCACTAATCTGGACAGTGACTTTGAAGCTGGACAATTGCTGTGCTCAGAATGTTACACTCTGCACAGGGGAGAGGCCCTGGACTGCCATAGTAGCCTTCATTTTGTGCAGGAAACAAGGTTTCACGTCTGAGTGACACGAATGCTACTCAACATAACAAGGAGCCATGGACAAGGAGACATTCTTGGGAGTGTATTTACAACGGTATTTACAATATTTACAACATTAAGTACAAGTGATTAACACCCGTGCCCAAGTTATGCAATTACTTGATCTTTCTAACCCTACCGCTACATCTTGGTGCTCCCTGGACATCTACAAACTGCTCCAAAATCGGTTCCAATGCCTCAGAAATCTAAAGCCTTCCCTCCTACCCCAATTCTCCGGCTACATGTTGAACTTCTCAATCTTCCTATTCTTCTGCTCACTAGCACATGGCACTGGGGGTAATCCTGAGATTACTGCTCTGAGATTACTGCTCTGAGATCACTGCTCTGAGATCACTGCTCTTGAGGTCCTGCATTTTAATTCCCATCCTAACTCCCTGAAATCTTCTTTCAGCTTCATACCTTTTCTTATCTATGTCATTGGCCCCAATGTGGACCGCAACCTTGGCTGATCCCCCTCCCCCAAAAGAATGTCCTGCAGTCACTCTGTGACATCCTTGATCCTGGCATTAGGGAGGCAACATACTATCCTGGAGTTACGTCTATGGCTGCTGAAATGATTATCTGCTCCCCTAACTATGGAGGTGCAGGAACAGAAGCCCATCATTTCCCTGAAAAGTTCAAAACCAGAAGGAATGGGACTCCACATTTGTCATAGATAAATTTTGGTTCCAGAGATGTTGATTGGCACAATTAAGAATTATTATGTTAAAAAGATAATTTGTAGTATTAGCCTTCTTGTTGTTTGAGTATGTCAAGCTGTAAGTGATTTCAGAGGTCACACTTTTTCCAGCCAAAACTACACTAAGGAATTTGATTTTAGTGCATGCTGCTGCATACTCCCTCAGTTGTTTCGCATGATCATAGAGGAAAGGAGGATCCAGGACATCTTGGTAGATTTGTTGCTGTAGTGGATGACCAGAACACAGAGCTTCTCTGCTTTCACTCTTTGCTGCAATCCACTTAGTGTTGTTAATCATGGCTTATGCCATGATATCACTATGGGGCACAGTGAGGAGGAAGGGCCCAAGAAATAGCTTAGCTTGTATGAGGATTGAATCCAGGCTGTTGACATTACTTTGCACCATACTGTTAGTCAACTGAGCTAACTGGCCCCTTAAAAAGCCAGCTATGCTGCTAATTACTAGTTCTAAATACCCATTGCTAGTTGAGTTCATATCTACCAACAATTTCATGACATTCAATGCATGTCAATTGTGAAGCAGACAGTGAGATGGCATTTTTGCAAAACAAGCATCTCAAGTAGCAACTTTTGGATATTTACATTTAACCACTTATCTACTAGTCGCCTGAAGAGTCGCTATGCATTTATGCATAAATAACAATGAGTGCCATTAGTCTCTCCATTATTTTGTCAGCATATTTTGATGCATTGTGTACTTTTAGCCTCAACCAGTGAAAGCAAATGTAAAAAAAGGAGACCTAATGTCTTATCCATCTGGGCAGATTGAAAACATTGTGTGGACATATTACACTGAAAATGCTTTATGTCACTCAGACTGAAAATCCCCTCCATTATTCAAAATATTTACTTGTAAAGTGAAATTTTCCACGAATGCAGACATAATCTTAGTAATCATAGATCATGGTACATAGATACAGCAGCACGAAAACTGGCTATTGAAATGACATGCTCAAAAGAGCTCAGATCAACAAATTGATAGAATTCCTCATAATGTTACTATTTTATTAGTCATGAATTCTTGGCAAACATATCACCTCATGACATAGGAAAAAGCTGCAAGCTGTTTGTAACAAATTTGACAAGTCTGTACTGGTGCATTTATATGTCAGTGCAACCATGAGTGAAGCAAGATCATATTGCCTAATCCTGAAAACAAAAATGAGAATTTGTCAGTTTTAATCATGATGCTAAATCTCCTCAGAACTGAAACATAAGAAACATTTTCAACCACTCTGACACATCAGTCAGTCCAGCCCTTCAGCTTTTACAATAAGTCAGATTTCAGTCATAAATGAGTAGATTACAAATGCTGACAATACACGTCTAAACTTGGGATGCATAAGGACACAAGAACAAAAGAATTAGGAGCATGAGTAGGCCATTCAGCCCCTTGAGCCTGCTCAACCATTCAATAAGATCCTGGTTGTTCTGATTGTGGCCTTAGCTCCATTTTTCCATTTGTACCCCCACAACCCTTGTCTCCCTTGCCCATCAAAAATCTATCTAACTCAACCTTGAATATATACAATGACACAGCCTCCACTATTCTCTGGGGAAATGAATTCTACTGACTAACGACCCTCTTGAGAGAGAAAAAAAAATTCTCCTAATCTCACACTTAAATGGAGGTCCCTTGTTTTTAAACTGTGTCCCCAAGTTCTAGTCCCACCTACAAGGGAAACATCCTCTCAGCATCCACCCTGTCAAGTCTCCTCAGCTTGGGTATAGTCCCAGCCTGCTCAACCTTTCCTCGTAAGCTAACCCATTCTTTCCAGGAATTAATGGAGTGAACCTTCTCTGAACTGCTTCTAATACAATTGCATCCTTTCTCCAGCAGTCTGACTAGGGCCCTGTACGGATGCAGCAACACTTTCCTACTCTTATACACAATTCCCCTTGCAGTGAATGCTAACATTCCATTTGCCTTCCTAACATTTTTGCAATTCATATACCAGGATACCCAGATCCCTCTGTACATTGTGTTCTGCAGTATCTCTCCATTTAAATAATATACTTTTCTATTCCTCCTGCCAAAGTGGACAAGTTCACATTTTCCCACCTTATACTTCATCTGCCAGATTTTTGCCAATTCACTTAACCTATCTAAATCCCTTTGAAGACACTTTTGTCCTATTGACAACTTACATTCTACCTGTAGTATAAAGAGTTACCAAATGGGATATGCTAATATGTGATGTAGATGATGATGATGTTCCACTGACATCAGTCAGACATGTGTTAGGCTCTCTCTCAACAGAGAAGTTGGAATCATGCCAAAGAGCAACATACCTAATCTGTAGCCTGTTTCTTCCCTTCAGAGCTGGAGGTCAGCACAGAAGTTGCAGCAGAATCTTTAGCACTTCTGAAGCTGCAGAATCCTCCACAGAGTTTATTGCCTAGAGGAAATCCCTCTTGTTACAGAAGATGAGGCTATCTTGTCTTCATATTCTCAGCAGTTCTTCCCATTGCCCAGAGTGAAGCTACCTCACACAGAGAGAAGAGTGGCTTTCTTACCACTGCCCACTGAAAGTAAATGGTCCTCCCGGAAAATCACTGGGAAATAATCTCCTCTTCTTTTCCTGACAGTCTTACAGGAGATTGTCTAAGTTCATGGAATCTGAGATCAATGCCTTTTCAGTCTTTGTAACAGCAGTGGATGATACAGCTGCGACAGCCCTTCCAAGAGTTGAAAATCATTTCCCTATTGACGCTTCTTCCCAGGGTCCTTCAAGGGAGCAACAAGTTCCTCAGAATGTCCTGAGGTTCTTCTCTTCGAGTTCCCGAGGGCCCCAAAGGTCGATTCTCTTCAGTTTTTTTCATTTGGATCAGTTTTTTGTTGAAAAGCCTTTGTTTCCTTTGTTATGGACAGGAGAGAGACAGGCAAACAGTACTTCTTTCCTCTCACCAACCGTCCATGAGCGGAAGGTGTTTTGAATTATTTTTCAAGTATGCTGTAGCATGTTTTCCCAAAACCTCAGTTTGTGTGATTGAATTTACTAATAACTCGCAGTAAATGCGCGATATGATTAACTCAGAAGGTTAGTTTATTTCACATTCAGAACCTGGGGGAGGGTGTTCACAATTTCCCACATCACTACACACACACACACTCACACACACACCCAACCACATAGACTGTGGGTAGTAACAGTACAAGGACCACAGAAATTAATATTAATCCAGGTGATTCCTAGAATCTGAAAAGTCAAAGGCCAGAGGGTGTTTCCTTCATGGTAGCGTTCAGTCCTGGTGAGTTTCTGGTTGGAGATGAAAACACAAAAATTCTTGAAACAAATGTTGCTGCAACACAATGGGCTTTCTGTGCTTAGTCCGCTTGGCAGGCAATGATCAGAGACTTTTAAAATCAAGCAGGCTTCAATGGGTTGAGAGTTGGTAACCGCCTGCTTGCTCAGCTGAGCTGCTGGACTCCTTTTCAGTCGGTGTTAAAACAGCAAGCAATCTGAGGATTTCTCAGTCCTTAAAGGAATATAGAGATTTCAAAATGGTCACTTAAGTCATGCGACCTTCTTTCTCCCCAGTGATTTCAAAAAGGATGTTTATCCAGTGTCTGGAACTGGCTTTGGTATCAGGTCTGTTAATACCCCCATTATTAGCTGTTGAAAGTGTTACGATCCATATTGCTGATCTTGTGTCCGGAAGACATTGTCTAGGCAGGCCCTCTGTCTCCACTAGAAGGATAAGATTACCAAGATGTAAATGATGTGCCTTTGTCCCCTCAATGGTCCCCTTTTGAAATGGACCTGGACAATCCCAGGTGTGAGAGGAATCTGTTAGCAACCCCACAGGCATAACGAGTTTCAACTTACGAGTCCCCTGGCTTCCTGATTACAAGAGTTCTGTGTAATGAGGTGTGAGGTAACACAGGCTGATGGAGGAATTCTTTTGTTCTCATAACTGCTGTTGGGGGCTTCCAGAACAAAGGGGTAATCCCGTGATCATGTGATTCATAGCTGCCATTTTTTTTGGTTCAGCAGAAAGCCCATTTTAAAAATGGCAAAAAGAATAAAGCTTTGATAAATATTGTTGGATTTCTTTTCATGTCTTAGGGACATAACACCTTGCAATTCAGTCATCCTACAAACTACACTCTGCTTCCCAGCAATGCTGATATCAATGATGCTAAAGTGTTAAATTGTTGTCCTAGTCTTCAGATGATGATGTCCTACCAGATGCTGAAGAAAGCTCTCATGTCTCAATGACATCTTCCCTAAAGGCTGAGAATACTGTGGGAGATTGAATCCTCCAGGACTGTGACTTGGAGAGAGGAAGAGTAAGAGTTGGAGTTGGCTAAAATGTATAGTTATAAACAGGGAAATGTAAAGTAAATCGTTAAATACGTAGTTTCATGTTGTTGTTAAAAAGTAGGATAGTATACGTAGGGGGAGGTTTGGTATAAAGGTTTAACAGATGGGATATGATAATGTATGATGTAGATGATAATGTCTGTGTTAGACTCTCTCTCAAGGGAAAAGTTGGAATCATGCCTTGGAGCAATGTACCTACTCTGTAATCTGTTTAGATGTAGTACCAAGAAACAAGTGTTAAGCATATACCAGACTATGTTTACAGTCTGTCTAAGAACCAAGTCCCATGCCTAAAGTTCAAGGTAGAAGGATCCTTCTCAAAACACTACCTACCTTTGTGTCATCAGTAAATTTAGCCATCATATACTCAGGTCATTGATATAGATTGTAAATAGTTGAGGCCCTAGCACTGATCCCTGTGGCACACCACTAGCTACAGCTTGACAACCTGAAAAATACCCATTTAACTCTACTATCTGCTCCCTGTTAGCTAACCAGTCCTTTATCCATGCTAATATGTTACCCTCAACACCATGAGCTCTCATTTTGTGAAGCAACATTCGATGTGTGGCATTTTATCACTGCCTTTTGGGAATCCAGGTATACCACATCTAAAGATTCCCCTTTATTCACCTTGCTTTTTACTTCCTCAAAAAATTCTAATAAATTAGTCAAGCACAATTTCTCTTTTACAAAACTATATCGACTCTGCCTGGTTTTATTATGATTTTCTAAATGCCCAGCCGTCACCTCCTTAATAATGGATTCCATCATTTTCCCTATGACAGATGTTAGGCTAACTGGCCTATAGTTTCCTGTTTACTGTCTTCCTCCTTTCTTGAATAAAGGTGTCACACTTACTATTTTCCAATTTTCTGGGGCCTTTCCAAAATCTAAGGGATTTTAGAAGATCACAACCTCTTCTTTTAAGACCCAAGGATGAAAGCTATCAAGTTCTTGGGACTTGTCAGCCTTTAGTTCTAATATTTTTTCCAATACCATTTCCCTAGTGATTGTGATTATTTTAAGTTCTTCCCTCCCATTTATCTCTTGATTTTCAACTATTCTTGGGGTGCTTTTTGTTTCTTCTACAGTGAAGACAGGCACAGAATTCTGTGGCCTGGATGTCACTGGAATCTGGCAGACCTCCTCTGTCAGCTCAGGAAAAGAACCTCCTTGTAATCTGCAGCCATTTCTTCCTGCCATTTCCATGACTGTAGTCTCATCACAGGTGTCCATCCACATGAGATAATTGCCTTTGCTCAATTGCTTGGCCTGGATTTTAATGTTCTTTAGGCCTCCTAAAAATGTGTCCCTAAGGTTGGTTTCTTAGTTTGAGCCATAACCGCAGTGACAAGAAAGTTTCTTTAATTTGAGAATGTAATCTGCAACAGCCTCACTTGGCAACTGCTTTTTTTGCCGGAATACACCTCTCAGTGCAATCCTATTCTTGGGGTGGGATTTTCCCCTCAGTGCACTATGTACGTTTTACCCGCCGGCTGCAATGGCAGGTTTTCGCACTGTATCATCTGCTTCCCACCGCATTAATTATGCATGCACGGGAAACATGCTGGATCGCGGGGGGGATGCGGGCGGGCAGCTTCCAATTTGCCCGCTCTGCTGTGAGCTCACTGCTTCTTCACTCTGGGTGCCATACTTAAACAGCACCAGTGCACAGCTTTCTTTTAAGGGAAGAAGCATGCTGCTCTGAAATTCAGTCACGTCTCACTGGAATGCCTGCTGGACACAAACCTCAACCCCCTGGCTTGGCAGGTGGTGGCAACAGTGGTCAGTGCCAACACAGCACAGAAGAGGTGAGGTGAGAGTGACTGCCCTTGACATCAAGGCCACATTTGACTGAGTGTGACATCAAGGAGCCCTAGCAAAACTAGAGTCACTGGGAACCAAGGGAAAACTCTCCGCTGGTTGGAATCATACCTAGCATAAAGGAAGATAGTTGTGGTTGTGGGAGGTCAATCATCTCAGTCCCAGTTCATCACTGCAGGAGTTCCTCAGGGTAGTGTCCTAGGCCCGACCATCTTCAGCTGCTTCATCTATGACCTTCCTTCCATCACAAGGTTAGAAGTGGGGATATGCAGTGATGATTGCACAATGTTCATCACCATTCGCAACTCCTCAGACACTGAAGCAGTCAATGTCCAAATGCAGCAAGACCTGGACAATATCCAGGCTTGTGCTGACAAGTGGCAAATAACATTTGTGCCACACAAGTATCAGGCAATGACCATCTCCAACAAGAGGGAATCCAACCAGTGCCCCTTAATGTTCAATGGCATTACCATCACTAAATTCCATACTATCAAAGTCCTAGGGATTATCATTGACCAGAAACTGAACTGGACTAGCCATATAAATACTGTGGCTACAAGACCAGGTCAGAGGCTAGAAATTGTGTGAAGAGTAAATCGCCTCCTGACTTCCCAAAGCCTGTCCACCATCTACAGGGTGCAAGTCAGGAGTGTGATGGAATACTCCCCACTTGCTTAGATGAATGCAGCTCCCACAACAATCATGCAGCTTGACACTGTCCAGGACAAAACAGCCTACTTGATTGGCACCCCATACACAAATATTCACTCCCTCCACCACCGATGCACAGTAGCAGCAGTGTGTACCATCTACAAGATGCACTGCAGAAATTCACCAAGGCTCCTTCAACAGCACCTTCCAAACCCACGACTACTATCATCTAGTAGGACAAGGGTAGCAGATAGATGGGAACACCACTGCCGGCAAGTTCCCCTCCAAGTCACTCACCAAACTGACTTGGAAATATATCGTCGTTCTTTTACTGTTGCTGGGTCAAAATCCTGGAACTCCCTCCTTAACAGCACTATGGGTGTACCTACACCACATAGACTGCAGTGGTTCAAGAAGACAGCTCATGGCCACCTTCTCAAGGGCAATTAGGGGTGGGTAATAAATGCTAGCCCAGCCGATGAAGCCCACATCCAGTGAATGAATAAAAAAATGGTCAGCCACCCAGTGCCGAAAGAAGATGAATGATCTCATCTGTGCTGCCAGGGTTAATTAACTATCTCATCACTCTTGACTCCGCAGCCTGTCAGACATTCATTGGCATCTCACATGCTGTTAGCTCAAGGAACATCACCACTCACTCTCTCACATACACCTTCACATCTCCATCTGCATTCACCTCCTCTGGAGCTTGCGTCCTCATCCCATCCATGGCTCCACTAACCACCCATTTGCCCTGGCATGCGTCCTGCTCACACTCTCCATCTGTCTTTATGCAGGACAAGATCACACACAATCGAAGGGAGAGATCCCAGACCAGGGGGTGGAATGCGGGAATTCAAGGTCCTCACTGGCTTCGAGAGCAGAGCCATTGGGCAGTGCCTGTGGCAACGGTGAGGTTGGCAGCACACACCCAGGTAAGGATCTTGCACCAGCTCATCTCAACAGACGATAGAGGAGTCCATCTGCTTTCAGTCTGAGGTAATAGTGCCAGCATGCGAATGCATCGAGGTCAACACTGGTAGGATGGCAGCCGCCATGGAGACATTGGTCCAGAACATCGGTCCTGCACTGCTGCAGGAGCAGCACTCCATTGTTGTAGCCATTGGTAGCATTCATCAGTGGCTACATGGGGGGCGGGGGCAGGAGCGGCAGCAGCAGTGGGTGAGGCACCTAGATCTCACTCCAGTTGCCGCTTCTCCTGAAGGAGTCAGCCAAGGGCCTTCCGGCAACCAGAGGGAGGAGGACCAGCAGCTGCACAACCCGGGCCAATCCACCCAGGTGACTATGGGACTGTCCAGCCGATCCCAATCCCCTCTTCCTGTGACATCATCACCTCCAGCTCCACAGACTGAGGAGAGTGTATCTGCCCCACAGCAGGACACCCAGAACATGCCAGAGCCCTCCAGGTCCCGGCGCTCCAGAGAACACCTGCCAAAGAACACCAAACAATAGGGTGTAACAGTCAGCAGGCTGCCTCCACCTCCATTGCAGATGTCGGGGATGCACCCAGACATAGCAGTAGGTTAGGAAAGTTAAAAAATTTAGGAGCATAATGGTGGCACGGATGTTCACAACATGTATATAATTTTCACCAGAGTTAGTAGAATCACACCCATTTCACATCTCTTGTGTATACCTCCTTTTTTATGATGAGCTGTGTTGCTGTCAATCAGGTGTGATACCATGGTCCCTCTCCCCACTTACCGTATATGTCACTATCATGGGCCTCTCGTTCATGTTGTCTGCTTCTGTTTCAACACAGTGTGTGCCTGTTTTCAGATCATTCTCGACATCAGTGATGCCTCGACCTTAATGTTAAGTGTGCTTGTGGATGGAACCTCATTCACATGTTTTGCAGGGTCATGTCATGTTTATTCTTGGCTGTGTAAGATTGAGGCAGAGGTATTCTCCTATCTCGTCTGCATTCTTGAAAAGTGAAAGTATAGTATACAAGGAAAAATGTGTTAATGCCTGGAGAAGGGTCATATATCATGCAACTCCATATGTTCTCTGTCATCTGGCAGGGTTTTCATGCTATGAGCCCATACTCAGGGCTCGTGTGCGCTGCTGTCTGCCAACTGCATTTCTGATTTTCTGAGTGTACACCTGCTAAGCTCACCAATAACTGGGAGCACCTTGCCCCGAAGCTCTGCCCCTCTCAGCCACGTTATTTCCCTGGTGCTCGATCCTGCAGCATTGACCGTTTCTCCACCTGTAATTGTCTGGATTGTGACCACAAGGGTTCTTGTCACAATGTTGGAGTGCAGCGCCGGGCGTCCCATCACCGAAACACTCACTGAGACGAGTGGTGATAATTGCAGATGGTGATTCTTAGCAGTTGATAGACCCTTTGAGCAGGCTCTGGAAGTGCACATCATAGCTTCAGACAATGTTGAGGGGAGCAATGGGATAGCAGCGAGGATGCACAAGCTGAAGTCTGCTCTTTATTAGCAACGACTTGTGACCTTGAGGGCTTCATGGTGTCTAAGCATTTTGGAGTTCGCAAGGGACAGGGCTGGACATGAGGACATGTGTGTCTTAAAGAGGAGGCATTTTAATATCTGGCTTGCAAGTGGTTGAATGTTGTCATCCTCAGGTGGTCCAGGTGCATGGTAAGGTGTGGTTAAAAGCAGGCCAGCACCCCTAACTGAGAGTGCCGGATGTTAATGTGTTGGAGAAGGAAGTGACACAGAGGATTGAGTCTCTGAATAGATTCACACCGGCAGAATATACCCTGCTGCCGTGGCCCAAATGTCACTAAGCAGTTTCACCATCGACGTTACACAGAATGCATTGTCCCATTGCTGGAGATGGATCTTCTTGAGGAGCTTTGTCAGGTTGAAGGCAGACAGCTAAGAGCCCACTGAGGATAGTGGAACAGCTTCTGGCTCTTGTAGGCTGCTACTGCGACTGGGATGCTGGAGAGACGCTTGAAGAGGCAGCACCTTCTGACATCTGATGCCAGGACTCCCTCCTCCAGTTAGCACCTTATCTCAGCAAGAACACATTCTTCCGAGGCTTCATCATCCTTCAAAGGATCAGGACAATGTGAGCCTGATGTATAGCTATTCACTCTCATATTGAAATGTGTGGTTGAAATGAGAGGAATAGCAACGTTGGTGTTAATGTTGGCCCATGATGGAGGGGACTTGTCCAAAAGGGTACTCACTGCAACCCCTCATCCTCCTGGTGGAACCTGGTCACTATGAGGGCCTCATATGCACACCTGCCTTGTCTGGCCCATGCTATGGCCTCTTCCCCTGCAGCTTTGGCTTCCTCAAACTCAACACCCTCATCCCCTTCAATGTCCTCCTTATCAGAGAAGATGTGCAGATCCTCCATATTTGCATCTGGCAAGTCTTTGCAGCACCAGTGTGCAGCAAGCGACGATGATCTGTGAGACCCTCTGGGAAGTGTACTGGAGTGCTCCCATCAGCTCTGTCCAGCCGTTGGAATCGCATCTTCAAAATCCTTATGGTGTGCTCCACCAATGTTCGGGTAGCAGCATAAGCTTTGTTGTACCTTCTCTCTGCAGGTCTCTGTGGCTGCCGCAAGGGCATCATCTGCCATGTCCTTTGCAGGTACCCTTTGTCACTGAGGAGCCAACCCTGGATCCTGTGTAGTCCCTCAAAGATGTCTGGGAACTGTGATCTACTCAAGATGTATGAGTTGTGGACCCTTCCTGAGTATCTGGCGCAAACCCTCATGATCAGTTTCTTACGGTCGCAGACCAGCTGCACATTGAGTGAGTGGTAGCCTTTCTGGTTTATGTATTGCAATGCCTGTTGCCAGGGAGACTTTATAGCCACATGAGTGCAGTCAATGGCTCACTGCACCTGTGGGAATCTAGAAACCTCAGCAAAGCCCAGTGCTCTGGCATCCTGGCTTGGTTGATCTCTGTCAAAATTGACATAATTGTGGGCCTTGGCAAAAAGGGCATTTGTAACCTATTTATGAATGTGTGTTGATGCTTGAGAGATCCCACAAAGGTCCCCAGTAGAGCCCTGAAAGGAGCCACTGGTGTAAAAGTTACTCTCAGAGCCACTGGCAATGGATGTCCTCCCAGTACCCCTGGCACCAATTCCTGCAGAATGTGGCAAATGTGAGTCAACAAATCCCTGGACATGCAGAGGCATCAGCGACACTGTCTCTTGTTCATCTGCAGATAAGACATGTGAGTTCTGAACATCCTCAGTCATGCCAGCCACCTACACATGATGTTTCTGTGAGCCTTATGCTCTGCGTCCGGAGAGGGCCCTGCTGCCCCTTAGTCTTGAATGTTTTGCTCCTCCTTTGGTGAGCCTCGTGCGTCCATCACAATCTTCTCCTCCTTCTCCCCTGCCTATTTGTGCTTATGCAGGCGGCAATCAATCCAGTCTCCATATTCCTGATGGTCCCCTCCCTGCAGTACCAAAGAGAAACGGACATGAGCCAGCATTAGTCTCCAAGGGCCCTATTTCTGTCAATGACTCGTCAGTGAATGTGGGTTCAAGGGCTTTGTTCCTGAATTAGCAACTACTCGCCCCTGACATGCTGGCCAGTGTGGGGTGCATTTCATTGTGCTCTTTCTACCCCCTGCTTTTATGACCAACCGTTGTGAGATTGCTTTAGCCAGGCACTTGGATGTGTTGCTTTCAGCCCAGGTACCGGGATGCTCATTCATTGCACTCTAATACTTCATCCTTTGATATAAAAATGAGGGAAAATGTTTAGTCAGTACTTGAGATTATTTGAGGGGGGCCAGAGGCAATTCCCCTGTGAACCTGCCAGTGCCACGAATCCAAGATGCTTTGAAAGCTTGTCTAGTCACCCAATTGTTCGCTATCACTCTGGGGAGTTTCCATGCTGCAAACAAAGGGTTAATACAAGGAGATCGATTAGTGCCATTTTGCGGGATTAGTCTCGTATGAAAGCACATCATAGCTTCATCTTTCCTGATTCCCTGCATTGTCATTGAACAGCTCCTAACATGTCTCAGCTGTACCTCTCTCATCATTTGGGAATGCACAATTCAGTTGGGTGCCCCTTTAATCGGCCCCCCAGTGCATACACCTGTCCCCCAATCCACCCTCAGAGCCCTCACCAGCAGAGATTCTCCTCATTTTAATTTGTACTGCACCATCGCGGCAGATTGTAAGATGGTGGTGCTGAGCTCTCACTGTCAGACCAGCTTGGACCCTCCCTGCATAAGTATGAAAGGCCCTCCCATCATCCTGGAGGAGCTTAATGTTCAGGTCTCTCTCCCTCCAAGAGCTCTAAATCCTCCCCCTGTATTCCTTGATCCCATCGTAATTGTGGTGGATATCGTTTGTTAGCCCCCGTGAACATTTTGAGGCTTATGTGCCTATGCCCCATGTGGACCTCACCCCTTCCCGCCTTGAGGCCACTTGCACAGTTAAACATATACATCCCCTCCACACCTTCGATGCCCACATAATACCTTTTCCCCATCTATAGACTGAAGATACCTCCCTTGACTGAGTGTGCCATCTGCAGCCCAGAGAGATGCCAGAAACCCCACGGACAGAGGCACATGATGTTATGACAATGCCCTGCGCACAACACACTGGGCATGACTGAGACTGGACTGACATGCCCTCCCGTTCCTGAACTGGGACAAGGACAGTCTTTGCAAGCTGAACAATGTAAACTGAAGTGCTTCTTCAATAAGCGATCCTCCCGTTGTGGCCTCAAGTGGTTTATGTCATTCTGTAACATACTCTCTTCCAACCCTGGCACTGAGGACGTTAGCCCCCTGCACCACCCCCCCCCACCCCGCCCCGCACCCTCCCCTCAGTCATGTGTCTGAGTGCATTCTTCCCCACTTTTACCCCCCAGTGGAGCCCTTGCCCATCACCTATGCCTCAGACCAGTTTTCTTCCTTCCCCAGTGGAGCCCTAATGCTACAGTCCGTTAAAAGCCACCCCCACCTTTCCGCTGGTCTGTTAGTTAGAGACTTGCCTGTGACAACCCCCTGAAAGTGATGTGGTGCTGCCTGCAAAGCTTGGCGCTGATTACTGCGAGCGCTGCGCGATTCAAGGTAGGCGTACAAACCTCAAAGTCACAAGCAAAGTGCAGATTGCCAGGTGCACATCACTTATATACCGTTGTGTAGCACATTGTTTTAATTGCATGCCGACGTATCCCGATCATCCAGCATGGGGGATGATCCCGGCCAGCAGTCCTTATAATGAGATGCAAATTTATTGAAATGATGTTCCCAACGTGCCACGGTGGGAACCATGGCCCGCCATTGAAGGCCACAGCGCACAATTGAGAACTGGTTTCATGACAACGTGACACTGATTTCTGGCCTTCCTGTGATATTTTCTGCTCCCGCCCGCCATGACGCGCACAGTAGACGGGAGCGGAAAATCCCAGCCTTAGTTTTACCAGGGGTCCAGAATCTGGCTGATTTCAGAATAGTCCATAGTATTGGGGTTTCATGGGCAACACTAATTAGACATTACCCCAAAAGTATCTTATCACATCATGGTAAGGAGAACATTTACTTTATCCTCAGGGATTGAAGCAGGAGTGTCAGTACCACTTGTTTCCAGCCCTGCCTTCTTCTCCTCATCTCTTCATGTAAAATCCCAACCTAATGTGCAACCTTAAAAAAGGAAGTTGTATTTTGAAAGCAAGGTTTGCTTCAGGCACTTGAATAGGTGGGTGAGGAAAGCACGTTTTGGATGAGGGTTTCTCTCGCCTTTCACTACCTACTCTTTGGAGAGCAAGTGGAGTTAAGGTGACAACAGATTGAGGATAGAAGATATAGTAGTTGAAGGAATAATTTAGAGAAAAATGGATGGTGATAGTGTTGAATGTATAGAGTTATCAACGGAACTGAGGAGGTGGCAGAAGAGGGAGGAGCAGCAAATTTTTAATGGGCATAATGAGCATGGGGATAGGAAAAGCATTAGTTGATGTGGGAAGAAATAGGAATGGGGGAAAAAAAACCACTGAGAGATGCAGGCCACATTTTTACTGCAACTTAACATTAAAAAATGCATTCTGACAACCTTTGTTCATTCCTTATTTTTAACTTATCCAATCACATGCATGCCAGTTACTGCTCAGTTTTTGATTAATTTATTTTCTATCTTCATTTGATTTTTAAGACCCTTACATCTATGTGGATGCCTACATTTAGCAAGCACATACTAGGAATTTGGACATGGATGGTAGTGCCACAGGACTTTCTCTTTAATTTTAGTGCAAACAAAATCCAGGCGGGCCTACTATCAAGCATGCTTAAATTCACAATACACGCTCCAACAGATAAAGCTCTGATTTTAACACACATATTCTTAATATGACTCATTAAGATCACCAGAAAAGCTTAAGCATTATCTAAAAGCACTGATAGCTTATTGAATGGGGTCATTTAGGGCACAATTTTGATGCTTGTCCTAATGTTAGATTTTAAGACTAATGCCAGGAACAATCAAATCTATAGCTATTATCTGTTCTAAAATTTCATTGTTGAAGTGCATATCATCTTTAAACAAGTAACCCAAAGTGACTCAATAATTACATTATAAATTCAATTTTAGAACGATGCATTCTTCTCCAGTAATTCATCATAGGTTTTCCAATAGAATTGGCTGGGACTGGTCAATGTCACCTTTCTCTGCAGCAAAGTAAAACAGGAAACATTGCACTCGGCTGTCATCCAAGCAGAGGTTCAACTTATTCCAATAGCTAGTTTTCTCTGCATTACACTCGCTAATGTGTTCATATAAAATTCCTTTGTTCACTGTGTGACTGCAGTTGTTAATTAATTATCAGCTGCAATAAAATAGGGAAAAAGGAAACTTACAAGAATTTACTAACCAGCCCACTACCTGAGGAAATTCTTCATAGTGTAATGTGAGATCTACTAGTTTAAAAAACAGCATGATTTATTTTCTATCAATATTGTGATATGGAACTCTGATGAGCAGGAGACCTGGGCTCTGCAAGCAGATTTTCATGGAGTCAAGCCAACTGAGAAGCCCTTTGGAAATGGCAGATAGGACCCACGTCTGGGATTCCAGCCCCCACCCACCCCCACCCCCATTTCCTAACACTGGCAATTTTTGCCTGTGCAGTAAAGATGATGGTGTGGGTAGTGAGTCCTGACCTGGCCAATTCCATTGCAGGGATAGGCATCTCAATTTTAGTGGAGTCAAGCCAGTTTCTTGAGAGCAGGTGATCACAGTCCCTCAGAGGAGTTGTGAACCATAGTCTGGATGTGGGAACCTTTTGAAAGATAACTTCAAGTGTTCTTACCCATGTCCCTATGCCCCTTCCATGGTTCACATAATAACAATGACAAGTCTTGAAATGCACTTAAAAAAACACCCATTCAAAAATCTGCTTTGATAAAACTGCTGCTCTTACAACCCTATAAAGATGTCAATCAAACAGAGCCATCATAGTATCAATAATGTTACCAAAACATTAGATTGTTATGTTTCAGGACTGTCCCTTTAATTTGGGGTAAAATGGAAGAACGAAGGAGGCATGTGACCTGCTCTGAAATGAGCCCAACAACAGGTTCAGGTGGCTTGGATGTCAAAGGTTAAAGGATTGCCATGTGAATTGTATCAACAGACAAAAATGGCCAGGCATCTGTTTCACCAGGAGGCTAATTATAAATGCTTGGCTGATCGCCAAGATTCACTAGTTTATTAGCGTAGGTGGAAGTGGAGAGTTTGCTTTTGTTGACATCTTTATGAAGTTATAAAAAATTATTATTTCTCTGAACTTTTTATTTCAATATCTGTCTATTTATTTGAACAAGATTAAGAGGTGTGAACTGAGGTAAAATGTCTGCTATTGATACCATATTGCTTCTACTTGATTGACCCTTATATAGGTTATAAGTGCAGCCGTTTTTTCAAAGCAGATTTTTGGATGCATGTTTTTAATGCATTTCAAAACTTGCCATTGTTTTATAAATCATTGGTTCTTTGATGTACACTGGGTAAGTGGGCATGGAGGATGCAGGGGAGCCATGAAAGGGCATGGAAGAGGAATGAGAGGATGAGGGGCATTGAGTGGGCATGGAGAGTGGGTGGGGATGGGGGGGTTAAGGGAGTGTGAGAGGTGAGGGATAGAGGGTCTAACAGCCTTTAATACAACTTGGATGAAGTCCCAGAGAACTAAGGTGGGCTTTCTAACCACCCCACCACTCACCTGCCTCCATGGCAATATCCAAACTTCTTTCTGGGTGGATGGACTCAATCCCATCCCCACCTCCCTAGAGTAAAAATAGGTGGTGTGGGGCCCATTTATATAGAGACTAGGTCTGCCAAATTGAGAAATTTCCTGACTTGAGTTTCCCACCACGATGGCGAAAATCCGACCCCTGGGGTTGACATCCAGCAAATACTCATATCTGATTAGAGTGGAGAGACAACCCGCATCACATCTATTTGGTCCTCCTGGTAGGGATTTTTAAGTCACCTAAAGGCCAACCCATATAAAGAGGACTTTGTTCCAAAATCAGCCGGGATACAACTTGTTGGATGTAAAGCAATGGAAGAATTGGGTTGCCTTGGTGCCACTGGGCATTGAAGAGAAACAAATGACTATTGTATAACTGTATTACTAATTATTATCATTTATTAGTCTCAACGGGATGAGCTCATAGTGTTGAGAATCAGGATCAGAGCTCAAATGCTTCCAATACATTTCAATATGTCCCAGCATCTGAGAAAAGAAAGGCAAAGCATGAGGAGTGGCAAAAAATCTGCTTCTGTTGCAAAGTGTGGTGATGAAACACAGAACCAAATTGTCTTTCTCTATCTTTCAAATTTATGTGAAGGGTTGTTTTGATAATCAGGGACTCCAGCTGTATTATAATAGTATAACAATTGCAATGTCAAAGTGATTAATAGCGGGTGAAAAGAAGGAACTGCTTTGTCAAATGCATGATTGGTTTGGTAATGAATTTTTAGTACCATTTAAATTGAATTGTTTATTGCTTCAGTATTAAGAAAGATCTAAACTTGTACTTATGGTTTTGAGTAACACCAGCTAAACTTTAACGATAATTCAGTGTCTGCTTTCTTTCTCTCAAAATAAAACTTTGGCATAAGTAAATATCCTTCTTCAATCAAATTGCCATGCAAAACGTCCACAGGAGACGAGTTGAATGATCAACAAACTTGATTGGCTCTTTATGACTTATGTGCTGAAGCAATTGCCAAAGTCTTGCATTTCCAAAAAGTAGAAGGATGGAAATACAGTTTACAAATTAACCCATATTTTGACTGCAGTCATCTTTCAGAAAGATAAGTCAAAATTAGACTCAGATTACTGCAAGCACCTGTTTGTATTAACCGTAAGAGGTGCTGACTACTGTTGCCAATCTTTACAAAGTCACTTAAAGACGTCACTTGTGAAACTTAACAAGTGGTCAAAAACTTTAACCAACATGGCCATTCAAATACCATTTTAATTCTAGCTTTCGCAGAAATTATCCAGGTCAGTAGCTGCCTGGGATTTCACTATGTCTGGGCATGCACCCTCTGATGTCAAGGGCCAGGATTTTCCCCTCTTCGGGTGATCGCGTGGGCGGGCCCAGGATTGGCCATGAAACTGACGAATGCCCGCGATTGGGCCCCAACTGCAATTTCACGCCAGTGGGCCAACTAAGGCCCACCCACCATGAAACATAGCTCTGCACTGGCCAGGAAAGGCCGAGCAGGGGCGGGGGCCTGTCAGCTGTCGGGCCCAATGGTTTGAAAACAGCCCAGGCAGCCCCAGAAAGGCTGTCAGGGAAGGAAGCCTGTGTCACCCAACATCCATCCATCCAGTCGGGCTGGAACAGTGAAGAGCCCAGGCACCTGGGAGTGTCTGAGGATGTACACATCATAGGAGCTGCCAGGTACCTTGCAGAATCTGCCTTCTCCATCCCGGATGTCTGTCTGAAGGCTGTTCTAATGATGACTCGAGTGCAGCTTCAAACGCCAGGTGGGAGAGCAGGTTGGGTGGCCACTCGGCACCCCGCTTTTCTGATGAGTGCCTTGCTCCTGGAGGGCGTGGCTGTCAGAAGGGACACCCTTGTCCCTAGAGGTGGGAGGAGGAGGCCACCGCACCTCACCAAGAGGGCATGGGAGGAGGTGGCAGCCCAGGTGAGCAGCTACGACATAGTGTGGTGCACTTGGGTGCAATGCCAGTGCTTCAATGATCTACTGTGCTCAGGGAGGGTGAATACTGTGATGGCATTGGTCAGTGTGTAGAAGTGTTAAGGTCTGGCCATCCCCCCATGGATCTCAGGGGTGCTAGAGTCTGAGTGTCAACTGTCAGACATGCTGGAGCTGGCCACGGGGTTGACCCTGGCTGCTTGGACTGAGTGCCTTGAGGCTCAGATGTGCCCTTCCAGGTGTTCCTAAGCTGGGGATGGCCAGGGTGCAATGACACTTCAGGGAGAGAGTGGGCTAATCAATGCTGTTATGTCCTTTCAGGTGAAGATAAGCCATAACTAAGCCAAGAGGGCACGAACAGGCGGAGGCCCGCCTATCCTGCTGCTCTCCCAGTTTGAGCAGGATGCCCTGGAGCTCAAGAGCTGACACTCTCCCTGTGCAACCAGGCGTGGAGAGGCAGGGGGCCAGATGAAGGTAAGAGTGCAGTGCACAGAGGTGAGACTTTATGCTTGTGCAACTGTTCTAGTGTAGTCTCTTCATTGATGCGAGCCTTGAACCTGGAGTCCCCATTGATCATTGGAAGACGAGGGCACCGTGATGCAGATCTCCATGGTCTCAGCAGAGTGCCTGGCATGCACAGTGACAGAGTGATGACATTAACTAATAACATGTCCTACTTCTCCTTTGTAGGTTCACCAGCAAGCGCCCAATCTCTGGACCCTGAAGGACCACCCCTGACACCGGAGGACCACTGGGCATCTTTTCACCTGCATCATACCTGCTCTCTGAAGCAGGCACCAGCACATACCAGCACATTGGTGGGCATTATATCAGCGGCTAGTATCTCGGTGCACATTGGTGAGAGCACTTTGCACTCACTTGAGATGCAGGCAGAGGCAGAGAACTCCCAGGGTGCAGGCGGTCAGAGGACTGCTGGGGACTAGGATGATGCTCATCGAAGGCTGATGATGAGCCTCTGGAGTTGTCCATTAGGCAGCAGATGCTGGATGTCCAGCGAGATGTGCGGGAGGATCTGGCAGAGATCCATGAGGATCCGCATGCTATGGTCTCCAAGATGGAGGAGTCCATCCGAAGCGTGAGCACTGCGTTGATCATCATGGACGAGCGTGCTGCCTCCTCCATTGAGAAAGTGGCGACTCTCATGGAGACACAGCTCCGGAGACAGAATGAGGAGTTCCTGGGGTTGCACTCGGACCTGCAAGTCCTCACACAGGCACTGACCTCAGGTGGTCAGTGTCAGTGTGGGAGATGGATGAGGCACCCAGTATCTCCGCTAGGTGCCTGTCCATCAATGGTGAGCAGGGAGGTCCAGAGCGACCTCATGTTGGCGCATGAGTCACCTGTCGTCCCTGTGGGCTTCTCTCAGGGTGCTCTGGATGATGGCAGCAGTTCCTCTGTCCCTCTGCCAGTGACTGTGGCACCTGATGAGGTGACGGCAACTGGGGAGATGCCAGGTGTGGCACTGGCCGCTCCCCCCCAGGTGGGACCAGCACTGGCTCCACTGGCCAGAGGACGACCACCAAGGTTATCAAGGCCACCAAGACAGCACAGTCAGCAGGCTGGCTCCAATGTTGGCACCAGCAAGGGGGGAGCAGCGAGGGATGGCACATGCAAACGTAGGTTAAAGGCACCATGAGTGCAAGAGAGACAGGCCACGGGTGATTTTATGTTCATTTCTGTTTACATTCTCTATACTGGTCTGGGATTGAAGACCAGAAACGTTTATGAAAATAGTCTTGAAGTGTCACAAGGAGATATATTTTGTTTTTGTCGTCATGGCCTGAGTATGCTTCACCTTTTTATTTCATTGGTGCAGGGTATGCCAGTATGTAATGCTGGACACAAGTGACTCTGAACTTTATTGCACAGGCCCTGAGTGTTCTTTGGGTTCAAATGAAAGGGTCCTTTCAGACATCCGAGATGGAGGAGGCAGCCCTGACATGCGTTTGAAGCTGACCTTTGGTAGCTTAGCTAAAGGAACATTGGATCAAGGCGCCCCTGGTGTCAGTGCCTCCCTGCAGGTTACTAAAGTCTGGCTCCACACCCTCCAAGTTCCCCTCACCATGCTCATCTTTGGACTCATTACTGGACTCATCATCTGTGGCCAGTGCAGCTGCGTCAAGATCCTCTTCCTCCAGTGGGTCCCCCCTTGCCAGTGCCAGATTGTGGAAAGCGCAGCATGTGGCCACGATCCTTGAAACCTGCTCTGGGGGGTTTTATAGTGCTCCGCCTGAACGATCCTAGATTCAGAAGCACATCTTCGGAAGTCCTATGGTTCTCTCTATCACTGCCCTTGTGGAGGCATGACTCGTATTGTAACGCTTCTCTGCCTCTGTTCTTGCAGACAGATGTCATAAGCCACTTCTTCAACCGATAGCCCATGTCACCCAGCAGCCATCCAACCCGTCGGGCTGGAGCACTGAAGAGCCCCGGCACCTGGGAGTGTCTGGGAGCTGCCAGGTACTTGCACAGACTTGCAGAATCTGCATCCTGTGGTCACACACCATCTGTAGATTCCTGGAGTGGAAGCCTACCTGTTGATGAAGGCACTGGGCTCACTTGCTGGTGCCTTGATGGCCACATGTGTGCAGTCAATTTCTCCCCGGATGCGGGGGAACCCAGCAATCGCTGCAAAGGCTCTGGCTCGCTTGGTCTGGCTGGCCTTGTCCATATGGTAAAGAATAAAGGTCAGTACCTGCCTGAACAGAGTTTCTATCACCAGCTTGACGCAATGTGGACAGCTGAATGGGCAACTCCACACAGATGCCCCACTGAGCCCTGGAAAGAGCCATAGGCATAGAAGTTGAGGGCCATTGTGACCTTCAGAACCACTGGCATGGGGTGTCTACCCACACAGTCGGAGCTGATCACAGGCACAATTATCTGGCAAATGGAAGTCACACTCTCCTTTGAGAGGCAGAGCCTCCTTCGGCATTGCACCTTGGACATATTGAGGTAGCTGCATCGTCACCTATAAACCCTGGCAGCAGGATAGTGGCGTCTTCAGTGGTCCCTTCTGCCTTGGACTACCTGCTGGACCTGCACATCTTGTGCTTGTGCCTCTCCTCCTACAGGTCCCTTCCCTGGAAGCTTCACAGGGACACCTGGCCTCCTCTCCCTTCTGCCCCTTTCTTCCTCCTTAGAGGAGGTATCTCCAGCGGAGACCACAATCCCCCGTACCAGGGTAAGGAAGGGGAGGCTGACCAATACCTGGAAGGTTCCACACAGTCTGAATCCTCTGGAGGCCTGGCAGAAAGCAATGAGCCCTGAAATGAAGCCTGGAAATGCAAAGAATGAAGCCCCAAACAGAGGTGAAGCTGCCAAGTACAATAAACAACCAGCTGCAAACTATCTCCAAAACTCCTCACCGCTCACACTGATAATGCTGCTGACCTTTTTATCCCGCCCTGGGATGAGGTTTGTGAAAGTGTCGGCTGGCTGCCTGCCCATTTTGCCCGTGCGACAAGCAGAAAATCGCACGGGCAAGGAAAAATCGCTGTCAATTGGACTGTTAAGGGCCATAAGCGGCCATTTAATTAATGGTGGGCTCTGGTCTGGCACCTACCGAGCGAAATATCGCACCAGTGCGCAATGGCACTGAGACATGCTATTTTACTCCCGATTGGGTCGGGCCATGTCCACCCGTGGTACGAAAAACTCTGCCCAAGGTCTTTATTCTTTCTAATACACAGAGAATTCAACTGTTACATGGAAAAAATGGATGGGTAAGAGGCAACATAACTGGCCAGAAGGGCAATCAGATGTATACCACATAACTCAACCTGAAAGAAAATAAGAACCTGTGACTCAGGCTGAAGCTTTGATTCTGTAAAACGTAGCTTCCATATGTTAGATACAGAAGTGTTACACATCTGCAAAATGCTGCATTATTTCTCAGTAAAATAATTTCTTGCTATTATTCTCTTATATAACACTGGGTTAATCTCTTAATGTTGCATATTATGACAATTATTAGACAAATCAATAACAGTAACCATAGGCACAAAATGCAAAATTAAAGTCTGAGTGGGAAAATTCCAGAATATTAGTATTACATAAGAGATTATAAAAATATCCAGGAGTATGTTCAAGGATACTATAAGCAGTATATGCAGTCAGGCTACTGTATTCATATTGGCGTATACTCTCTTGACAATAAATCGCCAATCACTGTTTATGTCCTACAAATTGTAAAAAATCTACATCATTCTTCAATATTACAACAAAAACTTTCCTGTACCATCATTTCTTTCTGATATGCAAACTGATATATTGTCATAACGAGTGTCATGAAATGCAAAACTTCTACTGGGTCATATCGTCGCATTTAAGTTTATAGGACAGTAAGCACAGTAACTATTTGTTCGCATGAGAATAGCAAAATGACACAGAAGGTAATGCATCCCATCCTGTCTAACCATGGGCTGGATTTTATGCCCCCACCCCCACTGTTGGTGAGTTGGCAGGCAGTTTGTAAAATGCCATGGGTGCCATCCCACCACCTACCAGTCCACCCCAGCTGCAATTTTGCCAGCAACGGAGGAGTTGTTGGTTGATCTGCCTGCCCGTGGGCCACTTGAGGCCCTTAAGTCTCCAATTAATGGCCACGTAAGGTTCTCATCCTGCCAATCCTGGGATGTAATCGAAGTGGGGAGAGGCCCACACTAAAGGTTCAGCCTGGCAGCTTTCTCTGTACAGACTGGTGACAGGCAAGGGTCATGCTCCCCTTAACCCCCTGGAGGGCCTCCCAAGGTCTTCCCTCTTCTGCTCCCCTCCCCTCCGGCCTAGCTACCCTGGCACCCCACTTCCCCTGCAAACCCTTCCCCCTCAGTGGGGCCTGCCAGTCTAGCCCTGACAAGACCCCCAGACTTTTTTCTAGTCCTGGCTCCAGCTCTACTTACCTTCCTGCAGGCCTTGCTGGTGGTGGTGCTGGTACTAGAGAGCTGCTGACCTCTGATTGGTTTGCAGCTCCCTGAGGAGGGACCTCCTTTTGCTGAGGGGAGGAAGTCCCATCTCCAGCCTACTAATGGCTAGTCGACCATTAAATGGCTAAGGGGCAAGCCTGCCAACCGAAGGCAGATGTACCCTCAGATTTTACGTGTGGGGGTGGCGTAACCATTGCATCCAACATAAAATCCAATCCCATGAATTAAGTTGATAAGTCACACATTGTGCAGTTGGGTAACTTATATCTGTTATTATTTATAATACTTTACACTCTGAACACTAAGGAGAAAAATTATTCTCCACTCCCCTGAACCCAAGTAGATAGCGTGAGCAAGTATAATGTTAAGTGATCCAATAAATGGTAGGAGTCTAGGAAGTACAGAGAATCAGAGGGATCAGAGGGTGTGCATGTCCATAGATCCCTGAAGGCAGCAGCACAGATAGATACGGTGGTTAAGGAGGCATCTGGGATACTTGCCTTTATTAGACGAGGCATAGAATATAAGAGCAGAGAGGCTATGTTGGACCTATATAAAATGCTAGTTAGGCCACAGCTGGAGTACTGTGTGCAGTTCTGGTCGCCAGACTATAGGAATGATGTGATTGCACTGGAGAGGATGCAGAGGAGATTTACCAGGATATTTCCTGGGCTGGAGAGTTTCAGCTATGAAGAGAGACTAGATAGGCTGGGGTTGTTTTACTTAGAGCAGTGAAGGATGAAGGGGGGGCCTGATAGAGGTATACAAAATTATGTGGGGCATAGATAGGGTAGATAGGAAGAAACTTTTCCCCTTAGCGGATGTGTCAATAACCAGGGAGCATAGATTTAAGGTAAGGGGCAGGTGGTTTAGAGGGGATTTGAGGATAAGTTTGTTCACCCAAGGGGTGATTGGAATCTGGAACACACTGCCTGAGGGGGTGATAGAGGCAGGAACCCTCACAACATTTAAAAAGTATTTAAATGTGCACTTGAAATGCCATAGCATACAGGGCTACGGGCCAAGTGTTGGTAAATTGGATTAGAATAGATAGGTGTTTGATGGCCGGCACAGACACGATGGGCCGAAGGGCCTGTTTCTGTGCTGTATAACTCTATGATATGAGTCTTTTGCAATTAAACTAAACAGAATAAAAATGGGACATGAGCCTGGCAGACAAAACAAAAGGGGTTAACCATCAGAAAAAAAATTAATGGATTTAGTCATCTATTTGCCAACCATTTGTTATGCTTATATTTGTACTGCTGGTCACTGATCAACACATCTATTACTAAGGTAATGAATATGTTGGCCTATAAGGAAGAACTTTTCAATATCCGTGCTCCTGTAGCAGCTGAGGTATGCAGTAGATCATTCACTTGGCTGCTTCTATATGGCTGCTCTGATCAATCTCACAGCAGCACATCTAAATCACTATTCTATACAAGCAACTGCCCACGGATTAACTTGCCACTGCGTGCTCAGCCAACAGGAGGCAAGACCTATTGAAATGCTGCAGCCATTTAAAAGCTGCAACAACAAGTTAAAGAAAAGCAGCAGTTCTAAATAAAACTTCCATTGTATAGGAAAAGAACAATGGTGCTGCAGTGGGTGAAAGAAAGGTTGCCCTACTGGCACTGTCAAGTGCCATCACCTGACCAGGAGGCTGCAGTAAGAGGAAATGCCATCAACAGCATCTAGAAAATATGAGAGAAAATTACAATGTGTACATTCCAGATAAAAGCTTCAATGTTATGACTACCCAACATTTCCCTTTAAAAAATGGATTGGCCAAGCATTCATCCCACATTCCAGCCCCGACCCCAATAGGGTGGGATAGGAGAATTTAATGAGCCATTGACTTTTTAAGACTCCAAATTTTCCCATCCCGTCCGCAGAGGTGCCAACGATGTTGGAGCCAGAAAATCCCGCTCACTCCTCTTAACTTCATGCATTTTACTTGTAACTTAAGGTGTAATGTTACTTCAAAGCACCTGGGTGTCCTTACAGCTTTGGTTGCTTACCATTCATTGTCATGCTGCAGTAAGTCACATATTCCAGCTGTAATCTTACACTGCAGCTTTAAGGAGCTTCACAAAAAATATTTTAGTACAGTCAACAGCACAATGCCTATTCCTTTATTCACACTGAATGGACTCCTCTGTGCCATTTAATCCACTGATGAAATTTTCAATATCTTAATATTACTTCTCTGCATGTCAGACAAGGTGATTCTGTGTTCAGAACCAAACATACCAGACAACCCTTGCTGTGGTCCATGGACCAGTGATTTACCAATATTACAGTTGCAAGATATTAATTCTCCATTTTGCTCTCACATTGACCTCTCTGTCCTTGGCTTTTTGCAATGTTCCAATGAAGCTCAACAAAAGCCTACTTCATCTTTATAGTAAGCATTTACAGGCTTCCAAACTCAACACAGAGTTGAACAATTTCAGACAGTAATCCCTGCCTCTATTTTGTTTCCTTTCTCTTTGCAGGTTTCAGATTTATTCTCCTTTCTCTTGTTATTACTTCTGGAAGGCAGCTGTTTATCATTCTGCCATTCACACCTCCTCTAGACACAAATTTTGTTTCTTTACTTGTCCTATTATCACTCTGTTTGGCCCTTAACCATCAATACTTTTATAATTTTATCTCTCTTACCTTCCACTCTATCTCAACCTTCCCTTTTGTTCTTTTTCCTTACCCCCCAATTCACTTGTTTAAAATCTTTCCTTTCCTAGTTCTGATGAAAGTTCATAAACAGTTAACTCTTGTTTTTTTTCTCTCAACAGATGCTACCTAATTTATTAAGTATTTCCAGCATTTTCTGTATTTGTTGTGAAGTGTTTATTGATTGCCAAGGTGAATGATACAAATTCATGTCAACTGTAGATAGGTTCATAAGTTCAGTGATGTCAGTTATTTCTTTATATAGCCTAAGTGTCTTTTGGGAGTTGATTCCCATAATTCTATATCTACTTGTAAGATAGCTTAAAACCAGGACATAAAAATTGCATTCCCTTGTGTTCTGAATTGGATAGCAATGTTGTTCATATGTGTCCTTCTTCAATCTCTCAAAGATAGACAGAGCAAACACTTAGTGAGACGAAACCAGGCATAAATCATTAAGCCACTTTCTTTCACTGTTAAGATGAACAGCAGGTATGACTGGACTCACTTAATTCAAACAGTACAACTTATCTTTTCATAATGATACAAAATAAAGGACACATGATGCTTTCCAACATCAGTAGGTTCCCTTATTGCCTTAAACAAGATGACTTCTAACTGTCCTCAGGTATTTTTAACCTCTTAGTCTCAGCAAAAGCCCCCGTAGTTGTCTTCTTAAAAATCTGACGGCACAGGTTCTTGTTTCAAAAACTCTCTTTGCTGGCCTGTGTCTCAGTTTCCGACCTTTCATTTCTTGTTGTTTACATCTCAAAGGTTTTCCAATACAATGAGCAGAATTTTACGCCTTGTGGGCGGGCGCACGCCTAGCCCGATTGGACGTAAAATCACGTGAGAAGACATCGGGCGAATGTCCCAACATCATCCTGCATGCTAATAATCTTCAGGTCAGCGGGCATGTGCAGGTGTCGGAGCCTCACATGCCATGAATTCAAAGGCCACTTAAGGCCATTAAAAAGGCAATTGACCCTGAATTTACATTGCCCATGTGATTTTGCGCTCATCACACGGGCAAAATGGGCAGGTGGGCAACCCACATTTTGGCAAAGCCTCATCCAAGGGTGGGATTAAAAAGGGTCAACAGCATTGCCAGTGCGAGTAGTGCGGAGTTTAGGAGATAGTTTGCTGTTGGTTGCTTATTTGAACTTGACAGTTTCATCTCTGTTCTGAGTTTCATTCTTAACATTTCTAGACTTCATTTCAGGGCTCATTGGTGTCTCCAAGGCCCCTGGAGGATTTTGACCCTGTGGACCCTTCCAGGTATCAGAGAGCCTTCTGTAACCTGGTGATGGGGATTGTGATCTCTGCTGGAGGCACCTCCTCCTCTGAGGAAGAGAGGGACAGAAGGAAGAGGAGGCCAGATGTCCCAATGCAGCTTCCAGGGGAGCGAACAGTGGGAGAAAAGGCACAGGCTCAAGAGGCAAAGGGCCAACAGAAGGGGAAGGTGCCGCAGAAGACACCACTATTCTGCTGCCAGGGTTTAGAAGCAGCAATGCAGCTACCTCAATATGTCTGAGGTGCAATGTCAAAGGAGGCTTTGCCTCTCAAGGGAAACTGTGACCTCCACTTGTCAGATGATTGGGCCATGAGATCACCTCCAATTCTGTGTGTGGGCACCCATGCCAGTGGCTCTGAAGGTCACAGTGGCCCTCAACTTGTATGCCTCCAGCTCTTTCCAGATCTTTGTGGAGTCTCCCAATTAGCTGTCCACAGTTGTGTCAAGCTGGTAACAGATGCTCTGTTCAGGTGGGTTTTTCATTTATTCATTTCCATATGGATAAGCCCAGCCAGGCTGAGCGAGCCAGAGACTTCGCAACGATTGCTGGCTTCCCCCACATCCAGGGTGCAGTCGACTACACACATGTGGCCATCAAAAAGCCAGCAGGTCAGTTGGGTGCCTTCATCAACAGGAAGGGATTCCACTCGATGAATATCCAGATAGCTTATGACCACAGGATGCAGTTTCTGAAGTCTGTGCAAGGTACCCTAGCAGCTTCTATGATGCGTAAATCCTGAGACACCCCAGGTGCCGGGGCTCTTCAGTGCTCCAGCGTGACTGGATGGACGGCTGCTGGGTGACAAGGGCTTTCTGTTGAAAAGGTGGCTTATGTTGCCTCTCTGCCACCCAAGAACAGAGGCAGAGCAGCATTATAATAGGAGTCATGCCTCCACAAGGACAGTGATAGAGAGAACCATCGGTCTTCTGAAGATGCGCTCCCGATGCCTGGACTGTTCAGGGGGAGTACTACAATATACCCCAGAGCAGGAGTCACTGATACTGGTTTCGTGCTGCGCTCTCCACAATCTGGCACTGGCAAGGGGAGGATCCATCAGAGGACGAGGGTCTTGAGGCAGCTGCACAGGCCACAGTGGATGAATCCAGTAGTGAGTCAGAAGAATAGTGAGGAGAACACTGAGGGTGTGGAGGCAGACCTCTGTATTCTTCAGGGAGGCAGAGATACAAGGAATGCCTTGATCCATCGTGTCCATGCCAGTCATCAAGCCCCTATCTACTCTAATCCCATTTTCCAGCACTTGGCCCATAACCTTGATGCTATGGCATTTCAAGTGTTCTTCTAAATACTCCTTAAATGTTGTGAGGGTTCCTACCTCTACCACCCTTTCAGGCAGAGAGTTCCAGATAACCCCCACCCTCTGGGTGAAATTTTCTTTCCTTAAGTCCCCTTTAAACTCCTGCCCCTTAACTTAAATCTGTGCCCCCTGGTTATTGACCCCTCCACTAAGGGGAAAAGCTTCCTCCTATCTACCCAATCTATACCCCTCATAAATTTGTATACCTCAATCAGATACCTCATCAGCCTTCTCTGCTCTAAAGAAAATAACCCCAGCCTATCCAGTCTCTCTTCATAGCTGAAACTCTCCAGCCCAGGCAATATCCTAGTGAAGCACCCTCCCTATTGTGATCACATCCTTCCTATAATGTGGCAACCAGAACTGCATACAGCACTCCGGATGTCACCTAACAGCTCCATTATAACCTCCCTGCTCTTGTATTCAATGCTTCGACTAATAAAGACAAGTACCCCATATGCCTTCTTAATCTTCTTATCTACCTGTCCTGCTGCCTTCAATGATTTATGGACATGCACACCAAGGTCCCTCTGATCCTCTGTACTTCCTTGGGTCGTACCATTCATCGTGTACTCCTTTGCCTTGTTAGTCCTTCAAAGTGCATCACCTCACACTTTTCAGGATTAAATTCCATTTACCACTGTTCTGACCATCTGACCAGCCCATCTATTTTGTCCTGTAGTCTAAGGCTCTACTCTTCGCTGTTTATCGCATCACTAATTTTCGTGTCATCTTTAAACTCACTGATCATACCTCCTACATTCATGTCTAGATCATTAATGTACACTACAAACAGCAAGGGACCCAGCACGGAACCCTGCGGTATGCCACTGGACACAAGCTTCCAGTCACAAAAACAACCTTCAGCCATCACCCTCTGCCTCCTGCCACTAAGCCAATTTTGGATCCAATTTGCCAAATTGCCCTGGACCCAATGGGCTCTTACCTTCTTGACCAGTCTTCCATGCAAAACCTTGTCATCATCTGCCTTCAACTCAGCATCGTCCTGGTCTTCATCACCTCCGACTGCCGGTGCCCTAAGCGCTCTCTGCCTCCAGCTGCTCCTCAAGTGAGTGTGAAGTGCCCTCACCACGGTGCTCCAACATTCTAGCCAAATATCTAATGCTCACTGAGGTGCTGGTATCTGGGTTGGTGCCTCGTTCAGAGAGCGGGGGTAAAACAGATGGAGTTGAAGACTGGCGGTCCTCTGGAATCAGGGGTGGCTCTTCGGGGTCCTGCAAATGAGTGCCTGTTGGCAAATCTAAGCGGGAACAATGCCAGGTCATTAATTTAAGTCATCACACTGTCACTGTGCATGCCAGGCACCCTGGTGAGTCAATGGAGACCTGCATCGTGGTGCCATCATCTTTCAATGGTCAATGGGGAATCCAGTTTTGAGGCTCCCATCAATGAAGAGACCACACAAGAATGCTTGCACCATCCAAACCTCTCACCTCTGTGCACTGCACTCTCACCTTCGTCTGACACCCCAGCCTTGCCATGACTAGTTGGCTGAGGTGCATGGCACCTCTCCAGCTCCAAGGCGTCCTGCTCAAATCTTGTAAGGATTAGGAGGTTTGGGGGGCCTCTGCCTGTCCATGACCTCTCGATTTTGTTATGGCTCATATTCTCCTGGAAGGATAGAGGAGCATTGATTAGTCCACTCTCTACCGCAGCACCATTGTAACCTGGCCAAACCCACCTGAGGAACACCTTGCAGGGCACATCCAAATCGTGGCCCTCAAGCCGCAGGGCACTCAGCCCAAGCAGCCAGGGCTCACCCCCTTGGCCAGCTCCGATGTCATTGACAGTTGGCACTCAGACACGAACATCCCTGATCTCCACAAGGGGACGGCCAGACCTTCACACTTCACCACACTGATCCATGCCAACACGATACTCACCCTTCCCGAGCGCAGCAAGTTATTGAACCTTTTCTGGCACTGCATTCATGTGTGCCGCACAACGCCGTGGCTGCTGACCTGTGCTGCCACCTTCTCCCAAGCTTTCTTTGTCAGGTGCGGTGGCCTCCTCCTTCCATCTCTGGAGATGAGAGTGTTCCTCCTGGCAGCCACCTCCTCCAGGAGGACCGCAAGGCACTCGTCTGAAAACCGGGAGGCTGAGTGCCCAACCAACCCGCTTGGCATCTTCAGCCATACTCCAGGCCATAGTCATTAGCATACAGAATACTGGCAGGTGCAGCTGAAGCTTTGTGGTCCTCTGGCATCAGGGGTAGCTCTTCGGGGTTCTGCAAATGAGTACATGCTGGCAAATCTAAGGGAGAACAACGACATGTCCTTAGTTTACATCATCACACTGTCACTGTGCATGCCAGGCACCCTTCAAGGAGCTGCCTGTGTCATTTTTAAGCTGCCCGCTGTGTTGCCATTGGTCCTGGCGCCTGACAGGCCCCCGCCCTCACCCGGCCCTTTCCGACATTTGGGAAGATGTTCTTCACGCTGGGTGGGCCTTAATTGGCCAATCAGCGTGAAGTTGTGGTCGGGGGCTGACTGCGGGTGAGGGTCCCGGCCCGCCGATCACACGTGCCCACCAAGAGTAAAATTTAAGCCAATGTTTTGTTTTTGGATTACTGACCGAGTCTGATAAGTTGCATCTTAGTGTCAATCCAGGGGGAAACAACATTAACCAGACATTCTATTGACACAACAGTAAAAGTAACTCCTCTTTTCAAACTCTTTTGGTTGATGTATGGCCAAACAATTCCCAAAATATGACAACAGCTAATGAGGTGTTTTGCTTTGGCCTTTGGATAAATCATTTCAAAGTTTGGTTCATTAATCTTTAACTACCTTTTGTCTTTGTGCTTTTTTTCAAACTTGTTTGCACACATTTTGCTTTGAAACACCAACATCTGAATGTAACTCTTTTCCAGATGACTTCCATGAAATAAAAGATCAAAAATCTAAGAGCATGACAGGCATCTCATTTGCTGCTTGAAAAGTCTGAAATTGACCATCACATTGCAGGTGCAAGCTAACTGCTTAGCTTCTGTCAGGTGGGATAATGGTATTTGTTAGTCATGAATCCAGTGGGAATAAATCAAGATTCACTTTTCATTTTGGTTGGCCTGAACAGAACTTCATAAGTGGAATTGTGTAAACTTTAACTATTACTTCTAAGTGTGCACACTGCACTTTGGATTGGTGTTCTCTCAAAGTCAGATTAAAATATTTCAATGAGTAAATTTTAAGAATTTGTACCTCTGGAACACATCAGGAATTCAGTACAGAGATCAGCATTTCTTGCACTAAATCTTTTTTGAAAAACTACCTTCTTGAAGGCAGCTTCCTGCAATCCATATTGGTTAGGCCATTTGTAGACAATGGCTGGAATTTTCTGGCCCCATTGGCATGGAGTGTCATGGCAGGTCGAGGTGTGGGTGTTGGGGGGTGGGTGGGGGGGAGGGGGGAGTGGTCCAAAGGCCAAAAATTGTTTTCTTGCTGTTGTGAAACTAGTTTGCGACCATCCACTCCACCCATTAATGGTGGGCCGTGTTTCCTGCCGCTGCATGTCGGGAACCTAACTTCAATACTTTAACATCTCATTATAAGCCCTGCTTATCATTCCCCCAACACTGGATCATCCGTGCACGTCAACGTGATTGCACGCCGACATGTTTCACAACCGTGCATAAGAGACATGCACCTGGCAAGCCACACTTCGCTTGGGACTTTCAGGTTTGTTTGCCTACCTTGCTTTGGGTAGCATTCATGGTCATCAGCACCAGGCTTCAGAGACAGCATCACATCACTTTTATGGGGCTCAAGGGCAGGTCTCTTCCTTCCAGACCAGCTAAAAGGCCGGGGTGGCTTTTCACAGTTGCAGGGTGAGGGCTTGCTTGGGAAAGGGGGAGAAGTGGCCTCAGGCAATGTAAGAGGCTGCAGGGTGAGGGCTGTACTGGGGAAGGGGCTATCCCAGGGTGTGTGTGGGGACACATGTTGATCTGTGCAAGTGGCCTCAAGAGGGTGAGGGATGAGGGGACAATTTACAGAGAAGATGAGGCCAGATAGTCATGTGAGGGTGTATGTGAGAGAATGAGTGGTGATGTCCCTTGAGCTGGCAGTGAGTGTGGTGCCAATGAATGTGTGATGTCCTTGTGAGTGTGTGAGTTTAGAGTGATAAGATATTTGCATTAGCTTGGAGGCATGGATGAGATCATTCATCCATTTTCTGCACTTGATGGCCAAACTCTTGTGTGTAGCATTGGCACTGCCACCATCCTCCAAGCCAGAGTGGTGAGTCTGATGGGCCTCCTGTGGCTAGAGGACACAGTGGCAGCTTTCCATGGCATCCAGAAGCCATCTCAGGGACGTGTCACTGAATCAAGGGGCTGCACTTCTCCTGGCCTTTGGGATAATTTCTTCATCAGAGCAGTCCTGGGCTGCAAGCATTGAGAAGTGTGCGCGTGACTGCAGTTTAAATGATGCCTTGCGTGAGGAAGCGGTGAGATAACAACATGGCTGGCAAATCGGAGGCTGCCCGCCAGCAAGACAACGTGTTTCCTATGGCTGAAAATTAATGGGGTGGAAATGGGACAATATAGCACGAAAATCCGCCATTGCAGCCAGAAGGGAAAACAACTTTTTTCCCACCCGCTACCACACTAAGTATAATTCTGGGACAATTTCGCCGAATATTTTCCTGAATACAATTGCATGGCCTAGTACCAGCTGGGATCAGGGCAGCCCAATTTTACAAAGTGAGCTTCAAATGGAAATTAGCCCCTATTTTTGCAAATGGATAGGACATAACACCTTTCCAGCTGTGGCCCTGAATGCCTCTTTTGCTGTCTTTACCAATATAGTCGTTCCCACATTTATGACATGTAATGTTTGGAGAAATGCCTTTGTGCACTAGAACCTGTTGTGTACTGTGGCTTGCCAGAGTCATGTGGCTTCTGAGGATACATTGGGTAAATCAAAGGCTTTGGGAAGAAGCCATTTTTACACATCACATGGAACAGGGTCGGTCTAAACCAATCAATTCTGCGCCATCCCATTCTGTACCATGTCAGTTTGCACTGAGTTGGACTGGGCTGAGCCAGTGGCTCTTTGAGTTGAGGGTGGAGAAAAGGGATGTAGAAAGCTCAGTATAGTCTATGACTGGCAATATACAGTGTCACACAAGCATGAGCTCTGTCAGCCACTGTGGGGCAGTCAATGCATCACTTCTCAAATTAAAAAACTTTCCATTCCATACACTAATCTGCCTGGCCTCTTTTATTCATGGGCCTTCTGTGCTTTCAACATTTTCCTGGTTATTTCACTCTGAGCACACCAAACTTGTTCTGGCACTGTGAACAATTGATTCCAACAATTTTGAAAAGCCTCCTGGCCTGTTCCAGAGTTGGGGGCATGTCTGTGCAACTGAAAATGATAGTACATGCAATGTGTTTTTTTTATTTTTTATGAAAAGGGGGTGTTTGGAGAAATGCCTTTGTGCATTGCTGCCTATTGTGTAATGTGGCTTGCTATAGTCACGTGACCTTTGAGAAGGAGCCACTTTACACATCACATGGAACAGGAAAGAGCACATGGGGCTTGCCTGCCATATTCAATGCTTTAGTTGGCAGTTTAGTGCCTGAAAAAGTGAATGCACTGTCATCAGCTTTCTAGTACAGGTACCCACATTGACCAAGAAAAAGGTGGAAATGGGGAAAATCAGGCAACCAAGCGAACAGGGAAATTGATCCCTGAAGGCTAATCTTATTATGAAAGAACCATTCATAATTTTGTGAGAATGGTGAAACTAGATATAATTTTATCTGTGGGTGGGTGCTCCCAAGCCAGCAGTTAGAGTACTGGCCTGTCCAATGTTTGCATCCATTTGGTTACGCCCAGGCACACAAAAAATTTGACCAGGAAGCTTGTCTTGTATCACAATTAGCTGGGAGGGTACATAATCTGGTGATGTAGTAGCACTTAAAATGATGAATTCACAAATAAAGTGATGAAAGTGATTGTCGGGAAAGGTTGAATAACTGTCCAAAAGGGCACAAATGGGAAATGTGGGCCCAAGTGTTCTTCTTACTGCTGAGAAATTAAGTAATAGCAGCTGAAGATACATCAAAGGAGGTTTTCCCAATTTCATACTGAAGTCCACCCTCCAGCAAAATCTCAGGTGCAAGTTGTGTGGTGAAGGGAGGTTACTGATTGAGTACTACAACTATTTATTCATTCTAGAGATGTGAGAGTTGCTAGAAAGCCAGCATTTATTGCCCATCCCTAACTGCCCAAATTGAATATTTAGCAGATTTATTTTTTCCTTATTTTTTTCATTGGGTGCGGGCATCGCTGACAAGGCCAGCATTTGTTGCCCAGCCCTAATTGTTCAAAATAAATGGTTTGCTAGAAGCCCAGGCTAATGATGTGAGGAACAAAAACAGAATTACCTGGAAAAACTCAGCAGGTCTGGCAGCATCGGCAGAGAAGAAAAGAGTTGACATTTCGAGTCCTCATGACCCTTCCACAGAACTGGTCAATTCAAGAACAGTTCTGTGGAAGGGTCATGAGGACACAAAATGTCAACTCTTTTCTTCTCCGCTGATGCTGCCAGACCTGCTGTGTTTTTCCAGGTAATTCTGTTTTTGTTTTGGATTTTCAGCATCCGCAGTTTTTTGTTTTAATGCTGTGGGTATATGGGTTCAAATCCCACCATGGCAGCTTAAATTCAATCAATAATTCTGAAATATAAAGCTAGTATCAGCAATGGTAACCATGAAACTATCATTGGTTGTTGCAAAAACCCATTTTGTTCACGACTGTCCTTTAGTGAAGCAAATTTGCCATCCTTACCTGGTCTGGCCTACATATGACTCCAACCCACAGAAAAGTGGTTGACTTTTAACTGTCCTCTGCAAAGGGCCAGCAAACCATTCAGTTAACAAAAGGAAAGTGATGGGGTGAGCTGCCTTCTTGAACTGCCATAGCCAACCATGTGCTGTTAGGTAGTGAGTTCTGGGATTTTCATTCGCGACAGTAAAAAAATGATGATATAGTTCCAAGTCAGAAACGTGTGTGCCTTGGAGAGAAATCTGCAGGCAGTGGTGTCCCCACTACCCTTTATCCTTTTCAATGGTAGAGGTCATGGTTATCCAGGCCTATTATAACAATCTGACTTAAAAGGAACAAAGAAAGTGCGTTGTTCTTTCGAAGCATTTCCTGATATCTTTATGTTTAGATGCAATTCTATTCAAGCTTGACAACTTTATTAGCTAGAGACAGGCTGCCAAATACTATTTTATACGGATAAGGCCCTATCTAGTAATTAATTCAAAGTTCTTGGAATTATGAAGGCGAATAAAGAAATCAACTATCTTGTTTAACTATAAACATCCTTCTTGATTTGCACCCTGAGGAGTGATTGAGGTTGACAGTTCTTCCTGATGAAGACATAGTTTAGACTTGTAAGAAAATCAGGGTGAATGTTTTTGTTGTCTCTTTGATGGACATTTCTGGAGCCTGGAACTTCCAGGTGTGGGTTTATTTTGCCTGGCTAATCAATCAGTCAGAAAACGTAAATCCAGCAGGTGATGAAGCTAGATCAAGCTGTGAAGCAGAATTTAACCAAATTAGAAGTGAGCAACTCTGGCCAAAATTTTCCCAGCCCTGTGGAAATGACTTTGTAGGTGAGGGGTGTTGAACCCAAGTAGCATATTAGAAGATAAATTGGTCATATTTGTGTCTATTCTGCAGGCGGAAAATGGAGACAAATAAAACTAATTCAGCGGTCTATGTTCTGTGCCCCAAGGACATATAAAATGCATCTATGCTATATTAGCCTCAGACAATATTGAAGCATACCTTTAAGCAGGACTTTTTCAGTTATTGTGATGAGTTTGCCTTTACAGGTATGACAGGCACCAGCAAGCTCGCCACAATTATTGAAAAAGGCTCTAGGTCAAATTTCAGATGACGCTCGCTCACCTCCAGTTTCTGATGCATGCTCTGCTAATATCAATCAATCTTCACCTGTAAACAGGCCTAAACCAATTTCAATCCTATCTAGTTCTAAAATCCAAAAATGCAAGGAGAAGGTAAGTAAATGTGTTTCTTATTTTTGCAAACATTTGTGAGGCCCATTAAGCATGGTATAGACCTAAAGTGGGAGCTCCCACACCCTTGAAAGCACCGAAAATGAGCAGTGCCTCCTTTCATTTTGCAGAAATGTCACACACACATTTCTTGTAAGTTGAGTTGGCCACTAAGAAACAGAAAGCAAGAGCCCAGGCTTTTAGCATAAGTTTCTTCTCTGCTGTTATCAGGTTTTTCAGTTGAGTTATTGGCAGCCACAATTGCAGAGAGTAATAAATGACATCAGTAAATATTGGTATTTATAGGGTTTTGAGTAGCTTAGTACACAATGGACGGCTGGTTAGCTCAGTTGCCTAGATGACTAGCATGTGGTTCAGAATAAAAGCAACAGTGCAGATATGATTCCCATCCCAGCTGAGCTAGACTTGGGATGAAAACAAAAAAAAAGCTGGAAAAATTCAGCAGGTCAGGTAGTATCTGTGGGGAGAAATAAAGTTTGCTGTTGTTCTTATTTCAGATTTCCAGCATCCGCAGTATTTTATCTTTGTATTAAGGTAGATTTGGGACCTGCCTCCTCACCCTGCTCCTGAGAGTCAAAGACCATGGGCGGAATCATCCGGTCCTGTTGGCGGTGGGCATCATGGTGGGCGTGAGTGGACAATATAGTGAGCAGGCCAAAAATCGTTTTCACGCCATCATGAAATCAGTTTGTGATTGTCCGTTCTGCCTATCAAGGGCAGTCCGTGTTTCCCGTCGTCCAACATCGGGAACTTAATTTTAATGCATTTGCATCTCATTATTGTACCCTCATGCCAGAATCATCCCCCACATCAAATTTAATTCCCACGCCAATGTGACCTCAGAACAGCTTCACGACTGCCCTTAAAAGGCATGCACCTGGCGAGCTGCACTTCAAGGGGAACTCAGAGATGAGTACATACAACCTTGCACAGTCTTTGCAAGGATCACCTGTGGGACATCAAGGAAGAGCCGCCACACATTCGACAGGAGCACATAGTTACTTTTCCCTGGCTGGCTTGTAGTGTGGTGCCGGGGCAAGGGATTCAGTGTGGGTGAGGCCTGGGGTATGGGTGGGTGGGGGTGCGGGTAGGGTGGGGGCGGAGGTGGTGGGTGGCAAGGTAGCACAGGCTGAAGATAGCACACCAGAGCATGCCGGGGTTGCAGGGGGTTTGGGGGAGGGAAGCGGCCACACACTTGGAAAGCTTATCAAAAGTGAGCATTCTTCCACAGCTGAGATAATTAAGCAGCAGCTCCAGTGACATGCTTGGAATCGGGCCTCTGAAAATTTTCTGCCCACTCAAGCAACGCAAAAGCATGAAAGTGCCACCAAGTATTCCAGAATTTTTCACCCCTTGGGCGCAGTCTGCAAATTAATGTGAATTTTAAGGGGAAGCAAAACAATTGGCCTACTGGGCAAGTTGTACAATCCCTTGCGAAAGATGGCTATGGAACAGCCACTGGTGGAGGTGCTCACAGCCCCTTGCAATGTCTTCATTAAGGTTTGGACCAGTCTCCATTATGGTTCAAGCTAATAGTGCAGCCTTGCAGTGTGGGTTAGGAGAATGCCTGTGCCTGAGCTGAGAGCACAGCATGTAGTCCAATGGCCGATGCTGCTGCCATTTGGTCAGGTGGAGTGGGACAGAAGTGGGTGGGGTTTCAGGCAGCCAATGAGTGCACTACATTCTGGCCATGTAGTGGCCAGCACTCTCCTGCATGCGTGAAGGGGCCTTCAGACTTACCCAAGTGAGGTTCTTATGACACATATGCTAACCAATGCGTCTCTCTCTTTGATCCTGCAGAAGGAGAACATCAGGATCATGGAGCCCAGTGATTTAGTGGTATGCCTCATGGCTTACAGGGAGCAGAGAAGTAGAAGAAGAGAGCGGCAGAGTCACCTGGCTTGGCAAAGGGAGGAGCACCTCCCCAAGACGAAGGGGTGGCAGGGCCTGCTGCACATGCAGCTGAAGATCACAGCAGGCCGTCACTGGTAGGTGCTTTGCTAGACCCAGGGTCAATAGCCTGTCATTCCTGCAGCTGACTGAAAACCAGTGCCGCTGAAGACTGCGCATGTCTAGGGAACTAGTTGGTCACATATGCCACTCAGATTTGGCACCACGGGGACATGGAGGGCATCCACTGCCAGTGGCCATAAAAGACTGCACACTCAATTTGTACACCAGGTGACCTGTGTGGGATAATGCAAGCCTCCACCCACAAGTGTATCCAGGAGGTCACAGATGCCATATTCGTGAAGGTGCAGAACTTTGTGCATTTCACCCGGGATCAGGAAAACCAGGAAGCAAGAGCACTGGGATTTGCGGCAATATCTAGTTTTCCACAGGTACAGGGTGCCAGGCGCTTAGATCTCCATGGGAACAAGCAGTCAACCAAGTCAACCACAAGGGCTTCCACTCACTGAATGTTCAGCTGGTGTGCGACCATCATAAACACATCTGCAGTCTGTGCACAATTCCCAGGGAGTGTCCATGACTCCTACATTGTTAGCAGGTCTCAGATTGCTGACATCTTCCAGGATCCAGATAGGTTGCAGTGTTGGCACAGAGGATGTGATTGATTACACTCATGCAGTGGCTTCAGACGGCAGCAGAGTGACAGTATAACAAGGCTCATGATGCGATCTGGACTTTGGTGGAGCAAACGATAGGCATCTTGACAATGAGGCTCTAGTGCCATGACAGGTCCGGTGGAGCACCGCAATACATTCCCCAGAGGGTGCCGGGCATCATCATACCTGGCTGCACGCTACACAATCTGGCGCTGCAATGGAGGGAGGACCTGACTAAGGAGGAGATGGAAGAGCTGCATGTCTCCTCCGATGAAGAGGACATCAAAGGGGATGACAGTGATGAGATCCTCAAAGGCGAGGATACCAGCGATGAGGAAATCACACTGGCCAGATGAGGTAGGCGCACACGGGAGGCCTTCATAGTCGCAAGATTTGTGGAGGATGATGACGAGATTTAATGAGGACAGTCCTAACATTCTCACCTTACATCTGTGAATGTTTGACTCCTGTGTGGCTGATGGCAGCGCACATACCCTCAGTGCTCAGGGCCATGTCATGCAGATGCAGCGAAGGCCCTAATAGTCACTAGATTCCAGGAGGATGATGACAACATGCAGTGAAGATACTCCATAAATCTTCATATTCCCTCTGTGAGTTTCTGACTCCTGTTTGGCTGAGGGCAGCTCGCTTGTGCTCTGTGAGCAGGGTCATATCATGGAGAAGCAGCCGTGAAACTTAAAATGCACCTGATCCCTTGTCAGCCTTCAGCACCTGAGCCCTTCAGGAACATAGTGTCACCGATCACAGATGCTGAAGAGATGGGGGGAGGGGACAGCCCCACCTCAAAGGTGCTGGGAGCACACAGAGAGAGTGACGGAACTCTGTGACGCCTGCCCATGACATCCTGGCAGCAATGTCAGAAAGATGTCCTGTACTGAGAAACCTGCCTTTATCTTGTGCAGAAATCAAGGTTTCACATCTGAGTGACACAGACACTGCTCATCAGGACAAGGAGCCATAGGCAAGGAGACATTCTTGGGAGTTTATTTACCAGTAGTGAACAGTATGAGGAGGCAATCTCCAGAGGAGATGAGGCCAGGTGGAGATGTGAAGGTGTGTGTGAGAGAGTGAATGGTGATATTCCTTAAGCTGGCAGCAAGTGAGATGCCACTGAATGTGTGATGGGTTTGTGAGTGAGTGACTTGAGATTGATTTATGAGATTGCTGACTTATCCTGTGGCACGGATAGAATCATTCACTGGATGGCTGACCTGTTGTAGAAAAATAGGGCAGGATTTTTAGTTCAGTGGGTGTGCATGATTGGCAGGCCCAGGAGCACCCAGGGAACAGACCACTGACCACGATCAGCCCCCAATTGTGATTTCACGATGGCTGGCCAATTAATGGTCAGTCAGCGTGAAACACGCGCTGAAATGCTCAGCGCTGCCGGGGTTGGGGTGGGAGGAGGGCGGGCACTGACGTAAATGGGGACACAGATGAAAGCTCCCTGAAGGCAGAGAGCTGCCTTAGGGAGCTGAAGAACTTAAAAGCAATCAACAAAGATTTTAAAATCCGGAAAACAATGTCCACGTATCAGAATCAGTCACCTGAACATATAGATGATGAAAGTTCTGTCCAAACATTTTTATTTATTTTTATTTAATAACGGAAGCTTCATCCATCCCTTGGATGAGGTTTCATTAAAAATGCAAAGTCCGCCTGGCAGATTTGCACATCCGCCAACCGTAAGGTTGGACAGACCATGAAAAATTGGGGAAAATTGGAACTTTAATGGGCTTAATTGCTCTCTGAATTGTTGGTAGACGCGCTTCCGATTTTCAAGTGTGCCTGCCAACCAAAATATCACGCGAGCACGGGATGATGTTGGGACACTCGCCCAATGTCATCACGTGATATTTTACACTGGTCAGGCGTGCACCCAGATGCCAAACTAAAAATTCTGCCCAGAGGAACGTAGGAAATATGACCAGGAGTAGGTCATTTGGTCCTTTGAGCCTGCTCCGCCATTCAATCTGAAAATGGCTGATCCATTATCTCAATCCCATACTCCCACTCTCCCCATACCCCACGACGCCTTTAGAGTCTAAAAATCTATTTTCATTTTAATTATACTCAGTGACTTGGCCTCCACAGCCTTCTGTGGTAGAGAATTCCATAGTTTCAACACCCTCTGAGCAAAGAAGTTTCTCCTCATCTCAGTCCTAAATGGCCTACCCCATATCCTGAGACTGTGACCCCTTGTTCTAGACACCCCCATCCAGAGGAAACATCATCCCTGCATCCAGTCTGTCCATCCCTATCAGAATCCTGTTTCAATGAGATATCTTCTCATTCTTCCAAACTCCAGTGAATATAGGCATAGTCGACCCAATCTTTCCTCTTTCGACAATCCTACCATCCCAGGAATCAGTTAGGTGAACCTTTGCTACACTCCCTCTATGGCAAATATATCCTTTCTTATGTAAGGAGACCAAAACTGCACACAATACTCCAGGTGTGGTCTCACTAAGGCCCTGTACAGCTGCAGTAAGACATCCTTGCTCTTGTACTCAAGTCGTCTTGCAATGAAGGCCAACAGACCATTAGTCTTCCCAACTGCTTGCTGCACCTGCATGTTTGCTTTCAGTGACTGGTGCACAAAGACATCCAGGTCCCTTTGTACATTAACGTTTCCCAATCTATCACCATTTAAATAATACTCTGTCATCCTGTTTTCCTACCAAAGTGGAAAATTTCACACTTATTCAATTTATACTGCACTTGCCATGTGGTTGCTCATTCAACTTGTCTAAATTGCCTTGAAGCCTCTTAACATCCTCCTCATCACTCACATTCCCACCCAGTTTTGTGTCATCAGCAAACTTGGAAATAGTACATTTGGTTCCCTCATCCAAATCATTGATATATGTTGTGAATAGCTGTGGCCCAAGTACTGGGCAGTCACCACCTGCCACTCCAAAAAAGACCCATTTATTCCTACTCTCTGGGCAGAATTTTTCTCTCATCAGACGGGTGCACGCCCGACCTCACGGGAGTAAGATAGTGTGTGATGATGTTGGGCGAGTGTCCCGAAATCATCTCGCACACTCGCGATATTTTGCTCGGCGGGCACATGCGAGAGGTAGCAGCACACCTGTTGACAATTGAGACGCCTATTAAGGCCCTTAATTGATTAATTAAATTGGATTTTTCACTGCCTGTCCAACCGTCGGTAGGTGGACAGGTGAATAGGCCAAGCAGCCTTTGCATTTTTTGCGAAAACTTACTGACGGGAGGGATGAGGTTTCGACCAGTGATTAAAAATAAATGAAAACTTTTAAAACTCATTTTAACATGTCCCTGCTCATGTGACAGTCACATGAAGGGACATATTTTAACATTTTAAAATTATTTATTTATGTTTTTAAAATTCATCGGCCCCCTGGAGGCAACTCTGTGCCTTCAGGGAGCTTTCAAGTCGCGCACCCGTGTGCAAACTTCTGCACTTGCTCTCCTCCCGCCTCCACCCCGGCAGCACTCAATGTTGCAGGCAGCCAGCATGAAATTGCAGTCAGGACCCGATCGCAGACAGCGGTTGGTTTCGCAACCGTTTCCGGGCCTACAGCACTCGCCCGATGAGATAAAAATCCTGCCCTTTGTTTCCTGTCTGCTAACCAATTTTCAATCCATGCCAATGTAATACCTCCAATCCCATGTGCTTCAATGTTGCACACTAACTTCTTATTAAAAATTTTCTGAAAGTCCAAATACACCACATTCACTGAGTCTCCCTTATCTATTCTGCTAGCTACATCCTCAAATAACTCCAGTAGGTTTGTCAAACATGATTTCCCTTTCATCAGTCCATGTTGACTTTGTACAATCTCGTTGATACTTTCCAAGTGCCCTGTTATCACATCCTTTATAACAGACTCTAGCATTTTCCCTACTACTGATGTTAGGTAACCGGTCTGTGATTCTCTGTTTTCTCTCTCCCTCCTTTTTGAAATAGTGGGGTTACATTTGCCACCTTCCAACCTGAAAGGACTGTTCCAGAATCTACAGAATTTTGGAAGATGACAATCAACGCTTCCACTATTTTCACAACCACTTCCTTTAGTACCCTGGGATGTAGATTATCAGGCCCTGGGAATTAATCAACATTGTCTCATTAATTTCTCCTGCACTATTTTTTAATAACACTAATTTCCATCAATTCCTCCTTCTCCCTCGATCCTTGGTTACTTAGCATTTCTGGGAAGTTATTTGTCTCTTCCTCCATGAAGACAGAACTAAAATAATTGTTTAATTGCTCTGTCATTCCCTTGTTCTCTATTATAAAATTTCCTGCTTTGGACTTGTAAGGGACCTACATTTGTCTTCACTAATCTTTTATGTTCCTTGCAAGTTTACTCTTATCCTCTATTTTTCCCCTCTTAATCAACCTCTTGGTCCTTCTTAAGATAAAAGCAAAATACCGCGGATGCTGGAAATCTGAAACAAGAACAGAAAATGCTGGAAAAACTCAGCAGCTAACAGCATCGAGCCCTGAAGAAGAGTCATACAGACTCAAAACGTTAACTGTTCTTTCTCTCTTCACAGATGCTGTTAGTCCTGCTGAGTTTTTCCAGCATTTTCTGTTTTTGTTCTTGGTCCTCCTTTGCTGAATTCTAAACTGCTTCCAATCCTCAGGCTTGCTACTTTTTCTAGCAACTTTAAATTACTCCTCTTTGGATCTAATACTATCCTTAATTTCTTTTGTAAGCCATGGTTAGGCCTCTTTCCTGTTGTGTTTTTGCACCAGGAAGGAATGTATAACTGTTGCAATGCATACATTCATTCCTTAAATATTAGCCATTGCCTATCCACTGTCATGCCTTTTAATGAAGTTCCCCAATCTATTTTAGCCAATTCATACCTCATACCTTTATAGTTTCAGTCGCTTAGATTTAGGACCCTAGTTTCATATCAGACTACTTCACTTTCCATCTTAATGAAGAATTCTATCATGTAATGGTCACTGTTCCCTAAAGGACCCTGTGCAACAAGATTATTAACTAATCCCTTTTCATTGCACAATACCAAATCTAGGATAGCATATTCCCTAGCTGGTTCTTCAATGTACTGGCCTAAAAAAAAATCTCATACACATTCCAGGAATTCATCTGCCACAACTTTATTGCTAATTTGGTTTGCCCAGTCCATATGTAGATTAAAGTCACCCATGATGACTGTAGCACCCTTGTTACATACATCTCTAATTTACTGTTTGGAGGCCAACAGACAACTCCCACTAATGTTTTCCACTTCTTGTTGCTTCTTAGCTCCATCCTGACTGATTCCACTTCTAGATTTGCTATGCCAATATCCTCTCTCACTATTGTAGTGATTTCATCCTTAACTAACAACCCCACCCCACCTCCTTTTCCTTTTTGCCTGTCCTTCCTAAACCAGGCACTCTTGGATAATCAGTTCCCACCCTTCGTCACCCTGCAACCACGTGTCTGTAATTGCAATCATATCGTACCCATTTACATCTATTTGTGCTGCTAATTCCTCTACCCTATTGCGAATGCTCTGTGCATTCAGATACAGTGCCTTTAGACTTGTCTTTTTAACATTTTTATACATTACTGGCTGAAAAAAGAGACATGCCTAAGCTTTTCATCTTGCACTCACCAGGACACTTCACAAGAATACCAAAGTAAGAGGAAAACAACAATTTATACTGTACGTGAAGAGGGTGCTGAATGGTTGACAAGTGGCATTGTCATGGAGAATGCAGCAGTGATGGCAACTGACAGTTAACTGCCAAGCGTTGTTTGAAATTTAAACCAAGCAGCTTGACCTTGATTGTTCAAGACATTGCCCTGAGGAATGAGTCAGCAAATGGCTGTCACTTACTTTGTTTAGCTGAAACAGGCACAATGCGTTCTTTCTGTCTGCAAATGGGCTCCACCCTGTACTCAACTTCACCAGTGAAATGGAGCAGTCAAATGAAACCCCCTTCCTTGACACACCAGTTGAGAAATCTGCCAGGGGTTCTTTACCACAGCCTATTGCAAGCCTACCTTCACTGGTCAATGTATGTGTTGGGATTCTTACACTTCTACATGCTATAAGATTGCTCTTATCACAAAACTTGCAAACAGGGCCTCAGACATTTGCTCACTATGCAAACTTGATGCTGAAATAAGGTGCATCAAAACAATCCTGCAGGATAGTGGCTACCCTGATCAGATCATTTTGCACAGTATAACAGTATATCATGCAAATTCATGAACAGACCTAAGGCTATCACTTTCGGCCCTGAAAAGTGCCTACTCTACCTCAGATTCCTCTGGAAGGGCAAGGTATCTAAAAAATTTGAGCAACAGGTGAAGCTAGCCGTTTCACACTGCTACTATGCAGTAGCAACATGAGTGGTATTCATGTCAATGCCAAAAATACTGGTCAAGACAAAAATACGTTCTGCTTATCAAATAAATGAGTAATGTGGAATATGATTTTCAGTGCCAGTGTGATGCTAGGTATGTAGGCCATACATCTCAAAGACTGGCAGATCATATCAAACAGCATATCTCAGCTGCCGTTCGCAATGGGCAGGGTACAAACTGTAACCAACCAGCCCATGCTTGCAAAACTCACAATACAGTGGCCAACATTAGATGTGATTCCGCTACTGGACAACATTTGCTAAATAATCCTCAATGTGCTAAGAATTACGCTGACAACCAATTTAAGATTGTCAGTTGGGCTCACATTGTGGCACATTTGTCTGTAATGGAAGCTACAAATATTAATACACGGGGCCTTGTCCTTTGCAACACCACTTGCTAACCAATCAGCACTGTCTTCACGTACAGTATAAATTATTGTTTTCCCCTTACATTGGTATTCTTTCAAAGTGTCCTGATGAGTGCAAGATGAAAAGCTTATACATGTCTCTTTTTTCAGCAATGTGTAAAAATGTTAAAAAGACAAGTCTAAAGGCATTGTATCTGAAGTATTAGCAATAAGGTACTACCAAATGACTATTTTTACACTCTTTTTGTACAATGGCTCTATTTGCTGCTAGCCCTTATTTCCTCTGGCTTCTTTGCTTTCTACTTTTCTGTCTTTCATTCCTCACTTTGTTCCGCTCTCTTGTGCCTCCCCGCTCAGGTTCTCATCCCCCTGACACTCTAGCTTAAACCGTCCCCCAAAGTGCTAGCGAATACCCCTGTAAGCGTATTGGTCCTGGTCCTGCTTTCAAGACCTCATCCCTCTTTTTACATAGGTCATTGGTAGCAATATGGAGCATGGCTTCTGGCTGTTTGCCCTCCCCCTTCAAAATGTCTTACAGATGCTCATTGAACTCCTTGACCCTGGCACCAGGGAGGTAACATACCATCCTGGTATCATGCCTGCAGCCACAGAAACATCTGTTCCTCTTACGATAGAATCCCCTATCACTATTGCTCTCTCACTCTTTTATCGTTCCCCCTGTGCAGCTGAGCCACTCGTGGTGTCACAGATTTGGATCTTATTTTTATTCATTCATGGGATGTGGGCTTCGCTGGCTGGGCCAACATTTGTTGCCCAGTTGCCCTTGAGAAGATGCTGGTGAGCTGCCTTCTTGAACCGCTGCAGTCCTTGTGGTGTAGGTACACCTACAGTGCTGTTAGGAATGGGGTTCCAGGATTTTTACCTAGCAAAAGTGAAGGAACAGCAATATATTCCCAAATCAGGTTTGTGAATGACTTGGAGGGGAAGTTCCAGGTGATGGTGTTCCCTTCTATCTGCTGCCATTGCCCTTCTAGATAGTAGTGATCGTGGGTTTGGAAGGTGCTGTCAAAGGAGCCTTGGTGAATTCCCCTTGCTGCATTCCCCCAAGAAACCATCTTGCCCAGCAGTATCCAAAATGGAAAAACTGTTAGAGAGGGAGAAGGACTCAGGACACTGCACTACCTGCATAGTGTTTTTACTCTGTCTGGCGGTCACCCATTCCCTTTCTGCCTGGCACTCTTTACCTGCGGTGTGACCACCTCACTGTATGTGCTATCCATGAAGATCTCATCCTTGTGGATGCTCCACAGTGACTCCAGCTGCAGCTCCAGCTCTAAAATATGGATTTCGAGTAACTGCAGGTGCAGCTGCAAACACTCCCTGCACATGTGGTTGCCCTGGACACTGGAAGTGTCCCTGCCTTCCCACATCGCACAGGAGGAGCATTCCACTTGGCAGTTGGTGTAATTTAAATTCAATTAATAAATCTAGGTAGTCTAATGCAGACCATGAACCCATTTTGTAAAACCTATCTGTCTCACTAATGCTGCTTTAGGGAAGGAAATCTGCCGTCCTTACCTGGTCTGGCCAACGTGTGACTCCAGATCCACGGCAATGTGGTTGACTCTTTAAGGCCCTCTGAAGTGGCCAAGCAAGCCACTCAGTTGTATCAAACCGCTACAAAGTCTAAAAAGAATGAAACCGGACAGACCACCTGGCATCGAGCTGGGCACCAGAAATGACAACAGAACACCCAATCCTGTCAACCCTGTAAAGTCCTCCTTAATTAAATCAGGCGAGAGCTGTCTCACAGGCTAGTCAAGCAACAGCCTGAAATAGTCTTCCTCACCAAATCATACCTTACAGACAATATCCCAGTCAATGCTGTTACCATCCTTGGGTGTGTCCTGTCCCTTCAACAGGTCAGACCCACCAGGGGCAGCAGCACAGTGGTCTGCAGTTGGGAGGGAGTTGCCCTGGGAGTCCTCAACTTTGACTCCAGACCTAATGAAGTGTCAATGCATCAGGTCAAACATGGGCAGGGAAACTAGGGAATCCAGGCAGGCAGTTACCACCTACCACCTCCATGGTGAACACCCTTTAGAAAAGCACTAAGGGTAGCAAGGATGCAGAATGTACTCTGGATGGGGGACTTAATTGTCCATCATCAAAAGTGGCTCGTAGCACCACTACTGACCAAGCTGGCCAAGTCCTAAATGACATAACTGCTAGACTGAGCCTGGGAAAGGGGGTGAGGGAACCAACAAGAGGGGAAACACACCTACTTGACCTCGTTCTCACCAAAATACCTGTTGCAGATGCATCTGTCCATGACAGTATTGGTATAAGTGATCACACACAGTCCTTGCGGAGACAAAATCACTTCTTCATATTGAAGCTACCCTCCATCATGTTTTGTGGCACTACCACCATGCTGGATTTCAAAAAGATCTAGCAACTCAAAACTGGGCATCCATGAGATACTGTGGGCCAACAGCATCAGCAGAGCTCTATCCAACCACAATTTGTAACCCCATGGTCCAACACATCCCCACTCTACCATTACCATCAAGCCTGGGATCAACCCTGATTCATTGAAGACTGCAGGAGAACATGCCAAGAGTAGCATTAGGTACACCTACAAATGAGTTTCAACCTGGTGAAGCTATAACACAGGACTACTTGCATGCCAAACAATGGAAGCAGCAAGCAATAGAGCTAAGCAATCCTACAACCAATGGATCAGATCTCAGCTCTGCAGTTCTGCCACATCCAGCCGTGAATGGTGGAGGACAATTAAACAACTAACCAGAGGGGGAGGCTCCATAAATATCCCCATGCTCAATGCAAGAGTAGGCCATTGACCCTCTCAAGTCTGCTGCAGCATTCACCTAGATCATGGCTGATCGTTGTCAAGGCAGAGCAAATTCAAGGGGCTATATAGCCTACGCCTGCTGTTATTACTTATACTCCTCTGTCTCCTAACGGCATTCAACCAGTATTTCACCCCCATCAAATAATATAGATACCGTGGACTACTGCATAATGAAGGCATTATGGCTCCTTCCTGAATAATTATCATTAATATAATGTTTCTGAGGTTAGGTGTTAGCTGAAGATTCTTTGATGCAAACTGTTTCAGTTCATTTAAGCAATGGGGCTGTTATGAAGAAACCTGATCTCAGATTCTTGCCACCTCAATTCTCTGCACTCAAGGGAATGCTGTTGTCCTGTGAATTAAGTCCTGTGTCCTGTCAAGCTGATTTCTCTTTTCCAGGATAAAGTGATGCAAGTATTGCCTCTTGTAAATTAGCAACTTTTTAATTGCTTGATGCATCTGTGCACTCCAGATCAGCTGATCTGGTAGATGTTTACTGCAGTGGCTTGTAATTATCCATTAGCATGAATGCCTCATACTGTGGTAACCTTCACATTGACAGGAAAAACTATTCTGATCTAAATTTTCTCTGCAGGTCACTTGAAGAAGGAGATACAACTGTGTGATAGCCTTTCTTGTAAAACGTAGAACATGAAAACAGATCTTGCCTGACATGTCCAAGTGGACATGGATAGATCTTTGACAACAATCCTCAGGAATGAAAGAAGCCGGTTCCATTTCCTCCGCCATGTATATTATGATTTAAATGTCCGTATTAGCCAATAATAACGAAGGAAATTATCAGCAGGAAAACTTACCAAAAAATAGATGAAAATCAAACTGTAAACGTAAAATAAGTAGAACGATGTAAGACTGGAGCTTTAATCTCCCTTTACGTAGTCTACTTGAGCAGTTCAATTCAGATGACTGATGTGCCAATTTCAAATGGTATGATGTACCTTGGGGATGCAGCCTTGCCCAAAGTTATGAATTTCTATATGGGGCCTTAGTTAAACAGATGCTCAAGGGAAATAGGGCTCACTTCTTTTGTCCACCATCAAACACATCATAAGGTGGTTTGTGTATGTGACCTCATGTATCTTGACTTCCCAAGAAGCACCCTTTACAAGTGAAGCTTTATGCTGCTAGCAAAGCTTCATAAAATTTTCTCTCAACACTTACCAGAGATTAGGAACTTAATTTTAGCCTTCAGATGCTTATGCAGTGGGGGAGACCAGCAGCAAGTTGGAACCCAGAAGTTTCAGCCACACATTGTTCAGTGGTTTGTTCATCCAGTCACTGTATTTGCATTTGACTTTGGGGTTTCCTGAGCAATTGGAGTGGATAGGTGTGATGATGACCTACATCTGTCTATTTCAGTTCCAGTGTTTAAAGGGACACTGCAAGGTTCAGATCTGAGCATTGTAGATATGTTTTGACAGAGCCAAAACCTGCAAAGACAGAGGCTTAATGTGACAAAGCAGCACCATATTTCAGCAATGTATCTTTGGATGTGTGCTGCAGGCTGTAGGGGTCAGCAGGGAGATTCTGGGCCCTGTGAATGCAAGAAAGAAGGCAGCCTCGGAAGACAAGCAGGATTGGCTGGAAGTGGCAGAGGAGGTCAGCAGCAGGAGTATGGTGCCTTACAGCTATACACAGTGCCACAAGCACTTTAATGACCTGATCAGTGCAGGAAATGAGTGGCATGGTATATTCAAGTACAAGTCCCCTCACTGTCCCTTCCTCAGCCTTCTCTTGCACTACTCCTCATACATAACTTGCAAGTATAGGCATCCCCCGCAACCCTCCTTCAGTGTGGCACCTAACAACATGTTGGCTGTAATACTAAAGATTGTGCCCCAGAACTAGCTGCACCATGAGCAAAACAGTACTAATACAGCTACAACACTGGCATCAACTCAACAATGTGGAAAATTGCCCAGTTATGACCTGTCCACAAAAAAGTTAGGCAAATCTATTCTGACCAATCCCCTCCCTGTCAGTCTACACTCAATCATCAGCACAGTGCCATCAAGTGGCATTTACTCAGCAATAACCTGCTCACCTTTGGGTCCCACCAGGGCTACTCAGTTCAGACACCATTACAGCCTTGGCCCGAACATGGCCAAAAGAACTGAATTCCAGAGATGAGGTGAGAGTGTTTGCTTTTGATATCAAGGCAACATTTTACCAAATGTGGCATAAAGGAGCGCTAGCAAGTTGAAGTCAACAGGAATCAGAGGGACAACTCTTCACTGGTTGAACTCATGCCTAGCATAAAGGGAGATGGCTGTGGTAGTTGGAGGCCAATAATCTCAACTCCAGTACTTTGCTGAAGTGGTTTCTCAAGGAGGTGTTCTAGGAACAACCATCTTCAGCTGCTTCATCAATGACCATCCCTCCATCATAAAATCAGAAATAGGAAGTTCACTGATGATTGCACAATGTTCATTACCTTTTGTAACTCCTCAGTACTGAAGCAGCCTATGCCTGAATGCAGTAAGATCTGGGCAAAATTCAGGCTTGGACTGATAAGTGGCAAGCAATATTCATGCCATATGAGTGCCAGGCAATGACCATCTCCAAAGAGAATTTAACCATCCCCATTTGACGTTCAATGGAATTACTCTCACTGAATCCCTCACCATCAACATCCTGGTAGTCACCTTTGACCAGTAACTTAATTGGACCAACTATATAAATGCTGTGGCTACAAGAGCAAATCAGAGGTTGGGAATTCTTAGTAAATAACTCATCTCCAGATTTTCCAAAGCTTGTCCACCATCTATAAGACACAATTCAGGGATGTGATGGAATATTCTCCACTTGCATGGCTCACCGCAGACCCAACAACATTTAAAAAGCTCAAAGCCTTCCAGGAAATAGAAACCTGCCTGATCGGCATCCCAACCACCACCTTAAATGTTCATTCCCTCCATCACCGATGCACAGTGGCAGCAGTGTGTATCATCTACAAAATCCACTGCAGCAAGGCTCCTTCAACAGCACCTTCAAAAATTAACGACTTCCACAGCCTAGAAGGACAAGGGCAACAGACGATGGGAACACCAACACCTACAAGTTTCCCTTCAAATCACATACCATTTTGACTTAGAACTTTTTGGTGCTCCTTCACTGTCGCTGGGTCAAAATCCTGGCACTTCCTCCCTAACAGCACTGTGGGTGTATCTATACCACATGGACTGCAACAATTCAAGAAAGTGGCTTACCATCACATCTCAGGGGCAATTAGGGATAAGAAATGAATGCTGGTCTTGCCAGCGATGCCCACATTCCATGACCGGATAAAGAAACATTGCTGTGTTGGTAATCAATTTAGATTCAGAAAAAAAAGGTTGACTTGAATGCCCTCAATCTTATGATGTGAGTCCCTTGATGCTCAATAAGAACTTAGAGGTTAGCATTTCACATTTCTAGAGTCTTCAGAGTCTGGTTATGAAGTTGGCTTCATGGTGTAAATCTGGGCCTGAATTTTTCCCATGTCGGGGGGGCTCGGCGGGAGCAGGCGGGGGCGGGTACGCAGCTGACTCCCGCCAAACAAAACATCGTGAGACAGCTCAATGACTTCAGGACACACACCCAACATCATTTTACATGCCGGCTTGTTGGGCCTGCCCCCGCATGCCAACTGAAAAATCCTGGCCCTGGTGAATTGTCCAACTGAATATATGACACTGCTTTATTAGGAAGGTTGTTCATCATTTTATCTCTACAACTATGCCGGGTTCCTTTAGGATGTATACAAGTTCCTAATTTTTCATCATTTTCACTTGATAGAATTTCATCATAAGCATTGATCTATGGCTCCCTAAATAATTCAATGGGTAAATGCACCATGTGATACAGTATTAAGCCTGATGGATCAATATAAAGCTATACAGATCAGACGTTCAACAATTGATTTTAAATCTGTTTGACAGGACACAGAAATACACCTTCTTTCTCTGTTTCAGTGCAGTTGAAAGCATTGACGCTATACCACAATCTATCAGAGACAATGATGGGGAGATGTAACCATCATCTCAAGAGTTGACAGCATTTAAAGTGACTACTGTCCACTAAGCATTGGAAATGAGAGGGCCCAGTGCTTCAACTGATCTCATTAAAGGCATTTTACTGTCAGATATTTTAAAGATGTATTGTAACAGTCAAGGAGGGAAGGGAAATTTAAAATTGCCATATCTCAATTTTGTCAAAATAACATAATGTACTAGAGATGGACTGACTTTTTCAGAACCCAATAATACAATTCTACACGTCATTGCATTACGTGTTTGGCAAGTAAATGAACAAACATTTAGTAAACACCTTTCCAGGATGTTCCTTCAAACTCCTCCAGAAAAATCTCTGTGTAGGAGAGGCATTATATTGGTTGTTAAACTCTCCCAAGGTTAGGGCTGGATATCTATATTCTCTATTGCAGGCATTCGCCCAACTGCTGAGCTGCTCCAGAGTTCCTTAAATGTCAATCTGGTATAAATAGCATAGTCCTGAACAGACATGAACTACTTTCACTCGAAAAGCTGACAATAACTCATTTGTTGAAATACGTCATAATCACAGTTTGATATAACGGATCCTTCATTTGTTGTCTTCTGAAAAATTTTATTTTGTCCGATGTCATGCATAAAGCTGTGATCCAACAAATAGTTTATTTTTAAAATATTTGCCAACCATCATTTGGCAATGCAACATGCTGAACAATAATTTTGGTTTCAGCTGATAGTTGTGCACATGACAATTTAATTTTATACCTATGTACATTTAATGGACTTCCTTTAGGAAATTATGGAGTGTATTGTTAAAGAAACACAGTGGATTTTTGCATGGGTGTTTTCGAAAGGGATTTGATAAGCTGCTGAACAGGAAGCTTGTTGATGAAATGAAGATGTTATTAAAGAGATAGCAAACCAACTAAAGGACAGAAACAGGAAATTTTGTTTAATACAAAAACAGAATTACCTGGAAAAACTCAGCAGGTCTGGCAGCATCGGCGGTCTGTTTTTGTTTTGGATTTCCAGCATCCGCAGTTTTTTTATTTTTAAATTTTGTTTAATGTTTAATGCATTGTGAAGATATATGTCAGATTAAACTTAATGCAGAGCAATGCAAAGTAATATGTATTGGAGAAATAATGAGAGGAAATCATTACCAGATAGCAGAAAGATTTAAAGACTGGATGCAATTAGGGGCTCATGTACACAAATCTTCAAAAGTTAGGAGACAAGGTGATAAATCTTTTTTTAAAATGGCATGTAGGATTGTAGGATCTATAAATAGGAGCATAACATACAAAAACAAAGGGGTAACACCAAATTTGTGCACATCAGTGGCCAGGCACTTTTGGGAGGATGTTGAGTTCATGGAGAGGATGTTGAAGAAATTTTTTAAGATGATATCAGAATGAAAGGCTGCAGTTATGAGGAGAGACAGGAACTATTGCAGCCCATTTTATAAGAACAGAGACATTTTGAATATGTCTGATAGAATTGTTCACAATTATGGAAGTTTTTGATGAGATAAATAGGGCAATGTTACTTTTATTTTATTAGCTAGAGGATCTGAATTTAAAATCATCACCAAAGGTACGAAGAGTGTGTTAGGAGTATCTTTCCACAGAAAGCTGTTTGGACCCAGAATGCCTTGCTCTGATAATTATGAAAATTAACAGCTTTTTAAAGAGAAATAAATATTTGAAGAACAAAAATGTTAAAGACCATGGCTGGTCTGCAACCTATCTGCATAAACCCATTGTTTCCCCATATCCCTTAATACCTTTGGAAAACGAAAATCTATCAATCTCAGGTTTAGAAATTACAAATGATCTAGTATCAATTGCCTTTGCAGAAGAGAGCGCCAAATCTCTACAACCCTTTGTGCCTAGCAGTGTTTTCTAATTTCACCTGTCTATTCCCTTTAATAAGCAGAACACTTTGAGCATTTCACCTCATCTTCTTCTCCAGGTAGCAACCTCAATTAATTGAAGGTTGCCAAACCATGGCTTTATGCCATGATTTTACTATGTTGCAGGGTGAGGAGGCAGGCCCCAAGTCTACCTCAGCTGAAATGGGGATCAAACACTGAGTTGTTGGCGTAATTCTGAACCACACGCTAGTTGTCTTGAACACTGAGCTAACCGGCCTCCCAAAATCACCCCTTAACCTTCTAAATTCCAAGGAATATAACCTTACTTTGTCTAATCTCTCTTTATAATTTAACCCTGGGAGTCTAGGTATCAGTCTGGTAAAACTATGCTGCACTCCTTCCAAGGCCAGTATATTCGTCCTAAGGTGTGGTGCCCAGAATTGTTCACAGTACTCCAGGTATGGTCTAATAAGGGCTTTGTATTGCTGAAACACAACTTCTACATGATTGTATTCTAGCCCTTAAGATATAAAAGCCAGCATTCCATTAACCTTTTTTGATTATTTTCTATACCTGTTCATGAGATTGTAATGATCTGTATACTAGGACTGCCAAATCTCTTTTGTCCTCCACTGTTTCTAGTTTTCATTATTTACTGAGTACCTTGTTTTATCCTTTTTAGATCCAAAGTGGATGACATCACGTTTGTCTACACTGAAATCCATTTGCCACAGATTTTCCCATTGACTTAATCTACCAATGTCTCTGTAATTCTATGATTCCACCTACACTGCTTACAATGTGTCATCAGTAAACTTGGATATGTGGCTTTCTTATCTGATCACCTAAATCATTAACAAATATGATGAATATTTGAGCTGTCAAACAGACCTTTGTGGACTCCGCTAGTTGCATTCTGCTAATTAAAGTATCCATACATTATCCCTATCCTCTAGGCTGGATTTGACAGCCCTCTGCCAGCATGTTTAAAGCCAGGGTGTCTTATAAAGTGCAGAGCATGGTTGGCCTGCTGCCAATCTGTTTTCCATTTTCTGAGGGGGCAGTGGAGGCCTTGGGTGGCCTGCTCACCCTTGGGCCTTTGAGGCCTTTAAGTGGCCCATGGCAGGAAGAGACCCAAGCCAAGTGGGTAGCCCGGCAGTTTTTACTGGGCGAGCTAGTGTCAGGCAAAAAGGGGAGAGAGCTCCTTTGGGGGTCCACTGTGCTCATCGGAGGCATCCCCTCCCTTCCCCCCACTCCCCACCCGAAGGTCACACACCCAGCTTTTAATCATCTCCCCTGGCCTCTCAAACCTGGCCCTCTAACTTCCTCAACTATCTCTCTAGGGCCTGCCAGACAGACCCCACTGATACCCCGGACCGACCTTCAGTCTGGTTTCCATAATTTCCTCTTCAGAGTCTGGCTGCACTCCCAGCAGTGGCAATTGCTTGAACCCGGGCTTCAGGGACTACAGACAGGACTTCCTCCCCAGGTGTTGGATGGCGGTGGAGGTGGCAGAAGTCTTACCCTGAGCCAATTTATGCCCCGCCGAGCTTAAAATGTCTACAGGGTAGCAGGGTTTTCATTGATGGGCTCCCGACTGACTTTTAAGTCAGGCAGTGTGCAGGGAACACGGGACCCTGTAAAATCCAGCCCTCTGTGTTCTGCTGCTCAGCAAATTTCCTAACCAAGTCAATATTTGTCTTCAGTTCTATGCGCTTCAGCATTAGCTAACAGTCTTTTATGAGGGATTTTATCAAATGCCTTCTGGAAGCCCATATAAATAACACCTATAGACTTCAGACATCTTTTCAAAATATTAATTCACGTATGTCAGGAATGAGCTTTATTTTACAAATCCATGCTGGCTCTCTGATTAGCTGAACATTTTCAAGGTGTTCTGTCACCCTGTCCTTAATTATAGGTTCTAGTAATTTCCCAACACCAGATGTTAGGCTAACTGGTCTTTAATTCATTCCCTGGTTTTCCTCTCTCATCTGTTTTAAATGACAGAGTAAAGTGTGCAGTTTTCCAATCTAAAGGAATAGTTCCCAAATTGACAGTATATTGGAAGATTGTAGTTAGAGTATTTACGATGTCCTCACCAATTCCTTTAAAATTCTGAGATGGAAACTACCTGGTCCTTGTAATTTGTCACTCTGTAGTGCCATTATTTTCTTCATTATTGTTATTTTGCTTGTGTTGATTTTGGTAAACCCCTATCCCTGATCTTTGGGATTTCCATGGAATTAATTTTGTCTAATATCTCCTCTTTTTTCTATCTTAATTGTCAGGTTACCTGACCTTGATTTCTTCTACTACTGTCTTTTTGTCTTTGTTAGCCTCTTCAATAAAAATGAAGGCACAACATCTTTATGGCTGTCCTCAAAGCATCCCTGAATAGGTCAAACATTTTCACCGATTCATGGAAGACCCTGGATGACTAACCAAAATTGAAAAGGCTCATTTGGGAAGGCACTGGGCAGATTGATAGACATCATTAGGACATGCAGAGGTGAAGCTGAGGTGTCAGAGGGAGCGCAAAACCTCCAAACAAGCCACCTGCCCAACCCTTCAAGCACCACCTGCCCCAGTTGTGGCAGAGTTTGCAGATCACACATTGGACTTATCGTCCATCTCAGAACCCATCGAACGGGAGTGAAAGGAAATCATTCTTGATCCTGAGGGACTGCCTAAGAAGAAGGAGAAGATTGCAGTTGCATTTCCAATGAATTTATTTTGGTCATCCCTTTTATATACCTAAAGAAACGTTTATTATTTATCTTTATATTCCTTGATATTTTTATTTCACTTTTCTTCTTTACCTATCCTTTACCTATGGATAGGTAAAGTTTATCTCATTGTGTTACGATCGTCAGCTGAGGTTACCACTGGCCAAGCCTGATCCCAGAGTGGAATCCAGCTTGATAGAACCTAACTTTTACTTGTTTGTTTAGATATGTGGAGAGTGGCTACTGAACAGAGTCACCGGAATCAAATAATGAACTTTTAACAAAAAATCATTTATTCAACAAGAAAAAATGAATTATATTACAATACTCCTTCACACACAACTGTCCCTTTACAGATATATACAGATTTGTAAGGATAACACAAGTTACAAAAGCTATCTTATAGTTTAATGATCACAGTAAACACACAGTCCATGTAAATCACTATCAACCTGTGGTCAGGCACACCACACTCTGAAACCAAGGGCAGGATCTTCCCCCTGTCGGGGGTGAAGTTGGATTGAGGGCGCCCACTGGCGCGCCTCCAATCAGCGCCCCCAATCAGGGGCGTGGTGCCAATTAAGGCCCGCCCAGCGTGACGTCCTCATGGAAGCGCTATGCGCTCCCCCGCACGGTGGGGGGATTCCCTAAACCTGAGAGTGTGCTCTTTCACGCATGTGCACAAAAGAGCAAACTCATCTCCCTGAGGATAAGTGCTGTTCTGTCAAAAATATTAAAAATAGAAAAAAAGAATTTTGACATGTCCCCTCATGTGGCACTGTCACATGAGTTGGGATATGTCCATAACTTTTTTTAAAACTTTAATAAAATTTTTTAAAACCTATATGTAACCTCATCCCGCCCGTGGATGAGGTTTCATGCTTTTTTAAATTCCCATCAGGGCTCCTGGTCTGCCCGCCAACTTTAAGGTTGGATGGGCAGCTCCATTAATTAGTTAAATGACTCTGTCATTGGCCTCAATTAGCCATTGACAGGTCAGTGGGCGCACAACTGATTTTGCTGTGCCTCCACCTACCTGAAAATTTAAATGTGGCGCAGTGACATCGGGAATGGGCCCCATCGCCGACATGAAAATCCTGCCCCAAGCGACGGATATCACCTCAACCAGATGCCATGGATCTTTCCCCAACTCCCCCCACCCCAGACACTTGTCACACCACGAGCCAACCAGTCTCACTGCACTCAGTCTTTCACACAAGGGATTCCAATCTCCGCCCTCCAAAAACTCTCTTTGGAATCTTATCCCAAACCAACGCCTTCTCTTGGATGCCTTCCAGAAGGGTTCACCTCCAGGGTTTCAAACTCTCCTTCTGATGTTCTTCTCCCCTTGGTCACCACATGCATCCAGGCTGTCTTCCACACACTCGCTCTCACCACTCAGCCATCAACAGTACGCCACTGCTTCACATGACTACAACAAAGAGTTACAGACCTTCAGCCATCTCTTTGGACTTTCTTGTCTATTGAAACCTGTTCTCACTTTAATTCTGCTTCCTGCAGCTTTTGTCTCTTTAAATCTGAAGCTTGGAGCCTTTCTCTCTGCTCCTCATTCTTAACTTCACTTAACAGGACCTTTATCAGGTTCCTGTCATTCCTTTGACTAGAAGTTCTTCTTTAGACTTTCCCCCCTTTCACTCCCCTGGATTTTGGGGTTTTCCTTAGCTTGGGAATGGCTACCTGTCACCATTACTCCAGTCTCTTCTGGCAGCTACTTTAAAAAAACAACTGAACTCCACAGCCTCCAAATCAAAACTGCTGTTTCTCTTCTTCTGTGTGTGTCTGTGGGAGGGACCTGCCTCTTTAGCCCCCTGTTGCTTAGCAACAGTTCAATTCTTCTACCCTTGTTTGTTTAACTTAGCTGCAACAGTCGTAAAAAACCTCATTAGAAATGCAAACACCCTTTTAAAGTGAAAATAAAACTCCATTTGACCTTTCTTAACACACAGGCACAGAAATACAAATCAAACTTAAACTTTAAAGCTAAAACCCATTCCTAACACCTACAAATACAATATAACTTACTTAAACTATCTCAATTTCCTAACAATTGCTAAACTCATATGTCCTTTCATAATCCTCTCATTTATTGTTTATATGCTTTGAATGCACTTTTACCTATAGATTCAATTTTAAAGCTAATTTCAGTAATGGTGACCACAAATCTACCATCAATTGTCATAAAAACCCATCTGGGTTTTTTAGGGAAGGAAATCTGCCTTCCTTACCTGGTGGCCTACATGTGATTCCAGACCCACAGAAACATGGTTGACCCTTAACTGCCCTCTGAAATGGCCTGTCAAGCCACTCAGTTCAAGGGTAATTTGGGATGGGTAACAAATGCTGGCCTTGCCAGCGATGCACACATCCCAATAAAAATAATAAAGAAAAACTGTACTCACCTCTTCTTTATCCATTGGGTTTCATTCTTGGCTAGTTAGTGCAAAATACTTCTCCTAAGTTCTATTCATCTCTCATTACCCCCTGTTGGCCAACATCTTGTCAATATTTTGCCTAATTTGTGTCCCTTACCTCTATCTTCACTGCTACATTTTCTCAAACATTGTACTATCTATATCACTGTCAATCATTATTTAAAACCTTATTGGTATGGATTTTGATCTTTTAATAATGGCAAGGCTGTCACCATCACCTTTATTACAAGGTAAAACCGGTGCGCACATTTTACAGAGTTAAATATGAAAAACCAGAAGTTATTCTCAATGATAGCTTCCTCTTCCACGGGCTGAGCTGTTGCAGCCTTCATTGATGGAATCTGCACAGAAATAATTTAATGACATGAACTTAGGTTAATTATCCACTATTGTCACACTGGAGACAATTGAAAAAGTTAAGGCTTGTACAAAAGAAGTCACTGAATTTTTAATGTTGTTGTAATTGATAATTACTTATGTACAACCTCTCTAGCCATGAAAAATCAATTTGCAAGCATGGAGTCTCATTCCTTCAGAAGAAAATTAATGCTGCAGATTTAACAAAAAATATTTTAATAGTTTTTCTGCTTTTAACTTTTATGTGTCTCCTGTAACCCCATGTGTATGTCCCAATTTTCAATTTGCTTCCTGTACAATTATTTAAATATAATTTATATTTCTTGATTTTTATGTCCTGCTTTGTGGTCTTTGTGTCTCAGTGAGGGTTCTTCAATATATTGGTTGCAGAACTTCCTTGTTGCTTGGACTGTTCACAGGTTCTCTGCAGAAGATGCTCCATGCCTGCAAACTAGAAACTAAAAATCTCTGCTGATATGTCTATAGTTAACTGTTTGCAAGGTGAATGACAAAATATGTTTCTTTATGCTCACAGCAAAATTCAAGCAGTTATATTTTGGTTAGTACGCCCTAAATTGCCTCTCATATTTAATTCTCTTATCAGTTCCAGATCGTTTCTTATTACTTGGTTCAACGATGCTTGCTCCCTTGTTAGGCTTCTCACTTTTATGTCTTGTACATATTGTACATTTTAAATCTTCATCTCCGTTTTCTGTTTCATTCTTCTGGTCAGATTATTTGGGGGAGCGATTGAAATATGCCTTTATTATAATTCTGTTTGTTTTTAACAGATTTAATATATTTGCTATATATTTGCCCTCTAATTACTTTCTACTAGTACACCTCTAACAGTATAAGTAATCCTTTACACCTCTTAATCTAAATCTATTTGGAGTTGTCTTCTATCTCTTTGTCAATCGTGCTTTCTATTGCTATTGCTATTACATTTTTTTAGTAACAAATCTACGTTACCATCTCTTCTTCCTTATTTATTTTTCTAAATACGTTATAGGTTGCAATATTGAACTGCCAATTTTACCTCATCCCTAATAGTTCAGTTTCCTTACTTTTACTTCTGATTCCCCAGTTCTGTTCTGCGTGCTCCGTACATCGTTATACAAGTAATTTAGTATAATTTTATTTTTCATTATTCCTGTTTTATTTTTCCATATCTTGTTATTGTTACTTCTTAGAATATTACCAGAGTATTTATGTTATCGTTATATCTTTTTGTACTCTGATCTTTGCTCTTGTCTCTTTTTCTTATCTTTAGATTACTATTATTTCCCCATCTCCCCCCACCCCCTGGTGCCAGGCTTTACTATCACAATACTAGAAATAAAAGCTTTTCAACATACTTGCTTTAAGACAGAAATCAGAAGGGAAATGGTATAATTAGGCATGTGAATTACAGTCTACTAAATAGTCTAGTTTAGATAGAGAAAGAGATTCAATGGGATATTATTCTCAGATAGACAGACAGAATGGATATTGTATGTAGCAATACATTGAAGACAACTTCTAAAGTCAGAGGCTTAGAAATTCCATTAGACCAGGTATAGAACAGCAAATGGAAATAGGCTATGATCCCTGCACCCGAAAACAGCAGCCAAAAGATTGCTAGCAATTGGCCCTTTGGCCTCAACTACATATTCAGAACCAGCATCTGTTGCGCCTCCACAGACAGCTCACCAGGCGGAAGAATTCAATTTCGGGCCATCTGCCTCACCTACTCCCTGCTCTGCTGAGGGCAGCCAAATTTGGCATTAGGGGCCAAATGGGCATTAGGCCCTAATTAACAGGTGCAAAGGACCTAATACCTGGTTTAGATGGCTTCCTGGAAAATTAAAAAATAGTAACATTGGAAAAATTTAGCAGTAGACCACATGCCTATGCAGCTCTCTGCTAAATCTCAAAAATGAGCACAACGCACACCAATTTCTAACTCAGTATATTTCTGACCTAACAAGGGAAAAAGCATTGCTTGTTTTAGTCTTAGGAAATGAACTGGGACAAACAACTGATATGTGAGTGGGAAAACAATTGGGAAATAGTGACAAATATATTCAGTACTAAAATGTAAAAGGTTACCGAAGATTCAAAAATAAGAATGCTTAACTGGAAAAGGGCAAGGTTCAGACAGATAACAAGGGATCTGTTCAAATTCCCTGAGCAGGAAAGTCAGCAAGTAGGACAATGGATCAGTAGTGAGGAATCCTGAAATATGAGATGGATAAAATATCAATGTCTTCCTTAGGGGTGAAAAGTAAGTGCATCAAAGGATAGAGTTCTCCGGGATTAAATTGAGGCTAAAAATGCAAAAGCAAATGGTGAAGAATATAAAAGATGCAGTGAAGAAGTGGAAATGCTAAAAAGAAATGTGAAATGGGGTAGTAGATAACATAAGAGGAATTATTAAGGATTTCCATAAGCATATTAAAACTAAAAGAATAACTAAAGACGATAGAATTGTTCAGCAATGAAAGGAATGTTTTGGAGGATGAAGATAATTTTTTTGTCAATATATACAGATGGTGGTAAAAGTGAGAATGTAGGTGAACTACATGAGTATGGGGAAAAATGTTAAGAGGTTAATGCAATAAAGGATTTGGTTCTGAAAACATTAGTAGCATGGAAAATGAGCATGTCAACTGTTTCTGATGACACGCACCTGGGGATGTTGAACGAGATCAGACACAAGATGACAAAAGTTCTGACCATGGTTTTCAAATTCACCTTAGATATGCAAATTGTTCTGGGGGGCTTAGAAGATTTCCAATATATCTCTGTGCAAGAAGGAACAGAAGGGTAAGCTAGGTGACTATATATAAGTTAATTATGGGTAAGCACTTAAAATCTTTAATCTGAGGTAATATTTGTGAGAATTTAGAAGTAAATGGGATAATCAAGGACTGTTGGCATGGATTTATTAAAGACACAATTATGTTGGGATGTTTTAAGACACTAAACGTGCTAAATAAATACAATTTCTTGTTGTTGTAGTAAAAGAACACACAAGCATGGGAGGATTTGTTTGACAAAGCACCAAAACAGGAACTATGAACTGAATTGCCTTCTGTTTGTAAACTTCTACGGTCTTGCAGTTCAACTTTTTCTACTCAGCCTTTCATTGGAGGTCTTTCTGAATGATCGCACTTTTGCATTCTTTACTGGTGCTGTTTCCAAATGTTGGTGAGTGTAATTACAAAACATCTCAAGTTGAAAATTACTGAAAGTGCAGTAAAATGCGACTTGACTCCATACAGTATGTTCCACTCTGAGGTGCCTCTTTACAATTGTAATCCTCTTGATATTTGCAATATATGTTCCATTCCAGGCATACAGCCCAAGGTGTACTATGGCTGAAAAGTCTTAGACAATGACTTTTCCCCATTGCACCTCTGCGGCGGCTCCTCAAGCTTTAGTGCATCCCTCAGCACTTATTCCTAGACCTTGGAATGTGCCAGTTTGCAACAGTTGGCTCAGGACAATAGTCTTTTCTCCACCACAGCCACCTTGAGGGCAAGGTGTGGAGGGGGTGAAACGCTGGGCATGTAGGAAAGATCTGACAGAAAGGGCCTTTCTCACTACCAGCCAACTTATATCTTGGTGCTTGTTTGAAACCTCTGACGATGAGGCGTTCTGCTAAACGACTTTGGCAGTCTGCTCAGGGAACCATCCAACAGGACCTGCCATCTCCTTTTCATGCAGGGCCTCTAGGACATAATGTGCAGACCACGCCACTGCTTAATGGACTTGTTGTTGAAGGTGTTTTTCTGCATAAACCTTTCCATGAGGGATAGGTGGTAATGCTTGGCCCTTGGAGTGTTCCACAGCAACGTGGCCAGACCCATTCTTCGCAGCACCGGGGACTGATAAAACCTCATTACATAGTGACACTTGGTGTTTACGTACCGAGGGTTTACGGAAAAGTTGATGGAGCCTTACACAAAGGTGACCATCAGGATGGGGGTGATGTTGAGCATGCTTTCCCTTGCTTTATCTGCAGATTTGTACATTGTGTCCCTGTGAACATGGTCCATTTCGACCTCCAGATAAAGTGGAAGATGGCTCAGGTAATTGCCATGATGCAGGAGTGAGGAATGAACCAGACCTGCACCATGTACAGCAACACCGAGTGCGCCTCACACCTGACGACCGGTTCTCATCCGCAATGCAGAGGGGGCAGCACTATAACATGCCAGTTTTTTTTAACCATAGCTACTCGCTCCTTTCAGATTTTAGCAAATGTCTGGGTCCCCCTGAACCATACCCCTAACACCTTTGTGCAGTCTGACCTGATGGTGAAGGGGACAAACGATCGCTCAACCCCATTCCCAAAGAACATGGCCCTGCTCTTGCTAAGATTTACCTTGGCTCTCAATGGCAGTACAAACTGAACACAGACACTCATCAGTCTGCTCACCAACAATGGATCCAAGCAAAAGATGGTGACATTACCTATGTACAGGGAGGCTTTGACCTGAGTGCCTCCACTGCGTGGGATCATCACCCCTCTTATGCTTTCATCCTTCATGATAGACTCAACAACAGTTCTATGCAACACATGAATAGGACAGCAGAGTGAGGAAAGCCCTGCCTGACTCAAGATTTGGTGGGAAAACATTCCAATTCCCAGCCATTGACTGAAACTACATATTGATGTTTGCGTAGAGCAGTTGTATCCAATTTTTAAAAATTCATTCATGGATTGTGGGCATCACTGGCTAGGCCAGCATTTATTGTCCATCCCTAATTGCCCTCAAGAGGTTGGTAATGAACTACCCTCTTGAGCTGCTGCAGTCCGTATGGCACAGGTACACACACGGTGCTGTTAGAGAGGGAATTCCAGGATTTTGACCCAGCGACAGTGAAGGAACAGCGATATGTTCCCAAGTTAGGATGGTGTATGGCTTGGAGGGGAATTTCCAGGTGGTGGTGTTCCCATTTGTCTGTTGCCCTTGTCCTGCTAGATGGTCGCAGTCATGGGTTTGGAAGGTGCTGTTGAAGGAGCTTTGGTGAGTTTCTGCAGTGCATCTTGCAGATGGTACACACTACTGTCACTGAGTGTAGGTGGTGGAGGGAGTGAATGTTTGTGGATGGGGTGCCAATCATGTGGGCTACTTTGTCCTGGATGGTGTCAAGCTTCTTGAGTGTTTTGGGAGCTGCATTCATCCAGGCAAGTGGAGAGTATTCCATCACACTCCTGACTTGTACCTTGTAGATAGTGGGCAAGCTTTGAGGAGTCAGGAGGTGGGTTACTCCTCTCAGGATTCCCAGCCTCTGACTTGCTCTTGTAGTCACAGTATTTATATGGCTAGTCCAGTTCAGTTTCTGGTCAATGGTAACTCCCAGGATTCTGATAGTGGGGGATTCAGTGATGGTAATGCCATTCAACATCGAGGGGTGATGGTTAAATTCTCTCTTATTGAAGATGGTCAATGTCTGGCACTTGTGTGGCATGAATGTTACTTGCCACTTGTCAGCCCAAGCCTGGATATTGTCCTGCATTTGGACATGGGCTGCTTCAGTATCTGAGGAGTCACAAGTGGTGCTGAACATTGTGCAATCATCAGCGAACATCCCCACTCCTGACCCTATGATGCAAGGGAAGTCATTAGTGAAGCAGCTGAAGGGAGTTGGGCCTAGGACACTACCCTGAGGAACTCCTACAGTGATATCCTGGAACTAAGATGATTGACCTTCAGCTACCACAATCATCTTCCTTTGTGCTCAGTGTGAATTCAACCAGCGGAGAATTTTCCCCCGATTCCCATTGACTCCAGTTTTGCTGGGGCTCCTTGATGCCACACTCTGTCAAATGCTGCTTTGATGTTAAGGGCAGTCACTCTTACCTTACCTCCAATTGCGGTTTCTCTCCCCAAACCCCATTTTGGAGAGCACATCCAGGTGTGTGATATTCTGTCAAAGGCCTCCTCCTGGCCCAGGCTGATGAGGCCAATGTCCACACCCCTGTCCTGCACATTGGCTATCGTATCCTGAGTAATGCAAGGCTATCATAGATTTTCCTGCAGGCTACAGTTGGGGGATATTTTTTTCAAAAATATACTTCATTTATTAAATTTCTAAAAGTACATTATAAAACATTTCAACATGAAAATTACAGAAAGTGCCATAAAATTCGACTTCTCTCCAAACAGTGTGTTCCACTCTTAGGTGCCTCTTTACAACAGTAATTCTCTTGATATTTTCAATATACATTCCATGTCAGCCAGGCATCCTGGGGTAAAAGGTTTCAGAAATTACGAAAAATGCAATACAATTCAACTTTTCTTCATACAGCATGTTCCTCTCTCAAGTGCCACAATTCAATCTCAATATTCTTGAATTAGCAAAGCACATTCAATGTCAGGCTTACAATCCAAGAAGTTCTACAAATTTTCCAGCCCCTCAGTGCACTATGGCTGAAAGGTCTTAGACCACGACCTTTGCCTATTGCACCTGTGTGGTGGCTGCCACAAGCCTTAGTGTGTCCCTCAACATGTAGTCCTGGAATGTGCCAGTCTGTAACACTCAGTCAAGGATAACTCTTTGCACCAGAAGACCAGCAAGCTTTGGGCAGACCAAAGGGCATCTTTCACTGAGTTGATAATCCTTCAGCTGGAGCTGAAGTTTATCTCAGTGTGCATCCCCGGGAACAGCCCATGCAGCACAAAGTCCTGCATCACAAAGCTGCTCGGGATGAATCTCGATAAAAATCACCGCATGTCTCTCCAGACCTTCTTTGCGAAGGCATATTCCTGAAGGAGGTGAACAATGCAAATTGGGGTGGGGTCTCAAGCGGGGTTAAGGCCAAATTTGATCGGCCATGATCTTATTGAGTGGAGGAGTGTGCTCAAGGGGCTGAATGGCCTACTCATTTTCCTATTTCTTATGGCCTCTTTGCCAGCACAGCCACCTTGAGGGCATTGTGCAGAGTGGGTGAGACTCTAGGCATATAGAAAGAGTCTGACAATGGCCTTTCTTGCCACCAGCCAAACTACATTTTGGTGCTTGTTTGAAAGTTCTGAAGATGAAGCCAAATAACATTGACAGTCTGCTCAGGGAAACATCCAGCTGGATCTACCATCTGCTTTTCCTGCAGGGCCTTAAGGAGGTTAACTGCAGACCACTGGCTGATGGACTTGTGGTTGAAGGTGTTTTTCTGCATAAAAATTCCCACAAGAGATAGGTGGTACGTCAAGGTCCAACTGCTTGGAGTGTTCAGTGCCAGCATGGCTAGATCCATCCTTCGCAACACCAGGGACAGGTAGAACCTCAGTAAGTTGTGTCACTTGGTGTTTGCATATCTAGGGTCTATGCACAGCTTGATGCAGCAGCACACAAATGTGGCCATCAGGATGAGGGTGATATTGGGCATTTTTATCCCCGCTTTATCTAGAGGTTTGTACATCAACTCCCTCTGAACACGGTCCATTTTTGACTTCCAGATAAAGCGGGTGATCACCACAGTACAGGACTCAGGAATGGGCCAGACCTGCAGGAATGAGGAATGGGCCAGTACAGCAACACTGAGAGCGTCTCACATCTGATGGCCAGGATCGTACCTGCAATGGAAAGGGATCATCGCTCCCATATGCCTAGTTTTGTTTAATCATAGCTGCTCGCTCCTTCCATTTTCTAACGCACGACCTGGTCCCTCCAAACCATAAGTAACACACGAACAGGACAGGGGAGAAAACAGCCCTGCCTGACTTCAGGTTTAATTGGAAAGCTTTCTGATTCCCACCCACTGATTGAAACCACACTACAGATGTTAGTGTAGAGCATTTGGACCCAATTGTAGGTTCCCTTTTCAAACCCCATTTTGGAGAGCACATCCTTCATGTAGGTGTGCGATACTCTGTCAAAGGCCCTTGCTTGGTCCAGTCAGATGAGGCAGCTGTCCACACCTGTCCTGCAAATAGGCAATTATATCCCTGAGTGGTGTGAGGCTATCAGAGAATTTCCAGCTGGGTACAGCGCAGGACTGGTCAGGGTGGATCACCAACTCCAGAACAGACTTGACCCAATTGACAATGACATTTGACAGAATTTTATAGTCAGCAGTGAAGTGCATCACCACTTTCTAATTTCCTCCCCTTCCCCCTTCTCCCATGGATTCTGACATGCTGTCAGCCAGAAGCATACTGTCATACATTTCTAGCAGGTCCACACAGTCGGGGAGTGTTTTTTTTTGCAAAATCATACTTTATTCATAAAATACCTAAAAGAACATTAGAAAACATTTCAAAATGATTATTACAAAAACTGCAATGATATTCAAATTATCTACATAGATCATGTTGCACTCTGAGGTGCTTCAGTACAATAAAAAGAACATTACAGACATTTCAAAATGGTCATTATAGAAAGTCTAATGCTATTCAAATTATCTACGGATACATCATGTTGTACTCTGAGATGCTTCAATACAAAAGAACATGACAAACATATCAAAATGGTCATTATAGAAAGTGCAATGATATTCAAATTATTTACATAGATTATGTTGCACTCTGACATGCTCCAATACAATTGTGATATATGCAATATTCACTGCATACATTCAATGTGAGTCATACAGCCCGAGGGGTTCTATACAATTCTCAGCTCCTCAGTGCACTATGGCTGAAAGGTCTTAGACAGTGGCCTTTCCCCATTACGTTACTCCAAAGGGTAAGAAAAAGTCCAAGGGATGGACACACCATCGTGGTTAACTAGAAAGGTTAAAGGTAGTATCAAACTTAAAGAAAAAGTATATAATTGTGCAAAGACAGGTGGAAAGCCTGAAGATTGGGCAGAATATAAAGAACAGCAAAGGATGACTAAAAGATTAATAAGGAGGGAAAAATTAAAGTACGAAAGAAAGCTGTCCACAAATATAAAAACAGATTGTAAGAATTTATAAATATTTTTAAAAGAAATGAGTTAACTAAATGAGTGTTGGTCCAATAGAAAGTGAGTCTGGAGAATTGATAATGAAAAAGGAGATAGCAAATGAATTGAACAGGTACTTTGTATCAGTCTTCACTACAGAGGATACAAGTAACATCCTGGAAGCAGCTATAAATCAGGAAATAGAAGGGAAGGAGGAACTTAGGAAAATTATAGTCACCAAAGACGTGGTACTGAGTAAATTGCTGAAGCTGCAGGCTGACAAGTGCTTGGGTCCTGATGGACTTCATCCAAGGGTCTTAAAAGGAGTTGCTAGTGAGATAGTTGATGCATTGGATTTAATTTTCCAAAACTCCTGAGAGTCGAGGAAGGTCCCATTACATTGGAAGCCAGCAAATGTAACTCCATTATTCAAAATGGGAGGGAGATAGGAAGTGGGAAACTACAGGCCAGTTAGCTCAACATATATCATAGAGAAAATGTTTGAAGCTATTATTAAACAAGCTATAGCAGGCACTTGGATAAGTTCAAGGTCATCAAACAAAGTCAACATGGTTTTGTGAAAGGAAAATCACATTTAACCAATTTATTGGAGTTCTTTGAGGAAGTAACATGTGCTGTAGATAAAGGGGAACGAGTGGATGCACTGTACTGAGATTTCCAGTAGGCATTTGATAAAGTGCCACGTCAAAGACTACTGTGGAGAAATAAAAGCTCATGATATAGGGGGTAACACATTGGCATGGATAGAAGATTGGCTGGCCAACAGGAAGCAGAGAGTAGGCATAAATTCATTTTTTTCAGGTTGGCAAGATGTAAAGAGTGGTGTGCCACAGGGATCAGTGCTGGGACTTCAACGGTTTACAATTTATATAAGTGACTTGGATGAAGAGATGGATGGGATGGTTGCCAAATTTGCTGAAGGTACAAAGATAGGTAAAAAAGTAATTTGTGAAGAGGACATTAGGAGGCTACAAAAATAGGTAGTTGAGTGAATGGGCAAAGATCTGACAAATGGAGTATAATGTGGGAAAATGTGAAATTGTCCATTTTAGCAAGAAGAATAAAAGAGGCATATTATTTAAATGATGAGAGATTGAAGAATTCTGAGATGCAGAGGGATCTGGGTGTTCTAATGCATGAATCGCAAAAGACTAGTATGAAGATACAGAAAGTAATTAGGAAAGCTAATAGAATGTTATCATTTATTGCGAGAGGCATTGAATATAAAAGTAGGGGGGTTATGCTTCAATTATACAGAGCACTATTGAGACCACATCTAGTGTACTGTGCACAGTATCAGTCACCTTATTTAAGAAAGGATGTAAATGTGTTTGAAGCAATTCAGAGAAGGTTTACCAGACACATACCTGGAATGGGTGAGTTCTCTTATGAGGAAAGGTTGGACAGGCTAGGCTTGTATCTGCTGGTTACAAGCAGAGTCTTTGAATATTTTTAAGGCAGAGGTGGATATATTCTTGGCAAGCTAGGGGGTGATAGGTTATCAGAGGTAGGCAGGATGCAGATTTGAGGTTGCTATCAGATCAGCCATGATCTTATTAAATGGCAGAGCAGGCTCGAGGGGCTGAATGGCCTAGTGTAGCTCCTTGTTCGTATGTTCATTTGTGAACTTTAGTGCATCCCACAGCACGTAGTCCTGGATCTTGGAATGTGCCAGTCTGCAACACTCAGTCGGGGACCACTCTTTGCTCTGGAAGCCCAGCAAGTTTTGGGCAAACCAAAGACCGTCTTTCATTGAGTTGATATCCTCCGGCTGCAGTTGATGTCTGTCTTGGTGTGTGTCCCTGGCAACAGAGATCCTGCGTCACAGAGCTTCTCAGGATGAACCTCGACAAAAACCACTGTACCTCTCTCCAGGCCTTCGTTGCAAAGGGACATTCCACATGGAGGCGGACAACAGTCTCTTCCCCACCACAGCTGTCATGATATTAGCTGATTGTGGTTGTGGACTGCAGTATTAAATACTATATGGTACCCTGTACTATATATGAGGTCACCTGAACTGGAGGTCGAAGGTCAGATAGCAGATGTTGGAGCCTGTCTTGATAGAGTTCAGACACTGCAGATATGTGTTCATGTTCAGGAAATGCGTCAGCTGCAATGACGACGCCCTATATGCATCATTAAAAAAGAAACAACAAGACATGGCAACAGAAGTAAACTAAACGCAACAATGGAGGTTCTGAAACCACCAAAGGTGCTCAGTTTACAGGGCATTCTCGCTGAAAACTGGAGGAGGTTCTGGCAGTGATTTGAGCTGCACCTCACAGCAATGGACAGTGTTAAAAAAGACCCTCAGGTACAGTCTTCCATCTTTCTTCACGTAGCAGGGGAAGAAGCCCTAGAAGTCTATAATAAATTTATGTTTGAAAGTGATGAGAAATGAAATGATTTGAACGAAATAGTGGAAAAATTTGAAGCCTACTGCAGCCCTAAGAAAAACATCACATATGAAAGATACTGCTTTTTTACATGCATTCAAGGCAGTGACAACATTAGTCAGTACCTAACTGAGCTAAGAAAATGAGCTAAATCATGTGAATTTGGAGAGCTTGAAGAATCCCTCATCTGAGATAGAATAATTTGCGGGATCATAAATGACTCTATGAGAGAATGACTTTTGAGAGAAGTTGATCTAACGCTGGAGAAAGCAGTAAACATCTGCAGAGCAGCAGAGATGAAGAAATGCCAGATTAAACAGATGACAGAAGATGATAAGCCGCACACACACAGTCAAGCAGTTAGACGCAGTTAAACAGAATCAGCCCCAGGAAAGAACAAGTAGATAGCCTGAAGGTAAAAAACAAAACTGCTATTAAAACATTTAAACGCAGCTGATGTGGAACAGAGCATACACCATGCAGCTGTCCAGCCTACGGAAAGCAGTGTAAGAACTGTGATAAACAACATCACTTCACTAAGATGTGTAAATGGAAGAAAGTGCAAGGATTGCAGATGATGACACAGACACTGAAACTGAACTCTTCGTTGATGCAGTAACAACAAATTCCAAAGAAGACAAATGGAGGATTGATTTAAAAATTTCCAACATGATGGTGAATTTCAAGCTTGACACAGGTGCACAAGCAAATGTCATTCCCATAAGCCTGTATCATAAGATAAGCAAAGAAAAGCAGCTAACAAAAACAAAAATGAAGCTGTCTACTTATACAGGTGAAAAAATTGCTGTAGGAGGCAAGTGCACACTTAAAGTAAACCACAAAAAACAGTCTCAAGCACTTCCATTCACAGTGGTGAAAACTGATGCAAAACCCATTCTTAGAATTAAAGCTTGTGAAAATCTGAAGCTGATTCACTAATTCCCCTTTAGGGAAGGAAAACCCTTTCAGGAAGGAAATCTGTCGTCCTTACGTGGTATGGCCAACATGTGACTCCAGGTCCACAGCAATGTGATTGACTCTTCATTGCCCTCTGAAATGGCCTAGCAAGCCATTCAGTTGTATGAAAGGCTCAAAGAAGGAATGGAACCAGATGGACTACCCAGCATCGACCTAGGCACCGGAAATGACAATGGGAAACTCAGCCTGTCGACCCTGCAATGTCCTCCTTGCTAACATCTGGGGGCTAGAGCTGTCTCACAGAGGAGTCAAACAACAGCCTGACATGGTCATCCTCATGGAATCATATCTTACAGATAATGTCCCAGACACCAGGGTATGTCCTGTCCCACCGGCAGGACAGATCCAGCAGAAGTGGGGGCACAGTGCTGTACAGGTAGGAAGGAGTTGCCCCAGAGTCCTCAACATCGACTCTGGACCCCATGAAGTCTCATGGCTTCGGGTCAAACATGGGCAAGGAAACCTCCTTCTGATTACCACATACGGCCCTCCCTCAGCTAATGAACCTGTGCTCCTCCATGTTGAACACCACTTGGAGGAAGCACTGAGGATGGCAAGGGCGCAGAATGTAGTCTGGATGTCCATCATCCAATGTCCATCACCAAAAGTGGCTCAGCAGCACCACTACTGGCCAAGTCCTAAAGACATAGCTGCTAGACTGGGTCTGCGACAGGTGGTGAGGGGTCAAACAAGAGGGAAAAACATATTTGACCTCACCCTCACCAATCTGCCTGTTGCAGATGCATCTGTCCATGACAGTATTGGTATGAGTGACACCGCACAGTCCTTGTGGAGACGAAGTCCCATCTTCACATTGAGGATACCCTCCATCATCTTGTGTGGCACTACCATTGTGCTAAATGGGATAGATTTCAAACAGATCCAGCAAATCAAGACTGGGCATCCATGAGGCACTGTGGGCCATCAGCAGCAGCAGAATTGTACTTGAACACAACCTGTAACCTCATGGCCCAGCATATCCACCACTCTACCATTACCATCGAGCCAGGGGATCAACCCTGGTTCAATGAAGAGTGCAGGAGGGCATGCCAGGAGCAGCACCAGGCATACCTAAAAATGAAGTGTCAAACTGGTGAAGCAATAACACAGGATTACTTGCATGCCAAACAGCATAAACAGAAAGTGATAGACTGAGCTAAGTGATCCCACAACCAACAGATAAGATCTAAACTCTGCAGTCCTGCCACATCAAATGGTGGTGGACAATTAAATAACTCACTGGAGGAGGGGGCTTCACAAATATCCCCATCCTCAATGAAGGAGGAGCCTAGTACATCAGTGCAAAAGATAAGGCACTTGCTACAATCTTCAGCCAGAAGTGCTGAGCGGATGATCCATCTCGGTCTCCCCCAGAGTACCCAGCGTCACAGATGTCAGTCTTCACCCAATTCGATTCACTCCACATGTCAGCAAGAAACAGGTGAAGGCACTGGATAGTGCAAAGGCTGTGGGCCTTGACAATCTTCTGGCAATAGTACTGAAGACTTGTGCTCCAGAACTTGCCGCATCCATAGACAAGCTGTTCCAGTACAGCTACAAAACTGGCATCTAACCAGCTATGTGGAAAATTGCCCATGTGTGTCCTGTACACAAAAAACAGGACAAAGCCAACCTGGCCAATTTCTGCCTCATCAGTCTACTCTCGATCATCAGTAAAGTAATGGAAGGGGTCATCAACAGTGCTATCAAGCAGCACTTGCTTAGCAATAACCTGCTCACTGACGCCCAGTTTGGGTTCCTCCAGGGCCACTCAGCTCCTGACCTCATTTCAGCCTTGGTTCAAACATGGACAAAAGAGCTGAACTCCCGAGGTGAAGTGAGAGTGACTACCTTTGACATCAAGGCCACATTTGACCAAGTGTGGCATCAAGGAGTCCTAGCGACTGGAATCAATGGGAATCAGGGGAAAGCTCTCCACTGGAGTCATACCAAGCACAAAGGAAGATGGTTGTGCTTGTTGGATGTCAGTCATCTCAGCCCCAGGACATCACTGCAGTAGCTCCTCAGGGTAGTGTCCTTAGTCCAAACATCTTCAGCTGTTTCATCAATGACCTCCCTTCCATCATAAGGTCAGAAGTGGGGGTGTTCCATGATGATTGCACAATGTTCAGCACCATTAGCGACTCCTCAAATACTGAAGCAGTCCATGTCCAAATGCAACAAGACCTGGACAATATCCAGGCTTGGGCTGACAGGTGGTAAGTAACATTTGCACCACACAAGTGTCAGCAATATCCATGTCCAACAAGAGAAAATCCAACCATCACCCTTTGACTTTCAATGGCATTACCATCACTGAATCCCCTACTATCAACTTCCTGGGGGTTACCATTGACCAGAAACAGAACTGGACTAGCCATATAAATACTGTTGCTACAAGAGCAGGTTTGAGGTTAGGGATCCTGCAGTGGCTTACTCACCTCCTGACTCCCCAGATCCTGTCCACCATCTACAGGTGTGTGATGGAATATTCCCCACTTCCCTGCATGAGTGCTCCATCAACACTCAAGGAGCTTGACACTGTCCAGGATAAAGCAGCCCACTTGATTGGCACCACATTCACAAACACTCACTCCCTCCACCACCGATGCACAGTAGCAGCAGTGTGTACCATCTACAGGATGCTCTGCAGGAACTCACTAAGGCTCCTGAGGCAGCACCTTCCAAACCCACGACCGCTATCATCTAGAAGGACAAGGGCAGCAGATAGATGGGAACACCAATACCTGGTAGTTCCCCTCCAAGTCACTCACCATCCTGACTTGGAATATCCAAACATACACTTCGCTGTGTCAAAACTTCCTAACAGCACTGTGGGCATACCTACAACACAGGGACAGAAGTGGTTCAAGAAAGCAGCTTACCACCATCTTTTCCAATTTCCTCCAGCTTTTCTCCTTTAAAATAAATTAAGCTAAGGAGAGGTAAGAGTTCTAGTTTTTGTTTAAAGTATATAAACAATTTAATGTTTTTTTACTGTAGTTACTTTAAAGTAAGGGCTTTTTTTCAACTAGAGGCATGGCAGGGCAGCTCAGTCCTGTGTTATGTACTGCCTGCAACATGCGGGAAGACCTAGACACTCCTTGCGCTCTGACCGACCACCAGCTGCAGCTACTTGAGCTCTGAGTTTCGGAGCTTGAGCAGCAACTGGAGGCACTGAGGTGCATCCATGAGGCTGAGTTTCATGGATAGCACGTTTTGAGATGTGGTCACCCCACCAATTGTGGAAGTGCAGACAGAGAGGGAATGGGTGACCATCAGTCAGAAGAAAGGTGTCAGGCAGGTAGTCAGGATATCTCCAGGGTGCATCTTGCTCGAGAACCGTTTTTCTATATTGGAAAACGGTGAGCATGATGGTTCCTCTGGGCAGTGCAGCCACACTCATGGCACTGAGTGGCTCAGCTGCACATTGGGGGAGGAAAAAGAGGAGAAGAGCAATAGTGGTGGGAGACTTGATAGTAAGGGTAACAGACAGGCATTTCTGCAGCCGTAGGCATGTCTCCAGAATGGTATGTTGCCTCCCTGGTGCCAGGGTCAAGGATGTCACTGAACGGCTGCAGGGCATTCTAAAGGGGGAGGGCAAACAGACAGAGATCGTGGTACATGTTGGTACCAACGACATAGGTAGAAAGAGGGGTGAGGTCCATAAGACCATAAAGACATCGGAGCAGAAATTAGGCCATTGGGCCCATCGAGTCTGCTCCGCCATTCAATCATGGCTAATAAGCTTCTCAACCCTATTGTCCCATCTTCTCCCCGTAATCTTTGATCCCCTTACCAATCAAGAACCTATCTATCTCGATCTTAAATATACTCAATGACCTGGCCTCCACAGCCTTCTGTGGCAATGAATTCCATAGATTCACCACTCTCTGGCTAAAGACGTTTCTCCTCATTTCTGTTCTAAAAGGTCTTCCCTTTTCTCTGAGGCTGTGCCCTCGGGTCCTAGTCTCTCCTACTAATAGAAACATCTTCCCCACATCCACTCTATCCAGGCCTTTCAGTATTCCTGCAGCAGAATTTAGGGAGCTAGGAAACAGATTAAAAAACAGGACCTCAAAGGTAGTAATCTCTGGATTACTTCCAGTACTACGCGTTAGTGAATATAGAAATAGGAGATTAGTCCAAATGAATGCGTGGCTGGAGAGATGGTGCAAGAGGGAGGGCTTTAGATATCTGGGACATTGGGACCATTTCTGGGGGTTGTGGGTAGTGTACAAGGCATTGCACCTGAACCGAAATGGGACCAACATCCTTGTGGGGAGGTATGCTAATGCTGTTGGGGAGGGCTTAAACTGACTTTACAGGAGGATGGGATCCTGAGAGGAGGTTCAGCAGGAGGAGATGCACAGCTAAAATTAGAAGAGAGTGCATGTGAGTCTGGAAGGCATAGAAATTTTAGGCCAGTTATGGCATAAGGGAGTTTGGCAAGATTGGATGGTATTTATTTTAATGCAAGGAGTCAAATGAACAAGGTAGATGAGTTGAGGGCACAAATTAACATGTGGAAGTATGATGTCATTGCTGTCACAGAGACATGGTTGAGAGAGGGGCAAGATTGGCAGCTCAATATTCCAGGATACAGGGTCTTCAGACAAGACGGAGAAGGAGGTAAAAGAGGAGGGGGTATGGCAATATTGATCAAGGAATCAATTACAGCAGTAAGGAAGGATGACATCTTAGAAAGCTCCTCAACTGAAGCCAATGAAGGCAACATGAAAAAACTTGGGCAGGTAAAATAAAGGAAAATCCAAAGTTATTTTACATGTACATTAAGAGTAAGAAGATAACTAGGGAAAGAGTAGGGCCCATTAAGGACCATAGTTGTAATTTATGTGTGGAGCCAGAAGACGTAGGCAGGGTTCTAAATGAATATTTTGTGACAGTGTTCACAAGAGAGAGGGATGACGTGGCTATGGAAATCAGGCAGAAGGACTGTGGTACAATTAAAGAAATTAGCATAGAAAGGGAGGAGGTTCTAAGTGGTCTGGCAGGCTTAAAAGTAGATAAATCTCCAGGCCTGGATGAAATGTATCCCAGGCTGTTGAGTGAGGCAAAGGAGGAGATAGCAGGGGTGCTGGCAATAATTTTCAATACCCCTCTGGCCACAGGAGAGGTGCCAGAGGACTGGAGGACAGCGAATGTGGTACCGTTATTCAAGAAGGGAGGAAGGGATAAACCAGGGTACTACAGGCCAGTCAGTCTAACCTCAGTGGTGGGGAAACTATTGGAAGCAATTCTGAGGGACAGAATTGATCTCCATTTGGAAAGGCAGGGATTAACCAAGGACAGTCAGCATGGTTTCGTTAAGGGGAGGTCATGTCTGACCAATTTGATTGAATTTTTCAAAGAGGTGACTAGGTGTGTGGATGACAGCAATACATTTGACATAGTCTTCTTGGACTTCAGCAAGGCTTTTGATAAGGTTCCGCAAAGGAGACTGATTATGAAGGTAAGAGCCCATGGGATCCAAGGCATTTGGCAAATTGGATCCAGAACTGGCTGAGCGGCAGGAAGCAGAGGGTGATGGTCAAGGGGTGTTTTTGTGACTGGGTGCCTGTGTTCAATGGGGTTCCACAGGGATCACTGTTGGGTCTCTTTCTGTTTGTGGAATATATAAACGATTTAGGCTTGAATGTAGGAGGATTGATCAGTAAATTCGCTGATGACACGAAAATTTGTGGGGTGGTAAATAGTGAGGAGGATAGCCTTAGCTTACAGGAGGACACAGATGGGCTGGTCAGATGGGCTGATCAGTGGCAAATGGAATTTAATCCAGATAAGTGTGAGGTGAAGCACTTGGGCAGGACAAACAAGGCATGTGAATACACGATGGATGGTAGGGACCAGGGATGTACCAAGGATCAGAGGGAGCTTGGTGTGCACGTCCACCGGTCCCTTAAGGTAGCAGGACAGGTAGATAAGGTCATTAAGAAGGCATATGGAATACTTGCCTTTATTAGCCGAGGCATAGAATATAAGAATAGGGAGATTATGCTGGAACTGTATAAAATGCTGATTAGGCCACAGCTAGAGTATTATGTGCAGTTCTGGAATCTGCATTATAAGGAGAATGTGATTGCACTAGAGAGACTGCAGAGGAGATTTACCAGGAAGTTGCCTGGGCTGGAGAATTTTAGTTATGAGGAGAGATTGGATAGACTGGGGTTGTCTTCCTTGGAGCAGAGGAGATTGAGGGGGGTACATGATTGAAATGTATAAAATTATGAGGGGCATGGATAGGGTAGAGAAGAAGGAACTTTTCCCCTTGGTGGAGGGATCAATAACTAGGGGACATAGATTTAAGGTAAGGGGCAAGAGGTTTAGAGGGGATGTGAGGAAGAATTTTTTCACCCAGAGGGTGGTGGGAATCTGGAACTCTGCCTGAAAGGGTGGTAGAGGCAGAAACCCTCGTAACATTTAAGAAGTATTTGGTGTGCACTTGCGATGCCATGGCATACAAGGGCCTAGTGCTGGAAAATGGGAATAGAATAGTTAGGTAGGTGTTTGACCAGAGCAGACTCGAGGGGCCGAAGGGCCTTTTTGTTTGCTGTAGATCTCTGTGACTCAAGGGCAACTCGAGATGGGCAATGAATGCTGGCCCAGCCAGCGAAACCCACAGCCCATGAATGAATAATAAAAAGGAACAATGAGCAAAACAACAACCACCCGAGGGGTGCAGAGGGGAGTGAGAACCTGGAAATGTTGGAAGAATTTGACAGGGTGGGCCTTTCTCACCGCCAACCAAGGTGGTGCTTGACAAGTGGTTTACCCACATGCAGATGTGGTCTAAGGCGCTCTTCTCTTGAGTGACCTTGGGTCAGCTCAAAATTATCCTGACTGAAATTGCATGCCAAATATTTATCCACGTAGAACAAGTGGATACCCTTTATTAACTTAAAACTTTCATTGCAAGTTATTATGGCAGGCTACTGTGACAGGATATCTGACGTAAGAGTGAATTGCTCAATTGTACTTTGCCTATTTAGACGATAAGTTTTAAAATTCTCAGTTCCTCTATCACTGTCCAATCAAGTTTTAATATTTAATCGGAACCACAGACTGTCCAATTAGATTCTCTTCCGATATCGGCCGGTCCGCCAATAAGCAGAGGCGCGGCGAGTGGCCCAATGGAACGTTAGCAATTGTGACCCAACGGCCAATCGGTTTCTCTCTTCGTGTTTCGCACTACCCAATGGGGAGGGTAAGGGTGGTGGCGCGCTCTGCGGCGACAGAGGGGGGCGGGGCCAGAGTGGATTGTTCTCATCAGGTGTTTCCTTGTTGACAGGAGTCGCCGGCGTGAGGAATGATTGACATGTTTGTAGCTCCGCCCCCCTCCTGTCCACCCCACTAAGAGAGAGAGAGACACCAGCCCTGAGCTGTCAATAACCGGGGAGGAGCGCCAACCTATCACCGGGAAACCGGGGACCCGAGCTGTCAGCGCCCCGTGCTGCCGGACTCCGCTGCGCGGCTTCCTTCAATATTCCGCATCTGCCACTCCGACACATCCCTGTCATGGATTGGTGGAGATAATATCAGCGGCGCTGAAATGTAAATGTTGCGGCTTTTTGATACATGTTTTCTGGTGTTGCGAGCTGAGAGGGGTTTCGTTTGGTGGCAGCAGCTCGTTCGTATGCAGGAGGGACTGTCACTTACTATTATAGCGGGAGGTTTGCAACACGTATTTTGGATCTGGTTTTTTTTTGCAATTTTGAAAGAAAATGATTTATACCATGCACATTGCAGACAATCGAGGTTGTTTTTTAATTTGAAGAGTTAAAAGTCTGCTTTTTGGGGGCGGGGTTCTTTTTTTGTAAGTTGTAATTTTTATTTTTTAAAAAAAGCGAAAGCCATGGCGGAAGGAAAGGCGGAACGTGGTGTTGTCCCGTCTCTGGTGCCTTCATGTTCTGCTTCGCCCTCCTCTGTCAAAAAGGAGCGAGTTGAAGCTGTCTCGAACGGGGACTGTGTGGGAGAGGAGCCGGTGGTTGCAGCGGGAGGTGTCCTGCCCTCAAGTCCCGGAGCAGAGACATTCACACCTTCACCAGCAACAGCATCACCCCAAGATGGAAAACCTGGCATCCCTCGCAGGAGCAGCATCATCAAGGTAAGATGGGAAAATCATACCACAAATGCAGATAATTTCTCAATTTTCTCATCCAGCCATCATAGTTTTTATACAGGGTGCGTTTCCATGGGAAATAAAGACTAAATTGAAGACTGCTTGACTAACTGCCAAAGGACCATACGCATTGGAGGGACATGTATTTTGGTCAGGAATCATGCCCCGTATATTTAAATGAACTCTACTATAATTTACAGGTGCAGTTATAGGATTTTGTAGAAATTGTGCAGGGTAATATAATTGCTAAAACATATTGCAAACAAACCACAATTGGACTGAAAAATTATCATTCTGAAAGTTTTTTGCTTTCAGATACTTGTCGTGAATATTTAGTTTTCTCCATATATTGATTTTTTATATATGATAAGCACGTTAGGATCATCCCTAATCCTTTCTCTTTGCATTCATTGCTTATCAGATAGGATTATTGGGTTTAGTGAGAGAGTGGTATTTCTTTTTCAGATTTTGATATTTATTCTGCAGATATGTGTATTGAATTCTGCTGGAATGTTATAGAGATTTGAAATTGACTTGGGTATATTTGCTATTATGTGTCTCATTGTTATGATAACTGAATCTGACAAGTAATTTTAATATTTCGTGTAGTATTAGTGTAATAATAAGTGATCACTGACATTTGTTTTTACCTAGCCTTATGCTGTTATGATCAGGTTTAGAATAGCTAAATTGTGTAGTTTTGCAGTAGTAACTGCTTTGAAAAATCTGGACCACTTGGTTCTTGTAGCAGTTTTGAGATTTGTGTTTGGATGTTTTTGGCAAAGCTGCAGTAGGCGTGATGTGTAAAAATCAAGTTAAAGTAAACAAAACATTGCAATTGCTGGTTACAGAAAAATAGTGTACAACTCTGTGGCATTGATATTTACCTTTGCAGCAGAAATGTATGAAAGTGCCATTAAGAAAAGATTAATATCATAATACAATTTATTTGGTAGTGTTTTACAATTTCCATATGTTCTGGTTCTGCTTCTTTGTTCTCATCTCCCCCCCCCACCCCACCAGCAAACAACTTTGATGAACATTGTTTGAAAGCAATTTAATTCTGAGGTCTCTGTCAGTACCGTTCTTTTGAATGACTACCTAAAGGTACATGAGGGCAGCACAGATTGAAATATCTTTTAATTCATTTATTAGCTCACATTCCTCTCTCTCTCCCTCTCTTCCCCCCCCCACCCCCGGCCATACTTTCTTCATCATTGTTACTATGTCAGTACATAAAACATAACATGACTGTGTTGCAAAGGTACTATACAATTTTGATGTTTTGGTGTTGCAGAGTTCAGAATTAAACAGGAAAATGCATTAAATCTCAGAGCTTGTAACTGAAAGAAGTCACGTGGTTCTCCAAACCCTTAGAAAAAGCTGCATGCATGCACAGACCTTAAAGGACGTTTGTAAAAAGCCTGCACGTGAACCTTGTGTCAGTGAACAGTGCAGTCTGCATGTATTGCCGATGAGACGTGTTCATTGATCATACTCTTGTTATTAGGCCTGATGTTAAATGGATTGATCTTGTTCTACTAAACCTGTGTTAATTTTAAATCCTGTACTATGAAGGAAATGTTGGTACCGAATTATGATTCAGAGAAGTTGCTGCGAGGCAAGAGAGGGAAGAGTTCACAGTGAAAAAATTGTTAGATGGCACAATGCTATTATTATCATCTGGTACTGCTCTTGGGGTTCCTAGCAGCATTTTTCAGAGAAAGAAAAACTTGCATCCAAAATCATTAATGTGGCATATTAATTTACTTTGTTTCATTATTTTTACGTACAAGCCTGAAGCAGACAACTTGTGGCAACAAGTGAAATCAAAATTTTAATTCTCCTTACATTTGAACGGCTTGCTCACCAGTGCATATGTGATGTTTGATACAATATTATTCCTTAAGCTACTATTCATTCAGACATGAAACCAGTGAGTAATGATCACAGTAACATCCATTGAATGGAAGAAGTTGTAATTAGTTAAGATATTAGAGCCTGTAAGTGTACAAATGGCATCTGAATTGTAATGTGTCTGAAGCCAAGGAGAAGTAAGTGCAGCAAAAATGTGAATCCCAAAGATATGGTACGACTATGAACAAGCAGAAGAATGTTTTTAACATTCAGGTTGAGGACTGCAGCTGCATCTTATCTATATGAAAGCTTACTAAACAAAATCTGAGATGCTGTAAAATTAGTCTGTTCCTTTTGGGCTTATAGCATTAGGCTATCATGAAGAATCAGTTGATAAAACAGGTGCACTTGCAAATGATCAGAAATTATATTTGTTAAGTTGTTTTTGTTTCTGTTGCAGAAAACTGTTTTAAAGCTTGCAGACTATCTTTGTAATATTGCTGTTTCTTTAACTCTGTGATTACTGTCAGATTTTGAGCGGTAATCTTTGAATAATCATACAGTAATAATTGCTACCTAAAATGGCTATTTTTGGATTTAGTTGAAGGTCACCTCCAGGACGACTCTCTAAATTGATTGGGCCTTTATCTACTAACTCAAAAAGTGGTGAAAGAGATGTATGATCATGATTGTTTGGTGGGAATAAGCCACATATTTTTAACTCCTGCATATAGCATGAGGGCCTTTGTAGTCAAGGTCTTGTGTTATACATAGCACTTACTGAAATTATCATTTTTCATTATGGATACTGTATTGGATAGCAGGATGCGAAAGTTACTGGCAGAGATTAACCACCTACGAAATTCAACCATCGGTGGGAAACCCAAAACAATATGAGATTAATTTTCCATACATGTGAAATGTGAGCACAATATATTAATGTTATTGTGCATTGTGCATGCATCAAAGTGACTAAAAATAATAGCTGTGCTGGATTGTTTCATTTGGCTTGACTGAGTTCCTGATACAACTAGTTTTTTTTGTGAGTTCCTGTGCACAGTTATTGTATTAGATTCAGAATTGCATGATCTGCACCCATAAACAGCAAGTGATCCTATTTTATATTCTGTAACAGTTGATGTCAAGCATGAACCAAGTTTATTTCTTGGTAACAGAGTGAATGGGAAGCATGACAGAAGATTTGTATATACTTTTCAGACATGGAAGTGAGTTATTCTGTTGAGCTCATGGCACAGGATCTATTTTGCTGGATTGGATGAACTCACTATATGTGAAAGCTATGAAATAACATTGTCCTATTATTAATCCTATACTACCATTCTGAAACATTTATGTCAACATTTCAATTTAATAAATAGAACATTCACCTATGAAAATATACTATTGAGCTTCTTCTACCACTCAAATGCTCCAAATCTGTTGTTATGTTTTAGGGAAAGGGTGGGGTAATTATGAAACTTCAAATATATTGGTGGCTGTATTTTATTTCCATAACTTTCAAAATGGAAACTGCAATATCAAAGTTAATAGTATTGAAATAGAATTGTGCATAGATGTCTAGAACTAGTACCAATTGTACATTTTAGAAACCAAAATGCCTAATGAGATGCATACCTAATTTATTAATTTAAAGGGGCTGGGCTGTATTGCAAAACCCAACTCCCCTAATCCAAATGGCAAAGAGTTCTGCAACTTGTATGCCATGTAAATTCAGTCATTCAATGCCAGATTTTCAGACACTAGCTGACTTACCAAGCTCCCATTATGGCAAGCAGGAAGCATGTACACATTTCCATCAGAAAGAAGAGTGTCCTTACATTAAAAGAAAATGGTCTGTATTCCTTTGGCTACCATTTTATTCCCTGCCCTGATGTAGCTACTGGCTATGTAAAGTTACTAGCTGGCTAATGATCGCTCCCCTCCCCCAGGCCAATGATCAGTCCCTACCCCACTCCCCTAACTAACAATTGCACCCCTCACACTCCTCCCTACAGCCAATGATTAGTGCACCCCTGCTAATAATCATTTACAAGAAATATAGAAAAGATGCAGAGTATACATATCTATAATGCATGAATTTCAGTTTGTTGTCCTTTCATAAACCCAGAGATTTTGTTTTCCTTTTCAAAATACATGGGAGTGGTGGGTGAATTCATCCTCAAAAGCCCCCAAAATGCCAGTGAAATATCAATGATGAGGGTGACAAATGAAAGTAAATTGGCCCTGCACCTGAAAAGTCGCTTCTGTACCACAGAATCTGAGGAGCTACTCCTCCAGTCACGGGCTGTTTCTCTCTTGTGTATGTTGCTGGTAAGCGCAACTGCAATTCAGAAGTGGGCCCATCAGCAGCAAATGCGGGAGAGAAACAGCCTGTGATTAGAGAAGCAGAGGGAAAGTGAGTGGCAACACAGAAGCCTGAGCAGCAGCGGAGAGAGACAATGTAGAGTCAGAGAAAGAGAGAAAGAGACTGCAAGGATTAACGAGGGGGGAAGAGTGCAGAGGAGAAAGGAGGTCCATGGGGGTGAGAGAGACTACCTGGGAAAGAGAGTGACTGAGAAGGAGAGAGAGAGACACACACTGTGTGGGAGAGACTGTGAAAGTCTGTTGGGGAGTGAGAGATTGCAAGGAAGAGAGAGACTGTGGGGGGCGGGAGAGAGAGAGAAAAACGACAGGGGAGAAAGATGCTGTGAAGATTGGGAAGTGGGGCTTCTAAGTGAGTGGATGAGTGCGGGGAATGGGTGTGGAAGAAGGTTTGGGAAGTAGGGTAGTTTGTGACCTCACTCTGCTCTTGATTACTAAATCTTTTAGGTTTTTGCCTCTTTGAAAAAATTATGTTATGTTATATTGGCTCAGTGAATTGACATCCCCTTTAATTTTTCGAAATGATTGTTAGCCACTTTATTTATTTGTTGGGTCATTGTGCAGCATGTTGTAATTTAACAGTGGTTTTGGTGTTAACTTATTTTGCCATGTTGGGTTTACTAGCTCTCTCAAAAAATTAGACTTGGTATGTCTGTGGAATCTTTCCGTGTACCTTCTCTCTTTTAATGCAATATCAAGGGTTGTAACTGCCTGGTTAAAATTTTACATCTTTGTTCATTTGCGATGAAAACGTATTAGCTGTGACCTTACCAGCCCCTGGAAGTTGTGTTTATGGTTTTTTGTGTGTAGAACTGTGTATCAGTTACTTTGGAAAAATAAGTTTTGTTGCGAGCTTATGCCCGTTGTTTTCTTGTGCCAATTTAAGCATTGTGGTGTCTAGGAAATTAACACTTTCCTTGTCTGTTGTGGCTTTATGTTTAACAGAAGGGTGATGATTATTGAAGATATTGATGAATTCTTCTAATTTGGGCTCTGTGTGAGTCCAAAGACCCCTTATGTCATCTAAATACCTGTAGTGACACACAGGGAGCCTAGGACAAATGTCTTCCCACTCTGCCATGTTTTGTTTGCCTAGGCTGGGGCAATTTACTTATCCATAATTGTGTGGCTGTGCCTCTGATTTGAAGGTAAAGTTCATTGTTGAATTCAAAGTTATTTTTTGTTAAACCGAAGTGTAGTAACCGGATTATAGCTTCATCTGGTCTGTCGTGTTGGGGAAATTTATTAAAGATAATTTAGACAGCCAGCATACCTCTGTCTATTACTATATTTGCGTACAGACTTTCAATGTCCATTGTAAAAAGTCTGCCATTTGGGCATACGGTTAGTGAGTTAATTACCATTATAGAGTGGAATGTGTTTTTAATCTAACAAGGGTGCTTCTGTGCTAAGGGGTTCCAATCTATTCACTGAAACATGGATGATCATGTGAGGAGGTGCATTAGTTTGGAAAAAAAATCACTGAAATGTGAAGTAAACCATACATTATATCATGGCTAGCTTGGTCCTGCAGAATTAATTTGTGTATTTTTTGCACAGTAGGACCTTTGGAAGTCAGTTTCTTATTGTGCTTGTCAGCACTCAATTTAAACAGAAGTATTGAGAGGAAATAAACTTGAAATTGGCAGAACAAAACCAAAGAATGCTGGAGAGTGCTAATGGCTTTGCAATTAACTTTTAAAAGATGCTGCAGATGTGAGACTCATTCCCAATAAGTTCCTTTTGTGTCAAATAGTTAGAATTTTCATTTCAGAAGTGGGGTATGGGAAATTTATTTATAATGAGTTAACAAAACATCTTACAAATTACAAGATTTAATTATATATATCACCTAGTAAAGAAGTTGGTGAGAATGAAAAAGGAGCCACTATAAACCAAAATGCAGCCCTCACAAAAACCTCAAGAACTCGCTTTTTAAAAAAAAGTATTTTGACCCCTGTCAAGAAGTAACAATGGCTATCATTCCCAAACAAAGTAACTGCAGGAAAGGCTTGGTGGGCAAATTCTATTCTCATCCATTCTTCATTTTTGATTCTTATTTTAATATCTTTGTTTTCTTTGATACTTGATCTATGTTTGTTTTTATTTATGTTCTTGAGGAAGTAAAAGCTTGCATTTATGTATTGCCTTTCACTTTTCAGAATGTCCCAAAGCATTTCTCAGCCAATTAATTACTTTGACTACACTTCTTCAGTGTTGTTTTGTGGCAAATATTTGTGCATACCAATTACTAGCAAAGAGACAAATAACTAGATAATCAGTTTTCTGATATATTGATTGAGAGATGATTGCTTACCAGAAGATTGCATTTATTCTTCTTGGAATATTGATATTGGATCATTTACCTTCACCCAAAAGGGCAGGGTCTTAATTTAATGCCACATCTGAAACACAGCATCCCCTTCATACTACACTGAACCATCAGCCTAGATCAAATCCTGAAGTGGACCTTGAATCCTTCTGACTTAGGCAAGAGTATTGCCACTGGGCCAAGCTGACACACGCTTGGAAAGATTCTGAAACTGCTCCATTAGTATTACAAAGTGGTTTCACCCCTGCCAAAGAAAACATCAATAGCCAGTTTAAAGGAAAGTCAGGAAAGATTTTAATTATCGGTCAGTATTGTGACCAAAAAGGTCATGCCTTGGCACCATGAAAAAGATCTCCTTGCTTGCTAAGAAAAAGTCACTCCTACAATACCAGATTCAAATAATTCACCAATTACTTTGTAAAATCATGGTGACAGATCAATCTTTGCTAACAAAACTTTGGTGATTTATTATAAATTATGGTGCATTGCACAGAACTTGACTTTAATATTATGGTATGTGCATACGGTGTGTGTGAACCTTTGCTGGTGATTGCCCTCCGTGTCCACAAATATCAGCTCTGTTAACATTATTGGATGTTGCCAAATGTGTGAAGGTTGGCTAGACTTAGGGCATAGAGTAACAGAAGAAGCTCCCTGAAAAATAAACAAACTGGGCTGGATTTTACCAGCCCTGTGGAGATGGGCTGGGAGGTGGGAGGGCTGGCACAATGGCAGCAGAGGGCATTGGGAGGGGAGCCCAAGTTCTTCCTCTACTGTGACATATTACCACAGATGGGAACTTTAGCAATGCCAGCACCCCCTGAGTGGCTAATTGTGTCAATTAAGGACCGCCTCTTGGGTCCACAGCATTTTCCCAGCAGGTCCTGGGGAGGGGGAAGATATGTGTTCCCTTATGGCTGCTCCATGACCCATGGAGTGCCTGCCTCCCCTATACTCCCCCACCCTCCCTCTCCCACTTACCAGTGTGCTGTTGGAAGGTGCCTCTTGTCACCCCCATCTTTAGCCAGAGCTTGCCTGCCTGGTTCCAGCCCATTGTTTTAAAAAAAACTTGCCTTGTCTTTGAGGGTGCTTTATCATGGATGCACCCTCTCCTTTATCTTGCAACCTCATCAGTAATGACCACTAAGGGCGGTGTGGCCAACTGCCGGGCCTCTGATTAGGCTGGCAGCTCTGGGGAGTGGGCTGTTGACCTCAATTGGACCGTGGTTCTGGTGACGGCCTCTGGCTGCTGCCAGTAAAATGCTGCCCCAGGATCCAGTTGCTGGCCTGCACTGAGTTGGTCCTAACGGCAGAATTTCTAACCCCATGGGAAAATTTTACTATTTTATAATTACTTTGGTTGAAGTTAAATGAAGAGAAAACCATTTTTTCTATGTAATTAATTTTCATAAATTAAAAAAATCATTCCAGGATCATAATCCAGATAGACAACGTAACTGAATGCTAAACCCACCTGTTTCACTAATGTCCTTTAGGGAAGGAAATCTGCTGTCCTCCCTGGTTTGACCTTCATGTGACTCCAGACCCACACCAATGTGGTTGACTCTTAAGAATGCCCCCTGAACAAGGGCAGTTAGGGATGGGCAATAAATGCTAGCCTAGCCAGTGATGCCCACATCCCATAAATGAATAGAAAAAACAATAGCATTTCTGTAGCTAATCCTTTAGAAACTTGAGCAAACTTGTGCAATAGGAAGAGTACACTGTTTCCTTTTTACTGTAACTTCTGCATGTTGCCACCATAAACTCACGTGCTAACTCCCAATTCAGTACAAAGAAAATTCTGATAGCAACTTTATGATATCAGAAACTGCAGTGAATTTTATGCTAAGTTTATCTTTAGGTTGCAAAAAACACAGGGTAGATTTTCCTGAAAGCTGAGAAGCCCAGCTGCCAGGACCAAAATCAGGACCAGGACCATGGGGGCAACATTTTATTGCAATGGCCATTAAGAGGCTGTCAGCACTGCATCACAGGTGTCCAATAAAGGACGGAGAACTGTCTCCCAGAGCTGCTGGATGATTCAGAGGGTCAGTAGCTCAGTGCCTTGGCAGTGGCACCATAGAGGTGGCCACTGCTGAAGCCGCAGATGAAGGAGAGGGCACCTCCATTTTGAGATGCCCTTGGAGGGTGACAGAGCTTGGCAGGCAGGTCCTGGGGATTGTGAGGTGTCTAGCGGTGGTGCTGTACCAGTGAGGGCGGCCATTGTTGTCGAGGGGTCCCTTGGTGGGCCACCGAAAGGAGGCCCCCTGCCCAATTCTCCTCCTGACCGCCCCCCTAGCCAGGGTTTGCTTGGCGGTCCCCATATGTGGCTGTGGTACTTTCCAACACTGGTAAAATGTCAGTGGGGGCAGGAGGTGGCCCTTAATTGGGTACTTAATTGCCACAGTTGGCCACTCTGCTGCTGAGGCTCCCAGTCCCAGTGATGGTAATATGCCGTGATGGCATGAAGGAGTCTGGCTCCCCTCTCAATGCCTTCCGCCACTATTTTACCAGCCTACTTGTCTCCCGTACCATCTCCATAAGGGTGGTAAAATTCAGCTCATGGTTTTTTTCTAACTTTAAAACTTCGTGCATTTGTATGCTTTTGAGTAAGTGAACAGTTTTGTCTGTGAGAAGATGAACCATGAAAACAAGAATGGACGCCAATAACAAAGCTTCCAATCCATCATCAAATTCATGTTAAATAAGTGAGGTTTCAAATCAGAGCCTCCCTTTCAGAGAATTGGGTGTGGGTGCCAACATGACTATTCTGTTACTGATTTTTATGGCAGTTCATCTTAACCACTGGAAAATTAAGAGATTTGTCAGGCTGACCTCTGTCGAATTCACGCTCCTTTCAAGCTTGAGTTTTCATAAGAAGTTCTATCTTGCAAAACTTAGTCCCGAAATCTCTGTTCTACTTACGAATGAATTTATTGTTTTGCTAATAGTTATTGAAGCCTTGGGAATTTTGAAGGGGGTCTGTACTATGGCAAATTGACAACCAGAATTCCTTTAATGTGCTCCAGGTTGCATTGCGGTGTTACAAAGACATCCTGCATGGTACTGCATGTACAGATAGTGAACTCTTCCAACTGCAATGCCATTTGTTGCATGTTGTTCTCCAGTGCCTGCACAAACTGCAAAGTATCACAAATCTTTGGCAGCCCTGCCTTCAGCTGCCAAGGCCCTAAACTCTGGAATTCCTTTCCTAAACTACTCCACCTCTTTACCACTCTACCCCCCTTTAAGGAACTCTTTAAAGTCTAGCTTTACATTAAAGCTGCTATGTAAGTACAAGTTGTTGTTGCTGTAATTGGCTATATTGGAACCCTACCAAAAACTGCAGATGATGAATATGGTCATCTTCGCTTCAAAGGTACTAAACAGGACAAAAATTGGCTATATAACAAGGTCTAAACTTTACTAGATAACACACTGCAATATAATGTGTTATGTCTTGATGATGTGATAAGATGCTGTATAAATGCAAATTCCTTTGCTCACAACATTCTTTCTATTAATGTTTGTAACAGTATGCTTTGTTGTAAACAGCGCATTATGGTATTGAAATATTTGCTCAGTTGTTGCTGTTAAAATCATTGGTTCCCTAGAGTGTTTCTTCTGTTTCCTGTTCAGAACTTGCTTTGCAGATGAGTTCTGCAGCAAGAGTTGATTGTTATCTGTGTCTTTAAACTGGACAGGAAAGTAGTGGACTGGCCTTCCACTTGAAGCTACGAACTTGGTATCACAGTTGACTAAAGTCTTAAAACTGAGCTCCATATTTGCTTTTCCAAAAAAAAATAGTTAATCATTTTATTGCAGAAAGTTTAATTGCTATTGGTTCATTTGTACTCTTGCAAGAAACAAAATAGTACAGAAGCTTAAGAATGTTTTTAAATAAATAAAATGAAAATGGCTAAATCAATAATTTGAAGAAGTCTATCAAAAACCTGCATGCAACCCTGCATTAATTGCACAATCCACTTCTGTTTTTTTTGAAGAGGATGTGGTTGTACTGTGTAGCAACTTCTCTTTGGCATGAGTATTACCTGTTAGATGTTTTGTGTAGCATGTTACAGCCAAAGGAAGTATGTTAGAGTTAGCAAGCCAGCTCATAGTAGTATGCAAATTTTTCAGTACACTACATGGTTTGCCTCTGTACAGCAAACTACAGCTGTGAAAAAGAAAGTATTTGTGCAATCTTGGTTTGGATTGTCAATCTTAAACTTAACTGCAATTTAAGACAATCCAAAGTATGATCATTCAGGGTGGACATATATCTGAATTTGAAAAGTGGAAGTATATTTCAGTAGCTGATGACAAAATAAATTCGTTTTCAAAAAAACATTTTCCTACCCTCTGCTGCAAAACAAGGTAGCAACTTGTTTCTGGTTCCTTTATGCTTAAACCAGAGCAATATGTTAACTTTTCCAACTTTTAGCAGGTCAAATAGTTCAGTTAATATAGTTACCAAAAAGCTTAATTTTACAAAAATTCAGTTTCTCAGACACATGTCTTTTGATGCAAATTTCATTACGTATAACTTTAACAGGATAGATCTCTATGCTCACTGAAAAAACTTTTCAATGGATAGTGTGCCTTCCCACAACTAAAAGTATGCTTCAGTAACTCAGGTCTCGCAAGTGATCCACAGTTTGGTCCACAGACTAGACAACTGGTATGCCAAGTTCTTCACAAGGTAAAGAAAGAAGAAAAACATGTATTTATATAGCACATTTCATGTTTTCCTGATGACTCAAAAGTACTTCAAAGCCAAGGCATTACTTTTGAAATACTGTCATTGTTACGTAAGCAAACACAGCATTTGAGCATAGAAATGACTCAGAAATGACAATTTAATCTATCTGGTAATTCTGTATGAGGAATAAATGTTGACCAGTACACTGGAAGCACTACCCTGCTCTTTGAATTGGATAATTTATGTCTCTGTGAACATACAGGTGAGGGCTCAGTTTAATGTCTCATACGAAAGGTACTCTGATGATATTCCTTTCTGTACTGCACTGAATTGTTAGCATAGATTACATGCTTTAAAAATGATGTATTTTCAAAAAGCCATATGGTTTTAAGTACGGTTAGGCCATACTTAAGAGCACTCTGTGCTGTTTTGGGTGACCCATGATAAAAAGGATGTTAAAGAAACAAGTGGACATGCAGTATAGATGCATAGGGATGAAGCCAGGAATGGGAAACTGTAATTGTGTCTTGAGAAACTGAGCCTATTTTCACTGGAGCAGAGAAAGTTGAGAGGAGATGTAATGGAGGTTTTAAAATTATAAGAAGTTTTGATGTAATTTTCCTATTGACGCTATTTCTTGTGATTGTGGAGTAAGTGACAGATCAATAATCTAATAGAATCACTAGGGGAGTGAAGAGAGACATTAGGAGAAATTTCTTTACACACTGCATTTATTGGCGCATGGAATGCCTTGCTACTGGGAAGCGGTTGAAGCAGAAACTACATCTTGTAAAGGTAAATAGGCTAAATATTTGAAGCAGAGGAAGAAACACAGCTACGAAGAGAGTACGGCAGTGGAATGAGCTAGATTAAGAATTCTTGGAGCTTTGGGCATCAATGACGTTCGGGTCTGATCCATAACTCCTGCTCAACTCCATCCATTTGCATTAAAATGCAGTAAAATGCATGGAAAATAGGTCTGTGAAATGTTCACACATTGCATTAATAATCAATCATGTTACAATATGCCATGTTTAAATTAAATAGATTCAGTGGTTACAGTTTTTCTGCGTTATGGTGAGTTTTATAGGCCTGGCATTAGATTTAGCTGGGGGTCCCTGGGCCTTGACCCTGCATGCCTATGTGTTAACCTGCCCCTAGCAGTGGAATTAGCTTTGAACTGCTAAACAAAAGAGTTGCAATAGACAAGAAGAACTGAATGGCCGCCTTCTGTACTGTAAGATGTGCTGTAAGAACTGATGACCACCTGCCTTAAGAGACAGAGCTAAGCACACAAATCAGCAGGTCTGGCAGCATTGGCGGAGAAGAAAAGAGTTGACGTTTCGAGTCCTCATGACCCTTCGACAGAACTTGAGTTCGAGTCCAAGAAAGAGTTGAAATATAAGCTGGTTTAAGGTGTGTGGGGGGGGGGCAGAGAGAGAGAGAGAGAGAGAGAAGTGGAGGGGGGATGTGGTTGTAGGGATAAACAAGCAGTGATAGAAGCAGATCATCAAAAGATGTCAACAACAATAGAACAAAAGAACACATAGGTGTTAAAGTTGGTGATATTATCTAAACAAATGTGCTAATTAAGAATGGATACTAGCCCAACCTCGGACGGCCCGCTCCTATCTCCTACCCAAAATCCACAAACAGAACTGCCCCGGTAAACCGATCGTCTCAGCTTGCTCCTGCCCCACAAAACTCATTTCTCGTTATCTTGACTCCCTTCTCTCTCCCCTTGTCCAGTCCCTTCCCACCTACATCCGTGATTCCTCTGACACCTTACGTCACATCAACAATTTCCAGTTCCCTGGCCCCAATCGCTTCCTCTTCACCATGGACGTCCAATCACTCTACACCTCCATCCCCCACCAGGATGGTCTGAGGGCCCTTAGCTTCTTCCTCGAACAGAGGCCCGAACAATTCCCATCCACCACTACTCTCCTCCGTCTGGCTGAACTTGTTCTCACGCTGAACAATTTCTCCTTCAACTCTTCTCACTTCCTCCAAATAAAAGGTGTGGCTATGAGTACCTGCATGGGCCCCAGCTATGCCTGTCTCTTTATGGGGTATGTGGAACATTCCTTGTTCCAGTCCTACTCCGGCCCCCTTCCACAACTCTTTCTCCGGTACATTGATGATTACTTCGGTGCCGCTTCATGCTCTTGTCGGGACTTGGAAAAATTTATTAATTTTGCTTCCAATCTCCACCCCTCCATCATTTTCACATGGTCCATCTCTGACACTTCCCTTCCCTTCCTTGACCTCGCTGTCTCAATCTCTGGTGATAGACTGTCCACCAATATCCATTACAAACCCACCGACTCCCACAGCTACCTCGACTACAGCTCCTCACACCCCGCTTCCTGTAAGGACTCCATCCCATTCTCTCAGTTCCTTCGCCTCCGTCGCATCTGTTCCGATGATGCCACCTTCAAAAACAGTTCCTCTGACATGTCCTCCTTCTTCCTTAACCGAGGTTTTCCACCCACGGTCGTTGACAGGGCCCTCAACCATGTCCGGCCCATCTCCCGCGCATCCGCCCTCACGCCTTCTCCTCCCTCCCAGAAACATGATAGGGTCCCCCTTGTCCTCACTTATCACCCCACCAGCCTCCGCATTCAAAGGATCATCCTCCGCCATTTCCGCCAACTCCAGCATGATGCCACCACCAAACACATCTTCCCTTCACCCCCCCCCCCCATCGGCATTCCGTAGGGATCGCTCCCTCCGGGACACCCTGGTCCACTCCTCCATCACGCCCTACTCCTCAACCCCCTCCAATGGCACCACCCCATGCCCACGCAAAAGATGCAACACCTGCCCCTTCACTTCCTCTCTCCTCACCGTCCAAGGGCCCAAACACTCCTTTCAAGTGAAGCAACATTTCACTTGCATTTCCCCCAACTTAGTCTACTGCATTCGTTGCTCCCAATGTGGTCTCCTCTACATTGGAGAGACCAAACGTAAACTGGGCGACCGCTTTGCAGAACACCTGCGGTCTGTCCGCAAGAATGACCCAAACCTCCCTGTCGCTTGCCATTTTAACACTCCACCCTGCTCTCTTGCCCACATGTCTGTCCTTGGCTTGCTGCATTGTTCCAGTGAAGCCCAACGCAAACTGGAGGAACAGCACCTCATCTTCCGACTAGGCACTTTACAGCCTTCCGGACTGAATATTGAATTCAACAACTTTAGGTTGTGAGCTCCCTCCCCCATCCCCACCCCCTTTCTGTTTCCCCCTTCCTTTTTTTTTCCAATAAATTATATAGATTTTTCTTTTCCCACCTATTTCCATTATTTTTAAATATCTTAAAATCTTTTATGCTCTCCCCACCCCCACTAGAGCTATACCTTGAGTGCCCTAGCATCCATTCTTAATTAGCACATTTGTTTAGATAATATCACCAACTTTAACACCTATGTGTTCTTTTGTTCTATTGTTGTTGACATCTTTTGATGATCTGCTTCTATCACTGCTTGTTTGTCCCTACAACCACAAACCCCCTCCACCTCTCTCTCTCTCTCTCTCTCCGCCCCCCCCCCCCCACACACCTTAAACCAACTTATATTTCAACTCTTTCTTGGACTCGAACTCAAGTTCTGTCGAAGGGTCATGAGGACTCGAAACGTCAACTCTTTTCTTCTCCGCCGATGCTGCCAGACCTGCTGAGTTTTTCCAGGTAATTCTGTTTTTGTTTTGGATTTCCAGCATCCGCGGTTTTTTTGTTTTTATTTTTTAAGCACACAAATCGTTGTTCTACATTTAGTTAGTATTGGTGTAAAATATTGAAGTGCATCTGGAGCAGGTTTTGAATTTTGATATCAACATGGAGGGCTGGAAACATATGTGGCTGGAAGATTCTCAATTTGACACCGCGGCATAAAACTAATATAACAAATTGTCTGCCTTTCATAAAAAGCAATGAATTTTCAACTCTAGTGAAATAATAAAAATAAAAATCAGGCAGTTTTTGTATTGGGCAGCCAATCCACATCATGGTTTCACTTTTGCGCAGCAAGTTGAAAATACTGCCTAAAAATTGCAAAGGGCTACTTTGTGCATCAAGGAAAGTGCTGGGTTTTTACATGGAGAATTGAGAACTCAAAATTACACTTTGGTAATTACAAAATTACACTTTTCCGAAGAAAACAGTTCTGAAGAAGTCATATTGGACTTCAAACGTTAGCTGTTTTTCACTCCACAGATGCTGCCAGACCAGCTGAGTTTTTGCAGCACTTTTTATTTCAAAATTACATAATAGTAAATCAGTAACTTAAACAATATTAAATGATTACTTGAGTTCCAATTTTAAAAAAATGCTCAACTGAAATATTTATGTGACGAAACAATAAAAAGACGAATTTCTTTTGCAAAATTTACATTGAAGTCCAGATTTTCTGGTTGGATAGTCCAGTAACTATCAAGAAGAACCTTATTACACTTTTTTGTAGGAGGACTAGTAAAAGCAGTAGATTGTGAAGGCTAGAGTAACAAGCCATATATTGATTGCCATACTGAGTTACGTTAAAAGGGTTTGACTGTTGATTGAATTAACAGCTGTAAAATCTTGGTGTATTGCCAGACAAATGTTGATTCGTGTAACATTTGCCATTGCTAATCGTTAATTTGAGAGTAGTTGATTAAAGACCTGCTGTTATGGTTCTCACTACTTGACATTTTATAGATAAATTTGAATGATGACAATATTGACAATATGTGCATCGTCTTTTATAAACACTGCAGCCTTGTTGACCAAAACACAGTGAATATTTAAACATATTAAACAAATTGTACTTTTTTCACCATTATGTTGCAGAGTACAGGTACTGTATTATCTATCGTATACAGTACTGGCAAAATGATTTTAACTATTTGCATGTATGGAAAAGTTCTTGCTTTGTTAATCGTAAATGAAACAAAGAAAAGAAAGATTTGCATTTATACAGTGCCTTTCAAGACCGCAGGGTATCGCAAAGCACTTTACAGCCAATTAAATATTGCTTGAAGTGTAGTCACTGCTGTAAAGTAAGAAACGTGACAGCCAATTTGCATGCAGTGAGCTCCCACAAACAACATGATAATGACCCAATAATCTGTTATTTGTGATGTTGATTGAGGAATAAATATTGGCCAGGATGCCAGGATAACTCCCCTGGTCTTTTTTTATTATTCATTCATGGGATCTGGGCAATACTCATCCCTAATTACCCTTGAGAAGGTGGTGGTGAGCTGCCTTCTTGAACCACAACAATCCATGTGGTATGGATACGCCCACAGTGCTGTTTAGGGAGGGAGTTCCAGGATTTTGACCCAGTGACAGTGAAGGAACGGTGAGTGGCTTGGAGAGGAACTTGCAGGTGTTGGGGTTCCCATGTGCCTGCTGTCCTTGTCTTTCTAGATGGTAGTGGCCATGCATTTGGAAGGTACAGTCTCAGGAGCCTTGGTGTTCCTGCAGTGCATCCTAGTAGATGGTACACACTGCCGCTACTGTGTGTTGGTGGTGGAGGGAATGAAGGTTTGTGGATGGGGTGCCAATTCTCGTTGGTGTCAAGCTTCTTGAGTGTTGTTAGAGCTGCACTCATCCAAGCAAGTAGAGAATATTCCATAACACTTCTGCCTTGTGCCTTATAGATTGTGGATATGTTTTGGGGAGTTACATATGAACATACGAATTAGAAGTAGGCCACTTGGTCCCTCGAGCTTGCTCTGCCATTCAAGAAGATCATGGCTGATCTGGTTGTAACCTCAACCCCACATTCCTGCCTACCCTCGATAATCTTTCACCCCCTTGCTAATCAGGAATCTATCTAGCCCTGACTTAAAAACGTTCAAAGACTTGCCTTTTGAGGAACAGAGTTCCAAAGATTCACAATCCTCTGAGAGCAAAAATTTCTACTCATCTCTGTCTTAAATGAGCATCCCCTTATTTTTAAACAGTCACCCATAGTTCTAGATTCTCCCACAAGAGGAAACATCCTCTCTACATCCAGCCTGTCAAGACTCCTCAGGATCATAAAGGTTTCAATCAAGTCACCTCTTACTCTTCTAAATTCTAGTGGATACAAGCCTAACTGTCCAGCCTTTTCTCATTGGACAACCCACCCATTCCTTTTATTAGTCTAGTAATCCTCTGAGCTGCTTCTAATGCATTTACATCTTTCCTTAAATAAGGAGACCAGGACTGTACAGAGTGCTCCAGATGTGGTCTCACCAATGCCCTGTATAACTGAAGCATAACCTCCCTACTTTTGTAATCAATTCCCCTCGCAATAAATGATATTCTATTAGCCTGGACTGGGACTTAAACCCATAATCTTCTGACTCAAAGCAAGAACGCTATCAGTTCAGCCATGGCTGACAAATGAAGGGTTGTTTATGTTTTTGTGAACTTAATGGTTTGCTCACAACTAATAAAATGCCTTTCCAATGCCTGTTTTGAAATCAGTGGGATGTCAAATTCTGTGATACCCATTCTGCATGGTAGATGTTCCAATAGCCACTTATTGGTCATCTATCTGAGTCAATGTGAGTAGAATTTCCATGCTTTGCTTGTAGGGTCAGGAAGAAGCGTGCATCTTCAGACTCACAAAGGTGAGTTTAAAACTATTAACCACTCCACAAGATCAGAAATGCCACCCAACAGTGATCACCAAAACCCTCATCTCAGCACAGATCTCTCTGACCCCCAGCAATCACTGAATACTTTGAATCACACTGTACCCACCACCCCTGCTTCACGATCCGTACCCCAAGTAGCAGGAAACCCTGCTCCTGGGCTGTAGCTTACTTCTCATACGTTTCGCACCCAGGGAGCCAAGCCTGTCAATCAGGTTGGCTTCTGTACAGGGAATCTATTTAAAAAAAACACACCACACATCGTGGAGTTAAAACTCTGGTTAAGGCTTCTTGGATTTTTCAGTAAAGATCAAGGCCAAAAATTCAGTATCCGAGCCAAGCAGGTCCAGAGTACTCCAGCTAGCTATATGCAATGTGCTCACCAAACAATTACTGGCTGCATCAAGGGTATAAGATCCAGGTTCTATATGGTTTTAAACTCAGGTCTAATGACATAGTACCATATAAATATAGCACAAACTTACAGCCGCTATAAGTTCAAGGAGATGTGATCGGTGTGTCAAAAAATCTTGCAGTATCAATTAGCTTTATTCCTGCCTACTGCTGTTTTAACTGGGCTACTTCTTTAGGCAGCTGAGATGCTCCCCCTGACTCAGGCATTAATATATGCAAATCGTGTCCTATATCAGTGGGACCATGATGATATTCTTACCATAAACTTGAGTGGGGTACCAACTGCACTCGCCTGGTTTGGTGCCCACTCAGTTAAACTTCTTGGGTAAGAAGGGGGCGGGGGGTGGTTTAAACTTAATAAAAGCAAAATACTGCAGACGCTGGACATCTGAAATAAAAACTTTGCTGGAAATACTGTACTCAGTAGGTCTAGCAGAGTTAACATTTCAAATGGAATATGCCTCTGCTTCAGAACAGGAACAGTTAACATTGTTAACACGGGTCCGAATTTTGCACTTGGCAAACGGGTGCATAATAGACATGAATGGTCGCAAAATGGGGCGCAGTAACGTCAGGATGCCCTCTCAACGTCCTCGTGACACTTAGCGATGCTTAGCGACACTTCGTTCACCGGGCGCGTGCAGAAGTTGGAACTGCACCCACCAACAGTTTAAGGGCCAATTAAGCCCATTTAAAGACCAATTGACAGCGAGTTTGAGTGGCCTGTGTGCTTTTACACTTGGCACATGGGCCAATTGGCCAGGCACCTTCACATTTTTCATTTGTTCTATATCCTGGGTGGGATAAAAGGCCCACAGGATTTTGGTAAGGTGAGGAATTAGGAGTTTTGCTGTGAGTGGTCTAGTGTCCGTTTGTAGATCGTTTCTCTCTAATTTTTAAGCATTTGCTGAAGCTTTCTGCAGAAAGGTCCCTTTAGTGCTGAAACCTGTGCAACCATCTGGATAAAAATGGGGATTGTGTACTCTGGCCCTCTCCTCTTCTTCTGAGGCAGTCCCCCCAGCACGGAGGGGAGGCTGGTTGCCCGCAGGCGCCATCCCAGAGTCAGCCATGAGGACCAAGAGGCACAGCCAGAAGGGGTGGAGGACCAGCAAGAAGCACAAGGCTGAAGGGCCTGGAGAAGGCTCTATTACCCAGCATGTAGAGCGTACAGGCAGCTATCATGCTACCTGGACATGTAAGAGCTTCAGTGCCAAAGAAGGCTCCACCTCTCCAGGGATACTGTCACTACTACCTGCGAAATGATTGGCCCCGAAATTGCCTCCAACTGTAGCTGGCCACCCCATGCCAGTGGCTCTGAAGGTGACAGTGGCCCTGAACTTTTATGCCTCCGGTTCTTTCCAGGGATCAGTGGGAGATCTGTGTGCTGTCTCACAATCAGCTGCCCACAGCGGCATCAAGTTGCTCACAGATACGCTGTTCTGAAGGGTCAGCACCTTTGTTCACTTAAGAACCAACGAGGCCAGCCAGGCAGAGCGAGCCAGAGGTTTCGCTGCAATTGCAGTATTTCCGAGAGCTCAGGGAGCCATTGACAGCAAACATTTGCCCATACAGGCGCCAGCGAGGGAGCTGGGTGCCTTCATCGTTAAAAACAGTCTGATACTGGCGACTTGTGCCAGGTATTCAGGAAGCTGCCATAATGCCTATATCCTGTGTCACTCCCGGGTGCCTAGGTAGTTCATTGCACCAGCATGCTTGAATGGCTAGCTACTGGGGCACAAAGGCTAGCTGCTGAAAAGGTGGCCGATGATGCTGCTAAGACACCCAAGGACTGTAGCCGAGGAGAGCTACAACAATAGTCATGCCTCCATAAGGGCAATAATTGAGAGCATCTTATGCTTCCTCAAGGTGAGGCTTCACTGCCTGGACTGCTCAGGGGGGATTTTTGCAATATCCTCCTGAGCGCATCTCCCTTATCGTTGTTGTCTGCTGCATACTGCACAATATTGCTTTGCCATTGGAGGATGAAGACAGTGGTGCTGTTCCAGAGGCTGCAGAGGACAATTCAAGTGCTGAATCGGAGGCGGAGCCTGGAGAGCCCCAGGATGAGGTGCAGAATCCCATTGTGAGCATGCTTAGGGGAGGCAGGGAGACCAGGGAGGCCTTGATTCAGAGGACTTTCAGTTAGGAATCCAAAGCAAGGAGTCAAGGTGATGGCAATGGGAGTGCCACCTCACTGATCGGTGCTGATGAGGCACGCCTGTCACTCTTCACGCAAACCCCGACCTTTGAAATAAACTTTTCAGCCCATTCTGGGGCTGTGATGATGTTCCATCTGAGGAAGGAAGAAAAAATGTCAGCCTTGAACAGCATTACAAAATCAGAGTGCATGCATGCTGATGGCTTCCCAGAATGGCCACCTGGCTGAGCAAATACTTTTTTCTTATTCATTCACAGGATGTGGGCATTGTTGGTTAAGCCACCATTTATTGCCCATCCCTAATTGCCCTTGAGAAGGTGGTGGCGAGCTGCCTTCTTGCAGTCCATGTGGTATAGGTACACCCTCAGTGCTGTTAGGGAGGGAGTTCCAGGATTTTGATCGAGCAACAGTGAAGGAACAGCGATAGATTTCCAAGTCAGGATGGTGTGTGGCTTGGAGGAGAAATTCCGAATGGATGAGCAATGGCGATTAGTGGATTTCACATGTCAATCTCACAACCGCTGCAATACATCCCCAGTACGCTCCACCAATCTCTCCCTTGTCCACTGGATTGTTACCCTCATCCAAGACCCCTGTTTCTCCATGACCAATGGACCTGGCTGTATGTTCGCAGGCCATCTCCAGTGCTTGCTCCTCCGACCCACCACCCATCCGTCCTTGCTCCTGCGCCTTGTGACTCCTCTTCTTCTTTAAGGACAAAAGCGCTTTCATTAACACCCTCTACATGCCGGAACATACCAGCCTCCCTCCCAAAGACGCAGGTTCAGGTGCCCTTCATGTTGCCGCACCTGACCTTTGCATACATGCTAGTACTGGTCTATCAAAGCACAGGATTATGTGCCACATTACTCTCTACATTTCACACCTGTGAGCACCAACAAGTGCAGCCACCCACAAAAACATCTATCCAAGGTTCCAACTGGATTCAGTACTCACCCATGCAGAGCACAGAATATCATTGAATCTTCTGTACTGGATCCAGGTCCTACATAGGAGATCATGCCTGTTGACCAGACCTGCCACCTCCATCCAGGCCTTCTTTGTCATGTGAGGAGCCTCCTCTTACTGTCTCATGCCACCAAGATGTCACGTCGGGCACTGACTGCTTCCAGCAAAATCCGAAGGCACTCATTGGAAAAGCAGGGGGCAGACTGGCTCCGAGCATTTCCATCCCATCTGGCAGGGGCTGCGGGTGTGGATGACTATATTGCAGACAGCAACAGCATAATAACTGAAGTGATGAGTCAAACAATTTGATTTTCAAAGTGGTTCCCTGAGGCTCTTGAACACACATTTCCAGCCTTCAGGAAGCTCCATCTAAACCCCCCACCTGCACTATTACTGGTGCCAGTGCCCACCCGCTTCCCACCCCTGCCAGCAGTACTGAGCCTGTCTCAGCATACGTTTCACACCGGCCGGCAGTTAATTGGCCAGACACCTTGAAACTGATGTCAGAAGCTAATCACGGATGGGAGAGGATTTCACATCCGCTTCTCGTCCTGCTGATCGCCCTTGCCCAACAAGTTTAAAATTCATAAAGATAAAAACAAAAAAACTGCGGATGCTGGAAATCCAAAACAAAAACTGATCTTTTCATTGAGAACTGTCGGCGCGACATTAGTCGTCTCAATTTCTCTGCTCCTCTCACCCATTCTAACCTGTCTCTCTCTGAACTTACTGGACTCCATTCTCTCAGGTCCAACCCTGACATTGTCATCAAACCCGCTGACAAGGGTGGTGCTGACTCTACCTCGCGGAGGCTGAGCGTCAACTCGCAGACACTTCCTCCTACCTCTCCCTGGACCATGACCCCACCACTGAACATCAAGCCATTGTTTCCAGGACTGTCACTGACCTCATCCCCTCTGGGGATCTCCCTCCCACAGCTTCCAACCTGATAGTCGCCCAACCTCGGACGGCCCGCTTCTATCTCCTACCCAAAATCCACAAACAGAACTGCCCCGGTAGACCGATCGTCTCAGCTTGCTCCTGCCCCACAGAACTCATTTCTCGTTATCTTGACTCCCTTCTCTCTCCCCTTGTCCAGTCCCTTCCCACCTACATCCGTGATTCCTCTGACACCTTACGTCACATCAACAATTTCCAGTTCCCTGGCCCCAACCGCTTCCTCTTCACCATGGACGTCCAATCCCTCTACACCTCCATCCCCCACCAGGATGGTCTGAGGGCCCTTAGCTTCTTCCTCGAACAGAGGCCCGAACAATCCCCATCCACCACTACTCTCCTCTGTCTGGCTGAACTTGTTCTCACGCTGAACAATTTCTCCTTCAACTCCTCTCACTTCCTCCAAATAAAAGGTGTGGCTATGGGTACCCGCATGGGCCCCAGCTATGCCTGTCTCTTTATGGGGTATGTGGAACATTCCTTGTTGCAGTCCTACTCCGGCCCCCTTCCACAACTCTTTCTCCGGTACATCGATGATTACTTCGGTGCCGCTTCATGCTCTCGTCGGGACTTGGAAAAATTTATTAATTTTGCTTCCAATCTCCACCCCTCCATCATTTTCACGTGGTCCATCTCTGACACTTCCCTTCCCTTCCTTGACCTCTCTGTCTCAATCTCTGGTGATAGACTGTCCACCAATATCCATTACAAACCCACCGACTCCCACAGCTATCTCGACTACAGCTCCTCACACCCCGCTTCCTGTAAGGACTCCATCCCATTCTCTCAGTTCCTTCGCCTCCGTCGCATCTGTTCCGATGATGCTACATTCAAAAACAGTTCCTCTGACATGTCCTCCTTCTTCCTTAACCGAGGTTTTCCACCCACGGTCGTTGACAGGGCCCTCAACCGTGTCCGGCCCATCTGCCGCGCATCCGCCCTCACGCCTTCTCCTCCCTCCCAGAAACATGATAGGGTCCCCCTTGTCCTCACTTATCACCCCACCAGCCTCCGCATTCAAAGGATCATCCTCCGCCATTTCCGCCAACTCCAGCATGATGCCACCACCAAACACATCTTCCCTTCACCCCCCCTTATCGGCATTCCGTAGGGATCGCTCCCTCCAGGACACCCTGGTCCACTCCTCCATCACCCCCTACTCCTCAACCCCCTCCTATGGCACCACCCCATGCCCACGCAAAAAATGCAACACCTGCCCCTTCACTTCCTCTCTCCTCACCGTCCAAGGACCCAAACACTCCTTTTAAGTGAAGCAGCATTTCACTTGCATTTCCCCCAAATTAGTCTACTGCATTCGTTGCTCCCAATGTGGTCTCCTCTACATTGGAGAGACCAAACGTAAACTGGGCGACCGCTTTGCAGAACACCTGCTGTCTGTCCGCAAGAATGACCCAAACCTCCCTGTCGCTTGCCATTTTAACACTCCACCCTGCTCTCTTGCCCACATGTCTGTCCTTGGCTTGCTGCATTGTTCCAGTGAAGCCCAATGCAAACTGGAGGAACAACACCTCATCTTCTGACTAGGGACTTTACAGCCTTCCGGACTGAATATTGAATTCAACAACTTTAGGTTGTGAGCTCCCTTCCCCATCCCCACCCCCTTTCTGTTTCCCCCTTCCTTTTTTTTTCCAATAAATTATAAAGATTTTCCTTCTCCCACCTATTTCCATTATTAAAAAAAAACCCACTAGAGCTATACCTTGAGTGCCCTACCATCCATTCTTAATTAGCACATTCGTTTAGATAATATCACCAACTTTAATTTTAACACCTATGTGTTCTATTGTACTATTGTTGTTGACATCTTTTGATGATCTGCTTCTATCACTGCTTGTTTGTCCCTACAACCACAACACCCCCCCTCCACCTCTCTGTCTCTCTATCTCTCCGCCCCCCACACACACACCTTAAACCAGCTTATTTTTCAACTCTTTCTTGGACTCGAACTCAAGTTCTGTCGAAGGGTCATGAGGACTCGAAATGTCAACCCTTTTCTTCTCCGCCGATGCTGCCAGACCTGCTGAGTTTTTCCAGGTAATTCTGTTTAAGTTTAAAATTCAGTCCACTGTTTTAATCAAATCCACTAATTTCAACAGTAAAGTGCCTTCATACACTCAAATAATACAGGTAAATGTACTTTACATGTAAATATTTACTTAACAAACATCTACACTGTTCAGTAACCAAGGAAGTGAAGCACTCCCAATGGTCAAACAGTTGCTTATTTTGTTTCTCCTCTTACAATTTTACCAGTGGAAGCATAGAAAGGTTAAAGTACAGATGTATATACCATGCAAAAATGTGCATTGCGATGAACTACACAATGATGGTATAATTTACTCATTTTTTATTTACTAATTTGAAATATAATAGCCACATCTGGATTCCAATTAGCCACATGTGGCAAGTGGATAGTGTATTGAACAGCAATTGAACAGGACCCAAGCACATATGTTTCAAGCCTCAGACACAGACAAAGCTCGGTCTAGTCCTCTTCAGGGTTCCCTTATAAGCCCTTTTCAGTTGATGTAGAGGTGGTGTTGCTGCAACATTGCCAGAATTTGCTACACTTGCAATGGTGAGCTCCATCTTAGTGACAGATGTGCTGCTGAGAATCTATCTTGCATACCTATTAGGCCCAACTCTGAGAAATGGATTGGGATTTTAATGGGGTTAATGGAGTGGATGAAGTTTCTGTCACTGCCCTGCTCACAGGAGGGAAATGCATGCCTAGATCTCTCTCCCAATACAAAACAACAGCAGCTTGCATTTATGTAGAGCCTTTAATGTAGTAAAACATCCCAAGGTGCTTTATAGGAGTGTTATCAAACGAAATTTGATGCTAAGCCACATGAGGAGAAAATTGGACAGTTGGCAAACTGCTGGGCCTAAGAAGTAGGTTTAAAGAAGCATTTTACATGGGGAGAGAGAAGTAGAGAGGTTGAGGGGTTTAGGGAGGAAATTCCAGAGTTTAGCACCTAGGCAGCTGAAAGCGCAGCCAACAATGTTGGAATGATTAAATTTGGGGATGCTCAAGAGACCAGAATTGGAGGAGCTTAGGGATTTTGAACCATTGTAGGGATGAAGGAGGTTACAGGATTAGGGAGGGGTAAGATCATGGAAGGATTTGAAATAAGGGTGAGAATTTTAAAATTGAGGCTTTGCTGGACCGGGAGCCAATATAGATAAATGAGCACAGTGGTAATGGCTGAATAGGACTTGTTACGAGTTATGATATGAGCAGCAGAGTTCTGAAAGAGTTCAAAAATTTTGAAGATAGAAGATAAAGTATTAGAATGGAGGTAAGTCTTCTCAGTCCTGGGACATTACTGCAGGAGTTACTCAGGGTAATGTTCCAGGCCTAACCATCTTCAGCTGCTTCATCAATTGCACCATTTTTGACTGCCCAGATACTGAAACAGTCAGTGTCCATATGCAGCGAGAGCTGGACAAAATGACTTGGGCTGATAAATGGCAAGTAACACTTGCGCCAGACAAGTGCCACAGAAGTGCCAGACAATGACAAGAGATAATTGAACCATCTTCCCTTAACATTCAATAGCATTACCATCGCCAAACCTCCCTCTGTCAACACCCTGTTGGTTACCGTTGACCAGAATTGAACTGGACCAGCCATATAAGTATTGTGGCTACAAGAGCAGGTCAGAGGCTGGGAATTCTGCGGCGAGTAACTCACCTCCTGATTTCCCAAAACTTGTCTACCATCTACAAGATTCAAGTCAGGAGTGTGATGGAATACTGTTCACTTACCTGGATGAGTGCAGCTCCAACAATTCAAGAAGTTCGACACCATCCAGGACAAAGCAGCTCGCTTGATTGGCACCCCACCCACAAACATTCACTCCCTCCACCACCAATGCAGAATGGCAGCAGTGTGTGCCATCTACAAGATACACTGCAGCAACTCACCAAGTCTCCTTCAACAGCACCTTCCAAATCCACAATTTCTACCATCTAGAAAGATAAGGGCAGCAGACATGCGAACACCGCCACCTACAAGTTCCCCTCAAAGCCACATATCATCCTGTTCTTTCACTGTTGCCAGCTAAAATCCTGGAACACCCTTCCTAACACCACTGTGAGTGTACCTGCACCACATAGACTGCAGCTGTTCAAGAAGGCGGCTCACCACCATCCTCTCAAGGCAATCATGGATGGGCAATAAATGCTGGACTAACCAGTGACGCCCACATCCCATGAAAGAATGAAAAAAAGAATAGTCAAGTCTAGATGATCCAAAGGTATGCACCAGATTTTCAGCAGCAGATGAGCTGTTGCAGGAATGTTATGGAGGAGGACTAGGCAGTTTGATTAATAGTGCAGAAATGTGATCAGGATCTCATCAAATACAAATCAAGTACAACACGAGGAAATTTGTTGAACTAAAATTGAAATATGTTCATGCCACATGGTTAATATTTGATTTCATTAAAGTAATAAGGTGTATCAGAACTTGACTGTGCGAAATCAATATGTTAAGTACCATGGAATGTGCTGCTATTCCTAACTTTACCAAACTTAGCACTTTGAGGCCGCATAAAATTAATTTCTTCACATATTTTCACAAAGGAGTGTTTCTACAATTCTTCTAATATTTCAGAAAGTATTTCACACAGAAGGTCATTAGAATACAGAGTGATTGAATACTTTTCCATTCCCAAAGAATCTGAGGTAACATTTCATCACCAATGTTTATGGTGCGGAGCTTCTTGCACAGGAACTGGGAACTCAAGTGTTGCCCTCCGTTACTTTCTATCCTTTGAAACTAATAGGTTTTATACATAGATAAAAGCAAAATACTGAGGATGCTGGAAATCTAAAGTAGAAACAGAAAATGCTGGAAAAACTCAGGTCGGACAGCACCTGTGGAGAGAGAAACAAAAGTTAACGATTCGAGTCTGTATGACTCGTCTTCTGAAGAAGAGTCATACGGACTCAAAACATTAACTTTGTTTCTCTGTCCACAGAAGCTGTCAGACCTTAAGGTTTTATACATACATGTAATGAATGTTTAAGCAAGGAACTAATATTAAAAGAGAAATTTTAACTTCTGGGTGACCAGAAACTGGTAAAATGCCAGATACCTGTGGTAGGAGGCCCAGTCCATTATGAGAGTCAGACCTCGAGCGGTGAGTTGCACACTTTAGTTGGGTGCTGTGCTGCGGCTTTCCAACTCTGGAGGGTGCAATATCAGGCGACATGAGATTATACTGCTGCTCATCCTACTCCCAGAAAAGTAGTTGTAGCACGTACCTTTTCAAGCTTCTTCTTCGCTCACCAGGTTTTACTGAGTGAAGTGTCCACAAATGCATCAACAACAATAGAAAGCATCAACAACTGACAGCACAATAAAGTTCTTGAAATTTTATCTTGTCATGACACCTTTATTAAACTGGTGTTTTATAAAGCTGCACCCAATCAGAATGTTAGCTTTCATTGACAAAAATGCTTATGGGGGGGGCGGAATTCAGCCGGAAATTAGCATAATAGTTTGTTCTAGCATCAATGGAATATGGGAACACGGGAGAAAAAACTTCTGGTGATTGAAAATTTCAAAACCCTGATAATTTCATGGTGGTGTTACTTGTTAGTACTCTACAGAAACAATGACTGGAATTTTATGGGGTCTTTGGGGTGGGCTTAGAGACTGGGAGACTGCAAAACTCCCCTCAAGGGAAGGCACCAGGTGGCATGCCCACTTTTTTCTCACTGCCGTGTCATTTTGCCAGCAGTGAGAAATGTGGCGGATGGCCACCCACCCGGAGCCCAATTAAGCCACCTGGGTGGCTAATTAAGGGCCTCTTCCCACCCTGGCTAGCTTTTTACCAGTGTGGGATGGGGTGGGGGGGGAGGTCTCCACTGTGTGGTGCTCTCTGTAAATCCTGGTGTCCCCTACCGGGCCCCAGGGAATATTGGACCTTCTTGTTTTGGGCACTGTTTGGCTAACGAAGGGGCCTCCCTGACAGGAATGGCCAGAACCTGCAGTGTTGTTGCCTGCCCTCAGCGACACCTCTTGGCGATGGTGCTGCTGAGCAGCCGGCCCTTTGATTCAGCTGAAAGTTCTTGAGCATGAGCTGCTATCCTTGGCAGCCTTGGCAGCAGCCACTTAATTGGTTGCCGTTAGTAAAGTGTGGCCCCGGGTCCTGCCACTCACCTCCTTCACTGCACCCACCTTCGGCCCTGGCAGCAGGACCCCTGCCATCTCTGAAAAATCCCAACCACGGAGAAAGTATAGGTGATTGGTGCTTTTTTTTTTAAGAAATGCAGTTGTATCACTTTGACGTGAAGGAATTTAAACACTAGCACGGGAATTTTACATACTGAGTCTTTGGTGTACCAAGGGCCAATTTCGGCCTTTGGGTACAGGGAGACGTGCAAGTGGTATCTGCTACAGGTTAGGATGTAGGCAGCAGATTTTAGTTTTGGATGAGTTGACTTTGGGGAGGGTGGTAAGTTGAGGCTGGAGGTGACAAGATCTTGGATGAAGGTTTCAACAGCAGATATACTGAAGTAGACAATGTTCGGTGGTGGGGTTAGTTAGTCTTTGTGATGGAGAGGATGTGGGGTTGGAAGCTCAGCTTGGGTTCAGGTAGGATGTCAGGGTGACAAAACAGTTTTGTTGAACTGGAGACAGTGGCTGGGGAGAGGAATAATGTCAGTGGTTAGGGTATGAGGTTTGCTGACAGGAGCTGAAGACACTGGCTCATTGTTTAACTGGAGAAGATTGAGGCTTGTCCAGGACTGGATGTTGAACAAGCAGACTGACAACATTGAGGTAGTGCAGTGCTCAAGAGAGTTGCAAGAGATAAGAGGTAGAGTTGGGTCTTGTTAGCCTGCATGTGGAAACTGACTCCATGCCTTTGAATATTGTTACTTGTTAGTAGCAGGCTGTTGAGGGTGGAGCTCTTGGGTGACTCCAGAGGTAACTCTGTGAGGCAGGAAAAGAAGCCATTTCTGGAAGTGTTCTTGGTACAATTGGATAGGTAAAAATGCACTAATGCATGGAAATCCCACCGAGCTGGACAATGCGGAGAGATGTTGGAGAAGGACGAGAGAGGGGATGCAATTCCAGATTTAGTCTTAGGAAATGAAGCTGGACAAGTGGATGAAGTAGCAGTGGGGACCATTTTTGAGATAGTGACCATAATACTGGTGGATTTAGCATCATTATGGAAAAAGACAAAGATAGAACAGGAGTGAAAGTTCTAATTTGGGTGAAGACAAATTTTATGAAGTCCAGAGGTGAGCTAGCGAGAGTGGACTGGTTACAGCTATTAGAAGGGAAAACTGTGTCAAATCAGTGGGAGGCATTCAAAAGCAAGGTTCAATGGGCACAATGTAGACATGTCCCCACAAAAAAGTGCAGTACTGCCAAATCTAGAGCCCCCTGATTAGAAGCATACAGGCCAAGATAAAGCAGAAAAAGAAAGCTTATGACAGTTACAAAAGACTTAACACTGTAGAAAGCTTAGAGGAGTATAGAAAGTACAGGGGTGAAGCAAAAATGGAAATTAGGAAAGCAAAGAGAAGATACGAAAAAGTATTGGCAGGTAAAATCAAAGAAAACCCAAAGATGTTTTACCAGTACATTAAGAGCATTAAATAACTAAGGAAAAGGGAGGGCCTATCAGAGATGGACATGGTAACTTGTGGGGTGATGCTGAAGATGTGGGCAGGTTCTTAATGAGCCCTTTGTCTCTGTCTTCACTAAAGAGAGGGATGATGCAGACATTCCAGTTAATGAGGGGGACTGTGAAATATTAGATATATTAAGCAAAGTGAGACAGGATGTACTGGAATGACTGACATCCTTGACGGTGGATAAGTCACCAGGGCCAGATGGATTATTATACCCCAGGAAATAGCAGATGCTCTGAGGATCATTTTCCAATCCTCACTAGATACAGGTGAGGCGCCAGAGGATTGGAGGTCTGCAAATGTTGTACCATTATTTAAAAAGGGTACAAGGAATAGGCCAGAAAATTGTAGACCAGTCAGTCTGACTTCAGTAGTGGGCGAATTATTGAAATAAAATCTGAGAGACAGGATAAACTGTCACTTAGAATGGCATGGGTTGATCAGGAACAGTCAGCATGGCTTTATTAGGGGAAAATCACCTCTTAATAACTCAATAGAATTTTTTGAATTAACAAGGAGAATTGATGAGGGTAGTGCAGTGGATGTTGCCTACATGGATTTTAGTAAGGCATTTGTCAAGGTCCCACATGGTGGACTGGTCAGAGAAATGAGATCCCATGGGATACAGGGCGAAGGTGGCGTAGTGGTATGTTCACTGGACTAGTATTCTAGAGACCCAGGGTAATGCTCTGGGGACCAGGGTTTTAATCCCACCATAGCAGATGGTGAAATTTGAATTCATTAAAAATCTGATGATTACTGTTGTTTAGGGAAGGAAATCTGCTGTCATTGTCCAGTCTGGCCTACTTGTGACTCCAGACCCACCAACAATGTGGTTGACTCTTAAATGCCCTCTGAACAAGGGCAATTAGGAATGGGCAATAAATGCTGGTCTTGCCAGCGATGTCCACATCCCATGAACAAATATTTTAAAGCTTGGCTCAGCGACAGGGTACAAAGGTTGTTGGGTGTTTTCGCAAATAGAAAATGGTTTCCAGTGGTATTCCACAGTGCTCAGTGTTGGGGCCCTTGCTGTTTGTTGTATATATTAATGATTTGGACATAAATATAGGAGTTATAAGTGGGAAATTTACAGGTGACACAAAAATTGGCTGTGTAGTTGATGGTGAAGAGGATAGCTATTGTCTCCAGAATTACATCAAGGATTTGGTTGAGTGGACAGATAAGTGGCAAATGGAATTCAATCCAGAAAAGTGTGAGGTAATGCATCTGGGGAGGGTAAACAAAGCAAGGGAATGCTCAATAAATGGGAAGTTATTGAGAGGGGTTGAGGAAGTGAGAGACCTTGGAGGCCACAGGTCTCTGAAGTTGGCAGGATAGTTGGACAAGGTGGTGAAGAAAGCATATGGAACATTTTATTGGCTGAGGTATTGAATACAAAAGCAGGGATGTAATGCTGGAACTGTGTAAAACGCTGGTTAGGCTACAGCTGGAATTTTGTGTACAGTTCTGGGTCACCACATTACAGGAAGGACATAATTGCTCTGGAGAGAGTACAGAGAAGATTTACAAGAATGCTGCCGGGGCTTGAAAACTGCAGCTATGAGGAAAGTTTGGATAGATTAGGGTTGTTTTCCTTAGAACAGAGGAGGTTGCGGGGTGACCAAATTGATGTGTATAAAATTATGAGGTGCCTAGATAAGGTAGACAGTAAAGACTTGTTTCCCCTAGCTGAGGGATCAATTACCAGGGGGCATAGACTTACGGTGATTGGTAGAAGGATTAAGAGTGCAAATGGAATGAGGAAAAACATTTTCACCGAGAGGGTGGTGGACATCTGGACTTCACTGCCTAAACTGGTGGTTGAGGCTGAAACACTCAATTCATTTAAAAGGTACTTGGATCTGTATCTGAAGCGCTGTAACCTGTAAGGCTACGGACCAGGTGCAGAAAAGTGGGATTAAAATGAGCAACAAGTTTCTCTTTCATCTTTTTCTGGCCGGCACAGACACAATGGGCTGAATGGCCTCTTTCTGCACCGTAACTTTTCCAGAGTTCTAAGGATGATGTGATCGAACATGCCAGAGGAGATCACAAAGGACAAGGAGAACCAGGGCACAGTCCTAGAAGGTGCCATTTATGACATTGATGTGGGCCACGGGTACGATAGCTAATTTTGTTATCCACAATGCTGAATATCATCACACGACCTGGTGGAGAATCTATTTAAAAAATTCACAGTGACTTGCTGAACTTTGTCACTACAGCATTTCATTATATTTAAACAGCAATTATAAGGTTAATCCACTGCTCAGGGCCTTCCACCGAAGAACAGTGCTCACAGGGTGCACTGGTGGGGGAAGCACCCAACCAGAGAATCAATCTTTAGAAATCAAACTCAACAACTGCAACTTGAGAATGCACCATGCTTAAAAATGTCATGTTAACAGCTGAGATTGATTCTGTATGTGTAGGCTGCAGTAGATAATGAGAGGTTTATAAACCCGTGAATTAATTTATTCTAAAATTAACCATGAGCCAAGTTATCCTTGAAGTTACTGGGTGATAAGGAGCACGTGGCAATTGGCTAGCCAGCTTTAAGTGGCAGCACTTAAATGTTGAGGACATTTTCAGTCAAAATCGAAACAAGATTAAAATCTAGTTATGAATCATTATAACATTAGTATTCTTTCAAAAAGGTCAAGATAATGAATATTGAGCTGTTTTGTTCCTGCAGTTCAATCAAACAAGAGCATCCATCTTCTAACTTGTGGCAGAATGTACTGTACTTCATTTCAAAGTACCTTATGGAATTAATGGCAAATTATCAAGTGGGAATGAAAATTGGCAATAGAAAGCAGAAAGTATAGTAAATCAATAAAGACTGAATGGGATGGTGACAGGTGTTTTTTGATGAGTGTCTGCTGAGGATTACAGTACTCCACAATTACATGGATATTCCCAATAAAATTGAACAATTTGTTGATGATCTTACTGGGGTCAGACGCAGTATTCAATCTGACTTAAACTTATTTAACTGGCCTAAAACTTGAATCAGAAAAGGGGCACACAGGGGTAGGTATTGTTAGAGAGAGGGATTGAACCAGTGGCAAGGGTACGGCGTTGTGTCATGGGTCGATGAAATGGCTTTGGTCTTCCTAATGTTTAAGTTAGAAATTGTGGTTCATCTAGGACCAGATGTCAAACAAGCAGGATGAAAACATAGGGGCAAGAGGTGGTGGAAAAGGAAAAGATGGGTGTCATCAAGATACACATGGAACCTGATGCCATGTCTTTGGATAGTGTTGCTGAAGAACAGCATGTAGATGAGGTTAGATGCTTGGGAGGCTCCAGAAGTAGTGGTGCAGGGCGGAAATAGAAACCATTGTAGGTAATTCTATGGTTACAATTCAATAGGTAAGAGTGGAGCCAGGCAACTGCTGTCCCATTCAGCTGATCAGTGGAGGAGAGGCATTGGAGGATAATGTTATGACTGACCTTGTCAAAGACTGCAGACAGATTGAGAAGGACGAGGGCCAGTAGTATACCATGCTCATAGTCACAGAGGATCTCATCTGCAATATAGATAAAAGCAAAATACTGTAGGTGCTGGAAATCTGAAATGAAAACAGAAAATGCTGGAAAAACTTCAGAGCCATACGCACTCAAAATGTTAACACTGTTTTTTCTCCACAGATGCTGCCAGACCTGCTGAGTTTTCCCAGCATTTCCTGTTTTTATTTCATCTGCACCATAAGCTATTTTTAGAACGGCGGTGGGATAGAAACTTGATTGGAGAGATTTTTGGCATGGAAATGGGGGAAAGATGGGCATGAATTTGGGAAGCAACAATTACCAAGGACTTTGGCGAGGAAAGGGAAGTTGAAGATGGTTGTTAGTTTTCAAAGACCAAGGAGTTAAGGCTATTTTCTTTTTGACAATTTTGAAAGGAAGGGGGAACAGTACCTGAGGAGAGGGAACCATTATCAGCTACTTGGTAACCAGGAAAGTATTTTGAGTTGACAAGATGAGCTCGAAGCAAGCATGACAGGAGATAGAGGCCTTGAACTCTTGATCTTGGGGTTACAAACCCAGTACCATAACCACTTGGCTATTTAGGCCAAGCCATTAAGAAGATGTAACTCTTTCGAGTACAAACCCGTTTCCATCTGTTTCAGATGAAGTTACATTGTTTCATAGCTTGCCATTGTGAGATTTGAACTCTTGATCTTGGGGTTACAAACCCAGTACCATAACCACTTGGCTAGCAGGTCTTCTAATTTTCCCTTATGTTTATATTTTATACGTTTGCTTTTATTTTTCACATGCTGTGAACTCCTTAGGCCCTGCATTTGTATCCGTGCAGATACTCTGTTTCAAAGAGTGGATTTCAGTGACATTTCAGAAATGCATGCATTAGGCAGAGAGTGAGAAAGGAAAGTGATAAACTATTCTAAGTGCTGGAATAGCTAATGGACATAATAGACTTCAGTTATAAAAGAATAATAAAAAACTACTCTTGATAATTATGAGGATAGAAAAAAGAAATAGAAGAGACGAATGCCAAATACTAATGAATACCAAAGAGGAGAGCATTGAAATAGAAAAGGAAAAAAAGAAAATACTTGTGTTTGGGGGAAAAAATAGCAAAGCAAAATAAAAATAAAGAATGATCACAAAGAAGGACCATAAGACTTAGGAGCAGAAGTAGGCCATTGAGTCTGCTCCACCATTCAATGAGATCATGGTTGATCTGATAATCGTCAACTCCGCTGTCCTGCCTTTTCCCCATTACCCGATTCCCTTACTGATTAAAAATCTGTCTATCTCAGCCTTGACCATACTTAATGACTCAGCCTCTACTGCCCACTGCGGTAAAGAATTCTACAGATTCACTACCCTCTGAGAGAGGAAATTCCTCCTCCTCTCTGCCTTAAATGGGTGACCCCTTACTCTGAAGTTATGCCCTCTGGTCCTAAACTCTCCCACAAGGGGAAACAACCTCTCAGCATCTACTCTGTCAAGCCCCCGAAGAATCTTATATGTTTCAGTAAAGTCGCCTTTCATTCTTCTAAACTCCAATGAGTACAGGCTCAACTTCTCCTCATATGAAAATCCCTCTCTGTCTGGGATCTAAAGCAAAGAGGGGGAAATAAGATGTGGTAAGACAATAGGGCTCAATAATAAGATTCTCAGTTTCTTATTAATCATTGCAGTTAGGCTGATGCAGTTCATTTTTCTAAATATTTCAATTTTATTATCTCTGGAAATATTAAAAAATATTCTTCTTCTCAACCCTTTAGTTTCTTTTTGGTTGTTGACTGGGTTTTTTGGAGGTGTTAGGTTAAAACCATTTTAATACGTGTGTGCTGTAGATAGTTAAATAGCATCCGTGTTCCTTTTAAGATATAACATTTCCTTGAAGAAAATGTTCGTACCTTCAAGCTGGCATATGTTAAATCTAAGTTATTGCATACCGGTGGCTACAATAAAGAGACATAGATGTGTGGTTACTCATTTATTGTAAAAGAAATAACAAAAAGGCTGTCCTGTTAGGCTCCATGCAACAAAGAGAACAAAAGAATATATGGACATAAGAAATAGGAGCAGGAGTAGACCATGCGGCCTGTCGAGCCTGCTCCACCATTCAATATGATCAGGGCTGATTTTGGGCTTCAACTCCACTTTCCCACCTGCTCCTCATATCCCTGATTCCCTGAGAGACCAAAAATCTGTCTATCTCGGCCTTAAATATATTTAATAATGGTACATTCACAATTCTCTGAGAGTAGAGAATTCCAAAGATTCACAACCTTTTGAGTGAAGAAATTTCTCCTAATCTCAGTCCTAAATGATCGGCCTCTAATCCTGAGACTGCCTCCTTGTTCTAAATTCCACTGCCAGGGGAAATAACCTCTCATCTATCCTGTCATGTCTCTTCATAATCTTGAATGTCTTAATGAGATCATCACCTCTTATTCTTCCAAAGGCTGGAGAATATAGATTCAATTTACTCAGCCTCTCATCATGGAACAGCCCTCTCATCCCAGGGACCAAGCTAATGAACCTTTGCTATACTGCTTCCTGTGCAAGTATTACTTCCCTTAAATATGAAGACCATTACTTCATACATTATTGCAGGTGTGGTCTCACCAAAGCCCTCTACAATTGCAGCAAGGCTCCTTTATCCTTGGACTCTAGTCACCTTGCAGAATCAGAGTTACAGAGCCATTTACGACACAGAAGGAGGCCATTTAAACCATTCCTGTAGAGGAAACCAGCCAGTCACATTTCTGCTCCAGCCAATGAAGGCCGACCTACAACATGCCATTTGCTTTCCTAATTGCTTGCTTGACCTGCATGCTAACTTTTTTTTGTTTGCCTCGTATGAGAACACCCATTCTCTATGAACATCAACATTTACAAGTTTCATGCCTTTTCAAAGATATTCTGCAGCACTCCACTGGTCACAACCTGCCAGCTTGAAAATCCCCCATTTGTCCCAACTCCCTGCTTCCTGCCTGTTAATCAATCCTCTTATCCATGCTAATATTTTACCTCCAAATCCACGAGTCCTTATCTTGTGTATTAATGTTAGTTTTAGTACCCTATTGAATGCCTTATGGAAATCCAAATATACTATATATCCTGTTCCCCTTTATCTACCCTACTAGTTACATCCTTAAAATATTCTAACAAATTTGTCAAACAGGACTCTCCTCCACATTGACTTATTCTAATCATACTATGGTTTTCCAAGTGCATTGTTAAGACCTCCCTAATAATAAATTCCAAAACTATCCTGATGACTGATCTCAGGCTAACTGGCCTGTAGTTCTCTCTCCCTCCTTTCTTCAATAGCGATTTTATATTTGCTAACTTTCAATCTGCTAGGACAGTTCCAGAGACTGTTGTGGGATGTTAGATACTGTTTGGTAGGTCTTAATGAAGTCTTTGTAGTCTTAAGTAGGTTAATGGTATATATTTATTAACTACAAGAACTATGTACATTTACACAATAAAAGGTTCAAGCTAGGAGCTATCTTCATACTTTCTTATGAACATGGCTCTATCCAACACTAGGCTGACCACTAGATGCAGGTCATGTGTTCTCTTATATCACTCTGTGGGTGGTACTGTACTCAGCCCCACATTAACTCTATAGGTGCCAGAACCCTGCAGCATCTAGGGAATTTTGGAAAATCATAGCCAGTGCATCCACTATTTCTGCAGCTATCTCTTTTAGAACCCTTGGATGTAGACCAGCAGATCCTTGAGATTTGTTGGATTTTATTTCCTTGAGTTTCTCCAGTACTCTTTCTCTGATGTGAATTACCTTAATATCCTCACTTTTATTAGCCCCTAGATTATCCTTCATTTCTGGTATGCAACTTGTGTCTGCTACTCTGAAGACGGGCACAAAATATTTGTTCAGGGACTCTGTCTTTTCCTCATTCACCTTGATAATTTCTCCTGTCTGCTCTCAAAGGACCAACATTTACTTTAGCTACTCTCTTCCTTTTGATATACTAATAAAAGCTCTTAAGATCTGTTTTTATATTCATGGCTAGTTTACTCTCATTCTATTTTTTCCCTCTCTTATCAACTTTTTGGTGGCCCTTTGCTGGTTTCTGAAACACTCCCAAACCTCAGATATACTGCTATTTTTTGCAACGTCACAAGTCTCTTTTTAACTTAATAGTATCCTTAACCTCCTTAGTAAGCCACGGATGGATCTTTCTTGTTTAGTTTTTATTTTTCCGTAGAATGTATTTTTGTGGAGCATTTTGAATTGTTTCTTAATATGTTTCTCACTGTTTATTTACTACCATCTCCTATAGTCTATTTATCTAATCAACCTTTGCCAGCTCTCCCCTCATATCTATGTAATTGGCTTTGTTTAAGTTTAAGACACTTATTTACGAATGAAGTATGTTATTTTCCAACTTGTTATGGAATTCAATTATATTATGATCCTGTCTCCCAGCTTATCTTTTTCTGTGAGATTACTAATTAACCCTGCCTCATTGTAAATACTAGATCTAAAAAAGCTTTATCACTAATCGGCTCCACAAAATATTGGCCCAAAGAACTGTTGCGAGCATGTTATATAACTCATCTTCCAGATTAACTTTGCTAATTTGATTGTTCTAGTCAAATGAAGATTAAAGTCCCCACAACTATTACATTGCCTTTGTTAAAAACTCCAACCACTTCTTGTTTAATGTTCTGTCCAACAGCATAGCTAATTTAAGGGGAGGTGATGGCGTAGTGGTACTGTTGCTGGACTAGTAATCCAGAGACCCAGGGTTATGCTCTGGGGACCAGAGTTCAAATTCTGCCACGTCAATTGGTGGAATTTGAATTCAACAAAAATCTGGAATTAAAAGTCTAATGATGACCATGAAACAATTGTCGATTGTTGTAAAAACCCATCTGGTTCACTAATGACCTTTAGGGAAAGAAATCTGCTGTCCTTACCTAGTCTGGCCTACATATGACTCCAGACCCACAGCAATGTAGTTGACTCTAAACTGCCCTCTGAACAAGGGCAATTAGGGATGGTTAATAAATGCTAGCCTAGCCAGCAACGTCCACATCCCATGAATGAATAAAAAAAATCTACTTGTAGGAAGCCTATCATTTTCTGACCCTTGCCATGCTGATTCTACTTCCTGGTTTTCTAGCCAAGATTCTATCTCACAAATGTTCTTATGCTGTCCTTTATTATCAGGGCTACCCCTCCTCCTTTTCCGTTGTGCCTGTCTCTTTGAAATATTACATACCCTGGAAAATTTATTTCCCAACCTTGATCACCTTGTAACCATGTCTCTGTAATGGCGATCAAATCTAAACCATTATCTCTATTTGTGCCTCTAGTTCATCTAACTTATTTCAGATACTCTGCGCATTCAGATAAAGTGACTTCAATTTTTGTTTTACTACTATTCCCTGCAAGGACTTTTCTCTTTGATGCATTATTACCATTAAGCTCTGTCCCTTTCTGTACCACCCAGCTTTTCCTTACTCACATCAATTTACTTTTCTATTGCCTCAACTGTTATCATTGGATTTCTAAATTCCCCCCTTCATCCAACTTGTTAGTTTAAAGCCATTTTCCCTACTCTGACCTTATTTGTTGGTGCATTGTTATGTTTGTTTGCTCTGTCCCTTCCTGTCATATGCTGGTTACCATTACCTGTTTCACTACCCTGCACTATTGCTTTGTCCATTTGTCCATTCTCTTTAACTTTCCAAATATCCCATCATGTGAACTACCCGTCCTGCCCCTGCACTACCACCACCGCCATTTTGTTTAAGGCCCTCTCTACAGCTTGATTTATATGACTCACCTGGACACTGGTCCTAGCATGGTTCAGTTGAAGGCTGTCCCACTAGTACAGCTCCCATTTTCCACAGTACTGGTGGCAGTGCCTCATGAATCGAAACCTATTTCTCCCATACCAATCTTTGAGCCATGCATTCAACTCTGATCTTATTTACCCTATGCCAATTTGCTTGTGGCTCAGGTAGTATATCAGAGATTATTACCTTTGTGGTTCTGTCACATGAGCAGAGACATGTTGCAAATGAGTTATGAAAACTTTTATTTTAATTAACATCGGAAACCTCATCCTGCCCTATCCTCAAAAGTTACTATGCAAAATAAGAGCTCATGGTGTAGGAGGTAACAATTTAGCATGAATAGAAGATTGGTTAGCTAATAGGAAACAGAATAGGCATAAATGGGTCATTTTTGGGCTGGCACAATGTAATGAGCGGAATGACACTGGGATCAGTGCTGGGGCCTCAACTATTTACAATCTATATCAATGATTTGGATGAAGAGATCAAATGTATAGTTTTAAATTTACTGATAGGACAAAGATAGGTAGGAAAGTAAGTTGTGGAAAGGTCATAAGGAGACTGTAAAAGGATATAGATAGGTTAAGTGAGTGGGAAAACATTTGGCAGATGGAGTATAATGTGGGAAAATGTGAACTTGACCACTCCGGCAGGAAGAATAGAAAAACAGCATATTATCTAAATGGAGAGAGATTGCAGAGGAACCTGGGTATTCTGGTACATGGATCACAAAAAGTTAGTGTGCAGATACAGCAAGTGATTAGGAAGGCAAATGAAATGTTGGCACTTATTGCAAGGGTAATGGAATGCGAAAGAAGGGAAGTTTTGCTACTGTGGTGCAGGGCATTTGTGAGACTAGATCTAGAGTACTGTGAACAGTTTTGGTCTCCTCATTTAAGAAAGGACATAATTGCATTAGAAGCAATTCAGAGATGGTTCACTCAACTGATTCCTGAGGTGAGGGGTTATCGTATAAGGAAAGATTGGATAGGCTGGGCCTGTATCCATTGGAGTTTAGAAGAATGAGAGGTGATCTTATTGAAACATATAAGATCCTGAGGGGGCTTGACAGAGTGGATGCTGAAAGGATGTTTTCCCTTGTGCGAGAGACCAGACCTAGAGACACAGTTTTAAAATGAAATGTCTCCCATTTAAGACAGAGATGAGGAGAAGTGTTTTCTCTCTGAGGGTTGTCAGTGTATGGAACACTCATGAGGGTGGCAGAGGCAGGGTCACAGAATCACACAGTGCAGAAGAGGCCCTTCGGCCCATCGTCATTGAATATTTTTAAGGCAGGGAAAGATAGATTCTTCACTAACAAGGGAGTCGGAGTGTATCAGGGTAGGCAGGAAAGTAGCGTTGAGTTCACAATCAGGTCAGCCATGATATTGTTGAGTGGCAGAGCAGGATCAAGGAGCAGAATGAATACCCCGGTCCTAATTCATATGTGCATATGTACGTTTGTATGTTCATATGAAAAGCTAAACTAAGTGGCTTTTCCAATAACATGCAAATAAGCAGGCACAATGTAAATGTAAGCTATTGTAATTTAAGCTGCAAGCATACCCAACATATCTCTCACTTACAAAAACAGAATTACCTGGAAAAACTCAGCAGGTCTGGCAGCATCGGCGGAGAAGAAAAGAGTTGACGTTTCGACTCGAAACGTCAACTCTTTTCTTCTCCGCCGATGCTGCCAGACCTGCTGAGTTTTTCCAGGTAATTCTGTTTTTGTTTTGGATTTCCAGCATCCGCAGTTTTTTTGTTTTTATTTTTGTGTTTATATCTCTCACTTGTTTAGCAGGGGAAAACAAAAAAGTACATCATTGTACAATTTAAACGTGGTGAATTTAGAAATTTATAAATGGAGCAGTAGACGTCGCTAGCATGTGATCTATATTACAGTGTAGTCTGGTATGTACCCATCACCTCTCTGGAAATTCTGACTTTTTTCCAGCATCTTGGAAGCTTGTGCCCTTTGAAGCCAAATTTGATTTATTCTGGAAGAATTACAAATATTTCAAATGAAAGTAAAGTAGTTGTTACAAATTACAATTGACTTGAAAGGTGAACTTGGGTGGGATTCTCTGATCATCCATCATAATTTTAGTGCAGCAGCCTTGCAAATTCAGTCTATGCCATGTTCCCAGTGCCTCTGTCATTTTTCACAGGTTTTTTGCAGCTCTTATAGCTGGCAGGTCAATCCCTGAGGAAATTAATCCCCATAGATTTCTCTCTGTAAGGAAGTAATACATAGTGGCTTTGATTTCTCATGTATATGTCAACAGCATTAGAACCTTGCCTGACGTCAAAATTAAATATTCCCAAGGTTTTCCAATGTGCAAGCTTGTTGTCACCATTCACAAAACTCAGAATGTTTGGAGCAACAGGCATAAAGCAGGCACATATAATAGATGAAAGTATGTAAAAAAAATTATTAGCTGTAGACGTATTTAGATGTGCAATATTATTTTTAAAAATTGCATCTGTTCATGCTTTCCGTCTACATCATGGGCAGAATTTTGCCCTTGGCAGGAGTGCTTGGCGGGGACGGGTGCGAACCTGACTGCTACCCGAGATTGGCACCGGACCGCGATTTCACTCTGGCGGGCCAATTAAGTGGCAGATTTGAGCGCTGCCTGTGCAGGGGAGGGCGAGTGGGCCGAGCATGAACTTCACGCATGCGCGCGAGTGAGCAATTCATAATCTCCCCGAAGCACAGAGCTGCCTCAGGGAAATGAAGAGATTTGAAAAGAAAATGGAATGAAACATGTCCCCTCATGTGACTGTGTCACATGAGCAGGGACGTGTTATTAATGAAAAATTAATGTTTTTATTTTATTTGCTTTTGGAAACCTCATCCCACCTATGGATGAGGTTTCCAAAAAAAATGCAAAGGCCGCTTGGCCTTTTCGCCTGTCCACCAACCATTAGGTTGGGAGGGCAGCGAAAATTTAAATTTAATTAATTACTTAATGGCCTTAACAGGCCTTTTAATTGTCGGCAGACATGTTGCCGGCTTTGGCGTGCACCGGCTGACCGAACTGTTGCGAGAGTGCGTGTTGACATTGGCACGCTTGGTGACGACAGAGTGCGTCACTTTACGTTCGAGCAGGTCAGGCACATGCCCGCCCACTGAGTGAAAATTTCTGTCCCATATGTTTTCTAGTCTTTCTGACACTTTGCATGTGTACTGCTTCCCATTATAAATGCCTGTGTCTTTATTTACAATGTGTTTTTCCAATATAAACTTGTCACGCTGGCAGGGGTTGTCTTTGTGTGCAGTTGATAAATGTGTTCACAATGTTTCTCTCTGGAAAATTTTGGAGTCCTGGACCACCATCCTACCTACCGGTAAGTTCAAACTTTAGTTTAAGCTAAGTTTTAGCAGCTTCTCCAAATGTTAGTTTAGCTCAATTTGTATTTTATTTATTTTATTCATTTTATTGAATTATTCACTCTTTTATGTGCATTCCACCCTGTGAGCTAAAGATGGACTTCTCCCTCCTCTCTTCACGTATTTCTCCGTCTCCTATTTGAGCTGTTGCTTCAGGCTTATAGTATCAGGCCATCTTCCAATATTTTGCTGCAGCAAAGTTAATCTAATCTTATCACAACTAAATGAAGTGGAATGATCTCCCAATCTCCCAGCTCAATCGCTGCACCTCTCCAGCAAACACCACTCCCTGAAAATGTCCACTTCATTGCTCCACAGCAGCTTGAAAGGTCCAATTTAGGGAATTTTATGCCAATTCCCATTGAGTAATTAATCACCTCCATAATAAAAACTCTGACCATGGAAATACGACCACACTGCCAGTCCTTCCTGGCTAAGGATCTGTTTTCGAAACCAATTTCTCTCCTGACTGAAGATTACAATGGGGGAATGAGATTTCACTACACTTGTTAAGGTTACAGTTGAGGATATCGAATTACCCCGCTGCCCCCCTCCCACAACCAATGAGCATTACAATTGGGAATAGAGGTTCCTGCTTTCCCCGCTGCTGAGCAATACAGCTATGAATAGGGATTTCTTCCCTTCTTGGGCATATAGTTTTGTCCACGTGACTGTGCATTGAATCAATGAATTTGGAATGGTATTCTCTCTCCATTGCTGATTTGGCATTACCCCTTCCATTGAACATGAATTCAGTTTAGGCTGCCCAGTTGATGACCATGAAATCCTTGAAGCCCACGTCTCTCTGAACAAATACTTTGGCATTATATTTCCTTAACCCATTCCTCTGCAAATAAGCACCACTTTCCTCTGTGCCCTACATGCAAAGTTTAGGTCTCCCATGTCACAGGCTCTCTCCCACCCCCTACCTTTGCGAGGCACCACTGAAACACCATGGCAAGAACTTAACTGAGTGCCAAGTACTGTTCACTTGGTCTCTGCCAGCTGACTTTCCTGCCAATTTACCTGTGAGTAAATAACATTAGAAATGATGCCCCCCTGACTGTTCCTGCCAGTGATTTGTGGATTTCTTGAAAACTGACAAATAGAATGCTAGAGCTGGTGAAAATGGCATTTAAGCCCTTAAGCAAGCCATGGACCTTCATTTGCATATAGTAAATAGGCAACTGCAGTTTTCAGCCGAATGCCTAAGAGGGGGCTTGACCAAAAAATGGCACTGGACGCACTTCCAGCAGAGAACAGGAGGACGAGCCTGCAACTCAATCTTCAGGGTCTCGGCATCCATTTTATTGATGTAAAATGGGCATGCATCTGTTGAAACTGCCCCCATTGAGTGGAATTTTACAGCCTCGTTGTAGCGGGGGTGGGGCTGTAAAATGTGGCGAGCAGCTCAAAGGTCCATTGACTTCAGCGGGACCGTAAAATCCTGTTGGTGTAAAATTCCTCCCATTAAATTTGCTGTGGTTGCTGAGGAACAACACGTGCACAGAAACGGCTTTACTAAACTGCAGTCTCAGGGCGGCATGGGAAATGTTGGCAAGCAGAGGACACTGTTTGTGTGAAATGCAGACAGTTGGCTTGTGTGCTTAGATTTGTGCTTTTTGTAGAAATTTTGCTGACATTGTGGCCTCAGCAGCTGTGAAGAGTTGCTTCACAGAACTTCTCTATCGGCCATTCCCTGCTTGGGATGGAATTTAATTGGACTATTCCAGACGAGATATACGGCTGACACTAGCAAGTGAGCAAGTTGTTTGCTTGCTATCTTGACCAAGCAGTAATATGTGGTGTAGCATAGTCAGGTAAGAAGCAGCTGAAAAGAGACTGAAGCTCGGTCTCTGAAGTTGTTATAAATTCAGACAAACTTATCTATAAATCATTGTGAGCCACTTCATTGCAAAATTACAAGCATTGGAACATCCTTCCATAAATATTTTTCCAACTTTGCTTTTGTTGCGACAGCCAAGATGGCTGTTTAATGGCTGTAGGCACCAACAGAGACTGCCTTTTTCTCCGTTGTATCTGTGCCAGAGCTAGGCTAGTTTGCCTGACATAGGCTGGAATTTTCCAGTCCCATTGCCGTTGGGTGTCATGGTGGGTGGGTGGTGGGGTGGCGGGGGGCGAGGTAGGTAGGGGGACAACAATCTGGCGAGAAGGCCAAAAATCAGTCTTACGCCGTGGAGAAACCAGTTTGCGCTTGTCCGGTCCACCTGTCAGTGGCAGGCCATCTTTCCCGCTGGCGCACCTCGGGAATGTCATTTTAATGCATCTGCATCTAATTATAAGCTCTGCTCGCCGGAGTCATCCCCCCCACCTCAAATTTATTGGCCAAGTTGGTGTGACTTCAGAATGGCGTGCTTCACAACTGCCTTTAAAAGGCATGCACCTGGTGACCTGAACTTTGAGGGTAACTCAGAGGTGAGTGCACACAACCTTGTGCAGTGCTCATGAGCATCACCCATAGGACATCAAGGAAGAGTGGGTACAGGCAAGTCATTTTTATCCAGCTGGGTCTCAGTGCGGTGCCGGGGCAAGGGCTCGAGTGTAGATCAGACCAAGGGTGGGTGGTGGGGGACAAGGCAGCACAGGCTGAAGGAAATGCTTGAGCACTTGCCGGGGTGGAGCGGGGGCAAGGTGGCACAGACAGACTGAAGGAAATAATCAATTACATGCCAGGGCAGGGGGGTTGATGGAAGTGGCCACGCACATGGAAATACTTGTCAAAAGTGAGCATTGTTCCACAGCTGAGACTGTTCAGCTGCAACACCATTGACATGCTTGGAGTCAGTCAGGCCTCTGCAGGTTTTCTGCCCATTCAAGCAACGCAAAAGCATGAAGGTGCCACAAAATGCTCCAGAAAATTTCACCTCTTTGGCACAGACTGCAAATTAATGTGCATTTTAGGGGGCACCAGAGCAATTGGCCAACTGAACAAGTTGTAGAATCCCCTTGCGAAAGGTGGCCATGGCGCTGTCACTGGTGGAGGCGCTCACAGCTCCTTACAATGTTTTTATTAAGGTTTGGACCAGTATCCATTATGGTTCCAGCTAACAGCACAGCCTTGCAGTGCAAGTTAGGAGAATGCCTGAGCTGAGAGCATAACGTGCAGTCCAGTGGCCGAAGCTGCCACCAATTGGTCAAGTGGAGTATGATAGAGGTGGGTGGGATTTTGGAAAGCCAATGTGAATGCTACAAACTAGCCATCCAAGTGGTGGCTAGTACTCTCCTGCATGTGTGAAGGGGCATTCAGACTTCACCAAGAGAGGCTCTTGGCACACCCATGCTAACACATTTACCTCTCTGATACTGCAGAAGGAGAACATAAGGATAATGCAGTCTGGTGATTAGTGGTATGCCTCTTGGCTTACAGAGACCAGAGAAGAAGAAGAAGAAGAAGAAGAGAGCGCCGGAAGTACGTGGCTCAGCAAAGCAAGGAACACCTCCCTCAAGATGAAGGGGCGGCAAGGCCTGTTGTGCACGCAGCTGAAGATTGGAGGAGATCATTCATCCTCTTTTGGCACTAAGTGGCTGTCCTTTTTTGCGGGGTGTTGACGCTGACCAGTGCTGCCACTGCCTCCCATGCTGGATTGGTGACCTTGCTTGCTGGTCTTCACCCAGAGTAGGGGAGAGGACTTCAAGGTGAGCCACCACTGCATCCAGTAAGCCCCAAAGGGAGGTGTCACTAAATTTGGGAGCAGCATGTTTTCTCCCTTTGGCAGCCATGACTTTGCAACAGTTTCCAATCCCTTAGAGTGCCAGCTCTGCAGGGGCAGCCTTTAAATATGTGCCTGGATTACTGAAGGCCTGAGGCGACAGCGGGGCAGGTGTATCAGAGGCCACCCCGTCAGTGATCCCACGTTTCCTGGGAATGCATTATTAATGAGCCAGCACGTGCTGGGAATGGGACGATATAGCGCGGAAACCTGCCGTTGTGGCTGGCGTCCTTTTTCCTAACTGCTACTGCGCTTTGTGCAAATCTGGGATGATTTGCCCAGAGTAAATGAAACCTGAATAGTCTGTCATCCTAGCAATGGGTTGATCATTTAAATTAATAAGTGAAATTCTGGCTTTCTAATTCAAAAATATGAGACAGCGTTTTAATCTTTGTAGTTTTTATAAATAGCATCTAGATGTACATTTGAAAAACAATTACATATGACCTGAAATGCTTTAGTAACTGGTAGTTAAAATGCAATAATAATGAATATACTAATGTATTCATTTCTAATATAACTGTGTGATATTTGTGATGAATGTGTTAATGTATTCATTGCTAATATTGCACTGCATGATTTTAACTGTTTTCTTTGTTTCGTAGTGTATAACCTGTGGAGATGTACAGCTTCTTTGAAATCAGTTTTCTCTGGATAAAATGGAGTTGTTCTGAAAACAAATATGTATCATTGGCTCTGCATACAATTACTTAGCAAAAAATTTTAAAACATTATTAAATTCTAAACATTAACCATAACATAGCATAATTATCTAATATTCATTTGGGTAAAATCTTTGCACAGTGTTTTCAATAGATCATAGTAGTAATGACTGAAAAGCTCCTGCCTCCAGGCATCCGTATAAGTAAGGCAGTAGACTGGATCTGCTTATGCTTGAACTTGGGACTAAAAACTCTGTTAGCATAATGGTCTTGCTAAAGGTTGGAATTTGTGCACAGTTTGACTTTTGATTAGCCATATGTAATTTTCAAAGATAATTTGAGCTGATATGACAATGGTCACAAACTGAAGTCTATATCTGCAGAGAATTCAAATGCCCATGTCATTTTTCTTTTAAATAGCTTAGTAATTCAGCTGACAAAACCCATCTATAGTTTGCACTTGATCTCATAGATACCAATGCGTACTTTGGATGTTTCACAATAATATATTTCAATGTTAAAGTCAGATGGGCAGTTGATTTCTTTTAAATCAACCAATGAAGTTCACAACCTATGCTCATACTTTTATTCCAGGAATGCAGTTTATCATGGATGGTTTATATAAATTAATGTAGTGGATGGGGGTGATAAAATCAGGAAAATGTCTTTGCTGTATTCTCAGCTTTACAGATTTCAATATGGGGCAAGCGATGAGGTTGTGTTATTGCCACATGCAGCCTCATTTTAACCTTTGGATCTCTAAATATTATGTCTATATTTTCATCTATTGTTTGCTGCATTTTGCTCCAAGTATTCATTGTTTTTTTCTGGTTTTGATACCGCACCATTAAATAAAGGTGTGTACACCCTTGGATGTTTTGAACATGCTGTATAATGGAGATAAGGAAGGAGTTCATGAGGATTCAACAAATACAAATACAGCAACTGTTGAGTTTAGTCACACCCCTCACTAATTAGAGGAGTGCCTCTAGCTATGTCGGAGGAGAACCGCCTTTGCCTCCTCTGCTTTATAGGCTGTAACAAAGTTATGCCACCTTGTGTTCAATGATCTGCACATAACCTCTGGAGCACTTAGATATCTTTCCTTGGAGCAAATGTTAGAACAGCAGGAAGCTTTCATGCTTCTAAATCCATCTGAGTCACTGTGATGAACATCTGCCACATTAGGCAGCCTGCCATGCACACGTGTTTAGGGAAGAAACAACCTCATCATTTTTCCTGGGGAAAGATGACGTCACCTAGACAACTTGCATCAAATGGTGGGCTTCCCTTGAACACAGAGTTATACTTGATACCCTGTAGAAGTCAGGACTCTTCATGTCAATTCTGTGTCTTTCATGAATAGAAAAAGGTTGTACTGGTGTTATTTGACCACAGGAATATAACTATGTACTTAGAATGATCATTATCCATGGAAGAAGCTATGATGTCTAATTACGTGGCAGTCCACAAAGCCTCCATGGGTGTGATTGGTGCGAAGGAGATAGAGCTATCTTCTGCATCCAAGGCTGCTGGCCTCTTGAAGAAAGTCACTTTCATTGCTCATTTTAACAAAAATCTTGGGCATTCTAACCTAGGCTTGCTGATTGTGGTGCATCTCCAATAGGGTAGGGCTTCAGCTATTGAGATGTCCTCCTGACCTTGGCTGACTTTCATGTCCTAGAGCCGTTAGCATTCTGGGGGTGGGGCCTGCAAGCTTTGACTGAGGAGTTGCACCAAACTGGGTTTGGAAACTAGCTGCAATGGAACTTGGAAGATTTGTCAGAATCGGGGTTGGAAAACAGACTGACATGGTATATATCAGTGATTTGGACTTAAATGTAGGTGTCATGATTAAGAAGTTTGCAGATGATATGAACATTGACTATGTGGTTGATTAGTGAGGAAGAAAAGTGTAGGCTGCAACAAGATATCAATGGACCGGTCAGGTGGGTAGAAAAGTGGCAAATAGAATTCAACCAGAGAAGTGGGAGGCAATACATTATGAGAAGGCAAACATCGCAAGGAAATACACAAAGTGGAGGATACTGAGAAGATTAGAGGAACAGAAGGACCTTGGAGGGCTTGTGCACACATCCCTGGTGATAGCACGATGGGTAGATAAGGTGGTTAAGAAGGTATATGGGATACTTTTCTTGATTAGCTGAGGCATAGAGTCTAAGAGCAAGGAGGTTATGCTGGAACTATATAAAACACTGGTTAGGCCACAGCAAGAGTACTGCGTACAGTTCTGGCCATCACAAGACAGAAAAAATTTAATTGCACCAGAGAGGGTATAGAGGAGGCTTACAAGAATGTTGCCTGAAAGTTAAGTTATATGGAAAGATTTGATGGACATTTTTTTATTCGTTCACAGGATGTGTGGCTAGGCCAGTATTTATTGCAAATCCTTCATCGCACTTGAGAAGGTGGTGGTGAGCTGCCATCTTTAACTACTGCAGTTCATCTGAGGAAGCAACACCCACAGTGTCATTTGGAAGAGAGTTTTAGAATTTTGATCCAGTGAAGGAATGGCGATATATTTCCAAGTCAGGGTGGTGTGTGACTTGGAGGGGAACTTGCAAGTGGTGATGCTCCCATGCATCTGCTGTCCTTATTCTAGGTGGTAGAGGTCTTGGGTTTGGAAGGTGCTATCAAAGGAGCCTTGGTGAGTTGCTGCAATACATCTTGTAGATGGTACACACTGCTGTCATTGTACGTCAGTGGTGGAGGGACTGAATGTTTAAAGTGGTGGATGGGATGGCAACCAAGTGGGCTCCTTTGTCCTGGATGGTGTTGAGCTTCTTGAGTGTTGTTGGATCTGCACTCATCCAGACACGTGGAGAGTATTCCACCACACCCCTGACTTGTGCCTTGTAGATGGTGGACAGGCTTTGGGGAATCAGGAATAAAGCTACTTGCCGCAGAATTCCTAGCTTCTTGACCTGCTCTTGTAGCCACAGTATTTGTATGGCTAGTCCAGTTCAGTTTCTGGCAATGGTAACTCTCAGGATGTTGATAGTGGGGGATTCAGTGATGGTAATGCCATTGAATATCAAGGGGAGATGGTTGGTTTCTCTCTTGTTGGAGATGGTCATTGCCTGGCACTTGTGTGGCACAAATATTACTTCCCAATTATCCGCCAAACCTGAATATTGTCCAGGTATTGCTGCATATGGACACGGACTGCTTCATTAACTTAAGAGTCGTTAGTGTTGCTGAACATTGTGCAATCACCTGTGAAGATCCCCATTTTTGACCTTATGATGGAGGGAAGGTCATTGATGAAACATCTGAATGGTTGGACCAATGTTCTGGGACTGTGATGATTGACCTTCAACAACCACAACCATCTTCCTTTGACTCCAACTGGTGGAGAATTTCCCCCCGATTCCCATTGACTCCAGTTTTGCTAGGGCTCCACAATGCCACATTTGGTCAAATGCTGCCTGGATGTCTAGGGTAGTCATTCTCATTTCATCTCTTGAGTTCAGCTGTCTTGTTGATGTTTGGACCAAGGCTAGAATGAGTTTAGGAACAGAGTGGCCCTGCTGGAACTCAAACAGAGTGTCAGTGAGCATGTTATTGCTGAGTAAGTGCAGCTTGATAGAAAGTGTTATCGACAGTGCTATCACTTTGCTGATTATCGAGAGAAGACTGGGGTGGTAATTGGCCGGGTTGGATTTGTCCTATCTATGTTTTCCATATTGCTGGGTAGATATCAGCATTGTTGTTGTAATGGAACAGCTTGGCAAGTTCTGGAGCACAAGTCTTCAGTACAATTGTTGGAATGTTGTCAGGGCCCGTAGCCTTTGCAGTATCCAGTACCTTCAACCGTTTCTTGATATCATGTGGAGTGAATCAAATTAGCTGAAGACTGGCATCTGTCATGCTGGGGAACCTCAGGAGGAGGCCGAGATGGATCATCCACTCAGCACTTCTGGCTGAAGATTGCTGCAAATGCTTCAGCCTTATATTTTGCACTGATGTGCTGGGCTCTCCCATCATTGAGGACGGGGATATTTGAGGAGCCTTCTACTCCAGTGAGTTGTTTAGTTGTCCACCACCATTCATGACTGGATGTGGCAGGACTGCAGAGTTTAGATCCGTTCCGTTGTTTGTGGGACTGCTTAGCTCTCTCTCGCTCTCACATGCTGCATCTGCTGTTGTCATGCAAGTAGTCCTGTGTTGATACCTCATTTTTAAGTATGCCTGGTGCTGCTCCTGCATTCTTCTTTGAACCAGGATTGATTATTTGAATTGATGCTAATGATAGATGGGGGTATATGCCAAGCATGAGGTTACAGATTGTGCTTGTATACAATTCTGCTGCTGATGGCCCACAGCACCTCATGAATGCCCAGTTTTGAGTTGCTAGATCTCTTCGAAATCGGTGGTATACAACAGGATGGAGGGTATCCTCAATGTGAATGCGAAACTTCATCTCCACAAGGAATGTGCGGTGTTCACTCCCACCAGTGCTGTCATGGACAGATGCATCTGCTACAGGTAGTTTGGTGAGGATGAGATCAAGTCGATTTTTCCTCTCTTGTTGGTTGCCTCACCACCTGCCAAAGATCTAGTCTAGCAGCTGTGTCCTTTGGGACTTGGTCAGCTTGGTCAGTGGTGGTGTTGTCAAGCCACGCATAGTGAGGGACTCCAAAGCCCATCACCAAGAGTACATTCTGTGCCCTTGCCACCCTCAGTGCTTCCTCCAAGTGCTTTCAGTTGAGTGGCTCATGTGGGATTTGAACCTGGAGTATTAGCCTGGGTCTCTGGATTACTAGTCCAGTGACATTACCACTACTCCTCCACCTCCCTCATGACTGGGATCGTTTCCTGGGATGCTGAGGAGAGATTTAATTGAGATGTATAAATTATGAGGGGCCAAGCTAGACCATAAGCGAAGGATCTATTTCAGTTAACAGAAAGTTGAATAATTAGGAGCCCTAGAATTAAAGTAATTGGCAAAAGGAATAGTGATCAGTTGAGATTTTTTTTCTCTATCCAAAGGGTGGCAGAGATCGAGAACTCACTACGTGAAAGGATGGTAGAGGCAGAAATCCTCATTACAATGAAAAAATAATTGGATACACAAAAACGAACATACGAATTAGGAACATGAGTAAGCTGCTTGGCCTTTCGAGCCTGCTCCATCACTCAATAAGATCATGGCTGATCTGATTGTAACCTCAACCCCACATCCCCACCTATCTCCGGTAACTTTTCATCCCCTTATCAAGAATTTATCTACCTCTGCCTTAAAAATATATAAGACTCTGCTTCCACCGCCTTTTGAGGAAGAGAGTTCTAAAGACTCTTGACCCTTTGAGGAAAAAAAAATTCTCCTTGTTTCAGTCTTAAGTGAGCAACCCCTTATTTTTAAACAGTGACCCTTAGTTCTAGATTCTCCCATAAGAGGAAACATCCTCTCCACGTCCAACCTTTCAAGGCCCCTCAGGATCTTAAAGGTTTCAATTAAGTCACTCTTACTCTTCTAAATTCCAGCAGATACAAGCCTGTTCTGCCCTTTCCTTCTAAGATAACCTTCCTATTCCATATCTTAGCTCAGTAAACCTTCTCTGAACTGCTTCCAGTGCATCCTCCCTTAAAGAAGGAGACTAGTACTGTACAGAGTACTCCAGCTGTATTCTCACCAGTGTCCTGTATAAGTGAAGCATAACCTCTCTACTTAATTTCTCTTTCATTTAACAATAACATTCTATTAGCTTTGCTAATTACTTGCTGTACCATGATACTAACCTTTTGTGATTCATGTTCTGGGACACCCAGATCCCTCTGCATCTCAGAGCTTTGCAATCCCTCACCACTTAGATATTATGCTTTTTTATTCTTCCTGCCAAAATGGACAATTTCACATTTACCTACATTGTACTCCAGTTGCTAGATCTTTGCCCTTGCACTTAACCTATCTATGTCCCTTTGTAGCCTGCTTATGTTCTCTTCACAATTTACTTTCTACCTATCTTTGTGTCATCAGCAAATTTAGCAACCATATCTTTGGTCCCTTCATCCAAGTTATTTACATAAATTGTAAAAAGTTGAGGCCCCAGCATTGATCCCTGTGGCACACCACTCGTCACATCACATTGTGCCAACCAGAAAAAGACCCACATGCCAACTCTCTGCTCCCTGTTAGCTAGCCAATCTTCTAGCTGTGCCAATATGTAACCCCTATACCACGAGCTTTTATTTTTTGAAATAACCTTTGATGTGGCATCTTATCAAATGCCTTCTGAAAATCTAAGTACAGTTCATCCCTTTATCCACAGCACGTTACTTCTTCAAAGAACTCCAATAAATTGGTTAAAAATGATTTTCATCTCATAAAACCATGCTGACTCTGCCTAATTACCTTGAATTTATCTAGGTGCCCCGCTATAATGCCTTTGATAATAGCTTCTAACATTTTCCCTATGACAGATGTTAAGCTAACTGGCCTGTAGTTTCCTGCTTTCTGTCTCCCTTTTTGAATCAAGAAGTTACATGTGCTATTTTCCAATCTATTGGGACCTTCCCTGAATCTAGTGAATTTTGGAAAATTAAAACCAACACATCAACTATCTCCCTAGCCACTTCTTTTAAGACTCCAGGATAAAGTCCATCATGACCCAGGAACTTGTCAGCTCGTAGCTCAAGCAATTTGCTCAGTACCACTTCCCTGGTGATTTTAATTTTCTTTAGTTCATCCCTTCCTACCATTTCCTGATTTTACAGCTATTTCTGGGATGTTACTTGTGTCCTCTGCAGTGAAGACCAATGCAAAATACCTATTCAATTAATCTGTCATCTCCTTATTTATGATTATTCATTTCCCAGACTCACTTTCTATAGGACCAATATCTACAGAATTTCTTACTATCTGTTTTTATATTTCTAGCTAGCTTTCTTCTTGTACTCTAATTTTTCCCATCTTAATAATCTTGTAGTCATATTTTGCTTTCTTTATATTCTGTCCAATCTTCTGATCTGCCTTCTTGCACAATTATATGCTTTTTCTTTTAAGATTGATATTATCTTTAACTTTTTTATTTAACCATGGATGGTGGGTCCTCCCCTTGGAATTTTTCTTTCTCGTTGGAATGTATCTATTCTGTATATTCTGAAATATCCCTTTAAATGTTTGCTGCTGCATCTCTATTGACCTATTCCTGAACCTAATCTGCCAGTTCATTTTAGCTAGCTCTGCTTTCATGCCCTCATTAATTGTCCTTATTTAAGTTTAAAATACGAGTCTTAGACCCAATCTTCTCTCCCTCAAACTGAATATAAATCTCAATCATACTATGATCACTGTTACCTAAGGGCACCTTCACTATGGCGTCATTAGTTACTCCTATCTCACTGCACAATACCAGACCAATTATATCCTGTTCTCTGGTTGACTCCAGAACCTGCTGTTCTAAGAAACTATCCTGAAAACATTCTATGATTTCCTCATCTAAGCTACCTTTGCCAATCTGATTTTTTTCAGTCACTATGATTATTGCCATAACCTTCTGACAAGTTCCCATTATTTCTTCCTTTATACTCCATTCTAACATATGGGTACTGTAGGGAGTGTATACATCACTCCCACAAGTGACTCCTTACCATTATTATTTCTCATCTCTATTCAAACTGCTTCCACATCTTGGTTTCCTGACCTTAGGACATCCCTCTCTATTATTCTAATGCCACGTTTAATTAACAGAGCCACACCTATACCTTTTCTTAGTTCCTTATTCTTCCTAAATGTCATACACCCTTCAATAATTCAGGTGCCAAGCTATGTAATCCTGCAGCTATGCCAGACCTACTTATTTCTATTTGAGCTATCAGTTCGTCTGTTTTGTTTTGAATACAATGTGCATGAATATGCAGAGCCTTCAGTTTTGTCCTTTTATTATTTTTGTAACCTCTAGCCTTATCTGCTGATTTACTCTTAGATTTGTACTCTCTGTCCCTTCCTGTCACAGCCTGTTTATCATTTCCTATATTAGTACCTTTCTCTCTTGCCTAGCCTCTGCATTTTGATTTACCATCTCTTCCCAAATTTGATCCCTTGCCCCCACCATTTAGTTTAAAATCCTTTCTACTTCCCTAGTTATGTGGCTCGCTAGAACACTGGTCCCAGTATGGTTCAGGTGTAGACCATCCCAACGTTACAGTCCCTACATTCCCCAGTACTGGTGCCAGTCCCTCACGAACCAGAACCCACTTCCACCCTACCAGTCTTTGTTTCTCTATTCTTATTTGTCCTGTGCCAATTTGCGTGTGGATCAGGTAATAATCCAGAGATTATTCCCTTTGATGTTCTGCCTACCTGCAGTGAGACCAGTGGTGGAGTGACGTCCCAAACTGCAGCTGCGAGTAGTGAGTAGGATTGGTGAGTATTTCTAGTCTTTAAAGTAAAAGTAAGGTCTTTAGTTTGTGTTTAGGTCTCTAGTGTTTTTTGCTCTCTTTTTCTTAAATATAGCGTGTTAAGTATGAGATTGATGCTGGTGTGTAAAAAAATTAATTACAATAAAGTGCAAAGACTAGGGATACTAGAGTAATTAATTAATAAATGAAATAAAGTACGATAGTGATGACAGGACAGGTGATGTGTTGCTGCTGCAGTATAGAGGTGCTGCTGGACACCAAGGTGATCCAAAGTGAACACACCTGTAGAAAGTGTTTGCAGCTGGACCAACTTCGGATCCGAGTTGAGGAGCTGGAGTCTGAGCTGCAGACATTGTGCCACATCAGGGAGGGGAAAGTTACCTGGACACTTTGCTCCAGGAGGCAGTTATACCCCGCAGATTAGGTAATTTAAATTTGGTCTGTGATCAGGGACAGGAGGGTGTTACTGCAGGTAAGACAGGTATGGGGACCCAAGGAGTAGCGTTCGAGGAGCTTCGGCCCTGCAGTTGTCCAACCATTATGAGGTTCTTGCAAGCTGTGTGGATGAGAGAGGGGACTGCAGGGAGAATGAACGAATTGACTATGGCACCGTCTTACAGGGAGCCATTCAAGTTGTGGGAGGAAATAGGAATGTAGTTGTGTTAGGAAACAGTATAATTAGGGGGGGTAGATATTGTTCTCTGCAGCCGTGAGTGTAAGTCCTGAAGGCTGTGTTGCCTGCCCAGTGCCAGGGTTAAGGACATCTCCTCAGGGCTGGAGAAGACCTTAGAGTGGGAGGGGAGGGATCCAGTTGTCATCGGCCATGTTGGTACCAACGACATTGATAGGAATAGAAAGGAGGTTCTGTTGAAAGATTTTGAACAGTTAGGAGCTAAATTAAAAAGCAGAACCTCCAAGGATTAACCTCAGGATTACTACCTGATCCATGGGCAAACTGGTATAGGATAAATAAAGTCAAGGAGTTGAATAAGTGGTTGAAAGATTGGTGTGGGAGAAATGGCTTTCATTTCATGGGGCACTGGCTCCAGTACTGGGGTAGAAGGGAGCTGTTCTGGTGGGACTTGCTTCATTTGGACCGTGCTGGGACCAGTGTCCTGGTGAATCAAATAACTAGGGCTGTAGAAAGACTTTAAACTAAATAGAGGAGGAGAGGATTTTGAAGAGGGGATACTGTGTAGGCTTACAAAGCAAAAGGATATAGCAGCCATGCAGGACAGCTACTTAGGTAATGATACCCAGAGTGTGACAGGAAGGGACAGAGTGTACAAGCATAAAAAAAACAGCAGCAAAGAGGGTCAAAGGGGGACAAAATGGTAAAAAGGCAAAATTAATGCACTTAAGTGCATGTAGTATCCGGTACAAAATAAATGAATTAACAGGATAAATAGAGGTTAATTGATATGATCTTATAGCCGTTATGGAGACATGATTACAAGGACATCAAAGCTGGGAACTATATATTCAGGGGTATGTGACTTTTTGAAAGGACAGGCAGCAAGGAAAGCGTGGTGGGGTAGCTTTGTTAGTACGAGATGGAATAAGTACGATAGCAAGAAATGATCTTGGGTCGGAAGATGTAGAATCCATATGGGTGAAGGTAAGAAATAACAATGGGAAGAAGACACTGGTGGAAGTAGTCCATAGGCCCCCTAACAGTAGCTATACTGTCAGACAGAGAGTAAATCAGGAGATAATGAGGGCATGTTAAAAAGGCAGTACATTAATCATGGGTGACTTTAATCTCCTTGTAGATTGGGACTGTAAAATTGGCAGAGGTAGCCACGAGCAAGAATTGATACTGTATTTGGGACAGTTTCCTAGAACAATATGTTGTGGATCCAACCAGGGATCAGGCTATTTTGGATCTGATAATGTGTAATGAGGCAGGTTTAATAAATGATCTCAGAGTAAAGGATCCCCTAGGAAACAGTGACCATAATATGGTAAAATTTAGCTTTCAGTTTGAGAGTGAGAAACTTGGGTTGGAGAAACAACTGTGCTAAACTTAAATAAGGGTAATTACAAAGTAATGAGGGCTGGAGTGGACTGGGAAAGGAGTTTAGCAGAAAAGACGGTTGATGAACAATGGCAGACGTTTAGGAAAATAGTTAATGACTCACAACAAAGATATATCTCAGTGAGGAAGAAGAATTCAAGGAAGGGGATAAACAACCATGGTTAACCAAAGAAGTTAAGGATAGTATCAGATTGAAGGAAAAAGTACACAATTTGGGAAGATTAGTGGTAAGACAGAGGATTGGGAAAGTTTGAAAAAACAACAAAAGATGACCAAAAAATAATAAAGGGGGAGAAAATAAGCTGTGTGGGTAAACTAGCAAGAAATATAAAAATGGGCAGTAAGATCTTCTTTAAATACATAAAAAGGAAGAGGGAGGCCAAATTGAACATAGGCCCCTTAGAGAAAGAGGCTGGGGAAATAATAATGGGGAACCAAGAAATTACAGGAAAATTGAATAAATACTTTGCATCAATCTTCACAGTAGAAGACACTAACAGCATTCCAAAAATACTAAATAATCAACGGGCAAAATGTGTGGGGGTGAGAGGGGGGCGGTAGGCGGTGAAGGAAATAAGTACAATAACTATCACTAGTTATTGAGGTAAAAGTACTAGGGAAACTAATGAGGCTAAAGGCCAATAAGTCCCCTGGATCTGATGGGATTCATCTTAAAATATTAAAGGAAGTAGTTACAGAGACAATGGATGCACTGGTAGTAATCGTTCAAGAATCCTTAGATTCTGGAAAATTCCCAGAGGATTGAAAAACTGTCAATTTAACACCCTTATTCAAAAAGGGAGGGAGACAAAAACAGGTACCTATAGGCCAGTTAGCTTAACATCTGTCATTGGGAAAATGTTGGGGTCTATTACAAAGGATGTAATAGCAGAGCATTTAGAAATACATAATAGAATCAAGCAGAGTCAGCATGGCTTCATGAAGGGGAAATCCTGCCTGACAAATTTATTAGAATTCTTTGAGAAGGTAACAAGCAGGTTAGCTAAAGGGGAACCAATAGATGTAATATATTTGGATTGCCAAAAGGCATTCGATAAGGTACTGTACATAAGACTACTTAATAAAATAAAAGCCTATGGTGTTGGGGGTAGTCATGGTTAGAGGATTGGCTAACTAATCGAAGTAAAGAGGTGGGATAAGGGGGACATTTTCTGGAAGGCGTTTTCAGGATGGCTGTAAAGCCTGGGTTGTTAAGTATATGCAAGGCTAAGGTGGATAAGTTTTTAATCAGTAAGAGAATCAAGGGTTATGGGGAAAAGGCAGGAAAGTGGAGTTGAGGATTATCAGATCAGCCATGATCTCATTGAATGACGGAGCAGACTCGATGGGCCGAATGGCCAACTTCTACTCCTACACCTTGTATGAAGAGCCTCTTTCCTGTCCTGCCTATGTCATTTGGCATCTATATGGACCATGGTGACTGGATCCTCCCCTTCCCACTGCAAGTTCTTCTCCAGCCCTGAGTAGATGTCCTGAAACCTGACACTGGGCAGGCAGCACAGTCTTCCGGATTCTCTTGCTCTTTTCTGCAGAAAACAGTGTCAATCCCCCTCACTATACTGTTCCCTTCTACCACTGCATTTATTTTTGATCCCCCCACTCTCCAATTGAATGGCTTCCTGTATGATGGTAGCATGGTCAGTCAGCTCATCCAACTTGAAGCCCCTGCTCTCATCTAAACACACTGAAAGAATCTCAAAACCTGTGAGACAATGGCAAAGGCTGGGCCTCCTGCACTCCTGCCCCTTGCATTCCATTACCTGCATCACTAGCAGTCAGACCCTCCTGTCCCTGACCCCTGACCAAATCAAAGGACCCTATCCTCTTCCCGTCTCCTGATACAAAGTATCCGGGTAACTTTCCCCCTCCCTGATGCGTCAGTGTCTGCAGCTCCAGCTCAATGACTCTGAGCCAAAGCTTCTCAAGCCACACTCTTACTGCAGATATGATTGCCTTGGATCACAATGGCATCCAGGAGTTCTCACATGCTGCAGCTTTGGCACATCACCCATCCTGTCAACTTTAATGTGTTTTAATTAACGACTTAATTATTTTATTCAATTAATTATTTTCCTTTTTATATATTTTATTAACCTTACCAACAGTTCCTATACGATTTTAAACCTTAGGAAAAGAGGAGCATGCATTGAAGTCTAGGTGAATTGCCATCACAAGGTGTGACGTGATGTGTCAGAATTTTTACCATGGCGGGCAGGTGTGTGACAGAGTCATATTAGGGGACATGTTTTATAACATTTTTAAAATCTTTATTTGTAATTTTTAAAAACTCTTCATCTCCCTGACACAGCTTTGTGCCTCAGGGAGATTTTCAAGCGCGCACTCGCGCGCATGCATGCATGAAGTTCCCCGCTTGTGTTTCACGCTGGGCGGGCCTTAATTGGCCCGCTGGGCATGAAATTGTGGTCCGGCCCCGGTCGCAAGTGCCGGTTTGCTTCCCAATCTCCTTCGCCGAGCCTTGCCCAACAAGGGCCAAATTCTGCCCCTGGATATTAAGTTTTAGTGATTGCATGAAATAATCTGTTAGTCACAACTGAAATATCTGATTGACTATATCAGTGAACAAATGATAAGTATTCAGCCTTTAAGTGCTAATGAGAAATGAGTGAGCTACAAGACAATCAAGTCAGTCTCTGGGCAGAATTTTCTGCCTGCCGGGCGGGCGGGCCCGACCCAATCTCTGGGGGGGGCGGGGAGCCGATCCCTGCCAGAAAAGCGGGTCCCGCCGCCATTTTACGTGGGTGGGGCAATTAAGTGCGGGCGAGGGGGGATTCCTCAAAAGTGAGAGTGTGCTTTTTCGCGCATGCACACGAAAGAGCGCATATCTCCCTGAGGCTAAGTGCTGCCTCAGGGAGATTGTTGACAGTCTTAAAAATGTTAAAAATAGAAAAAAAAATCCCTAACATGCCCCCTCATGTGACAATGTCACACGAGATGGGACATGTTCATAAATTACACTAAAACTTTATTAAACTTTTTAAATGCCTACATGAAACCTCATCCTGCCAGTGGATGAGGTTTCATGTTTTTTCTAATTTCCGCCAGAGCTCCTGGCCTACTCGCCAACTTTAAGGCTGGACGGGCAGGTCCTTTAATTGTTTCAATGATCCTGTCAATGGCCTCAATTGGCCATTGACAGGTCGGCGGGTCCACAGCTGATTTTGCTGCGGGCCCGCCTTCCTGAAAATTTAATTGGGCCAGGATGACATCGGAGACCTCCAACATCATCCTGCGTCATTTTACGCGTCAGTGAGTGGGCCCCGGCCCCTGCTTGCCAATGGCAAAATTCAGCCCTCTTTTTTTTTTAAACTGCCAATTTTAATACAGCAAGTTGTAGAAATCATTTAAGCCTTAATTCGCAGCATTTATTTTGAACAATTTTGCATTTTTTGGGGGTAAGTAAGAGCGCCCAATCCTGGTGGCTACTCTTGGATGAAGTAAATAAAATGCAATATTATGATGTATATATCAAAATTCCAACTGTTTGCTGAATGACCCTTCATTTGGATTTTGATTCCTCACCAGTGAGCTGAATTTTACTGGTCACCCGTGTGTGGGAAAGCAGGTGAGTGGACGCATAGAGTGCCACGTCATTGGCAGTATGCTCGTCACCTACTCATCCATCCTGCCATGACTTTTTGAGTTGAGGGGGAGGTGTTGGGTGGGCTGCCCACTTGTGGGCAAATTGAGGTCTTGAAGTGGGCAATTAATGCCCATTTAAGGGCCTTATCCCATCACTGCTCTGATTTAACGGGTGGTGGGAGAGGTCAGCGCCCAACTTATGCCTGGCAGGTTTGACCCTGCGGGCTGGTGGTCAGTCAAGTGGGTGGTTTCAGGACGCTGGTGCCAATTGGAGTCCTCCCCCCACAAACAGTTTCCCCTCTCCTCCACCCTCGCCCCCCTCCCAACCCAACTCTGTGCAAGAATTAAATCAGACAGCTCTTTCAACCGTTGCTATGCAGTAACAGGGAGCACTGCATGGCAAGGCACCACTGGGACTTAAAGAGACTGCATCAGCCCAACAAGCAGAGCACCTCTCCAGCAAAGAAGAGCTGGAAAATATCAGGAAACAGGTCTATCGGTTACAAACAAAGATCTCTGTGGAAGAATTCGAGTATGCTGTCCGATGTACAGTAGCTGACAATGTTATCCAGCTGCATAAGAGAAATATTAAAATGGATGAATTGATAGCTAATCTGCAGAATCACATCACAGAGGCTGAGAGTAATGGTGTTAATCAATGTAAACAGCTTGGAGCTGCCTTGGATTAAGCATTTCATACTGTGTAGAATGGCTTGCAGACAACCATCCCCCCCCCACCCCCCCAACCTTCAGCAGAGCCTGGGGAGGATGAAGTGGTGTTGGGAGAATCTGGCATCCTGTATAATTCAGCCCATCATATCCATTGACTCACCATGAATACAATGAGAAATCCACTCATATTTCTACAATGATCAACATCTTAGATGATTTCCTTTGGGGGACGATGGCAATTAAACAATAAAAGTGTTAAAAGGTTATTGTTCTTCAGTCTTCAGTGCAGCAATGTTGTCTATTTAGTCTGGCTACATTTTTAGATTTACAGCAAAGCTAACATTTGTGATTATTATCATAGAATCCCATAGAATCTGGTTTTATTAATTTATATCTAGTGTTATGAGGCAATACCCCTTTTATTTTTGAAAATATAATTTTTCAGCTTTCAATTGACTGGAAATTTTGCAATTTGAACTGAGTCAGAGCAAACTGCTTAAAAATGCAAGGCCACATTTCAAGGTGAAGGTGAGAAACCAACAAATCACCCTCAGGGGAGTGTGAAAAGAGAGACAGTTCTTATAATCCAGATACCCATCAAAATTTGTAACTGTCTAAAGAAGATACATTAAAAATGCAACATACTGGACATTGAAACAATGGCTGCCACAGACAGACACACCCAAAACACAATGGATGAAGTATTTCAAGGCGAGGCTGCCCAGCCACTACAGAGAGATTGCAAGTGACACAGGCACTGTCAAGAAAGTCTTCAGCAGAGGAATCAAGCTGATGGCTTCTCCCTCCCTCTCTTTGGAATAAGCGTGGCAGAAACCTACCAGTGAGCTGAGATCCCAAATTAATTGCAACATCACCTACACCTGACTGCACCTAAGAAATCAGCTAACCCAAGTTGGTTGCAGCGTTTAAAACCTACTCCTCAAGGACAATCTACGGACACTTAACTGTATGTTCTTTCACCTTTATTCTTGGACTCTAAGCTCCCTAATTTCTGGTGCGTGCGTGTGGGATGGGGGCTAATGACTGCATGAGGACCAAATGCTTGACACCGCATTTTTATTATATTTATCTGGTTTCCTGGTTAATAAATTTGCTCTTTTCATGACTCAAGAAAACCTTGTTTGATTACTTCCTTATTGCTTACTGCTTAAATCGTTAAATACATTCTGATTTGGAAAAGGCATGTCCTTGTCAAAAAGACACTTAAACCTTTGTGACCAACCGAGGAGGTTGAATAGAAAGGAGCCCATTCACCCCCTTCTCGCCTGGTCACAACACTAGGTCGATGTGACACACTGCTCCTGAGTAATAGATCAATTGCTACAAACATAGAGTTGCACATTGATCATGTGTATTTTTATGTTTGCCAGTTTTCGAAGAAAATAATAGGCAGGGGGAACTGCATATTTGTGACTGCCTAATAGTAGCTTAGACCTGCAATTTAACTGAAATGTTCACCACAGGTCTCATCAAATTAACAGCTTAACTTCACTGGCAAATTGTCCAAGTTTGAAAAACAATTGCTTATCTAAAGTAAATTTTTTGTACAATATTAGGTTGCTTTAGCTAATGGCAATTATTGTTTTCAATATTGTAGCTTAAATCTCAGTGGGATCATACATTTCTGTTACTTTTTATTGTGACCAGACATATGGTAAGAAGATAAAATACATAGGTTGTTCCACAAGGGCTCTATACCAAGGATTTTTTGAAGACAATATTGACCTATTTTTGTGCTTTTGAAACATGGCTAATTTGTGCTTTCTGCATTAGTTGGTATAAGTGGAGTCATTTGGAGAGCAACCATATTATAAATATGTCGGAACTTTGGGAGAAGAAAAATACTGTTTCCTGTTACTTTAGAGTTGAGTAGCAATGAGACATATAAAATTAGAATAACAGATTGACAATTGCTTGGTACAATCATGCAAAATACTACAGTCAAATATAAAGTACATAATCCTGTTTCAATAGATGTTTTAACAGAAAAATGTGCAAAAAAAACACTGCTGTCTTGGCTCAGTCTAGGATTTGAGCACATGATTTGGACTGTTACTTACATGTGATACTGAGGGAGTATTCGAGAGGTGTTGTCCTGTTTGGGACCAAAGGAGAGGTCTGCCCTCTCAGCTGCATGTAAAAGACTGCAATCCTGCTCTGGTCAGGGAAATACTCCTGTTTTCTTCAACAATAACATTCCCTAAATCAACACTACCAAAAGACTGTCATTCGTCACATTGCTATTTGTGGGATCCCCACAATGGAAAATTAACTGCTGTGTATGCTACAAAATTTCAAAAGTAACATAAATGCCTATAATTATATTATGTCTATAAAACATTTGGTACATCCTGAGGTAGTAAACGGTTCTGTATAAATGCAAGTTCTTTTGTCTCTGTACTTATGTTCAATTAACTACAGTTATCAAAATCAGAATGATGGAAATTGGAATTTTCATGCTGAAACAGGTAATTCAAATCTAAGTCAATGAAAAATATTTGCATGTCATAACACAGTATTTGCAAATCTATGAATTATCAAGTGATGGAAATGGCTGGAATGCTAACTTCAATTTTATGACCTAAAACTAGTTTTTTGGTATCAATTTTGTCAGATATGATTTACAGTGCTTCAGCCCAGCATGGGTCCATAGACAAACTCTCAAATTTAGCCTGAAAGTTACTTTCACTGAGGCTAGTTCATATGAGAAATGTCAAATGTAGCACATGTGAATTAGTGACGAGTACTCTACAGTTTGTGCTAAGATACGTCCTTTACAAAGTGTACAAGGAGTTTTACTCTGCACAGTGTCATCCTGTACCTGATTTGGGAATACTTGATACTGATACTGGGTGCCTGAGAATAATTGTCCTTTTTTTCAGGACTAACATCAAGTCATACGTTTAGTAATTTTAAATATTTGAAGGCTGCTGCAAAAATAGATAACTCAAAAGGCAAACAATAAATTGATGATGAATGTTCAATTTGCTGATAACCTAGAAGATTAGAGGATAATTAAATGTGAGGTGTTCAAAAAGATGTTGTGTGCCAACGATGGAATGTGGTGCCTCACTAGTTGGGAATTGGAGTCACAGAATTGGCTGTCTTGTTTCACAGTTCAATTTCCGGTATACACTCCCATCTACCAAAGCTCCACACCAAGATTAGGTTCCACAAAATTAATTGCACCTTTTTAAGCAAAATTTTAGCCAGGGAAAGATGGCCAAATTTGATTTGGTTTCTTTAAACTGCTCACTGCAAAGAGTTTGCTCTTTCTTTGTGTTTGAGTACACACTACTCTGTCAGATGTTAAGTTGCAACCAGAATTTGGCTGTGAAAACTTTTGATTGCCTTTATAATTGTTGACTCTGCCAGTCAAATTGTGGACACATTTTTCATGAATGAATGAATGAATGGGTTGATTTGTAGTCTATCAGACAGGGATGGTCACTCAGGACTGATTTTGTAATGTTTTACAGTTGATGGTAGATGCAAAACCAAACCGAAACTGGTTAATAGTTGAATAGTTAATTCTCATATTGACAACCCATTGTATTTGTAGTTTTTCCAGTCCTTTGAAAGATTAAATACAGATATACACATCACATCAGAATCTACTGACAGTTTGGCAGTGGCTAATCCACTATCTGTAGTTGATGTACTACTAGAGGAATCAAACTAGAAAGACTTTCCCAGGTTTGCTTTGTCCTGAAACTATATGAATTGTTTGAGGCAGATATCTGAGAAGCCAATTGTTCAACTCTGAAATATTTCTTAATTGATAACCCTGTAGCTGTTTGAACATGGAGATGAGTATGACAAATGTTTGCCAGTTCTTTACTCAGTTCACTCAGGACAAGTATATTTGTAGGTCACTGCGGCAAGGCAGAATTCTGTGACTGCAAAGGCAAGCACTTATATGTAAAATAAAACTGTAAATGATTGTTATTTTGTGCCAGTAATAGTTGAATGAATGGTAAGTACCATATTGCTATCTAATCATCTCATTTATTATTTATTCTTTATAATTTTCACTTCTTACAATTAATTTGACTTTGTAGTTTAGCCTGAGATGCACTGTCTGTCAGCATGATATTTTTCCACTGCTTCAGAAAGATCATGGGTGGAATTTTATGACAGTGGGATTTTACGGCCCTGCTGAAGTAAATGGAGTTTAGAATGGTTCGCCACATTTTCTGGCCCATCCCCACCACAACGGGGCCGTAAAATTCTGGCCCAGGAGAATATTGGGATGTTCTATGATATTACTGACGAACCCAGAGATAAAAGGATTCTATGTTTGATCTGTGACCTGATTTTGAAGATATTTTGTAGGTAATTATCATGCTTTGGCTTCTAAGAATATGTGCCTAAGAATGCTAATTTTGGAAAAAGCACAGAAAAAGTATATTGGGATGCATCCAGAAGTGCAGCACTCCATAGACATTTGATGAAATATAAATCCACATAACAAACATAGTGCCAATAGCGATATGCAGTGATTGAACTTGGGTTGCCCAGCTCCTGAGGGAATACAACTTGTCTTTGATGGATCTGGTCTGTAAATCTAATGCAGATTACAACGTTAATGGAATGTAGCACTTGTGTAAGAATGCTGTATCTTTTATTTCTTGATGCTGCCAAATCAGATGATCTTTGAGGTTATTTGGCAATGTCTTAGAATTATATTAAGGATAAAGGGAAATAAATAGAGATGCTGATGCGATTAGATCACCATATTCTCAATTCAGTGAGTTTTTTTTAAATCAAGAAAGGCTTACATAATGAAGTGATATTGTACATTGTAAATGAGGAAAAAACGTAAATCATCTGTTTTTGGAATGTATAGGATTCATTAGTACCCAAGTTTTAAAGAGCCCACCTTAGGAAATGGATGAGAAAAGTTATGTAGAGGGGCAATAAAGTGGAGAATGAGAAAGTTATAGAAAATACAAATGTGTTTTATTCCACAGATGCTGTCCGGCCAGCTGAGTGCCTCCAGAACCTGCTGTCTTTGTTTCAGATTTTCAACATCAGCTATTTTTAGAAATATTTGGTACATTTCAGTAGCTTAGATAAACACAAGAACATTTGTATCTTGTGATCCCATGAAATAAGGTTTTCTTCATGCCCTGGGCCTCCTGTCTAGAAAATGAACCACAAATTTAACCACAAGACTGAAGATGCCTGGTTAAACTGGATACATTTTAATCCGTTTGATATCATCCACTCCACCCTTCAATGGCGGGCAGCATTTCATTATAAGCCCTGCTTGCTGGAATCATCTGCCAGTGCTGGATCATCCGGGATCACACTGATGTGTTCCATTACTGTACATAAGTGGCATGCACCTGGCAAGCTGCACTTTGCTCTGGACTTTGACGTTTGTTTGCCTACCTTGCTTTGGGCAGCACTCGCGGTCATTAACGGCAGGCTTCGCAGGCAGCACCATGTAACTTTTAGTGGGTGGGGTGCTCACAGACAGGCCTCTACCTACCAGACCAGCCATAAGGTAGGGGTGGCTTTCCCAATGGCTGAAAGGCTATGGCTTGCTTGGGGAAGTGAGGGAAGGGTGAGAAGTGGCCTCAGGCAAGGGAAGAGGCAGCAGAGCGAGGGCTTTGGAGGGTGTGTGGGGGAACACATGCTGAGCTGTGCAGTGGCCTCAAGTGAGTGAGGTCTGAGGAGGCAGTCTCCAGAGGAGATGAGACCAGAAGGAAATGAGGGTGTGTGTGTGAGAGAGTGGTGATATCCCCTGATCTGACAGTGAGTGAGATGCTAGTGATGTGTATTGGGCTTGTGAGTGTCAGAGTTTAGTGTGATGAGATAGTTGCCTTACCCTGATGACATGCATGAGATCATTCATCCCCTTTCTGCATTGGATGACCATCATTGCCACCGCCTCCCAAGCTGGCGTGGTGAGATTGCTGGACCTGGTGCAGCCAGAGCTAGGTGGAGGACTTCATGGGCAGGCCTCGAAAAGGCATTCCAGTAACAGGTCACTGAACTCTTCTTGGCTTTCAGGTTCATGCCTTCACTGGAATAGCCCTGGACTGTAAGGAATGAGGACTGTGTGCTTGGCTGTAGTTTAGATATGGCACCTGGAGTGAGGAAGCAGCAAGGTAATGGTGTGGCAGGTAATTCAGAGGCCCCCCCCACCCCCTCCACCACCGGCAAGATGGCATGGTTCCTGTGGCTGCATAGTTAATGCGGCGGGAAATGGATGATACAACGTGAAAAGCAGCCATTGCAGTCAGGGGTAAAACATCTTTTTTTGCACCTGCTATTGCACTTAGTGCAATTCTGGGACGAGTCCGCCCCAGGTGTCAATTGGACAGACTGCCAGAGTATAAACTGTTTATTGGTTTGAAACTTTCAAGAGAGAGTTTATAGATGAAAACAGATCCCACAGTAGTCAGAAATATAAAATAAATAACTGCATTATATAAAACATACAAAGGTTTGGCTCAGCATTTAGGGTTGTGATACTTGCATTGTTTTTCAACTCCAATATTCCAATCAGGTGGAAGAATCTTCACAGTCGATATATAGTTATAATGCATGGCTGTTATGATTTAGTTGTTTGCCTTTTAAATAAATTGGCTAAACAATTTAAGCATAAATTGAGGCGAGATGCTCTCTTGTTGAAGACAAGTGAAATGGTATGGGATAAGTCCTGGAGCTAACAGCAATTAATAGAATAGGTTTTCGGTTTCATTATCCGTGGACTGCAACTGAATGCTTAATTATATCCAAGGCCCCATTATTTGTGGGGAAGCAGGGAGGGAGCTGGCTTTGCCTGTCAGCATCCAGCAAACCTGGTGACATGACTTGTTAGAATTTATTTACACAAGTCTTGCCTGACGGCTGGAGAAGGACCATGGCAATTGAGAAGACCGGGGGTCATGATGGGGTAGAACTCAGAACGTGGCGGTGAGGACAGAGGGAGATCAGATTCTGGGAGTAAGACATCACAGGGAAGGAGAAAGATCTCCGGCAGGGTTGCCTGGGGAGGCCGGGGAAGTATTCCTGCTCCTACTGGAACACAAGCTGTGCTGGAAAAGTATTTAACTGTTGGAGCTGTGTCTCCTGTAGTTGTGGGAAACCTGAGCTGGAGGTATTAATTCCAAATCACTGAAGAACTCTTGAGGCATGGAGCTCCATTTAAAGAATATAATAACTGATCCGCCCCTTCAGAAAGTGTTACTTGGCCGACACCAATCTCGCAGCAGTTAAACCAGAATTAGGTACTTCTGTACAGGGGTGGGGTTAGGTTTCCCACTTTGAACAAAATAACCCCCTGGGGTTAAAATTAAAATTCAGCCCTAAAACGTAGAAGGCATATGGAGTTGGGGAACACACATAGGAACATTCTAAGATACACGAGCTGTAGAGTTAGAAAAGTAAAATGACCCAGTAATGCAACTTTATTGGTGGCCTAATCTGATTCTCTTTTTGGATATCCATTCTTTTTTTCCCTGTCAGTTAAGCAGCTGGGCATCACAAGTGAGATTGGGACTTTGCCATTGGGAATGTGTAATTCTGCACTGTAGTACAGTATAATTATCAACATTGTGCTGCCTTTATTGGAGATTGACCTAAGTTTATTTTGACTATGATACAGTACAAAAATCAGAGTGTTTGTCATTCATCATAGAGCCATTTTTGCTGGAAATTTATATTGGAAATTCATAGGCATTATCCCAATGATTTTCCAATTTTTCATTTTAAATCTTTGGTCTTTTGTCAACTTGTATTTTACTGCAACAAATCTCCATGTATCTACCATTATCTTTATTGCAAACGTAGAAAATAAGAATAGTGTGTTAACCATTGTCTATTGAACCAGAGATACTAGTGTATGTAGTAGATTGAATTGTGCAGGGGAGAGACAACTCATGGTCAGCACAGATTGAAACCCATTTAAATGTCTGAATAAGGGTTATTTCTAGGAGCATTATGCATTAAGACAAGTCATAATTTTAAATCAAAATGAGCAATTGTTCATCCCTGCAAGTGATATTCGACAGTCATGATTAGGCTGTGGGGAATCCTTTGTCAGTTGGTACCCAAAACAATTTCTCTAACTTCACTGTTAATTTTGTGAGAAATCTATCTTTGTAACAATTGTCTTTTGCTACGTTGTTATTTTTGCTAATAGAAAAAAAAGTAATAGCTGTCCAATTTTAGCTCTTTTTAATTAGTACTTCTTACCAGATTCATATTTGTTGAGGAAAATAATGTGGAGCCCCTGGCAATGAAATTGTGAAGTATCAATATGAGTAGCACTCAACTGACAAATTCTAGTATATAAAAACATATTGAGGTTAATGGTGTTTTCTGAAGCATCAAATTTCTTCAAGATATTGTACTAATGTGATTTTATTTAAATTTTCTTTACCATAGCAAAAATGATTTTAAGTTAAAAGTAATAGTGCTAATATATGAACATTTTCTTGGGGATTTTTGTAAATAAAAAAGGTTCATTTTGACAGAAGCTATTGTGGAACGTTTACCTTTTCTATTCTCGGAAGACCTACTGAATCATGTTAATGTTAACCACAGTATCCTGTTGTTTTAAACGTTTTTATATTGACAGAGAGCAAATTGCATTTTTCAATTAAGTGTTTGCTGTAGGGTACATTGTTCTTTAATAGACTGTTAGAAAAGGTCTTCACATCCTTTTTTGTTGATTCACACAGTAAATAATCAAAAGGGTGGCAACACAAATACCTTTCTTTGACATTGTCTCTGCATAATTCATATAAGCAGCACTATCCCCTGTATTACTCATTGATTTTCAGACTGAGCTCCAATAGGCTAAAGCTGGAAATGCACATGTAGCCTAATTCATACAGGTTCAGGTTGATTAATAAGTAGATTATGACTTTCAATTAATTACCAGCAGGATTTTGACATTCAATGAAAGGTAACCAAAAGATAGTGTCAATTACATATTACATTTATAAGTTTCAATCTGGTTGGTGAAAAATTGTTAATATTTCATTAACGAATCAAATAATTGCTGTTGGTATGTCCAGATTGACTATATCTGGAGTTTTATATATTTAATCTATAAATACAATTAAAATCTACTTACTTGAAAGTTGAATTGCAAATAAACAGTTATTTGTTAACCAGTTTTGGTGGATAGAGGATACATGAAATAGAGGTTGGACATTTATATTAAGGAAGATTTGCTGCTGTGCTGCAGGGGAGGGATAATGGAGAAGTGTAAGATCAACAAGAGCCTCACTGAAATAAATCTCCTTCCTCAGCTCACCTACCTGACTCCATAGGTACATGGCCAACAGTAGTAATGACCTGGAATAAAGATTGGCTGATGTGGTTCAGGCAGAATTGAAAAGATTGAACTGGTAGAACAGTTCTTGACTAAGCCATGCATGTTGCTGCTGCATCTCAAAATAACAAAAGACAGAGTGGCAACACTTAGGTGGATTGAAGGCTACCTTTTGGTGCATATTGGAATGGTGGAAGTAGTAGCTCTGGCAAATCACATGATACTTCCTGCCTAGGTAATGTACTGGCTTGCCAATGAAGGGATATTTGTATTAACATAGGGTGGTGTAATGTGACTCTGATGGAGAGAGTAGTAACATTGAGAGTTTATTCACTATATATATTCATTATTAATAGAATTACATTGGGCTGCAAATATTTTCATGGCTGTAATGTGATTGCAGGAAACTATTTGTGCAGCACAATAGTCAAAGTTTCTTGTAGCCTCCCACTCATGATGCTTTTTATGGTTTGTGAGGGAAAGCAGCCTTATCCATGAATAGGTACTTGTTTAGATCTCAAGCTAGAGATTTGCTTACTCACAGGCAAATATTTTTTATAAGTTATGGTAGTAGATTCTAGTGTTTTTTTTTAATGAATGCTGTTGTGATATCTCTTAGGTTTTAAATTCTGATGTGAAAGCAAATTGTCAAGCCTGTTTTTATACAAGTTGGCAAGTGTAGCTGGTACACTGAGATTTAAATGTAGTGTGGTGGCCCTTTTGTTATTTTACTTGATCATTTTAAGGTTTTACTTGATGATTTTAATTTAATTTCTTTCAACATTATTTTGGAAGTATGATAGTAGTCATTGGAAAATGTTGGTGTTTTATTTTACATTATTCTGGAGAAAGAAAAATGTTACTTAAGATTGTGACATCTGCAACAGTGTCAGATGAGAAAGACAAAATCAAAATACTGCAGATGCAGTGGAGAAAGACTATTATACAAAGGCTTTTTGCATCATGTTCCAAGTATCTTCGTATATTTTAGCATTGTAAATATTTCCTCAGTTAGATATATGCAATCAAACCTCATAAGCTCACATTGGCAGGATAGAATGAAATCGTAAATTCAAGTTGAAAATCTAGCTTGATTCAAGCTTAACTGTGTAAAGTTTCTTGGAATGAAATGTCGAATAACTAAGCCTGAATACGGGAATTTGTTGTTGAGTAAAATGTTCATCTTGGCACAGTGTTGCAAATGTCTGTGCCAATGCCAAAGTATTTTGGGCTTGATGCTGGAACAAATATCATTTTAGGGCAATTTTTTTTTGGTGCCTTGGCCAAGAAATGATAAAATCCTTCTCAATTAAAGAAGGCAAATTTCATTGATATAAATCCAGCAACTGAAGACAATTGAAAATCAGGTGGTATAATGACTTAGGTAGATATATTGCTCAGAACCATGACTGATTGCACTCTGAGAAAAATACTTCACAGTTTTTAAAAATTGAATAAGTTTTTATATGTTGGTGTTAAAAATATGTCTATTTCATCAATGATGCCTTTCCTGACAGAATGGGGCATATTTTCAAGTGTGTGTCCACAATTATACAAAATGAGCTGATAGCAAGCTAGGGGCCCCAACACATGTTAAGAAAATTTAGGCTAATGTCTATATTTTGTTTTTCATTTATCTTTATTACTATAGCCTTACGGGAGTTAAACTATTGTTTAGACTTTCATATAGTGCAGCATGATACTTTAAAACCTGTTCCTCGTCTCCAATTAAATATTATTTAAGCAAGCTTTGCAGTTCACTGTAGTAATGTATATAATTACTATTAATTATGTTTATCTGCAGCTTCCATGGCTGACCAGTTTGCTGTGTTTTTTTAATATATCATATTATAAATCTGAAATATGATTAACAAAATATCTAATGTCCTAGTTGTACAAAATTTAATGAATTTTAAGCATACATAGTTTATAATCTACCACAAAGAATTTACATTGCATTGAGATTGTTAATGAAATGATTAACTGTGACAGACCTTTGTTGTTATTATCACAGGTCATTTTACTGTAAATAATAGCATCTTATAGGAATTGTTTACTAGAGCTTGTTTGCAACATATCTTAGAAGCATTGAATAACAGGCATAGTGGTATTGTCACTGGCTGAGTATTCCAGAGACTCAGCGTAATGCTCTGGGGACCCGGGTTTGAATCCCACCACGGCAGATGGTGAAATTTGAATTCAGTAAAAGTCTGATGATGACCACAAAACCATTGTCGGTTGTTGTAAAAACCCATCTGGTTCACTAATATCCTTTAGGGAAGGAAATCTGACGTCCTTACTTGGCCTGGCCTACATATGACTCCAGACCCACAGCAATGTGTTTGACTCTTAAATCCCCTCTGAACAAGGGCAATTAGAGATGGGCAATAAATGCTGGTCTAGCCAGAGATGCCCACATCCTGTGAATGAATAAAAACAAGCACAATTTGCCCAATCTAGTCAGAATGGGGTTGAGCTGGCCCATGTCGAGTAGATGGCTTGTTCTGAATTCTACAATATGTGTACCTCCCTGCAGTTTCACCAGGCAACTGGCACATTGGATAAATCTTGCTCAGAGAGCTTGACCTCAACTTGGGGAATGTAGAATCCCATAAGGCAGCAACTCTTCGATCGCTGTAGTTTACCATTAAAGAAATGGCTGCAGTAGTGCCTGAACAGTAAACTAAATGTTCACAGTGGCACATTGGAGACTTGGGCAATGCTGTTTTTTTTGTGGATCAATGCTTGGCAGCTGTAGGAAGCACACAGAGGGAGGGTCCCCTTTTTGGAGCTGACAGCCACTCTTTAGTAAAAACAAAGGCTGGTCGTAAATAAGGAAGAGGTTTTAGGGTGTGGTAGCACTGGGGTACATATCAGAAGGAAGGGGAAGGTAAGCATGCTTCTCTATCAAGCATGGCACAAAACTAGGTTAGGAGCTGCTACAACCGTGTGGATGTACGATTTTAATCATTGTACACAACCATTGCCCTTTTGCACACAGTCATTTGTTGAGCCAAAGCCGGATGACACTCTTTCAGGCAGAAGTGATAACTGAGGAATATCAATTAGATATTCAGACATCCAGTCCATTTTATTACTCTACATAACCAGCTGCTGACCTCACTGAGAAAACCATAACAGTAAAGCCTTGCACAGTGGCTGATTATTTAACTGGTTAGTCTCTTGTGGCAATGCACATTGTGGGGGGTGGAATTCAATGATGGTGACAGGGGAACCAGCAGGAGTCTCACATTACCTCAGTTGGTGAAGGTGCGCCGAATTTGTGCCCATCAGGCACTTAACTGGCCAGCAGGCCCTCCCTGGGATTTAGGACCCTGGGGCAGAAATCCCCCCACCCCCCCATGAGAGCTGCCAGCCAGTCAGAGGCTGGCAGCTCTCCATTGCCCATCAGTGCCACTGGGAACAGAAGCAGCTGCCAGTAATGCACCCAGCAGAGGCTTAGGATTGCCATGGGCCCCACGCTACAGTTGAGTGAGGGTAGGATAGGCTTTTCAGGGAGAGACTCGCTTGCTGTGAGTAGGGGGATCAGAAGAAAGGGCAGGCGAGTGGCTCTCTGCAGACCTCCCATCCCTGCTCCAATGCCTGGTCCCTTGGCATAGTTTTCAGGCTTTGTGTGTAGTGCCTCCCCTGATTTCCACTGATTGAATGCTAGTGACCAGGGAATGCGGGGGCATCAATGGCTTTGGGGCTGGAAGGCTGCCCAAAAGCTTTCTGGATTTAATTGGGCAGAGGCAGAAAGGCAGTGGGGTCCCCAACCCGCACCCTCCCGCCCAATTAAATGACCCCAACACCTTCAAACTTGCCGTCCCGTGGGGGGGGGGGGCATTAAATTACACCTGGAGAGTCCAGATTAAATGAGGCCTTTAGAGATAGCAGGGTTTGAGGGCAAAGTTAATTAGACCAGGGCGCGGACATATAATTTAGACTTCATTTTAAATCTAGATCATCTGCTTTTAATTCTGGCTTTAATGAAGTACGCTTTAGGATAAGCTATTTGTTGAAAGGGTTATGGATTGTGTAGTCCTGGGAAGAGTGGGAAATGAGAAATGTCACGAATGGAGAACAATTCCAGGGTATAAGTGGAAAGGGTGTTTGGGTTGTTTGAATAATGGGAATGGGGCTTCTCGTATTTGTGCGGTGGTAACAGTATATTGGGTATGGTAGAAGAAATAGGAAAAGCATTGGTCTTAATGTTGTCAGCTATGGCTCAATGGTAGCACACTTGCCTTTGAGTTAGAATGCTGTGAGTTCAAGGCCAGAGACTTCAGCCCATAATCTAAGCTGTAGTTCTGAGGGTCTGCTACACTGTTGGTCATCCTGTCTTCTGGATGAGATGTTAATCTTTCCTTTCAGATCTCATACCACTGTTTGACTAAGTGCAGGGGTTTCTTTTGCTGTCATAGCCAGTATTTATCCTTTACCCAATGTCTAAAATGGATGATCTGGTCTTTTATTTCATCACAGTTTGTGGGAACTTGTTGTGCACAAATTGGCTGTTGTGCTTCCAACAATACAACAGCACTTCAAAAGTAATTCATTCGTTGTGATTTGTTGGTGTCCTGAAGTTGCGAAAGCTGTTATATAACTGCTTGTCTTTCTTGGAATTCTGGGAGAAGGCTTCTGGGGCATTCAGCATTTGGATGCTAACCGAGAAGTAGGAATGGGAAGACTTGCTGTTAGGATATGGGAATCTTAGGGCGTGTTGCTGGAGTTCAGGAAGGTTTGGGGTGGTGTGGAAGCATGGAAAGGGGTCAGCTTTTTCAAACCCTGTTTTGGACTTCCAGTTGTTCTCCTGGTGCTGATCAGAAGCCACAAAGTGCTTTCAATGGAAAGCAGATTCCCTTCTGATGATGGGAAAGTAGCAGGACGCTCACTATTAGCTGAAGACGATGGATTATTGGGAAAGAGGGAGCAGCAACTCTAATCGGATGAGAGAATTAATGTTCACAAATCTTATTGAAGCTTTTGTGAACAGCACCACCCACAGCTTGGAGACATCAATTGATAGTTTAGAGGACTAAATGTAGAAATCAGATATGTGAAAAGGAGCGAATGAAGTAAATAAAAAAGAAGTGGTTAAAAGTTAAAAATAGCAAGCTTAAGTTTGAAGGAAATGTGTAATTGAGAAAAATAACATTACAGAAAAAGCTTCACACAAAAGTATTAAACTTGCAGGAAGTACAGACTGTACTATACTCAAGACATTTAGGGTTAGATTTCACAGATCAGTGCTCCACCACAGAATTTTATGCCACCATTGCTCAATACTCTGCTGTTAGTAGAAATAATTTGCAAAATCTGTAATATTTATAAAGATTAGCATGAATGATTTCCCATGGTGCTGCTCGTGGAAAGAAAACAATATGTTTGGTTGTGTTACTATCTGCTTACCTTGGTCCCTCTAATTCTTTATATTTTATTGCTTGGATTTTTTGTTTAGCTTTGAGTTTTTTAAGAAGAAATCACTTGCAGACAGTTAAAATGACCCATGGGATTTAGCCTTACCAATCCTGCTGCCTTGCTGCATATCCTGACCTGAACCTGCTTTTCTTTATATATGCAAGTTGGGCTCTATTGCCATCATCAGGGCCCTAACTACAGGCCTCCAGTTAAAATTGCATGGAGAAACCAATGTAGCTTCCTCACTAGGACAGCGGGGTGGTAAGAGGAGTTGGGGCCTGAAAACGCCTGGGAAGTTAAGTGCACCTTATTTTATTTTTGTTTCATTGTGTGTCAGGAAGAGCAGAAATGTTCCCCCAGGATACCTTAGGCTACACCAACCCTGGGCTTCCTTCTTCCATTCATAAAGCTTCTATCTGTGTGGTGGAAACTGTTCCTCCAGTTCCCCAGCAGAGGCCTGTGACTTGGGAGGAACGATATCACTATGCACGGAGATGATGTCATTGCAAGCTGAGATGATGTCATCGCACACGGAGGTGACATCCATACTGGTTTGAGATGGAAAAGTACAGTGGGAAGTGGAAAGATTTGAATTGAGGTAAGTGCGGCATGACTTGGTGGTAGCTGGGAGCTTGGGGGGTGGGGGGAGGGGGAGATTTGTTTGGAAAAAAAAATTGATGTGCAGCGATGCTTCCTGTGTTGCAGGATGTTTAAAGCTGCTGCAGATGGGAAAGCAGCGAGCCTGCTGGTGCTTCACTGCAGTTACCGTTCATATTGCTCTCCAGTACTGAACAGTGCCCAGACCGGCTTAAAAACTGGACCATTATAAAACCATACAAATGATGCTATGTTTAGGCAGGAGACTGACAGAGCCTATGACGCATGAGGCCTGGGAGTGAAAATCTCTTGGGCCTCACGTTGCACAGGTCTGGAAGGTTTGCCATATGCTTTGGCCTCCACCCACACGACATTTGACCCCAAGTTGGGATTGGAGCTTTCTTTTGCCCTTCGTTGCATTGTGTGTTTATGTCTTAGTATGATTCTAAGTTTTTTTTTCCTGTTTTTCGTAGGTTTCGGTGCATTATTTTTGTCTTTCTCTCTGCTTTCTGAGCACTCCAGGGCCTGATTTTTCATCTGTGAGTTGAGGAGAATTCCCGTCTCTGCAAACCTGACTTTTAAAAATGGCTGGCCAGGTGTCAGACTTTTGATCTGGGAGGGGAAAAGCACGCAATCCCGGCAGCAGTGGAGTGGAAGGCCTGCCTCGGGGCTTTGGCACCGTGTCAAAAAAAAATCCCTCTAGCCCTCACCCCTCAGCCCCAAGTAGTTCATATGCCAACCATGCCACCTCATGTATTGTACCCACCCTCCATAACCCTTCATACCCTCATGCCAACCTTGTCCCTGTGCCCACCACCATGGCCCCTCATACCCTCCATGCGAACCTGTTATCCCGACACACTCCCCATGCCGCATCCATGCCAGCTTGTACGGTACCCACACCCATAGCCCTTCATATCCTCCATGCCAACCCGTGCCCCTGTGCCCACCCCCATGGCCCTTTTATAGCTCCAATGCCAACTTAATGTCAACTCACCCCCACCCATTACCCTTTGCCCTTACACCTCATCTAACCTCAGTGTTGGGGAATCTATTGGAAGCAATTCTCAGGGACAGAATTAATCTACACTTGGAGAGGCAGGGATTAATCAAGGACAGTCAGCATGGTTTTGTTAAGGGGAGGTCATGTCTGACCAATTTGAATTTTTCAAAGAGGTGACAATGCATTTGACGTAGTCTATTTGGACTTCAGCAAGGCTTTTGGTAAGGTCCCGCATGGGAGACTGATAACGAAGGTAAGAGCCCATGGGATCCAAGGCAGTTTGGCAAATTGGATCCAGAATTGGCTGAGTGGCAGGAAGCAGAGGGTGATGGTCGAGGGGTATTTTTGTGACTGGGTGCCTGTGTCCAATAGGGTTCCACAGTGTTCGGTATTGGGTCCCTTTCAGTTTGTGGAATATATAAACGATTTAGACTTAAATATAGGAGGGTTGATCACTAAGTTTGCAGATGACACGAAAATTGGTGAGGTGGGAAATAGTGAGGAGGATAGCCTTAGTTTACAGGAGGATATAGACGCACTGGTCAGATGGGCTGATCAGTGGCAAATGGAATTTAATCTGGATAAGTGTGAGATGAAGCACTTGGGCAGGACAAATAAGGCACGGGAATAAACGGTGAACGGTAGGACCCTGTGAAGTACCAAGGATCAGGGGGAACTTGGTGTACATGTCCACAGGTCCCTTAAGGTAGTGGGGCAGGTAGATGAGGTGGTTGAGAAGTCAAATGGGATACTTGCCTTTATTAGCCGAGGCATATAATATAAGAGCAGGGAGGTTATGCTGGAACTGTATAAAACGCTGGTTAGGCCACAGCTAGACTGTTGTGTGCAGTTCTGGAATCTGCATTAAAAGAAGGATTTGATTGCACTAGAGAGAGTGCAGAGGAGATTTGCCAGGATGCTGCCTGGGCTGGAGAGTTTTAGTTCTGAGGAATGATTGGATAGACTGGGGTTATTTTCCCTGGAGCAGAGGAGTTTGAGGGGGGATGTGATTGAGGTGTATAAAATTATGAGGGGCATAGATAGGGTAGACAGGAAGGAACTTTTTTCCTTGGTGGAGGGATCAAGAATCAGGGGGCACAGATTTAAGATAAGGGGCAGGAGGTTTAGAGGGGATGTGAGGAAGAATTTTTTCACCCAGAGGGTGGTGGGAATCTGCAACTCACAGCCTGAAAAGGTAGTAAAGGCAGATACCCTCATAATATTTAAGAACCATTTGGATGTGCACTTGCAATGCCATGGCATACAAGGCTATGGGCCTAGTGCTGGAAAATAGGATTAGAATAGTCAGGTATTTGTTTGATTGGTGCAGACTCGATGGGCTGAAAGGCCTTTTTCTGTGCCGTAGACCTCTATGACTATGAACTACCGTCAAATTACCCAGTATTAATTACCCACGGGCAGACCTCGGGATCCATGCAGAGATGAGCTTAAGTCTATGGAATAAAGTTCTGAGTGTCTATTGCAGACTTAACTATGTTGAAAAAAGCACAATCATTCATAAACACTCATTTGCTACATTTACATCCCTTCAGCTGCATAAAGCCTTATAACAACAAACATTTTATTCGAGTGCACAATCCCTTATAATAACCAGCATTGGAATTTATAACCCACTTCAAAGTGCCTATAACCTCCATCACCCCTATACCTCAACCCCCTCCCACGTCACCTTCCCATGCAACCGCAGAAGTTACAACACCTGCCCCTTTACTTACCCTCTCCTCACCGTCCAAGGGCCCAAACACTCCTTTCAAGTGAAGCAGCATTTCACTTGCACTTCCCTCAATTTAGCTACTGCAATCGTTGCTCCCAATGCGGTTTCCTCTACATTGGGGAGACCAAACCAGACTGGGTGACCACTTTGCAGAACACCTTAGGTTTGTCCGCAAGCATGACCCAGACCTCCCCGTCGCTTGCCATTTCATCACTCCACCCTGCTCTCATGCCCACATGTCCGTCTTTGGCTTGCTGCATTGTTCCAGTGAAGCTCAATGCAAACTGGAGGAACAGCACCTCATCTTCTGATTAGGCACTTTACAGCCTTCCGGACTGAATATTGAGTTCAACAATTTTAGATCATGAACTCTCTCCTCCATCCCCACCCGCTTTCCGATTTCCCCCCACTTTTTTCCCAATAATTTATAGATTTTTCTTTTCCCATCTATTTCCATTATTTTTAAATGTATTTCCATCCATTGTTTTATCTCTACCTTTTAGCCTTTTTTGATTCCTTCACCCCACCCCACCCCCACTAGGGCTATCTGTAGCTTAAAAACAAAAAACTGCGGATGCTGGAAATCCAAAACAAAAACAGAATTACCTGGAAAAGCTCAGCAGGTCTGGCAGCATCAGCGGAGAAGAAAAGAGTTGACGTTTCGAGTCCCCATGACCCTTCAGCAGAACAGCTTGCTTGTCCTGCTTTCTACCCTTAATTAGCACATTCGTCAGATAATATCACCACCTTCAACACCTCTTTGTCCTTTTGTCTGTGACATCTCCACCTATCACTGGCCCTCTATCCAGCTCTACCCACCCCCCCTTTAAACCAGCTTATATTTCACCTCTTTTCTATTTTTACTTAGTTCTGTTGAAGGGTCCTTTGGACTCGAAACATTAACTGTGCTCTTCTCCGCAGATGCTGCTAGACCTGCTAAGTTTTTCTAGGTATTTTTATTTTTGTTTTAGATTTCCAGCATCTGCAGATTTTTGCTTTGGCCTATAACTTGTAGCTGTCCATCAAACTGTGAAATGGCAGGCACGCTATTGCGATAATGGATAGTTGTGAAATCAGTCATACAACAGTTATCCAGTAATGGAAGCCCTCAGGCTGTGAGTTCCAGATTCCCACCACCCTCTGGGTGAAAAAATTCTTCCTCACATTCCCTCTAAACCTCCTGCCCCTTACCTTAAATCTATGCCCCGTGGTTCACCAAGGAGAAAAGTTCCTTCCTGTCTACCCTATCTATGCCCCTCATAATTTTATACACCTCAATCATGTCACAATAGACAGAGTGAAATAGCAAGCAATGATTTTTGGATACTCCAGACATTTTCTTTCAAATAATTAAAGGGCAGGGCTTTTAAATCTCTTGACACTTTTGACAGTTGATTTTGACAGGTCTGTTGACCATTCCAATCAGCTTGACAGTTAATAAGCTTATGGACTTCTTACACACATTGATGAGCTACTTTTAACAATTCCAAAGGGCATCTTACCTCCCTCTAAGGTGTCCCAGGACCAGATTCAAAGGGATACCCTGGCTATCCAAAGAATTGCACAAAGTTCAAACCTGCTTTCACCAGGTCTACTCTGTACATTTCGGGTTTCACACTCCTGGGTTACAAAAATCTGACTTGAGTGAAGGCAGCTGATGTCTTAAATGGCCAGCTGCCCCCTTGACCCACGTATGTGCGAAACATGAACTGCCCCCATCCCTGCCCTCACGAAAATGGTAAGTACCATGTTCAGGGGTGGAATTTGTGATTTTAGGGATCTTCTGCCATGATGGAGGGGCTCTATGTCTTGGTGAAAATCTGGGCCCTTATTTCTTTGCCTCATTTTCTTCTCAGGGCCTTTATATTTCATTTCCTAAAAGTATTTTTAAAAAATATTGTTATTTCTTTTGCTCTTCATTTTATCTTAATTTATTCATTTTTTTCCTTCAAGTTGTAGATTTAACTGGGTCATTCTTTAGCTGATACCCAGACTGTAGCTGTTATGTAACCAGCTTTTAAAATCTGTTTCAGACTTCTCAGCTGCACATTCTGATCACAAAATACTCTTATTTTCCATGCCTCTTTCTATGGTGTTATCAAGGCCCTGGATTCTTGAACTTTCTTCTGTACATATTGGTTATAAAGCACTAAAGGAAGTCCTTGCCTTGGCCCATATTTTTCTATCTTCTGTAAGTTTATTGATAAAATGGAAATTAATGTGAACAGTTTAAAATTAGCAGAAGATGCTAAAAAAAATTAGAGTTAAATGTTTAGATTTATGCAACAACCTGGATTCTTGCTGATTAGGATAGGAAATTTGAGCACACGTTGCACATGATTTTCTGACTGTTCTCCCTTGTCTTATTTATCTTGATTTCTTTAATATGAGAAGTTTCATGCTTTAGTTAATACCACCCCCGGACCATGGCCCACCAACGAATGCTCAAAAGACAGTTTTCGTGACTGTCACTGACCTCATATTCTATGGACATCTCCCCTCCACCGCCTCCAAAATCATGGGAAAGAAAACTCCCCCCCCCACCTCCTTGTTGGGGTAGTTGTGCGGGGGTAGGTGTGAACGCCTCCATTTTATGTGGGTGGGCCAATTAAGGTCCGCCCATCGTGATGCGCACCCGGAAGTGCTGTGTGCTCCCTGTGCGAGTGGAAGGGGATTCCCTGTGTGGTTCCCTGCGCTCTTTCACTCATGCACGCAAAAGAGTGCAGAGATCTCCATTTGTTTCAATCTTAAACTTTAAAATAAAGGATTTTTAAACCTTTAAAACATGTCCCCTCATGTGACACTATCACATGAGCTGGGACATGTCAAAGAATAAATGTTTACATTTTCATTAGATTTTAAAACAGTTCATGAAATCTCATCCCGCCAGTTGGTGAGGTTTCATGAAAAATGCGAAGGCTGCCTGGGCTTTTCGCCTGCCCACCAACCTTAAGGTTGGACGGGCAGCTCATTAAATCGAGTTAATAAGTCTTTAAAAGGCCTTGATAGGCTTTGACAGTTCGGCGGGTGTGCAGCCGACTTGGCAATCTAAGCTGACAATCTAAATGACACGCGGTGACGCTGGGATGCACACCTAATGTCACCGCGCGACATTTTACGTGTCGGTTAGTGAGCCCCCCCCATCGCTCGCTGACAGGAAAATGCTGCCCCATGGTTTTCCCAACCTTGAATAGCCCATATCTACCTTCTTCCCAACATCCACAATCAGGATTGTCCTGGTAGATCCATTGTTTCAGTCTGTTCTGCTTAACTGATTTCTTCCTATTGCAAGTCTATTTCTTTTTCTCTCCTTGTCCAGACTGTTTCCACCTACAACTGAGTCTTGCAATGCCCTCCAATGTTTTAACAGTTTCCCAGTCCTAATTGTCTCCTCTTCACCATGGACACCCAATTTCTCTACATTTCCATCTCCCACCACTCTGCTTCTTCCAAGAAGAAAAGCCCAAACAGTCCTCATCCACCACCAGCCCCTTCCGCTTGACTGAATTTGTCCTCACTATTAAACAACTTCTCCTTGAACTCCACTCACTTTCTCCAAATAAAAATTGTTGCTATGGCATGTACCCCTTCCTCACCTCTTTTCCAGCACATCAATGACTGCATCATTGTCTTTCCTGCCTCCGTCCTGAGCTCGAAAATGTAATCAACTTTACTTCAAATTTCCACCCTTCATTCACATGGTCCACTACTGACACTTCCCTTACCTTCTTTGACTTCTCTGTCTCCATTTCTGGGGATAGGCTATCGGTAATTATTCACTGTAAACCTGCTGATTCTCATAGCTACCTTGACTGCACTTCCTCACACCACACTTCCTGTAAAGACTTCATTCCATTCTCCCAATTTCTACTTCTCCATCGCATCTGTTCTGATGATGCAACTGTCATACCAGCACTTCTGATATGTCTTCCTTTTTCCTCAACTTAGACTTCCCGCCCACTCTATTTTTCAGGGCCCTTGATCGTGTCCATCCCATTTCCTGCACTTCTACAGTTATCCGTTCACCGCCCCCCCTCCCAGAACCATGATAGGATTCCCCTTGTACTCACCTTCCACCCCACCAGCCTCCACATTTAACAGATCATATCCCAGCATGACATCACCATTGAACATATCTTTCCCGCCCTTCTCTTTCAGCATTCCAAGCGATTGTTCCCTCTGTGACAACCTGGTCCACTCCTCAATCACCCCCAATAGCCCCTCCTCTTCCCATGACACCATTCCATGCAAGCACAGGAGATGTAACACTTGCCCTTTGACCTCCACACTCCTTACTGTCCAAAGCTTCAAATGCTCCTTCCAGGTGAAACAAGATTTGCCTGTACTTTTTTCAATTTATATACTGTATTTTCTGCTCATAATGCAATATGCTCCATTTTGGGAATTGCTATTTATAAGATAAGTATATTTTACTACTGTGGCTTTAAATTCAAGGTAACGAAGAGGGTCATGTAACCTGTTCAGCTGTTTGCCTGATAGTAAGCCTGGGTGGTTTGATTGTCAAGAGATCAAAGGAAAGCTTAGACTGTTTTACTAAGAAGGGGCAAGGTATTTATGCTTGGTGACAATGGCAGCAGTTTGTAAATTTGCAATGAATAACCTGAGTCTCCCAAAGTTCCAGAAAGGTGTTCAAGGTGCAGCGTTGTGAACAGTTGTGTTCTAAACCATCCGTTTACTTCTAAGATGAAAGAGAGAATAGCTAATTGGCATTTCTACTGAAATAAAAGGTTAATGTGTTTCATATTGCCATGGGGAAGAAGGCAGAGGAAGCCATGTTTGAGATCAGGTTACAGGCTTCCCTACAAATTAGTGAATATCACAGACAGACAGAAGAGGCTCTGTGTGGTCAGCAGAGAAAAAAGGCAGGTGACTTTGTGAGCTACAACAGCTGGATGCGGAAGGAAGATGATCTCTAGCCGAAGAGACGCATCCTGCATCCTTCTAAGAAACTCTGAAAACAAGGGAAGGTGACTGGAGATGTCACTCAAAGTTACTATTTGGTGAAGTAGGGATACAGGAACTTATTGAAAGTTGGGAGCAATTGTGGACTGTTTGCTGGAAGGATTGTAATTCCTTGGATTGTGCAATGGATGATAAGTATACAATGGGAATATCACTTCGTGTAGTTAAAGTCTCTGCTGCCTCAAAAAGGAAAGTAGTGTTTAGTCAAAGTGTTTTTTTAGTCATTTGTTACAGTAAAAATTTTAGAACATGAAATCTTGCAGTACCATGCTTTCAGCTAATAACTGGAAGTTTGAATTCCTTTTTAAAAATTATGACCAGTTCTTTATGGAGATCATAACAAAAGACCAAATGGAGAGTGGTTGGCCCCACTGTGGAATTCCTCTGATAATCCCGCAATCCTGCTCCCGATCTTCCGATTGCCTATCATTTCAGTTCTCCACCTTGCTCTCGCTATGATCTTTCTGTCCTTGACCTCCTGGAATGTTCCAGTGAAGCTCAACACAAGCTCGAGGAACAGCATCTCATCTTTCAACTGGCACTTTTCAGCCTTCTGGACTCAGCATTGAGTTCAACTCAAAACATAACCTCTGCCACCATTTTATTTCCTCCTTCTTTGATGGTTTTGCCCTTACTTTCCTGTTTTTTTCTTTCATTGCTTTCAGGTAGCAACTGCTGATAACTCTGCCATTCATATCTCCTCTAGAGAAATCTTTTGTTTCTTTACTTGTCCAAATATTGTTCCCTTCATCCCTGCACCATGAATCCATTTGTTATGTAATCTATTCTGCCTTCCACGCTATCACCGATCTTTTGTTCGTTTCCCATCCTCCCCTTCTTTAATTTGTTTAAAACCTATTGCATTTCAAACTCTTCCCATTTTAGATGAAAGGTCATCAACCTGAAATGTTTACTCTGTTTCTCTCACCACAGATGCTGACTGGCCTAGTCAGTATTTCCAGCATTTTCTGGTTTTGTTTCATACTTTAAGCTATATTTCCTTTTGCAAGCTTTCTGATCTTATCTGCTACGCTCCATACCCAAGTTTAATATTGGCTTCTTTAACATTCTTTTCTCTTCTCCTATTGTGAGTAGTTCCACCTGAGATGTTGAGCAAGTGTGCCCTGCTGGTTAGGCAGAACATTGAAGGTTAGTAAATTTTCAGGACTCTGATTTCCTTTTATACCTTAATTTTACTTTTATCCGAGGTGTGTTTACTCATTAACTTTCAGAGATATCTTTATTGCTCTATTTTTAAAAATAATCCTCTTGGGATTGGCAGTATTTGTTGCCCTTCCCTTGCCTTGCTAAAAAGGTGGTGATTGTGGTTGGTCCTTTTTCTGAGCCGCTACAGTTCTTGTACTGATGGTTCATCTGCAAGCAACTCCAAGGCCAGGGTTTTCCAGCTCGGGACCTGCCGCAGGAGAATCGGCGGCCCAGTCAAAAGTTCATTGACTTTCGGTAGGACCGGGAGATCCCAGCGGCCGGCGGGGCTGGAAAATCCCGCCCCAAGATTCTGACAGTAACAATGAAGAAATAGTGGTGTATGTCCCAAGTCAGGATGGTGTTTCCAAAACATTATTGCTCTTGTCCTTGGTATGTGGCTGGGATCATAAGGAAAGGAGGTGCTGTCAATAATCTTGATCAGATCTGCATTGCATCCAGCAAATCGTACATGCCACAGCTACAGTGCACCAATGGTGGAGGTGGATATTAAGCCCAGCGGCAGGGGTACCAATCAAATGAACTGCTTTGTCCTGGATGCTGTGGAGCGTCTTAAGTGTTGTGTCTGTGAGGGGATGAGCATTCCATCACATTTTTGTCTTCAACCTCGCAGATGTTGGAGAGGCTTTGACAAGACGGGGGTTGAGCCATACAAGGGGCCCTTAGACTCTATCATGGTGTTTATATGACAATGGGTGTGATTAATATTTTTTTAATTCACTACTTTGTAAGAATTTTCTTCCTCTTCCCTCCTACCAATAATATTTAAGGCTAAAATATAAAGAGTTGTTTGAGTAAATACTTATTTTGTGCCAATTCCCTGAATCACCATTGATTTATTACGTTTATCAAAAATGATAGGTTTGTCGGGGCTATTGGCCTTTCCATGTCCCTACAAAAATATAAATGGATTTACTACAATGTGTTGATTGTGGGGAAAAAAGATGTTGATAAAACTCAGGGCATAAGAAATAGGAGCAGGACTAGGCCATTTGGCCCCTCGAGCCTGCTTCACCATTTAATAAGATTGTGGCTGATCTGATTATGGCCATAACTACACTTTCCTGTCTGTCCCCCATAACCCTTGACTCCCCTGCCGATCAAAAATCTGTCTAATTCAGTTTTGAGTATATTCAATGGCCCAGTCTCCACTGATCTCTAGGGAAGAGAATTTAAGAGATGGGACCACCTTCTGAGAGAAGAAATTTCTCCTCAAGCCTGTCTTAAATCGGAGAACCCTGATTTTTAAATTGTGCTATCTTTCTCCAAAGAGGGGAAACATCCTCTCAGCATCTACCCTATCAGGCCCTCTCAGGATCTTATAATTTTCAATAAGATCTTCACTTATTCTTCTAAACTCCAATAAGTCCAGGCCCAACATCCTCTACCTTTCTTCATAAATCAATCCCTTCATCCCGGGAATCAGCCTAGTGAATCTTCTCTGAACTGCTTCTAATGCAAGTATATCCCTCCTTAAGTAAGGAGACCAAAACGATACACAGTATTCTAGGTGTGTTCTCACCAATGCCCTGTGCAGCAAGGCTCCCCTACTTTTATATTCTATCCTCCTTGCATTCCAATTGCTTTCCAAATTATTTGCTATACCTACATGTTCACGTACAAGGACACTGAGATCCCTCAGTACCATTCTGCAGCCTCTCTCAATTTAAATAATATTCTGCTTTTCTATTATTTCTGCCAAAGTGGACAACCTCACACTATACCCCATCTGCCAACTTTTTGCCCACTTTACCTGTCTATATCCCTGCGCAGACACTTTGTATCCTCCTCACAACTCGCATTCCTTCCTATCTTTGTACCATCAGCAGATTTGGCTGCAATATACTTGGTCCCTTGAACCAAGTCATTAATATTGTAAATAGGTGAGCCCCCAGCACTAATCCCTGTGGCACTCCTCTAGCTATAGTTTGCCAACCTGAAAATGAACTATTTATCCTTACTCTGTTTCCTGTCAGTTAGCCAATCCTCTATCCATACTAATATATCACCCCCAACACCGTGAGCTCTTAATTGAGTTACTGGACTTTTACCTGCTAAACTTTGGAAATTTGTATCTTTGCATGTATGAAAATTTGGTATCATCAATATTTATTTTGGCTTTAGTTATAAATGTCAGTTGGTTTAAAAAAAACTAATATTTTAGGGCTAAGTAAATGTGTCATTAGCTGTGCAGCTGTCTTAATTATATATTGCAGCTGCCAGTCGTACAAAACAACTTCAAGGACAGAGCAGTGAGGGAACTTCCTGTACTTCACTGTTAATACAGAGCTTAAATTTGATCGTAACACTGTAGAAATTGGAATCTAAATGATCCAGAGGATTTCAGCCACTTCTCATGCTGTCAGATATAAGACTGTTTTTCCTTTGTACATCCATCATGATGGCTGCAGACATCAAGCAGAGCGGGTTTACTTGCAAACTTCAAAAGCTGTATTGTCTTTTCCCTTATCACCATCACTTTGTCACGCATATGTATACATAGTATTTATAATTTATAAGTTAAATGAAAATCCCAAATAAGCTTACCCCTGCTAAATAAAATTTATGCTATTTTATTATTTTTCTTTGCCTCGCTTTCTCTACTTAGCCATGTGCATATGTCACTGCAGTTAAGTTCTCATACCTGTTATGTTTCTGTGGTTGTGGCTACCATCAGGCTATCTTTTATTGCTTGGGTGGATATGGGAGTTGTGTGGGCGTGAATGATAAGAATTTTAAAGTTTATTTGCGTGGGTTGATAACTAAGTGCAAGTGTAATTGCATGCTTGTGTAGTTTGTATACTTGTATGGATGGCTGTTCTTTTCATGCGTAGTAGTTTATATTTGGCTCCTTTCAACATGTTTTCGATGTGATTTAACTCAAAGTGACAAATTTACACACACTTTTAATGCAGTTGACATAAAGTAGCTGTAATAGCTAAAAATTATATTTGCTTTTTGTAACAACATTTTAGGGATTGATGTGAGAAAAAGATTGTATCAAGTTGGCATGTACTGGAAGCATTAATTTATCAGTCTGTGATTGGTTTTAATGCAAGTAAGATGTTATTTTGCCAGGAGCAGGAGTGCTTTACAAACTTTACAGGAGTTGTGATTGGTCACCTCTCTGGCCCATTAAAATCCCCCTTTCAGGGGACATATTTGCTGACAAGACAGCATCCCAATAATAATGCCTGCACTTGGGAGAGCTGCCTGTGGGAGGTGCGACTGTGGCTGGCAGGCTGTACTGGTTATGTTGATGAGGCCTCTTCATTTGGGCGTGTCTTTAAATGGGCCTAGACTATCATAACAATACAACCCTAGTCAAGATCATCAATGACAGAATTTCTGGCAGAAACTTTGCACTTTTGGCTGAACTTGCCAATGCTCAGCATCAGTGCTCTCTGCCCTCAGATATGCTTCAAACTCAGCATTCTAGAATGGCGTCCTTTATCTTGCTCTGTTCCACTTCACCTTTGGTTGTTGAGTATGTAGTCCGCACACTCTGAAACTCTTACTAATCTTCATCACTGTGCTACATCTGTCTGCTCCTCAAAGCCTAACTCTTTGAACATGCTTTCACTCTTGACTAATGCACTTTTAACACAGTACATTGCCTGTTCTCACTTTTTTGATAATTTTGGGATGTTTTGTTGGTGTACAGAAATATTCCAGAGGACAAACCATGATGTATTATCCCTTCTTATTTTGTTTAATCTCACCATTGTGTCTGATATAGTTAACCTTTGTATTTTCCTTCATTATATTTCCCCTATAGTCCACTTCTGTGGAACTGTGCTGCTTGGTTTCACTTCTACATGTTCCTGTGCATCCCCTGCAGTGATTTCTCACTCCCATGTAGTTATCTTGGATGCGTTCCAAGGGGAATGCCACCATTTTATGTGGGCGCAGAAGTGCACAGATCTCCCTGAGGCAAAGTGCTGCCTCAGGGAGATTGGTTGAAGTTTTAAAAATTTATTAAAGGTAAGAAAAATTTTTCCTGACATGTCCCCTCATGTGACACTGACACTGAACTGGGACATGTTCATTACTTTAATTTAAAAATTTTCCAAACATTTTAAATCCCTCATGAAACCTCATCCTGCCCGTGGATGAGGTTTCCATGCATTTTTGGAAGGCTGCGTGGGCTCTTCGCCTGCCCTTGAACCTTAAGGTCCATTAATCATTTTAATTACTTTTTAATGGCTCCTGCTCACCGACCAGAAAATGCTGCCCTATGAAAATAAATATCATCTTTAGAATAGTCATCACCAGGTATTGACTCCCCTTTAAAGATACTTGGATCTGTCCAGTAAGAGTTTTTAACATTTCCTTGGGCCAGGCAAAGCTTTAAAATAAATATTTTTATCTTGAAGTCTAGGTAGGAGGGCATGAGAGAAGAATATAGGCCTAAAGGGCTGATCTGAACTCTTGGCACAGCATTTCATTCGTTAGGAATACACATGACAAGATGAGGTTAATTTTAGCGGATAGAAAAGCCTGCAAGGTAAACTGACCATTAATATGGTAAGGAGTAGGGGCTTTATTGGGAGAAGGGCTTCAAAGATAGAACTGTGAATGTGGTTGAGGAGATCAGCAACTGTAGATATATCATGGAGAATTAAGGGCCAAAGTTGGGAGTTTGTAAATGAAGTTGCAAGGCTAGGACTATTTTAAATAAACCTTTATTCATTTAAGAACCTAGACATATTATAGATTGCACAGAAGTCGGGTTCTTTCCTATTTTTATATCTAAGCTGATGGGTTTTCAAATCAGTTGCCAATTAGATTTGTCAGTCCTATTTGGTGGGGTTGTTGGAGGAAAAGGCAAACAACTGTAAATTAGTCATCGGCGCTGAAATGTATAGACTGCTTCAAAACAAATTTTAGTCAGCATGAGAACAATGAATAGATGTGATATTAGAATGAATTTCATTTAAAATAGTCTGCAGTAAGATAGGATGATTGTGCAACACAGACTATCAGGCTTGAAATATGGTACATACCATAGATGATGCCTGTCACTTTCACAAACATTTGGTCATTAATGGAGATGCAAATTGTAAGGCTCACTGCTGTTCAATCTCAGGTATTGATAAAATTTAATAACATTTGGACTGGGAATACAGCATCAGTTTGCAGCAATGTCATTCTTCCTGGAATGTATTTTGCAAAACAGAAAACATTTGACAATGAGAAGAGGAAACATGAAGAATTTAGTTTGTCACAAAATAGTATGATGTGCTGTTTGGCGCATGATTTATTTATTGCTTAAGGACTTACAAATTTCTTCACTGAGATTAATTTTGTCTTAACCTGAGGACTCGAAGAGAACTGATAGTGTTGTTCAGACATCCCTTTTACAAAATATTGTTACCACAATAGAAATTAAAGTAATGTCACTTTTCACCCAGTACAAATTTTACATTTACATTAGATTGTTCACCAGTATACCATCAAAATAATATTATGCTTCCATTGTTTTTCTCTCTCTTTCAATTCTTCACCATACCATCAAAACAATCTCTGCACCTTCTGTCATTGTGATGTCTGTATTTTTTCTCTGAATGCTTCCTTTGGCTTAGCTGGTTAATGAAGTCACCAGTTGAGCCACAAGAACAAGAAGGTGCCAGGTTTAATCAAGATTTGTGCTCAGTTTGCTGATCTCAATTGAAATAACACTAGAGGTTGTAGTTGGGTTCAGTGCCCTACTTTAAGAGGAAAACCAGCTTACTGAGCACGTGTGGCTCTCAAATCAGAATAGTATCAGACTTGGTTGTGATACCCCTCTGTTTAGTATCTTGCTGACACTCACTGTTTGAGATTACACAGCTGAGCCTGATGCTTAGTGCTTGTGAAACCATACATCAGCAAAGAGTAACAGTTTCAGGAGAGGAGTAGGAAAGGAGAAAATCAGTAATAACATAGTAATAACAGTAAATCACAGCCCAACTCAGTACCCACACATATAGATAGACTTTCAGTAGAATCAAAGAATAGTACAGCACAAAGTGCCAGCTCTTTTAAAGAGCAATCTGTTTACTCATACTCTTCCGCTCTTTCCACATATCCCTAGCATTTTTTTTTTTCCTTTTTAAGTATTTATCTAATTCCCTTTTGAAAGTTACAATTGAATCTATACCTTAGGCAGTGCATTCCAAATCCTAACAATTTTTTGTGTAAAAAGGTTATTCCCACAAGTCACCTTTTGACAGTCACCTTCAACCTGTGCCCTCTCGTTAGTAACCCTTCAGTCATTGGAAACAGTTTCCCTTTATTTATTTTATTTAAGCATGATTTTAAACACTTCTAACAAATCTCCTCTTAAATCTCCAGCTCTAAGGGTAACAATCCTTAGATGGTTCTTAAAGCTTCTGTGACAGCTTCTCCAGTCTATAACTTGCAATCTCTGATCCCTTGAACTATTCTATTAAAACTCTCCTGTACCCTCTCCAAAGCCTTAACATCTTTCTTAAAGTGGACAGAATTAGGTATAATACTGCAGCTGGGGCCTATAGTCCTAACTTATTTTCCCCCCTTCAATCTAGAGAATTGATCAAATTATAGCACATCTGTTGGAAGCCCTTCTGCAACTGAGTAATTCAGCATGTAAAGGCTGTGTGATAATGTGTAACACTCCTGAAATAACTGTTTTAGAATCCAATCATTCTTACATCAGCTCTAACAAACTAAATTGAATTTTTGAGGTAGTAACTACCAGAAGACAGTCAAGAAGGTTCCACATTAGAGACTGTTATATTCCATGAGCTTTAATTTGACATAAGACAAATTATTGACCTGGTTAGGAGATTGGTTAGGCCGTAGAAGACAGAGAATACGGATAATGGTTATGTACTCAAATTGTAAGAAAGTGGCAGACGAGAAAGTGGAGTTAAGGCCACAGTCAAATCAGCCATGATCCTATTGAAGGGTGGAGCAGGTTCAAGGGGCCAAATGATCTACTCCTCCTATTTCTTATGTTGTTATGTGACTAATAATGTCCCACAAGAATCTGTGCTGGGGCTCCAGCTATTCACTATCCAGGCTTCGCAGGCAGCATCACATCACTTTTGAGGGAGTTCACGGACAGGTCTCTACCTATCAGACCAGCCATAAGGTGGGGATAGCTTTTCAACGGTTGCAGAGCTATGGCTTGCTTGGGGAAGGGGAGAATTGGCCTCAGGGGAGGGAAGAGGCTGCAGGGCTCTGGCATTACTGGGGAAAGCGGGTATCCCAGGGTGTGTGTGGGGACACATGTTGATATGTGCAAGTGGCCTCAAGAGCGTGAGGGCTGAGGAGGCAGTCTCCAGAAGAAATGAGGTCAGATGGAGGTGTAAGGGTGTGTGTGAGAGAGAGATTGGTAATGTCCCTTGAGCTGTCAGTGAGTGAAAGGCCAGTGAATATGTGATGGCCTTGTGAGTATATGAGTTCAGAGTGATGAGATGGTTACCTTACCCTGGTGGCACGGATGAGATCATTCATCCTCTTTCAGCACTGGAATTAAAAGTCGAATAATGGCCATGAAACAATTGTCATTTGTTGTAAAAATCCATCTGATTCACTAATGTCCTTTAGGGAAGGAAATTTGCTGTCCTCACCTGTTCTGGCCTACATGTGACTCCAGACCCACAGCAATGTGGTGGACTCTTAAAAATGCTCTCTGAACAAGGGCAGTTAGGGATGGGCAATAAGTGCTGGCTTAGCTAGCGACACCCACGTCCCATGAATGAATAAAAAAAACAGGCTCAAGGGACTGAGTGGCTATGTTACTATATTGCTCTATTGATATCACAGTTGTGTCTCGTATAAACACTGATACGAAATATAGCAGCAGTTTAGGTAATATTCTTTTGATTACTAAGCTATACACCCAGTTTACAGTTGGGCTTCCAAGTGCCATGCTGGAGTTCATATTCCCATCAATTGCTTCTTCCTCTCATGTATCTTCAAATAATCATGATTAAACTAGGAATGCTATAAAATGCTTTGAGGTCCTCTTTAAACTAATCACCAAGGCAGACATCCTCAAGCAAAGGTTATATCTTGTACTGATAAAAATACATCTGTGTTAATGAGCTGTCAATCCTTTACAAAATAGTGTGCAGTACATCTGATTTGAAATGCATACATGATTATGAGAAAAACAGTGCAGAGGTTGAATTTGACAAATCTACAGCAATACTCGCTAGGTCCTAATCCTTTCATGTGATCAAGGCTGATTGTTTCACTAAAGCCGCTTTTTATATGTTTATGTCTCAAGTTTATCGTATGCTTCTGATGGATCATTCGAACCTTAAATCATGTCACAATTCCCATCCAATATTAAAATTAGAGCTTCATTTATAGCCCTTGTGAGGCATACGTTTATGTCTCTGAGAAGCTCCTAAAGACATTTTATTATGTAAAGAATCGCAATGTAGATGCAAGTCATTGTCAACATCCATAAAACTCAATTAGGAGGTTTCTGTTTGGAGATTTCAGTTGGAAAGCAAGAGCATTCTGGCCCTCTATATTTTTATGAACTAAGCCAACTGTGTAGCAGGTTGAAGTATTTGATATTAATTTGTTATGATCACCATATAGATGACAACTTTAAAACATATATTTGAATTTCCTGAATTCCAACTGACCGGAAGGATCACAAGACAAGATTTCAAGTTTTAAGGCTATTCGGTAGGCAACTTATACTCTAAACTACAGAAAAGTTCCCCCATTTAACTTTTAAAATGACCAAAAATCCCCCTTCAAAGTTATACTTCACTCTGTCCCTTAAGTGGATACTTCATTCGCCAGAAACCAGTCCAAGGCTATTTTTAGCTCCTGATGGCTTGCTTCCTTTTTTCTATTTCTAGCGGGTAACTTCTTATCCTGAACCGGATTTCATGTTGAAGGTTACCCTAGTAATTCTTCCTTCTAGCCAAAGCTAGGCAAATCTTCCAGCCTCGTTTAAATCCTCATGGACTTGTTCTCTTCTCTTCAATCCAATCACGAGCTCCCAACCGCGCTCTGCATGGTGAACAATAGAGACTTCTCTCTCTCTCTCTCTCGCTCTCGCTCTCCCTCTCTCTCTCTCGCCCTCCCAAATTCTTGCAGACTGTTTGTGTCAGGTTCAGTAATATCTTAGAAAACCCTGTAAGCCGATACTACAATGATTTGCTATGGACTCTCCCCTACTCAAAACATATTTCTGTGGCAATGTGAATCACATGAGCCTTGTAACTAGGAAGAAATGTTAATTAACTATCCTTTAAACCCCCATTACCAATCTATCTTAGAAGTAAACAGACAGTTTAAAGTATAAATGTTGTAGCTGTTTAGGAGTTCCAGTACAGCTACAAAACTGGCACCTATCCAGCAAAGTGGAAAATCTAAAGAGATGTCAGCTGAGATTTTACCAGCTGATGTCAGGATCAAATACGGGCCTCAAGCCTATCTGGGTGGACAGCCAGACCTCGGCAGCAGGTTTACTAGAAGAGGCCGATTAAGAGGATGCAGCTGGGACCTTTCCTGCTTCTCCGAGCTGCTAGCCCAATTGGAGGGCCAGCAGCTCTGCAACCTAGGCAGTGCCACTGATAGAGGTGGCTGCTGCTGGGACTGCAAGGTGAAGAAGAGAGCATTTCCAAGTTGAGATTCCCTTGAAGAGGCAGTAAGAGATTTGGACATGCAGAGGCAGGCAGGCCCCAGTGATTAGAGGGGGTGAACCCACCAGATGTGGGGTGGAGCCATGGGCCTAGCCATTTCTTCTGGGGGCCCCTCCATGGCTGATGGAGAGGCAGGAATGGAAGGCACTCCCCCTTTTCGTAAGCTGCTGAGAGACCACCTCGATGTACCTGGTGGACCTTCCATGCAGCTGGGGGCTGTTCCAATTCTGGTAGAATGTCGACGGAGTGAGAAAATGACTGTCCATGAAATAGATACCTTGTGAGGGCAGAAAGATGTCAGGCTTCCCTCCCAGTGCCTTCCACCACTTATTACCAACTCTTCTACCTACCAACGCATCTCTAAAGGATATAATTTCACTTAAGTGAATGATCTGCTTATATTATTGGCTATTTATCAGTTACTCTGTGATTGATTCTTTAAGTTATTTTGAGTGTTAACAAGCTATTTGTAATAACTATTATTAAGTCCTGTAAGGCAGTGGGATTAAAATGACGCCATTTACCCATAATTAGCACAGCTAACAGCCGTGAAGTTCACCTACTATTTGCTGATATTTTAAAGAAATGATAAGAGACCTAATTATAGATGACGAAGTAGGCAGCAAATAAATAAAACAACCCAAATAGGCACTGATAGATGCTCATTAAAGCTGACAGCCATATGTCTAGTTTACCATCTTCTACTTTACCATCTGGAACTCTCAGTCAAGCTGTGTACAGCTTTGGCCTATACTACCAATGTATACTTGTGTCCAAAAGGCAATTCAGATCACCCTTCACAAGGCTATGATACTGGGCTGAATTTTGACCAAGAAGGGATGACTTGAAAGCCCTTTTAAAATGATAGGTGGGTCCTGATTCCAGGATTCCTGATCCCATTCCTCGGCTTTCTGAATTTCAGGAGTATCTTTAAAAGGTGCAGGCTTGTTCCTGTCAAAAGCCTGCATCCAGCAAACAAGACTAATAGTTATCTGGGTTTAGCCAAGCATATATAATGAGGCTTGGCTGAGAGACTAGACAGCCATTATTCTTGAAACACCTGAGAAAACATTGCTTGATTGACAGCTCAGGCTCTCTGATCTCTGCTGTCAGTTTCACAATGTTTATTTACGCAAGGTTTCAAGGGCTTGTGGTTTTTGTTACTGACAGTTTAAAGTATTTGGATGATTGGGCACTTTTATTACCTTCTAGTGACATGAGCACAGGGGTGTTGGATCAGTGGGATTTTGTGAGTTATCCCCTATCATCAACATCCTAGCAGTCACCATTGACCAGAAACTGAACTGGACCAGCCACTCAATACCTGTCTACAAGAACAAGTTAGGGACTAGGTATTCTGCAGCGATTGACTTATCTTCTGACTCCCCAAAGGATTTATACCACCTGCAAGGCCCAGATTAAGACTTTCCACTTGCCTGGATAAATGTAACTCCAACAAAACTCAAGGGGTGTGTGTCCCCACTGTCATTTAGGTTTTCAGTCGGCGAACTGTCAAAGGCCTATTAAGGCCTTTAAAAAAATAATTAAAGTGATTAATGGGCCTGCTTGCTAAACCTTAAGGTTGGTGGGGAGGCGAAGAGCCCAGGCGGCCTTCAGAAAAAACATGAAACCTCATCCACAGGCAGGATGAGGCTTCATGAGGGTATTAAAATTTTTATAAAATGTTTAAATAAAGGAAGTTGACATGTCCCAGCTCATGTGACAGTGTCACATGAGGGAACACGTCAGGAAAATTTTTTTCTACCCTTCAAAAAATTTTCATAACTTCCACCAATCTCCCTGAGGCAGCACTTTGCCTCAGGGAGATCTGTGTGCTCTTTCGCGCGCATGCTCACACTGGGCAGGCCTTAATTAGCCTGCCCACGTAAAATGGCGGCGTGGTGCCGATCGGAAACCCGCCCGCTCCCGCACATCCCCCCGAAGTGGGGAAAATGATGCCCAAGAAGCTCAATACCAAACAGAACTAAGTAACCAGCTTGATGGGCACCCTATCCATCACTAAGCATTCACCCCTTCCACCACTGGCACACGGTATACCATCAACAAAATGCACGGCAGCAGCTTACCAAGGCTTCTTCAACAACATTTCCTAAACCTGCAAACTTCTACCACCCAGTCGGACGAGGGCAGCAGGCATATGGGAACACCAACACCTGCAAGTTCCCCTCCAAGTCACATAACATATTGGCTTAGAAATGTATCGCCATTCCTTCATTGTCGTTGGGTCAAAATCCTGGAACTCCCTCCCTAATATCACTGTGGGTGTACCTTCACCAGTGAACTTCAGCAGTTTAAGAATGTGGCTCACCACGGCCTTCTCAAGGAAAATTAGGGATGGGCGATAAATGCTGATCTTGTCAGCTATGCCCACATCCATATAAGAAACAAAATCTCTGTGACTTTCTACCCCTCTTCCTCAAAAGTGCTGCTCAAAATCTGTCCCCTTGACCTTTCAGTCAGCATTTCACTCTTCCAGCTATTGTTTGGTATAGTGTACACTCTCTGATAGATCCTTTAGCATGTTTGATATACTGAGGGTATGTTTATAATTGCAAAGTTTTAATTCCCAAATTGTTACCCACAACACAAGAGATGGATTGACATACTGGTTGATAGCTCAACGAAATCAATAGCAAGCGTGATATCAGGAAGAAAAGCTAACTGAATCTCTGGCTGGAAGTCTTATGGAACCCCTCAGAAACAGTTATATCATGGATTCTGTTGATGCCCCATAAGTTAAGGGAGGAGATTGGGAAAATACGGAAATCTAAAAACAGATCCCCACAATCATCAAAATCCTTTTATTCAGTGCCAAAGTCTTAAATCATTCCCTTACTAACTAAAACCCTCCCTCCACTTCTCATCCACCCTACTGCCTTTACTGTGAGGAACGCCATGGGAGATCCACGAAATGTTTTATTCATTTTTTTATTTGTTTTATTAGTTGCAGCCTTGCCAAGTCCTATTCATAGATTGTTCTCGATTAGTTATGGCCCAGCCCAATCCAATAAAACTAACAAAATAAAAGGTAATAGCTTAAAGAAGGTAAGTGAATCACAATTTTTTGTGAGATATTACTAGATTATTTAGAAAAATATACAATGAATTATCCTGATTCCAAGATTTCTAATATAGAAACATTGTTTATGCATTGTTTTCTTCAAATTATGTTTGTAGCAGCTAAATTGAATCAAAATGAATAGCAAAAGGCATCGGTGTTAAGCATGAGATCTTAGGTGTGGTATGCATGCAAGGGCTAGATGTGTGGTTTGAGTGCAGTGGCTTTAGGGGTTGTGTGAGCTTGCCCTGCATGCTATAATGCAAAGTGAGTTCACTAACATAATGGGAATAATGTTAGAATTAGAACTCAGCATAAAGAGCAATAGAAATTTGGCATTCTCTTTCCCCAAAAAACTGCTTAGGCAAGGTCAATTGAAAATTACAACATGATTTTTTTTTTGTTTGGCAAGGATATCCTGGGCTATGGAGAACTGGCAGGTAAATAAAATTGCATAACAGATCAGCCATGATTAACTGAATGGTGGTAGAAATCTGAAGGGCTGTATGGTCAACACCTGTTCATAATGTTGAAGTGCTGGAAGTACAACGGGATCAAGACTTGACCTAAATAACCATGTGGTTATGGTACTGGGCTTGTAACCCCAAGATCAAGAGTTCAAATCTCACAATGGCAAACTATGAAACAATGTAACTTCATCTGAAAAAACAGATGGAAACGTGTTTGTAAAAAAAAAACCGGGGTGGTGATGGTGTAGTGGTATTGTCACTGGACTAGCATCCCGGAGGGTTAATGCTCTGGGGACCTGGTTTCAAATCTCTGCCATGGCAGACAGTGGAATTTGAATTCAATAAAATCTGGGAGGAATTGGAGGGTCTGTGATTTGCTTGGCCTAAATAGCCAAGTGGTTATGGTACTGGGTTTGTAACCAGAGGCTTGGCTTAAACAGCCAAGTGGTTATGGTACTGGGTTTGTAACCCTAAGATTAAGAGTTCAAATCTCACAATGGCAAGCTATGAAACAATGTAGAGAGGACAGTCCTTGGTAACATGCATCAAGAGTTCAAATCTCACAATGGCAAACTATGAAACAATGTAACTTCATCTGAAACAGATGGAAACATGTTTGTACTCGAAAGACTTACAACGGGATCAAGGCTTGGCCTAAATAACCAAGTGGTTATGGTACTGGGCTTGTAACCCCAAGATCAAGAGTTCAAATCTCACAATGGCAAACTATGAAACAATGTAACTCCATCTGAATAGGAACAGATGGAAACGTGTTTGTACTCGAAAAAGTTACAATGGGATCAAGGCTTGGTCTAAATAGCCAAGTGGTTTTGGTACTGGGCTTGTACCCCAAGATCAAGAGTTCAAATCTCACAATGGCAAACTATGAAACAATGTAACTTCATCTGAATAGGAACAGATGGAAACATGTTTGTACTCGAAAGAGTTACAATGGGATCAAGGCTTGGCCTAAATAGCCAAGTGGTTATGATACTGGGCTTGCAACCCCAAGATCAAGAGTTCAAATCTCACAGTGGGAAACAATGTAACTTCATCTGAATAAGAACAGATGGAAACGTGTTTGTACTCGAAAGAGTTACAAGTTCAACAGGTAATTGGGAAGGCAAATGGAATGTTGACCTTTATTTCAAAGGGAATGGAGTATAAAAATAGGGAAGCCTTGCTAAAACGATACAAGGCATGAGTTAGAGCACACCTAGATTACTGTGAACAGTTTTGGTCCCCTTATGTAAGGAAAGATATCCTGGCATTGGAGTCCTGAGAAGGTTCACTAGGTTGATCCCGGGTACGGGGGGATCTTCTTATGAGGAGAGGTTGAGTAGGTTGGGCCTGTACTCATTAGAGTTCAGAAGAATGAGAGGCGACCTTATTGAAACATATAAGATTCTTAGGGGGCTTGACAGGGTAGATGCTGAGAGGTTTTTTACCCATGTGGGAGAGCGTAGGACCAGAGAGCATAACCTCAGAGTAAGGGGGCGTCCATTTAAAATAGATAAGGAAGAATTTCCCCTCTGAGAGGATTGTCATTCTGTTTAATTATTTGCCACAGCGGGCTGTAGAGGCTGGGTTGTTAGGTATATTCAAGGCTGAGATAGACAGATTTTTAATCAGTAAGGGAATGGAGAGTTCTGGGAACAAGGCAGGAAAGTGGAGTTGAGGATTATCAGATCAGCCATGATCTCATTGAATGGCAGAGCAGATACGATGGGCTGAATGGCCTACTTCTACTCCTACACCTTATGGTCTTACATTCTGCAACCAATTACATTTGGATAAAATTCTGCTTTTAACTATTATGTTGTGATTCACAGATTAAGTAATTTAATACAGAGTATAAAAGGGAGTTTTCTCACTTTGAAAGTTTAATTAATTACACTTGTGTGTTAAACCCCACTTTATACTCATGTTCTGAAACAAGTGATGTATAACTTGGTGACTGTGGGCAGCATTTTCTGGTCAGTGAGCAGGGGCAGGGCCCACTCGCCGATGTGTAAAAGGACACTGGGTGATGTCGGGCGTGCGCCCCGACGTGACCCCACATCATTTAGATTTTCAGGTCGTCGGGTGCACAGCTGAGTCGGTTGCGTGCCTGCTGGTCTGTCAACAGCCTATTAAGGTCATTAAAAAAGTAATTAAAATGATTAATGGACCTGCCCGTCCAACCTTAAGGTAGGCTGGGAGCCCAGGCCCTTCAGAAAAAGCACGAAACCTCATCCATGGGCGGGATGAGGTTTCATGAGGGTTTTAAAATCTTAACGTACTCTTCAAATAAAAGTTATGGACGTGTCCCAGCTCATGTGACATGAGGCAGCACTTTGCCTCAGGGAGATCTGTGCGCGAAAGACTGCACTCCCAGCTCAGGGAATACACACCCCCCCCCCCCCCCCACCCACACAGCGCTTCCAGGTGCACTTCACACTGGGCGGGCCTTAATTGGCCCGACCACTTAAATTGGCGGCGCGGCCCCGACCTAGGATGCCAATTGGGAACCCGCCCGCTCCTGCACAACTCCCCTGATGGGGTAAGATCCTGCCCTGTGAAACTGTTACAAAAGTTATGTGTAATTTAATTGTGCCAGTTCACATGTCTGTCCTGAATATGAAATAGTACAACCAAAACACATTCTGATAATATTTAACATTGAAGAGTCTTAGGAAAGACTATAGGGGTAATTTTTAAATTTCATGTCCCCAGTGGGGATTCTTGCCTGCCAGAGGCAGTTATTCAAAATCAAATGAATGACCTGGAAGTAATATGCAGTATATCTCCAAATTTCCAATGGGCATTGCTAGCGGGCAAGACTTCCATCAAAAGCATTGATTTGGAAAATTGCCCCTTATTGCTACAGTAAATTTATGAAGTACATTTGAGACCACCCTAACACAAACTAGAATGAGAGTTCTAAAAATTTAAATTTATTTCACATGTTTATAAGTTATACAGATATTACAACATGACAAATCTAATTATACTGTGTTTTATGTAACTCTAAGTCTCTAACTCTTCTGATGAAAAGTCAGCAACTTGAAATCACTTTGTTTCATAGATGCTGCCGGACCTGCTGAGTATTTCCAGCATTTTCTGTTTTCTTGTCACTATTCATGTGTAAGCCTTGTTGGTGTCTGTAAGATAGTTAGGTACAGAGAGCATCACAGCCGGTCCTGTCCTCACCAGTTATCTGTAAATATGGATTTCCAGTAGGGAAATTATCTTTATTTGGCTCACATTTCACAGCAACAATTAAAATTGTGAGAACCTTCACCATCTCAGAGTGGCAGGGGCACAAATACATACATAGCAGATTGATTAAACTACGTGTACGGTGGTCGAATAGTTTTCCAAATTTCAACAACATTTTCCAGCAGAGGAATGTGTGTCTTTCAGAGCCATGTCTTTCTCCGCACAGATTTTTTTGAGCTGGACTTCGTTACCCATTTATTTCCCATAATTTCAGGTTCAGTTTTGCATTTATGGTCATGAATGCTGTTTTCCATGCATACATGACCTTTTATACCAACTTGCATTGTTTTCTAATTTATCTCTCTTTTTCAGTCCTGTAATTTTGTAGTTATTTATGTCAGTGCTTACTAAATTTTTTGTATAACTTTTTTTCCCTTCACAATTGGGACTTGTGGTATCAACCTTTCTATAAAAAAACAACAAATATATTTCAATTTTTTTTATCTTATTAACTTTGTCTGATGTAAATGTCTTATTTTTTTTATTATTAATTGTTGATTTTTCTTTTGACCTTAAATCAGAGACAGTCACCCCAATGGTGATGTTGGGGGTGACCCTGTCAGCATCCCATTTTGGTGAATTTCAACTAAAAGAATTTTTTTTAAAAATTGCCTTTAAATTTTATTGTAGTACATCAAACCTGACCCTGGCTGCTGACCTTATTTGCATGCATGATTTCAATGGCCAGGATTTCCTGGGCAGGGGGCGGGGCCTGCTCGCTGATGCGTAAAATGACGTGGGGATGATGTTGGGTGGAACTCCCGACGTCACCTGGCCTCATTTCAATTTTCAGGTAGGCGGGGCCTCAACCAAATCAGCTGTGCGCCCGCCGACCTGTCAGTGGCCAATTGAGGCCATTGACAAAGTAATTAATGTAATTAGTGGACCTTCCCGTCCAACCTTAAGGTAGGCGGACAGGTCAGGAGCCCTGGCGGGCATTGGAAAAAGCATGAAACCTCATCCACCGGCGGGATGAGGTTTCATGTAGGTTTTTTAAAATTTAATAACAGTGTAACTAAAAGTGATGGACATGTCCCAACTCATGTGACAGTGTCACATGAGGGGACATGTCAGGGAATTTTTTTTTTCTCTTTTTAACATTTTTTAATGTGGAACCGATCTCCCTGAGGCAGCACTCTCGGCTCAGGGAATCCCCCCACAGCTCACAGGGAGCGCATAGCGTTTCCTTGCAGATGTCACATTGGGCGGGCCTTAATTGGCCCGCCCACGTAAAATGGTGGTGCTCCTCCCCCCCCCATTTGGGGGCGCCAGTTGGAGGTGCGCCTCCACGCGCCCACTCCTGAACTCCCCCTCTCCCCATTGGGGGGGAAAATTCTGCCCAATGGTTCAAAAAAAACCATTGTATAACAACATGTCATCTGTGACTCACCATGAGCGATACCATAGGAAAACCACTGGTAACTTAATAAAGATTACTTGTCCATGAGCTACACCATGTGGAAACAAGAATTGCACTGTCTGGACCATGTGACAGCTTTGGCTTCATCTTCTTCAATACTGGCTGCCCCATGAGCAGGGTTTGTGATTGTGCTGATAAGAATAGAGATTTCTGTGTAATTGTCTGTGACCGTGCACTATGTTTACCCTTCCAGAAATGGCAGTGGAAAAAGGAATATGTGAACCTCAATTGAGGACAGGCATGGAAAAACCATCTGATTTAACCCACACTGAGCAATTTTCTACTCTTAGAAACTTGCCCAGAATGTTCCTATTATTTGTTTTTAAGAATACAAACAGTATTAATTAAATTTGGACATTGCATATGTATGCAGATATGGTTTAAATATTCCAAGGAAAGTATTTTCCTAACTCCATCTGGACAGAAGTCCTAGAAACATTTCATTCTTATGGTTTTTAGAAACAATGAAGCTAATTTTAACTCTGGGTTTGAATCAGGCCCAAAGTGGGCAATGGAATGGCCGACTTTGGGAGATATTAACACCCAGGCCTCATTCACATGCCCAGACTCTGATTTATATCCGAAGCCAACAGGAATGATATTACTGCCAGCATTTGAGAGTCAGAATTGGTCAGGCACCCAAAATGGTCCCTGACAAGGTAAGTAATGATATGGGGGTGGCAGGTGTTGGGGGGTGGTGTCTGGATATCAGTGACTGGAGAAGGGAAGGAAGCATATTTGCTCCTCCTGGCCTTCCAGGGAACTTTAAAAATAAAAAATACCTGGATCTGCTGTGGCTAGGATCCCTGCTGCCATCAGCTTTCATTGGTAGGTGTGAGACTATGCTGACTTTGGGTGGGCATTTGGTAAAAATGTCATATGTCTCCCAATGATGGCATTAACTATCATTAAAAGCAGGCCCCTGCTCTGCTGGTGGGGAGCCTCCTCCACTGAATTCAGGCAAGTCAAAATGGTGAGAGGCAAAAATGCATCAGGAACACAACATGGACCTCTCTGACAATCATCTCAACCTCTCAGCCATTACATTCTCACCGGGTTGTGGAGGAAGGAATGGGGGTGGGGAGGGGGAGAGTTGCATCTTAAATTTAAAAAAAATATTTGGGGAATAACTTGGTCACAATGCAAAGAACAATGTGCTATAAATACTCAGCAAAAAGACTTTCTTACACTGGTGTTTACGTTCCAAGTGAAGAAAGTTTACATTTCTGACTATTACAGTTATTTTGTTAAAGTTCTGTAAATGGGAATAAAAATAGTATAACCATAATCGATCAATTTATCATTCAGATTTTATCTTTATTTGATGCTGTGACCCTTGTAAGGTTTTTAGTGTTGGTAATCATGTTCGTAACAGCAATGTGCATCTTCATTTTTTTAATACTAATTTATTTGAATATTGCTGAAAAAGGAGACATGTTGCCAAAATTTTGCATCTTGCATTGGTCAGGACAAATGCAAGAATACCTGATTTCAAACCATCACAACAGTTTATAATGCAGGAAAAAAAGGTGCAGATTAATTGGCAAGTTGACTTTGATTGGTCGAATGGTTGCCATGTAGAAAGCAAAGGGGAACTATAGGCTCCTCATGCTTCTGGGTAATTCAAAAAAGGCACAAGACTTGAACATGTTCCTTTTATTTGCAGAGAAGGGTTCCCTGTGTAGGAATGTGTGTTGCTACTAGCAAGCGGAAATGAGTCACATTTCAAGCTCGACTGATTATCTTAAATTGGTTGTTAGTGTAATTATTAGTGCACTCAGGGTTGTTCAACAAGTGCTGCCCAATCACAGAATCACATCTAACAGTGGATATTTTGTTTTGTGTTTTGCAAGTGTGTGCTGATTGAGTATGGCCTGTACTCTGCCTATTACAGCAGACGAAGGAACATGTTGTTTGATTCAATCAGCCAATCATTGAGACTTGCAGCCTACGTACCTGGCATCACACTGGCACTAAAATTCATACATGACATTGCTCAATTGTGAGGTAGGCAGAACATCTTTTTGGACTGACAGCATCATTTTATTAATGTAAACTATCACTCGCATTGCTGCTGCATAGTAGCAGCATGAAACAGCTTGCTTAACCTGTAGTCCAAATTTTTGCGATACTTTGCCATTTGCTTACCTTGTAAGCTCAAGGCAGAAATAGTGTGTCAAAGCTACCCTGCAGCACAATAGCTATCCTGATCATATGATTATTCAAAAGGTATTGCGCAAACTTGCAGATGGGCCAAAGGCTGACACTTTCAGACTGTAAAAGTGCTTGGTCTACCTTAAGTAATCCTGCAAAGGCAAAATATTTGGACAACAAGCTGTTTCATGCTGCTACTATGCAGTAGCTATGCAAGTGGTACATAGGATCAGAGATTTGGAATAGCTGCCATTTACAGACCATATAGAATTTGAGACTATCTAGGAAATCATTGGAATAGTTAAACGTGGGCATTTCAAAGACACAAATGAGGGTTTTGGTGTCTACTGGGCCGAGACCCAGGTGATATTACAGTGGTGGAAGCAGGTCAACTTGAGATGAAGAGGATGTGGAGTTTTATTGCTTAGCCTGTGGCAGAATTGATACCGAGATTGTGAATGGTCTGGTTCAAATTGAGACAGTGGCTGAGGGCAAGTGGAGTCAGTGGTGAAGGTGTACAGTTTATGGTGGGAGATGATGGCTTCAGTCTTCTTGATGTTCGTCTAAGGTTGAATGCCAGACAAACATTCTGACAGCAGGAAGGTAAAAAATGGATCAAGAGAGGTGGAGGAATGATAAAACTGGATGTTGTCAGTGTACATGCAGAAAATTATTCCATGTCTTTAGATATTGCCAAGGAACATTAGATAGACAAGAGAAAAGAAAGGGCCAAAGATCAATCCATGGGGGGCTCCAGACATAATGCGCTGAAATTTCCCCCCATCGGGGGTGTTGTGTTGGGATGGGCGTGAGCGAGTGCAAATCTGATGGCCCCACCCCCCCCACCACCGTTTGGGTGTGTGCTGCCATTTTACGTGGGCGGGCGCGGGAAATTCCCTGAGTTGGGGCCTGCACTCTTTCATGTATGCGCGCGAAAGAGCACAGAAATCTGCCTTAGGGAAATTAGTTTAATTTCTGAAAAATTTAAGAAAGGAAATAAAAAATTTTAAGGACATGTCCCCTCATGTGAAACTGTCACATGAGCTGGGACATGTCCACTAATTTTTTCAAAAATGTTCATTTAATTAATAAACCCTTCATGAAACCTCATCCCGCCCATGGATGAGGTTTCATGAAAAATGAGAAGGCTGCCTGGGCTTTTCGCCTGCCCATCAACCTTAAGGTTGGACGGGCAGCATTGTAAACAACTTTAATTACTTTCTTAATGGCCTTAATAGGCCTTTGATAGTTCGCCGGGCACGCAGCTGAGTTGGCTGCACACCTGCTGAACTGACAATATCTAAATGATGCGTGGTGACGTTGGGACGCATGCCTGACGTCACCGTGCGTCATTTTACGTGTCGGCGAGTAGGCCCTGTCCCTGCTCGCCGACCCGAAAATCCTGCCCATTAGTGTGGAGTCTGTAAGGGAACCTATTGCTAGGATTGAAAGGTATGAGTGGAGCTAGGTGAGGCCAGTCCATTGAGCTGAGCAATAGAGGAAAAGCATCAGATGAGGATGGTGAGGTTGACAATTGGCATCAAGTTTTGAAAGCATCACAAGCTCTATACCTGTAAATAAAATGGTCCACAAAAGCAAGTTAGATGCTAAAAATTGTGTTTTTAACTGCTTCTAAAATACAGCATTAATATAGTGAAGGGCTTTGCAATGGAGAGAGCAAGGCCTGGGATTTTCATTCCATTTATCTGGGTTGCAGCATCCAGCCAGTTGGTGTTTGTGAGTGCTGGTGTACAACATTTATATGAAAATTGCGAAGGTGCCACTAGTCAATTAGAATATTTTAGATTTGTGAAGGATTCAGCACTGAAATACAAGTTCCATTTCAAATAACTTTCCAAAAATACTGGTGGGTCTGACTTGCCTTCTTACTACCAGCTTCCAGATTTTTACATTGTTTTCTTTCGGATTTGAGTACTTTACCATAGAAAATCTCTTGCCCCAGTCAACATTATTAATCCTGTTTAAAATCCTGAAAGTTAGCCTATGTCGATGTCTCCTGGTTTTCTCTCAAGGAAAGCAAGCCCAACTTTCCTAAATGTTCATCATAAATTAAATTTCCAGAATCACACCTCAGGAATATTTCCTCCCTGCACACAGTCCAAGAGGTAGGATCTGACCAACAACTGTCATTATATTGGCCCAGATTTTGTGTTAAGAACGACAATGAGGCCAATGGCATCACTTATTATGGAGTAAATTGGAGTAAATCGAACAGCAACTTGCATAGTATGCATATTCACAAGTAAGTGTGAAAATTCTGAAGTTGCTGTCTGATTTGCTCATCTCCTCCCCAAGCTGCACAACATCAGAACCTTGCTGAGAGCCTCGGCACTGAAATCCATGTAAAGGCATGAAGTTATTGTACTTACCCATTCGATACCCACTAAACAAGCTAGCATAAGTTAGGGCTTTTGCTGAGTAAGTCAATGTCACCTTCCATACTTTGCTGAGGTTTGAGAATAGACTGATCAGGTGATAATTGGCTGCTTTTGATTTGTTCTGATTCTTGTTGACAGAATATATCTGGGCAATTTTTCACATTGTTGGTTAGATGCCAATGTTGTAGCTGTACTGGAACAGCTTGGATAAGAGTGCGGCTAGTTCTGAAACCCAAGTCTTCAGTACTACAGCCGGGATGTTGTCATGGTCCACAGCCTTTGCAGTGCCTTCAGCCGAAACTTATCACGTGGAGTGAATTGAAGTTTGGCATGATGGTTGGGACCTCAGCATGAGAATGAGGTGGATCATCCACTTAGTACTTCTGGCTGAAGATGTTTGCAAATGATTCAGTCTTATCTTTTGCATTGAAGTGCTGGCCTCCACCATCATTGAGGACGGGGATGATTTTGGAGCCTTCTCTCCTGCAATTGTTTAATTGTCCATCACCATTCATGATTGGATGTGGCAGAACTGCAGAGCTTTTTCTTCTACACCCTTCATTGAACTGGGCAAAGTGGTAGTGTCACATAGCATGATGGAGGGTGTCCTCAGTGTGAAGATGAGATTTTGCCTCCACAAGGACTTGTGGTGACCACTCTTACCAATACTATCATGGGCAGGTGCATTTGTGGTAGACATATTGGTGGAGACAGCATCCAGTTAGTTTTTCCCTCTTGTTGGTCTCTCACCGCCTGCCGCAGGCTCAGTCTGCCAGATATACCCTTCAGAACTTGGCCAGCTCAGTCACTAGTGTTGTCACCAAGCCACTCTTGGTGATGGACATTGAAGACCCTTGCACAGAGTAGATTCAAGTGGTGTTCAACGTGGAGGAGTACTGATTCATCAACTGAGGGATGGTGGTAGGTGATAATCAGTAGGAGGTTTCCTTGTCTGTGTTTGATCTGATGCCATGAGATTCCATAAAATCTGCAGTCAATGTTGAGAACTCCTAGACCACTGCCTCCTCACTTACACCACTGTGCCACCATCTCTGGTCATTCTGTCCTGCTGGTGGGACAGGATATACCCAGGGATGGTTACGCAGAAGTCTGGGACAACGGCTGTAAGATATGATTTGATGCGTATGACTATGTCAGGCTGTTGCTTGACTCGCCTGCGGGACAGCTCTCCCAATTTTGGCCTGTGTCCCCAGATGTTGATGAGGAGGACTTTATAGGGTTTACTGGGTGGAATGTACCTTTGTCATTTCCAGTGCCCAGATTGATGCTGCTTTTATTATTCTTCAGCTTCTCTGTAGTGGTTTCATACAACTGAGCGGCCATGTCATTTTGGAGGAATTTTCACATCTTTTGCTGTGGGTCTGGAGTCACATGTAGGTCAGACCGGGTAAGGACGGCAAATTTCCTTCTCTGAAGAGCATTAGGTGAATTTAAGCTCCCCTAGTTCCTTTGGTGGGGTTTGATCTCATGTTTTTGGAGCATTTGTTCAGGCCTTTGCATTGCTAGCCCATCAAACATTATCACTGTAAGTTATTACCAGCATTACCAGTTTTCAATACTACCAAACAACCTCTCAGGTAATGAAAATTTACTTTTGGAAACATGGAGCCCCATTTCTTTAGGACGTATTTATTGTTGGAGAATTTTTTTAAAAATAGTTTTTTTTTAACTATTTCTTTTGGTCTCTTTTTAGCTCTCCATTGATCCCATCTTTCTCTAGCTGTCTTTATTTTGCTTTCTGCACATAATTTTACATTGAATTAAATATTCCTGAAAAAAGAGACATGCTGTCGAAGCTTTTTGTCTTTCTCTCATCAGGATAAATACAAGAATGCCAAATTTCAATGAAAGCAACAATTTATACTGCATGAGAAAAACATGCTGATAGGTTGGCAGGTTGATTTCTGGCTGAGAGGTTGCCATAGAGAATGCACCAGGAAAATGTTGTCAGCCATGCTTTTATTTGATTCACAAAAGGCACAATGCCTAGGTATGTTCTTTTTGCCTGTCGAGGACAGGTTCCTGTGAATATTTATAGCTTCAAGCAAGTGTAAGTGAGCCACATTTCAAGCCCGACTAATATTAAGTTGGTTATTAATGTAATTCTGAGCATACTCGGATTGCTCAGCAAGTGCTGTTCAGTTGTGGAATCACATCTAACGTTAGGTATTATGTTCTGAGTTTTGCAAACATGGGCTGTACTGAGCCAGCCTGTACTTGCAAAACTCAGAACATGATGTCTAACATTAGATGTGATTCCGCAATTGAACAGCACTTGCTGAACAATCCAAGTGTGCTAAGAATTATACTAACAACCAGTTTAAGATTATCAGGCAGGCTCACAATGTGGCTCACTTACACTTGCTAGAAGCTATATATGTTCATACGTAGGGACCTGTCCTCTGCAGGCAAAAGGAGCATGTCCAGGTTTTGCTCCTTTTTTTGAATTAAGTAAAAACATGGGGAACATTCGCACTCTGGGGCATTCGCCATGGCAACGCCTTGACCAATCAGAGTCAACTTGCCAGCCAATCAGCACCCTTCTCTCATGCATTATAACTTGTTGTTCCTTTTGAAATTTGGCACTCTTGCATCTGTCCTGATGGGTGCAAGATGAAAAGCTTCAACAGTTTTTTTCAGCAATACTCAAATTCTGTACTACCAAGTGACAATTTGAATTAAGTATTCTAATTTACATTTCCTATTTTAGATGCTGTGGAGGGAATTTTGGCATAAGGAAGCGAGTAGAATTAGGTGTGGTGGGGATTAAATGGTCAAAAGGTAGCATGTCAGGAAGCCAGCACCCAGCTGCCAACTTCTGGCTTTTACTCAGATGTGACAAGGGACAGACAACCAACTCCCTCCTATGAGGTGAATTATCATATTAACAATCTTGATGAGGTTGGAAGCCTTGGATGTAACCTGCTTTGCACATTTAACTGGGGCCGGCTGAGTCCCTCAGTCTTCGGGAAACTGGACGAGGAGGAGCAGGAGTTCTTCCTGCCCTTCCGTCCCCAAGATTCGTTTAAGAGAAGCATGGCTGCTTGCCTTGTTTACACATAGTACAGATCCCTGATAGACGCACCACACTGGAAATGATCTCTAGGAACACTAAGTCACTGCTCAAAAGCCTCAATAAGGCAGCTGTAAGCACAATGAAAGGCAAATACTGTTCCTTTGGCACTAACTGCAAAATTCAGACCATTAATGTCATTTCTACCTCTGCTGATGAAACCCAATATTTTATTGCCCTTTTACTCTGGCTCTGAACTGTACAGAGGATTTCATAGATTTGTACACAATGAACCCTTTTGTCCCAATACTTGTTCTATAGCACCTGGGAGCATTCAGTTCCCAGGCAGTATGGAGAAGATGGCCCAAAAAAAAGGACAAGAGCCTCTCCCCAAATTGACAGACCTGAGTATGTGGCTACAACAGGCAAATGACCTGGCGTGAGGTCCAAGGAGATGTTCCCACACCTTCCAGTTTAGTTTCCGCATGGAGAACAAAGGACCTGAAGAAGCTGATATTAAGTTGAACCCTTGGACCCTCTCAGAAACAATGGTGGTGCAAAGTGGGTCAGGTAGCAAGACCTGAAGAGATAAGTTCAATTTCTTTTCAAGCATCCCAAGAATATTTGGTTCTGGGGCCTTTCTGGCTGCTGTTGGAGAATAGCACTGTTATAACTGTTAGGATATTTTTCTAAATAAAAGACCTTTCATAAATGAACATTGTTGTAAGTAATTCAAAACAGTGGAACAGATAGATAATTTCATCAGTATGCTACATGATTATTTTTCAATCCATGTCCAGAAGGGTAATTTACTTTAAGATGTTTCTGTGTGGTATCTTGAATTATCATGAGCTGTTTAACAAGTTAAACTGCCAAGTTGGTAGGAATTCTTGTTTATATTGTTCAATTTAGATACTCTAAGGAATGCAGTCAAGTATAAATAGAGATTGCTACCAACTTGGCAGCTGTTTATAACTGTTATGCCATAGTTAAGGGATTTGGAGTTATTACAATCATGTAACTAAGTTATGTAATAAGTATTTTAAAGTTCATTGAGAACTGCTTGCTGGTCCTGTTCATTTCATTTATCTTTAGAAAATAGCAAAATACCTTGCATTTGACCATATTTCTTCCCTTATGATACAGAACTTCCAATAAAATGCAAGAAAACATGCATTTATGTAGTGCTTTAGTCTCCTTAAGCATCTCATGATTGTGGACACCCCAGCTCAAGCATGGGCCAACATTTCCTTGATCTGGGAAATTGCATTAATAATTTATATCTCTAATGGGAACTGCAATCTTACCCAGCTCCTCAGCTCCATTACGAAGCTACGAGAGAACTGCCTATTGTTATTGTTTTCACCCCTCTAACTCTGACACATTTAAGTAAACATGGACCATCCTTTGAATGGTAATTATTTTAGGTCTGTTTACCAGCCTCTCACCAGAGGTTTGCATTCATCTTACATATAACAATTCAAACCCTAAACTAAAATGTTATATTCCTACAACATATGAATCATGAAATTAGACATTTTCACAGCATAATAAATTACTTTTGAAACGAAGACAGGAACTTTCCCAGGCCATTGGTTGTGGGGCAGGGTGTGGATTGGGAAACTTTTGAAAAAAATGCAGCTGGATTTGTGCCCTCCTTGTCCACCCACTATACCCATGGGCAAGATGCATGTGTAGACAATAATCAGCCCATCAGTGATGAGAAACAAATAAGGTAATTATGGAGGCTTTTGACAGTATTTTTGTGAGGCAATGGAAATTTGCTGGTGGCACAAGCAGAGGACCACACGCTCTGCCTAAAGCTCCTATGTTAGTAGGAGGCGAGAGTAGAGCAGGAGGTCAGAGCATGCTGTATACAGTTTATATACAGTGATCAATATGAAGGACATCCGCAGGCAAAGGCTTGCAATTGTTTGTTTGTCACTTGCAAATGGATGGTGCTTGGCGTGAGGAATTAGTTGCTGGTTCCATCAGTAGTATGGCACCTCTATCATGTGCCATTTCCTCCTCCATTTAACTCAGCAGCACACATAATTCATAGTGTGTCTGTGGCCGCCTTTCAGTTCAGGTACTCTGATTTCCCCTCCTCATACTCAGGCTGCCAGGGCTTGGCTTAAATAGCCAAGTGGTTATGGTACTGGGCTTGTAACCTCAAGATCAAGAGTTCAAATCTCACAATGGCAAACTATGAAACAATGTAACTTCATCTGAATAAGAACAGATGGAAACGTGTTTGTACTCGAAAGAGTTACAACTGCAGCAATGACCTGTATAGGAGCTTGGCCTGAATAGCCAAGTGGTTATGGTACTGGGTTTGTAACCCAAAGATCAAGAGTTCAAATCTCACAATGGCAAACTATGAAACAATGTAACTTCATCTGAAACAGATGGAAACAGGTTTACAAAAAAAGTCACCGCTCGCCTGCGGCGCTGGACAGGACTGCTCCGAGTGCTATCTTACCGAGGTCGAGTTCTGGTCATAAACCAGCTGATCGCCGCCATGTTGTGGTATCGGCTGGTCACTTTGACCCCTCCCCCGGACTTTGTCACAAGAATCCAGAGATTGTTAGTCGACTTCTTCTGGGACAAAAGATTGCACTGGGTCGCTGCCGAGGTTCTGAGTCTCCCGCTTAGGGAGGGTGGTCAGGCGCTAGTGTGCCTACGCACACAGGTGGCGACTTTCCGCCTTCAGACCCTGCAGCGATACCTCTACGTCGAGCCTCCTCCTAGATGGTGTGCCCTGATGACGTATTTCTTCCGTCAGGTGCACGGCCTGAATTATGACGTGCAGCTCCTGTTTATAGAACAGCTGGGCCTCGGTGGCTCCTTGCAGGCGTTGCCCGTCTTTTACCAGGACCTGATCAAAGTCTGGAAAGTGGTCGCCTCGCGACGCAGCTCTCCCCCATCAGGAGTAGCGGCTATCGTCAGAGAGCCGCTGCTCAGGAATCCGCCCCTCCGTCCTTTTCAGTGGTTGGCGGAGAGGAGGGCTGTGGCCGCAGGGGTGACCAGAATCGGGGACGTGCTGGGTGGTGGAGGACTGGGCTGGATGCTCCCGCAGGAGTTGGCGCGACGCGCGTCTGTGAGTGTCCAGGTCGCAGCCGATGCCATCCAAGACCTGAGAACGGTCGTGCTCGGACCCGACGTTATTTTGGGTCTTGAGGCGGCCCAGGTGCGCGGTGGTCTTCCGTCTGAGCGTTCCCTGTTCGGACGGAATTCCACATTGGCCCCAAGCCCCGAACCCTCCCTCGGGTGCTGGTGCCCCGCAATATGAGCCGCCTCGGGGACATGCCCTCTGTGCCTTTTGGCACGGCAAAGAGGAGCTTTTTGTACGGACTGCTGCTGCACACCTTCCATTTTCTCGCCCTTGTCCGTCGACCGGACACGCCCTGGCGTGCCTTGTTGCCGTCCGGCGGCGGAGGCCCCCGATGGGAGGCCCTCTACGGAGGTGTCCTCCCCCTTTCTATCGGAGACCTGGGTTGGAGGGTGTTGCATGCAGCAGTCCCTTATAATAAGAGGATGCATTGGTTCGCGGACTCTCAGGACATGTGCCCTTTTTGCGGTCTTGTGGAGTCCGTGGACCATGTATACATAGGGTGTTGTAGGCTGCACTCCCTTTTTAGTTATTTGAAAAACCTTTTATTGATGTTTTGTTTGCACTTCAGCCCCACGCTCCTGATCTATGGGCACCCGGTGCGGAAGGGGGTCGGGAAGGAGGAGGACCTCCTCGTGAACCTGCTCCTGGGCCTGGCCAAGTTGGCCATTAACAGGTCCAGGCAGCGGGCGATCGACGGGGGAGTCCCGCCCGATTGTTTGTCCCTCTTCCGCGGCTACGTTCGCTGCCGGATGTCCCTGGAGAAGGAGCACGCGGTGTCTGCTGGCACTCTCGAGGCCTTCCGTGCTCGGTGGGCACCGCGGGGACTGGGGTGTTTTGTTGACCCCTTTAATCACATTTTGATTTAAAGTTTGTAAGTTTCCTTTAAACTTTGTTCTTGGTTTTACAGCTGACCTGAATTAGGGGCTGTGCCTGATTTTTCCCAATTTTGTTGATTTGGTTTTCATTTAAAAGATTATCAAGAGTTCAAATCTCACAATGGCAAACTATGAAACAATGTAACTTCATCTGAAACAGATGGAAACAGGTTTACTCAAAAGAGTATCAAGAGTTCAAATCTCACAATGGCAAACAATGTAACTTCATCTGAAACAGATGGAAACGTGTTTGTACTCGAAAGAGTTACTCAGGCTGCCAATCATCCCTAATTGGATGGTGTGCCTGGAGACTGCCTGCTAATTGGCCTCTTCCGGGTACATCCTGCCTCAAGGTCCCATCACACGCACATCTGGGTTTGTAAGCCAGCAATCAGCCTAAAGTTGGGCTTGTGGGTCACATGCAAAAGTTCAGCCTATAGTCAATACTTAGGCAAGCGTGGCAACCTATTTGCACACAGTGGGGTCCAACAAACAGAATAAAGTAATGACCATTTAATCTGTTTTGATAGAATAGATTGAGGAATAAATACTGACCAGAGAGAATGGTTTTACTTGACTAGTGTCAATTTTTTACATTTTTACATCAAATCTTTTACATTTACAAGAGCATTTTGAGCCTTGGTTTAATGTGTGATTTGTGACACCTCTGACAATGCAGCAGTTCGTCAGTATTTCACTGAAGTGTCAGCATATGTAGACAAGACAAGGAAGCACTGTAGATAAATATTATCACACGAAATAACAGAAGATTACATTACTGATAAAGGAACTGAATTTATATGAATAATATTGAATTTTAAAAAAAAAATTTTCTGGATGAGGACATTGGTGGCACTTTGCCAGTGCTTTTTACAAAGGGATCCTTTAATAGTCATTAGGTTCTAATTTACATATTTAAGGGCCTGAATTTTTCAGGCAGCGGGCAGGCTCAGTGGGAGCAGTTGCTGAGCCGATCGTCGCCCGCAATCAGCCCTGCACCGCCATTTTACCCGGGCGGGCCAATTAAGGCCCGCCCAGCATAATACGCGAGTGGAAGTGCTCAGCGCTACCTGTGCAGGCAGGGGGAGGAGGGAGAGTCGGGGCTAGCGCTTTTTCACACATATGCGCGAAAGAGTGTTTCAATCTCCCTGAGGCACGGAGCTGCCTTGGGAAGATTGAATCGATATCGAAAAAATTAAATAAGTGGTTCAAAAATTTATTTAAATGTGTCCCCTCATGTGACTGTGTCACATGAGATGGGCTATGTTTTCATATTTAGGGAAATTTTTTATTTATTTAATAAAAGCTTTAGGAAACCTCATTCTGCTCGAAGGCTACTTGGCCTTTTCGCCTGCCTGCCAACCTTAAGGCTGGACGAGCAGCATTAACAATTACCTCAATTACTTTCTTAATGGCCTTTAATAGGCTGTTTACATATCAGCAGGCGCGCAGCCGACTCCAGCGCGCGTCCGCCGAATGAAATATCGCGGGACTGCGCGATGACATTGGGATGCACGCCTGATGTCATCGTGCTTCATGTTATGCGTTGATGTGTTGGGCCTGCCCCCTACACTCCGACTGAAAAATCCTGCCCAAGTTACCGAGCACCCTACTTTGGATGTCTATCCGGGACAGTTAAAAAGACAACTGGTCCACAAATTTAGCTGTGGGATTAACACCTGCCAGGAATAGATACAGGCCATCTCCTCGTTAAAGTGGTAGGCGTTCTGTCCATTTTATGCCTGAAAAATGGTCATAACATATACCAAATTCTACCCTATCCAATCTTGATTATTGGTTGAGCAACAGAACTGTAAGTAAGTAGCCTAGAGTAATCATTATGTGCCGTGACTGTTTCTCCTCCTAGCCCAACATGAAAGCAAATTAAACTTTTTTAGAACCATACCTATCTGGATTTCTTCTGGCCCCCTTTTCTCTTCCCTTGATCTTCACTAGGTACAAAATCCACAATAACATCTCCCCCTCAGGCCAAGATCTTTAATTGCAGTCAGGCCCCAGAAAGATCATTAAACCCTGATCCGCATAATTAAAGAAGAAGCTTACTGACTTTAGGCAGATGTCCTTACCACTCCTCAGTACAGCAAGTTAAAATAGAAGACTGAGTGTGGAGAGGGGTTTTGATGAGTAAGTCTCTTGGTCTGGCAGAGTTAAATTTGCCTGTCTGTTTTTAACCATATATCGCTTCTTGAACAACGATATGTTTTGAGAGCTTTAATGTAGCTTCCCCTGATGAGACAAGCAATCACAAACAATTAACTCGAGCTCTATCTTGCAGACAGATAATCGATATTGAGTGTTTTCTGCCGCATGTGAACTTGGCAAATAAGCAATCTATCTCGATGGAATTGACTCACTCGCCCTTTAAGTGACATTAACATATGAGACTGATCAAGTATATTTTAGCTATGTGCATGGTTAGTCTGTTTCCAGCAAACATGTAAACAAGTATACTGGCCGGTGACCAAAATTTCATCAAGAAATATACAAGTTTTGAGAGCTAGAAATTACATGGACCCCTGTAATCCCTGCATTTATTCTGATGAACTCCAACGTTTACCACACTGGTGAATGAGGAGTCCATGGGAGGGCACTTAATTTGAATGTGAGTGGTGGGCTTTCATGTCATTTGGGTAAAAAATGAGGCACCAGCCTGTTTTCACAGTCCAGATACTTTGGTCCTACTTGCCAGTGCTGAAGAGGGTGACAGATTCCATTTCCCCACTGTCAAGTGCACGTGAATAAGTTTTGTAAGGACGCTGCAGTTAAATTAGAAAAAAATGTAAGTCTTTAATCTTCAGGGTCAGGGTGAGGTCCATTTTGGCTAGCTGGTCTGCCTGGTATGACCACATGGCAGATCCCTCTGAGGATCAGGAACATTCAATTCCTTGAAGAGGTCTGTTGGAAAGGATGCCAATTTTTGGTTTTGGAGTCATTAATGATTAGAAACAAGATGGATTTCCTATGATATGAAATTTCTTCCTGTGATACATCACAGCATAATTTCTGGAAACCATGTTCTGAATATTTAAGTGGTATTTTGCCTTTTGCAATAATTTTCTTATTATTTGGCCGGTCAAGTCATCAATGGGTTCTCCAAAGATATCGTACCCAGCCTCATACATTCCTTTCCCCAGACGCACAGGAACCTCATACACCACTGCATCAGGGAGTCCAACACACAAAATGCACAGAAATAATGCACAGCCATTGGTCTGGTGAACTGTCCACCACTGAGCTTTTAGACTTCACGTATTCTAGTGACTTTCTCCTTCAAAGCCCACAGAGCGAGCACATCTGTGGTAAGTGTTTGCATCTCTAGGAACTTCGAACCCGAGTAAGGAGCTGGAGTCTGAGCTGCAGACATTGCGCCACATAAGGGACAGGGAACGTTACCTGGACACTTTGCTCCAGGAGGCGGTCACACCCCTCAGATGAGGTAATTCAAATTTGGTCTGTGCTCAGCGACAGGAAGGTGTGACTGCAGGTGAAGCAGCTTTGGGATCCTAGGGGGTAGCGTTCGAGGAGCCTCGGCCCCTGCAGCTGTCCAAAAGTTTCAAGGTTCCTGCAAGCTAGATGGACGAGAGCGGAGACTGCAGGGAGGATGAGTGAACTGATTGCGGCACCATGGTACAAGGAACCATTCAAGTGGGGGGAGGATAGATACTGATCTCTGCAGCCACTGGTGATAGTCCCGAAAGCTGTGTTGCCTGCCCGGTGCCAGGGTTAAGGACATCTTCTCAGGGCTGGAGAGGATCTTGGAGTGGGAGGGGAGGGATCCAGTTGTTGTTGTCCATGTTGGTACCAAAGACATTGATTGGACCACAAAGGAGGTTCTGCTGAAAGAATTTGAACAGTTAGGAGCTAAATTAAAAAGCAGAACCTCCAAGATAATAATCTCGGGATTGCTACCTGAGCCATGGGCAAACTGGCACAGGGTAAATAAAATTAAGGAGTTAAATGCATGGCTCAGAGATTGGTGTGGAAGGAACGGGTTCAGTTCATGAGGCACTGGCACTAGTACTGGGGTAGAAGGGAGCTGTTCCAGTGGGACAGGCTTCACTTGAACCGTGCTGGCACCAGTGTTCTGGCAAACCAAATAACTCGGGTTGTAGAGAGGGCTTTAAACTAAATAGAGGGTGGGAGGATTCTGGAAATGGGATACATAGGCTTACGAAGCAAAAGGATATGGCAGCATTGCAGGGCAGCTACTTAGGTAATGATACACTGAGTGTGACAGGAAGGGACAGAGTGTACAAACCTAAAAGAACAGCAGCAACTAGGGTCAAAAGGAGGAAAAAACGGTAAAAAAGGCAAAATTTATGGCCCTTTACATAAATACACGTAGTATTCAGGAACAAATTAAATAAATTAATAGCACAAATAGAGGTTAATGTGAATGATCTTATAGCTATTGTGAAGATGTGGTTCCAAGGACAGCAAAGCTGGGAACTAAATATTCAGGGGTATATGACTTTTTGAAAGGACAGGCAGGAAGGAAAGGGTGGTGGGGTAGCTTTGTTAGTATGAGATGGAATATGTACGATAGCAAGAAAGGATCTTAGATCGGAAGATGTAGAATCCATATGGGTGAAGGTAAGCTATAACGACGGGAAGAAGACATTGGTGGGAGTAGTCCATAGGCCTCCTGACAGTAGCTATACTGTAGGACAGAGAATAGATCAGGAGATAATAAGGGCATGTAAAAAAGGCAGTACATTAATCACGGTTGACCTTAATTTCCATGCAGATTGGGAAAATCAAATTGGCAGATTTAGACATTAGCAAGAATTCTTAGAGTGTATTCAGGACTGTTTCTTAGAACAGTGTGTTGTGAATCCAACCAGGGATCAGGCTATTTTGTATCTGATAATGTGCAATGAGGCAGGTTTAACAAATGATCTCACAGTAAAGGATCCCTTAGGAAACAGTGACCATAATATGGTAGAATTTAGCATTTAGTTTGAGTGTGAGAAACCTGGGTCGGAAACAACTTTGCTAAACTTAAATAAGGGTAATTACAAAGGAATGAGGGCAGAGTTGGCTGGAGTAGACTGGGAAAGGAATTTGGCAGAAAAGACGGTTGATGAACAATGTCAGAAAATAGTTTAGGAGAATGGTTCATGACTCTCAGCAAAGATTATCCCAGTGAGGAAGAAGGATTTAAGGAAGGGATAAGCTAACGATGGTTAAGCAAGGGAGTTAAGGACAGTAGCAAATTGAAAGAAAAAGCATACATGTGGCAAAGAGTAGTGGTAAGCCAGAGGATTGGGAAAGTTTTAAAAGCCAACAAAAGATGACCAAAAAATAAAGAGGGAGAAAATAAACTTTGACGGTAAATTAACAAGTGATATAGAAATGGACAGTAAGAGCTTCTTTAAGTGTATAAGAAGGAAGATAGAGGCCAAAGTGAACATAGGCCCCTTAGAGAATGAGGCTGGGGAAATAATGGGGAACCAGAAAATTGCAGAGGAGTTGAATAAATACTTTGCTTCAGCCTTCATGGTAGAAGATACTAAAAGCATTCCAAAAATACCAAATAATCAAGGGGCAAAAATGAGGGGAGGAAATAAAGACAATAACTATCACTAGTTAAAAAGTACTAGGGAAACTAATGGGGCTAAAGGCTGATAAGTGCCCTGGACCTGATGGGTTGCATCCTAGGATATTAAAGGAAGGAGCTACAGAAATAGGATCACTGCCAGGATGCACTGGTAGTAATCACCCAAGAGTCCTTAGATCCCAGAAAAGTGCTAGAGGATTGGAGAACGACCAACATAACATTATTCAAAAAGGGAGGGAGACAAAAAACAGGTAACTATAGGCCAGTTAGCTAAACGTCTGTCATTGGGAAAATGTTAGAGCCTATTTTAAAGGATGTAATAGCAGAGCATTTAGAAATACATAATCTAATCAAGCAGAATCAGCATGGCTTCATGAAGGGGAAATCATGCCTAACAAATTTATTAGAAAACTTTGGGGAGTAACAAGCAGGATAGATAAAGGGGAACCAGTAGATGTTTTGGATTCCCAAAAGATGTTCGATAAGGTACAGCACATAAGGCTACTTAAGATAAGAGTCCATGCATGGATAGAGGATTGGCTAACTAATAGAAGACAGAGAGTTGTGATACAGGGGCATTTTCAGGATGGTGACCTGTAACTACTGGAGTGCCACAGGGATCAGTACTGGGGTCACAATTATTTACAATGTATATTAATGACTTAGATGAGGGAAGTGAATGTACTATCGCCAAGTTTGCGAATGACACAAAAATAGGTGGGAAGACAAGTGGTAAGGGTGACACCAGGAGTCTACAGAGGGATATAGACAGGTTAAGTGAAGGGCATAAACTTGGCAGATGGAATATAATGTGGGAAAATGTGAGGTTATGCACTTTGGCAGGAAGAATAGGGGAGCTGAATATTATTTAAATGGAGGAAGACTGCAGAAGGCTGAAGCAGAGAGGGATTTGGGAGTCCTTGTACATGAATCCCAAAATGTTAACATACAAGTTCAACAGGTAATAGGGAAGGCAAATGGAATGGTGGCCTTTATTTCAAAGGAAATGGAGTATAAAAATAGGAGAGTCTTGCTAAAACTACACCAGGCACTAGTTAGACCACATCTAGAATACTGTGAACAATTTTGGTCCCCTTATCTAAGGAAATACATACTGGCACTGGAGGCAGTCCAGAGAAAGTTGAACAGGTTGATCCTGGGTATGGAGGGATTTTCTTATGGGGAGTGGTTGAGTAGGTTGGGCCTGTACTCGTTGGAGTTTAGAAGAATGAGAGATGACTTTATTGAAACATATAAGATTCTTAGGGGGCTTGATAGGGTAGATGCTGAGAGGTTGTTTCCCTTTGTGGGAGAGTCTAGGACCAGAGGGCATAATCTCAGAGTAAGGGGCCACCCATTTAAAACAGAGATGAGGAGGAATTTCTTCTCTCGGAGGGTAATCAATCTGTGGAATTCTTTACCGCAGAGGGCTGTAGAATCTGGGTCGTTAAGTATATTCAAGGCTGAGATAGACAGATTTTTAATCAGTAAGGGAATCAAGGGTTCTGGGCAAGACAGGAAAGTGGAGTTGAGGATTATCAGATCAGCCATGATCTCATTGAATGGTGGAGCAGACTTGATGGGCTAAATGGCCTACTTCTGCTCCTGTGTCTTATGGTCTTCTCCACAGTCCCATGTTTCTTTTTGTAGTTGTTTGTAAAAGAACTTCATTTTTTTCCCCTAGAAAAAGGACAGTAATTCTGGCCCCGAAATTTCACACACCCCAACTGATCTCTTGTCGCAATCCCAGTGGGAGACCAATAGAGTCATTCTTTTTGATCACCTGTCCTAATACCTTTTTCCTTGTTCTGCTGTCAGTTTTTGTAGCATTGCGCTCTGATGAAGTGTGTTGGGATGTTTTCTCAGTGAAATACGCTATATAAATGCGGTTTGTTGTTGTTAGAGGTATAAGCAGAATCAGTAGAACTCCCCATGAAATTTGAAGGCCTGTATCTTTCTCTTTCTGGCATGAAAGGTGTGTTGCTGCATTCCAGAGGATAACTGAATAGATAAGAAGGTGATTACTTGCATCAGGATTCAACAGAGCACTTTCAATGACTGAAACATAAGAAATGGGGACAGGAATAGGTTATACACCTCCTCAAGCTTGCTCTGCTATTCAACAAGATCACAGCGGGTCTTCTACCTTAACTTCACTCCCTCCCCCCGCCCCGCCTACACAGTCATGTCCCCATAACCATTGATACCTTTAGTGTCTAAAAATCTTTCAACTTCAATCTTGAATATGCAGCTGCCAGGGGTAGAGAACTGCAAAAGAAGTTCCAGCCTTATGACTGAAGAAATTTCTCCTCATCTCAATCTTAAGCGGCTGACCCCTTCTCCTGAGACCGTGGCCCCTAATTGTAAACTCCACAGCCAGGGGAACGATGATATGTGTCTTTTGTTTGTTTTTGCTTTTTTGTTTTTGGAGCAGTATGTTTGCTCACAAATGGGAAGAGCAATTTTCTGAACCAAAAAAAAACAACTTTCACATCTGCACAAACCCAAACTTGGCAAAGCCTGAAAACTCCATAATAAACGTGGATTGGTTCAACATCCAGGCTGGTGATCCTTGACTGAAGTTACAATAAACAGAATTGAATTTTCTCTAGGCTCCAAGCTCCCTTTCTGTATTTGTTTAAAAAAGCCGTTGTCTCTCAGTTGATCTTCATGTTTAGTTGCCGGCATGCCAGTTTTATTCTGATCAGGATAATAAATCCTGCAAGAATTATTACGGAAAGAAAATAACTGAAGGAACACATTTATTTTGTGCTTACTCCATCTATGGAAAACGCCAGTTCAGGTACATCCAGCCAAGTAATTTAACTAGTTAGTTTGAGAAAGGTATGTTTGGTGAATCATGGAGTACAAGCGAGCAACAGTGAGTGGTGGAAACAGAGGAGACACAGAAACCCATCAGCTAGAGGACCAGCTTGTATCCTTTCTTTGCCCTTGGGATCAGACTTAATGGCATCTGTATTTATAAGAGGATTCCTGTCTAAACAGTGTTATTTTCTCTAGTCAAATGTGTGCCAGGACCTGCTGGCAACTGTGGAGTTCATGACTTGCATCTGCGCGGTCCTTATAGAGTACGTAGCAATTCAGTGGCCATCTGCAGCAGTCCAAGTGATAGACGCCCCAAGTCTGGTCAGAGTTTCTTGCATGAATGCTCTGAAAGCTACTATTAAAACCTTGGATTCCATCTCAAAGAAGCTGATTTCAACATTTTGGAGTATTCAGAAAAAAATATTTTTTTTTGCAGGACTTCACTGTGTTGACTGATGTCCAGAGATCTGCTTCCACAGAGAACCATGTACTCATTTATGTCCCTTTTGGAATTTAGAATGAGATGTTCAATGTTGTGGAGACCTTGACAGCCACTAGCAGTGTTGTCCTGAGAGTGAATGGTGACTAGAGTTTCCAGGATAAGGGGTAGATTGTGGTATAGTGATAATGTCACTGGACTAGTAATCCTGAGGCCCAGGCTAATGCTCTGGGGACATGGGTTGAATTCAATGAATAAAATCTGTACTATAACGCTAGTCTCAGTAACGGTGACCATGGATAAAATTTTTAGCTTGGTGGCGTGATGTGCCCGACCCGACAGAGCGTAAAAAGATGCGCAATGACGTCGGGAGAGCGTCCCGATGTCATCGCACAATATTTCAGTCGGCCGCCAACAATTAAAAGGCTTATTAAGCCCATTAAAAAGTTAATTAAAAGAAATTTTTCACTGCCTGCCCAAGCTTACAGTTGGCAGGCAGGCGAATAGGCCAAGCAGCCTTTGCACTTTTGTGGAAACCTCATCCCCAGGCAGGATGAGGTTTCCAAAAGCAAATAAAAGTAAAATAAAAACTTTAATTTTACAATAATAACATGTCCCTGCTCATGTGACAGAGTCACATGTTTCATTACATTTATATATTTTTTCATATCTCTTCATCAGAGATTATGAAACGCACATGCGAAGGTTGCGTTCACCCGGCTTGCACTCCCGCCCACCCACACAGGAAGTGTTAAGCGCTGCCGCCCGCTTTTCACACTGGGTGGGTCTTTATTGATCTGCCAGTGTGAAATTGCCTTCTGGCCCCGACCGCAGCAGCCTTCCTCCTCGAGCCTGCCTGACATGGGTGAAATTCTGCCCCATGAAACTATTATCAATTGTTTTAAAAATCCATCTGATTCATTAATGCCCTTTAGAGAGGGAAATCTGCCATCCTTACCTGGTCCGGACTATATCTGACTCTATGTGCGATGCGTAACTCACTTCCTGACTCCCCAACGCCTGTCCACCATCAACAAGGCGGAAGTCAGGAGTGTGATGGAATACTCCCCGCTTGCCTGGATAAGTGCAGTTCCCAGAACAGTGAAAAAGCTTGACAATGGCCAGGCCAAAGCAGCCCACTTGATTGATCCAGAAACATTCACTCCCTCCACCACCGATGCACAGTAGCAGCAGTGTTTACCATCTACAAGATGCACTGCAGGAATTCACCAAGGCTCCTTAGACAGCACCTTCAAAACCCACGACTACTGCCATCTAGAAGGACAGGGGCAGCAGATAGATGGAAACACTACCACTTGCAAGTTCCCCTCCAAGCCACTCACCATCCTGACTTGGAAATATATCGTTGTTCCTTCACTGTCGCTGTGTCAAAATCCTGGAACTCCCTTCTTAACAGCACCATGGGTGTACCTACACCACAGGGACTGCAGCGGTTCAAGAAGGCAGCTCACCACCACCTTGTCAAGGGCAACTAGGAGCGGGCAATAAAAGCTGGCCTGGCCAGTGAAGCCCACATCCCGTGAATGAATTAAAAAAAAAGACCCACTGCAATGAGGTTGACTCTTAACTGCCCTCTGAAGTGGCCTAGCAAGCCACCCGGTTCAAGGGCAGTTAGGGATGGGTAACAAATGCTGGCCTTGCCAGTGACGCCCCAACCCCATGAAAGAATTTTTAAAAAAAGGCACAACTAATGTTATTGTCCCCCTTGTGAAACATATATACCTCTAGATATAGAATTGTGGGTATGAATGCATACGGCCTCTGATATATTCTGACCAATCTCATGTCCTGTCTTTTATCCTTCAGATAAGAAAGCATGAGAAGAACCCCTATGGAAAATCAGAATACTGCAACTAAAAATGTGGCAGCCAAAACCCTAAGCTAAAAATAATCTAGCACTGAAAATAACATTTTATTTGCAAGCTTTCTCATATCGTTTTCAAAGCAAGGTTTGGCTTATTTTAAATCATGACTTTGTCAGAATAGAATGTGCTTGTTCTCATTTCCCACCTTTTATGGTGAAATCAGAATGCTGCATATTCTTAGCAAGATGCACAGGAGTTTGTTTGTCTATTAATACGCTTCTGATTATAATCAATTGATGCTGTTGTCCCCTTCTGTTAAGAACATTTTTTAAGACTAATTTACGGGATGTGGGGGTTTCTGGCTAGGTCAGCATTTATTGCTCATCCCTAATTGCCCATGAGAAGATGGTGGTGAGCTACCTTCTTGAACTGCTGCAATCCATGTGGTGTAGGTACACCCACAGTGCGGTTAGGGAGGGAGTTCCAGGATTTTGACCCAGTGACAGTGCAGGAACAGTGATATATTTCCAAGTCAGGATGGTGAGTGACTTGGAGTGGAACTTCCAGGTGGTGGTGTTCGCATGCATCTGCTGCCCTTGTCCTTTTGGATGGTAGTGGTCGTGGGTTTGGGAGGTGCTGTCTAAGGAGCCTTGGTGAATTTCTGCAGTGCACCTTCCAGATGGCACACAATGCTGCTACTGTGCGTCAGTGGTGGGGGGAATGAATGTTTGTGGAAGGGGTACCAATCAAGTGGTGTCAAGCTTCTTGTGTGTTGTTGGAGCTGCACTCATCCAGGTAAGTGGAGAGCATTCCATCATGCTCCTGACTTGTGCCTTGTAGATGGTGGACGGGCTTTGGGGAGTCAGGAGGTGAGTTACCTGCTACAGGATTCCTAGCCTTTGACCTACTCTTGTAGCTGCAGTATTTATATGGCTGGTCCAGTTCAGTTTCTGGTCAATGGCAACACCCAAGTTGTTGATAGTGGGGGATTCAGTGATGGTTATGCCATTGAACATCAAGGGATGCTGGTTAGATTCTCTCTTGTTGGAGATGGTCATTGCTTGGCACTTGTGTGGCGCAAATGTTACTTGCCGCTTGTCAGCCCAAGCCTAGATATTGTCCAGGTCTTGCTGCATTTGACTATGGACTTCTTCAGCATCTGAAGAGTCGCGAATGGTGCTGAACATTGTGCAATCATCAGTGAACATTCCCACCCCTGAATTTATGATTGAAGGAAGGTCAATGACGAAGCAGCTGAAGGCTTGACCAGAGGATTGCATAACGATTATGAAGCAGCAGATAATGGATAAGATTGCTTTCAGCTCAATTTTCTAACCAGCCCAGTAAAACTTGACCATATTTTGTAGTAGCACTTATTGGGGGACATTTGCTGCATTTGTGCCTAGGTGCACTGGTTCCACCTCAACACAATGAATTTCAGAAAATTGGATTTGTTGAAGAAATTGTTCATTTGTTTGCAAAAAACCCATTCAATTTTCCCCCATTTAAATGAATGGCGGACAATTGGGCAGCTTCCAGTACAGGACCCACCCAATTTTCAAATCTTTGCTCTCTGGGCAATTTAGTGGGGCACAGACCTAGCACAATCTACCCAATAAACTGTATACTGTGTCCTGCTGCAGATTTAACATATGAGCCTATCTCAACCCTTGTTTGCCTCCACTTTGGAAACTAATTACACTGTTTCCTATCTTAGAACATGCCCTTGTTTTGAATTGACAATTTTGAACTGGATATGGTCATTTTAATTTTACTTCATCTTCCTCATTTTGTGTGATTTTTCTCTTATTACTTTTCTTGTTTCTTATTTCTCATGCTCACTCTACACTGGTTCAAAATTAACATAATTGTTTTTCTCTACCAGTTGCAATTTGTATGGTTTAAAAAGGTTTTTCTCCTTGTTTATTCTCAACTGCAATAACATCACAGCCTCCATTAACTTGACTCAATTTAATAGCCCCAAAATGGAGTGGAAATCAGCTAAATGAGAGTGCAGTATCTGACGGGGGTTAAGTCAAGAATAAGGCCAAAAGTTATTGAAATCAGTTGTCGGAGTGCAAATTGAAGCGCATCTGGGATAAAGATGAAATCCTGTTCCTGAAGTTTGTGTGGAGCTTGATTAGGAGTGGAAGCAGTCAAAGATAAAAGATTTTTTGAATATCAGGATCATCAGACCATGTAAAATATTGTTTTTATTCTGCTGCTGAGGTGCGGCTGTGTCACTTTGCAGTAATTATACTTTGCAGCCTCAAATAGGAAAGCCTCTCGAGGTCAATTACAACTAATTCCTTTGAAGTAGACCATACGGGCAGTTTACAGGGTTCATCAGTAGGCTGGCAGAAAGTTATAAATACAGAGATAAAAACAAAAAAACTGCGGATGCTGGAAATCCAAAACAAAAACAGAATTACCTGGAAAAACTCAGCAGGTCTGGCAGCATCGGCGGAGAAGAAAAGAGTTGACGTTTCGAGTCCTCATGACCCTTCGACAGAAGTTCTGTCGAAGGGTCATGAGGACTCGAAACGTCAACTCTTTTCTTCTCCGCCGATGCTGCCAGACCTGCTGAGTTTTTCCAGGTAATTCTGTTTTTGTTTTTTAAGTTATAAATACATCCTGATATTCACACACCTTAAACCAGCTTATATTTCAACTCTTTCTTGGACTCGAACGCAAGTTCTGTCGAAGGGTCATGAGGACTCGAAACGTCAACTCTTTTCTTCTCCGCCGATGCTGCCAGACCTGCTGAGTTTTTCCAGGTAATTCTGTTTTTGTTTTGGATTTCCAGCATCCGCAGTTTTTTTGTTTTTATAAAGATAAAAGATTAACGTGTGGGGTTAGCATCATACTTTGAATAGGAGGGGATGTTGGCTTCAGTATCCGTCAATGCCTTTTGTGTTTGTCATATTTCAAACATCACGCTTTGTTGCAGTTTAAAAAAATATACATAGCAAGTCATTTTATGCTGTGCTCTCTGATGCTGGGGAGGAGCCAAAGATTTATAACTTTCTGCCGGCCTACTGATGAACCCTGTAAACTGCCCGTATGGTCTACTTCAAAGGAATTAGTTGTAATTGACCTCGAGAGGCTTTCCTATTTGAGGCTGCAAAGTATAATTACTGCAAAGTGACACAGCTGCACCTCAGCAGCAGAATAAAAACAATATTTTACATGGTCTGATGATCCTGATATTCAAAAGCAGAGTATCTATTTACTGACTGTAAGCAACTTATGGGAAGTTCACTGGATTTGAAGAACGTGGAGGTAAATTTGTGAGATTTCCTATTCAGTCCCTATATAGATCAGGTTTTGGTGTCATAGTCCTATCCCTGATCTGCAGTGACATCTAATGAGAGTCTGTACTGAGCGGAAATCCTCATAAAATTTACCTTCACTCAACCATTGTATGACTCTAATCTATGAGGTTATTGTTTTATATCTACTTCAATAATATGCTGCAAGTATGTTCTTCTAAGTTACTCTCCTCCACAATACAGATGCAAATTGTCAGAACAATTTGAAATAATTCAGGCCATGATAAATATATACAAAAAAATAGTGTTGTTAGTGCTAGAGGAATGTAGGAAGAGGATTAGGCCATTCAGTCCCTTGAGCTAGCTCTGCCATTCATAAGATCAGGACTGATTTGAATATAAAATTCATCCACCCTCTTTTGCTCCATATCCCTTTGAGATTAATCAATTTTTTCTGGCCAAGGTGATATAGAGTTAAAATGATTATTTGACCTAGCATTTTCTGTTTTTTGTGTGAAACTTGCACATTTTCCCATGCTTTGCATGGAGAAGTGTTTCTTCGCTTCTCCTGAATGGCTCCAATTTTAAGCTTATATCCCCTTATCCTAGACTGCACTAGCCTATAAATTCATTTCAAAATCCTAAAAACAGCAATCCAATAAAACAGCATCAGGTATCAGGCTCGTGTAGCTGAGTTTTACACAAGTGTGGTTACTTATTGTTTCCTTACATAAATCAATGCATTTTCTTTCCTAGCTATGGAGCTAAATACCATCTCGCCTAGCAGTAGTATCCCTCTTAATCAAAAGCATGTATATTAGTCTTCTGCGCCACACTGCACCTTGCATATTGCTAACCACAGGAAACACTGCTTACAGGCACACATCACCAAAAAAACAGATTGTTCAGACCTCATCTCAGATCTCTATACTATTACTGCGTCCTACTGAAAAATCACTGCAGAATGACTTTATAGGCATGATCTACTTGCAAAGATTAATTTGAAAAACATAATCAAAAAGCAGAATACTGTGGATGCTGAAAATTTGAAATAAAAACAGAAAATGCTGGCAATACCCAGTAGGTCAGGCATCAACTATGGAAAGAGAAAAACAAAGTTAACATTTCAGGTCAGTGATTTTTCATATATTTAGCTTAATTCTCCCTTCCAATTTCTCTTAATGTGACTTAATGTTTTAATATCATACTTTGCCCATTATTAGTTTGCATGTCTATTCTTGCCAATTGTGGATTATTCCTATAATTTATGGGGAAGCACAGGTACTAAAATGACAGGAATTTGGAATCTGAGCTATATTGGTGTGATAGACCTGAAACCCTTCTTCCCTTAAACTTTTCTGCCTCTCCACCTCTCTTTCCTTTAAATCACTCTTTAAAAGCAGGCTTTTTTCATCCATCCTAATACCTAATACCTCCTCCTTTGCTGGGTGTCAACTTTTGCCTGATTACACACCTGTTTACTCTGTTGAAAGCAGCATATAATTACAAGTTGTTGCTGTTGATTTGTACTGACTTTTTGGGGGAAGTGCCAGGCTCATGAAATTTTATGATAGATTAGCATGCAGTTTTCAATTTCACCCCTGTTAGCACACAATCTATTTGCATTCATAAATTTTGGGTGGTTCCCATAAGGCAATGTTAAAGCTGTCTGGGTGTCTTTATAGACAAAGTGGCAGATATGCAGAAAAAAAATTTCTCACAGTTAGATTTGCAAATGAAAGTGCATACTTTTACAGCAACAATTTGCATTTGTACGGTACCTTTTAAGGTGGTAAAATATCTCTGGGTGCTTCTAAGGTACGTCAATAAACAAAATTTGATACTAAGGGCAGAATCGTCCCGGAATTGCACTAAGTGCCGCAGCAGGCATGAAAAATTATGTTTTACTTGCCGGCTACAATGGCGGACCTGCTTCCTGTCTCATTAATGATGCAGCCACAGGAGAAACACTGTCTCGCTGGTGGGCAGCCTCTGAATTGCCCACCAAGCCATTACCTCACTGTTTCCTCACTCCAGTTACCATATCCAAACTGCAGCCACGTACACTGTTCTCGAGGCTTGCAACATCGAATTGCTCCAGTGAAGACATGGCCCTGAAAACCAAGAATAGTTCAGCAACCCGTTGCTGGAATGCCTTTTGGAGGCCCGCTGTGATGTTCTCCAACCTAGCTCTGGCTGCAGGAGGTCCAGCAATCTCACCACTCCGGCTTGGGAGGCGATGGCAGTGGCGGTCAGTGCAACACTGCACAGAAAAGGTTAGCCATCCAATGCAGAAAGAGGATGAATGATCTCACCTTTGCTGCCAGGGAAGGCAACCATTTCATCACTCTAAACTCTCACACTCACAAGCCCATCACACATTTACTGGCACCTCACTCACTGCCAGCTCAAGGGACATCACCACTCCCTCTCTCACACACAACCTCATGTCTCCATCTTGCCTCATCTCCTCTGGAGACTGCCTCCTCAGCCCTTACCCTCTTGAGGCTGCTTGCACAGAGCAACATTTGCCCCCGAGCACACCCTGGGATACTCTCCTTCCCCAAAATAGCCCATGCCCTGCAGCTTCTTCCCTTGCCCGAGGCCACTTCTCCCACTCCCCAAGCAAGCCCCCTACCTGCAGCCATTGAAAAACCAACCTGCCAGCCCACTAAAAGTGATGTAGTGCTGTCTGCAAGGCCTGGTGCTTTTGACCGCGAGTGATGTCCGAAGCAAGGTAGGCAAACAAACCTCGAAGTCCCTAGCGAAGTGTAGCTCACCAGGTGCATGTCGCTCATGTACAGTTGTGAAACATGTCGGTGTGATTGGGCCTGGATGATCCAGCGTGGGGGGATGATTCCAGCAAGCAGGACTTATAATGAGATGCTAAAGTATTGAAATTAGGTTCCTGATGTGTGGCGGTGGGAAATGCAGCCTGCAGTTGAGGGGCGGAGCGGATGATCGCAAACTGGTTTCATGACTGTGTAAAACTGATCTTTAGCCTCCTCACCATATTATCCGCTCACGCCATCAAACAAATCTGCCTCCAATGGGCTGGAATTTTGCAGAGTTGGGAAGATTCCATGGACCTTTGAAAATGGCGGGCGTGACCTGGACCCAGAAGTCCTGCCCTCATTTCGAACAGATGCAAATTTTGCCAGTAAAGAAAGCAGTTGGGGTATGATTCACACAGGAGGGAAACCCAAACTCAGGAGAGTTTGGTTGTTGCAAGGGCCTTAATCCACAGTGTGGGAGTCACGAATTGATGAAGTAGACTTAAATGCTCTTGAAAGGCGGCTAAGGTCTTTATAACTGTCATGATCTAAAGTTTTTTAAAATCCCCTGCTAGTTAAACTTGGGGGAAAAAAGGAGGCTGCAGCAATCACTGAGAGTTTAAAAAAAAACCCCAGCTGTATTGCTTCAATTGACAGAACATTTGGTGCAGGTTAGAAAAAAAAAGTAGTATTTGGCCATGCAGTTTCAATAGAGTTCCTTGTTGATAGTTCATCAAGGGCTTTTATTATGTCATTATGAATGTTTGGCTGTGCTTCAGAAGCTACAACTATCTCAGCAGGGTGTTGTGACAGTTTAATTCATAGTTTAAAGAGGCTAATAAAGAATTAGCTGTCTTTGATGTCGGGTCTGAGTAGAAGTTTGTTTATTTTTATAGGAGATTAACCACTTGAAGAGATATAAAAACTTTGGATTGGTATTATCAGTGGGAGTTTTTTTCATTATCAAGTCCGTATGAATGAGATCTTTATTAAATTGTTAGTTTATTTTCTCATCTCCACGTGGCTCCATAGTGCTGCCCATGATGGATATGGATGAATTGCTATAGAGGTGGCATGGAGTGTATGAGGGGCCAAGGGGGATAAGTAGAGGGGGAAGGGGGTGTGAAATATAAGGGCCAGAGGGCCTAATAGCTTGTGAAACAACTCAGAAAAAGTCTCAGAGAACTGAGTTAGACCTTCTAATCAGCCCACCTTAGCACTCACCCAGCCACATGGCCACCTATACTCTGTTTCTGGAATGGTGGGCCTGACTCCATCCCTCCCCCTCCACTCACTGGATGCAAAAATCATGGGATTCAGGTACTTTTAAACCGGGTTGGGTCCAGTAAGTCGGGAAATTTTCTAACTTGAGCTACTCAGCTCAGTTGCAAAAATCTGGTCCTAAGGCATATTCGAACATATGAGTTAAGAGAAGGAGTAGTCCACTCAGCCCCTCGAGCCTGCTCCACCATTCAATAAGATCATGGTTGATCTAACTTTAATCTCAAATTCACATTCCTGCCTACCTGTGATAACCTTTCACTCCTTTACTTATCTAGGGTCTATCTACCTCTGTCTTAAAGATATTCAAAGGCTCTGAATTCAAAGGAAGAGAATTCCAAAGTCTCTTAACCTTCTGAGAGAGAAAACATTTCCTCACCTCGGTCAAATTTTTAAACAGTGACCCTTAGTTCTAGATCCTTCCCGGAGAGGAAACATCCTTTCTACATCCACCCTGTCAAGTCCCCTCAGGATCATATATATTTCAATCAAGTCCTGTTTACTCTTCTAAACGCCAGTGGATACAAGCCTGCCTTGTCCAGCCTTTCCTCATAAGGCAGCCCATCCATTCCATGTATTAATCTAGTAAACCTTCTCTGAACTGCTTCCAATGCATTTACACCTTTCCTTAAAAAGAAGACCGGTATTGTACACGGTACCTCCAGATGTGGTTTCACCAATATCCTGTATAACTGAAGCATAACCTCCCTACTCTTGTATATAATTCCCCTCGCAATGAACAATAACATTCCTTTAGCTTTGCTAATTACCTGCTGCACCTACATGTTGACCTTTTGTGATTCGTGCACTAGGACACCCTGATCCCTCTGCATCTCAGAGCTCTGCAATCTCTCACCATTTAGATAGTATGTTTCTTTTTTATTCTTCCTCCCAAAATGACAACCTCACATTTTCCCACATTATACCCATTTGCCAGATATTTGTTCACTCACCTGACCTATCTATATCCTGTTGTAGCCTCCTTATTTTCTTTTCACAACTTGCTTTCCTACTTATCTTTGTGTCATCAGAAAATTTAGCAACCATACCATCAGTCGCTTCATCCAAATCATTCATCTAAGTTTTAAAGAGCTGAGGTCTCAGCACTGATCCCTGTGGCACACCACTCGTCACATTTTGCCAACCAGAAAATGGCCCATTTATGTGTACTCTCTCTTAACTTTCCTGTTAGATAGCCAATCTTCTATCCATCCCAATATGTCACTCATACACCACGAGCTTTTATTTTCCGTAATATCCTTTGATGAGGCACCTTATGAAATGCCTTCTGAAAATTTAAGTACAGTACATCCACCGGTTCTCATGTTACTTCTTCTAAGAACTCCAACAAATAGGTTAAGCACAAAGGAGATTTCAGAACAGGTGACTAAAGCTTGGTCAAATAAATAGGTTTTAAGGAGCGTCTTAAAGGACAGAGAAAGAGAGAGAGAGCCGTGGGGCTGAATCTTTGGCTAGGCGAGCGGGAGGCGGGGCCCACTCGCTGAGGCGTAAAATGACACGTGGTGATGTCAGGCATGCGTCCGACATCACGGAGCGTCATTCAGACTTTCATTTCGATGGGTGTGCACCCGAGTCGGCTGCGTGCCCGTCGAACTGTCAAAGGCCTATTAAGGTCATTTAACTCTCAGTTAAAATAATTAACGGAGCTGCCCTTCCAACCTTAAGGTTGGCAGGCAGGCAAAGAGCCCAGGTGGCCTTCGCATTTTTCATGGAACCTTATCCATGGGCGGGATGAGGTTTCATGAATGATTTAAAATTTTGACAAAATTTTCTATTGAAATTAATGTACATGCCCCAGCTCATGTGTCAGTTTCACATGAGGGGACATGTCATAAAAGTTTTCTTGCCACTTTATTAAACTTTTTGGACTTAAAACTATTCTCCCTAAGGCAAATTCCTCCCCCGCCCCCTGCACAGGGAGCGCACAGCGGACCTTCATTGGCCCGCCCACATAAATTAGCTGCGCAGATCTGATCAGGGTCCGTGCCCGCTCCCTCCCAGCCCACCCAACCGACAAAAAATTCTGCCCATAGAGAGGCAGAGAGGTTTAATAAGGAAATTCCAGAGCTTAGAGCCTAGAGAGCAAGGTTGTCAGTAGTGGAGAGCAAAAGGCCAGAATTGGAGAGATGCTGGAAGCTGTTCTTCTACAGCAGCCTCGACCTCTGTTTCCCACCCACAGATAGAAAATCTTGCCCTAAATGTGCACAATATCTATGTTTCGGATCATGTTACTACCATATTTTAATTCTTGAAATAACTGAAAAATTACAAATTATACTTAAGTGTGGTGTATTTATGATTTTTGTTGTTAGGCTTCTTGATTATCCGGAAATAAACAGTGAACAGCCAGATTCAGTCAGTGGCCTTCAGTTTTCAAAATCAATACTGCATTTTGCATCACTTCTCCAGTCTGGATCTAACCAGTTACCCAGTTAGAACATTGATACTTGGAACAATTCTCACTGCGCATACTCAAACCTGGGGCATCAGTAAGTGAAATTTTTAACAACTATAAAAACATTTAACTTTATTTATTTTGATCAGGCTTCATGTTGGAGTCAGCTTAGTCTAAATTAAGGCTGTTCCCTATAGTATTGTGGCAGCTGTAAAGGTTCTGTACAAGCATTTTAATACAGATTCACAAGGTGCCAGTAAACTCTGCCTTCATATTTCAAGCATTTCACAGTCTATCTTGTGACAAAAACCCATTCCCATACCTTTGGAGGTGATGGATTTTTATTTTAAACTTTTAATTTGATACTATACTGCCACATTCATGTTAGTGCAAAGTGATTTCCAACATTCATGGACCACTTGGGTTGCAATGGTGCAAGACGAGAGCCCATTAACTCCTAACTGAGGACCAAAGGAACTACAGAATGCACTAAAATCCCTGTCCTGTGGGAATTGTTGTGGGGCAGGACAGAAAATTTGACAGATCAGCAACCCTCCCACTGCCAATCTCAGAGGGACTGCTTCACGTTGCATATTGTGGCATACAACTCCAGTATACTTTGAAACTTAGTTTAAAAATTGCTGTAGTGGTCTAAAGGTCCTCCTGGGAACTTTGTAAACTTATCATACATTTATTTTAATGTTATGAGAGAACAAATGTCCCCAGTCACAATATTAAGAAGTAACTATCTAGGGAAGTGGAGCCCTGTACTGAGAAGCAGAGTGCTTTCTTAAATAATATTTTTTTGGGTTACAAATGTTACTGGCAAGGCTTGCATTTTAGTAACCATTTGTAGTTGGACTTGAGAAGGCGGTGGTGAGCTATCTTGAGCTATATTGCAATCCTTGCAATGAAGATACTCTCACAATGCTGTTAGGTAGGGAGTTCCAGGGTTCAACCCAGCAACAGTGTGTTTCGCACTATTACCTGGGACCTTTGTACTCTACAGCTACCAGTTTCAAACTGGTCATGTAGTATAACTGGAACAAAAACAACAACTTGTATTTATATAGAACCTTTAACATAGTAGGACATCCCATGGTGCTTCGTATGAGCATTATTCAAAACATTCTGATACTGAGCCACATAGGGAGATATTAGTGCAGATTATTAGAGGTAGGTGTTAAGAAGTGCTTTAAAGTGGGAAAGGAAGAGGGACAGAAAAGTATAGGGAGGAAATTCAAGAGCTTTGGGCCTTGGCAGCTGAAGGCACAATCACCAAAAATGATGTGGTTAAAATTGGAGATCTGCAAGAGGCTAGAATTGGAGGAACACAGGTATCTCAGAGGATTATGGGACTAGAGCTTATAGAGAAAGAAAGGGCGAGACATGGAGGGATTTGAAAAAGAGTATGAGAATTTTAAAATTGAGGCATTGCATAAATAACCTATGTAATAATGTCAGAAAATGCTGTTAATACTCATTTCCAGCATTTCCTGTTTTGTTTCAGATTTCCAGAATCTACTTTTTTTGCATTTTTCTAATCAATATCATTGGAAATCTCCTTTACTAATGTTTTTTCTTTTCAGCAGTGAAACTGTACCCTGCACACATGATGAAGGCAAAGTAATGCAGTGTAGACTGCTGCATCCCAGAAAGAGCTGTTTAAATCTGATGATTTGGAAATAATTCCATCTTAAAAGAGATTCTCCTACTACTATATATTGAGAGCGATTTTTAAGAGCTGCCTGCCTATCTTTTGGTTAAAATCTGGCAGCGGAAATTTAGAGGTGTAATTTGGCTGCCTCATGGATTACCCAAAGGCCAACTTTCCAGATGGGGTTGTAATTGGGCACACAACATGCGCCCCTGCATAGGGCGTCAGCCTGTTTAAATGAGTAACTCAGTGTCTTGGAATGCAATTTAAAAATATACATGAGCAGAACATGCAGCTCAATGAGATGTTCAACCAGTGATCCTTAAGAGGACCAGTGATGACTGGTCCACGAAAGGCTCCCAAACCTCTGCTTACTTTTATTTTTGTGGAACCAGGAATCTGCCAGCTCTTCCTGGCTCCACAGAAATACTGCAACCCGCATCTGACCTGTATTGCTCGACCCCTGGAGTGGGTTATCCTCTGGCTCACCTGCTGGCCAACACATCATTAAAAGCAGCTAATTCCCCGCCTCCCTGCAACCTTTGAGCTGCAGTGGAGTGTAGATTTGGCATCAACAGCACATTTGCTGCATTCAAATGTGGCCAAAACCAGACGAAGGTTCAGGTCTCTTGATGCTGGCCTTGGGCAGGCATTTTGGGTGTGTGCTGAAAATGCCCCCCATTTTCTCTTGCCTTATTTAATTAAGAATTCACCGCTTAAAAGAAATTGAGCAAAATGTTAGACAAGTTAATGTTTTTATTTAGTTACAGTAATGGGTAAGTAGCTTAACTATGAGTTAAATATTTTGCACTAATATTTTCCACTTGTATTGCATGTGTGCAACTGAAAACTATTTGTGAAAGCCATCTGAAGTAGTTTTAAATCCAACGACAAAATAGCCATAATGTCATTTTGACAAAATAACACATCTTCACAAATCCTTTTTATACAGATACATAAGTTCAAATTGATCTGCCATCTTAACCCAGAATTTGATTTTACTCTTAAAAGCATCTGGTTAAATCAGCTGCTGCCTGCAGTGCTTATGAATTATTTGGACTTTCCAGAAAAGTATCACATATCTTTATATACATTGATGATATATTCTTCTTTTCTTTTGTGCCTGAGGCCACATGAGGCATCACAATTGTTCCACTGCTTTACATTCAGCAGCTTATGCTCTGTTGTTTCAATAAAAAAGTCCCTTTTCACATGGACAGGTCTTCAGCCTGGCTTACAACTCTCTACTGAGAGAATCATGTAAATGTGTTGCCAGGGGTGGTCACTGTTCTGCTCCACTCCCATTCGACACAAAATACCTCACTAGGGAATGGAGCCAAGAAAGTAGAATAATTAGAATATTTGACTGCAAATTCCAATTTGCAGTGCCTTCCCGACCCCATGAATTTTTTTAATTGCCTTTTCGCAGATCAGGAAGTCCTCAAGTGCAAAGCCCACACACACCTCTTTTGAGATCACCATTATGAGCACCATAGGAAATTTGATTTTCCTTCCCTGCGCTATTTTTATATACTGGTGTGGGTTTTGGAAATTCAAAAAAAAACACCTCGTTTAACAATTCGTGACCACTGGGGGAAGCCTGTTGAGGAGTCTAGATCATTCCTACAGGTAGGTGTTAAATGTTTTGACACCTTCCAATGTCACTATTAAATGCTGTATCTAATTAGATGTGTTTTTAATACAATAATTGATCATAGGGCTCTGTCTTGCAAAGATAAATGACCACATTGACTACCATTGTATAAGTGTTGACATGTGTTACGGTACTTTTCCTAATGGAGAAAGTGACATTACGCATTGAGAAATGTAGAAAAATGTGCTGGGAAACTCTTTTGTCATATTTTGGACTGAGATTTAAATTCCCAGCAATCATTTGCTTTGAAAAAAATGGCCCTCCTGTTGAATAAAAAAAAAGCACCTGCCACATTCCGTTAATTGACAGGCAGTCTAGTTTGAAATGGGAATGAACACAATCTGCAGCTGCAGGTGTTTCAGTTTCAATGGACTGCATTGCTGACTGCATTGTTGCAGGGTTTGCTTTAATAGCTGAGGCTATTATGAATGCAAGACTGAGTTTCAAAAGGTTCAGAATGACTTATTACAGTGGGGGGGATGTGTTTATATTTTGATTGACAGTTTTAAAAGGTTATTAAAGGATTATCTGTTTTGGTGTAGTTGGTGGATAAGTGTTAGTTTGTTTTTGCAACAGATTAGCTACTTGAGGGGATTTACATCTTTTTGAATGGTTTATGGTGGAGAGTTTTTCTTAGTATGAAATATCTTTGAATATGATTTTTTTTAAGGCCGATCATTTAGGACTGAGATGAGGGGTAGGATGTTTCAGATGATGGGGTTTCCTGCTCCACCACCTGAAGAGTCGGCAGGGGACGCATCCCCGCTGATACCTGCTGCCCCACTGCCATTTAATGTGCAGCTGGGTATTAATTGGCTCAGGGCGAGATTTCCACCACCACCTGGGGTGGAAGTCACGCCTTAGAGAGCTGCCAGCCGTTTGGATGGCTGGCAGCTCTGTAGTCTCAGCAGCGCTAGGTTTGAGTGGTGGTCACTGCTGAGAGTATGGCCAGTCCCTGAAGAAGAGGAGCTAATGGAGGCTGGACTGAGTATAAGTCTGGGACATTGGCATGGTCTGGCTAGAAGGCCCAAGTAAGGGGAGTGAGGAGTTAAGGGGTTGAGAGGTCAGGCGGGAGGGTTAATTGGGGATATGACCGAGGAGGGGTGCCTCCGATGGGTACAGGGGACCTCCAAAGGAGGTACAGCCCTCTTGCCTGTCTTCAGGCCAAGCAAATAAAGCTGCTGGGCTATCTGTGTGACGTGGGCCTCCCCCTGCCAAGGGTAAAATAGCAGCAGGGGTGGGATTAGGCTCTTAAATGGCCATTAATTGGCCACTTAAGGACCTCAATAGACCCAAGAGTGGGCAGGCCGCCACATGCCTCCACCACTAGCGCCCCTCCCCCCAATAAAATGGGAGACAGGTTGGGGGTGGGTGGGTAGGTGGGCATTTTACAAGCCCCTCTGCCTTCAATGCTGTAATATTCCACCCCAGGATAAGTTTCTTCATTCAAAAGGGTTGTGAATCTTGGAATTCTCTATGCCAGATAGGTGTGGATGTGCCATCATTGAATATATTTAAAGCCGAGATGGAAAGACTTTTGGTCTTTGAGGTAATTGAGGGATATGGGGAGCAGGTGGCAAAGGGAAATTGAAGCCCAAGATCAGCAGTAATCATATTGAAAGGTAGAGCAGGCTTGACAGGCTGGATATTCTTCCCCTGCTCTTATTTCTAATGTGCTTAACGTTCCCTTTTAGATTTTTATAAATTTATTTTTTTAATTGCAGTTCAAAGATATCCTAAGGCCTGCCCATTATGGATACTGGGCGAGTGGCTACAGAGGATACATGAGGGCATGGAGGGAGAATAGGGAGTATGAGGGGGCATGGGGTGACATGGGCTTTATGAGGGGGCATGGGGGCAGGTGAGGCAGCAAGGGTCACAGGGCACAGGAACTATGTTAGAGAACTGGTCGCTGTTCCAGTGAACTGAAGTGGGCCATCTAACCAACCTGCTTTAGTACCCACACTCCTCCTGACTCTGCCGTGGGATTCGGAAAACCTGAACCCTGCCTGTCGACATCCCCAACAGGTGAAGGTATGGCAGAGATGACATGCTCTGGTTTTGAACTTGGAAATCGCCCGACTTGCATTTGTCAAACTCAACATGAAAATTGGTCCTAGAACTCTCATCTCCCCTTGATGACATATACCATGTATCAATAGTACTGGACATTTTCACTATGCATTTGAAACAAAAGGAAGGGGGTCTTGAACTCCCTCCTCCATCCACACCCCCTTTCTGTTTCTTCCCCCTTCCTTTTGTTTTTTCCAATAATTTATATAGATTTTCCTATTCCTACCTATTTCCATTATTTTTAAATCTTTTATGCTCCCCCCACCCCCGCTAGAGCTACACCTTGAGTGCCCTACCATCCATTCTTAATTAGCACATTCGTTTAGATAATATCACCAACTTCAACACCTCTGTGTTCTTTTGTTCTTTTGTCTGTGACATCTTTTGATTATCTGCTCCTATCACTGCTTGCTTGTCCCTACAACCACACTCCCCCCCCCCCCCCCCCACTTCTCTCCCCACACCCAACCCCCCGCTGCCCCCCACCCCCACCTTAAACCAGCTTATATTTCACCCCTCTCCTTGGATTCACCTAGTTCTATTGAAGGGTCATGAGGACTCGAAACGTCAACTCTTTTCTTCTCCACCGATGCTGCCAGACCTGCTGAGTTTTTCCAGGTAATTCTGTTTTTGTTTTAGATTTCCAGCATCCGCAGTTTTTTGTTTTTATAAAAATGTGATGTCAAGCGTTCAGCCCTCATGAAGTAATATGGACACACACACACACACACACACACACACACACACGTATTTCTCAAGGGAGTTAGAATCCAACAGTTAAGTGTCCTCTGTTTGTCCTTGAGGCATAGATTTTAAAGCTGCCGTCGATTTGGTTTGGCTGCTTTATTGTGTGCGGTCAGATGTAGAAGATGTTGCAATTATTACGAGATCTCGGTTCACTGGTAGGTTTCTGGTAGAGTTGACCACTCGAACTGCGCAATACACTTTTTTTCAAAAGAGAGAGAGCAACCTTTAGTCAGTTTCCCCTACTGAAGACTTTTTTGACACCGCCTGCGTCACTTGCAATCTCTCAAGTGGCTGGGCAGCCTTGCTTTGAAATACTTCACCCATTTTGTATTTCCAAGAGGTTTTTCGTGGGTCTCTCTGTGGCAGCCATTGTTTCAATGCCCAGTATTTTGCATTTTTAATGTATTTTCCTTAGACAGTTACAAGTTTCGATGGATGTCTGGATTATAGGAAATGTCTCTCTGTTCGCACTTCCATGAGGGTGATTTGTTGGTTTCTTACCCTCACCTAGGAATTGCATTTCACCTAGGCCTTGCATTTTTAAGCAGTTTGTTCAGTCTCAGTTTAAATTGTAAAACTTCCAGTCAGTTGAAAAATCATATTTTCAAAAGTAAAGGGATGCAGCCTTGTAACGATATTAACATTGCATTACATGTGATTAAATGCTTCAGGGATTGCTTGATAGAAACATATACAGATTATATGCACTGGCAGTCTACTCGCCCTCAATCTGAATAACAGATACCCCAGTATGAAATATGAATGATTTTATTATCATTGATTTCTAAGTTTAAATTATAATTAATATTAACAAAAACAAGGTACACATACACAGTGATTACATGCACTGATAGTGTACTTATCCTCAACCTGAGAAAAAAGATACAGCCAATAGGGTATGTGGATGGATAATTGGTTTTTTAAATTTAAATTATAATTAATCTTAACAAGTACAACATACTCATTCAATGCTAACTTCTGATTAAGTGCATTCATTATTGACATAAAGGGCATTTATGGAATATATTTTGTCAAAACATTTAGAGGGAAAAGGGGATATTGTTATGAATGTGTTATTCATGACATTCATTGGGAACTTGGATATTTGAGCAATTCAAGATTTATTTCCAGACATTCTTAAACCCAGAAATATATTGCAAGGGTACTGTAATCCGCATTGCTGTTGTCTCCATTTGTGAAAGCACATGTGTGTGGGATCTACGTTTGCATATATTCATTGCATGTGGGGAAACTGTCAGGTTTGAAACTAACCGCAATTTTGGCAGTTCGCACATGCGTAGAATAACATAGAAATCTGGAAGCTGTTGTCAGCTATTCCACCCCCCCTCCAGAGGCAATCTAGATGCGCCAGAATTGTCTTAATCTGTGTTCATTGAACTTATGAATTCAGCAACTCATGCAGCTGAGTTCACTTTTAATTAGACCATGTATGCCCAAATAGATGGTGTTGCCATGGCATCCCCTCTCAGCCCAGCTCTCATAAACATCTTTGTCGGTTTCCATGAGAAATGCATCTTTGATGGAATGACACCTAATCTCATACCCCTTGCATATATCCGATACATAGATGATACGTTTGCTATATTTGAATCCCCAGCTGCATGTAAGGATTTCGTTAAACAACTTAATGGGCTCCTGCACTCAAATTCACCTTTGAAATGGAGCAGTCAAATGAGTCCCCTTTCCTTGACATGCAAATTGAGAAATCTGCCGGCAGGTTCTCTACTACTGTCTACTGCAAGCCTACCTTCACTAGTCAATATACACATTGGGATTCCAGCAGTTCAACATGCAAGAAGTTTGGCCTTTTCAGTGACCAGGTAAATAGCACCCACGCTATTTGCTCACCATGCAAGCTGGATGCATGGGCACATCAAAGCCAACCTTCAGGTAAGGCTACCCTGATCAGCTCATTGCATGATGTATATTGCGCAAACTCATGAATGGGCCTAAGGCCGACAATTTTGGTGCTGAAAAGTGCCCTGTCTCAAGCTATGCTATGCAGTAGCAACACGAATTCTCCACTAACGGGATGCTGCCGTCAAGTCAAAAAGATGATCTGCTTACCACATAGGTGAATAATGTGGTACATACACTTCAGTGCTGGTGTGATGCCAGGTATGTAGGCTGTATGTCCAACGACTGGGGGAACGTATCAAAAAGCATGTCCCTTCGGCTGTTTGCAAAGTGCTGACAGCACCCAACCAGCCTGTGCTTGCAAAACTCAAAACATGGTGTCCAACATGAGATTTGATTCCGCGATTGGAGAACACTTGCTAAACTGTAGTGATTGTGCTAAGAATTCTAATAACAACCAATTTAAGATTACCAGTCAAGCTCTCAGTGTGGCTCACTTATGCATGCTGGAAGCTACATATATTCGCACACAGGGCCCCGCATGTCCACACATTGTGCCCTTCTCAACTAATCAAAAGCTCAGGGGATTACCATTCCCTGGTTTGTTTTTCATGGCAGTGCCTTGACCAATCAGTATTAACCTGCCTGATTTGAATTTAAACAAAAGCTTGACAGTTAACTGTTCCCTGGTGCATTCACCATGGCAATACTTCTGCCACTCAGAGCCTACTTGCCAACCAATCAGCACTCTCTTCTCATGCAGCATAAATTGGTTGTTCTCTTTACAATTGGTGTTCTTGTGCATCTGCCCTAATGAGTGCAAGATGAAAAACTTTGACAGCATGTTTCTTTTTTTCGGCAATATTCAATTTCTGTATTACCAAACGACTGGTTGTTTATTTGTATTTTAGCTTCTGCCCTCATTCGATCATTATTATTTTTCATTATATTTATAGAACCTTGGACTTTGTTGTTCATGAGAATACTTCAATGTGATTGGTTGCTTATCCTGTTTCCTGCTATCACTGCTGCTGCATCCCTGAATACCCCCTTGACTCGGCGGCACATTTAAACTGTGGAAAGGAAAGTCAGCACCACAGTGATCACTAGATCCCTGTGGGAAGCTTTCTTCACGGTCAGCAGCAAGTGCCAGTGCTTCACTGATGGCTGCAAAATTTGGCACTTTATATATTCATATACTATTAGTTTTATATATATGTGTGTGTGTATATATATATGTATATATATAGTATATATTTTAAATATATATATGTACATACGCACACACAAACATAAAAACAACTGGTACTTGATCATAAAATATTTAAAGCTACTCCTTGCTAGTAATGGAATTGCAGCTATAATCCACATATAGGGCAGAATTTTTCCGTCGGCGAGCTGGGGGTGGGACCTGCTTGATGATGCGAAAATGACGCGGGGGAACCCCCAATGTCATCCTGCCCAATTTAAATATTCAGGAAGGCGGGGGGACAGCACGATTAGCTGTCCGCTCGCCGACCTGTCAATGGCCAATTGAGGCCATTGACAGGATAATTAAGGCAATTAAACGTCCTGCCCGTCCAACCTTAATTGACCCGCCCACTTAAAATGGCAGCGGGGCCCGTTTTGGCAGCAGCGAATGGCTGCCTGCCTGCCGCCGAGCCGGTGGGGCCCGCCCGCCCATCAAGGGCAAAACTCTGCCCAAAGCATTTCAGTGGCAATGACAACTCTGACTTCAGGATCTTTATACATACAGTGTACACGTTACAAATAATTAGACTTCTGCTTCTTCTGTGTCATATGATATTATTTATAATTAAGCAGTCGTATAAATAACAGCATATGTTTAGATTGCTTGGTCTATTTAAATTTTAAGCTGAAATTTATAGGGTCTTGTGACAAACAATGTGTTTATTAAATGGAATGGCAATGAATTTATCCCTCCTTTTGAGTACTGTTGAGTGGCTGTGTGTATGAGCAATCTGTCCCTATGAGTGAGGCAGTTCTACTCCTAATCGATAATTAACTGACATTAAGTATAATGCAAATTGTTTAGATTGTTTTGAATGAATTGCTCAGACAAATTAGATGCTGAAGTTATAAAGAGCCATAAATTGTACGGTAATGTAATGGTCTTGACATTTCCAAGGCTTCTGACTTATCAATCAAATGCTTATTCTGAAATTGATAATGCCTCGGCAAAGATTCTGTTTATTTAACCACAGCAGATCTCTGCATTAAACCTTGCAGATCTGTGATGGGAAAAGAAAATAGGTTATCATTGGGAATATTTTACTTAGATGTTCCTTCTGGCGTCAGTTATACTTTTTTACATTTGTACATAACAAAATGAAGTAATTCTGTGCAATAATTTCAGCAGCTAGTGTTTGTACTGAACATCCTCTTTGAAAAATTGGACCAGCATTGGAAACTGGCACAAAATGGGTGTCCTGAAGAGAACATGTGTCTGATGTCTTTGGCCCAAGACCCACTGGGAATTAGGCCTGAGGCTTCATCTGTGTTAGCATTTCCCACCTCTGCCTCTCCTCCACTCTCTCTTCCCCTATTATCTTTTCCTCTCCCAACTTTTCTCTTCTGTCTGATTCATTTTTTTTTAGCTGCATGCAGTGTATGCTAATTCAATTAGGTTAAGTCCCCTCATTCATAAATAAAATTAAAATATTCAGAAAATTCTACTGAAGTTAATATTTTGTTTTCTCCTGCTGCCACTGATATTGTTTGTAACATGAGCAGTGTTGTAATTAGAGGAAATTGCTAAGCTGGGAGACAAATGAATTACCACATGCAGTGGAAATTGGAAAGTAGCATTCAGTGGAATGTTAAATTTTACCATCTCTGCAGTTTTGACTATTAAAAAAAAATGCTTGCTGTGAGTTTCTACTGGGAACTGTTTAAAAATTTTCCAAACAAATGCACAGAAAATAACAATTCCTTTAAAAAATTTGTTAAATAAAACTTAAGCAATATGGTTCTTATTTTAGAATTTGCATCTATTTGGTCGGTTAGAAATATCAACAGCAGGCAGATAAATTATATTCCCAAGACAATATGGCAGATCCCCCCCTCACCGCCCCACCCCCTACCAACTCCACTTCAGTGATGGACAGGAAGAGTACATTTGAGGTCCATGCCCAAATGGACCCCGGATATTAAATGCCCCAGACACACCCTTTGCATAACTCTGTTCACTTGTAGATTCTCAGCTGCATATCGCTGCATGCCATAAAAGTAGATGATACAAACATACAAATTAGGTGCGGAGTAGGCCATTCAGCCCGTTGATCGTGTTCCACCATTCAATAAGATCATGGCTGGTCTGATTGTGACCTCAACTCCCCTTTCCTTCCTATCCCCTTTGACTCCATTGTCAATCAAGAATCTATCCAATTCAGCCTTAAAAGTATACATTGACCCTGCCTCCACCACTCTCTGGGGAAGAGTGTTCCACAAACTTACAACCCTCTGAGAGAAAAAAAATTTCATCTCTTAAATGGAAGACACCTTATTTTTAAATTATGTTCCCTAGTTATGGACTCTCCCACAAAGGGAAACATCCTTTCAAAATCCACCCTGCCAAGTCCCCTCATGACTTTATATGTTTCAATAAGATCACCTCTCATTCTTCTAATCATCTGTGGATGCAGGCCCAACCTGTCTAACCTTTCCTCATAGGATAATCCCCTCATTCCAGGAATCAGTCGAGTGAACCTTCTCTGAATTGCTTCTAATGCAAGTATGCCATTTCTTAAATAAGGAGACGAAAACTGTACGCAGTGCTCCAGATCTGGCCTCACTAATGCTCTATACAACTGTAGCAAAACATACCTACTTTTATATTCCATTCCCCTTGCAATGAACAACAACATTCCATTTGCCTTCCTAATCCCTTGCTGCACCTACATACTAACTTTTTGTGATTTATGTACCAGGACACCCTGATCTCTCTGTACCACAGAGTTCTAAAATCTCTCTTCATTTAAATAATAAGCTGCTTTTCTATTCTTCCTGCCAAAATGGACAAGTTCATATTTTGCCACATTATTCCCCATCTGCCAAATTTTTGCCCACTCACTTAACCTATCTATATCCCTTTGCACACTTCTCATATCCTCTTCACTTTCCTACCCACTTTTGCATCATCAGCAAATATAACAACCATACATTCAATCCTGTCATCCAAGTCATTAATTTAAATTGTGTTGAGGCCCCAGCACTGATCCTTGTGACACTGCACTCATTGCATCTTGCCAACCTGAAAATGACCCATTTATGCCTACTCTCTGTTTCCTGTTAGCATCGATAGAGGATTGGTTAGCTAATATGTTATCCCCTTCACCATTAGCTCTTATTTTATGTAGTAACCTTGTTAAATGCCTTTCGGAAATCCAAGTACACCACATCCACAGATTTCCCTTTATCCATGATGCTTGTTCCTTCCTCAAAGAACTTTAATAAATTAGACTAAGATGATTTCCCTTTCAGAAAGCCACGTTGTCACTGCCTGGTTGTATTGACTTTTTCTAAGCGCGCACTATAACCTCCTTGATAATAGATTCCAGCACTTTTCCTATGACAGGTGTTAAGCTAACTGGCCTGTAGTTTCCTGCTTTCTGCCTCCCTCCTTCTTTAATAGAGTTACATTTCCTATTTTCCAATCTGATGGGACCTTTCCAGAATCTAGGGAATTTTGGTAAATTAAAATCAATGCGACCAATGGGGATCAACATCCATAAGATCCTAATTACCTGTGGTTATCCTGGGGGTTACTTACCTTCCAGTCTTAGTCCTATCCCTAGGATCCACACTAGCCCCTTTGGTTTGGTTTTACCTGATTCAAAAATATTGGAATCCCTTCCAAGAATAACCCGGGAAAATGAGACAAGAGGTCAGGGGTCCTACCACCCAAATCATTTCCTCAACTGTGATGGGCTTGCAGCTACTGCAAACGTAGGTCTAGCTTTCTTGTGACAGCCATTTTAGTTACAAATTTTAGTCCTAATATTTACATGGGTGTTGACAGCTCTATTGTTAAATGAATAGTCGAAGAGATAGCAGAGATTTGTTGATATACATAAAATCATTAGTGTAACTGGAATAGAAATGTAACAAGGATTCTCCACTTGAAATTATGATAAAAGAAATGAATTTTGGAATAATTATTGATCTTTGCCTAAATGTAAGATTCCTATGAAATTGTTATGAAATACTAAGTTATCAATACTAAGTTGTGTTTCAGGAGCATTTTGATTCTAAGTCAAAAACCACGCGCAGACCATTGGTAAGGTCACATTTAAAATATACTGAATGATGTTGGTCATTCTATCTTTAAAGGGATGTTGAAATATTATAGAGGTTTAGAGAGGATTGACAAGGATAATTCCACAATTTAGGGCTTTGAAAAGAATTCAAAAAACTGAAGTTGTTTTTAACAGAATTGAAAGATGGTGCAATCCACTGTGTAACACACAGACAGTTAATTAACTGTGGGAGCTGAGCTGGAGCACAAACTCTAAAATTAGGATGCCTTAAGCAGAATTTGACAGTAGAAGAAATTGCTTCTCTTTCCATTCAGCACTCCCTTCTTTCCACCCCGTTCCCTCAATAGTGGATCTGTGGAATAGACTCTAGGCTAAAGTAGTTAATAGACAATGGCTTTGAAAAGAGTCTGAAAAAAAGAATTTTCACATTTTCAAGTTATTCTGAAGCACCTCACGGCAACTGAGATTCTTTTGAAGTGTAATGTGGGGATTGCCACAACCATTTTCCGCATAGCATGTGGAGTTAATGACCAGTTACTTTATTTTTGGTAGCATTGGTTCATGGATGAATTATGGCCAGGATACTGGGAGAACTCGACTGTGTTTCTTTAAGTAGTGCTGTGGGATTTTTTTATGTCCACCTGAGCAGACATGGAGATGGATATACAGACTTGGTTTAATGCCTTTAGTGAAAGACAGCATCTCTTGATAGTAAAGTAGTCCCTCGGTATTGCTGTGAAGTATCAGCTCAGGGTATGTGCTGAAATATTGGGATGACACTTGAAATCATTAATAAAGTAGTCCCTCGGTATTGCTGTGAAGTATCAACTCAGGGTATGTGTTGAATTATTGGAATGACACTTGAAATCACTACTGTATGACTCAGGAGTGAGGATCCTTCTAAAAAAACTGGTTTGGATCGGAGGATCTGGATCTATGTGCAGTTTATAAGGATAAACATGGCTCAGGATGATTGACAGCTGTGTGGAATAACGATGACTTTTGGCTTGCTGAAACTGTTTCGATCTCATGCCATCTTATGCCAAGGGAGTCAACTAGATATGTTTGTAGAATGAAGTTTAGTAAAATCTGGAATTTTGCTTTTCTTGATTTTTGGAAAGGATCAGGGAGAATCCTTACCTACTGAAATAAATATTGCTCTGTACTTTTGCATGTTATGGGAAATGAGCGTCTCTTGACATAATTTAATTTAAATTGGTTAATATCCAGGTTAATACAGAGATTTTAGATGAATGGGTTAACACATTTGTATGATATCACATAACAGAACTTCCTCTCATCAGTGCTAAAAAAAATTCATATTCTGGTATCAAATTATCTGATTGGATCAATGTCCTTATCTCTGATATAAAAAATTAATCTAGCAAGAAAGAACTGACATTTAAATAGCACCTTATCAGATTCTCAGGATATGCCCAAGTGCTTCACAGACAATTAATTACTTTTCAACTGCAGTCATTTTTGCACAGAGCGCGGTTTCAACAAGCAGTGAATGAGATTAACGATGTTTTTGATGGTAGAAGAATTGTTGTCCAGGAAATTAGGAAAGCTCCTTACATGCATCAGATAATGCCAGGGGATCTTTAGGTACTCTTTACAGCTGATAAGGATTCAATTTAATGCTTTATCCAAAAGATGACACCTTCAACAATGCAACTCCTGGATTATGTGTGCAAATCTTGAAGTTCGTCTTCTGAGTCAAAGGAGAAGCTGCTACCTAATGAGAGAAGTTGGGAATTGAAACCATATTGAATAAAAAGAAAATCGACATGATCTGTATTAAAACAGTTAGTAATGGGCTGAATAATAGATCTCCAATTTGAGCTTTGGTTATGAGTGAATGAATATATGGTTCCAGTTAAAGTCTTCACAGCTTCTAATTATTCTTAAGCAGACAACTGAATTTTCTCTTTACTTACTTGCACTTCAGAGAAAAGGCTGTATGGTGTTGAAATAAGTACTATAATTGTCAAGATACCTTTAACTCTTGTTATAAATTTATAATATTCATTTCAGCTATGCCTTACATTATTAGAATTATATAATTTGCTACCCTTTGGTTCTTGGGCAGGAACATAGGGCTGCATCTTCCGGTCGTGGGGCGGGGCCCACTCACCGACACATAAAATGACACGGGATGACGTTGGGTTTGTGTCCCAACGTCACCCCGCGTCATTTAGATTTTCAGTTCGACGGGCGTGCAGCCGAGTCGGCTGCGTGCCCGCCAAACTGTAATGGCCACTTAAGGCCTTTAAAAAGTAATTAACCTAATTAATGGACCTGCCCGTCCAACCTTAAGGTTGGCGAGCAGGTGAGGAGGCCAGGTGGCCTTTAGGAAAAATATGAAACCTCATCCACGGGCAGGATGAGGTTTCATGAGGATTTTAAAATGTTTATGAAATGATGAAATAGAAGAAATTGACATGTCCCAGCTCATGTGACAGTATCACATGAGGGGACATGCCAGGAATTTTTTTCCCACACTTCCACAATTTTTTAAATCTTCCAGCGATCTCCCTGAGGCGGAACTTTGCCTCAGGGAGATCCGTGCGCTCTTTCATGTGCATGCATGAAAGAGCACACTCCCGGCTCACGAAATTTCCCCCCCACCCCCACCCGCACACGCAGGGCGGGCTTTAATTGGCCCCCCACATAAAATGGCAGCGCGCTCCCGACCGGGCGCACCGATCGGAAACCCACTTGCCCACATATGCTCCGGTACATCCCCCCCCACCGATGGGGGTGAAATGTTGCCCGTAACGTACCTAGTACTAAATAACTACAGAACCCCTTTTTTATGAGCACTGGTTTCCTCAATAAAATTTGAAATTAGCCTTTCTCTTATTGTCAGTAAAATACACTTAGAATTCATGAAATGGCCACTATGTCCATTTCCAGGGAAGTTTCACCATTCAGTTTGAAGAATAGATTTGTTGTTCTGAGGATGGGAATAGTTCCTTGGAGACTCTAGTGAATTCACTGAAATATTAGTTGCCTCTTGGCAGCTGACTTTAGGTTCCAATTTGCATATCTGAACTGGGCCTGAACCATATTGTTGTACTGCAGCTGTCTCCAGCCACTATGACAGGGGTGGACAACTGGTGATTTGCAAGCTGAACATGCCTGGTTTGTTTAGCTGCCCTCCCACACACTTGGTCTCGATTGTTGAGAAGTACAGAATAACAGGGCACAATAACAGCCACAACAAAACACCCACCCTTTCACCCTTTCTGCTTTGCCCTACCTGAATGTACTAAGCATTTGAACTATTTAGTGATAGATGAGCAGTAAGGACAAGTGCCCTTCTTAACTATTTCACAATAGTAAAGAAGCAGGGATTCTATACTTGGATTTCTCTTTCCTGACAAAGAAAACCATTCTTTTTATGCAACTGTATATAATTTGAAAATGGACTCTGTCGCACAATTTGATAACCCTGGAAATGGTGCGAAATCATGATGCACGATTAACTGGCACCCATTGTTTCTGTTTCTGATTCTGATTCTGATTCAGGCAGCATACAAACTTTGTGTTGCCAGCTGATTTAAATAATTGTACTGTGCAACCAGTGCTTCATGCACTGTTGAGTGGCTGTGCACCTGAGCAAGGAGTAGAAAATCATAAGAGCCCAGTAGGAGTTAAAGCTGGCCTCCACTACTTAAAGCCAACTTGCAACTCTTAAAGGAATGGTGTATTCAGGCCAGAACAGGTGCTGGTTATCATTCCACAACAGGTTCTGAACTTCACAAAAATAGCATAACAGAGAGGAGGTTCAAAAATGTTCTGATCTGGAGGGCCGGAGAGATCCTGAGACAAACGGTGGGACCAGATTGCCCCAATGGTCAATGCCAGCAGTCTAGCCTTGAGGAACTGGATGCAGTGTCAACGTCAAGTGAGTGGTCATGTTCGGTGAATATATCTTCAACAGTTATATCCTACCAACTGCACCACAAGCTCATTAATTCCTCAAAACACCACAGCATCATCACTCACCTACTAACCATCTCTATCAATCATGACTCATACCTAACATTCATGGCTTCACCTCCCGGTCATACATTTAGCACTGCTGCAAGCCTCAAACCAACATCTCAGCTTGTACGCACTTCCAGCTGTTCAACCTTGACACCCATATCACCCAACACATTGTACAGCACTCACTGACCCACTTTTCTCTCTCCTTTAGGACAAGATGGTACATAACCAGAGGCAGAAATGCCTAACCAGCAGAGGACAAGCATGGCTGCATGTCCTCACCCTGATGGAGAAAATAGTGTTTGCTATTTTTGGAGCAGGCATGACTGAGGCTGTGACCAGTGGCAAAGTTGAAACTTAATCCTCCTTCTGAGATATCACTTCCCCCTTATTCTACAAGCATCGTTTGTGGGGCACCTCTTGCTTTCCCCCTCCCCTCACCACAACATATCCCTGTCCCCTTCTCTTTTCAGATACCCAAGAACTGCAACCTGGCCAGGCAGTGGTGAAAGAGCAGGAAGACAGTGATGAAGAAGAAACACTATCACTTTCTCTGACACTCACAGCCATCAGCTCCAATACTGACACTGCTGTTACTTTAGAGGATAGTTTAAAAGTGGAATTTGCATGTGGTGAGCCACTGGATGAAGTGGCCTGTAGTCATGGGACAAGGGAGTAAGGGTAGCACAGGTACCAACTTGACAGATGGCGAGGGTCACACAAGTTTTTCTGCACAGGACTTAAATGAGGACATGGGCTGGCCTACTGAAGGAGGCCACTGGGTATTCACAATGAAATGCTTGGCAGGCCAGCTAGAAAGCCTACAAGAAGCATGGAGGAATTTGCCTTCTGCGTAGAACTAGGAACCCATCCTTTCCAGTGTCTGCCAAGAAACTGGGCATAGCCCTGCATGATGCATTGTGTATGGTTGCACAGCAGCTGGATGTTGAGAGAGTGAAATGCCTTACAGTAGTGGTAGATCTCAAAATTGACATGTACCACCCACAAAGCGACATGTGTGTAGTAGATTATACCCTGCACCACGGGGATGTCTGCTGTTCTCGTGAAGCTGTGTACCTGCTTCATCTGCTTCTTGCTGCCAAAAGAGAATGAAATGTATTCAGATTTCTTGAGAAACAAGAACCTTACTAACCGTCCTTATTCGATGCTGGATGTTGCAAATTTCACCTGCTGCAGCCTGAAAGGAGCCAGACAGATAAAAGTTCATGGCCACAGTCACCTTCAAAGTCACTGGCAATGCCGGTACCCCCCCCCCCCACCGGCTACTCTGAGGATGTATTTGCGGCTGCAGCATGTGATTGATTTTATTGAGGGCATTCGTATTGAAATGTAGACACCTGAGATACAACACCTCAGTTCAGGAAGGGCAAATATAGTCTCCTGTTAAGATCCCATCTCCCTCTTCTCCTCCTCCTCCTCCTCCTCCTCTTCTCTTCCAGCAGCCAGTGCTGCTGTGGAAGGCCTCTGACCTGATTTCAGGGATTCTGAACAAACTTGCTTCCAGATATGGATGCTGTAGCTTGCTTGATCTACAGCATGACAGGAAAAATGAACAAAGTCCTACAGCATATACCACTTGATATGGATTTTAGAAACTTTAAACAACTCTGGAAACCACCAAATACTTCTACAGTCACAGCAAGAGTCAGTAAAAATCAATCAGCAATTAACCTGCAAGTAGTTGATTATCCCTTTAAATATCACTGCCTGGGGGGGTCCTTCCTGTTGCTAAATGCATGTTCGGATGTGCAAAATTAAGAGATAGCTTAAGCTGGAGTGTCAAGCTCCAAAATTACAGTGCTGTCATCAAATCAGCATTAAGAGCCTCCCGTGACCTTTTCCAAAGCTTTAGTAGATATCAAAGTTCCAGAGAAAGATAAAGTTATTTTTGAATGTGAACTCTCAAACGCCAATGCAGAAGTTAAATATTTTCAGGTATGAATGCATGAAAAAAATTTCTACTACAATCAGAGAAGATAAGGTAAACAGAAAAAAAAGGAAAGAGTGATAGCTAAAACCCAAGTATTCTGAAGGAAGGTAGACTGGTTTAAACACATCAGTGGCAACCGCTGATTGGTGTGCATTGTCAGGGCATTGTTCTTCCCCAATGAATCCGTACGAATACTTCGAAATTATCGTCATATTGACAAATCTTTTCGACTATTTAAATGTAAAAAAAAATTACACAATTTCAGGACTACATCAGACATCTGACTACTGCTGGGCTTTCTAAGAAACATCGGCCTGAATTTTTCACTTGTCGGCGTGCGCGATCGGCTGGCCCGGGAGTGGATGGGAACCGGCCTCCAAACACGATCAGCCCCCGACCGCAATTTCATGCTGGCAGACCAATTAACGGCCAGCCAGCGTGAAACGCACGCTGAGAAAGGCTCGGCACTGCCGGTGGGGGCAGAAAGAGGGCGGGTGCCAACATCACCGTGGGTGCTGGCGAGCGCTTCCAGTGAGCTCCCTGAAGACAGACCGCTGCCTCAGGGAGCTGCAGACCTCCATAGAATAAACGAAACAACAAAAATGCTGCAAAATATGTCCATGCAGCACAACCAAGCACCAGAAAGCATACCTCATTTAAAAAAAAAAGTCCCCATGAAGATTTCATCCCAAACTGGATTGAGGTTTGAGCAAAAATGTAAAGACCACCTGGCCGATTGGCCCATCCTCCAGCCATAAAAGTGGACAGGCCACGAAAAATAGCTTTCAATTGCCTCCTTAATGGGCTTACTTGCCCACTTAATGGTTGGCGGGCACGCTCCCAACAGCCGCGCACACCCACCAAGCGAGATATTGCACAAAGGCGCCGAGATGCCTGCCCAACATTATCTTGTGCTATCTTGCCGCCGGACAGGTTGGGCACGTGCCTGCCAGGGGGAATGTAAAATTCTGGCCATAGAAATTGGAGGTAAGATACTTTCCAAAGTAGAGGAAAAAATCTGATGGGTTGATCAGCCCAGTTTTACTTTGACTTGTGCTAGTTTACAGGATGAAATTAATAGAGAACTGAGGGGAGAAAATAGAGGCAAGGAAAGCATTAGAATGATCCAGTCTAAATGTGACAAGGGAAGTAATGAGGCTTTTAGCTGATGACAGGTTGAGGCAGGGTTAGAGGTAAGTAGTATGCAGATGAAAGTAGACAGCCTTTATGATGGAGTGGATAGGGCCTGCATGCTGGTGTTAGAATGCTGAGTTTGTAAACAGTGAAATAAAGTTAAAAAATGTTGGAAACACTCCAGATCAGATGGCTTCTTTGGAAAGAAAAATAGGCCAGGATTTCCCGGTTGTCGAATGGGGGTCGAGGCCCGCTCGCCGACGCATAAAGCAATGCAGGACGACGTTGGCCGGAACTCCCGACACCATCCCGTCTCATTTCAATTTTCAGGTTGGCGGGGGCTCAGACGAATCAGCTCAATAGGCCATTGACAAAGTAATTAGTGGACCTTCCCGTCCAACCTTAAGGTTGGCGGGAGGCCAGGAGCCCTGGTGGGCATTGGAAAAAGCATGAAACCTCATCCACTGGCAGGATGAGGTTTCATGTAGGTTTTTAAAAATTTTATAAAAGTGCTAGTTTACAGATGAAAGTAGACAGCCTTTGTGATGGCTCATGGAATCCCCGCCCCTTGCCCGCACAGGGAGCGCATAGCGCTTCCTTGTAGATGTCATGCTGGGTGAGCCTTAATTGGCCTGCCCACAAAAAACGGTGGTGTGCCCACACCCCCCCCCCTCCCCCCCAGCCAAACAGGGGGAAAATTCTGCCTATAGAATCATGTTTCAGATCGATGACCTTTCATCTTAAGTTATGTAGTTAGATTGGAGAAGTTGAAGATGCAGAAGACTGTTTTCTTTGAGAAGTGAAAGTTGAGAGGAGATTTGACAGAGGTATTCAAAATCACAAGGGGTCTGGACAGAGTAGATAGGGAAAGCATATCCCATTGGTGGAAGGATCAAGAATAAGAGAGCATAAATTTAAGGTAACTGGCAAAAGCAGCAAAGGTAACATGAGGAGCAACTTTTTCACCCAGCGAGTGGTTAGGATCTGGAATGCAGTGCCTGAGAGTGTGATGGAGGCAGGTTACATCAAGATATTCAAGTGGGAATTGGATTGCTATCTGAAAAGGAAGAATGTGCAAGGCTGTGGGGGTAGATGGTGGTGTGGTACTAGCTAAGTTGCACCTACAGAGAGCCGGTGCAGACATGATGGGCCAAATGGCTTCCTTCTGTGCTGTAATAATTCTGTGATTCTATGGAACTCAGACATCAAGATCTGCCTACACAGCAGGCATCCATTGGATTAAGGGAATCAAAGGTTGTTTGGGATAGGTGGAATATGGAGTTGAGGTTACATTCAGATCAGCCATGATATTATTGAATGGCAGAGCAGGCTTGAGGGGCTCTGCTCTCCTCCTTCATATCTTCTTGTGCATGCACTAACACCTTCACCAGAAACGCGTCTGGATGTGAGGTATGTAAGATTCTGATGAAGGGTCACAACCTGAAACATTAACTCTGCTTCTCTCATGACAGATGCTGACTTATCTGCTGCGTATTTCCAGCGTTTTCCATTTTTAATTCAAATTTCCAGCATTTGCAGTATTTTGCTTGTGTATTAGTGTGTGAAAGAGTCCAGCTGTCCTGGTTTTCAGCCACAGTATATTTTAAATTGTGTACAAAAGTTGTAAGCTTCAATAAAGCAATGGAAAATTGAAGTATATTTAATGTGCAATTTAAATTGTGGGTATGCTATTGCTGTAATTTATGGTAATTGAATATTTAAATGTATTTATTTATTCTAAACACTGCAAAATAATGATCGTCCTCCACAAAGCTTTCCTACAACTAAATACATTTTGGGAAGAGGACGATTTGTACTTAGGTGCTCTGTACATACTGGTTCTCATTTTAGTTAAAGTGAATAATTTTCCCAGTAAAGTGAATAATTGTGAAAATTTAATTGACAAGATTTCAAGTAATTTATTTGTATAGTTTATTTCACATATCATTATGATATTGGGCAGAATTTTCCATTTGACATGCGGGGGGGTGGGACCTGCACGCCGACACGTTAAGTGATGCGCAGTGATGTCAGGCAAACGTCCCGATGTCACCGCTCACCATTGTGATATTTCGGTGGGCGGCAGGCGTGTGGCAATCTCTGTTGCATGCCCGCCATTAATTAACAGGCCACTTGAGGCTCCAATTGACAGGGATTTTGCAGTGCCCGTGCGATCTTCAGCTCATCGCACGGGTGCAATGGGCAGGCGGGTAGCAGAAATTTGTATGAGCTTCATCCACGATCGGGAGAAGAGGGCTCATTCGGGTTGCGATTCTACAAATTTAAAACTTATTGTACAAAAGTTACTGAAACTTGCCTGTGTGAGCTGGAAAAGTTCAAAACACAATACCGGCTGTTTGGACTGGACTCATAACCTTCAGGTCAGCACTTTGCAGTGAGGATTTGTTTTGGGGCCTGTAGATTTCAGGAAGCCTCCCTGACCCTGGGAATGGGAGGTGATCTCTCCACTGGAGGCACCTCCTCTGAGGAGGAAGGGAGGGCTAGAAGGGGGAGGAGGCCAGGAGTGCACATTCAGCCTCCAGGGGAGCCACCTTTGGGAGAAGAGGTGCAGGCACAAGGGATGCAGGGCAAAGAGGTAGTCCAAGGCAGAAGGGGCCACAGAAGAAGCCACTATCGTGCTGCCAGGGTATACGTGTGGAGAAGCAGCTGCTTCAATATGACTGAGGTGCAGTGCCGAAGGAGGCTCTGTCTGTAAAGGGAGACAGTCAACAGCATCTATCAGATGATAGGCCCTGTGATCTCAGCTAACTGTGTGGGTGGACACCCCATGCCCGTGGCTCTAAAGGTCACAGCTACCCTCAACTTCTATGCCTCCGGCTCTTTCCAGGGATCGGTGAGTGATGTTCACAGTATCTCGCAATCAGCTGTCCACACTTGTGTCATGAAGGTCACAAACACTCTGTTCAGGTGTGCATTGACCTTCATCCACTTCCACTGGGACGAGGCCAGCCACACACGGCCATTGCTGGCTTCCCCTGTGTCCAGGGTGCAATAGGCTGCACACATGTGGCCCTCAAGGCACCAGCAGGTGAGCCCGGTGCCTTCATCAACAGGAAGGGATTCCACTCCATGAATGTGCAGATAGTGTGTGATCACAGGATGTAGATTCTACAAGTCTGTGCCAGGTACCCAGGCAGCTCCCATGACGTCTACATCCTTAGACACTCCCAGGTGCCAGGGCTCTTCACTGCTCTAGCCCGGCTTGATGGATGGCTGCTGTGTGACCAGGGCTACCCCTCAGAAGATGGCTCATGACGCCTCTCCGCCATCCAAGAACAGAAGCTGAGCAGCGGTACAATAGAAGTCACGCCTCCACAAAGGCTGTGTAGGAGAGAACCATCGATCTTCTCAAAATGCGCTTCCGATGCCTGGACCGTTCTGGGGGAGCACTCCAGTACCCCCCAGATTGAGTGTCCCTGATAATGATTGCATGCTGCACTCTCCTCAATCTTGCACTGCAAAGGGGGGACGCTGTGGACGAAAAAGATGTAGACGGAGTGGCTGAACATGATGAGTCCAGCAATGAGTCTGAGGATGAGCATGCACAGGGAAATGCTGAGGGGGTAGACACTGACCCGGGCATACTCCAGGGAGGCAGGGACACCCGGGATGCTCTAATCCAAAGAACCTTCAGTTAGCACAGTACATATGGATCTCCAACACAAGCCTGGGCTGCAGCCTCCATACTGGAGACCTTAGTGCCAAATCTGTCAGGATAGGAACATTGACGATGAGCCCAGTCAATAAATATAAATGACACACAAATCACTCATAACGTCTCAGGAATCTATCCACCTGTCCAAGAAAAGAAGCACCCCCAGCCATGTTTAATGCTTTCACAAAAGTCTCTTTTAACGTAACACAAATAAAATGGTGTTGCACAGCAAACACAATCAGAAGGAACTCATAGGGGGGCAAACAAAACACCACCAGTGAAGAACCCAGAGTGTGCCTAACGTGCCTTAATTTTACGTTTGCGTGTGCTATGTCTTTGTGGTGCCCCCTCGCTGGCACTGGCATCTGAGACAACCTGCTCTCTCTGCTGTCCTGTTGGCATCAATGAACTTGGCGGAAGTCCTCTGGCCCATGGAGCCTGTGCTTGCCTCGCCTGGGAGTTAGTTGCCAGCTCTGCAGTTGTATTCTCCCCAGTCATCGCAGCCTCATTCGGTGACACGGTCACTGATGGAGGGGCGGAGGAGCTGCCGCACTCATCTGGAGAGCCCTGAGTGGTGCCCGCAGAGATGATAGGCAGCTGATCCGCCGACGTGAGTTCTTTTCAATCCTCCCTGCTCACTGTATATAGATGGGCACCGAGATGGGATACCTGGTGCTCAAACCACCACTCACACGGGCACTGACCACATAAAGTCAATGTCGCTGTGAGGGATTGCAGGTCCGAGCACAACCCCAAGAACCCCTGATCCTGTCTCTGGAGCTGCCTCTCCATGAGAGTCGCCACTCTGTTTATGGAGGAAGCTTGGCACTCATGCATGAGGCTCCATCCATTGGCTACAGTCCATGTAGACTCTTCCACCACAGACACCAAGCCAAGCACAGCCTCATGTATCTCCACCAGATGGCCCCGCACACCCGTCCGCATCTCATTAGTTGGCTGTGTCGCGGAAGACTCCAGAAGCTCATCATCAACGACGGACTGAGCATGTGCCTGGGCCCCTGCAGTTCTCCAACTCCTGGAGTCATTGGCATTCTCTGTCTCCGCCAGCTCCTCCAGCGACTGAGAAGTGCCTTCATGGCTGTGACTCGGGATACTAGCCAAAGATCTGATGCCCACTGAGGTGCCAGTATCTGCACTGGTGCCTGCCTGGCAGAGATGGTGTGATGCTTCTGATAGTGCAACTTCATGGACCTCAGGTATCAGAGGGAGCCCCTGCTGCTCCGGGTCCTGGCCCTGTGCCGATGATGCTGAAAGGAAGAGTAAGGACATTCGATCAGTTAGCCTGTGGGCAATGTCAATGTACATGCCTGTCCCCCGGCGCATCATGCACTCATCATTCCACACACAATGGGCAAGCCATGTTGGTAACGTCACTCACTCAACAATCAGCAATGCCATGGCTGTTGGGAGATTACTGGTGATGTGAGTGCTGGCCATACATACCTGCCCGTGGAACCCCAACCTCTCCGGCTCCAGTGGACCTAGGCGCATGGCACTTCTCCAGGTCAAGGGCCTCCTGCTCGAAGTAGCTAAGCAGCACTACCTGGACTGGCCCACCTCCAGTCCTCACCCGCTCGGCAGTGTTGTGAGCATTCTTCTCCTGGAAATGAGAAAAGAGCATTGATAAGTAATACTTGTACCGTGAATTTCCTTGCGGCTGCCCTACCCCGAGTCCAGTTGGCCATTGCAGGGGTCCAATGCATCCTTACCCCGCTGCTGCCAAAGACTCTCGATAATATGCTAGGCATGTCCTTCCCCCACCCCACCCCACCCCACCAACCCCCCAGCTGGCCACGTGCTGCCTTCATCACACTTGGGAGCACACAGTTTAACCTGCTGTATCAAGGAGGCACAATGATGTGAAGCACAGAGGGCAGCAGATTGAACTTGCCATGCCATCTTGAAGACCACAGCCCCCATGTCATCACCCTGGCTTTGACATGTCTTGGAGTTCGAGCAGTGAGCCTGGGTACAGATCCTCCAGGTTGCCCCCACCACAGTCATGTGGGTGTCAGTCCGCCACATGCTGCAGGTGCAGAACCCATCTCATCACCACCCTCTCAGGCTGACGAACACATAGGGAATATCTGCAGGGTCGCCCAGCTAAGGACACATGCTGTCAATGACTCATTGCATTCAGGTCATGGGTGGGGCGCTGGTGGGGGGAGAAGCTTACATGATGGGTGAAGTGAACGATGCCAACATGCTACTCACACTTCCCGTTCGCACCAGGTTGTTGAAGCGCTTGCGGCACTGGGTCCATGAGTGCTGCACCACTTCGTGGGAGCTCATGACCTTCGCTACCTCCTCCCACGCACGTTTGGTCAAGTGGGGTGGCCTCCTCCTCCCGTCTTCGAGGACAAGCACCTGCTGCCGTGCTGCCACCTCCTTGAGGGCAGCAAATCACTTGTCTGAAAACTGGGGCGCACATTGACCACCCGCCCTACCCTCCTGCATGGCTAGCCTGGATCTGCGTTGGCCCCGACCTCTAGCTATGTACAGCAGCCTTGGAGTGGCTGCAGCTTGCCCTTTAAACAGGCTGCTGGGTCGCCATTGGACCTGGCGGCGATTGCCGATCCTCCACTGCCTGCCCACTCCTGCCGTCCCCGGGAGCGGGCAAACATGCTGGGCGGGCCTTAATTGGCCTGCCTGTGTAAAATGGCAGTGCGGACCTGATGGCCAGTGGTGATCGGGCCTGGTCTCGCTTCCGCTCTGCCCCCACCCCCCCTCCCCTGCCAGATGGAAAATTCTGCCCATTAAATAGATCTTGTTTGGTGGAAAAGCAAAATGACTTCTTTTTCAAATTTGAGCACTGTGGCCTGGATTTTCAGTCCTGGGGTGGGTGCACAGAATAGGAAAAACTCCTGGCTCCTTGCACCCATCTCAGGAGAAACAGCCGTGAATGGGCGGAATTTCATTGTAAGGGCCGGGTGTTTACTGGAGTCGGCCCCCGCCCTGGAAGAAGTTTGGAGGCAGCTACAGGAGTTGCCAAGTGCCGATGCGGACTGTTTAAGAGGCCTGCCTTAGCGCTCTGGGACTTGGTCCCAATTGGGAGCTTAGGAAATCGCCCGGTCCCAAGCTTCCCAGATACGGGATCTGATACCTATAGATTCTGGCATTTTCTCTACTACTGATGTCAGGCCTGTAGTTCCCAGTTTTCTCTCCCCCTCCTTTCTTAACTAGTGGGGTTACATTTACTACTTTCCAATCTGCAGGGACTGTTCCAGAATCTATAGAATTTTGGAAGATGACCACCAATGCATCCATTATTTGTACAGCCACTTCTTTCAACACTCTGGGATATAGAATATGAGGTCCAAGGGATTTATCAACTTTCAGTCCTATTAATTTCTCTAGTATTACTTTTTTGCTAACTCTAATTCCTTTCAGTTCCTCATCCCTGCTGGTCCCTTAGTTCTCTACTATTTCTGGCATTGAAGACCGACACAAAGTATTTGTTTATTTTCTTTGCTATTTCCTCATTCTCCTTTGTAAATTCTCTGGTCTCTGCCCGTAATGGGCCCAAATTTGTCTTTGCTTATCTTTCCCTTTTTATATACCTTTCGCAGCTTTTACAGCCTGTTTTTAAGTCTCTAGCTAGGTTACTCTCGCTCTGTTTTCTCTTTCTTTCAGTTTCTTGCTCCTCCTTTGCTGAATTCTAAAGAAGTTCCCAATCCTTAGGTTTACTACTTTTTTTGGCAACTTTGTAAGTCCCTTCCTTTAATCTAATACAGTCTTTAACTTGTTAGCCACATTTAGATCACTTTTCTTGTTGGGTTTTTGTGCCTCAAAGTAATGCGTATTTGTTGTAAACCATGTATCAATTCTTTAAATGCTAGCCATTGTCTATCTACCATTATATCTTTTAATGCAGTTTCCCAATCTACCACTTGCTCCTCATATCTTCATAGTTTCTTTTGTTTAGATTTAACACCCTAGTTTCAGACTGAACTACATCACTTTCAAACTTAATGATATTGTAGTCACTCTTCCCTAAAGGAAAAATAGGATAGAAAATGGGATAAAAGGGGGATAAAACAGGGATAAAACCATGGATAAATGAATAAAAATTAAAACAAGGGGATTAGAGATAAAGATGAATGTAGAAAAAAGGGGTGAGGATAGAGGAACAAGTTCATGATCTGAAGTTGTTGAATTCAACGTTAAGCCCGGAAGGCTGTTAAGTACCTAATCGGAAGATAAGGTGCTGTTCATCCAGTTTTTGTTGGGCTTCACTGGAACATTGCAGCAGGCCAAGGTTGGACATTTGGGCATGAGAGCAAGGTGGTGTGTTGAGATGGCAAGTGATAGGAATGTCTGGGTCATGCTTGCGGACAGACTGGAGGTGTTACGCAAAGCGGTCACCCAGTCTGCATTTGGCCTCCCCAATGTAGAGGAGATCGCATTGGGAACAATGAGTGCAGTAGATCAAATTGAAGGAGGTGCAAGTGAAGTGTCGCTTCACCTGAAAGGAGTGTTTGGGGCCTTGGACGGTGAGGAGGGAGGAGGTAAAGGGGCAGGTGTTGCACCTTCTGCAATTGAATGGGAAGGTGCCATGGGAAGGGGATGAGTTGTTGGGGGTGATGCAGGAGTGGACCAGGGTGTCCTGGAGGGAACGGTCCCTACTGAATGCTGACAGGGGTGTGAAAGGAAGATGTGTTTGGTGGTGGCATCATGCTGGAGTTGGCAGAAATGGCGGAGGATGATCCTTTGAATGTGGAGGCTGGTGGAGTGAAAAGTGAGGACAAGGGAGACCCTATCATGGTTCTGGGAGGGAGAGGAAGGTGTGAGGGCAGAGGCACGGGAGATGGGTTGGACTTGTTTGAGGGCCCTGCCAACCACTATGCGTGGGGGAACCTCGGTTAAGGAAGAAGGAAGACATGTCAGAAGTACCGTTTTGGAAAGTGGCATCATTGGAACAGATGCAGCGGAGGCGAAGGAACTGAGAGAATGGGGTGGAGCCCTTACGGGAAGCAGGGTGTGAGAAGCTAAAGTCAAGTTAGTTGTAGGAGTCGGTGGGCTTGTAATGAATATTGGTGGACAATCTATTACCAGAAATGGAGACAGAGAGGTCAAGGAAGTGAAGGGAAATGTCGCTGATGGACCATGTGAAGGTGAAAGAGGGGTGGAAATTGGAAGCAAGATTGATACATTTTTCCAGATCCAGGCGAGAGCATGAAGCAGCATTGAAATAGTCATCGATGTACCGGAGAAAGAGTTGTGGAAGGGGGCCTGAGTAGGATTGGAACAAGAATGTTCCGCATTCCCAGTAAAAAGACAGGCATAACTGGGGCCCATGCAGGCACCCGTAGCCACACCTTTTATTTGGAGGATGTGAGACAAGTTTAAGGAGAAATTGCTCTGAGAACAAGTTCAGCCAGGCAGAGGACAGTGATGGTGGATGGTGATTGTTCAAGGAAGAAGTGGGGAGCCCTTAGACCATCCTGGTGGGGGATGGAGGTGTAGAGGAATTGAACATCAATGGTGAAGAGGAGGCAGTTAGGGCGAGAAATCTGGCAATTGTTATTACACAGGGCATCAGAGGAATTACGGATGTAGATAGGAAGAGTCTAGACAAGGGGAGAGAGAACAGTCAAGACAGGAAGAAATGAGTTCCATGGGGCAGGAACAGGATGACCCAGTCAGTCTACTGGGACAGTCCTGTTTCTGGATTTTGGGTAGAAGTGGATTGGGAATTCAGAAGTTGGGAGGCTGTGGTTGAAGCTGTGGAGGGAAGATTTCCGGAGGAGATGAGGTCAGTTACAGTCCTGGAAACACTGACTTGATGTTCGGTGGCGGGGTCATGGTCCAGGGTAGGGAGGAAGAAGTGTCGCGTGTTGGCGCTCAGCTTCTGTGAGGCAAAGGTCAGTACGCCAGGCAACAACAGCACCACTGTTGTCGGCAGGTTTGATAACACAGTCAACAAAGTCAGGGTCAGGCCGAAGAGAACAGAGTGCAGCAAGATTACTAATAAACCCTTTCTCATTGCACAATACTAGATCTAAAATAACCCATTCCTAGTTGGTTCCTCAAAAAACTGTTCTAGAAAACCATCTTGTCTGCATTGCAGGAATTAGTCCTCTACGGCATTAGTGCTAATTTGATTGACCTAGCTTATTTATAGATTGAAGTACTCCTTGTTACATGCACCTCTAATTTCCTGATTTATGCCTTGCCCTTTGTTACCATTATTGTTTGGTGGCCTATAAATAACCCCCACCAATGGTTTCTAGCTCTACCCAAACTGATTCTACATCTTGATTTTCCGATCTAAGGTCCTCTCCTGATAATGTACTGATCTCCTCCTTTATTAACAATCCTACACCACCTTCTTTTCATTTTTGCCTGTCCTTCCTAAATGTTGAATACCCTTGAATATTCAGTTCCCAGCCTTGTTCATCCAGTTGCCATGTCTCCATAATGGCAAACATACCTGTTTACTTCTATTTGTGCTATCAATTCGTCTACCTTGTTACGAATGCTGCATGCATTCAGATAAAGTGGATTTGATTTTGCCTTTATAACGCTATTCTGTATTTTGACCTATTTGCTGCTGGCCGTTTTTTCTGCTGCCTTCCAACGTTGCTTGCTACTTTTTCCCTTACCATTACCAGCTTTGTTTCTCTGCTATCTGAATTTCCTCTCTGGTTCCTATCCCCCTCACAAGCTTGTTTAAATCTTATGAAACAGCACCAGTAAATCTCCCGGTGAGGATCTTGGTCCCGATCTTGCTAAGGTGCAATTCGTCCGCTTTGTGCGGGGCCCACCTGCCTCAGAACTGATCCCAATGCCTCAGAGATCAAAAGCCCTCCTCCCTGCAACATCCCTCCAGCCATGTGTTCATTTGCTCCAGCTTCCAGGCCAGAATTTTTCCCTCGTCAGGCGAGCTTAGCGGGTGCAGTTGGGAAGCCGACCACCGCACCTGATTGGCTTGGCTCTGTGATTTCACGTGGGTGTGCCAATTAAAGCCCACTCTGCATGGATCGCGAGCAGCAGTGCTCAGCACTACCTGTGCCAGTGGGGGGAGGAGGGAGAGCTGCCTCAGGGAAATTGAGGCGTTTAAAAAACAATAATGAAGACAGTAAAAATTTTTAAAAACATGATGTGACTTGAGTTGGCTGGGTTTGGTGTAATGCCTGAGGTGGCGGCTGCGACGAAGGACGGTGCTTACCGCAAGGCGTCAAAACAGTCGCTGATTAAAGTCACCAAAAAGCCGCCTAAGAAGCGGAGAAAATCTCGCAAGCAGAGCTATTCCACTTATGTCTACAGGGTGCTGACCCAAGTCCACCCTTCCACCAGGATCTCGTCCAAGGCCAGGAGTGTTATGAATTCCTTCATTGTCGACATTTTCGAATGCATCGCCTCTGAGGCTTCGCACCTCATTCACTACAACAAGCGCCACACCATCTCGGCCAGGGAGATCCAGAGCACCGTCCACCTCACGCTGTCAGGGGAATTGGCTAAACATGCCGTCTCCAAAGGCACCAAATCGGTCACCAAATACATCAACTCTGTTTAGATAGACAATTCTAAAGATTATTTTTTTAAAAATAAATTTTAAAAATGCCCTCATGTGACTCTCACATCAGCTGGGACACATTTTAATTCAAAAATAAAGTTTTTAGTTCATGTTTATTTGCTTTAGGAAATCTCATCCCGCTCGTAAATAGCACTTGGCCTTTTCTCCTGCCCACCAACCGTAAGGTTGGACAGGCAACGTAAATTTTATTTTAATTAGTTTGTTAATGGCCTTAATAGGCCCTTCAATTATTGGTGGGCGCGCAGCCGGCTCCGGCACGTGCCCACCGAGCAAAATATTGTACGAACGCGTGATGGCATTGGGACGCATGCCCGATGTCATCACACGTTATCTTATGCTCGGACGGGCACCCACACGCCGAGCATAAAATTCTGCCCCCTATTTCTGTACTCACTAGCATGTGGCACTAGGGGTAATCCTGAGATTACTGCATTTGAAGCCCTGCTTTTCAAGCACTTTCCTAGCTCTCTCAAATCTGCTTTCAGAGCCTCATCCCTCTTACTACCTATGTCATTGGTACCAATGTGGACTACACCTTCTGGCTATTCATCCCCTCCCATAAGAATGTCCTGCAGCCACTCAGTGACATCTTGGCCATGGCACCAGGGAGGCAACATGGCCTACCTTCAGGGGAGGCGGTGGCAAAGTGACTTGTCAGTCACTGACTAGTATTCCAGAGACCCAGGGTAATTCTCTGTGGACCCGGGTTCAAATCCCATCACAGCAGATGGTGAAATTTGAATTCAAAAATCTGGAATTAAAAGTCTGATGATGACCGTGAAATCATTGCCAATTGTCATAAAAACCCATTTGGGCTCACTAATGTCTTTTAGGGAAGGAAATCTGCTGTCCTTACCTGGTCTGGCCCACATGTTTCTCCAGATCCACAGCGATGCCCTCTGAACAAGGGCAGTGAGGGATGGGCGATGCCCACATCCCTTGAATGAATAAAAAAAAATCCTGGAGTCACATATACGGCTGCAAAAACACCTGTCTGTTCCCCTAACTATTCAATCCCTTACCAATAATGCTCTTCCACTCTTTTTCCTCCTCTCCTATGCAGCTGAGTCACCTATTATGGCTACGCTCCTCTGACGAACCATCGTCCTCAGCAGTATCCAAAACAGAAAACCATTAGTGAGCGAGATGGACTTGGGGAACTCCTGCACTACCTGCTTGACCCTCCTAAACTGTCTGGCAGTCACCCATCCCCTCTCTGCTTGTACTCTCTTAACCTGATAGTGTGACCACCTCCCTAAATGTGCTACCCACATAGTTTTCCACCTCATGGATGCACCACAGTGACTCCAACCATCGCTTGAGTTCTGAAACCTGGAGCTCAAGTTCCCGCAGCTGCTGATAATTGCTGCACATGTGTTCATCTAGGCCAGAAGAAGCATCCACGACTTTCCGCATGTTACAGTATGGGCATTGCATGCAGAAAAGCTGCCTTTCCATGCCTTTACATTACAGACTAGAAACCTAGACCTTGCTGCTGCTAATAAGCTTTACTACTGCTAGTAAACCTTACTACTACCAATAAAACCTTACAGTTAATTCTAAATGATCCAGGCTTTGAAAGATAAATTAGCAAGATACTCAGCATCCAATCACTTAGCTGTTTCCCTGTGATTTCACACTTTAAATTTTCCTCAGAATTCAACTGGTCCTCAGACTGGACCTCCTGACTCTTCTAAACTGATCCGCCCCTCTTTTAACCTCAAAAAGTTAGGGTAGCCCCTGAAATGAGCAGTACCCTCCTCCCCTCACTGCACCAAGTACGCCACTCACCAAATTCCCAAGCTCACACTCTGCAGCTTGCTTACTTCCTAAGTTGTAATAAAAATATTTAGGCCATCGAGCCATCAGCCCTCACAACCCTTCATTCCCCTACCCAGCCACTCCCCATGTCCCATCCATGCCAACTCAGGCCTCCACGTACCTCCATGCCCCTTCATACTTCCATGCTAACCTATACCCCTCCATCAAAATCCCACGGACCCTCATACCCTCCATACCAACCTATGCCCCTCTACCCACCCGTCCATGACCCCCATACCTCCATGCTAACCTATACCCCTCTACCCACATCCCATGGCCCCTTACACTCTCCATGCCAACCTGTGCCCCTCTACCCATACCCACATGACCTCTTGTAGCTCCTATGTCAAATTAGTGCCAATGGATGCCACCCCATGCCTCTGCCACCCACCACCCTTTGCCATTACACCTTCCATGCCAACTCACCAATTATTCACTGTGGGCAGACCACAGGAGCCATGCTGAAATGAAAGAAAACAAAGTTCCAAGTATCTATTACAGACTTCACTATTTATTAAAAAAAATTGATGAAAGCCCATTCAGTACATTTAAATCCTTTCAAGTACTTAATCCTTTATAAAAACAAACATTTGTATTTGTAGCTCCACATCAAAGACAACTAATCTCTTAATCTCTTGGACTTGTTAATCAAACTGTGAATTTACAGTCCCCCACTGTGATAATGATATGTTGTGGAAGCAGTCAAGTAGTAGTAATAATACTATAATGATAGCTCTCAGGAATATGTGAGCAAACAGCTATTGAAATTGCAAGGACTGTTTTTTTTTTTCAAAACAGATTACCACAGGATGTTGTTTTTTTTCAAAATTTAAATGGCAGGGGATTTAAATAACTTGATAGTTATTTAATAGCTTGACAGTTCCACAGACTTTATTCTCTTTTGTCCACTCTTAAAAATCGTAAATCACACGCTGCGGGAATCCAACTTCGTTCCAGCACAAATGGGGTCTATTTGAACTCAGCACTGAGTTCAGATGGCCCTGCTGGGTTTGAGATTTTTCCCATGTGTTAATTACATCCCGCCCCCTTTCCCCTACTGGCGATATTTTGGAAATGGGGCAGGAAGTTGGATCCCAGTGCTATTTTGACTAACTCTCCTCAATTCCAGGAATGTCTGCGCCTCTATAAATCTAGTTATTTGTGGGCTGCACCAGGAAAAACAATCATCAAAGCTGTCAGATTATTATAAAAATCCAACTGGTTCATTACTGTCCTTTAGGGGATAATCTCACTATCCCTACATGAGTTGGCATGTAAACACAATCCCAAATAAAGAAAATAAAATCATTCAAGTAGATATCAGTTTGCTCACTTGATATCACCCTTGCTTCTCAGTCAGAAGAATGTACGATCAAACTCGCTACTCTGGAACTAGAGTACTTAAACTAAGCTTATATTCTAGTTCAGTACTGAGTGGATGTTGGATTGTTATCTTTTAGATGGGTTATTGCAAATGCAGTTTCCAGCCAAGACCATTTCATCGTATTCAGGACTGGGAACTCTGGCTGATTTCCTGTTTTTCATTCCAGGATCACTGAGGGCAATTATGTTGCTCCAACTGCTGCTTGAGCTGGGTTCAACTGACTCAAATAAATTAGGATTCAAGCTTGGGATTGTATTATGGACAATTTTATAAGTAATGCCACCCACAATGTCCTCACCTTTAAAATTAACCTGAGCTCGTTGACTGCTGCACCAAAATTCCTGGAGAGTGCTAATTTGAAAAATCTACAGGTATAGTAGCATTGTGGTTGTAAGATCAGATCATATTGTAGGAAGTTGTGAAACGGAATTCTATAAATCTAGTATTTTGTGGGCTGCACCAGTAAAAACAATTATCAAAGCTGTCAGATTATTATAAAAATCCAGCTGGTTCATTACTGTTCTTCTGGGCAAAAACTCACTATTCCTATTTGATTTGGCATACAGGTGATTCCCTACCACAATATCCTGTTCACACTTAAGGGGCAAAATTTAACACTGCCCACACTCTCGATTAAGTCCAGGGTAACAGAGTTGCGTGCGACCTTTCCATCCGAATGCCAATTAGGGTCCTTAACTGGATAATTAATGCCCACTTAAGGGCCTCATCACACCACCAGATAGTCAACAATGATGGGGGCAGGGCACTCACCATGCAGGGAGACCAACAAGGGGTTAGGGATTTATTTCCCTTGATGCTGCACGAGCTCAAGCCAGTGGGGTCGCTGCCAGTTTTGGTGGTGGACGTTGCCTGCCCCCACCAGCCTCATTAGATTCTGCAAATGCTTCTGAGATGGTCAGACAATCCATTCAAGTAGTAATACAATCATTACATGCAATAAGCACTGCAATAATCAAGAAGTCATGGTCTTCTGTCAGCAACTTGAAATAGACAATAGATGTGGCCTTGCCACCATTAGCGACACCCTGAAGCTGAATTTTTGGAAAAGTCTCAGTAACTTGCTGACTTGGTCACCTGAGCCATGAGGAAGTGCTATTTTTTGTGTTTCTTAGCTTTTATTTTTACTTTTAGTCCTGTTTAATCCAATTTATCCTGGCTTTCCAATTACTTTTCTCGATGGAGAAGAATCTTTATCTTGGTTACCGGCATCCAATTTGAAGCTTGAAAGGAACATTCAGATCAGGCCATTCAGTCCCTGTGGTCTCCAGCACTATTCAATTGAATTTGATTTGCACCTTAACTCCACCAACTCGTTCTTTTGATCCCTATCCTTTGACACCCTTACCTGACAAAGACTTATCGATTTCAGGCTTCAAATTTTAAGCATCCACAATGTTTTGGGGGAATGAGTTTCAAATTTTCACTAACCTTGGTATGAAAAATTGTTCCCTGATTTCAATCCTAACTGATGTAGCTCTGATTTTATGGTTGTGCCTCAATCTCCATTCCCCCATCAGAGGGTGTCTATGTTTCCATCTTATCAAATTCCATTATCATTTCATATACTTCAGTTAGACTCAACATTCTGAACAAAAAAAAATACAAACCAAATTTGTGTAACGTGTCATAATTTAACATTTTAAGCCCAGGTATAATTATAATAATTGTATGCAATGCCCCCTCGAATGCCAGTGCATTCTAAAGAGCAATTTAGGATGGGTAACAAATGCTGGTCTAGCCAACAACACCCACATCAAATGAAATAACTTTAAAGAACTCCTTCCTGAGATGCAGTGCCTCAACTGAACTCACTGCTCCAGATGGGGCCAGATCAAGGTTTTGTACATCTGAAGCATAACTCCGTATCCCTTATATTCCAGCTGCCTTGAGATAGTGGTTTTGCCAATATTGTCAGTTGCCTGAAGCATCGAAAAAAAGTACATTTAGTACTGCACTTGAAACGATAATTTTGCATTCTTTTCCCCTTTTGGAAGTGCTTCTTTTGAATTGTAATACCTCTTCTTCAACAAGCAAATAAAGGACATGATTCCAGGTCTCTAGTGGCAACACCAGCATTTGGATGGGTCATGCTCTAATTTTAATTCACTCTTGTAATGCTTTTCCCCAGCTGATATCCTGCGAACTGATCCTCTACATTGCAAGAGTCCCACCACAGCACAGCATAGTTCAGAATGACATTGATGCACTGAGTTACTCTGCCCACTCCTGAATTCGATTTTCTAATGAATCATGGGCAGTATTTTCTGTTGTCGGGTCCGGCGGGTGGGGAGCCAATCCCTGCCAGAGAAGCGGGCCCTGTCGCCATTTTACGTGGGCAGGCCAATTAAGACATCCGCCAGGAAGCACTATGAGCTTCCTGTGCGGGTGGGGTGGGGGGTGGGGGGGGGGGGGGGGGGGGGGGGGGGGTGATACCCCAAAAGTCAGAGTGCACTCTTTCGAGCATGCGCACGAAAGAGCACACATCTCCCTGAGGCTAAGTGCTGCCTCAGGGAGATCACTGACACTTTTAAAAATATTAAAAATAGAAAAACAAGATTCCTTAACATGTCCCCCTCATGTGACAATGTCACATGATATGGGACATGTTCATAATTTACATAATAAGTTTATTAAACTTGTTTAAACCCTACATGAAACCTCATCCCACTGGTGGATGAGGTTTCATGTTTTTTCTATTGCCCACCAGGGCTCCTGGCCTGCCCACCAACCTTAAGGTTGGACGGGCAGGTCCTTTAATTGTATAATTGTTCCGGTCAATGGCCTCAATTGTCCATTGACAGGTTGGCGGGCCCACAGCTGATTTTGCTGTGGGCCCGCCTTCCTGAAAATTTAAATGGGGCCGGATGACTTCAGGGGTGCCCCCCGACGTCATCCTGCATCATTTTACGCATCGGTGAGCAGGCCCTGCCCCCTGCTTGCCGACAGCAAACTTCTGCCCCATGAGTTTGTTTAAAAAAAACCCTTTTAATTCTGGAAATTTGTTGCTTCCATGTTATACTATAATGGCTGTTTTCACAGCATTCGTCAGGTGGATTTTTACAGTGACTAGTGTTACTACTTACCATCTGTTACAGCACTTACTCACACACACTACATTATGAGCAGCAGGTTACTTTCTTTCACAAATCAAGTTCTCACAAACTCCTATTTATCACATTTGAATACCATATTAATAAAGTTATTTGCACACATACTAATTGCATTGATCATTACACAACCTATACAGACAATATTTAACCTCATATACCTCCTCATTTTAGAATCATTGTCATCTATTGTAATATTAAAGGAACTTTATAGTTAGGTTTTTCAAAAAATGAAAACTATATTTACTTGGGGGTGATTTTCAGTTTTTATTTTTCACATCGAAGTGGGGAGAAAATATTCTCGTCCAAAAAAGGGTGAATTCAGAGAAAATTAGTGAAAATCTATAGTTAGTTTAACCATCACTAAATCTCAAGAAGCAAGATGCTAACAATGGTTGATGAAAGTAGAATGCAGTATTATCAGATTTATTGTGAAATACTCTTTGGGAAGCAATACTGGCACAAACTTTAAAGATCCCAGAGGACCATTCTGAAACTGGTATAGTGGTAAATGTAATTCCACATTTGCATCTATGTTAAAATGCTAAATAGAAATAATCGTTGGTTGTACAGGACTTGCTGAAAAAACAGACATGTCAAAGCTTTTTGTCTTGCACTCATCAGGACATTTTGCAAGAATACCAATAGAAGGGGAAAACAACAATTTATGCTGAATGTGAAGAGAGTGCTAATTGGTTGGAAAGTGGACTCTGATTGGTAGCGGTGTTGCCATAGAGAATGCACCACTGATGGTGACTAACAGTAAACTGCCAAGCATTGTTTGAAATTTAAATCAGACAGCTTGATTGGTCAAGGTATTGCCCTGAGGAATGAGTCAACAAATGGCTATCACTTACTTTGAGCTGAAACTGACACAATGTGTGTACATGTTCTTTCTTCTGCAAAGAACAGGGCTCTGTGTATTAGTATATGTAGCTTCCAGTACACACAAATGTGCCACACTGCAAGCCCGACTGATTATGTTAAATTGGTTGTCAGTGTAATTCTTAGCACACGGAGGATTATATAGCAAATGTTGTCCAATCGTGGAATCACATCTAATGTTGGACACTGGGTTTGAGTTTTACAAGCATGGACTTGCAGTGTTGTGCAGTTACATGTACTGGAAGCTATATATGTTAATACACAGGATCCTGGTGTTTGCAGACAGAAACTACATCTACACACATTGTGCCTGTTTCAGCTAAACAAAATAAGTGATTGCCATTTGCTGACTCATTCTTCAGGGCAGTGCCTTGACCAATCAGGGTCAAGCTGCCTGGTTAAAATTTCAGCCATACTTGGCAGTTAACTGTCAGTCATCCTCAGTGGTGCATTCTCCATGAAAATGCTTCTACCAATCAGAGTCCACTTGCCAAACTTTCAGCACTCTCTTCACAGTATAAATTGTTGTTTCCCCCTTATAATGGTATTCTTGCCAAGTGTCTTGATGAGTGCAAGATGAAAAGCTTCAACGTGTCTCTTTCTTCAGCAATGCTGAATAGAGTTCATAGTTACATAAGTTTCCATGTTCACAAAAATACAGTCAACCTATTTTAGCAGTAAAGTACATTGAGAGTATTTATCATGGACTGCATGTTGCAAAATGTTGACTGCTAAAATGTATACTTAAGTAACACATTACCAAGGTATTGAGGAGCACAAATATTTTAAAATCTTACAAGAATATAAGATATTTGAAAGTACATTTAATTCTGCAGTCCTTAAAGAATTGTATTTTGTGGTCAGGACTGTTACGATCACACAGGCGCTCCTTGAATCTTTATCAAGAGACATTGCAAACCTGGCAGTACACTAGTCAATGGTCTTTGCCAAATCATCTCCAGTGACTTGTGGTCAGTGTCTATCACAAATCTTTTGCCAGATAGATAGGTATGAGGACACAGAATTCCAAACACTGAAGCTAATGTTTCTTGCTCGATATCGGAGTTGTTGGATTATGTTATAGACCAAGATTTTGAAGTAAATGTAATCATTTGCCTTTTTGTAGCATGCATGCGCCCAGACACTTTCAGTGAGGCATCAGTCTCCAGGGTAGTTGTCTCCCTGGGTTTGTAAAATTGCAATGTTGATACATCTGACAATGACTGTTTCAGTGCTTTGAAGAGGCATTGGCGGTTTACCTGCCATCCTTCCCTAACAATTCCCTTAGCGATGAAGATTTTTGAGTGAAATTGGGAATAGTTGTTTGGTAGTAAAGAACTTGAGTATTGCTGAAATAATAGACATGTTGAAGTTATTTTGTCTTGCACTCATCAGGACACTTCGCAAGAATAGCAATATTAAAACAACAATTTATACTGCATGAGAAGAGACTGTTGATGAATTGGCAAGTGAATGATTGGTAGAGGCATTGCAATGGAGAATGCATCAGTGATGGTGACAGACAGTTAACTACCAAGTATTGTTTGAAATTTATAACAGGCAGCTTGACCCTGATTGGTCAAGGCATTGCCCTGAAGAATGAGTTAGCGAATGGCTGTCACTTATTTTGTTTTGCTGAAACAGGTGCATTCTGTCTGCAAAGAACAGGGCCCTGTATATTAATATATGTAGCTTCAAGTACATGTAAATGTGCCACACTGTGAGCCCGATTGACAACCTTAAATTGGTTGTCAGCGTAATTCTTAGTGCACTGAGGATTATTTAGCAAGTGTTGTCCAATCGTGGAGTCACATTTAATGTTGGACACTGTTTTCCCAGTTTTGCAAGCATGACCTGGTGGGACAGCGAACAGCAACTGGGACATGCTTTTGATACGATCTGCTGGTCTTTGGGACATATGGCCTACATGCCGAGCATCACACTGGCACTGAAATTCATATACCACATTACTCATTTATGAGATCGGCAGAGCGTCTTTTTGGCTTGACAGCAGATTTCGATATTGATGGTGGGGAATTCAGAGATGGTTATGCCATCTAAGGAGTCATGAAGGGTGCTGAACATTGTGCAGTCGTCAGTGAACATCCCTTACAATGGAGGGAAGGCCATTAATGAAGGAGTTGAGGATGGTTGAGCCTCGGACACTATGCTGAGGAACTCCGGCAGTGACGTCCTGTGACTGAGATGATTGACGTCCAACAACCACACCATCTTCCTTTGTGCTAGGTATGACTGCAACCAGTGGAGAGTTTCCCCCCCCCGATTTCCATTAACTCCAGTTTTGCTAGGGCTCCTTGATGCCACACTCAGACAAATGTGACCTTGATATCAAGGGCAGTCAATCTCACCTCACTTCTTGAGTTCGGCTCTTTTGTCCATGTTTGAAGTAAGGCTGTAATGAGGTCAGGAGCTGACTGTGGAACCCAAGCGGAGCGTCAGTGAGAAGGTTGTTACTGTGTAAGTGCCTCTTGATAGCATTGCTGACAACCCCTTCCATCACTTTATTAATGATCAAGAGTGGACTGATGGGTTAGTAATTGGCTGGCTTCGATTTGTCCTGCTTTTTGTGGACAGGACATAGCTGAGCAATTTTCGACATTGCCAGATAGGTGCCAGTGTTGTAGTTGTACTGGAACAGCTTGGCTAGGGGCATGGAAAATTCTGAAGCACAAGTCTACAGTACTATTGCTGGAATATTGTCAGAGCCCATAGCCTTTGCAATATCCAGTGCCTTCAGACATTTTTTGATACCATGTGGAGTGAATCAAATTGTCTGAAGACTGACATCTGTGATGCTGGAGACCTCCAGAGGAGGCCGAGATGGATCATGCACTCAGCACTTCTGGCTGAAAATTGTTGCGAATGTTTCTTTTGCACTGATGTGCTGGGCTCCTCCATCATTGAGGATAAGGACACTTGTGGAGCCTCCTCCTCCAGTGAGTTCTTTAATTGTCCACCACCATTCACGACTGGATGTGGCAGGACTGCAGAGCTAGATTAGATCCACTGGTTGTGGGATTGCTTATCTCTGCCTGTCGCTTACTGCTATCGCTGTTTGGCCTGCAAGTAGTCCTGTGTTATAGCTTCATCAGGTTGACACCTCATTTTTTGGTATGCTTGGTGCGGGTCCTGGCATGTCCTCCTGTATTCTTCTTTGAACCAGGGCTGATCCCCTGGTTTGATGGTAATGGTAGAGTGTGTGATATGCCAGACCATGAGGTTACCATTTGTGATTGTATACAATTCTGCTGCTACTGATGACCCACAGTACCTCATGAATGCCTAGTGTTAAGTTGCTAGATCTGTTTGAAATCTATTCAATTTAGCATGATGGTACTGCCACACAACACGCTGGAGGGTATCCTCAATATGAAGGCAAAACTTCGTCCCCACAAGGACTGTGCAGTGGTCACTTCTACCAATACTGTCATAGACAGATGCATCAGTGACAGGTAGATTGGTGAGAACGAGGTCAAGTAGGTTTTTTCCTCTTGTTGGTTCCCTCACCACCTACCGCAGACACAGTCTAGAAGCTAAGTCCTTTAGAAATCAGCCAGCTCGGTCAGAAGTGGTGCTACCAAGCTACTCCTGTTGATGGACATTGAAGCCCCCCACCCAGAGTACACTCTGCGCCCTAGCCATCCTCAGTGCTTACGCCAAGTGGTGTTCAACATGGAGGAGCACTGATTCATCACCTGAGGGAGGGTGGTAGGTAGGTGGTAATCAGCAGAAGGTTTCCTTGCCAATGTGTGACCTGATGCCTTGAGACTTCATGGAATCCAGAGTGGATGTTGAGAACTCCCAGAGCAACTCCCACCTGACTGTATACCGCTGTGCTGCCTCCTCTGCTGGGTCTATCCTGCCAGTGGGACAGGACATATCCAGGGATGGTGATGGCTGTGTCTGGGACATTGTTAAGTATGAGTTTATAAAAACTCATTTATTCTTTTATGGGAATTGGGCTTCACAGGCATGGCAAGCACTTGTTACCCATAATTAACTGCCCTTGATCTGAGTGGCTTGCTAGGCTATTTCAGTGTCAACCATATTACTATGGGTCATGACCATCAACAACAGTTTCCTGGTCACTATTACTGATTCCAGCATTTTTCTTAATTCCAGATTTATTAACTGAATTTAAATTCTGCCAGTTGCTGTTGTGGGTTTGGAACCCGTGGCCCCAGAGCATTAGCCTAAACCTCTAGATTATTAGTCTGGTGACATTACCACTACACTACCATCTCCTCTGATCCCCAGCACTTTTGCCCTCTTAAGCCAGTGGCGATTCCATTGGCTGGGTCATGTGTCCAGAATGGATGATGACCGCATCCCCAAACACATGCTCTGTGGCGAGTTTGCTATTGGCACAAGACCAACAGGCCACCTGTGCCTGTGATACAGGAATGTCTGCAAATGAGATTTCAAGCTGACTGGGATCAGAGTCAATGCATAGGAAGTCCTCGCTGCAGACTGGAGTGCCTGCAGGTAAGCAATCAGGAAGGGCTTGGAAAAAGCAAAGGACAAAAGAAATGATCATGGCGAAAAAGAGAGCCTGCCGGAAGGGAAAATATCAGTTGACCTGGGGCCAACACTGTTCAACTGTGCCAGCTACAGAAGTGATTGCCACTCACAAATCCGCCTCTACAGCCACAACAGACGACGTTCAATATGGAAGTAACATATACCTTGGGCACAGTTCATCGTCTCCCAAGATGGATCGATCCCAATAGCAGAAGAGTTCTGTTTTTGGATTTTGGGAAGGAGATAGAGCAGGCGCTTTGGGGTTTTCAGACTAAGAGGTGGAAAACTATGGTGGGAAGAACCCCAGAGGTGATAAGGTCAGTGATAGTCCTGGGAACAATAGTTTGATTGATAAAACAGTGGATAAAAGATAGATATTAAGAAGAAATAAAAGGAGATTTTCCTGGCGCACTGGGTCACTTGAGAGCAGTGAAATTGCTCCATTGTATATACAGTTGTGACTGCAGCCAATGTTATTTACTAAGCAAACCAAATCCCAGAGGGAAACTTGTCTTACTGATCATAACCATTTTTTTGCATTTTGAAAATGAGGGAAAAACTGCTAATGCCAGCAACACTTTTGATATTTTAGAACTAAAAGATTTATTAATAAGAAGAAACAAAAAATTAAGCACACAAGATTAAAATTACACAGTTAAAACAGTTTACAAAACATCCCCCCCATCAACAAAAAAGCCACTTGGTCAGAACACATAAGCAAACTACTTGGCAAAAGCTCCCTTACAGATTTTCAATCATAGATATCCAGTCATATTACCCAAGGCAAAAACTGCTGTCACTTGAGTAAAGGTATACCACACGACTCCTCACTCTTCCATTCTGCTGTGGAAATCCCAGAAAAAGTTCAGGAACAGACTGCTTTCTGAAAACAAAGACTTCTCTGACTTGAAACTGGATGGCTGATTCACAACTTTTCTCGCCCAGAACTAGTCTCAGGGCAACTCCTCCACGAAGCCAACACAACTCAACTAAGCGAAATGGAGCCAAATAATCTGCCCGCTGTTCAGCGGCAAGAATTTCTGTGCCCGCTTTCCTGACTTGCCTGGGGCAAAAGATCCAATCTCTAGGATTAACTTGGATATTTTCGGATAGTGATGTCTATCCAGATTGGTTCATTTGGAAGCTTTCTGTCTCCCACAGACAATATCACCTTCTTTTCCAAGTGTCACTGAAATAGATGTTTACACCATATCCTTTTACTCTTGTTCTCCATTAATATGGTAATTCGTACTAAATTATATTACCAAATTAATTACATCACAGAAAGTGCTGGAAGAGCTCAGCAGGTTTGGCAGCATCCGTGCAGAAAGAAACAGAGTTACTATTTCGAGTCCAATATGGCTCTTCGGAACTCCACGGATGTTGCCAGACCCACTAAGATTTTCCAGCACTTTATGTTTTTTGTTTCAGATCTCCAGCATCTGCAATATTTTGCTTTTAATTAAATAATTGTTGGGCCTCACTTTAAGTTCTAAACCCTTTTTTGTTGGATTTATAAAATCCATTTTTGCTGCCTTCCCTCTTTATTGATCTCAATTTTAATTTTGCTTACAGCTTTACATCTTGCCTAAATCATTTTTTTGTCTTTGCTGCATCAGATTAACACAGCGCTATTTGTGCATTTCCTTTTACTGAGTCCAGGTGTCTCTATGGGCGCACAATGTACTTATTTTAATCTGTTTCGTTCTCTTTCCCCTTCGTGATTTTGGCCATTATGACCATCTCTCAGAATATTGTGATGGAAAACATTAAATTCAGAAAACTACCTTGGGTCAAAGTAGAGTACATTGTGAAAGTGGAAAATGAAAATGAGATGGTCATGTCCTTGACTTGAAAACGAAAATGTAAATGATTTTTGGAGTCAAAATCTATCCCACGTGTTTAGATTTGAATTGAGTTTTTTTTATATTCATTCATGGGATGTGGGTGTTGCTGGCTAGGCCAGCATTTATTGCCCATCCCTAATTGACCTTGAGAAGGTGGTGGTTGCTGCCTTCTTGAACCACTGCAATCCTTTAGGAACACCCACAGTGCTGTTAGGGAGGGAGGTCCAGGATATAGACCCAGTGACAGTGAAGGAATGGCGATATAGTTCCAAGTGACGATGGTGTGTAACATGGAGGGGAACTTGGAGGTGGTGGTATTCCCATGCATCTGCTGTCCTTGTCTTTCTAGATGCTAAAAGTCATGGTTTGGAAGTGCTATCAAAGGAGCCTTGGTGAATTCCTGCAGTGTACCTTGTAGACGGTGCGCACTGCTGCCATTGTGCGTCAGTGCTGGGGGGAATGAATATTTGTTGTGGACAGGGTGCCAATCAAGTGGGCTGCTTTGTCCTGGATGGTGTCAAGCTCCATGATTGTTTTTGGAGCAGCACTCATCCAGGCAAGTGGAGAGTGTTCCATCACACTCCTGACTGTAAATGGTAGACAGGGTTTGGGGAGTCAGAGGGTGAGTTACCCTCCATAGAATAACCAGCCTGACCTACTCTTGTAGCCACAGTACTTATATGGCTAGTCCAGTTCAATTTCTGGTCCATGGTAACTCGCCAGGATGTTTATGGCAGGGATTCAATTATTCTAATACCATTGAATGTCATGGGGAGATAGTTAGATTCTCTGTTGCTGGAGAAGGTTATTGCCAGGAATTTGTGTGACATGAATGTTACTTGCCACTTGTCAACCCAAGCCTGGATATTGTCCAGGTCTCACTACATATGGACATGGACTGCTTCTGTTCCTGAGGAGTTGTGAATGGTGCTGAACATTGTGCAATCATTAGCAAACATCCCCATTTCTGACCTTACGTGAAGGGAAAGTAATTGATGAAACAGCTGAAGATGGTTGGGCCTACGATTACTACCTTAAGGAACTCCTGCAGTGATGTCCTGAGACAGAGATGATTGGCCATCAACAACCACAATCTTCTTCCTCTGTGCTAGGTATGACTCCAACCTAGTTTTCCCCCATTCCCATTGACTCCAGTTTTGCTAGGGCTCCTTAATGCCACACTCAATCAAATGGTTCCTTGATGTCAAGGGTTGTCACTCTCACCTCATCTCGTTCAGTTATTTTGTCCATGTTTGGACCAAGACTGTAATGAGGTCAGGAGCTGAGTGGCTCTGGTGGAATTCAAACTGAGCGTCAGTGATCAGGTTATTGCTGAGTGGGTACCAGTTAATCGCACTGTTGACAACACTTTTCTTACTTTGCTGATGAAGTGGTTTGCTTCCTTGAGCAGTGCCCAGTAACCAATCATTTATTGCTCATTCCTTTTTTTTAATTCACTTATGGGATGTGGGCGTTGCTGGTATTTATTGCCCATCCTTAATTGCCCTTGAGAAGATGGTGTTGAGCTGCCTTCTTGAACCGCTACAGTCCATACGTTGTAGGAACACCCACATTGTTTTCAGCTTCTTGTGTGAGGACATGCAGCCATGTTGAGTCTTCACTGGTTAGCTTCTGCTGTATGCAGTTGTGTGCCACCTTGTACTACATGAGAGATGAAAGTACATAAGTGCATGTGGTGCATTGTGTTTGAATTATATGACTGTCATAGTTGAATAGTTGGCAATGTGTGCAGGCTGTGAAAAATGGGTTTGAGGCTTGCAGCAATGCTAATTGTGTGAGGGTGAGGTGAACTTTGAATGTGAAGTATGAGTCATGTGAGTTCAGGATTTTTGGTGGGTGTGTGAAGAAGTGTGGTGAATTTTGCAGTATGTGAGGCTAGTAGTTTCGCTGCAAGGATGTGGCATTTAAGGATGAGTTCACTGACCTTGAGCATTTGAACTTTATGGGGCACTGCATCCAGGTCCCTGGGGCTACATCATTTGGCATTGATAGGGCTGGGTATCTCTGCCTTCTGAGAGTTTATCTGGAGGGCCTCCTGGTACTCTGTAGATGAGGGACCTCTCTGCTCCTGTACCCTCCTGCATCAAGGCCTCCAGTGCTGCATTAAAGAACCTTGGAGTACACTCTTTCCCTTGACTCATTATTCAAATTTCTTTCTCCTTGGACACTCTTCCCCAACTGCTTGCAGCACCTGCTGCTGCCTGAATGCATCTCCCCTTTACTGGTGCTGCCAAGCTTTAAGTGATTCTAGAATTGCATGAACTTGGGCTCATGTCAGTCTCATGTTCTTGTCTCCTTGTGAAGTATTGTGGGGAAAGTCTTTGCTCGCATTGTTCTGACCAGATTGCAGACCCTGTCATTCACGCATCTACCCTGAGTCTCAGTGGATGTCAGAGCTGGCAGATTAACAGTTGAACTGATTTTCTCACTTCGGCAGTTACAGAAGTGCCGTGAACAGTGCAGACCACTCTACATAGTATTCATAGACCTCACCAAGCCCTTTGACCTTATCAGCAGACAGCCACTGTGAAAACTAGACTGCTCATCTGGACTCCCGGGCATCATTTCTTCCTTATACAAGAACATGCATAGTTTTGCTAGTTACAGTGGAACAACATCTGAGGCTTTCAAGATCAGCAGTGGGGAAAAGCAGGACTGCGTATTGGCGCCAACTATCCTTGGCATGTTTTACCCTGTGCTGCTACTGTATGCATTTGGTGAATCAAATGAGAATGTCTACCTGCAAGCCAAAGCTGACAACAAGCTGTTCAACTTGGCAAGATTGTGCACCAAGACCAAGGTGCGTAATGTCCAAGTCATGAGTTGCTGTTTGCTGATGACATTATGCTGGCATCCCACACTGAAGTTCACTTGCAACAGCTTGTAAATCAGTTCTCTCAGGCCTTCAAGGAGTTTGGACTGACAATCAGCATCAGGTAGACTAAAGTTATGGACCAGGATGTAGAGACTCCACCTTCCATCAACATTGACAACTCTGGAGGTCGTGGACAACTTCACATACCTTGGACTAACAATCACTAGCAACCTGTCCCGTGACGCTGCATCAGCACCAGGATTGCCAAGGTCACAGCTGTCATGTCAAAGGTGAGAAGTCGAGTGTGGGCCAACAGCAAGTTAACTGAAAATACAAAGCTCCATGTGCACCAGGCTTGTGTTCTCGGCACTCTCCTTTATTGTAGCGAAGCATGGACAACTGATGTAAGGCAAGAGAAGCTGCTGAACAGCTTCCAACTTTGCTGCCTCAGGGAAATATTTGGCATCTCCTGGTAGGTCAGAGTGCCAAATATGGAAGTGCACCAGCATGAGGGACCCCAGCATGTTTGCCGCCTTGAGTCAGCAATGACTCTGTCCACTGGGTCATGTGAACCGAATGGATGACGGTGACATCCGCAAAGACATGCTCTGTGGCGAGTTTGCTATTGGTCACCCAGGTCTGTGATACAGGAATGTCTGCAAGCGAGACTTCAAGCTGACCGGGATCGGAGTCGATGCATGGGAATTCCTTGCTGTTTAGCGGAGTGCCTGGAGACAAGCTGTCAGGTAGGGCTTGGAAAAAGAAGAGGACAAATGAAATGAGCATGGCGAAAGGAAAAAGACTGGATGACCTCAGGCCAACGCTATTCATCTGTGCCAGCTACGGAAGGGATTGCCACTCACCAAACAGCCTCTACAGCCACAACAGACCACATTCAATACAGACATGACATACACCCTAGGCACAGAACATCATCTCCCGAGATAGATGGATCAAAATAATAGGACAGTCCTGTTTTTGGAGTTTGGGAAGGAGGTAGAGCGGGCTGTTTGGGGTTTGGGGACTGAGAGGTGGGAAACTACTGGAGGGAAGATCTCCAGAGGTGATAAGGTCAGTGACAGTCCTGGGAACAATAGTTTGATAAAACGGTTGATATTCAGAAGAAATAAAAGGAGATTTTCCTGGGGCTATGTTCAAGTGCACTGGATCACTTGAGAACAGTGAAATCAATCCATTGTGTACACCAGGAGTGGATTTTCCCTGTGCGCTTCTGAAACCTGGGCCAGAATCTTCGGGTCGGCATGCGGGGGCAAGCCCCGCTCCCTGACACATAAAATGATGCACAGTGACGTCGGGCGTGCGTCCCGACATCACTGCACCTCATTCAGATCTTCAGTTTGGCAGGCACACACCGGAGTTGGCTGCTCACCTGCTGAACTGTCAAAGGCCTATTAAGGCCATTAAGGAAGTAATTAAGGTTGTTAGGAATGCTGCCCGTCCAACCTTAAGGTTGGCGAGCAACCAAAGAACCCAGGCGGCCTTCACATTTATCATGAAACCTCATCCACGGGCAGGATGTCACATGAGGGGACATGTCTGACATTTTTTTTCTTTATTTAAATTTTCCATGATGAAATTAAACTCCCTGAGGCAGCTCCGTGCTTGGAGATTTCTGGGCCCTTAGAAGCACATACGTGAAACAGCACAGGCCCCGACTCAGCCTACTCCCCCTGCCTGCACAAGGAGCACTCAGTGTTCCTGGGTGTGCGTCATGCTGGGCAGGCCTTAATTGGCCTGCCCACGTAAAATGGCGGAATGCAGCCTGTGGCAGGTGGCAATCGGCTGCACGCCCACCCGCGCCCACTCCCGCTCCCGCTCAGCTTCTCTGACGGGGAGAAAATTCTCCCCCTGCTGTCAGGTTCAAATGTGGGTCCGAAGCCTGCATGTGTGGGAAATGTTCACTCAATGTGATTTTCCCCGGGGTGGCCAGTGAATGGCCAGAGGGCTGGTTTGCTGTTCAATTAAGGATGGCAGACAGACCCTCTAAGCTCAAGGCATGTCAGTGGCCCTCCAGCTTGAAAGCAGCAACAGAATGACACGGAGGGCGCTTCAAAATGGAGGCGCCCTCACTCCAATTTTTTCAAACTTTAAATGAAAAATGGCCTTTACAGTCCGACCACCACTGTGGGAACATACCCAGGCAACTAAACTGTTCCCACTGCATCCAGGAACTTGGAAAACCTCAATATGCTTTAAATTGGGTCAGTTGGCTACCTGCTGCTTGTGGATGTGATGCTGAATGGAGCTAAGTAATCCACCCACTGTTCAGGGGCAAGAATTTCCCTGCCCGTTCACCCCCGTTCCTGACCTGCTGGGGGCAAAAGATCCAACCGCTAGGATTCACTTGGATGTTTGTGGATAGTGATGTCTATCCAGAGAGGTTCATTTGGTAGCTTTCTGTCTCCCACAAACAATATCAACTTCTTTTCCTGTCCAAGTGTCACTGAAATAGATGTTTACATCATATCCTTTCACTCTTGTTCTCCATTAATATGGTAATTCATACTAAATTATATTACCAAATTAATTACATCACAAAGTGCTGGAAGAACTCAGGTTTGGCAGCATCTGTGAAGAAAGAAACAGAGTTACCATTTTGAGTCCAATATGGGACATAGATTCAAGATAAATGGCAGAAGGTGTAGAGGTGACATGAAGAAGAATTTTTTTATGCAGAGGGTAGTGGGTGTCTGGAATTCGCTGCCCAAGTTGGTGGTAGAGGCTCTTCTTCGGAACTCTGCGGAAGCTGCCAGACCCACTGAGTTTTTCCAGCACTTTCTCTTTTCTCAGATTTCCAGCATCTGCAATATTTTGCTTTTAATTAAATCACTGTTGAGCCTCACTTTAAGTTCTAAACTCTTTTTTGTTGGATTCATAAAATCCCTTATTGTCTTCCCTCTTTATTGTTCTCAATTTTTATGTTGCCTAATCATTTTCTATGTCTCTGCTGCATCAGATTAACACAGAATACGGTGAAAGTGGAAAATGGAAATGAGATTAACTCATCATGGGACAAGGGAAAAGAATTACTGATGGAAGGTGTTCCCTTGAGTTTGGGTCTAAAGTGGATGGTTGGGACAAATTAGATAGAGTTGTACTTTGCAGCTGGCAGTATTGACATGAGAGAACATGATGCTGCTACCCAATTGTATCTTCACCTTAGAGAAAACAAAACTCACTTTCAAAGTTAAGGAAAATAAATACATTTTACTGAACTACTGTAAACTAAATATTCAGTGGGAAACTATGGGTTACAGAATTGTGTGCAAATAACTTATTGATTCTGCTGGACTTGAGTTCTTAGTTCTTCCTAATTCTTGGAAAAAAATATGCATTTTGTAGTTTACTGTTGCGTAATCATCCTTGTCTGGTGCAGAATTAAAGCTGCAGCAGTTGGAACCACTCCCATAACAGATGTGCTTCACTCTCAGCCCTCAAATCCACTCTAATTTGCTGTAGTTTCCATTTTATAATGAGTGAGCATGAAATCTAAAAGGGACAAAGAGTTGAATTGAATGTCTTTAGATTCTTGTGTCTATGCTGCAATATTTTTGTGCTGTATACCCTGTAAAATACTCCTCTATATCCATTTGCAAGGGCCAGTGATAGCCAACAGGGCATGCAAATGTTACATTATTAGATGTGTTATATATAAATGGGTGGAATTTTCCTTGCCCATTGGCGGTGGGTATGTTTGGCAGTGTGAGTGAACAATATGGCGAGAAGGCCAAAAATCAGTTTCACAACGCCGTGAAACCAGTTTACAATCATCCACTTTGCCAATCATTGGACATCGGGAACTTCATTGTAATACATCTGTGTATCATTATAAGCCCAGCTGCTGGAATTGTCCCCTCCACACTGGACCATCTAAGCACGACAGAATGTTTCACATCAGTACATGAGCAACGTGTACCTGGCGAGCTGATGTTGAGGTTTGTTTGCCTACCTTGCTTCAGGCAGCACTTGTGGTTATCAGTGCCAGGCTTCACAGACAGCACCACATCACTTTTAGGGGGGCTCACCAGCAGGTCTCTACCTATCAGACCAGCTGTAAGGTGGGGGTAGCTTATCAATGGCTGCGGGGCTAAGGCTTGCTTGGGAAGAGGGAGAAGTGGCCTCAGGCAAGGGAAGAGGCTGCAGGGTGAGGGATGTACTGGGGAAAGGGGGTATCCCAGGCTGTGTGTGGGGCACAGTTGATCTATGCAAGTGGCCTCAAGATGGTGAGGGCTGAGGAGGCAGTCTCCAGACGAGATGAGGCCAGATGGAGATGTGAGAGTATGTGTGAGAGAGTGAGTGGTGATGTCCTTTGAGCTGGCAGTGAGCGAGATGCCAGTGAATGTGTGATGGCCTTGTGAGTGTGTGTGTTTAGAGCGATAAGTTGGTTGCCTTACCCTGGTGACATCAATGAGATCATTCATTCTCTTTCTGTGTAGCATTGGCACTGATCACCACTGCCATCACCTACCAAGCCGGAGTGGCAATTGCTGGACCCTCCGCGGCTTGAGTGGGGGTGGAGGACATCATGGCAGGCCTCCACGGTGTCCAAAATGTGATCCAGGGATCCTGCTGAATCAGGGGGCTGTAGATTTCTTGCCTTTTGGGGCCATGTCTTGGGCAGCAGTCCTGGGTTGGAAGCACTGAGAACCTGCTCTTTAAAAATGGCACCCGGCATGAGGAAGCGGTGAGGTGACAGCGTGGTAGGCAAATGAGAGCCTGCCTGCCATTGAAACGGTGTGTTTCCCAGGAATGCACGATTAATGATACGGGATTGGGTTGAAACGGTGTGAAATGCCACCACTGCGGCTGGCAGGTAAAATGTTCTTTTTCCAGCCCGTTACCACACATTGTGCAAATCTGGGACGATTCCGCCCAAACTCTTTTCGATTTTCAAAGCTCTGAAGGTTGTTTTAATGTGTAAGTTGAAGGATTGAATTGTTTTTACTTGTTTGCAATAGAATAGCATTATGTTGGAGCATGTCATTTATGTCATCTGTGTATTGGGATTATACGTGACTTGTGATTTTTCCTCCAACCAACAAAATAAAGGTTTGCCAAATAATTTTCCTGAACTCCATGGCCTTTTAAGTGCTGCATTCAGCACTACATTAGTTGCACTGATTTTCAAGTGGCTATCTGAGCCAGTTCTTTGTTTTGAATAAAGCCAGTTGTTGCCTTGCAGCTTTATTTATTTCTGCCTTGGAAGTATTGTTATGCTTTGGCAGGTGATAATTACCAGGCTAACCAAGTCCCAAAGAGAAAATTGGTCAAGCTATCACAACGATTTACAATTTTTGTGTTTATTGCAAGAAGATATGTGTACTGAAGCCAGAAGGAAAGATCCCACTACCACTTTTGGAGATTTTAAATATTTAATTCAAACATTTATTAACAAAAGAAAAGAAAACGTAAATACATAAGATTACAGTTTCACGGTTAAATTTAATCTTACAACATTCCCCAAAAAGTTCCTACTTAGCTAGACTCACAAATAAACTTCTGTTTCCAGGCAACAGTGCGTATAGATTCTTAATCTATAAAACATCCGATAATATTACTGTAAGGCACCCACTATTGCTACAGGGGAGCTATCTCACAGGGCTTCTTTCTCTCTCTCACTTGACAATGGAAATCTAAGGCTTGTAACAAAACCTTGCTTTCTGGAACAACCAGACACTTCTCTGGGGTGGCTAGAGATTATTTGCTTTACAGGTCTGTCTGCACACAGTATACACTTCAAGATCCCACATGACCGCACACCATGCAGGCTTCAATCTTTTCTTAAACATGTTTTTTCCTCTTTCATCTTTAAACCCATTGTTCTTACCTTTCTTGGTAAGTTACCTTTCCCAGAATATAAAAATCTTTCATGTTGTCTTTATCCACTACTTTTGGGAAATCTGAACTTAATAAGCTTGCTTTATTCATTTATGATCTTTTCCAGTTGTAAAACTTTCTTTTTTCTCTCTTTGAAATTCAACAGCTAAAAATTCAACTCCTCATTTATCTCCTAATGTAAATTCCTATTCATGATGTATTTACTAGTATCCCATCTTAGATTGTCCATTTCCACTTCAAAATGCCTGCTTTTATGCCTAACCCTTTGATGATTTAAACATTGTAACCTGGCTGTCTTCAGTTTAATTAAATCAGTCACACGCACACCAACATACACACTGCCCCCACAGGCCTGCTTCACAGTATCGACAGTAAAACTGGAAAAAATGATATCTTCTTTACAGCATGGTTTAATTTTCTGCCATGGCATACTCTTGGTTGAGTAAAAATGGTAATTGTTTAAATCTTTACTGTACTTTTGTTCATCCCAGTTGAATGAGAATAAAGATGCAGCAGGCTTTGCTCACAAAATCCATTAAGTGAATTAAAAAGAATACATCCATGTTTATCTTGGGGAAATTGGATAAATAGCAATGTGAATTTGTTGAATTCATTGATAATTTTTATGATTCATTGATAATTTTCTGAATTGCTCACTCTGGAAATACTGGTTAACCCATGCCAATAAGGCAAATTAGCAATGCAATTTAACACATTCTGCAAATGATTTGGTATGTTCTAGTTTTTTGCTCAAAGAAAAATTTTCCATAACTTACTGTCTAAAACAATCTGAAATGTGGCACAAGGTATATTTTTAAGATCTGTGCGAATAAATTCAACTTTTTTTAGCCTACATTGAAGAAGACTCAAAGAGCAAGACTGAAAAGCAAGGCGACAAACAAAAATTGTAAGAAACCGATTGCACCAGTTATTAAATACTTAAGGAGAGTTGTGTCACCTATCATCCTCTCTCTCTCTTTCTTTGTTCAGGTAACATGCCCTAAGAGGGCATTGGCGACCATGGAGTTACATGCGTTGGTTCATGGTTATGCTTAACAAGGTACTGCAGTGGTTTACCATTACCTCCTGCTGGTTCTGGCTGACCAGGAGACAGACTCTCTGCTCTTGCTGCCTGCCATAGGCATAGTAGAAGGATTTGCAGGCTGATAAACAACCTTTTTGGCCATGTTATGAATGCACCTTCCTTGGCCTGGAGTGGGTCTGGAATCCAGAGCTTCTGCCCCAGAGGCAGGGACGCCACAAGACATTCTACCACCTATCATTAGCTGAAAGAAATAAAATGATTTAAATCAAGAATGCCTACCTAGTACAATGTGAATAATGTCTGCGTTTCCCAGTTAAATCCAACATAATCCACACTCGAGCATGCACAACTTGTACTTTACTGTTGAGGTTTACGGCATTATCTAAATGGTGCCAATGAAGCTTTGTGCATTTTACTGAGAGGTAACCAGCATGTTTTGTTCACCACATCACAAATGACATCAATTTATTTTGTGACCCTGTGCTGTTACGCAGTGCACACTGTCACAGGATGTTATCCCAATGCTATTTAATGATAAAAATGAAAGCAGCTATTGGTTATATTTTTATGACAGTAGAATTTTTTTCAGCGTTTAATTCAATATGAATGAAAATAGCATTCTTTGTTTGATTGGGCAGTATGCAGGTGACAATTAGTTTTGCTCTCAATATGTAACTGAATTGGTGCAGTGCAAATTGCTGGAATAGGCAGTCTGCAGGTATCATCACAAATGGGTATGGATCATAGTTATTACTCAGTCTTTAGTTTGTCCACAAAACCTTTATTCAACTTTCAGAAAATTGTGGAGCTCAATTTCTGATCATGCAGTGTCTTTTTCATTGAAGTGGGGGGTGAAATATCACAAAGTTATTTTGTAATTCGGATGCTATGAAATATTTAAGATTCTGCAGCACTGTTCGCTCAGGAAGAAGGGGATTGGAACAACAATCTTTGTCGATGTGTAATTTGTTTAAAGAAGTAACCTGTAGTTGTAACGTTTTTGAGATTATGTAGCCTTCTAATTTTCAATGTTTCCTTCCTCTCTGGCCTTTTGGGTTCTCCTTCAAGCAAGGGGCTAAAGCAACTATTTATGCTGCTGTTCTTCCACTCACTCTTAGAACTCCTTGTGATTGGTGTCTCTGATTTTCTTTTCCTCAATGTTAAGAATTACCCAACCTCCACTTTATAATGCCCCGCAGTGATCCTATTGAGATCATTGCATTGAATTGAATGAAGAATCAAGCCTCCATCTCATCATTCTCATTGTGCAGCGTCGCTTCGCTAAACCAATTCTACTTGACATATTAAGGAGAAAAATAAACTGCCTACTTTTGTTGTTTACAAGATTGGTTATTGCCACCCTTGTCAGTATCTTGTGGTCTCACAGTACAGCAGTTCCATCTGTTTGCTCCTTCCACCTATTCTCCAAACGATAGGAGCAGAGGTTTGCATGTGTTATCAAAGATCCTGCACATAAACTTTTGTATTTATAGAACTTTTTCCTCTTTGCAGGATGGCACCAGACAACGAAGGGAGAGAAAGAAAACAGTCTCCTTCAGCAGCATGCCAACAGAAAAGAAGATCAGCAGTGCCAGTGATTGCATCAATTCAATGATTGAAGGCTCTGAGCTTAAAAAAATTCGCTCAAATTCCCGAGTCTATCACCGCTATTTTCTTTTGGATGCAGACATGCAATCCCTTAGATGGGATCCATCAAAGAAAGAATTGGATAAAGCAAAAATTGATATAACATCAATCAAAGAGGTTCGAACAGGAAAAAATACAGAAATGTTTCGCACCAATGCTATTTATGATCATATTTCAGAAGATAGTGCATTTTCAATAATTTATGGAGAAAACTATGAGTCATTGGACCTTGTAGCTAATTCTGCAGATGTAGCAAATATTTGGGTTACAGGCTTACGGTACCTGATCTCTTATGGGAAGCACACACTAGATATGATAGCGAGTGGTCACAATAACATGCGGGCATCATGGCTTTCAAGTGTTTTTGCTGATGCTGATACAAAAGATGTAGGGCATATATCATTTAGCAAAGCTGTACAGCTTATTAAGAACCTGAATTCTGGACTGAAAAATACCAAAATTGAATTGAAATTCAAAGAATTGCACAAAGCAAAAGAAAAAGTAGGGACTGATGTTATCAAAGAGGAACTTATAGAAGTTTATCATGAGCTTTGCACGAGGCCAGAAATATATTTTTTGTTAGTTCAATTTTCAAGCAATAAAGAATTTCTAGATTCCAAGGACTTGATGATGTTTTTGGAGGCAGAGCAGGGAATGCCACATGTTACAGAACAAGTGAGCATGAACATTATTCAGAAATATGAGCCATCTGAAGAAGGACAAGAAAATGGTTGGCTTTCCTTAGATGGTTTTACCAAGTACCTCATCTCACCTGAATGCCATATATTTGATCCAGAGCACAAAAAAGTTTGTCAGGACATGACTCAACCAGTGTCTCATTATTACATTAATGCATCACACAACACCTACTTGATTGAGGATCAGTTCAGAGGTCCTTCAGATATCACAGGATATATTCGTGCTCTGAAAATGGGGTGCCGAAGTATTGAAGTAGATGCATGGGATGGTACTGACAATGAACCAGTCATTTATACAGGCCACACTATGACATCAAAGATAGCCTTCTGCAGTGTCATTGATGTAATTAATAAATATGCATTTGTTGCATCGGAATACCCTTTGATTTTATGTTTGGAAAACCACTGCTCATTAAAACAGCAGAAGATAATGATCCAACATATGAAAGAAACCTTTGGAGACAAACTGTACAAAAAGCCCCCAAGCGTTGATGACTGTTACCTACCCTCCCCTGAAGTCCTCAAGTACAAAATTTTGTTAAAGGCAAAAAAACTACCAGAAAATTGCGCAAGCTCTGCAGGTGATATTACAGATGAAGATGAAGGTGCAGAGATGGCAAAAAAGGCGGCAAGTGAGAATGCAGACCAGCAGAATGTAATTCCAAACAGAAAATTTAAGCTTTGCAAAGAACTCTCAGATATGGTGACTCTTTGTAAATCTGTACTGTTTAAAGACTTTACTGACTCGCTTCAAAATCAGAAATTTTGGGAATTTTGTTCATTCAATGAAGTAACTGCCGGTAAACTTGCCAACGAGTACCCGAAGGACTTTGTCAATTACAATAAGCGTTTCCTTGCCAGAATATATCCAAATCCAATGAGGATAGATTCAAGCAACATGAATCCCCAGGACTTTTGGAAATGTGGCTGCCAAGTAGTGGCAATGAATTACCAGACACCTGGTTTAATGATGGACCTTAATATTGGTTGGTTCCGTCAGAATGGGAATTGTGGATATGTGCTTCGTCCTGCCATCATGAGAGAAGAAGTCTCCTATTTTAGTGCCAATACTAAGGATTCAGTGCCAGGTGTTTCTCCCCAACTACTCCACATCAAAATTATTAGTGGCCAAAACTTTCCAAAACCCAAAGGCTCAGGTTCTAAAGGTGATGTAGTAGATCCCTATGTGTATGTTGAGATCCATGGAATACCTGCAGACTGTGCAGAACAAAGAACTAAAACGGTTAACCAAAATGGAGAGAACCCCATTTTTGATGAGAGTTTTGAATTCCAGATTAACCTCCCCGAGCTGGCAATGGTACGATTTGTGGTTCTCGATGACGATTATATTGGAGATGAGTTTATTGCTCAGTATACGATTCCTTTTGAATGCTTGCAACCTGGATACAGACATGTGCCGCTTCAGTCACTGACAGGTGAAATTCTACCATACGCCTCATTATTTGTACATGTGGCAATTACTAACCGGAGAGGTGGAGGGAAACCTCACAAACGTGGCCTTTCTGTGAGAAAAGCTAAAAGGTCAAGAGAGTATGCTAGCATGAGAACAATCTTGATAAAATCTGTAGATGAAATATTCAAGACTGTTGTCCAGCAATTGCGGGAAGCAGCTGATCTTCGAGAAAATATGCAGGTATGGTTGCATAAATATGGTTTGTTTACTCTCATGCAATGTAATAAGAATTAGGATAAATGTTTTCTTTTGATTAATTTTATGGCATGATAGAAATGGGATGTAAATAACAGCAACTTGAAATGGGATGTAAGTAACAACAACAGCACCTTTAACATAGTAAAACATCCCAAAGGGCTTCACCAAGAGTATTATCAAGCAAAATTCGACATTGAGCCACATAAGGAGATGTTAAGGCAGATAACCAAAGTTTGTTAAATAGGTTTTCAGGAGCAAAGAAAACAAGGATGAAAACTTTTAAAACTGAGGCGTTGCATAACTGGGACCCAATGTAGACCAGGGGTGATAAAGTAATGGGACTTAGTTAGAGTGAGGACACAGGCAACAACGTTTTGGATGACCTCAAGTTTTTGGTGTGTAGAACATGGGAGGCCAGCCATTGGAATAACTAAGTCTTGAGGTAACAAAGGCAAGGATGAAGGTTTCAGCAGCAGATGAGCTGAGGTACGGGAAGAGTCAGATGATGTTATCGAGGTGGAAATAGATGGAGATATGTGATCAGAAACTCATTTTGAGATCAAATATGACATCAAGATTGTGAATAGTTTGGTTCAACCTCAGACATTTGCCATGGAAAGGGATAGAGTCAGCATCTAGAGCAGTCTTCCCAATATTTAATTGGAGAAAAATTCTGCTCGTCAAATATTGGAAGTTGGGAAGGCTATCTTGACAGCTTAGAGACTGTAGAGGGGTTGAGAAATGGTAGCAGTGAGGTGTCATCGGTGCACATATCAAAAGTTATGTTTTGCTTTTAGATAATATCTCTGAGAGGCAACTTGTAAATGAGAAATAGGAGGGGGCCAAGGATAAATCCTTGGGGAAAGACTAGTGACAATGGAGTGAGAAGAGAAGCTATTGCAGCTGATGAAAATGGAACCAGGTGGACGTAGTCTCACCCACCTGGATGACATTGGAGAGGTGCTGGAGAAAGATGGTGTGCTCAAGTGTGTCAAAGGCTGCAGACATGTTGAGAAGATGGAGGAAGGATAGTTAACCTTGGTCACAGTCACATAGGATGCCATTTGTGACTTTGATATGTGCTGTTTTGGTACCGTGGAAGGGATAGAAACATGATTGTAGGAATTCAAACATGGAGTTAGAGGAAAGACGGGCATAGTTGGGAGACAATGGCATGTTCAAGGACATTGAAGTGGAAAGGGAGATAGGGAGTGGGGTGGGAGTTTGCAGGCATGGTGGAGCCAAGTGCTTTTTTGAAATGAGGGGTGATCGGAGCAGATTTCAAGGAAAAGGAAACAATAACTGAGCAGGGCAATCCGTGAACAATGTCAATCCAGTAACCAATGGGAAGGACTTATTTCACATGCACAGCAGACCTAAAAATGCTTCTTTAGCTATTTCCTGTCACATTCAAGCTTCTTGCATGCTACAATTTCAAGTTTCTTGGTCCCAATGTTATAATAGGTTCAGCTGGGAGATGGATTATCCTATTTGTGCGTGCTGCACCCTTCAGGCTGATCATGCTGTGAACTCATTATAGGGTGGTGATTCAGGATAGAGTTAAAAGTCATATATACCTTAATTTTATAACCATTTTATCTCTGATAGCTTCCATTGTCACAGAACTCTTTTTTTATGCAGGAATTATCCTGAATGCTCTGAAGAGTTTAACAAGTATAAATTTAAGTATGCTAAGAATTCTGCAGTTTGGTTTCCATGATCAAAGTTGACATAATCTGATAATAATGCATTACTATTGATGATCTGCTATTAAAATATATTTTTAACATCCATATAAAAAATTATTTGTAGCAACTGCTATATGTTTACTTATCTGTGTATCTAAACAATCTCAGAAAATACTGAAAATACATAGCAGGACTGTCAGAATTTTTGAACAGAAAAGCCAGGCTAATGTTTTGAAAGTAAGCATTTGTCAGAGTTCCTTCAAAGTTTCCCTTTAAAATGATAATATAGATAATAAGATGTGTTTATTTTTCTTGAATCATTACTCGCAAATGGGCACTGTTGTCGTGAATGATTAATCAACTGATTGATTAGGGTATTTATTCAAAAGTTTGACAAAAGAGAATTTCAGGCAATCAGCTTGATATCTTCTGTACAATTAGGCAGGTTTACTTAAACTTTGCCCAAAAACCCAATAAAGAAACAATAAAATTCATCCATATGTTGCATCTAGTGCAATAGTGTATTCTGTATAACATGAACCTCTGTCACTACATTTTTGAGAAATTCTCTTTCAAGTGAAACTAGTAACCAAAAAGTAATTCTGTTTTCTACTGGAGAACTGGCATTTGCTATATATCATATTCACCAACAACAGAATTAAAGGTTGAAACATCTTGGCAAAATAACAAAGAAATCTCCATTATACCTCTCAGTACGAGATCCAATGCAATCAAATACCAACCCACAAACTTCTTATGTTATCCATTGCTCTGCTTCTATTTCAACTAGCTGGCTAATTTTGAGAACATATTAACATAAATGTGGAACTTAATATTAAATCTGGTCATATTGTACTTCTTTAGAGCTAAGTAGGATATTGGCGAGTGTCTCTTCCTTTGCTGGATGCAGCAAGGGATAGCTGGGATCCAGTGCCAATTGTTGGATATAGCTCAGAAGCCACCCTTTTGCCCACACTTATTCTAATAATGTTGTGCTTCATATTGAAATTTATGCAGCTGTGGTCCTCCAGAAATAATCGGTGACTTGCAAGACATCTGTTTTCTGTAGTAAAACTGCCTCTTATTGGGGAAAAAGAAATTGAGATTCCTAATGCAGACTGTATAGTTGGGAGCTACAGATGTATCTAAAACAAGAAGTTAATTGTCATTAAAATAAAACTAGTACTGGAATATTGCTATGTCCTTTTAGAATTTTAATTAAAGACTGATATGCAATTTGGATTGCAGTTTCTCAGAAATGCCTCAAAATTTCATCCGTAATAAATTACTTTGAAATACAGTTACTATTTTTTATGTAAGCAAACATAACAATCATCTAGTGTATAGCAAGGTCCCATAAACAACAGAGATTAATGATTATTTAAACTGTTCATGATAATGGTTAAAAAAGATATTGATAGCACATTGAGAAAACTCCTTATTGTTTTCATATATCTGCATGATATCTTTAATATTTGATGAGGTGAATACTGGTTCTACAAACAACGGCAGCAAGTGTTTGACAACAAAGAAGTCCTTGTTGTCATCACCACGCTCCTGTACTGCAGTGTGCATCAGCAACACATAAGAGCACCAGAGAAATTTTATCAGCATCCCTGCCTAATCCTGTGGATTCAATAGGAGGACCATCAGACAAACACTGGTGTCCTTCTTGAATGCAGCTCCACAAATATTCAGGCAAAACTCCTGCAAAATCAACTTTGATGGACTGGACACCATGTCCAGATGGCCAAAAAGCTCTTCCCACCAGGACCTGTTTTCCCAACTCTTAAATAGTCACCGTTCCAGGGGAAGACAAAGAAAACACTTTAAAGACACTCGGAAGCTCTCCTTGAAGTGGACAGCAATGATATTAATGACTGGGAGGAGCTTACTACCTGTCATTCAGATGGCGACAACTTATCCATCAAGCTGCATCATGCTTTGAGTTACAGTGTCTTATTGATAAGACAGAGCGCTTGCAAAGAGGGAAAGAAAAGGAAGCAAATCCTGCAATCTAGATACCACAGCCTCATGCCCAAAGATCTGCGGGTCAAGAATCAGACTGTTCAGTCACATGAAGACTCATGGCAGAAGCCCGCAACCCTGAATAAATGTCATCCTCAAATCGAGGGACAGCTGACGAAAGCTATCTTTAATATCTGAACCACCAGAACAAGTTTAATGACTCATTCAGAGGTTGGCATCTCCAACAATGCATCTGTCCCTCAGTAGTCCTTTTTGACTTATTGATTTATTTGATAATTGTGTGATTGATTTCAATGACACCTTCAAAGGAGGACAGGACAGTGAATGTAAGGACATAAGAAATAGGAGCAGGAGTGGGCCATTTGGCCCTTTGAGCCTGCTCTGCCATTCAATAAGATCATGGCTGATCTGACTGTGGTCGCAAGTCCACTTCCTGCCTGCCCCCCATAACCCTTGTAGATCAAAAATCTGTCTAATTCAACCCTGAACATATTCAATGACCAAGCCTCCACTACTCTCTGGGGTAGAGAATTCCAAAGATTAAACGACCCTCGGAGAGAAGAAATTCATCCTCATCTCTGTCTTAAATGGAAGATCCCTTATTTGAAAACTGTGTTCTCTAGTTCCAGATCCCCCATAAGGTGAAACATCCTCTCAGTGTCTTGTTAGGTTTTGGGTAGCAACCCAGTTGAGTAGCAAAACGATTTTCTCTTTTCGTTAAATGCACTGTCAATGGTACTTGCTTGGTAGTGCACTAAAAGAAATAATAAATGAAATAAGACTGATTTGATCTCTCACACACTAATAAACTCCATTTTATATATGATTTTCAAATAAAAAATCTCCTCAATCTAAGAGATGCAGTTGCTAGAACCCTTTTTGGTGCCATTGAGCCCAAAACAACTATGCCAGGACCCATAATAACCTCAGATTAATAAATCATTAGAATCCAGACATGTCAGCTGGAAATTTCACTCCAATCAATCAATCATTTCTTAAAAAAGAGCTCCATACATTTTCAGATAAGGGTGACATACTTATATCCCCTAACAAATTATCTCTCAGTCTCTGGCCTTGATGGCTTATACATCCCCAACTTCTGTGAGAAAGTGTTGTTTCACATATGCTTAAATGGATTTAATTAATATTAGTCTTTCTAGCTTACCATTGTTTAATCGGATCACTGACTCCGTTTTAAACATACATTCAAAGTACCGTAGATCGCGGCATATGAGTTGACATTTGAAGCTTCAAAAAATCCTTCTAAAAATGGGAGTCGACTTGTATGCTAAGTATAAAATGTGAACTGCCAGAGTTAGTGCAGGAGGACCCATTTCTGTTCGTCATGTGTGGTTGCCATGCGTGCTCTGCTCTGTGTGGGTGTATCTTAAACTTCTGTGCATCTTCTTGGCAGCGTTGCCCGTATTGCCTGCTTGAGCCCATGCACCAACTTAAAGGCAAATATAACTCTAAACATGTAACTCTGAGCTGAAAAATTAAGGTCAATCCTAATGTGAGTATAGCTCTAAGCATACATTTATTAGCTAAAAAAATAGGGGTTGACTTATATGCCGAGTATAGACCTAAACAGGTGCTGAACAATTGTCTTATACGTCGAGTCGATTTATACGCCGCGATCTATTGGGGCATTTTGATAGTGAGCGCTCCTTCTATGTTGCAAACTTCTGTGGTTCTATAGGCCATGAGGAGACAGCAGGCCAGTGGGATTAGGTTTGGACTGTTACAGCAAATAAGTTCAACAAGCACAGCTCTGTGAATTGCCTCCTACTGTGCTGTAAACTGTACTGATCCTGTGGTTTTATTCATAGATTAGGGCATTACGTGAAAGCTAGATCTTGTCCTCATCCTAAATCCTTGCTCTCAGGGATGTGCTGCCACTGATCCCTGACTGATTGAATTCCTTTTTTGCCCTCTTTAGTCCAAAGGAATCAATGCCAATTGTTGTGACCTTACTGCTGATCTAACTGAAATGAGTTAACTCAAAACGCAAGGCTCCTTGAGTTTTCCTCATTTTTAATGCGCATTACCAATTGCCAAATTGGGGACCAATGCATTTAAGTTAATACAATTTTCTCAAGTTAACTTTATTTCATGTTTCCTTGGAGAGATTTTTATTTCTATTCAGCATCTTGCACTGATTAATTGTTTTTTTCAAATGCAGCTTAAGTATAAGAACAAAGTACTGCAGATGCTGGAAATAAAAGCCGAAAATGCTGGAAATGCTCCGCAGGTCTGGCAGCATTGGGGTGAGAGAAACAAAGTGAGCGTTTCAGGTCGATGACCCTACATCAGAACCTTGTCAGACAAAGCCTATGGGCTGCCTGCATCTCCTCCATGTAAATTAAATATTGGCAAAACTTAAATATTGTGCCATCGTATCTTACTAAACCCTTTCTGGTTTTATTGTCAATTTATTCCATTGATATGGTAATTTCTGAGTTTTCTCTTTAGTGCTGTGTTTGGGCCAACATGGTGTAATATTTTAGGCAACTCATCAGCTTGGACCTAGGGGCTTTCTTCTGGCACTAAGTTTCACTTTGCAAATTCCTAACATTAATATATTCAATGTGTTTCTGGATCTATTTATTTTAATTGGAGTAACATTCTGCTATAGCTTATAATAATTTCCACCTGATCTTACCACAGTGCTGGTGTTTGTAAGCAAATTGTTTGTGGCAGTGATATCAAAGAAGCTCATATATTTTGGAATGTAATGCAACAGGAAGGGAATGTTTGGAAATAGAGGTAATGCAAGGAATAACACCTGGAAAGCATGCAGAAGGAAGACCAGAGATAGCATTGATAGATAATATCAGAATATGGCCTGGCCTCTCCATGGAACAGGCAGTGAGGGCAGTGGAGAAAGAGAAGGTTGCCAACCCTCAGAATGAGGACAGATGAAAGACAAGACAGGTCTTACCACAGAGTAAGAAAGGGTTCTATTCATCATCATTATTCCACTTGCAATTTTTTTTATTCATTGATGGGATGTGTGCTTCGCTGGCTAGGCCAGCATTTATTGCCCATCCCTAGTTGCCCTTCAGAAGGTGGCAGTGAGCTGCCTTATTGAAATGCTGCAGTCCATTTGGTGTAGGTACACCCACAGTGCTGTTAGGAAAGGAGTTCCAGGATTTTGACTCAGCGACAGTGAAGGAATGGCGATATATTCTCAAGTCAGGATGGTGAGTTACTTGGTGGGGAACTTCCAGGTGGTGGTGTTCCCATCTATCTGCTGCCCTTGTCCTTCTAGATGGAAGTGGTCGTGGGTTTGGAAGGTGCTGTCTAAAGAGCCTTGGTGAATTCCTGCAGTGCATCTTGTAGATGGTATACACTGCTGCTACTGTGTGTCGGTGTAGAGGGAGTGAATGTTTGTGGATGTGGTGTCAATCAAGCGGGCTGCTTTGTCCTCGATGGTGTCAAGCTTCTTGAGTGTTTTGGGAGCTGCACTCATCCAGGCAGGTGGGGAGTATTCCATCACACTCCTGACTTGTGCCTTGTAGATGGTGGACAGGCTTTGGGGAGTTTGGGAGGTGAGTTACTCATTGCAGGATTCCTACCCTCTGACTTGCTCTTGAAGCCTCAGTATTTATATGGGTAGTCCAGTTCAGTTTCTGGTCAATGGTAGCTCCCAGGATGTTGATAATGGGGGATTCAGTGATGGTGATGCTGTTGAACATCAAGGGAATATGATAAAAGCAAAATACTGCAGATGCTGAAAATCTGAAACAAAAACAGAAAATGCTGGAAAAACTCAGCAGGTCTAACAGCATCTGTGGAGAGAAAAAAACAGTTAGTATTTCGAGTCCATATGCTCTGAAGAAGAGTTATACGAACTCGAAACGTTAACTGTTTTTTTTTCCTCTCCACAAATGCTGTTAGACCTACTGAGTTTTTACAGCATTTTCTGTTTTTGATCAAAGGAATATGGTTGGATTCTCTCTTGTTGGAGATGGTCATTGCCTGATACTTGTGTGGCAGGAATGTTACTTGCCACTTGTCAGCCAAGCCTGGATATTGCCCAGGTCTTGCTGCATTTGGACATGGGCTGCTTCAGTATCTGAGAAGTCATGAATGGTGCTGAACATTGTGCAATCATCAGCAAACATCCTCACTTCTGACCTTAGGATGGCAGGAAGGTCATTGATGAAGCAGCTGAAGATGGTTGGGCCGCGGACACCACCCTGAGCAACTCCTGCAGCGATGCCCTGGAGCTGAAGTGACTGACCTCCAACAACCACAATCATCTTTCTTTGTGCTAGGTATGACTCCAACCAGCGGAGGGTTTTCCCTCTGATCCCCATTGACTCCAGTATTGCTAGGGTTCCTTGATGCCATATTTGATCAAATGCTGCCTTGATGTCAAAGGCAGTCACTCTCACCTCACCTCGGGAGTTCAGCTCTTTTGTCCATGTTTGAACCAAGGCTGTAATGAAGTCGGGAGCTGAATGGCTCTGGCGGAAGCCAAACTGGGCAACAGTGAGCAGGTTATTGCTAAGCAATTGCCGCTTGATAGCACTGTTGATGACCCCTTCCATCACTTTACTGATGATCGAGAGTAGACTACTGGGTCGGTAATTGGCCGGGTTGGATTTGTCCTGCTTTTTGTGTACAGGACATACCTGGGCAATTTTCCACATAGCCGGATAGATGCCTGTGTTGTAGCTGTACTGGAACAATTTAGCTAGGGGCACGGCAAGTGCTAGAGCACAAGTCTTCAGTACTATTTCCGGAATATTGTCAGAGCCCATAGCCTTTGCAGTATCCAGTGCCTTCTGCAGTTTCCTAATATCACGTGGAGTGAATCAAATTGGCTGAAGAATGGCATCTGTAATGCAGGGGACCTCTGGAGGAGGCTGAGATGGATCTCCACTAGGCACTTCTGGCTGAAGATTATAAATTGTAGATTGAACCGAATTATTTGAAAACAAAGCATGGTAGGTATTCAGCTGTTATACCATTGGCAGATAAAAGGCAAACTCTGCCAAATGTTAACAGCACTGTAACTTTTAAATCAGCAGCTTGCAAACAATAATTCAAACTATGAATAGAATTTAACACTGTTACAGTGATACATAGGAGAAATTAATGCAGACCACCATTTAAGATTTGTTTATTTTCAAAGATAATACAATGGTGCTGCATACTAGAGAACCAACAATCAGCACCATATATTGAAGGGCAATCAACCTGTTTGGCCACGTTATAAATGCACCACCTGTGGCCATCAAGTCCGGAAGTGGGACTTGAAGCTAGAGGTAGGGGCACTATCGCTGCGCAACATGACCTCCTCCTGTGTAGCACCTAATCCTGAAAAAAACAGTGGTATGTCAGTAAGTGTCCCACAATATGTTTGGGTGATGTTACTGTCTTGGTAAATAATTAATTGTTTGTGCAAGCTCTGAGTTGCGGGCATAAGTGTGCGAAGTTAAGCCTTTGATTTTTAAGGTTGAGTACTGATTGATTGGGATTGTTGGATGATGAGGGTGTAGACAATTGAGCAGTGGATGAAGCTGGGGATGCAATTGGTAGGATCTGCCATAAACTCACTCACCTGAACCACTCACGTAAAATTTATTCTGCACTGTGTCTGTGTTCTGCACTGACCTCCACTGCTACTTGCTCCCACTTCCTGAACACATGTCTAGACACCCTCCTGCTCCCCTGCAGATACAAAATTTATCTCCATCTTTTCCACCAAGATCTGCAGTGCATTCTCTGAAAATCTTAGTGCTCACCCTCTTGCATGCTTAGCCATTTCGCAAAGCTCAGATTGCATTTTGGAAAACTCCCACTGTTTCTTGCAGACTAGCTTTAAGTAGCGCCAGCCACTCACGATATTGGAATCTCTGCTAATGTATGCAGCCTATGAAAAATACAAGTACCACAGAAATCATGACAAAGGGTGGGCAACATCAATTTAACACGATGCCTGCAACACAATGAATGGCCATGGCCTAATTGTGTACTGTGATCCCTATGTTGAGTTTTGGGGTTAGCAAATTTCTCCCCATATGTGGTTTAATCCTAAATCCATTTTACCTCAATATTATCCAATGAGTTAATTTATTTAATATCATCCATATTTACCTATCTTTACAATACAAAGTCTTCAGCCATGAAATTCATCCTTCTCTGGTGACATCACTATCATTGAAGGGGAAAGACAGGATTTGCAAGAACATAGTTTAAATCAGTTCTGTCTACAAACATTTCCTTTGTTCTCTATTAAAGTAATGTAAAAACATATCTATATTCTCAGGTGAAAATTCTGGGTCTTATAGGGTTTTGCTGCCTATTCACTTTAATGAATGAAAATTGCATGCCGAGGAGTATAAAAACGGAAATTTCAGTCCAAAGTATTTTTCTTCATGGAGGCAATTGTTGATAAAATCATTCTTTCGAAAAATATTTTTTAAAATGTAGCTAAAATTAGTAGTTATCAAACCTGAGAATTTGAAGACGGCCAATGTGACGCATTGTTGGAAGGATTTCGATTTATCAGCTTGACATCCAAATTACTTTTTTTAAAAAAAGCAGAATAAAGAATGCAATTCAAAGCAATTTGTCAAAAATCTCAGCAATAAAAGCCAGCATAGATTTATAAGTGGGAGATTGTGTTGTAAATTGATTGTTTTTAATTTGATGATTGGCCCCATTAATAACTCAGTCCATCAAGCAGATACAGGAAATGGTTTAAAATTAAAGTGATTGTGCTGAACTCATTCATAATTGTCATCCATGATATAAATAATGATTAGTGCCCCTGTACAAAATTGAGATTCTTTATTCATTTTAATATTTATGCTTGGTCTGCTTTGGCAGGTAAAGAACTATTATCTCTCCTATATTGGGTTGTCTCAAGCAAGACTTGTTTTGTTAAACCATATGGGCTTTAACTCCCCGTTGTACCTTAGTTCAGAATTCTGTTAGTGTAAATAGACATTATACTGTCCCATTTCTGTTTATTTGTAAAATTGCTCTATTTTTAATGTTTAATTTCTTCTGCCTGCTATTTTCATAGTTACACTAAATGCCAAAATGTCTTGCCAAAACAGTTAATCATGCTGGACTCTGCCATCTTTTGTTTTTGAGTAGCCTACGATGAAGTACACAAGGACAGCCCAGGCTGACTCATGCCTAGAATTTCCCTTTTTCTGGGAATGTACCTAACGTTCACTCAGCATCTGTTTACATGACTTTGCTGAAATGAGCAACTAATAGGCCTAGGTTTTCCACTTGGTTTTAATTAATACTGTTGGAAAACCTACACTGGTGAGTGAGGAAACATAAGTAATTACCTGAGTCTTACTGCTGTATGGCACAGTTCATTGAAGCAGAAAAACAGTGGTCTCATTGTCTTCCTTCATTGAAAATCCTTGAAGACGTTTGTACATATCTGTTCATTTGACTGGCTTTAATACATTTGTCCCCAGATATATGTTTTCTACTGATTATTATTCCTTTTTAAACATGGTTTATGCACTTGAGTATGGCTGCAGTACAAGTTAATTCCAATTTATCTAATACAACGTCAGGATAATCCCCTAAAAATGCATTACACTTGAGCCACTTGATGCAATCTGTTAAATGTTTATCAATTGTGTTTAATGATATGCAGGTGGAGGGCATTAATGGTGTTTCACTTGAGCACATATAAAGAAACACTTATTGAAACTGTGGTGTGGTTATGTTAAGGGTTGAAATACTTCTAGTGTCTCACTCTGTATATAAATGTAAGACTGAGTAAAGATTGGCTCCAGTACTATCCTTTGCTGACAGGCTTTCCAGAGTAGAACATACTCATCCCTGTATTCGCAGCAATTGTTTCTCAGGTCCATGATAAAATATATTATGGCTTTGAAAAGGTGGAGTAAGAAAGGATGAATTTGCTTTTATATAAAAATAAGAATTTAAATTTCTACAGTGTCTTTCATGACCTCCCAAAGGACATCTCAATGTTCTTTATATGTAATTTTGAAGTGAAGTCACTATTATAATGTAGGAAAATGTGGCAGCCAATTTGTACATGACAATCTCCCACAGACAGCAATGAGGTAATGATGAGAAATAGTTTTCACTAGTGTCAGTTGAAAGATAAATATTGGCATCCAAGACGGAATATCAGATAGGTAGTCTGAAAGCATGGAGGAAGAGGAGATGTCAAGGGTGGTGATGGAGAGGTGAAGTTAGGGGTCATCAACATGATGACTGCTCACTGATATGAGCAGGGAAGAGAAGAGAAACCATTTGTGTATTGTTGAGCGGGGGAGCTATTGGGTCATGTTTATTATTCTTCTTCCCCCAATCCTCTCAGCTCAGGAAGTGCTGTGGTCAATTTTTGTGCTCAGCCCTATGGAACTGCATCAGCTCATTCAATGTAGACCTGCCATCTTCCTAATCTGTTTGATTCAGTACAATACAAAGCAGCAAAAAGGTAACTCTGGGAACAACAGGCAAGTCAGCCTGACCTCAATTCTAGGAACTGTACTTAAGGACATTCTGAAGGAAAATGGGTAAGCATGGAACTAGAAAAAGGAGCCAACCTGCCTTTATGTGAGAGTGATCATGAGGTGGTGACAAACTTCGTGGACGGATGCAGTTTACTTAGATTTCAGCAAAGCTTTTGACAAAAGATTACATGGGTGGAGTACTTTGAAATAGACTGAAAATTGGCTGAAACAAAAAGCACATAGTGGTTATATGAGAAGTTAGATTAGTATGGGAGATCACCAGTAGGGTTCCTCAGGGAGTAGTGTAGGGATTGTCATTGTTTATAATGTATGTGAATAACCTGGTGGTGAAAAGGGAAACAGATTCCTTGCGGGGAGCGAGGGAGTTGGTTTGGGGGGGGCGGGGGGCGCTCAGTGGTGCAGGTTGGGAATAACCTTGACTTTGGTCAATAGTGCAAACCAGTCAATAACAAATTGGCAACCCATTTTACACTTCCACCTCTCACTATCCACCTCCTAAGTTTGCAGATAATACCAAATTGGGAGTTAGTGTAAACAACAGGGATTAGGTTGACCCAATACAGAGGGATCTGGACAGACTGGGGAGTCGGGTTGGCAAGTGCCAGATTTCATGAAGCAAAGTCATGAGATTGGGAAAGGATTCTGAACAGTGCCAATAAAGGTTAATTGGCAAAATTCCACCGGACAAAATAAGAGGAATTTGGATGCATTCTGCAGATTAAGTACCTTTGACATCAGCACAATGTAAGGTAGTAGTAGAAAAAAATGCAAATAAGGCCTTAAGCTATATAAGCAGTCGTGTAGGACATTGATCTCAGCCAGTGATTGATTTCATACCAAGCACTGGTGAGGTGTGTTGTATTATTCTGATCACCATCTTATGAAAAATGCATGCAGGTACTGGAGAGATGCAAGAAAAGGGGAACTAAATTGATAGCTAGGATTCGACACCTGAGTTGTAAGGGGAAGCTATAGCATCTAAGATAGCTCACAGTGAAGATGTAAAAATTCAGGAGGGACCTTTAGAAGTATTCAAAATTCTAAAAGGCCTCGACAAAATAAACATCAAAAGGTTCAGCATTGTCATTGATGCTACTATATGAGTATATAGCCTTCAACTTAGAGGATGAAAATACAGTTTATATTTAACTCACCAGAGATTGGTGAATCAATAGAATGGACTGTCAAGATATGCAGTTGGAGCTGATTTTATCTAACTCTCTCTGTCCTGAATTTGCTGATAAGTGCCTGGAGAAAAATCAGTAGGATGGCCGGTATCGTGCGATATGATATTTCTTGGATATTGGGATCAACCAGATGGACCACAATGATCTTTTCTGATCCTTTTGCAACTTAATATTAACATTAATATGGGGAGAACTGAATTTTCAGGCCTTCCAAGGGCAGGAAAGGAGATGGGGATTGGGGCCAAAAATACCAGTGCTAGCTAACGTAATTTTAAGGATGCTGTTCCTGGTACAAGCAATGTTCATCAGGGTGGGCCAGGAATCTTCCCAAGAACTGGAATCACACCCCTGTTGTGCAATGCAAAGGAAGTTGTACCTGGTCCAACCACGATGCACCTGCTGTCCTCAGTCGGTCCCCACTGGAATCCCCAGTCTTACCCAACCTGAACAAGATTGTCAAGGGATCATTCCCACAGATCTCCAGGTGCAGTCTCTGAGGCCAAGTGCCCACTCACCAACCATGTTGTGAATCTGGCCTTGTGTCCAGTGGGAGTCTGGGAAGTTTTATTTTAAAGAGGCCCTTCCATTAAGATCACCAAGGCCCCCATACCCTTAATCTGTTCAGGTACACTGGCCTGTACCAGGCTACAGCAACCCATTCCACTGCGACCCCCTTCCACCTGAGAAAACCTGAGGCTAAAAGCTCATGAGGACATGAGCACCACCACAAAATTAATTAATAAAAATAATCAAATTGTTAATGAAATACACTGTAACCTCGCCAGTCCAGAATTCTTGGAACTAAGTCATTTCTGGATTTCGGTGTCTTCTGGATTATACATTGACATTAGAATGTCTAACCACAAGTTTTGAACAGAAAAACCCATATTTTTATAAATATTTACCCCAAGTATACAACAGTGATGAACATTATACTGTACTAAAAGGAAGCTGTGGGTTGCTTAGGTCTGTTCAAAGGATTTCCAGACGTGTTTCTAAACAATAGATTTCCTGACCAGAGAGGTTACAGTCAATAAAGGATTGAAGTTATTTACCTGGACTCTTTAAATCACCAACCACCACATCTGCTTCCCTAGTAAACCTGTGTGCTCATTTCAAATGGTTATTCCTCAAACTTAACATGCAACATGCTAAATATGGTAAATGAAATGCAGGATATTACCACTAAAAATCAATTTGTTAATGAAGCACCAACTTAATTGTAGCAGGTACTTGATACCATCTCTCCCCTTCCCCCCACCCTCCCCAACCCCCAAACAATGGTTATAGAGTGGGTGGAGTTATGGTAGAAGTGAATTAATGGCCATTTGTCTACAGTGCTACCAATAAAAGCTGCCAGAAGAGGCAGCTGGCAGCAGGAAACAAAAACAGAATTACCTGGAAAAACTCAGCAGGCCTGGCAGCATCGGCGGAGAAGAAAAGAGTTGACGTTTCAAGACCTCATGACCCTTCAACAGAACTAGATGCTGCCAGACCTGCTGAGTTTTTCCAGGTAATTCTGTTTTTGTTTTGGATTTCCAGCATCCTCAGTTTTTTTGTTTTTATGGCAGCAGGAAATGCAGGCTGACTGATCTGTTACATGATAATGGCTAATAAGTACATTGTGGTTGAATGCCACATTTGACTTGGTTTCTATGGCAACCCAGAGGATAATTTACAATCTATCTTTCTAGGAATCACCTGAATTGTCTTTTCCAATGATCTCTTCTCCAGTGATGGAAAGAAATATTGAGTGGTTCCTAGAATCAGGCACCCATTCTGTAACACTCCAACGGTAAATCAAAATTATCCCCAAAATCTTAACTGTATGCATTATTAAGAAAGTAAAGAATGATTCTTTCCAGCGGGTGGGATATTTCACATCTGTATAGAATGAACAAATCAGAAACAGAAACTCAAATGTAACAAAAACAAAAAATGCTGGGAAAACTCAGCAGGCCTGACAGCATCTGTGGAGAGAAAGACAGAGATAACGTTTTGAGTCTGCATGACGCTTCTTTAGCTCTGAAGAAGAGTCATATGGACTCGAAACGTTAAATCTGGGCAGAATTTTTCTGCCGGTGAGCTGGGTGCAGGGCCCGATTGCTGACACAGGATGACGTCGGGCAGAACCCCCGACGTCACCTCGCCCCATTTAAATATTCAGGAAGGCGGGGGCACAGCACAATCAGCTGTCCGCCTGCCGACCTGTCAGTGGCCAATTGTGGCCATTGACAGGATAATTAAGCCAATTAAAGGCCCTGCCCGTCCAACCTTAAGGTTGGCGGACAGGCCAGGAGCCCCAGCGGGCTTCTGAAAAAACATGAAACCTCATCCACCAGCAGGATGAGGTTTCATGTCTGTTTTTAAAAACTTTAATAAAAGTTTATGTGATATTTATTAAATGTCCCATCTTGTGTGACATTGTCACATGAGGGGGATGTGTTAATAATTTTTTTATTTTTCTATTTTTGAAGTTTATGAAACCTACAGTGCTCTCCCTGAGGCAGCACTTAGTCTTAGGGAGACGTGCGTTCTTCCGTGCGCATGCGTGAAAGAGCAAACTCCAACAGTCGGGGAATCCTTGCCCCCCTCGCACAGGAAGCCAATAGCGCTTCCCGTCAGGCAGCCTGCTGGGTGGGCCTTAATTGGCCCGCCCTCAAAATGGCGGCAGGGCCCGTTTCGGCGGCGGCGATCGGCTGCCCGTTTGCCACCGAGCCGGTGGGGCCTGCCCGCCCGTCAAGGGCAAAATTCTGCCCTTTCTTTCTTTCCACAGATGCTGTCAGACCTGCTGAGTTTTTCCAGTATCTTTTGTTTTTGCTTCAGATTTCCAGTATCCACAGCATTTTGTCTTTACCCTTGTACTTAACTTAAATGGAGATTGATATCACCAGATCCCCACCCAAATTATTCAACCCTTAAGCTCCTGGTCTTTTAATCAAGCCCCAAGTGCTCTTCAGCCCCATTTTATGTGAGAATTACATTTTAATTTGAAAATGACTGTTAACTGCATTTTAACACCTGGTTCAGCAATTTTTCTCATGGTGACCACCTTGTCAATATAAAATAGATCATGAAGGCAAGGCACTTTCTGGTCTTGTTGTCAAAATCTGAACTGCAGTATTCCTGATATCATTTTCATAGTGACTTTTTCTCCGCTTCATTGTTCATTGTTAATGAGAGCTGAGCACCTAGTATGCTAAAGTGCCCAATATGGTGCATTAATCTGCTGTGAATGATGGCCATAATGACCTTTTATTGCACTGGTGACATGCAGGCTCCTAGAACACTTGGTGCTTCCTGGCTGTTTTACCTTCCAGTAAGCTCATTGTGCACAGAACAGGCCTCATCCAGGCCTCCTACCTCCTCTTGCACTTGTCACGGCCAGTGTCATGGTGATGTGTTGGAGTATGTGCATGTGAGTAGAGAAAGAATAACACAAAATGGATGCTACTAGCTGTGAGCTTGGGAGAGGCCCTGGCTTCGCCCTGCTCCAGTCTTTCAATGACCTCCAGCATCAGAGTTTGGAGAGCGATCTCTTGAAAAGTACATAATGGCTAAAAGTTGCATGGCACTGCGGTCTCTTTTGCTCTTTCCTTTTGTGAGTAGCTTTATTCTTCAAGCAGAATGACGTAGAGTTGCTGGATGTTTGATGAGCACATACATTGAAATCCAAGCACCTGCCTTGTGTTCTATCTTGTGCCTGAATAAGTAAATGTAGATCCCATGGTTAGGCTTTGTTGGAAAGTTGTTTGTGAGCTAACCTTTTACAAATACCCCATGCAACAAAGTTCCAGTTTTCAACTTCAGTTGGAAGGTTTGGCCTACTGCAGTATTGGTTATGTATGATAGGTTATGAGAGAGTTGAAAGGTTGCTTTGGAGTTTTGCGTGTGGCCAGAAGCATATGCTCCTATTCCTGTTCTTCTAATTCTAGCACAAGGCTCTGCCAGAGGACATTCTTGTGCCGATAGTGCTTCCAGGCCTTTCAGACTATGGGGCAGAACTTTGCCCTTGGCGGATGGGCTTGGGGGCAGTCAGGAAGCTGATCGACAGCACACCGCGATTGAGGCCTACCCAGCGTGAAACGTGAGGAACAGCACTGAGCACTGCCTGTGTGGAGGGGTGGGGTGGAGGGCGTGGGGGGTGTGCAAGCCGATCGAGCGTGAACTTTGCGCATATGCGCGAGTGAGCGCTGCATAATCTCCCTGAGGCACGGAGCTGCTGCTTCAGGGCGATGAAGCGCTGTTTAAAAAAAAGAAAATGAAAAAAGTAAAAATATAATAAAACGTGTTCCCTCATGTGACCTTGTCACATGGGCAGGGACATGTTATTGAATCAATTTTAAAACTTTTATTTTATCTTTATTTGCTTTTGGAAGCCTCATCCCGCCCATGGATGAGGTTTCCAAAAAATTGCAAAGGCCGCTTGGCCTTTTCACCTGCCCGCCAACCGTTAGGCATGGTGGGCAGCAAAAAATTTAAGTTAATTGATTAATTAGTGGCCTTAACAGGCTTTTGCGCCACTGACCGAACTATCGAGCGACTGCTCGTTGACGTCGGCACGCTCAGCGGACTTCAACGCGCGTCACTTCACACTTGAGCGGGTTGGGCGCGAGCCTGCCCACTGAGTGAAAATTTCTACCCTGGGTGTTTTTCTTCTTGCAGGCATAAATCAGTCCTCTCTTCATTCCGCAGAAATGTCAGCTTAACTTTAATTCCCAGCTATAGCCCTGTAGCAGCTGTGCCAGATGTCCTGCTGTCTCCCGACCCCAACACCCCCACTATCGAGCAAGCGTCCAATGAATGAGGGCTAGGCACTTGTGAACATACAGAAATGACAGGCAGGAAAAGACCAGCTAATCCATCAAGTTTACTCCACAGGAAGGGATGTCCGCTGCACCCCTTGGAGTGCAAAGCATGATGGAGGAATCCGTCTACCTTCAGGCTGAGGTGATAGCGCCAGCATGTCAACACACAAGGTCAACGCTGGCAGGATAGTGGCCGCCATGAAGACCTTGGTCTAGTATGTCGCTCCTGCACTGCTGCACGGGCTGAACTCCATCGCAAACGCCATAGTTGACCTCCAGCAGTATGTACGCGAGAGGGGTGCGGGGCAGCTCAATCTCATTCCAGCTATTCCTTCCACTCACGGAGTCAGCCAGGGGCCTCGGGCACGCACAGGGAGGAGAATCAGCAGGTGCACACTCTGGTGTCACCCACCCAGGTGACTCCGGGAGTGTCCAGCCCATCTTTATCCCCTCTTCCCGTGCCCCAGCAGCTCCAGGTCCACAGCTCAAGGAGAGTGCCACTGCCACATAGTACGACCCTGAGAGCAAGTCGGAGACCTCTATGTCTCAGCCCTCCAGAGGACGCCCACCAAGGTCATCACAGATAGGGCATAGCAGTCAGCAGGCTGCCTCCACCTCTACTATGGATGTCGGGGGAGCACCAAGACCAGGTTTACAAAGGTGAAGAAGATGTAATTACGCAGCCTGGGCATGGGTGTTAATCACTTGTACATAATGCTCGCTATTGTAAATAAACTCCCAAGAATGTCTCCCTGCCAGTGGCTCCTGTTTCTGATGAACAGTGTTCTTGTCACTCAGATGTGAAACCTTGGCTCCTGCACGAGATAAAGGCAGGTGTCTCAGTCCAGGCCTCTTCTCTGTGCAGTGTGTAACCTTCAGACCAAAGTGTTCACCTGGCTTCATGCTCACTGGACACATTATTGATGGTTCTTGTCATTGCTGCCGGATTGTTGTGGGCAGGGGTCACAGAGTTTCGTCATTCTCTCTGTGCTCTCAGCACCTTAGAGGTGGGGCTGGCCCCCCATCTTGTCAGCATCTGTGACCAGTGACGGTGTGCCCCTGAATGGGTCAGGCGCTGAAGGCTGACAAAGGATCAGGTGCATTTAAAGTTTCACGGCTGTGTATTCATGATATGACCCTGATCACAAAGCACAAGCAAGCTGCCCTCAGCAAGACGAGTCAGATATTCACAGAGGCTGTGTGAAGATCTATGGAGTGTCCTCACTGCATGTTGTCATCATCCTCTTGGAATCGAGCGACTATTAGGCTTCTACTCTGTCTCCATGACAGGAACCATATCACAGAGGGTATGGGCACTGCCATCAGCAAGACTGGAGTCAAATGTTCACAGTTGCAGTGTGAGGATTTGTGGTGTCTCCTCACTGCATGTTGTCATCATTCTCCACAAATCTAGCAGCTATGACGGTCTCCCCAGTGCATTTGCCTCGTCTGGCCAGTGCAATGGCCTCATCGCCATCATCGTTACCTTTGAGGACCCCCTCACCCCCATCCCCATCGATGTCCTCCTTATCGGAGGAGACGTGCAGCTCCTCTATCTCCTCCTCACCCAGCTCCTCTCCTCATCAGGCACTAATGATGCATGACACTCTCTGTGGGCTGCATTGCAGGGCTTCACCAGACTGGTTCAGGCACCAGAACGTCATTTTCAACATCCTGATGGTTTTCTCCACCAAGGTGCGAGTTGCAGCATGAGCCTCATTATACTGCCGCTCTGCTGCAACCTGAGGCTGTCGCACGGATATCATCAGCCACACCCTCTGAAGGTAGCCCTTGTCCCCGAGGAACCTTCCCTACAGCTTCTGTGGACCCTGAAAGACATCAAGGATCTGAGACCGACTGAGAATGTAGGAGTTGCAGACACTCACTGGAAAAAGTGTGCAGACCTGCAGGATGCTTTGTTGTGGTTGCACGCCAGCTGAACATTCAACGAATGGAAACCCTTGTGGTTGACATAGTTGACTGCTTTTTGCGATGGAGATCTGAGCACCGCCTGAGTGCAGTCAATGGCACCCTGCATCTGTGGGAGACTGAGATCTGGGTAAATCCCAGCGCTCTTGCATCCTGGCTTTCCTGGTCCTGGGCAAAATGCACAAAGTTGTGTGCCTTCGCGAAGACGGCATCTGTGACCTCATGGATGCATTTGTTCATGCAGGCTTGCAATATCCCACAGAGGTCACCTGTGGAGCCCTAAAAGAAACCACTGGGGTAAATAATTGAGTGCCGTGGTCACTTTCACAGCCACTGGCAGTGGATTCCCTCCATGTCCCCGTGACGCCAAATCCTGCAGTAGCTGGTAGATGTGACTAACCAGTTCCCTAGACATGCGCAGTCTTCGGCAACACTGGTTCTTGGTTATCTGCTGGAATGAAAGGAGGTGTCCATGGACTCTGGGTTTAGGTAGGCGCTGAACAGCGATGGCTCGCTGTGGCTCTTCAGCGGCATGTCCAGGACCCCACCCGCCTCTTCTTTCTAAGGGTGCTGCTCTTCCCTCTGCCTAGCCAGGCACCTCCGTCATTCTCTTCTTCGTCTCCACTCTTTTTGCGCCACGAGGCATACAGCTAGATCACTGGGCTCCATGCTCCTGATGTACTCCTCCTTCAGGATGAAAGGGAGAGATGCACGGGTTAGCATGGGTGTTCTAAGAACCTGTCTTGGTTAAGTTTGAAGGCCCCTTAATGCATCCTGGAGAGTTTTGGCCACCACTTGGATGGCCAGAGATTAGTGCTTTGCATGGCTGCACGAGATCCCACCTCCACCTCCGCCCCTCTCCACCTGACTGATTGGCAGCAGCTTTGCCCATTGGACTGCATGCTGTGCTCTCAGTTCAGGTGCGGGCATTCTCCCAACCCGCACTACAAGGCTGCACTATTAGCTTGAACCATGGGGGAGACTGTTCTAAACCAGGATGATGACATTTTAAGAAGCTGTGAGCCCCTCCACCAGTGACTGGTCCATGGCCAGCTTTAGCAAGATTGTAAAACGTGCCCAGTCATCCAACTATTCTGCATTCCACTAAAATGCTCTGTAGTCTGCAATCTCTGCCCAATGGGTGAAAAGATCAGGAGCACTTGTTGGCAATTTTGTGCCTCTGAATTGCTTGAAAGGCAGATAAGCTAGAGGCCCGACTCCAAGCATGTCAACGTGGCTTCGTCTGAACAGTCTCAATTGCGGAGGGATGTTCACTTTTCACAAGGTTTCCCTAATGCGTGGCCGTTTCCCTCCCCCCCACCCTGCAGGTGATTGTGCATTACCATCAACCACAGTACAGCCCTTGCCCCCGCCCAACTCACCTCAACCACAAGGCAGATCTTGCCCACCCCCCCACCCCCCCCCCCCCCCCCCCCCCCCCCCCCCCCCGCCGAAGTTGCTTTAACAGCAGTGAAGCCCTTGCCACCCCACCCCCAACAAGTTGCCTCACCTGCAGTGCAGCCCTTGCCCACCCCCCAAAGTTGCCTCAACCACACTGTCAGCCAGCCGGGAAAACCGACTTGCCTGTGCCCTTGCCTGAATGTGCGGCACCTTAACCTTGAGGTCCAACAGGCAAGCCTGGCGAGTGCTGCGTAACATTACTGTGCACTCACCTCCAGGTTCCCCTCGAAGTACAGCCCACCGAGTGCACGCCTTATGTATGCTGTTGTGAAACACAGTGTGCAATCACACCGACGTGCTCAGATGATCCAGTGTGGGACGGATGATTCTGGCAGGTGGGGCCTATAATGATATGCAGATGTATTACAGTGAGGTTCCTGACGTCCGATGGCAGCAATTGTGACCCACCATTGATGGGCAAAGTGGACAATTCAAACTGGTTTCATTATGTTGTGAAAATGATTTTTTGGCTTTCTCACCATATTGTCCTCTGACGCCACCAAACACGCTGATGCCAGCGGGCACGGAAAATTCTGCCGTCTGTCTTTGAACCCACTACATCATCCCTTTCTTGTGCTGTAATAGCTGTTTAAAATTAGTTTTTAAACAGAAGATCAATAATTATTTGGTTCAAGGAATTTTCCTTGGTGTCCTCTTTACATAATTGTATTTGTCCTCCCATACTCAAAAATACTGTTACAATCTCTGTAGAGACCAATAATTTTTAAAGAGAAATTCAAACTTCCAGTTCATAGCTGGAAGAATTACATGTTACGATTTCACATTTTAAAACTTCTTCTGTAAAAAATGATGAAAAATTGCTTGACTAAACACTTTATTTTGTATGCAACTTATACTTCAAACTACAGAGCTGTTAGTACAATGAAAATCTCCTGCTATGTTTATACGTTATTATGTCCCTTAAGTGGACACCACCCTTGTGGAACTGGTGAAAAATTATTCTTAGCTCCTGGTGGCTTTCTTCCTTTTTACTTTCCCAATCAGGTAACTTCTAATCCCAGAACTGCCTTGGCTTAAGCCATAGATCCCAACTTCCAGCTCCAAGCAAGTTGGATCTTTCAGTCTCCTTTAAATCCTCAAGAATTCTGTCTTCAATCTGAGCACAAGGTCCCATCCATGTTGTGTGTGGTGAATGATCGGGTCAGCATTTTCTCTGCTTAAGGTGCAGACCTGGCTGCTTCTATCATTTGCTTTCTATCTCTCGCCATGCAAGACAAAACTGCAAAGTGCTGTCTCTCTGTGATATTCATGGGTTTATAGGGAAGTCTGTAACCTAATCTCAAAAATGAGACCCTCTACTCTTTTCCCCACGGCAACAAGAAACATGTTAAGTTTGTATCTAAGTAAAATGCTAATTAATTATCTTTATCCTAACTCTCTTTAATCTTAGAAGTAAATGGATAGTTTGCAGCACCACTGTTTACAACTCAATACCTGTAACACATTTCTAGGACTTTGGGAGACCCAGGGCCTACTCATGGTAAACTCAGAGACTGCAGTTATTGTTCCCCAAGCGTAAATATCTTGCACCTTCCTCTCAGCAAAACAACCTGAGACCCCTTTGATCTCTAACAAGCAAACTACTGACCCAGACTTACTGTCAGGCAGACCAGAACAGGTCACATTACCCCCTTGATTTACTCCAAATTTAAATATAATATTCTGATAAACAAAAAGATACAATCCTAAAACATAATAATCTTATAAGTCTCACAATTGTAACAATATGCTCACATTTCTTCATATTAGAACTTAATTGAGTATTTAGGATCCAGTTGGTAGGGGTGTCTCAAGTTTTATCAAGTGATTCTCCAACAAAATTTTGCACTTTAACTTTACAGCACTTATACTGGCTAAAAGGCTTATTAAAGCATCATTATTTCTAATGCAACAACTAGCAGCTGTTCTTTCATAGGCACAAACAAATTCTATATTTGAAAATCTATTTTCCACAATTTTGATAATAGATTGTAAATTAAGAAAGAAAACAGGTAATTCTATTTTTTTTTTCAAAAAAAATATACAGCCCTATATATTTTATATTTAATATATTCTTTATCCTATATATGAAGCTTCGATAATTTAGTGAAACGTTTCAAAGTTAATCAAAAAAGTCTAAAGTAATATTCTGAATCAAAATATTGGAACTTTCACGATAATAATGGTTGTGGTGCTATAATTTATATGATTTTTTAAAAATCCAATCATGTTTAAGATACACAAAATAGTTGTTTGTATATTAACTTTATTTTACTTTGAACTATTGTGATACTAAAATTAGCCACCACAGCATTTCTTTAGCGACTAAGTGTTGTGAAGTGAAATTGTTGCACTCCTCAATTATAGACATTAACCTCAAAATGTGATGGGCTTTTCCTTTTAATCAGCGCACTTTCACTTAAACAGTAAAAAAATGCAAATATATCTGCTGTGCTAATTATCCACTTTCCTGCCTATGACAGATGCAGTGAGGCCCCTAAAGCATGATGTGCTTATTTGTCTCTGGATAATTCTTAGTGTTGCTTAGCGACAAATAAAACCATTTTTCTTGGGATATCCACCTGGACAAATTATTCATAATCTATTCAAGAGTTCAAAGTGTTTTTAACATGTCTATGAATTGCAAACAGAATTTACGACTAGAAGGGGTCATTGATTGAAGTATAAAATTTTCATTACTTGTGAAAATTTTAATAATATCGAACAGAGTTAATTAACAAAGCAACGGGATAGAAAGCAGCCTCATCCCAGATCTCCAGTCATGTTGCTTCATAGCCATGTTTCTGATAGCGAGCCAAATCAGCCTGCTAGTTTTTAATTGGTTTTTGCATGTTCTTTGTCAATCCGTCTGTTGCAGTGCATGGCCAAAGTCACAACAGAAGGAATCAGCCAGCACTATGTATCGCAGCATACTAAAATTATAATTATAAAACACCTTAATCTGGTGGGCAGAAACCAAAACACATCATCTACTTTTTGTATATACCTCGCTATGCAAAATAAATCTCTTGCACTTTTCTGTGAGATTACGTTGCTTACTTATTTAAGCAATCCATTTAAGAAGGAGATAGGGTGAGGCAGATGAACTACAAAAGAGATTTTTAAAGCTTTGCCAAACTTGTTAAATAAATAGAAGCGACAAGCAGAAACGCAAAATACTACGGATGCTGGAATATCTGAAATAATAACGGAAATGCTGAACAGCATCAGTGGAGTAAGAAACAGTTAACCTCTGAGGTCAATGATCTTTCATCAGAACTGGAAAAAGTTAGAGACGTGGCAGGTTTTAAACAAGTTCAGAGGCAGGGAAAGGGGTAGACGAGGAAAGAAGAAAAGGGAAAGTCTAATAGAGTGGAAGGCAGGTGATATTAAATGACAAAAGGGATGATGCTGGCAGGCAAAAAAAAAGTAATGGGACAAGTTAAGAAATTTAAAAAATGAGTCAATAAGGTCATGGCTAAAGAAGCTATAAATGTTGTTACGATTCAGTTAGGGATCAGTAACTTTTTCTTTAAAGTAGACATAGTTTGAAATCCCTGTTACCGACTAGGAGAATAAACCCGCAAAATTCCACGGTTTTAAACAAACAAAATAATCTTCACATAGGGAGTCAGGAGAGCAAAACAATCTACAATATCTATCTTATACTCTTAACATTCGGAATTAACATGGGGTAAATATGAATTAACAGGCAAACTGTGGTCAGTCACACCACACTGCACATTATATGGCACATGCAACCAAGACAGATACCACAGATTTCTCACTAACCAATCCAGTCATCAGTTACCACTGTGAGTCACAACTTTTCATCAAAGCTCTGTCTCCTTCAAGAGGGATTTCAGCTCTTCACTTTCGAAGATTTAGCCTCTGAATTTCCTCAAACATCACTCCAACTCGGACTGCCTCACCAGCTGTTTACCTCTTGATGGTTCAGTCTCTTCTGAGACTGCATTCCACGGGATTCACAAAGTTGCACTCCCGCATCTAATTACCGGCACACTTCCAACTCTATCACAGACCACTAGCTTCACTAAGCTGGCACTGCCCCTGGGTTTCCCCAAACTCCAGTCTCCGGACTGCACCAAGTGATAAAAGACTTCTCTGAGCCCTAACTGTCTGGAGCCTGCTAACGGCTCCCAGGACTCCACTGTGAGCTGGCAACTATACGATGTCCAAACAGCAACCAACTCCCTCTCCTAGCAAACACACAGCTAAATTGAAACCAGAGAACCTTTGTAAGCTCTACCCATTTCCATATGATATAGCCTTTCAGGGTTCACTGAATGCTTTTAAACCAATTTAGCTCTAACTCCTAAGACAAAACATCTCTCTGGACTGCATTTCTTTGCAAGCAGCATAGACATCACAGCTCAAGCTTCCCAGCTAAGTAAGGCAACCTGCTGTTTTATGCCTCCGTTTCTTCTATTCTGACTCTACTAAACCAACATGGGTAACCTTCTGAACCTCCATTTCCTTTTAGTTGCCCTGGCAATCTCTAAAGCCCAGCATTTTATTTACCTTGCCTTCACAACAACAGTCTTAGCACTAAACATTACCTCTAAAACAGTAATATCACTGATGAACTAGGTATTCATCACAATGTCAATAACAGAATCATTATCAACACCTGCTATCTGGAAAAAAAATAGGAGCAGTGACCTCCTTATGATCTGAAATTGTTGAACTAAAGTTGTAAAGTGCCTAATAGAAAGATATGGTGCTGTTTCTCAAGCTTAATTTAACGACCATACGAATTAGGAGCAGGAGTAGGCCACTGGGCCCTTCGAGCCTGCACCATCATTCAATAAGGTCATGGCTAATCTGATTGTAACCTCAACCCACATTCCTGCCTACCTTACCCCCGATTACCTTTCAACCCCTTGCTTACCAAGAATCTATGTAGCTCTGCCGTAAAAAATATTCAAAGACTCTGCTTCCACTGCCTTTTGAGGAACAGAGATCCAAAGGGTAAGGACCCTCTGGGAGAAAAAAATTTCTCCTCATCTCTGTCTTAAATGGGCGACCCCTTATTTTTAAATTGTGACCGCTAATTCTAGATTCTCCCACAAGAGGAAACATCCTGTCCACATCCAACCTGTCAAGAATCCTCAGGATCTTAAAGGTTTCAATCAAGTCACCTCTTACTCTTCTAAACTCCAGTGGATACAAGCTTAACCTGTCCAACATCTCCTTATAAGACAGTTCATCCATTCCTGGTATTGGTCTAGTAAACCATCCCTGAACTGCTTCTAACACATTTATATCTTTCCTTAAATAAGGAGACCAATACTGTACACAGGACTCCAGATGTGGTCTCACCAGTGACCTGTATAACTGAAGCATAACCTCCCTTGTGTAATTAATTCTCCTCATAATAAACGATAACATGCTATTAGCTTTCCTAATTACTTGCCATACCTGCATACTAGCCTTGTGTACTAGGACACCCAGATCCCTCTGCACCTCAGAGCTCTGCAATCTCTCACCATTTAGATAATATGCTTATTTTTTATTCTTCCTGCCAAAATGGGCAATTTCACATTTGCCCACACTATACTCCATTTGCCAAATCTTTGTCCACTCAATTTATCTGTGTCCCTTTTTAGCCTCCTTATGTCCTCTTCACATTTTATTTTTCTACGTATCTTTGTGTTTTCAGCAAATATAGCAACCACTGAGCTTCATTGGAACAGTGTAGAAGGCTGAGGGCAGTGTGGGAGGGGGGATTGGGGGTGGAGTGGAGAAAATTAAAAGGGCAAGTGACCAGAAACTCAGGTGTGCAGACTGAACAGAAGTGTTTAGTAAATCTGTGTGTGGTCTCCCCAGTGTAGAGGAGACTATTGTGAGCAGCAAATTTTTTTATTATTCATTCATAGGATGTGGGTGTCACTGGCTGGGCCAGCATTTATTGGCCATCCCTATTTGCCCTTCAGAGGGCATTTGAGAGTCAACCACATTGCTCTGGGTTTGGAGGCACATGTAGGCCAGACCAGGTAAGGACAGCAGATTTCCTTCTCTAAAGGACATTAGTGAACCAGGTGGGTTTTTATGACAATCAGCAATGGTTTCATGGCCATCATCAGACTTTTAATTCCAGATTTTTATTGAATTCCAATTCTACAGTCTGCCATGGTGGGATTCAAACCCAGGTCCCCAGAGCATTACCCTAGGTCTCTGGATTACCAGTCCAATGGCAATACCACTATGCCACTGCATCTCTACTTGTTTCACCAGAAAGGTGTGTTTGGGAGCCTGGATGGTGAGAATAGAGGAATGCTTCCCTCCAATTGACCAAATTAAATATACTTAGGCATACATAGAGGCTACAAAATGGAAACAGACCTTTTGATTCAACAAATCTGTAGCAGCATTTACCTTCCACGAGAACAAATACATCTAATTACATTATTCACACACTTTTCATGACCCTTCAAGCCCCTTTGCTCTATCAATCTATTCAGTCAAATTTTGACAAAGTTTCTGGAATAACCTCTAACTCTGAAAGTAAATTCTTCAGCCTCACAACTCTCTGTGTGAAGAAATATCTCTTGACCGGGAATCAGTTACATTTAATCGTGTATGTATATCCCCTCAATCAGACTCAACTACTTGGCAGAATCTGCTTCTATCTACCCTGTTTGATCCTTTCATATTTTTAAACATTTCTGTTATATCTCTGATTTGGAGGTCTACCATTAGCTTGAAAGAGCAAGGTGTAGAATCAGTTTAGGTAGAGGTAAGAAATAGCAAAGGTAAGAGGTCACGAGCAGGAGTAGTTTGTAGGCCTCCTATTAGTATTTACACTGCAGGACAGGGTATACAGAACAAAATAAACCAGGTGTGTAAGAAAGGGTGCTGCAATAATCATGGGTAACTTTAACCTACATGTAGATTGGGTAAATCATTTTGGGAAAAGTGGTTCATTGAGTACATTTGGGACAATTTCTTAGAGTAGTACGTTCTAGCGGCAACCATGGAGAAGGCTATTCTAGACCTGGTAATGTGCAATGAGACATAATTAATCAATAATGTTGTAATAAAGGAGCCTCTAGGTGACAGCAACCATAGCATGATAGAATTTCATGTTCAGTTTGAAGGTGAGAAGTGGGAGTCTAAGACTAGTGTTTTAAACCTAAATAAGGGGATGTGAAGACAAATTTGGCTAAAGTGAACTGGGAAAATATGTTAAAAGGTAAGACAATAGAGACACAGTGGCAGACCTAGCCCTATGAGAAAAAAAAGACTCTTTGAGAAGGACACAACATCTGTGAGTAAATAAGGAAGTTAAGGATAGTATCAAATGGAAAGAATTGTATAATTCTGTGAAGATTAGTGGTAGGTCAGAAGATTGGACAGATTTTAAGAACCAGCAAAGAATGATTGAAATAAAAGATAGAGAAATTAGAGTATGAGAGAAAGCTAGCTGGAAGTATTGTTAAAATCAGCATTGGTCCTATAGAAAGTGAGTCAAGGAAATTAAAAATGGAAAACAAGGAACTGGTGGAAGTATTGAACAGGTATTTTATGTCTGTCTTTGCTGTAATGGTGTCAGTTAAGGAAGTCTTCGTAGTCTCCTGTATGTTAACAGCAGATCTTTATTAACTACTTATAACTATATATATATGGTACAGGCAAGGAGCTAGCTCCATGTCTAGATCTTAACATGTCTCTGGCTAACACCACACTGCCCTAGCTCTGGGTCATGTGCCTTCTTACATCACTGTGTAGGCGGTGCTGTACTCAGACCCACATTAACCCTGTATATATCCAGATCCTTATACTATAGTCTTCACTGTAGAAGACTTAGAAAACTTCCCAAAGATACTTGAAAATCAAGAGGTGAAAGGGAGGGAGGAACTTAAAACAATCACCATCACCAGGGAAAAGGTGCTGGGAAAATTATTATACCTAAAGGTTGACAAGTTCCCAGAGCCTAGTGGCCTGTATTCTAGGGTCTTGGAAGAAGTGGCTGCAGAATAAAGGCATTAGTTATAATCCTCCAAAACTTCTTTGATTCTGGAAGAGTCCCAGTGAATTGGAAAATAGCAAATGTAATGCAAGGAGGGAGGGAGACAAAAAGCAGGAAATTATAGGCCAGTTAGCCTAACATCTGTCATAGGGAAATTTCTAGAATCTATTATTAAGGAGGTTATAGTAGGATACTTAGAAAATGGTAATGGGATCAGGCAAGGCCAACATGGTTTTTTTATGAAAGGGAAATTGTGTTTAATTTTTTAGAATTCTTTGAGGAAGTAACAAGCAAGGTAGATAAAGGGGAACCTATTGATGTGGTGTACTTGAATTTCCAAAAGGCATTTGATAAGGTGCCAGATCAAAGGTTACTACATAAGATAAGAGTTTATGGTAGGGATGGGGTTGGTGGTAACATATTAACATGTATAAAGGCTTGGTTAGCTAACAGGAAGCAGAGTAGGGATAAATGGGTTTTTTTGATTGGCAAGCTGTAACTCATGGAGTGCCACAAGGATCAGAGCTGAGACCTCAACTGTTTATAATCTATATTAATGACTTGAATGAAGGGACCGAATGTATGGTAGCTAAATTTGCTGATGACACCAAAATAAGTAGGAAAGCAAGTTATCCAGAGGAGGTAAGGCGCCTCACAAAGGGATGTAGATAGGTTAAGTGAGTGGGCAAAAACTTCGGAGATGGAGTTTAATGTAAAAAATATGTGAACTGTCCAATTTGGAAGGGAGACTAGAGAAATGGAGAGAGATTGCAGAACTCTGTGGTACAAAGGGATCTGGGTGCCCTGGTACATTAGTCACAAAAAGTTAGTACGCAGGTACAGCAAGTGATTAAGAAGGCAAATGGAATGTTGGCATTTATTGCAAGGGGAATGGAATATGAAAGTAGAGATGTTTTACTGCAGCTGTACAAGGCCTTGGTGAGACCACATCTGGAGCACTGTGTCTAGTTTTAGTCCCCATATTTGAAAAGGATATAATTGCATTAGAAGCAGTTCAGAGAAGGTTCACTCAACTCATTCCTGGAATGAAGGGCTTATCCTGTGAAGAAAGGTTGAATGGGCTGGGCCTATACCCTTTGAATGTTAGAAGATGAAAATTGATCTTGTTGAAATATGTGAGATCCTGAGGGGACTTGATAGGGTGGATACTGGGAGGATGTTTCCACTTCTGGGGGAGATTAGAACCAACAGTTTTAAAATAAGAGGTCTCTCTCTTAAAACAGATATGAGATTTTTTTCTCTCAGAGGGTCATTGGCCTGTGGAATTGTTTTCCCTAGACACCAGTGGAGGCTAAGTCATTGAATTTATTCAAAGCTGAGTTCGACAGATTTTTGATAGATAAGGGAGTCAAGGGTTTTGGAGGCAGAGAGGAAAGTGGAGCTGAAATCACAATCAGAACAGCCATTATCTTGTCGAATGGCAGAGCAGACTTGAAGGAACAATTGGCCTACTCCTGCTCCTAAGTCCTTTGTCCCTATGTTCGTGTTCATAAGACATTAAAAGTAGCATTTCAAATGGATAAGACCATATAGAAAGTGATGCCGTATTGAGTTTATGACAAGAGGTGTAAAATATAAACATTGAATTGGTGAATCAGTGTAAGACCACAGTTGGAGTGTAGTACAAATTTAGGCTCCACTGTTGAAGAATGGTGCAGCAATAGGCAGGTCCAATGAAATATCACTAGGATGCTGCTTCGTATCAAGAAATAGAAGTGCAAGATTTTGAAAAAATAGGGTTGTTTTCATTAAATTAAAAGAGATTACAGTGTGAGACCAATTCTGACCTGTTGCACATACCCAAATTTTTCACTCCTCCATTGGTGCCATGTCTTCACCTGCTTATGCCCTATGCTTTGAAATTTCCTCCCTATGCCATTCCACCCCTGTACCTTTCCTCCTTTAAGACGCTCCTTTGAGCCTTCCTTTTTCACCATAGGGAGAATTTCCTCCCCATCGGGCGGGCTGAGCGGGTGTGGGCGGGCGCGCAGCCGATCACTCCACCATTTTACCTGGGCGGGCCAATTAAGGCCCACCCAGCGTGATGCGCACCCAGAAGTGCTCAGCGCTACCTAAGTGGGCGGGGAGAAGGGAGAGTCAAGCGCATGACAGAGCGCAGAAAATCTCACTGAGGCCGCTCCGTGCCTCAGGGAGATTAATTTGATTGTGAAAAATGGAAAAAAAAACTTTTAATTATTCAGACATGTCCCCTCAGTGTCACATGAGCTGGGACATGCCTATGAACTTTAATAAATTTTATTAAAGTTATAAACACTTCATGAAACCTCATCCCGCCCGTGGATGAGCTTCCATGAAAAATGTGAAGGCTGCCTGGGCTCTTGGCCTGCCACCAACCTTAAGGTTGGATGGGCAGCCCTGACAAGTAATTCAATTAGTTGATGAATGGCTTTAATAGGCTTTTGACAGTTCAGCCAGCGTGCAGCCAACTCCGTGCGCACCTGCCAAAGTGAAGATCGGAATGACGCGCAGTGACGTTGGGACGCATGCCCGACGTCACCGTGCGTCATTTTACGTGTCGGCGTGCGGGGCCCGCCCCCACACTCTGACCAGTAAATTCTGCCCCATGTTTTTTGATCACCAGTCCAAATGTTTCCTTATGTGGCTCAGCGTCAAATATCATTTGATAACTGTTCCTGTGAAGTGCCTTGGGATGTTTTACTATGTTAACAGCATTATTTAAATTTAATTGGTTGTTGAGGAGTTTAAAATTGTGACCAGATGACAGAAAATATATAAATAGAGGCCTAGAAATTGGATTTTTAGGCCAGAAGTGAGCACTGGTCCAATATGGCATGTATTACATGCACTCGTTCCGTGTGCGGTATGTGTCGCACACTATATCAGGTTTGATTGCCCTGTGGTTGTCCAAGGCTCCCAACTGAAACAAGTGTTAGGCACCATTGCCAATGAAAATCATGGGCCTAATGCCTATTTTTAGCTTTTTTCTTTTTTATGATATTTCAGCTTCTATCTTAATCATTTATTTCACTACCTGAAAATTTAAATTAAGAACGAAGGATAAATAAGTGCTTTAAACTTTCTGGATTGTAATGTGTGAATACTTCAATGTGATTGGCTCCTTACCTGCTAGCTGACATCACTGCTGCTGTACACCAAGACATCCCTTTTACTCGGCACCAGAAGTCACCTAGATCTTTGTTCCAGGTCAGCAGTGAGTGCCTTTTCTTTGCTGCTAACTACAAAATACAGACCATAAGATTAACTGTAAAAGGTTTAGGGCCAAGAGGAGAAGCTTTTTTCTCAATGGTTGTAAAACAATGCTAGTAATATATTAATCTTTGAGGGAGTGACCACTTCTTCAACCAAGTCTGGCCTTGCCCACATCCTGTGAGTGAGTATTTTTTTTTAAATGGCAACATGTAATAAGAGATTAAATAGGTGATTGAAAAAAAGGGGGAATGGGAACATGGGATTAGCATTATTTGTCTGGAGGATAAACACCAGCACTGGTTTGGGTCATGCAGTCTGATTCTATCTAATTCTGTGTGTGGTGTATGATGTTTTGAACAGTCAGATGCACCCAATCATCCCTTCTGATTCTATGAATTTCTATGTTCTTATTAGATTTATATATTAAGAGTATAATATAAAGTACTGAGGAATTACAAATATTTTTATTCCATAAAGTTGTCAACAAGTTCTAGCATTTCTGCTGAGTCACGTTATTTTTCATAAAATTGGTGTCAGTGATTCATTTTGTACACAGAAGTATGTAGTGTTAAACTAATAATTTTATATCTCTGAAGGATTACAATAATTAAACTACTTTTCCGTGGAGGTAAATGATACTTTTACCCCTGTGTAATGTACTTTTTCAAATTGTCATTTGACTGGCGTCAATTGGCAACAGTCTATAATTAATTTAAAACAGGGACTGTGCCAAGACCCAGAAACAGATTTTCTCGCCAGTGACATTGAGTTCAGGTGTTTTCTTCCTGCTGTAAATGACTTTCATTGTTTAATTATGTCAGTGAAGTAGTTGTGTTGCAGGCTTTTCAAGCTCATCAAAGTTTACCAAGAACTGTCACCAATGAGACTGGCTTGGTTTTCTGCAGCAGTGTGAAGACCCATGTCTCCTATAGCATAATCATCTACAAAGAGTGGCTGCGATGTAACAGATTTTTACTGCGAACTTAGATTTTAGTTTTATTCACTATTCTAAGAAGGAAGTTGCATTTCTGTAGCACCTTACCATATCTCTAAGGATATCCCAAAGCATCTCAAAGTTGATTGATTACTTGTTGAAGTACAATTATTGCTATTATGAAGGCAAATGTGTTAATCTATTTGCATACAGCAAACACCAAACACAGCAACCGAGCTGAATGGTTATTAAGTCTAGTTTGGTGGTGTCCTTTGAGGAATAAATGTTATCCAGCTTACCAAGAGAACTCCCTGCTGTTATTTTAATAGCACAGTGAAATGCTTAACACCTACCTGAGCTACCAAAACATGTCAGCTACATATCAGCAAACATAACTGAAGAAGGAATGCAGCTTTAGCTTGAGTGCCAATAATCAGTGTTTAATCATAATTCATTTAATGACCAAATATATTAGGAGTGGCTTCAGTTAGTTTTTTTGTGGCTTTTGCATATTTGGGTGAAATATGGTTTAGTGTCCTGTTCTTAAATATGTAACTTAGAAAAATGTTGCTTGATTGTTTTTATACTCTTATTATCTGGATAAAAATATACTTTTCTATTTTAATTTTTCATTATACACACACACACACATAACTGAAGGCTGCCTACACCTCTAAGAATCACATTCTGTCAGAAATCAAAACAGAACAAGCTAGAAACACAGAGCAGATCATTCAGGCAAGTTAGCATCTTGTCTAACCCTTACATGGTGGTCAAGTGACTTCAGGCCTTTTGTCAGTTGACAAAACATGAACAGTTTTTTCTGGCATTGGTTTCTGTTTTGGTTTCTTATTTAATGCTTATTTTAAGGCTATTTAATTAATGAATCTGTCAGTACATGTTACATTTAGTGTTGTTTCTGTTACTCTGCAGTGTAAACAAGGTCATGTTGCTATTTTAAAACACAAATGGGGCTAAATTGGATACCCCCCCCCCCCTGTAAATCGGTGTGTCGTCATGACACAAGATTAATTAACACCTATTCAACATAATGAAGGCAGGATGCCAACTATGTGCTACCTGCTCATTTGAGTGATTGCTGCGTACAGCCAGTGCTATCATTGCTGTTATTTGGCTGCATGCATCGACAGGAGGCCTGAGTGATAACTTGCTAGCACCAATTAAAGCTAGCCGCTTTGCTTAAAGCTAGTCTGCACTTTTTAAGGTGGAGATACATTGTGGCTGGAGCAGTTGCTGGCAGCCATATAGGAAGTGAATCTGAACTGGGAAACAGTGAAGAATGGCCCTACATAGGACAGAGGGATCGCCAAGGTTTCGGATACAGCACTGGAGGTTCTGGTGGAGAAAGTAGAAAATAGGAATGATGTCCTGTATCTGCAGGGAGCTAAGAGGCCCTTCAGACTCATACTGAAAAGGCAGCGGAACAGATAGCAATGGAGGTCAGTGCCAGGAATCAAGCCCCGAAGAGCTGGATACAGGACTGCAAGAGACTCCATGACCTCAGACGAGTGGTCAAGGTCAGTGAATGCATCTTCAAATGCCATATCCCACCAACTGCATCACTAGCCTTGATCCTGTTCAATGTACCAGTTCCTGCTGTCACTCATCTACCAGCAATCTCTATAATCAGGTTCATATCTAATGTCACCTCAACCTCACATACTTAGCACTGCTGCAAGCCTCACACTCACAATTGGCAGTTTACACACCACCAGTTATTCAGCCACAGCAGTCACATCAGCTAAAAAGATTGCAAATACTCAGTGACACACTTCCTTCTTTCTTGCAGGACAAGGTAGCACACTATTGGAGGCAGCAGGAGGAAGCCTGAGGGGGTCAGATGCACCAGTATGCCCTAACCTGCATGAAGGAGACTGTGCTGGCCATTATTAGAATGTCATTGCTGAAGTTGTGGCCAGTTGTGGGGCAGAAACCATCGCAGACTGCTGTATACTCATACCTATGCCTGCTGCTCGTGTACCACTTCCCTTTCTTCCTAAAATGTCTTCTGATTTACAAGCTGCAGATAGTGTAAACATGCAGCTATTACTTCCCTCTCTCCCCTTACCACAACCTTACCCTTCTGCCTTTTCCCTTTCAGATACCCAAGAAGTACAACCTGGCAATGAAGGACCACCAAGAAGAGAGATGATTCTTTAAATATTCTTTCATGGGATGTGCACATTGTGGTCATGGCCAGCATTTGTTGCCCATCCCTAATTGTCCTTGAGAAGGTGGTAATGTGCTGTCTTCTTGAACCCCTGTAGTCCATCTGGTGTTTGTACACCCAAAGTGCTGTTAGGAAGGGAGTTCCTAAAGGTTAGTGTACAGGGACAGCAGGTAATTAGGAAAGCTAATAGAATGTTATCATTTATTGTGAGGGAACTGATCACAAAAGTAGGGAGGTTATGCTTCAGTTATACAGGGTATTGGTGAGGCCATATCTGGAGTATTGTATACAGTACTAACCTCCTTATATAAAGAAAGATGTAAATGTGTTAGAAGCAGTTCAAAAAAGGTTTACTGGACTAATACCAGGAATGGACATTCAGATCAGCCATGATCTTATTCAATGGCAGAGCAGGCTTAAGTGGCCTACTCCTGCTCCTAATTCATATGTTCTAGATATTTTTTGACCCAGCAACTGTGAAGGAATGGCAATATAGTTCCATGTCAGGGTGATGTGTGGCTTGGAGGGGTGGTGCAGTTGGTGGTGTTGTTCCCATGCATCTGCTGTCCTTATCTTTTTAATTGATAGATGTTGCAAGTTTACAAGTGCTGTCAGAGGAGGCTTGGCAAGTTGTTGCAGTGCATCTTGTAGGTGGTACGCACTGCTGTCACTGTGCACTGGTGCTAGAGGAAATGAATGTTTAAGATAGTGGAAAGGGTATCAATCAAGAAAGCTGCTTTGTTTTGGATGGTGTTGAGCTTCTTGAGTATTGTTGGAGTTGCAGTCATCCAGGCAAGTGCTATTCCATCACAATCCTGATGTTCACTCCTACCAGTACTATCATGGACAGATCCATATGCGACAGGTAAGTTGGTGAAGGAGAAGTCAATTGGGCTTTTCCCTCCTATTGGTTTCCTCACCACCGGCAACAGTACCACCAAGTCACTGCCCTGTGACACACCATCGCTTGACTTTACACTAGCAACCACCAGCTCAGGTACTGCTACTGCATGTATCTTAGAGGATAAATGAAAGGCAGAATCTGCAAATGGTGAAACACCAGATATGAATACCTGCAGACTGGGCAAGGAAAGCGCAGCTCTCGAGGACGAGGTCACACATGGGTTCTGCTGCAGAGAACTCAGATAAGTCCTTCAGAGCAGGCAGCCTACAGAAGAATGCTGATGCGTATGCAGAACTAAATGTGTGGTGTATTATGAAGTTGCCAGAAGTCAGTCAATATCAAGGAGCATGGGACAAGGCCTGCTGCAACTTAGCACAAGGCTTAGAGAACATCCTTTCCAGCATAGAATTGGTGGCCAATTGTTTCTGCACACATGGTACAGAATCTGATGACCAATGTCATAGCTTCCATTGTAGCAAAAACATCAGACCCCCACAATACTTGAATGCTTCAGTGGAAGTTCAGACTGCTATCATGCAAGTTCAGCTTGCTGCCATCGTGGCTTTGGATTACAATGTGCAAAGAAACTTGCAGTTTCACAGCAGCAATCCATGAATCCGTCCTCCAACATCTTACTAGGATTGCTGATGTGCTATGTTGGGGAATGGCAGTGATCCCATAGAACATGAATTTGCTGTACTGTTTCAGGAAGACAGCATTCACCCTCCCATACCTGCCACTCCATCAGGACTCTTGCTGCCAGCCAGCCAGCCAGCCCAGACTGCTGTGGCCCAATGCAAAATGATGAATTGCAGACCTTTTAGGCTCAGAGCTGCTGCTCAAGGGCATCCTCCAAGCCAACTGCAGCCTCCTCCCTTGGAAGTCAGCAGCCTTATGACAGTCATGCTGCAACCTCCTCCCAGGAGGTTGTGTAGGGGCACTAGGACAGGGAAAGGCACCTGGAAGACAGGCAAGGGAAATGTACAAAGATGATCAGTTAACTTTTGTATGCAGTATGGAGTGATTACATTTACACATTTGGTTGAAATATTTACTTTTAATGGATTTTATTTTTGTCTTGTGGCCAAGTGGATGTTTTGATACTCAGTAAGGTGTGGGACTGTTGAATGGGGAATTGACATATTTTTAGTCACACTTGACGAATTCTTCATAGACAGCACAAGCAGAAATCGGCTGTCTTGGTTGCTTCCTCTCTTCCTCGTCATTCTCCTTTTCCCTGTCTTCCCTCTCCATTGCCATCAGCTTTGGGGCGCACAGCTGAGGCTCAAGACCTGTCCCCTCTGACACCCATGCTACTGAGTACTAAAGAGCTGCTGCAGAGAGAGGATACAGGCAGTGGGAACATTGTTTTAACAGGCCAATACTCTGCTCCATCATATATAATTTGGCAGCTTGGCTTTTATTATATGTGTGCTGCAGATGGGTGTGTGGGTTACACACCAAAGTCATCGGCAATGAGGTCAGCAGATAGCCCCTGTCGCCAGTGGCCACATTCTGATTTGTTGTGGTGGCTCAATGATGCAAATGATGCAGTACATTTCCACAGAATAAAAGCATCATGACTGCTGCCAAGATACGGGATATTGATTTGCATGATCCATTGTCTATGGTCACACACCCGCTGGCGTTGAGTGAGTGGAATTCTTTCATTTCCAGTAAAGGGCAGAGTTGATAGGCAGCACTCGCACAACGATGTACATGCAGTCAATGTGCACCAGGGGAAGCTTGCAATCCTAGCAAAGCCGTGTGTTCATTCTGTCTGCTTACCTTTAGAGAGAGAGAATGAAGTGCAATTAGCTCTCATTGAATAGAGCGCCACACTGACCTTACACAAAATGGTGTGCGTAAAGTCAAAGACATCCTGCACCTGGGAAGTCTTCAATCCTATCAAGGTGTGTGCTCACTCGACCTGCTGATCTCTGGCAAAAGAGAATGAAATGTAGTTAGTTCCCTTTGAATAGAGAGTTTCAGTGACCTCCCTTAACTAAAAATCAATGCCAAGTTGTGAGATGTTGCGAATGTCTCCAGCTCCAGTCTAGAAAGAGCCAGATGCGTAAAAGTTCATCACAGTCACCTTCACAGGCATTGCAAAGCAAGTGCAATTATGAGTGCAGCAGGTGGCAGATTTCAGTGAGGACAACCTAATTGAAGTGAAGGCATCTGACACACTGTCCCTCACATACATTTATAGAATTGCTCCCTCTGCATCCTGGGTCGATATGGCATCCTGCTAAGAGCCCTTCTCCCCTCTCCCTCCTCCATGTTCCAGCAGCTTATCCTGTTCATTTTTCCAGTCATGCTGCATCCCAGGGAAATAGCTTCTAATGCATCTGCGTGTGAGAGCAACCAGTTTGTGAAAAAACCTTGAAGTTAGAAAAAATTCCTTCAGTACCTGCCACACCACTCCTGTAGACTTTGGAAACTCTAAAGAACTATAGAAAGCTCCAAACTTGTAGAATCATTAACAGCCAAAATAAATATCAAACAGCAACTAGCCTGTAAATAGCTGACAATCCCTTTCAATAGCGCTGGTGAGATGCTTTCTTGTTGTGTTTGGCTCTGAGGTTAAGAGCAGGTGTTAGCTGGAACATTGAGTTCCTAAGTGGCATCACTTGTGTCAAATCAGTGTTGCACGCTGATTGCCGGCATGAACTGCCAGCTATGCATAATTCTGGTGGCTGTACACTGCATGCACACTAGTGCTCTCGCCAATATGGCACCTGACACATTTCACCCTGCAAGTGTGCACTTGTGCCATTCATGTCATTTTGGAGCTCTTATTGCACCCATAGTTCCCCAAAAAACCAGTCGCTAACAAACCCAAATTTGTGCCCAAAATATTGTAACAGCATCATATCAAACCATGACAGACTGTAATGTCCTTTTAAATGTAGCAAGTTGAGATTCAGTGCAGGATAATTAACTCATCAAATTAAGTGGTATATCCTTTATACTTCCCTCAAAATATTTGTCAGGCAACATGCATAGATCTCCTTTGTTATGTTGCTGAATATTATGAACTGGAATCAGAGAAATGTGACAAATGGCACAGCATTTCCAAATTGAAAGAATTATCTTCATCTATTTTTTAAAAATAGAAATGTTGAAAGAGAAAATTAGAAAATCATACAATACAAAAGAAGCAGGCCTTTCAACCTGCCATGCCCATGCTTGGTCTTTGAAAGAAATGTCCAATTAGTCTCTCTGCCCTGCGCTTTCCCCATAACCCCACAGAATTTTCCTTTTAAAGTCCTTATCCAATTCTCTATTGAAAGTTACTATTAACTCTTCCACATTGCTTTCAGGTACTGTATTCCAGATGAATGATGAAATTATTTTTGAAAAAAATCCAATTACAAATGTAATTTCAATGCACTCATGGTACAACTGTCTTTAATGGACCCCTTGTGCTACAGGACAATAATTTCCCTCTATATTTATTGATTTTTTTTCACAAAGCAGCCATAGTGTTGTTCCAAAGATCATCTCACTGCCTCTACGGAACTTCTGCACATTACAGAGGCCAGTGGGACTGGCTGGTTTGAGAATGTGCTGTAATAATTAATTATGCGTTTGCAGGTTAAGTCTAGAGGGAATTTAAGCAAGTCTTTATTATGTTTAAGGTTCAAGGCTATGTGCATATTGAGTGACACTTGGATTATTCTGCAGCATTGGCTAATTTTCTGAGCAGCGTTCTGAGCAAATATTATACTGCTGGAGTTATGACATAATAGAATAGGAATGAATGCTAAATTTTGCCTGATGTTTGATTTGATTGTGTGCATAATATATTCAAATTTTAATAATTTATAGTGCAAAGTAGTATTATTTTACAAATAGATTTAGTTTTTGTCACCTTCTTACTTTAAATTCCTTGCCTATTTTGCTTCAGTCCGGAATTTCACATGTCCTGCAGCATTTTCATTGGGAATGTGGAATAAATTGCATTGCAAGCTGATATTTATTCTAACGCTTGCTGAGAGCACCCAACAGGCAACACATTTATCAGGCTAGTTGGGAATTATGTGATGTTTGAGTGTCTGACAATGTTAACTGTAGGGATCTGAGGCCAGTGTTTTCTCTGTTGTATTTTTTTGATTGTTAGAATATTTCATTTATTCAAACTGCCTGATCTTATCTGTAGCATCAACAGAGACAGTACAGTTTGCTTCAGTACGCATGCTAGAGATGGTAAAAGACTAGGCCAGGGTTCCAATACCTTATGGTGGTGTTGTTGTAATGTCACTGGATTAGTGACATTATCCAGAGGCCCAGGCCAATGCTCTGGGGACATAGGTTTAACCCCCATCATGGCAGCTAGTGGAATTTAAATTAAGTTAATAAATCTGGAAGGTACTATCACCAATTGTAAAAATCCATCAGCTTCACTAATGTGCTTTAGGGAAGGAAATCTGCTGTCCTAACCCGGTCTTGCTTACAAGGGACTTCAGACCCACAAATGCCTTCTGAAATGGCCTCGCAAGCCACTCAGTTCAAGGGCAATTAGGGATGGATAACAAATGGTGGTCTTGACAGCAACATCCACATCCCATAAAAGAATAAATTATACATATTCAAATTCAATTCTGATAGCCCCCACTGTTAATCTTGTTGATTCCCAGTCTTTGCTGTGTAAAATTCTCATGCTTGTGTTTAAATTTCTCCATAGTCTTGATGCTTCCTATCTCCATAACATCCTCCAGCCCAATGTCAACTGCTTTCCCCCTGCCCCACCAATCCCCAACCCCATCCCTACCAGAACTGTCCATTCTTCTAACTCTGGCTCTTGTGCATATTCCTTTACCTTCACCTATCATGGGCAGCCTTCAGTCACCAAGGCCCTCCACTCAAATTTCTCCCTAACCTTCACTGCTTTTCCACCCGTCCTTAAAACTCACCTCTTTGACTAGGCTTTTGGCCACTCTTCCTAAATTAGAGTTGCCAACTTTGTTGGATGTATTCCTGGGGGTATCATTGCATGACCCACCCACTTCAAACACCTTGCAACATGAAATAGCTTTATTTCCATCTTCAGTATTTTTGTCACTAACAATTGAAGGTGTTCAAACATAATGAAAAAATTCATTTTTTAATGCTCCAAGATAAACCACTGTAGGTTCTAACTGCATAATGAATGACCTATTAACATCCTTCAAGAACTAATTGAGTAGTCTCATGTAATGAATTGTCCACAAACGGAGGGATACATTTGTGACACTTGTGATTTATAGCTACCTGGGCTCCATCTCGTTTATGGGCGTGGTTTTGGTCAGTTTTTTTTATCTTTACTAAAGAATTACTACCCCAATTGAAATTCTTTGCAGTATAATTTAGATTGGAAAATTATATTAAAATTATTAACAATTCAAGTTGTTAACTTTAATTTATTTCCTTTTTTCAGAATGCAATAGTTTCTTTCAAGGAATTATGTGGCCTCTCCCCGGTTTCTAATCTAATACAGTGCTTTATGGCATTGTCAACACTTCTGAACAGTGATAATATACCTATTGTGGTACTGAATCTAAAAGATGATTACCCTTCAATGGAACCCCAAGGTGTAATCCCAGAAGTTCTGAAGAAAGTCGTTACTGCTTATGATATGGTAAGTATCTATACAGACCTAAACCTATTTATCCATCAAAGCAGAGAAATGTTATATTGTCTTAGTTATTCTGATACAAGAAAACCAGATACTTTCAGGGTTTTGACTTTAAATGATATAGTCATGTGATTTATTGCTGTTTGCGCAGAACTGTTCAATTAATACATGCAGCATTTGATGACTACTTTCACATTTACTACTGAATGTTTGTATTCACTGCAGGTGTCCTAAAATAACTAAATTATTGTTCTGTAGTTAACAGATGACAATTGCATACCTCAGATGCCTTTGCAAGGGATTTATTTTCTGCTGAATAGGGTAGAAAAGGCAAAGAATATTAGGGAAAAGCAACCTGGAAAATGGAAACCCTCTTGGCAATTCAAACAGCACAACGTCACAGATTCTATGATGTCCACTTGCCTGCAGCAGAGTGTGGCATTAAATACTGTTTCAATGGCCTTGAGAGACGATTCATACTAGGTCTTACATGCAGTTTGAACGGTAGGAAGAGACAACACTGATTGGGTTAAAATCAGATTGCCATAATTGTGTCATAGGAGTCCTACTTGCAAATATTTATAAGACTGGTGAAATCAATTTCTAATCATTTTCCTGGTCAGTGCACTAGTTTTGCATTTCGTTCCAGCATTAAATTTAACCTCACAGTGACATGAGTCTGCCTATCCTGTAGCCTGTCCTTTCCAACCATGAATCAGCATGCATTAAGCAACAGGATTGTCTTACAAAGATTTCTGTGCCGCTACTTTAAGATATCTGCGACAGTAGTTTCAGTTTTAAGTTGCTGCTTGAATTATTGCCATGCTGCAGTATGACCATGAAATGTCCAGTAGACTGTTGCTTGGCAGGAACTGCATTCAGCATGATTGTTTTGATGAAGTAGCAGGTAATGAGTTAAAGGTAAATAGTTTTGTGGCAAACGTGAGCCAGCCATTTGACATATATGTTGCGTGGTCTTTATAACAACTACTTCAAATCAGCTATCTTTCTTTCAGATATGTATACAGGTTCTTTGAATCACACAATTACCTTTGCACTGTCTAAGTTTTGTTGGACTTGCTAAGCCATCTGCTTTTGTTTCATATAGAGTAGCCTTTCTTGCCTGCACTTCTTGAATTAGCAGGTCCATTGATGCATTGTTCAAGTGAGTAGTTCAAAGGTGACAGACTCAATTTCGTTTTGGTTTAAATGTCTGGTGAAGCTATTTAAATACTGCAGAGCTGCTGAATAAGATAACCACAACATTGGCCAGCCCACTGGCAGAATGGAGGCTTGCACAATTTACACATGGCTTCAGAAACAGGAGTAATAGGGTTAATGGCAAGAGAACATACTCTTGAAAACCTTCAGAAATGCAAAGTTAGTACAATTACAGCAATTTTCAGGATTAAAGTAATTGGTGTTAGCACTTGCCTATTGGGATTTATTGTAATTGCAAATTACATAATTAATAGTAAAAGAGTAGCTTGGTAAGGTAATTAAGAATTAACACTTTTATAATCATGATGTGCAATGAGTCATTTTCTGTCAGTGTAGAGAGTAGCAGATGGACTTCACGACGTGAAGCAAATCTACAACAGTTCTCTCATAGTTTTGTATGGTAATCAGTAGATTAAGAGGGAAACTGTACACAGACATTAACAAAGATGCTTCTCGTCATTAGAATGACTAAAAAATATTGAAACCGTTGGTGAATTCAGTCATTGGAGAATAAAAGAGTGAGAGAATTTAAATGATAGAATTGACTGCCAAGTGGTTTTGATGCAACAGCCACAAATTAGGTCAGTCTTAGTTATTGAAGGCTCAAAAACATCTCCACGACAAATAAAAGAACAAGGGACACTGAATTCGAAATCAAGTGCAGAAGATCCGAGGAAAATAATCTTAAAATTAGAAAGCAAGAAAGAAAGGCCTCTCATCCTCAGCAATTTGAATATCCAAATCAACTAGTATTACTCTGCCAACTCTGATTTCACTGTTTTTCTATCTTCCCTTTCTCTAAAATTTTTTTACCCATATTCAAATCACCTCATTGACTGCACTATCTTCCCTGAACCCTCTATTCTTGATAACTGAAAGGACTATCTCCAACCAACTTCATGTATCCATCTCTTGCCCCACCCCCCCACCCCACCCTTCCAACTTTTGTTTCTTCCATTAGAACTTTCTTTTCCCCCCAAGTCATCTATTACTATACTTTCAAGATCTAAACCATTGAGCCTTTTGTCTCTCATTTACTGCAGTATCTCTATGGCAATCAATTTTCTCAACCACTCCCTTTTTGATTCTGTTTCCCCCCCCCTCCAACAAAATTGTTATTCTCTCCCACCCTAATCGCTAGCCCCCCCCCCCCACCCAGTATGCCCCACATCTTCCCTCAACTGGCTTTACCATTCGTCATCAGATCTGGCTGGACCACATCAAGCTCAATTCTAGGATTGTTCTAAAGGACAAAGATAATCCCAGCTTCTATTCTCTCTTCCCTGCTCTCTCTACCCTCACCCCCAGCAACATATGCAAGGAACGTGCAAACTTCTTGTCACCACGTTAGAGAGACCATCAGCAACTTGTATTTATACAGCACTTTTACCACAGTAAAACATTCCAACATGTTTCACAGGAGCATTATCAAAAAAAAACTTGACACCGAACCACATATGAAGCTATTGGCCCAGATTTTGCAATCATTGCCAGAGGAACAGCATTCATCTCTGACCTTGATAAAAGCTTCCCACAAAGATTTATTGGACTGTACATGTCCTCCATGGCTCAATTGGTAGCACTGTTGACTGTGAGTAAGAAGGTTCCAGGTTTAAGTCCCACTCCAGAAATCAGCACAAAATCAAGGCTGACAGTCCATTGGAGCACTGCACTGTTGGAGGTTGCCTTTTGGATTAGACATTAAACTCAGGTCGATGTAAAAATGCCCATGGCACTATTTCGAACAAGAGCAGAAGAAGTTATCCCCGGTGCCTTCATCAGCATTTTACCCTTAATGAACACAAAAACAAAGTACTGCACGTGCTGGAAATCTGAAATAAAAACAGAAAAGGCTGGAAATACTCAGCAGGCCTAGCAGCATCGATGGAGAGAGAAACATAGTAAACATTTTCAGGTCAATAACTTTACATCAGAGCTCTGACCGGAAACGTTAATTCTGTTTATTTCTCCACAGATGCTGAAGACCTGCTGAGCATTTTCTGTTTTTGTTTTGCAAAAACCGATTGCTTAGTCATTGTCACATTGTTATTTGTGTTCAATTTGGTTGCTATGTTTCACCCATTACAACAATGACTAGACATTAAAAAGCACTTCTTTGGCTGTAAAGTGCCCTGGGACATCCGATTGTCATGAAAGGTGCTATATACATGCAAGTTTTTTATTTTGTAGAGTGTAGACTTCCACTATTCTGAAGAAACTTTTAATATGGTGAGCTGGGATTTTGAAAGTGCATTTGTAAGTGAACAGGGCAAGAGTTTTTTCCAGGGGTAGAGTTGGGAGGGGAAAGTAGGATCAGGATAGCAGATATAAAGAAATGGTTAGAGATGGATTTCTCAGTGACGACACATTGTGATTAGTGAAGCCACTTGAAATGGCAAGATCAAGCGGGTTGCCGTGAATATGAGTTGAGACATTTGATATGGAGGGAAAGATTGAGGGAACATAGAAGGCCAGTGAATTCAGAGAGCCAAGATGAATTGAGATGGAGTTTAAATTACCAGGAATGAGAAATTTCTCAGTAGAGAAGCTGAGGGAGAAGTGGAGGTATCTTGGTGAGGAAATTTTATTATACTTGAATGGGTAGAAAAGAGCATGGATTTTAAATGCGAGATAAGGTGGGTGGAGCAAGATGAGAAGCTCAAAGGAGAAGAAGGTGCCAGAGGAGTAAGAGGACAGACAAGGTTGCGATTTGGTGATAAGGGAAACATAATCATCATGACGATCTGAGTGGGGCAAATGGTGTAAGGTATAGCCAAGCAGGGAGGCTTCATTTACAGGTAAGGTGTCATCACCCCTCAGCCAAGTTTCCATCAAGGCCATTCCACAATAAGCTCACTGATGGCAAGGACTCTGTTCATAAGTGAACAGGCATTCTGGAGGGAAATGTGGAGAGAGGCATTATGAGCTATCTACTGGCAGAGTGTACAGGGTCAGCACTGGGAGTGGTGACTTGGACGAAAAGGAGATTGACTGGATTAGCATGCCACAGGGGCTGAACAGGAAGGTTGGTGAGAGAATAGGATGGGGCATTTTGGGTTACTGTTCATAAAGAGGCAACGACAAGTGTGTCAGTGGGCCCTGCATAGGATTCCAAGAGAGGCACAAAGCGTAGGTATAGGCCTTAATAAGAGGGGTGAAACCTGTGTTGATGCTTAGAGAGAAGGAAAGTTGTGGAGTACTTAAACATAGGGTATGCCCCTCACCTCTAATCCCTTAAGTTCAAGAGATGCAAACTCCCTTGAGAACCCCTCCCCATCAAACATTGCTGAATACTCATCTCATCCTAGTTTCTTTCTGTTGTATCTTCTCCGTGCTCAACAGGTCTATGCAACCTACCTCATGTATAATATAGAACATTTCTATTCAATGCAGATGTCTAAAATAACTACATTATTGTCCTGTAATTAACTAATGATAATTACATGCTCCTGTTACTTTTGCAAAGGTGTAGAGCTGTCAATTTCTTTTCTACAGAAACATAAGAGGCGATTTTAACCCTACCCACCTGGCAGAAACCAAATGGGTAGTAGTTAAAATGACTTCTGGTTACTTATATGCCCTTGAGCCAACTGTAATTTAGATACAGGCTGATTAGGTGATTTTTTTTTTGTTGTTGTCTAAGTTAGTTATTTTGCAATGTTAACAGTTCAGATTGTGAAAAGTTGCATGTTTCTTTACTTTTATTCATTCAGGCATGTGCTGCAAATGATTTTAAACATTTTATGTGCAGTGTACACCTGAATTAACATTGTGCTGTTGCAGTGGATGATTCTCCCCACCGAGAGCACAAAATCTGTCCTATATTCTATTTGATAACCTTTCCCTCCGCTGCCCATTTGATACCAGGAATTCTTCAACAGACATTTGGTAGTACTGACATTCCATGATAGCAGGCAAAGTATGAAATGCAGGTTATTTGCTTATCCCCTTCTTTTGGTTTGGTTTAAGTTTCCAAGTACACTTTCCTGGCATTGACCCTTGCCTAACTGTAACACATACCAGGAAACTGAACAGAGAGGAGGCTTATCAATAATACTACAGGCTAACCTATTAAAAACATTAGAAATGAGATGCTAGAATGGGGGTGGGGTGTGGTTGTTGTTGTGCCAACTATGATGTGGTGAGTTTGTCATTCGTTGTCACTATAACCTTCGTGGGCTGTTGGCATCATCTTGCATACTCTCTTGCTTTCTTCAAGCCACCCTCAGTCTACGACTCAATTTCATCCACCCATCCTATTTTACTTGTCATCTTATGTTTTTAACCTTCAATTTCTCCTTCAATTGTTGGCAGGCCAAGACTGTCGAGTCTTTATTTCCAATGATGTGGTGAAGATATCAAAAATATGGTTTAATCCAAAGGATCAAAATTAATGTAACATCCAGGGATCTAGACTGGACAAAAAAAGAGGTGGTTAAGAGTAGAAAGCTACAAAGTGCAGTGCTTACAAACAAAATGAACCACTCAATTATTATTAATGCAAAAAAAGTCCAAGCTAACACTGAAGCTATTATATAATTGCTTTATGAAGAGACTTGAAAAACATTTGAGAATGGGAAAGTTATTTTTAAAGGAGACTTCAACCAACAAAATGCAAATTGGGAGATTCAAGTTGTTTAGCACTAAATTGGTAGTTGGAATGCGTCACTGCTTTTTGACTCAGTGTACCAAAGGGTGATGCTCATCTTGATCTGTTATTTGTAAATGAGCTAAAAAAAATGAGCAGGAAATGATTCTGGTAGCACCTTGCAGAACAGCATAATAAAGTCCACAGATTAATAAAGTCTAGCATGATCTAGAAGCCAGAAGCACCAAAGACCAGGAGTCAACAGATCATTTTAAAAAGGGCCAAATTCAATTAAATGAAGAAATAACCAATGTAAATAAATTGGGGAAAGTTATTCCACAATACTTCCAATAGAAGACAAAGGGAACAAAGGTATAATGTTGAACATGTAGGATAAATACATGCTCAAAACTAAAAAAAAATTAAATTAAGTAAACGTGACCCTAAATGCATCAGTCAACAAACTAGAAGTGAAGTAAAGAGGAAAAATGTTACGTACAAATCCTACAGGGAGAAATGAGAAACTGCCCACTTGCATGATAACGACAAATTGGAGAAACATGTTGAAATAAAAGGTGATCAGTCAGGCAAAAAGAGATCTGGGAAACAAAAAAACCACATTGGTTAAAGCTAAGCATAACAGTAAAATATTCTTTCAGTACCACAATAGTAAGAGGAAAATCAGAGGCAAAAATCTTAAACAGGCTCTGCAATCTTGTGTTACATTAATTGGAAAGAAAATGAGAGACAGTGCCCATGATTTCCCAAGACGTGCTCCCTGTCAGCAAGTTTCTGAGGTGAGAAAGCATATTTTGAAATGTTCTGCTGTCCCTGCTTTATAACACTGACATTCTCCACTTCTACTGAAGCTATGGTGCTGTATGATTCCTGTTTTTTAAACCAGTAACCAGTATTCTCCTCTCCTGAAGGCATTGCCTCCTTACTGAGGTATGAGTCTATGACTGTAAGCACCCTTCAGGTGATCCTTAAATGAGTCTTGGTAAATTACTTTAATGTAAGAGCGTCACAGCCATCCTGATCCTCTCTTAACATCCACATACATGCATTTCCAAGATTACTGTTTTAACTATTTAAAGTGAAATCCCTAGCCTAACCAGGGAACTGAGGGAATTTGCAGCTCCCCTAACTTCCAGGTTGACTTTAGCTAACATAACACACAATGAGTTAACATTTCAATTTGATTTAGTTTGTGTAGCATAAAAGTAAAACAGTATAAATGCTAAAAATTTGAAATAAAAAAGGATAATGCTGAAAATACTCCAGGTCTGGAAGCATCTGTGGAGAGAAAAACATTGTTAACGTTCAGGCCAATAATCAGACATTCATGAGGTGAAACTTTGGGCCTGAACTTCCAGTATTGGTAGTGGCAATGCACTGAACTTAGGCTGCTGGCTCATGCCTGGACCTTGAGGAAGTCCTGACGTGTGCACATGCTCTGTAATTGCCCAGGAACTTTTTTGATGGGCTGACTTCCACTATCAGGACACTACGCGAATGTCTCTTACACTGATTTCAGTGTTGGAGACTTGGGCTAGACACACGCTACTCCACAGAATCACAGAATTGTTACAGGACAGAAAGAGGCCATTCAGTCCATCATGAATGCGCCGGATCTCCAAATGAGCAATTCACCTAGTGCCTTCTCTCGCCTATTCCCCTAACTCTGCACATTCTTCCTTTCTAGATAATGATCCAATTCCCTCTTCCAGTGGGAACAGTTTTTCCCTATCTACTCTGTCCAGGTCTCTCATGATTTTTAATACCTCTACCAAATCTCCTCTCAACCTTCTCTAAGGAAAAAATTGTGCCCTGTACTCAAAGTTCTAGGTCATTAATATATATTCAGGAAATGCAAGGATCTCCAATACAAACCTTCCTTCAGTCTGAAAAGCATCCATTAACCAGTGCTGTCACTAAGCCAATTTCTTATCCATTTTTGCTACTGCCTTTTTTATTCCACGAGTCACAGCTTTGCTCACAAGTCTGTTGTGCAACACTATGGGCGGGATTTTCCGCACCTGCCCGTTGTTGATCTTCCGGTCCCAGTGCAAGTCAGTGGACTTCTAGCTGGGGTGCTGTCTCACCCGCGACAGGTTCCACCTGCTACAGGGCTGGAAAATCTCGGCCCCTATCAAATATATTTTGGAAGTCCATGGGCTGAATTTTGCCGTCGGCCAGCAGGGGGCCTGGCCCACTCATCGATGTGCAAATTGACGTGGGGGACCCCTGACGTCACCACACCCCATTTAAATCTTCAGGAAGGCGGGGGCACAACGAAATCAGCTGCGGGCCCGCCGACCTGTCAATGGCCAATTGAGGCCATTGACAGGGTCATTAAAACAATTAAAGTACCTGCCCATCCAACCGGCGAGGAATAGAAAAAACATGAAACCTCATCCACCGGCAGGATGAGGTTTCATGTAGGGATTTAAAAAGTTTAATAAAGTTTTACTGAAATTTATGACATTGTCACATAAAGGGGACATGTTAACGATTTTTTTTTCTCTATTTGTAATGTTTCCACAACTGTCAGCGATCTCCCTGAGGCAGCACTTAGCACGCACGAAAGAGAGCACTTTCGCATTTGGGGAATCCCCCCCTGCCCACACAGGAAGCGCATAGCACCTCTCGCCGGGCGTCACTTAAAATGATGGCGGGGCCCGCTTCCCCAGCAAGGCAGATAATTCTGCCCCATGTACACCACATCAACAGCATTACCCTCATCAACCCTCTCTGTTACTGCTTCAAAAAGCTCCAGAAAGTTAGTTAAACATGATTTTCCTTTAACAAATGCGTGCTGCGTTTCCTTAATTAATCCACTATTGATTTTGTCCCGAATTATTGTTTCTAGACGCTTCCCCACCACTGAAGTTAAACTAATTGGCCTGCAGTTGCTGGACTTATCTTTACACCAATTTTTGAAAAAAGGTGTAACATTTGCAATGCTCCAGTCCTCTGGCACCACCCCTGAGTGTAAGGAAGACTGGAAAATTATAGTCAATGCCTCCACAATTTCCACTCTCATTTCCCTCAGTATCCTTGGATGCATCTCATCTGGCCCTGATATCTTATCAACTTTTACGTATAGACAGCCTATCTAATATTTCCTATCAATTGGATAATGAGTGTCAGATGCCTCATTTAATAAGCCTAATTAACACACTGCTGCCAGCGGCTGGGAGTCTGTCCTCCATCTTAATCGGGGGAGGTTTTTTGGCAGCAGGGCCTCCCCTGCGATTAAGTAGTGATGGGCTTCAGTGAATCCAGCCCATTGTTTCAGAAAACTATGCTGAGTACGCTCATAAAATTCACTACTTTTCTGACATGTGCCAGTCTCCCTACCCTAATTTATATCAGAGCTAACCCCCAACCCCCAGCATTACAAACACTGTCCTAGTTGGTGACACGACGTGCAAGTTGTGTGATTTTGGCTGGAGTTTTCTGTCCCTGTTGGCGTTGTGGCGGGTGTGAGCGGACAGTATGGCAAGACGACCAAAAATCGATTTCATGCTGTCGTGAAACTATCCGCTCCATCTGTCAATGGCGGGCCTCCTTTCCCACCGCCGCACATTGGGGACGTCATTTTAATACATCTGCAGCTAATCATAAGCTCCGCTCGCCTGAATTATGCCCCCCAAGCTGGATCATCTGTGCACGTTGGCGGGGAAAACACACCAGCCCACACATTGCAGACACCCGAGGAGCAGAAGAAACTGGAACCCTACAGCTATTGGATGCTGGGTGGAACACATGCATCGCATGCTGGGTGGATTCTGATGGACATGGTTCTGCTGAAGCAGCTCACAGAAGGTGGAAGGTGTCCATTGATGCCTGGGGTCTGCTCCAGGAGATCAGCATCTTGACCATGGGCTGCTACGGATGATCATCGAGTGGGTGGAGAGCAAGGTCTAGGTTTGAACGGGAAAGGAAGGTGCACTGGGGTGTGAGGTTGGGAGGCAGTGTCAGGGGGGGTGGGTGAGATTGGGAGTGGGGAAAAATGGTGTTGGAGGGGGTGAGGCTGGGAGGGGTTACAAAGTTGTTGGGGAGTTCTGAGGTTGGGAGTGGGGTCGCAAAGGTGTTGGTGGGTGAGGTTGGGGGGGGCGGATGAAGGTGTCATGAGCATGAGGAAGGAGTAACTGTGAAGGAGGGAGTAAGGGGTGGAGGATGTCCAGGTTGAACGTGCAAAGGAGAGTTCTGTGGAGCTAATGACTGCCTTCTGGGGAGCGAACTGAGGGTGGGTGTGGTAGGAAGGAATGTGAGTATGAAAGGGGGCAGAGGGAGCTGGGAAGGTGAGGGTGCATCAGTAGCAGTAGAAAAGGTGGTTTGTGGGGACCCAGAGGCAGAAATGGATCCTGGGGGTGGGAAGGAGGAAGCCAGGGAGGTGAATGTGGACAAGGTTGGGATTCTTAGGAAGGTAAGGAACATGCACATTCACTTGGACATCATGGAAAGACAAGGGTTTGGGTTTGTAGGTGATGGTGGGGAGGTGGAAAGTGATACCGGGGAGGGTCAACAGTGATAGGGGAAAGGACATGGTAACTGGGGGAGGGGAAAGAAAGGAAAGGGGAGCTGAAAACATATTTTACGACCACAATGCTTCTGAAATCGAAAGTGAGAGGAGCCTCGTTGCGCGAGTACCAGTGTTGCGTGGGCATGTGATCAGTGGGTGGGTGGAGATGCAGGTCAACTCAGATGGACAACTGAAAGAGAACCCCAGCAGGCAGCATTGAATATGCTTGGGACATTGAGATGAGTGTGAATGAGGAAGCTCCAAATGCATGGGAGCTCGGCTGAACCTGCCTCCTCCTGCCGAGGACACGTGTCCGTGTGGTGACCACCAGATTGTGAACTCGAGCCTGCTCTAGGTCTAGGTCCCACCAAGGTGTGTGTTTCTGTGCTGGTGCAGGGTGTGGGTAAGCGCTGTGACAGGTCTTCCAGACTGCTTATTTCCAGCTCTTCAATGGAGGAGGTGCCCTATTAGCTGGAGGCGGGGACCTGGATGGAGCTGAGGGACTGGCTGGCTGAGGGTGTCAGTCGCTTGGCAGAGCTCCCTGTGAACCAAAGTAGAGATAATTAGTACATGGCAGCAGAGTCAAAAGCAGGAGAGAGAGCACTCACAGTTGCTTTAAGAGATGATGCGGTGCAGGATCTTCACGTGGGTGTTTGCCACCAACCTCACCATCTCCATAGGCACGGTCCACGTCCTCACCAGGCAGCATGATGGCACACTCCTCAAAGTGAGAGAGGGGCCTAATGTGGGCCACTCCACCCCCGGTCTGGGGCCTCTTCCTGCTGATGTGAGTAGACTTCTGCATGAAAACAGATGGAGAGAGTGTGAGCAAGACACATGGCACTGCATGGAATATTTGTGTGGTGAGTGGAGCCATGGGCGAGGATGGGGCTGTAAGCTCCAGAAGATGGAGGTCATGCCTGACAAATCTGTTAGAATTCTCTGAGGAGGTAACGTGTAGGTTAGACAAAGGAGAGCCAATGGATGTTATCTACTTGGACTTCCTGAAGGCCTTTGACAAGGTGCCGCACAGGAGGCTGCTCAGTAAGATAAGAGCCCATGGTGTTAGAGGCAAGGTACTAGCATGGATAGAAGATTGGCTGTCTGGCAGGAGGCAGAGAGTGGGGATAAGGGGGTCCTTCTCAGGATGGCGGCCGGTGACTAGTGGAGTTCCGCAGATGTCAGTGTTGGGACCACAACTTTTCACTTTATACATTAATGATCTAGATGAAGGAACTGAGGGCATCCTGGCTAAGTTTGCAGATGATACAAAGATAGGTGGAGGGACAGGTAGTATTGAGGAGGCAGGGAGGCTGCAGAAGTATTTGGACAGGTTAGGAGAATGGGCAAAGAAGTGGCAGATGGAATACAACGTGGGCAATGTGGGGTCATGCACTTTTGTAGGAAGAATAGAGGCATAGACTATTTTCTAAATGGGGAAAGAATTCAAAAATCTGGAGTGTACAGGGACTTGGGAGTCCTAGTCCAAGATTCTCTTAAACTTAACTTGCAGGTTGAGCCGGTAGGAAGGCAAATGCAATGTTGGCATTTATTTCGAGAGGACTAGAATATAAAAGCAGGGATGTGCTGCTGAGGCTTTATAAGGCTCTGGTCAGACCACATTTAGAATATTGTGAGCAATTTTGGGCCCCGTATCTCAGGAAGGATGTGCTGGCCCTGGAGAGGATCCAGAAGAGGTTCACGAGAACGATCCCAGAAATGAAAGGCTTAACATATGAGGAACGTTTGAGGACTCTGGGTCTATACTCGATGGAGTTTAGAAGGATGAGGGGGGATCTGATTGAAACTTACAGAATACTGAAAGGCCTGGATAGAGGGGACGTGGGGAAGATGTTTCCATTAGTAGGAGAGATTAGGACCTGAGGGTACAGCCTCAGAGTAAAGGGAAGACCTTTTAGAACAGAGATTAGGAGAAACTTTAGCCAGAGAGTGGTGAATCTATGGAATTCATTGCCACAGAAGGTTGTGGAGGCCAGGTCACTGAGTGTATTTAAGACCGAGATAGATAGGTTCTTGATTGGTAAGGGGATCAAAGGTTATGGGGAGAAGGCGGGAGAATGGGGTTGAGAAACTTATCAGCCACGATCGAATGGCGAAGCAGACTCGATGGGCCTGATTTCTGCTCCTATGTCTTATGGTCTAAGATATGAGCCTGATGGAGATGTGAGGGTGTGTGAGAGAGTTAGTGGTGTTTTCCCGTGGACGTGTGATGAGTTTGACAGTGTGCAATTTGAGAGTAATGAGGTGGTTGACTTAACCTGGCGGACAGATGAGACCTTTCATCCCCTTCCTGCACTGGTGGCTGTCCTCTTTTCCAGGGCATTGGTGCTGACCACCGCTGCCCCCGCCTCCCATGCTGGATTGGTGACCTTGCTTGTTGGTCTTTTCCCAGAGCGCGGGTAGAGGATTTTACGGTGGGCTTCCAATGCATCCAGTAGACGTTCAAGGCAGGTGTCGCTAAACCCCTTTGACAGCTATCAGTTCCCAGCACCTTCCTAACCCTTGAAGAGTGCAAGTTCTGTGCAGGGGCGGCCTCTAACTATGGCAGCTGGGTTACTGAAGGCCTGAGGTGACGGCGAGGTGGGTGAATCAGAGGCTGCCCGGCAGTGACCTGGTGTGTTTCCCCAGGCTGCATAATGAATGAGCAGGAATGGGACGAAAAGGTGTGAAAAGCCACCATTTCGGCCGGCGGGTAAAAAGTCCTTTTCCCGCCCACAACCGCACTTGGTGCAAATCTATGACAATTCTGCCCTTTGAGTTACTTTCTTTATTTCAATTTTGTGAATTTTAAATTATATTACCACAGCTACAAGATGTAAGGGGAAATGTTGAAGCAAATATACAAATAAATTATGTGTTATATAATGTGAACAGCAATATAGTAACCATGACAAAGATAGAACGAAGGTTATTGTGTTGAGACTGAAGCAAAATACAGTTAATGCTGGAAATCTGAAATAACAGAAAATTCTGTAAGTACTCAGCAGGTCAGGCAGCATCTGTGAAAGAGAAACAGAGCTACCATTTCAGGTCGATGATCTCTCATTATTGACCTGAAATGTTAACTCTGTTTCCCTTTCCAAAGATGTTGCTTGACCTGCTGAGAATTTTTGACATTTTCTGTTTTTATTATTGTGTTGAGAAACTGGTACAAGGAGTCTCTTTTGACCTAATATTGGTAGAGACAATCAGGACCAATACAAATCATGGACTTCACGCAAGTGGAGTAGTTTTACATGTCCACACTGCTGAGACAAGAGTCCTTCCTGCTGGCAGGGCAATTGGAAATTTGGGTATGTGTCATCCACAATTACTCACCATGTACTCAAAATGATTAGAAAATCATGATTAACACTTGCGCAAATATCCGACATTTTGTTTGTAGGAAAGCAAAGAACCTGATTAAGTCAGCCTCCAAAAAGGAGGACAACTGTAAAAATGATTTCCTATTTCATATTACCTTTTTAGATAGTTCATTGGTCCCCTTCCATAGTTAGTATTCGAATAAGGTTGGCTAAGATCATAAGGATCAGATTCTTTGTCTTCCTACGAGCTAAATGTTTTCTTTAAGGTGAAAACCTTTATGCCACCAGACCTGGGCACTGCAGTGGCTGATCTCCAACCCCTGTGTACCTTTCACTTCAAATGAACTGTGGCGTCTGTGCCACAGACTACGTTCTGATGGAGTGCTTGCTCAAAAGTAACTGAGTCTCCTGGATTTAATGTTAATAGTTGTTGAAATTCCAGTCAGGCACTAGGTTGCTTGGGTCATGAGGACTCGAAACGTCAACTCTTTTCTTCTCCGCCGATGCTGCCAGACCTGCTGAGTTTTTCCAGGTAATTCTGTTTTTGTACTAGATTGCTTTAGGCTTGTCTTCCACATAGAAATCAGGTGATTCACACCAGACCTTTATATAACTTGATGAAAATCCCCTGCGACACATATAAACTCAGCTCTGATGTCAAGAGGGTAGGGATTTTTACATTCTCATGTAGAGAACTCTACTATTTACGTAATTAGTATTTATTGATTGGCTGTAGTCCATCAAAATGTAATTTCTATTTAGAGCTTCGTGAATAGCACTTAAAATTTTGATTTTTCTACATTGGTGATATGCAAGATTCAGCGGCTGATGTTCCAAAATTCTACTTGGTCATTTTTACATTTCAGGAGCAATTTCCATATTTTTTTCTTGTCAATTCATATTTTTTTGAAAGGTTACATTGAAAAGTGACTGGAGCACTAGCCTGTAGCCCTTAAGAGCTGTGGAAACCCGGCTTACTTACCCACTCTGATGAGTTCTCGGCTTTAACTGTGCTAAGCAAAGAGATAAGACCAGGTGCTTCTCTCTTTGAATGTAGATCGAAGGAGAGAAAATCAGACAGGAATCTTCAGTTGGCCACTCTCATTCACCTTTTTACAGTAGCTCAAAAGCAGCCTTAGTGATGGATCAAGAGATGGTCACCAGAACTTTTGTCCAAAGTGTAAAAGTTGCAAGGCCTAGCAGGAACTTGTAGTGTGCAAAAAAGGCATACCCTTATCCTGAAAAAGAAGGGAATCATAAATGAGTTTTATTTTGTTCCAATCAAGTGTCAATGACCACCTTACCACTTTGGTTCTGAGAAAATTCCCAGGGTCAGAATAGAGTAACCTCCAGCCAGATATATTGTATATCTGGATAGAGAATATAGGTCCATTTACTCTCCTGCAGCATCATGCTTTTTATGCAACCTGGAAATATTCTTCTTACTGTTCCAATTTGATTTTTTTTTCCAATTTCTACAACTGCTATTCTTTTGGCTTATCTGTGAAATTCACAGTTTGTGCTGAATTATGAATAGTTTACACAAGCGGGCCAAAACGACAAGAAAATGGAACAACACTGCCTTTGGCTTCACTTTAATTCTGCTTTAAAAAGTTCGAGACTAGTGAAGATCTTCAAACCTATCTCCTCAATTTATGTTATCAAACTATGTCGATTATGTTTACTTGAGTGCTTTACCCTCTGTTTATGTTGGTGGTTTAGTATTTTTATTTAACCTGAAGCATTGTTGGTTAGAAAAACGCTAACATTTGATCTGTTTCTCAGTTTAAATTGGCCATTCAGGTTGCTGCACCCAGCACTTCAAACAAGCTATAGTTGAAGAAAAATAATAATGTATTGTTTTCTTACATATTCATTGTTACAGTGGAGAACTTTGTAGTATTTTCATTTTCAGGTGTTCAATCTGAAGAAGTATTTAGTATCATAGAAATTAGTAACATCAAATAAGGCCTTTTGATGCATCTCTGGAAAAGCTGTCCACCTAGTTCCATTACAGTGCTCCTATTCTTTAAAATGTTTAATTTTCAAATACATATTGTTATGGTCAGGTGAGAAGGGGTAGAATGGCTCCCCTCTCGTTCCACCTCTCATTTGACCACAACAGGATTTTTTAAAAAGAATATGCTTGCCAATCCATTGAGTATTTAACTGTTTATGTGCTGTGACTGTAAAAGACATAATGAGACAGGTTTTCTTGTAAGTTTTTGAAGGAAAAGAGAATAGTATTTATTGTACATATATTTCATTAGTCTTCTTGATTATTTTTGCACCTGTTCACTAGTTTTTAGAGAATTTTGTACATGTAACACTAAACCTATTTGTTCCATCACAGTCCCTAGCTTCTCACAATTTAGAAAATACTCTGATCTATTTTCTTAAGTCAAAGTGGATGATCTCTCACTTCCACATATTGAACTCTATCAGCCATAGTTATGACCATCCATTTAATCTATCAATGTCTTCTTCCAACTTTCTTCCCCATCTACACTGCATTCGATGCTAACTTAGTGTCATCTGTAAACGTGGATGTATGGCTCTCTGTTACTTCATCTAAGTCATTGATAAATATAGTGAAATACTGAGGCTCTAGCATAGATCCTTTGGGGAACACCACTCGTCACATCCTGCCAGTTTGAGTATATAAACCTATTATCCCTTTTCTCTGTTTCCCACCTTCTAGCCAATTCCCTACCCATGTCAGAACTATGGCCGGGATTTTGAAATTCCTGCCGAAAGTCAATGAACTTTTGGCTGCCTCTCCAAATTTTCCATCCTGCCCATAACGTTTCGCATCACATGCGGAATCGAAAAATCCCAGCCATTGTCCCCACTTCCATGCATTTTAATTTGCTAACAGTCTCTTGTGTGAAGTCCTACTGAATGTCTTCTAGAAGTCCATATAAATATCGAGCCTCCTCTTCCCACCCTGTATCTTTATTCCTCTATTCCTTTCTCCCTCGTATTCAACGGTTCCATCTATGTGGCAATAAGTTCCACATTCTCACCACTCTAAGTAAAGAAATTCCTCCTAACTCTAATCTGTCAGTTACTTAAACCCACTTTGTTGTGGACTCACCCACAAATAAAAACAGTTTCTCCACACCTCCACCTTATCAAAACCCTTCAGAATTTTAAAGATATCCATCGGAGTTCCAGTTAGTCTTCTTATTTCTAGAGAAAATAGCCCCAGCCTATACAATATTTCCTTATGGTGGCATCCTTTCAATTCTGATAAAGTACATATAAGCCTATTCCACAGTTCCTCCAATGCTTCAATCTATTTTTTGTAGTATGGAGCCCAGATCTGCTCACAGCACTCCGTGTAGACTGGACAAGGTTCTATATAAATTTAGCATTATCTCCCTCTTTTATATTCTATTCCTTTAGAAATGAACTCCAGGAGTTTATTTTTTACCCCTTAACATCTTAGCAACTTATATTGCTACTTTTAATGATTTATGCATCTGTATTCCCAGATCTCTTTGCTTCTCAATTTGATTTAGTTTCTTACCTTCCAAGAAGCTTCCTAATCCTTCTACCAAAATGAACCACCTTCATGCTTCACTATATTGAACTTAATTTTAAATCTGGTTAGGCCATAACTAGAGCATTGCGCCCAGTTCTGTTTAGGAAGTACGAGAGGATCCTTGAGAGAGTCTGGAGGAGATTTACCAGAATGGTTCCAGGCATGGAGGATTTTTGCTACAAGATTAGGTTAGAGAAGCTGAGGTTGTCTTCCTTGGAGCAAAGGAAAGTGACGGGAGATTTGGTAGAGGTGTACAAGGTTATGACAGGTTTGGATAAGGAAGATGAGGAAAATCTCTTCCCATTAGCTGATGGTACAAAAACTGGGGGACACAGATTGAAAGTTTTGAGTAAGAGATGCAGGGGAATTGTGAGGAAGGGCTTCTTTACTCAGCGAGTGATAATGATCTGGAACTTGCTGCCCACAAGGGTAGTGGAAGCAGAAATGATCAATGATTTCAAAAGGAGATTGGATGGGCACTTGACGGAAATAAACTTGCAGGTATTGGGGATAGAGTGGGGGAATGGGACTGACTGAATTGCTCCTTGGAGAGCAAGCATAGAATTAATGGGCCAAATGGCCTCCTTCTGTGCTGTAAATGACTCTGGGACTCTATTTGTCATTTATCCTCCCACACTGCAGTTGGTGCTTATGACTGCATTTTTATTTCCCAGATCAGGAATTCCTCATTCCTTCTGCATTTCACTTCCAAAATTCAATAATATCAATGGATACAAATAGCATTTTATACACATGTGTAATGGTATATGTTGCAAAATTAACTGTAAAATTGATAAGCAGAATAGGACTTTGTATATTTTACATTATAACAGTACATGATTGGCTATAAAGCACTTTGGAAAGTTCTAAGATTGTGAAAGATGCCTAAGTGCAAATCTTTCATATCACCAGAATATTTAGTACTGTTTGAGCAATAATGTGTTCCATGGCGCTGTGACATTGCTTGTGGCTGCCGTTCTGAGTTGTTGCCATTGTCATAGGTGTTGAATGCTAAGCAACATTTTGTGTTTCACAACTAAACATAAGCGACATGCCCTTAGCAAGCTCGCTCAGGACTTCAAGGTTTGTTTGCTTACCTTGCTTCGGGTAGCACCTGCAGTCATTAGCGCCAGGCTTTGCAGGCAGCACCATATCATTTTAGGGGGAGCTCATGGGCAGGTCTCTACTTATGAGACCAGCCATAAGGCAGGGGTGGTTTTTCAATGGCTGCAGGGCTAGGACTTGTTTGGGGAAGGGGGAGAATTGGCCTCAGGCAAGGGAAGAGGCTGCAGGGCGAGGGCTGTACTGGGGAAAGGGGGTATTGCAGGCTGTGTGTGGAGACATATGTTGATCTGTGCAAGTGGCCTCAAGAGGACGAGGGCTGAGGAGGCAGTCTCCAGAGGAAATGAAGCCAGATAGAGGTGTGAGGGTGTGTATGAGAGAGCGAGTGGTGATGTCCCTTGAGCTGACAGTGAGTGAGATGCCAGTGAATGTGTGATGGGCTTCAGTGTGTGAGTTTAGAGTGATGAGATGGTTGCCTTACCCTGGTGGCACAGATTAGATCGTTCATCCTTTTTCTGCACTGGATGGCCAACCTCTTATGTGCAGCGTTGGCACTGACCATCTCTACCACCACCTCCCAAGCCTGAGTGATAACACTGATGGGCCCCCTGCGGCCTGAGCGGGAGTAGAGGACAACGCGGCGGGCTCCAACAGTGTCCAGAAGGTGTCACTAAATCAGGGAGAGGGGGCTGCAGGCCTCTTGCCTTTCAGGTTTTTGTCCTCTGTGCAGCTGTCTTGAACTGGAAGTACTGAGAGTTGTGTCCGCTTTACCTCTGGTGCCTAAAATGAGGAAACAGTGAGGTGACGGCGTAGCAGGCAAATCAGAGGCCGCCCATCGGCGAAACGGCACGTTGCCTGGGAATGCATGATTAATGAGGTGGGATTGGGACAATATGGCGTGAAAAGCCACCATTGCTGCCAGCAGGTAAAACTTCCCTTTGCCCACCTGCTACTGCACTTAGCGCAAATCTGGGAGGATTCCGCCCTTAGGCTCCAGAACGGAAAGTTCTGCCTGTATCTGCTAATGTATCTTTTTTTTGTAGATCTGATTTTTGAGAAGCATGTGACAGTCTGTCACTTGCAATGCCTTGAGGAACTATTATTTGTATTCAGTTCAGATTTGCTTCATGTCATGGAATAAACATTGATTTGTTAATTTATATTGACTTTTGGCATAACATGTTTCCAGAGCATTGTTGGGTAAGAACTGGCCCTGCATAACACATCATAAATCTTCTTGATTCAAAGTGAACAGATGGTAAGAAATAAATAAATACTGGCATTCTTAAATTTACATTTGCGTAACATTTTAAAAATAATTATCCAATCTTGATATGGCCAACATAGTCATACCATCTTAACGTTAATTTGTTAAGAACTTTCATGCCATATTAGTACTTAGTTTCTAAGAACGAAAGGAATACTTGATTTTTGTATTCTCTTTCCCAAAGTGCGTCAACACCTGCCTGACTCCAGTCCAACCATCACAAATATGGGAAATGCTGACCTCAGGGACGAGACTTCGAAATTTCGGCCATTTCCAGGATTTTTGCCATGATGGAAAGCTTCTCAGTCATGTCAAAAATCCGGGCCTAAGTCTACGGTGTGGCACTTGAACCCACGACCTTCTGGCTTTCATGATGAACTTTAGCAATTTTTACAAACTGGGATTAAGTACATTGGGCTACATTTTCCTTCCAGGGTGGGAAATAGATTTTGGGACAATTTCCAAGTCCCAAATCCACCTCTGGAGAAAACAGTCCCCTGTGATTTTCCCTGGAGCAGCCAATTAATGGCCAGAGGGCAGGTCCACTCCAATGAAAGATGGTGGATGAAGGATGACCCAGTTGGAAGCCTTCCAGCTTGAGAGCAGCAGAAGTCTGTAAGTTAAGTAAAAGAAAACCCACCTGAAGATGAAGGCACTCTCTCTCTAACTTTATTAAACCTTTAATTTAAAGATGGGTTTGCAACTAAGCCACCACTCTGACAGTTGGGGGGAAGACCCTGTACAGGATGGCTTATGGCTGCTGCAGCAACCAGGCAGGCAGGAAGGACCCCCTTCAGTCTGCTATCAGGTGCCTGCCTTCAAGCACCTAAGCTGGCCCCTGCCACCTGAGGGAACCTATAGAGGCTGACTGGAATTTTCCAGTTACCCTCCTTTAATTACCCTCAAATAGGCCCTCAATGAAACGGATTGGCTACCCTCTGTTTATGGGCTGGTAGCCCTGCTGGCCCCCAATCCCACCTCCACAAAAATTGCCCAGAGGGGGATGGAGCCAGGGAATCAACACACAAACCAAATGGGCTATTTTTATTTGTTGTGGGAAAATGTATGAACAAATTTTACCAGATTACAGCTCAATTTAAACTACATTTTGTAGAGGTTTGAACAAATATATGGAACCTAATCTGGTAACCTGTTACAGCAGATAAAAAACAGTGATGTGGAATTAAAATTTGTTGCAAATATAGTATTTCCAACCAAATAAAAGCCTATTAAGCTTCTGTGCTTTTTATTGTCAGATCTTGAACTGTGTTTATTAAGGTTTGACTCACTTCACATCTAAAATAATTTACATGAATAATGTTGATTATCATGTGTCCTGTGGCATTCTTTGTAGAATATTGTCCATGAGCATACTTTTGAGATTTATCATGCAACAAATTGCGGAAGAACACCCTTCACATAAAGTCTTAATGCATTATTTTTAATTTCAGAGTACGGCAATATTTCTGCTTATGAAGCTGGATTTTACCAGCTCTCTGGGGGCAGGCTGCAAGGTGGGGGGTGTCGGTAAAATGCTTTTCCAATACCTAATTTCTTCCTACCGCCATGCCACTTTGCCAGCGGTGCAGAAGGTGGCACATGGCCCTCTCACCCAGAGCCCACTTGAGCCACTTAAATGGTATTTAGCCAGTGGTGGGGTGGGAGCTCTCCATCACTTGGGGCAAATGCAAGGGAAACCCTGATGGTTTCCCAGCAGACTCCAGTAGGGGAGCTTCTTTTCGGGTACTCTGTAGCCCATGGAGGGTTCCTCTGACAACAATGGCGACTAGGGTTATCATACATCAAATTTTCATTGGACATTCTGGCTTTCATCTGCCTCCATGCCTGTACCAGACACCCTGATGTTCCATATTTTGAATTCAGTAAAGCTCAGCCTGAGTAAGGTCCAATGGAGTGTTTATTTGGGGGCAGTCACCATTGATCGCTAACCAACAGAAATGATTTAAAATAACATTGATATCAACCATTGAAGATTAGAGGATGAGTTGTTTCAAATGGCGTCAATGTCATTTATTATCATATGCAGGTCAGTGGGTGCTGATGAAAAGAAATCCTATCTGACCCACTGTGTGTTGTGTGACACTGCCCTCACTCTTTGCCCACGTTGAATGTTAATCCCTTATCCGCATTACCATTCATCAATTCAAAACACCAACTATTTGTTCCCCATGGTGGGTGCATTGGCCTCATAATATTGATATCATTAGCTTTATATATATATATATTCATTATTAATATGGTTATTAGTAATTTTTAATGAAATTTAATCAACTATGCAACTTAATGTGCAAATGAAATTGCAGTGCTTGTTTTAATTAATTATACCAATAAGCTTATGATCATTTTTGCATGTGCACAAGCGCAGGGGAGAGTACTCAGTATTCCTCAGCTTCGTCAGTGGCTGTTACCAGGACTGTGGCGCTGCCTGCCCTCACTAACAACCACCTCCGCTTGCTGGCGTCTGCCTTACTGGCCCCGGTGCCCCCAGACCCCTCTGATTGGCCAGCAGCTCTTGGGGGCAGGTAGCCACCCTTAATAATTAATTGACTTCTGCTGACAAGATGCGGCCCCAGGTTTCTCTAACCATCACAGTGGGTTAGCCACCCCCCTCTTTCAGGCCTGTCGGACCCCGGCCGCCAGCACTAAATCCTGTCCATAGTCTCTGAAACTGTCATGTGATATTAACTGACTATCTCACAATGCCTTTCTAGTATCAGATGCTAAAACCTGAAACTGATTCTGAGCACAGATGCATTGCAAACTACTATTGCCAATTAAATGCATTTTGCCCATAAAACTTTCAATAATTAAATTTGATCTACATCCAGATTATTGTGAATTTCAAATGCATCAAAACTGCTTTTGAAGCCAAACACCAACTAGAGGTCATGCAACTGTTATAATAGAGCAATTATTATACATTCTAATCCTAGCTAAGCATCTGATTTATTGTGTATATTAATATTTTTGGATCAAATAAGGCACAGATAACAGAATGTTGTGCCTTCAATAACAGTAGCAACTTGCTACAATATAGAACCTTTAGTGTAGTAAAATATCCCAAGGCACTTGACAGGGATGTTATCAACCAAAATTTGACATTGACCCTTATTGGAATATTAGTGCAGATGAACAGAACCAAAAAGGTAAGGTTTAAAGAGCATCTTAAAGAAGGAGAGGAGGTAAGAAATGTAAAGAGTTAGAGAGGTTTCAGAGGCAGTTTCAGAGGCAATGCCAGTGTATAGAGCTCAGGCAGCTGAAAGCAGTGCCATCGAAGAAGGATCGATTAAAATCAGGGATGTGCAATGGGCCAGAATTGAAAGAGCACGGGTATCTTGAAGGATTGTGGGGCTTAATTATATAAATTTTCAGCCCAGGTTTGTAGTGCAAAGGCTAATTATTTACACTTTCAGCTAGGGCAGTGACGGTGACTTTGAAGTACAAAATGCTTTCTTATGCCTAATAAGAATAACAAATAATACCTATCAACATCCTGGGGTTACCATCGACCAGAAACTGAGTGGGACCAGCCATATACATACAGCGGCTACAAAAGCAGGTCAGAGCCTAGGAATCCTGTGGCAAGTAACTCACCTCCTGACTCCCCAAAGCCTGTCCACCATCTACAAGGCTCAAGTCGGGAGTGTGATGGAATACTCTCTATTTGCCTGGATGAGTGCAGCTCCAACAACATTCAAGATTCTCAACACCATCCAGGTCAAAGCAATCCACTTGATTGGCACCCCCTCCACCATTGACGCACAGTGACAGTAATGTGTACCATCTACAAGATGCACTGCAGCAACTCAACAAGGCTCCTTCGACAGCACCTTCCAAACCCTGATGTCTACGCCTTGAAGGACAAGGTCAGCAGATGCATGAGCACACCACCACCTGCAAGTTTCCCTCCAAACTACACCAACCCAACTTGGAACCATATCGCTGTCACTGGGTCAAAATCCTGGAACTCCCTCCCTAACAGCACTGGTGGTGTACCTACACCACATGGACTGCAGCAGTTTAGCTTCTCAAGGGCAATTATGGATGGGCAATAAATGCTGGCCTAGCCAGAAACGCCCACATCCAGTGAAATAATAAAAAAGACCTCCTATCCACATGTCTCTACTTAATTCTGTCTTCTTTCTTGTGTCAATTTGTTAGCACCATAAAAGATGGTATTCTATTATTTTATGGCACATGAAGATGGTAACGGAATAATTCTGTTACATAGAAAAGAGTGTAGATAATCATTTTAAAACTTAAATAATTCCATGTGCCATTATAATGCTTGTAAATTAATTAAGATATTTTTAGCTTCAATATTGAAATGGAACAAGCTCTCAGCATGACAATCATTCAAAAACTAGATTTCTTTCAGTGATGTTACCAAATAGACAAACAAGAAATACCCAGTGAGCATGAAAATTTGGCCAATTTTCTTTTGATTGTATCTTTCAACACAAATAATAACTCTTGAGATTGATTAAGGAGCAAAGATTATTCTTGTAAATTACATGAGAAGCAGAAAAAAGCAATTTAATTATTTCCTAAAGCATTGCAAAAGGTATGAGTTACACCTGCTCTAACACTCTCACCAAGATGGTATCCAGCATGCAACACACGAGAAGTGTGCGCACATGGTGTGAATGCCATTTTGGTTCCAAAGCATCACTTGTACAAACCTATGGAGTCAAATTTTATGTTTGTGTACTGCCTGCATTACTTTGAGCAGGCTCAGGTTAATCGTGCATCACAGTCCCCTTGCCTGTTTTTGGGGGCTATCAAATTTTTACCCATATTTCTCATCTTTAAAAATGCATTCACACTGTATTACTGAATCCAGATAGCCAAACCATTGAGATCTGTAATTGAACTTCTTGCACAGTATGCAATATCTGCTTGGAGAGAGAGGATTGCTGTCTTTAGTAACCATGATTACACATGTGCTTTCTACGTAGAAATTGTGTGAAGATTAGACCAAATGTTTCAAATTATTAGTTGAAGTAATTCACAGCAGCATTCCGAATATGCAAGTATATTTCGCTATGTTTCAATTTTGAGTTAATTAAATTACCTTAAGACAAAGCTGCAGTGTAGAACATTTTAACTACAATATTAAAACAATTTAAAATCAGTTTCAGTGGCACCAGTAATCCTACTATACTTCTCAGGTATCAACAATTGAGTGGAGTGGCCCCGTGAGTCCTATAATGGTTCCATTGCAAACAGACGGAGATAGAAATTTAAGCAAATTACACAATGAAGCATGACTATGGAATCTTTTGATCCCCAGAAAATATTATATAGGCTGAACTGGATTACCAGCCAAAACTTGATATTCTGGAGTCAGGTGAGCCCGGAGCTACACTGAAGCCAAGCTGAAATTTTCCTGCCTGCTGTTTGCAATGAAGCCAATCTAGGACATTATTCAAAATTATGTTCACCGGCAGTGGCTTGAGGCTGGAAATAAAAGGATTAAAATTGTTTGGGGTTTCAGCTGCTGTCACAATGGGCTGAATAATACAAGGCGCCAGATTCTCTGCCCCTCTGACGGAAAGTTCAGGGGGAACCCGCCAAAGGGAACACCAGTTGCACCTCTCCTATTTAACAGCCAGTTGGCCGTTAATAGACTTGAGGCAGGAATTCTACCCTTCTGGATCAGGAAGTCCTGCCCAGAGAGCTGCCAGCCAATCAGAGGCTGGCAGCTCTGCAGCATTTCAGGACAGAAGTGTGCAGTGTTAGATCAGTATTTGGATGTGCGTTGAGAGGTCTTGCTGGGTGCCAGGTTGACAGGGCCCAGTGAGGGAAGGAGGGGAGCTAGGGTTTGAAAAGCCATGGGGAGTGCACCCTGAGAAGGGATAACACCTGAGAGGAGCCCTCCAATGGGCGCAGGGAGCTTGTTGAGGAGGACCACCCCAGCCCGCCATCAGCCTGAATATGGAAACTTGGCATGGGTATTATTTGCCCAACTAAGGACCTCAATTGGCCCATTGGTAGGCAGGCTGGCTGTTATAATTATGGTAGGGGCTGGAGCGGGTGGAGCGATGGTGGCCAGGTTGCCCATTGGATTTAATGAGCCCCCCTGCCTTCAAACCAGTCAGTGGGGAACATAAAATCCAGCCCACTGTAACTCTGGCAAGAGACCAGGAGAACACTGGCAAATGCTGGAAATGTGGTGGTGCTGGATGTTTACCAGTTCCTGTGATTTCCAGCCCACCTCATCTTGGTAAGAACCTCTAGGATTGCATTCCAATGAATTTTGTTCCAAAAGTTGCTATTTAGAAAAATAACATTTTTCTAGCTGCTAGCAAATCATGGAATGAGATAGCAAAGAAGGCGGCAGTAGATCCATTATACCTGTGCTGGGTTTTTGAAAGAACTATCCAATTAGCCCCATTCTCATGGTCTTTCCCCATAACATCACAATATTTCTAATTCAAATATGTATCCTTTCTTCAGTGAATTTGCTCATAATGAATTCCTTTATAACAAAACCAAAGTGTGAGAGAAAGAGAATCACAGAATGTATGTAGGATGTCTATGCTATTCATCAAAATGCTAATATACTATTTCATCTCCATAATGTTGTACATGGCGAGTCAAGACTGGGTGTAGTTTTCAGATGAAGTGAGGTTAAACAGCAGTGAATTATTTGACCAGGTCCAAGGGCTGGCTGAGGCACTGGAAGGCAGAAGATGCCAGATACAGAATGTAGATAAAGGTGAAGGAGGGAGGGGAAAGTATAGTGGGATTGGAAGGAGAGAGAATGAAGGTAGAAAAAGATCAGTGGCTGGGGAAGGAGAGAACACAATACATTTAGTGACTGGAGAAGAGGGGGAGTAAAAAGGCACAAAAGGGTTTGAGGCCTTGGGGAGAGAGGAAAGGGAATAAGGTATGGAGGGAATATGGAAGAAAGTAGTTGGAATGGAAAGGGGACAGGGGAGGAGGAAGGAGAAAAGGAACAGGCAGGACAGTTGGATAAACCATTTCTTGCTAATGCCTTTGAAACCTCAGTAATCTAAAAGTACCACAAATGTGAAGCTTTTATTGAACTGTCTAATAATTTTACCAACCTACACACAACCAATTTACAAAACACTTAAAAGAAAAAGCAATTTATAACTTTGAGATGTTTTATTACAGAATAGATTGCACCTTTAGTTGGTTCTATTAAAGCAGAAAATATATAGGTCCAGATTTTCATGTCAGAAGTGGAAAGTGGGAGGCAGAACCAATCTCACTGTCAAGATCCCGCCTCTGTCTCAAGAACGCCAGCAGACAGGATCAGCCGAGAGTCCAGGCTCAGTTGGGTGTTAAGGTAGGTCAAGTCCAGAGCAGGCAAAAGGTTAGCTAAAAGGTCTACCTCCCTTCCCAAAAAGCCTCAGTCTGGTGCTTCCGAGGCAGTTGGCAGTTTACCAAAATACAATTGAACCTCCTGACCACATTAAACCACATCCCTCACCCAAGCCACTCATCCCCTCACTCTCTCACCCTTTTCACCCTCAAACCTTCACCCACCTCATCCCCACCCCCTCCACCCACCTTATTGATTCTCCACTTCATGAACAGAACTCACATGCCTATGTAATAGTTGAATAGCCCAAAAAACTCACTGAATAAACAAAGAGATTCTTCAAAGCAGATGTACAAACAATGTGAAGCACTCGTAAAAGGAGTAAGCATTTGGATTTTAGCCAAGAGCCCATAAAACTCCTTGGGTAAAGAAAGACTCTTCAAAACGGCAGTACACACAATGTGAAACATTTGTAAAATGATTAGCTAGTTGGAAGCAGCCAAGAATCCATAAAGCTTCCTGAGTAAATAAACAAACTTCAGGGCCCGGATTTGCTCCCAAAGCAGGTGTGCAAGTTTGGGAAAATTCCCGGCTCGGTGCACCCTCCTTGGACCAAACAGCCTCGAATGGCAGGATGTTCATTCCAAGGGGTGGAGGGGTTGGGGCGGGTGGCGAATGCGTGCTGGAATTGGACCCAGAAACAGTTTTGAGTTGGCCACAGGAGCTGCCAAGTACCAAGGCTGGCTGTTTCCAGAGCCTCAGTGCTCTGGAACTTTGCCTCAGTTGTAATAAAAATAGTTTGGCCCTCTAGTCCTCACACTACCCCTCCCCCCTCCACTCCCATGTCTGATCTATGCCAACCCATTGCTCCACCCACCCCCACGCCCCTCATACTGCCCATTCCAACCCATGCTCCTCTACCTCCCCATGGCCCCAATACCCTCCATGCCAACCTATGCTCTCACCCAACCCCCAGGCCTCTTATAGCCCCTATGCCAACTCATGCAAATCCATGCACCCCACTACCATCCTTTGTCCTTATATCCTCCATGCCAACTCACCCAATATCCACCATGGGCAGACCTCAGGAGCCATGCTGAGATGAAACAAAATAAAATTCTAAGTATCTCCTGCAGACTTAATTATATAAAAAATGCTCTCGTTCATATAAGCCCATTCAATACATTTCAATCCCTTCCGGTATTTAACCCATTTTGAAAACAATCAAATGTATTCATAGCCCCAAATGAAAGTCAGCTAATCCCTTAATAACCTCCTGGAACTATCAATCAAACTGTGACTGTACAGCCCCCCACTGTGCTAATTATAGGTTTGGAAGCAGTCAAGCAGTAATAATGATAGCCCTCAGGCGAACAAAGAACTATTGAAATTGCAAGCACCATTTTATTTTCCACTTAGAGACACCTCAGACTGTTTGTTTTCACCATTTAAAGCAGGGGATTTAAAGTGCTTGACAGTTCCACAGACCTTATCCAACATTTTTATACACATTCATGAGTATGCCTAAAAATTGTATGTCACACACTGCGGGAAATGGACTTCCATCCAGCAAAAATGGGACCTGTATGAACTCATCACTGATTTCAAATGTCCCCCATGTGTGAATCACATCCCACGCCCTTTCTCCTTTGTTCCTCCCACCGCACCAATCCCCGGCTGAAAAAGGATCTGTTGGCAATAGGAACAGGACATCGGGATGCCAGATCCCATACCATTTTGGCTGAGGTGCAGAGTTTCCATAACTCCATGCGTATTCGAGCTAATCTCAACAGATATCTAGACTGAATATATTAAAGCAATGGAAAGAGATGAAATATTTACACTTGGTTATCATACCAGGCTGCCCTTTCAATAGTGTGAAACACACTCTACCCTTTTATGCATTGGATGAATTTTTCTTTAACTCACCTGAAGACTTTTCCACAGTTACACTGTTGATCTTTTATTTGGTAGCTTGCTAGTTGCCAGTAGTAATAATCTGACAAATACGTTGCTTCAGCGGTAGTTAGTCATCCTCGGTCCTGATGTACTGCTTGACAAGAAGAAGAAGCTATATTTTCTAATCGCAGCTTTGTCGTAACTCACCTTACTGAACACAGATACAACTCCTGCTACAGCATTTAATGATGAACCATAAAGGAGCCAAAACCATTTCACTTAGCTTTTAACCTCTTCCCGCCTCCAATCCATGATTCACAAAAATGGCTGAAGGGAGTTGGGACCTCCAGCCTCTCTGCTCGGCATCCATTTTTTTCAGTCTTGCCCATGTGTGGTCCTGATTGAGACCATGAAAATCCAGTCCAGAGAGTTTGAAACAAAGCCATTTCTGTTAAGTTGGCAGTTAAAGATCTGTTTTCACCTCGGAAAATATTACTTTAATTGGTGAAAAACTTTCCCAGTGCTTTTATTTTGGAGTATTCTAGCAACAAAATTGACTGGCCCCCAAAAATGGGTATGGGGGTCACAATACATGATTAACCTGCACGCTTTGATTGAACCTGCTTTTCTCCCTCAAACTGACAGCATTTATCCTCCCGCCTCTGCCACTTCACAGCTTCCCTTGCTGTTTCCCATCAGCGAGCCTTCCTGCCTAGACTGCTGCCACCCTTGCTGAGGTATTGCAGTCTGAAGCTAAACCTTCTAAGTCCAGAGCTGGTTGAGGTCATTCTCCAAGCTTATTTGCAATCACCCCAATGAAAGTCAGAAGGCCTTCAACCACTGAAGTAATACTGCATAGGAGCATTAATTATAAAGGTAAAGACACAAGGAAGACAGGCACTAAGGGAGTGCACAAGAGTGATTAGTTTGTATTTGTATCCAAGATAATTTCATTGATATGTTTGATTTGGAATATTTATTTTATGGTGGCTTTTATTTTTGCATTGTGGCCAAGTGAGTGTCATGATGGTCAGCAACCTCTAGCACCTAAAGAGACAAGGACAGCAGATGCATGGGAACACCAACACTTGCAAGTTCCCCTCCAAGCCACATGCCATCTTGGCTCTGAACTATATCATCATTCCTTCACTGTTGCTGGATCAACACCCTGGAACTCCCTCCCTAAAACTGAGTGTACCTACACCAAATGGACTGCAGCGTTTCAAAGAGGCAGCTCTCCATCACCTTCTCGAGGGCAATTAGGGATGAGCAACAAATGCTGGCCTTGTCAACGATGCCCATATCCCATAAAAGAATTAAAAAAAAGAGGGAAGGTGAGGTGTAGGACTGTTGGTCATTGGGGGATTGGGCTTGTGGTAACTGGTCATGCATTCAGATTAGTTCTTCATGGACACTTTGTGCAGTGAAGGGCTATCTGTGGCTTTTTTCCTTCCTGTAACTCCTCTTCCTCATCCTCCTGCAGCTCACCTGCTCGCTGTAATGTTGGTGGCAAGGGCTGACCCCTCATGATGGTGTGTTTGTGCAGTATGCAGCAGACCACCAGAAATCTTGACGTGCTCTGCTGTGTACTGCAGTGCTCCTTCAGAGCAGCCCAGGCAATTGAAGAGTTGTTTTGGTATGTCAGTGATCTGTTGTATTACATTTCATGTGGCAGCATGGCTTTCACATGTGTGTGGGTTGTGCACCACAGTTATCAGCCATATCACAATATCTTTATAGTGCAGAAGGAGGGAATTCAGCCCATCGAGTCTGCACTGGCTCACTGAAAGAGCACTCCACCTAGTCCCACTCCCCTGCCTTATCACCGTAACCTTGCACATTTTCTTCAGGGAGCAATCCAATTCCCTTTTGAATACGCAGATTGAACCTCCCTCCACCACCCTTTCAGAAAGTTTGTTCCTGACTCTAATCATCCTCTGGATGAAAAAATTTTTCCTTACATCATAGTTACTCTTTTTGCCAATTATTTGAACCTGTGCTCTCTAGTTCTTGATGTTCTCTTGAATAGGAACAGTTTCTCACTATTTACTCTGTCCATACCCCTCAGGATCTTGAACACCTCTATCAAGTCTCCTATCAGCCTTTATTTACATAAGGACATAAGAAATAGGAGCAGGAGTAGGCTACTTAGCCCCTCAAGCCTGCCCCACCATTCAATAAGATCATAGCTCATCTGCCCCAGGGCTTTTTCTTTCGTGCCAGCTCCTCATAGCCCTCAACTCCCCAATATTTCAAAGATTATTCTACCTCCTCTTTAAATACTCTCAGTGATCTAGCCTCCACAACTCTGGGGTCGAGAATTACAGACATTCACTACATTCTGAGAGAAGAAATTCCTTTGCATCTCAGGTTTATGAGTGTCCCCTTATTCTGTAACTACGTCCCCTAGTTTGAGATTCCCCCCACTAGTGGAAACATCTTCTCAACATCTACCCTGTCAAGGCCCCTTAGAACCTTGTACGTTTCAATAAGATCACCCCTCATTCTTCTAAACTCCAATGAATAAAGGCTTAACCTGTTTAGCCATTCTTGATAAGTAAACCCTTTCATCCCAGCAATCAGCCTAGTGAATTTCTTTTGAACTGCCTCCCATACCAGTATATCCTTTCTTAAATACGGGGACCAAAACTGTACACAATTCTCCAGGTGCAGCTTCACCAACACCCTGTACAGTTGTAGCAAGACATCCCTATTTTTAAACTTCAACCCCCTAACAATACAGGCCAAAATTCCATTCACTTTCTTAATTATTTGCTGCCCCTGCATACTTAATTTTTGTGTTTCATGCATAAGAACACCAAGATCCCTCTGCGGTGCACTTTTTTGGACTCTTTCTCCATTTAAATAATCGTCTGCCTTTAGATTCTTTCTACCAAAGTGCATGACCTCACACTTCCTACATTAAACTCCATGTGCCAAGTTTTTTGCCCACTCACTCAACCTATCTATATGCCTTTGCAGATTTCTTATGTCCTTATCACAACATGCCACCTATTTTTGTATCATCAGCAAATTTGGGTACATTATACTCTGCCCTCTCCTCCAAGCCATTAATATGGATAGTAAATAATTGAGGCCCTAGGATTGATTCTTGTGGCACTCCATTAGTTACGTCTTTCCAACCTGAAGAAGACCCATTAATCCTGACTCTGTCTTCTGTGTGTTAACCAATCCTCAATCCATGCTAATACATTGCTCCCAATACCCTGAGCAATAACCTCTTATGTGGGATCTTATCGAATGCCTTCTGGAAATCCAAATACACTACACCTATCCGTTCCCCTTTATCAACTCTGCTTGTTATATCCTCAAAGAACTCTAGCAAATTTGTCAAACATGATTTCCCTTTCACAAAATCATGTTGATTCTGTTTGATTGCATTAAGCTTTTCTAAATGTCCTGCTATTTCATCCTTAATAATGGATTCTAGCATTTTCCCAATTACAGATGTTAGGCTGACTGGCCTATTGTTTCCTGCTTTTTGTTTCCCTCCCTTCTTGAACAGGGGCGTCACATTAGCGGTTTTCCAATCCGCTGGGACTCTCCCGGAATCCAGTGAGTTCTGGAATATTTCGACCAATGGCTCCACTATCTCTGCAGCCATTTCCTTTAAAACCCTTAGATGCAGGCCATCAGGTCCTGGTGACCTATCTGTGTTTGGTCCCATTAATTTGTCAAATACTTTGTCCCTTGTGATAGAGACTGTTACATGATCTTTCCTCCCATTAGCTCCTTGCTTATCTGATATCTTTGGAATGTTTATAGTGCCCTCCACCGTGAAGACCCATGTAAAATATTGGTTCAAATTATCTGCCATTTCCAGTTCCCTGTTATCAATTCTCCAGTCTCATCCTCTAAGGGTCCCACACTCACTTTAGCCACTCTCTTTCTTTTTATATACCCATAAAAGCTCTTGCTGTTTGCTTTTATATTCCTTGCTGGTTTACTTTCATAATCAATTTTCTCTCTTTATTAGCTTTTTTGTCCGCCGCTGGTTCCTAAAAAAAAATTCCCAATCCGCTGGCCTACCATTTTTGCCACTTTGTATGCCTTAGTTTTTGATTGGATACTCTCCTTGACCATCTTTGTGGTTCATCCTTTTCATCGAGTCCTTCTTTTTGACCGGATAAATTTTTGCTGAGCATTGTGAAATATCTGCTTAAATGTCTGCCACTGCTCATCCACTGACCTTCCCATCAGTCTATTTTCCCAGCCCGCTTTAGACAGCTCTTTCTTCATACCCCTGGAACTGCCCTTATTTAAGTTGAGGACACTGGTTGAGACCCAAGTTGCTCGCCCTCAAACTGAACTTGAAATTCTACCATGTTGTGATCGCTACCCCCTGGAGGATCTTAAACAACGATATCTTTTGTTAATCCCACCTCATTACACATTACAAGATCTAAAATAGCCTGTTCTCAGGTAGGTTCTGCAATGTATTGCTCTAAGAAACAATCCCTGATGCACTCTATAATTCGCCTTCCATGTTACCCCTGCAAATCTGGTTTGTACAGTCAATATGCAGATTAAAATCACCCATGACAATTGTAGTGCCCTTCTTACACACCTTCATTATTCCCCATTTATACTTTGTCCTACAGTGAGGCAACTTTTCAGGGGCCTGTAGACGACTCCCACCCATGATTTCTTCCCCTTGCTACTCCTTATTTCCACCCAAACTGATTCCACGTCACAATCTATTGCACCTATATCACTACCCACCACTGCACTGATACCTTTCTTTATTAACAAAGCTACCCCACCTCCTTAACATTTTTGCCTATTTTTCCAAAATACCCTTGAAAATAGTCTTGGTCACCCTGCAGCCACGCCTCTGTAATACCTATCAAGTCATATTTATTTATTTCTATTTGTGCCATCAATTCATCTATCTTATTACAAATGCTGTGTGCATTCAGATAAAGACCCTTAAGCTTTGACTTTTTAACCATTATTACTGGTTCTAATTTTTGCTACACTCTTCTACTTATATTTTCTGCCCCTTCTTGTCATGCTTGGGAAACTGGCGACACAAAGAACCAAACTTTTGTACAGAATATCACCAGTAGCTATCATTTGGTTTGCTGTTATATCTCAAATGCAGCTGGCCCAGCTATCACAGAATAAAGGAATCATGACTGCTGCCAGGATAATCAGGCATTGACCTGCATGATATGCATGCAATCATAAGACCACAAGATGTAGGAGCAGAAATAGGCCATTCAGCCCATCAAGTCTGCTCTGCCATTCAATGAAATTCTGGCTGATCTGATAATCCTCAACTCCACTTTCCTACCTTTCCCCCATAGCCCTTGATTCCCTTACTGATTAAAAATCTGCCTATCTCAGCCTTGAGTCTACTTAACGACCCAGCCTCTGCAGTCCTCTGCGGTAAAGAATTCCACAGATTGACTACCCTCTGAGAGAAGAAATTCTTCCTCATCTCTGTCTTAAATGGGCGCCCCCTTACTCTGAGATCACGCCCTCTGGTCCTAGACTCTCCAACAAGGGGGAAAAAAACCGTTCAGTATCTACCCTGTCAAGCCCCCTAAGAATCTTATCTGTTTCAATGAGGTCACCTCTCCAATGAGTCCAGGCCCAACCTACTCAACCTCTCCTCATAAGAAAATGCCTCCATACCCAGGATCAGCCTAGTGAACCTTCTCTAGATTGCCTCCAATGCCAGTATATCTTAGATAAGGGGATCAAAACTGTTCACAGTATTCTAGGTGTGGTCTAACTCGCGCCTCATATAGTTTTAGCAAAACTTCCCTATTTTTATACTTCATTCCCTTTGAAATAAAGGTCAACATTCCATTTTCCTTCCCTATCACCTGCTGAACTTGTATGTTAGCTTTTTGGGATTCATGCACGAGGACTCCCAAATCCCTCAGTTTTCTGCAGTTCTTTCTCCATTTAAATAGTATTCAGCTCCTCAATGTTTCCTGCCAAAATATATAACCTCACATTTTCCCACATTATGTTCCATCTGCTAAGTTTTTGCCTGCTCACTTAACCTGTCTATATCCCTCTGTAGACTCTTTGTGTCATCCTCACCACTTGCCTTCCCACCTATTTTTGTCATCTGCAAACTTAGCGTTAATTGTAGCCTAACTGATAACTGAGCCCTGTGGCACTCCACTAGTTACAGGTTGCCATCTCTAAGATGCCCCCCTTACTCCAACTCTCCAACTCTTCTATTAGTTAGCCAATCCTCTATCCAAGCTAACGTATTACCCCCCCCCCAACACCATGGGCTCATTCCTTATTAAGTAGCCTTATGTGCAGTACCTTATCGAAATTTGGAAATCCAAATATTTTACACCTACTGGTTCCCCTTTATCTATCCTGCTTATTACCTCCTCAAAGAGTTCTCATGAATTTGTCAGGCATGATTTCCCCTTCATGAAGCCATGCTGACTCTGCTTGCTTATATTATACACTTCTAAATGGTCTGCTGTTACAACCTTTATAATAGACTCTAACCTGGCCTATAGTTATCTGTTTTTTGTCTACCTCCCTTTTTGAATAAGGCAGTATTGACAGTATTCCAATCTTCTGGGACTTTTCCAGAATCTAAAGATTTTCAGAAGGTTACCACCAGTGCATCCAATAACTCTAGCTGCTTCCTTTGATATCCTAGGACGCAACCCATCTGGTCTAGAGGACTTATCAGCCTTTAGCCCCATTACTTTCCCAAGTAGTTTTTCTTTAGTGATGGTTATTGTATTTATTTTCTCTACCCCTTTTACCCCTTGATTATTTAGTATTTGTGGAATGCTATTATTATCTTCTACCATTAAGACTGATGCAAAGTATTTATTCAGCTCCTCTGTCATTTCCTGGTTCCCCATTATTTCCCCAGCCTCATTCTCTCAGGGGCCTATGTTCACTTTGGCCTCTCTCTTCCTTCTTACATATTTAAAGAAGCTCTTACTGTCGGTTTTTATATTACTTGCTGGTTTACCCTCAAAGTTTATTTTCTCTCTTTATTTTTTGGTCGTCTTTTGTTGGTTTTTAAAACTTTCCCAACCCTCTGGCTTACCACTAATCTTTGCCACATTGTATGCTTTTTCTTTCAATTAGATACTATCCTTAACTTCCTTGGTTAACTATAGTTAGTTTACCCCTTCCTAGAATCCTTCTTTCTCAGTGGGATATATCTTTGTTGAGAGTCATGAACTATTTTCTTAAACATCTACCATTGTCCATCAACCGTCTTTTCTGCTAAACTGCTTTCCCAGTCCACTCCAGCCAACTCTGCCCTCATTCCTTTATAATTACCCTTATTTAAGTTTAGCACAATTGTTTCTAACCCAAGTTTCTCGCTCTCAAAACGAATGCCAAATTCTACCATTTTATGGTCACTGTTTCCTGGGATCTTTTACCCTGAGATCATTTATTAAACCTGCCTCATTACATATTACCAGATCCAAAATAGCCTGATCCCTGATTGGATCCACATGATATTATTCTATGAATTATTGCCCGTGGCTACCTCTGCCAATTTGATTTTCCCAATCTACATGAAGATTAAAGTCACCCATGATTAATGTACTGCCTTTTTAATATGCCCTCATTATCTCCTTATTTATTCTCTGTCCTACAGTATAGCTACTGTTTGGGGGACTATAGACTACTCCCACCAGTGTTTTCTTCCCCTTATTATTTCTTACCTCCACCTATATGAATTCTACATCTTCCAATCCAAGATCATTCCTTGCTATCATACTTATTCCATCTCATACTAACAAAGCTACCCCACCAACCTTTCCTTCCTGTCTGTCCTTTCGAAAGGTCATATACCCCTGAATATTTACTTCCCAGCTTTCATCTCCTTATAACCATGTCTCCGTAATGGCTATATACTCATACCCATTAACCTCTATTTGTGTTGTTAATTCATTTATTTTCTTCTGAATACTATGTGAATTGAAGTAAAGAGCCATTAATTTTACATTTTTACCATTTTTTCTCACTTTGACCCTCTTTGCTGTTCTTTTTTTATGTTTGTACACTCTGTCCCTTACTGTCACACTCTCAGCATCAATACCTAAATAGCTGCCCTGCATTGCTACCATATCTTTTTGCTTTGTTAGCCTTTCATCAACCACCCTCAACCCATTTAGTTTAAAGCCCTCTCTACAGCCCTGATTATTCGATTCGCCAGGACACTGGTCCCAGCACAGTTCATGAAGCCCGTCTCACTGGGCCAGCTCTCTTCTACCCCAGTACTGGTGCCAGTGCCCCATGAATAGAAACCCTTTCCTCTCACACCAATCTTTGAGCAATGCATTTAACTCCTTGACATTATTTACTCTATACCAGTTTGCCGTGGATCAGGGAGTAATCCTGAGATTATTTACCTTGGCGGTTCTGCTCTTTAATCTAGCTCCTAACTTCAAATTGTTTCAGCAGAACCTCCTTTCTAGTCCTTTCAATGTCGTTGGTACCAACGTGGACGACGACAACTGGATCCCTCCCATCCCACCCCCCAAGTTCCTCTCCAGCCCTGAGGAGATGTCCTTAACCCTGGCACCGGGCAGGCAACACAACCTTCGAGACTCAAGTCATGGCTGCAGAGAACAGTATCTATCCCCCTAATTATACTGTCCCCTAACGCTACTACAGTCCTACTTTCTCTGCCCAGTTGAATGGCTCCCTGTAACATGGTGCTATAGTCAGTTCGCTCATCCTCCCTGCAGTCCCCGCTCTCATCCACACAGCTTGCAAGAACCTCGTAGCTGTTGGACAGTTACAGGGGCTGAGACTCCTTGAACGCTACCCCCTGGGTCCCCTTACTTGCTTCACCTGCAGTCACACCCTCCTGTCGCTGATCACAGACCAAATTTGAATTACTTAATCTGAGGGGTGTGACCACTCCCTGGAGCAAAGTGTCCAGGTAGCTTTCCCCCTCCCTGATGTGGCGCAGTGTCTGCAACTCGGGCTCCAACTCCTTAATTTGGATCCTAAGTTCCTCGAGCTGCAAACACTTACTACAGATGTGTTCACTCTGGATCACCTTGGTGTCCAGCAGGCCCCGCATGCTGCAGCAGCAAGATGTTGCACATCCTGCCATTGCTATCGTATTTAATTTAATTTATTAATTACTCTAGTATCCTGGCTCTTTACACTTTAAGAATCCCCCGTTCTTTACACTTTGTTGTAATCCTTTTACACACCAATATCGACCTTATACTTAACAAGCTATTTTTAAGAACAGAAAAAAAAACTAGAGACCTAAACACAAATTAAAGATCTTACTTTTACTTTAAAGACTAGAAATACTTACAGATCCTACTCACCAATCAGCTGCATTCCGTGCTCTTTAATGGTCTCTTGCCTCTCTCTCTGCAATCTTTAACAGTGTCTCACTCTTCTTGCACTCTTTCACTGTTAATGGCTCCACTGTTCCTCTCACACTCTCTCACTGCAAATGGCCCCGCTGCTCTTTTCACACTCTCTCACTGTTAAAGGCTCCGCTGCTCCTCTCTCACTGTTAATGAGCCCATTGCTCCTCTCACACTGTCTCGCTGTTAATGGCCCTGCTGCTCCTCTCTTGCATTCTCTCACTGTTAATGGCCCAGCTGTTCCTTTCACACTGTCTCACTGTTAATGGCCCCACTGTTCCTCTCATACTCTCTCACTGTTAAAGGCCCCGCTGCTCCTCTCTCGCTGTTAAAGGCCCTGCTGCTCCTCTCACACTCTCTCACTGTTAAAGGCCCCGCTGCTCCTCTCACACTCTATCACTGTTAAAGGCCCCGCTGCTCCTCTCACACTCTCTCACTGTTAATGGCCTTGCTGCTCCTCTCACAGTTAATGGCCTTGCTGCTCCTCTCACACTCTCTCACTGTTAATGGCCCTGCTGCTCCTCTCACACTCTCTCACTGTTAATGGCCCTGCTGCTCCTCTCACACTCTCTCACTGTTAAAGGCTCCGCTGCTCCTCTCACACTCTCTCACTGTTAATGACCTTGCTGCTCCTCTCACACTCTCTCACTGTTAAAGGCCCTGCTGCTCCTCTCACACTCTCTCACTGTTAAAGGCCCAGCTGCTCCTCTCACACTCTCTCACTGTTAATGGCCCTGCTGCTCCTCTCACACTCTTTCACTGTTAAAGGCCCAGCTGCTCCTCTCACACTCTCTCACTGTTAAAGGCCCTGCTGCTCCTCTCACACTCTCTCACTGTTAAAGGCCCCGCTGCTCCTCTCACACTCTCTCACTGTTAAAGGCCCCGCTGCTCCTCTCACACTCTCTCACTGTTAAAGGCCCTGCTGCTCCTCTCACACTCTCAAAAGTTGACTGTAACTTAATGCTGCAATTGTTTATATGGTTAGTGTGTACAACAGCGGGATACTTAGCTCTTGAAAAGTGATGTGTCCTGTTTTGCAGGGGTCAGTGGGGCAGTGCGTGTGGTGGTGCGGGTTGCTAAGCACAATATTAAAAAAAAGCAATTGTCCCCAAACCATGGTTAAGTCTGCAATCCAAGCAAAGCTGTCTGTTTCCTCTGCCTAATAGTCTCAGCGACCTCCATTATGCAGAAGTGAATGTCAAACTGAGATATTGCAAATAACTCCAGCCTAGAAGGAACCAGACACTGACATTGCTGTCCATGTTCTGTTCTGATGTGGCAACAACAGGTGGCAGATTTCAGTGAGCACGTCCTTACTGAAGCACTGATAGCTCTCACATTTTTCTCACTAAGTTTCAGGCAGAACTGTTCCCTGAACACCCTGGGCAGCTATGGCCTCCTGCTGAGAGCTTTTTACCCCAGCCTCCTCCTACTATCCCTCTTCTTTCTAGTAGTTTGTCCTGTTCTGCGTCGCTCCTTAACCTACAGCAAGTCCAGCTGTATTATTTTGCTTCACAGCATCACCTGATGGCCAGAATGTGAAACTGCAAGCAATGTCAAAGCACTTTCTAATCTTCAGTTCTCGGGCAGAATTTTCCGTGCCTATTGGTGTTGGGCACGTTTGGCGGTGTGAGCGGACAGTATGACAAGAAGGCCAAAAATCAGCTTCACGACATTGTAAAACCAGCTTACAATCGTTCGCTCTGCCTTTCAATGGTGGGCCGCATTTCCCACCATCAGACGTCGGCAACTTCATTGTAATACATCTGCATATCATTATAAGCCCAGCTCGCCAGAATCAGCCCCCAACCCTGGACCGTCTGGAGCATGTTGGCGTGATTGCACGCCAACATGTTTCACAAACTGTACGTCAGCAACACTCACCTGGTGAGCTGCACTTCACTCGGGATGTCGAGGTCTGTTTACCTACCTTGTTTCGAGCAGCACTCGCAGTCATCAGCACCAGGCTTCACAGGCAGCACCACATCACTTTTAGCAGGGGGCTCATGGGCAGGTCCGTACCTACCAGACCAGCCATAAGATGGGGTGGCTTCCCACGGCTGCAAGGCTAGGGCAAGAAGTGGCCTCAGGCAAGAGAAGAGGCTGCAGGATGAGGGCTGTACTGGGGAAGGGAAGGTATCCCAGTGTGTGGATTCAAGATGGTGAGGGCTGAGGAGGCAGTCTCCAGAGGAGATGAGGCCAGGTGAAGATGTGAGGATTTGTTTGAGAGAGTGAGTGTTGATGTCCCTTGAGCTGGCAGTGAGTGAGAAGTGAATGTGTGAGCGTGAGTGATGGACTTGAGCGTGTGAGTTTCGAGTGATGAGATGGTTACTTTACCTTGACGGCACAGGTAAGATCATTCATCCTCTATCTGCATTGGATGGCCAACCTCCTCTGTGCAAAACTGACTTTTTTCTTTATATTTGATAATGGGATGTGGGTGTCGCTGGCTAGGCCAGCATTTATTGCGCATCCCTAATTGCCTTGAGAACTGAGTGGGTTGCTTGGCCATTTCAGAGGAGTGGGCCTGGAGTCACATGTAGGCCAGATTTCCTTCCCTAAAGGTCATTAGTGAACCAGATGTTTTTTTATGGCAATTGTAGTGAATCATCAGGCGTTTAATCCAGTTTTTAAAAAAAATTAAATTCAAATTTCACCACCTACCATGGTGGGATTCAAAACCAGGTGCCCAGAGCATTACATTGGGTATCTGAATGACTTGTCCAGTAACAGTACCACTGCGCCACCTCCCTACTACTACCATCGCTTGCCAAGGCGGAGTGGTAATGTTGCTGTCCCTCCTGCAGCCAGAGCAGGGGTAGAGGACATCATGACGGGCCTTCACGGTGCCCAAAAGGCGCTCAAGGGACACGTCACTAAACCGAGGTCTACAGTCTTCTTACCTTTCATGGCCATGTCTTCTTTGCAGCAGTCCAGGGCTGAAACCACTGAGAGTTATGCACACAACTGTACTTTAAATGTGGTGCCCGGCGTGATGAAGCAATGAGGTAATGACATGGCAAGTGAATCAGAGCCTGCCCGCCATCAAAGCGGCGTGTTTCCCAGGAATGCATACTTACCGAGGCAGGATTGGGCCGATACAGCATGAAAAGCCGCCAGTGTGGCCGACGGGTGAAACATTCTTTTTCGTGCCCACCACCGCGCTTAGTGTAAATCAGGGACGATTCTGGCCATAAACTATTACAGATTTTTTTATGGTAGCAAAAATATTACCCATAACTTTACCTACATCCATTGGCCAGGAATGTTCTGTTATAGCGCTGCCTGCAGTATTTGGTAGGGATGCAAGGTTAATTACAAAACAAAAACAGAATTACCTGGAAAAACTCAGCAGGTCTGGCAGCATCGGCGGAGAAGAAAAGAGTTGACGTTTCGAGTCCTCAGGACCCTCCAGACCTGCTGAGTTTTTCCAGGTAATTCTGTTTTTGTTTTGGATTTCCAGCATCCGCAGTTTTTTGTTTTTATCTCTGCAAGATTAATTAGATGGGTTGGGAAAGTCAGGAGGTTTGATGAGGAAAGTATTAAGGATTCAGCAGATAGTGGGAAGGCAAGTTTGGGAACAATGAGAAAGCAGGGAACAATAAAAAAGAGGGAATTTAAACAAGTGTAAATAACAATATCGGAGCTTTAAAAAATGTAAAGGAAAGATTTTTAAAAAGGCAAAAAAAAATTATATTAGAAGTAGTGATACCAGGAAGAAAAAGAAAGTAGAAACTGTAACATCAGAGGCTAAAAGATTGAGGGTGGAAATTCCAAAGAAAAAGTAAAAGAGCCAAGGCAGTGACGGGAAGGACGCACGGGGGAGGAGAAACGAGAGCATGAAGAAATTCTCAAAAAAGGAATAAAATTGGAAAGGGGTTGTGGGGGGAGACATATAAGACCTGAGTTGGTGTTTTTTCGGCAGAGCTGCTCTAAGAGAGGACAGTCAGAAGAAAACTAGCCTGCAGGTATTTCAAATGGTGCATCAGGGCAGGGCAGCAGAAACAGCAGCCGAAGAGAAGTCCAGCAATAGTGGGCCAGCTGGGAATGTCCTAAAACAAGCAGGAACTGGCAGCCAGGCCAGAGAGGCTTTAATTGCAAAACAGCAGCAATCTGCAGTTATACGACATATTTAATATGAAGAAAATGTCCCAAGACACTTCACAAAATGTGAAGAGAACAGATGCCGAGCCATAGAAAGAGAGATAGTGGAAGGAGTGAGGTTTGAGGGTCTTGAAGGAGGAGAATGAAAGTTTAAGGGAACACGATAGTAAGAAAACTAGAGGACTGAAGGCACAGCCACAAATGGTGAGGCAAAGGAACAGAACATTATGCAGCAGGTCAGAATCAAGGAATGGAGAATTTGATACGAGGATTTATCTGGCTGGAGGATCTTACAGAGTCGAGGCCATGGAGAGTTTTAAATTTCAGCTATTAGGAACTGGAAGTTAATGTAGGAGGACAGGAGTGATAAGCTAGTAGGACTTGGCACTGCATAGCATATGGAGAGAGGACACTGATTTAAGGAGAGAGGCCAAAAAACCAAAAGCAACATGAGGAAAAGCTTTTTTATGCAGCGAGTGGTTAGATTCTAGAATGCACTGCCTGAGAGTGTGGTGAAGGCAGCTGCAACCATGGTTTTCAAAAGGGTAGTGGATCATTATCTTATTTGCAGGGCGGTAAAGAAAAGGCGGGGAGAATAGGACTAGCTGAGCTGCTCTTGCAGAGAGCCAGCACAGACACATTGGGCCAAATGGCCTCCTTCTGTTCTGTAACCATGCTATGATTCTATGACAGGAGAAATTTTGATGAGTTGGAGTTTATGGAAGATGTGAGGGCATTAGAAAAGTTATTTATGAGATGCCACTGGTAGGAAAGTGTTTCAGAGGCAAATGGGCTGAAGCAGTGATGAAAATGTATGCTATACACAAAACATCATAATCAGAAGACATTTGCACTTGAGGCCTGAGGTAGCTATTGAAAACAGTGCCTGTAGAACCTGGAGGAGGTTGAAGTGATAGAGAGGGATGTAGGGGCTGAAGGAGGTTACAGGGATAGGCAGAGGTAGGGATGACCCATTCTGGAACAGAACCATTTATTAGAAAAGAGATTGGGAGCCAATAGACAAAAATTAGGAGCTGTCATACAGAGCACCCTCTGCAGACTAACTTGCCAAACTCTGAGAAAAAATAAAAGTGAAGAATTCAAACCCAAATACAACGACAGGAAAAAACACAGGAAAAAAAAAACAGGGCTCAGGGAGTTTTACCAGTAGTGGGACAAGAACACTAGACACATACATTTGGTGGAAGCCGAGCAATAAAGTTCATGAGGTATTTTGAGGGCCTAAAGCAGAGAAAAGTAAGGAGTGAGGCCAGCACATCTTTTAAATTTACTGGGTTACTACAAATGGGAGAAGGCAGTTGAGGCGGGAGTTTTTTTTTAACGACACATGGCAGGCATTTTTAAGTTATGGGGCTGGAGCCAAGAGAGTTCAAGAAAAGGGTGGAGTTGGAGCCAAAACCAAGGGCGTGGCTAGGGGAAGACAGGGCTGGTGGGTGTTTAAACTCATCAGGGAAGGAAAATTTAACTGAGGCCGAAGCTGTTGTTATGATTTCAGTGGAGGCCAGTAATGGTTTTGTGTGTTTTTTTTAGAATCCAAAAAGCCAGGTATTCGCTAAAAGGATGACACCACAAGGTTCACGGTTTAAGAACATAAGAAATAGGTGCAGGCGTAGACCACGTGGTCCATCGATCCTGCTACACTATTTAATATGATCATGGCTGATCTTGGGCTTCAACTCCATTTTCCCGCCCATTCTCCATATCACAGATTAGACAAAAAAATCTGTCTATCCCAGCCTTAAATGTATTCAGCGATGGAGCATCCCCAGTTCTCTGGGCTAGAAAATTCCAAAGATTCACAACTCTGAGTGAAGAAATGCCTAAGTGATTGTCCCTTATCTAGAGACTGCGCCCCTGTGTTTTAGATTCCCTGACCAATGGATACAATCTCTCGGCGTTCATCCTATCAAGCCCCTTCAGAATCTTGTAGATTGCAATGAGATCTCCTCTCAATCTTTTTAAAACTAAATCATTTTTCTACACAAAAATCAAAAAACATGAATACTAATAAATACACTATCTTAAATAGTCGGTTATGTTAAATATTAAAAGTAAAGTGAACACGGTTATTTATGATTTAAATCTGACATTCACTCCACTTTCCTTCTACATCCCAATGAAATCAAATCAGATACTTATCAAAAATTGGATGATTAACCACTTCAAAGATTCGTATAAGAGCTGAGATTTCTTTGGCCTTCTGCTTACTTCTGGTAAGGTTTTTCCTTCAAATCTCCTCCAACCATCCTACAGTTTCAAACTCCCTGTTCAACACAGGCATCTCTGCTGTCTTAAGCATAGTCACCTTGGGTCAGGACACCCCTAGTTCTAATATTCTTTAATTCTTGAGTTTTGCATCTAAAATTCTCTTTCCCCCTTTCGCTTTCTCTTACTGTCACTTTTAAGACTCCTTCAGTTCACAAGAGGTTTAAGCTCGTTTAGCCAATACACAAAATTTCAAGTGAACTCTATTTGAGAGAGATGTTTTCTCTTCTGCAGCCAGTTTGGCCTCGACTTAAGACTCGAAACTAAAACCGGTATTGAAACAGACTCACAACCACAATCTACTTGCCCTAAAATTAATTTGATGACCTTATTTTTTTTCTGATGTTTATATCCCAGGCAATTTATAAAATGATCATTTCCTGGAAGCTAGTGCTTTCTGATAATTCTCCTTTCAGTGAAACAATATTTCTTAAAGGGACGATCAACCCACATAAAACATAGTTTCTTTCCACCCAAAACACATGGTCCAACACAGGAAAACATAACTTAAAATTTGCAATAGCAAGACGAGGCAACAGAGCCCGGAAATATACTAGGCCGGGTGTATATTTAAATTTAATCCAGGAGCAGGACTGGTGCATAGCCTAGAAGGAAGCAGGGACATGCTCAGGCAACAGGTATTTCCATGTATGTCAACGTTTTGCACATTTTAGGGACCAGTCGCTCACAGAGAAATGGGTCAGAATGATAGTGTGCCAAGCACTCTGTAGGAGATGGAGGCTTACGCAAGAACAGATAAGAGGCTGAACAGGCAGCAAGAGCCAGACCAGTGGAGTGAGAGCATCTGGAAGTAGATTATTTAGTAAACTCTGCCGGGGCGAAGAACAAGCATTTTAAGTGGCACTCAAGACTTAAAGGACTGCAGTGTTTGTGGTTCAGCAACATGCCGGATGCAGAGCTGGGAGAGAAGAGGGGTGAAAGCAACCAACACCAGAAATTCAAACAAGCAGAGACCGGAAGAGGAGTGCAGCCAGGAACATGTATATTCATGTCTAAAACATCCTTAAAACAAAAGCGGCTTACTGTTTGTTGGCAGCAAGGCAGGGGATGAGGAGATGTTTACTATTGAGCTTTTTGGGAGATAGAAAAGAAGGAATAAGGCAATGGTTCCATGTAGTGACGAGAAGCCTGAAGTTATCACCTGACAGTGGAAACATCTTCTAAACATCTACCCTGTCAAGCCCCCACAGAATCATGTATGTTTCAATAAGATCACCCCTCATTCTTCTAAATTCTAAGGAATAAAGGCCTAACCTATTTAGCCGTACTTGATAAGTCAACCCCTTCATCCCAGGAATCAGCTTAGTGAATCTCTTTTGAACTGCCTCCAATAACAGTTATATCATTTCTTAAATACAGGGACCAAAACTGTACAGAGTACTCCAGGTGTGGCCTCACCAACACACTGTACAGTTGTAACAAAACTTCCCTATTTTTTAAATTCCAACCCCCTAGCTATACAGGCCAAAATTCCATTTGCCTTCTTAATTACTTGCTGCACCCTGCATGCTAACTTTTTGCGTTTTATGCACAAGAACACCCAGATCCTTTTGTGTTGCACTTTTTTTGAGGCTCTCTCCATTTAAGTAATAGTCTGCCTTTTGATTCTTCCTACCTCACACTTTCCTACATTAAACTCCATCTGTCAAGTTTTCACCCACTCACTCAAACGATCTATATCCCCTTGCAGATTCCTTATGTCCTCATCACAACAAGCCCTCCCACCTACTTTTGTATCATCAGGAAATTTGGTTACATTACACTCTGCCCCCTCCTCCTTCAGGGTTAACAAGAGTCACATGGACGCGAAACATTAATTCTTTCTCTCTGCGCAGATGCTGCCAGACCTGCTGAGGTTTTCCAGCATTTTCTGCTTTTATTTAAGAATTAGGGTAGTTTTTTTTTCTTGGATTTTGAATTTTGCTTGTGAAGGTAGCTGGGTTGCTGATGCTGAGAGTTTTATAGAAAAGGATCCTATTTCTAGGATATTCTTAGGATACAGGATGTTTTTTGATTTCTGATGTGCATCAGATCTAAATACCTGTACTAACCCTGCATGAATGGTAAACTGCTATCATCACTGAAATAAAGAAAAAGCAAGACTTGCATTTCTTTAGTGCTTTTCACAACCTCCAGGTGTCCTATATCACTTTATAGCCAATTAAGTACTTTTGAAGTACACAGTTGTAATATAAGAAAAACAATTCACATACAGCCTAAATAGCCAAGTGGTTATGGTACTGGGTTTGTAACCCCAAGATCAAGAGTTCAAATCTCACAATGGCAAACTATAGAACAATGTAACTTCATCTGAAACAGATGGAAACGTGTTTTGAGCTTGGCCTAAATAGCCAAGTGGTTATGGTACTGGGTTTGTAACCCCATGATCAAGAGTTCAAATCTCACAATGGCAAACTATGAAACAATGTAACTTCATCTGAAACAGATGGAAACAGGTTTACTCAAAAGAGTATCAAGAGTTCAAATCTCACAATGGCAAACTATGAAACAATGTAACTTCATCTGAAACAGATGGAAACGAGTTTGTACTCGAAAGAGTTACAGCAAGTTCCAGAAGGAGCAATGTGATGATCACTAGCTAATTTATTTTAGTGATGTTGGTTGAAGGATAAATATTGGCCAGGCCACCAGGAGAACCCCCTGCTGTTTTTTTATGCCCACCTGAGAGGCTGACAGGTTCACAGTTTAACATCTCATCCATATGAAGGCGCCTCCAATAGTGCAGTGCCCCTTCAGTACTGGACTGGAGCATTAACCTAGATTTTGTGCTCCAGTCCTTGATATGCAGCTTGAACCCACAAACTTCTGTCTCTAAAGTTGAAAGTGCTATGATTGACTAATGGCTGACAAACCTCCTAAGTCAGCTGAGTTGCACAATTATTCACAGCTCCTGGTGCAGACTTGAGCAGATGTATGGAGCACACTCATAATGAAACAAAAGAAATGTTTGTAAACAAAATTTAAAATGATCACCAAAAAAGGAAATGCTCACAACAAAGTGACAAAAATTCTGAAAGCCTTTCGAAAGCTTCAAAAGGCATTCCAGTCCATTAACAGCTTTTCTCCAAGGTCAGATTGGCAGGCGATTAAGAAGTTTGAAACAAAGGGAAAGTAAATTTCTTCTTTAGGTTTGAGACTATAGATAACTGGTATTGTTACTGCCTATGCTAGATCTATGGTGTATGTTAGCAGCATCTGATATTACAGCAACGCTACAGCTGTCTTCCTGCATAACAGCCCTGTACACACAGTTACCCACAGACATTGTCAGGTATGTGGGGCGTGTGCATATGGTTGGTGCGGTCTTTTGCTGTAGGAGCTAGTGAGGCTTTGTTGGCTCATTAATATCCTGATATGACTTTTTCATGCAACACAATACATGCTGTAATTGGGATGCTTCTGAAGGATCATCCAGCGTAAGTGTTGTGCCAGAAAGGGATAAAACATATTTTTCAACTGGATCCAAAACCACAGAACCAGTTTTCTTTCTATCTCTTGAATGTTGCTTCCATGGTGGGGGCATAGTAACATGGTGGATTTGTGAGTGGAATCAAAATCCAGAGGCCTGAACAGAGGTTCTAGAGACATGAATTCAAATACCACCACAGCAAACTGGGGAATTTAAATTCATTTAACTAAATCAGGAATGAAAAGCTACTTTCAGTAATGGTGACCATGAAACTACCTGATTGGTATAAAAATCCATCTGGTTCTTGAATGTCCTTCAAGGAAGAACATCGGCCATCCTTACCTAATCTGATAAAAACAAAAAACTGCGGATGCTGGAAATCCAAAACAAAAACAGAATTACCTGGAAAAACTCAGCAGGTCTAGCAGCATCGGCGGAGAAGAAAAGAATTGACGTTTCGAGTCCTCATGACCCTTCCACAGAACTGAGTCAGTTCTGTGGAAGGGTCATGAGGACTCGAAACGTCAACCCCTTACCTAATCTGACCTGCATTTGACCCACAGCAATATGGTGGACTCTTAATTGCCCTCTGAAATGGCCTAGCAAGCCACTTCAAGAAGGCTTTCACCGACACCTTCTCAAGTAGGAATGGACAATAAATGCTGGCCTTAATTACCAGCAACACCCACATCCCTGGACTTCATTGTCACCAAGATGCCTTTTCACTCAGTTGTTCTAGACTATCCAGCCAAACTTTCTTGAATACTTCTCTCTACTCTAGATCTGAATTCCATGTTTGAATCCATCCAATCTGCTTTCCACCCCTGCCACAGTACCAAAACAGCTCTTATCAAATCGCAAATGACATCCTATGTGACTATGATAAAGATAAACTTGCCTTCCTTGTCCTTCTCGGCCTGATTGCAGGCTTTGATACAGTTGACCACTTCCTTCAATGCCTCTCGACAGTTGTCCAGCTCGGTGGGACTCCTCTCAGGCGGTTCCATTCTTATTGATCTAATCATACCCAGAGAAACACTTGCAATGGCTTCACTTCCTGATTCCACACCATTACTTCTGGTGCCCCCCCAAGGATCTATCCTTGGCTGTCTTCAGACTGGTAGGCTCAGGTAAGGGGTGTGGGGGCCAGAGCACCAGGGTGAACAGGGCAGGGGAGGAAGGGAAGGGGAATGCAGGAGTGGGGGCCTTCGATGGGCACAGGGTGCCCAAACAGGAGCACCCCCTCCCCCCCCAAAGCCTGGCCACCACGCTGCCAGCTTTTACTGGGCAGCCTGGAGACTTGGTTTGGGACCCTCACCACATGTAAATCCCACCAGGGGCAGGAGGAGGCCTGTAAGTGGCCACTTAAGGGGCTTAATTGGCCAATGGGTGAGAAAGCCACCCAATGCTTCCCCCCTGCAGCTAAAATATCCACATGGGCAGGTAGACGATGGGCATGGCGCTGTTACCATGGTGCCCAATTTTATGCCCCCGCCCACCTGTCATCCCACCCTCAGGAGGGCCATAAAATTCAGCCCCATAAATCCTGAGAGAGCCACCGAGGAAGAGAGAAGAGGCAGCATAAACTGAGGAGGGAAAAAGGGAGAGGAAAACATGAACTGGTAATGGGAGGGAGAGTAACAAACTGGGGAGGAAGGTAGAGAGAGTAGACAAGCTAGGAAAGACTGCTGGAAGAGAGAGGAACACAAACTGGGGAAGGAGGTAGAGAGCAACAAAGTGGGAAAGGTAAAGAGCAACGGAAACTGGGGAAGGGTGGGAGAGCTCTTTCGGCTTATGGTGTGTGATATAATGCATTATTTTCCAGAAGTCAGGCAGCATTGGTGCGTCTCCTTGAGGACTGAGCCGCACCTCCCTGAAGCTGGGCTTTAACAATAGGATGATGGAATCAGTAAATTGAGTTATGTTTGGTTTTGGTTTTAGTTATTATTTTTATTTCTTGCTGTGTGCTGTGAAAAGTCACAAAAATTGTACAAAAACTTCAGTTAGAAGTTTTGTTTACTAGGGACCAGATTTTTGCAGAGTTGAGTTGACTCTGAAGTCTTCAAAAATGATGAGCAGGACCAGGATACAGAAGTCCTGTCCCCAGTTCCAAAGGGCCCCATTTTAGCTGGAAGGGAGTGGAACACAGGTGGCAAACCTAAACTCACCAAGGCCATTTGAAATTAATGCTCTGTTCAAATAGACTCCACTTTTGCTGTTCCAAGGACCTGAACCCACAGTATGGGAGTCCACAAATTTAAGGGGAAAATATAAATGCTCTTGAAGGGCAGATAAGATCCATTTAAGTGTCATGATCTGAAGTTAATTAAATTTCCAACTCTTAAAACTTGAAAAACAGGATTTAGCTGTCAGTTAGATTTTTAAAATGGCTGCTGAGCTGCTTTGATTGACAAGCCATCTGCTGTAACTTCAAAAATTCCATTAGTCATCTTCCTACAGTTTCAATAGTGTTCATTGTTGACATTTTCCATGGGCTAATATTACAGCTGAGCCCATTTTGAATGCTTGACTGAATTGCTAAAACTCCAAAAGGGCGTATTACAGCAGGGAGGTTGAGTTCACATTTTGATTGACGGTTTTAAGATGATATTAGCTGTCTTTGATATGGTTACTGAATAGGATTCTTTTGGTTTTTATAAGATCTATCATTTGAGGGCATTTAAAATCTTTGCATGGGTTTCATGAATAAGAGTTTATTTTATATCAAGTGTGTATGAATGAGAGCTCTAATAGTTTGTTAGAAGTTTAATTTTTTTTTTGTATCCACATGGCTCCTGAGGTCTGCCCACAGTGGATACTGGTGAGTGGCCATAGAGGTGGAAAGGGGAGTTTGAGGTGGCATGGGGATATAAGTTGGTATAAGGGGGGCATTTGTTGGCATGGAGGGGGCATAGGGAATGGGTTGGGGCATGAAGGGCGAGGGCTAGAGGGCCTAACAGCTTTTAAAACAAACCCCAGAGATATGACAGAGCATTCACTTGCTCCCTTGGCACCTCTGATCTGCTTCCAGCATTGGCAGGCCTGACTCGATCCCACCCCGCCTTTCCAGAGTGAAAATTGCATCTGACAAGGCCCTTTATATCAAGGAAATCTCCTGACTCGAGCCACCTATCTCAGTAGCAAAAATCCAGCTCCAGGTGTTTCTCTTTGTGGTCAATATTGTAAAAACAACACAGAAGTAGTTTTTTATTTAAACACTACGCACCCTTAAATGTTTATTTTGTGTTCTTCCATTGATTTATAAATTACTTTATTCATCTTGCTATAAAAAAGTCAAACATTTTATTTAAGATTTGGTGATTTGGTGATCCTTAGACACTCATCAGATGTAAATGCAAATGACATTCCAAACAGAGGGGAAATGTCACATCAAATGCCATTAATCAAATGTCACGTGTTCAATGTTCCAGGAATACACCAAACCAGAGTTAGCAACGTTAGAGTAGAAGGAGGGAAAGGAACCCAGTCCATCATGGACATGATGTCCAATTGCTGTCAAACGATTGACAATTCCATCCCAATGGAACAGAATTGACAGTCTTGTGGGTGAATGTGCTGGCGACAGGAAGCAAAACACAGTCAGAGTATTTTATAAAACAACTAAATTTTACATTGTGCAGCTTTAACAGTGTTCAAGCTTAAGCAACATACATTTGGAATCATTGCTTTGATGTTTTTTGCTTTATTTCAGTGCTCCTGTAGTGTTTTGAGTGTTTCAGTAAAATACGTAATATGAACCACTGGATAATTCAATTTTTTTACGCGAAACACAACTGTGAATTAATAGATTAGAGTGTAATATATGAAATTATTTCTAATATATAAGTGGCTAGAGTAGACAGAGGGAAAGGATCCCAATCCACCATGGCCACGATGTCCAATTGCTGTCAAATGATTGACAATTAAGCGAGATGCCCAGTGGAACAGAATTGACTGTCTTGTGGGTGAATGTGAATGAAAGAATGCTACTCTACTCTAATATTTCCCCCCAGTCACTCCCTGGAAGGTGCTGCCTCATTGTTAGGATATAGTTCAACAAGTGCTTGCTGGTTACCTCACTACTTTTCAAATATAAGACAGACAGTGAATGTTGGTCAGCTATTTGAGTATGGGAGTCCACATGCGCACTTTTCTGGCAGGAGGTAATGACAGTCAATTAACCAGGAACCGTGTCTTATTTTTCCCCTCCCTAGCTCTTGGGCCAGTTGAGATAACTTTATTACCATGATATTAGACTAGGCTTGGGCAGGATATCAGCTAAAATTTATAAAACTGGTAAGCCTTGGTTTGTGGTTCTTCATGATTGTAAATACCACTCCAACAATTCCCCAATGTTAACAAAAACTCTGTGAATGTATTATTTTTGGAATGTAAAAGTGAGTAAATTCTTGTTGTTTTACTTTATTCATTTGATGTGGGTGTTGCTGGCTAGGCCAGCATTTATTGAATTATCCTTGTTCAGGGGGCATTTAAGAGTCAACCACATTGCTATCAGTCTGGAATCACATGTAGGCCAGACCAGGTTGGCAGGTTTCCCTCCCTAAAGGACTCTAGTGAACCAGGTGGGTTTTTGCAACAATTGACAATGGTTTAATTGATTCCAGATTTTTATTGAACTCACGTTCCACCATCTGCTGTGGTGGGATTGGAACTCTGGTTCCCAGAACATTACCATGGATTACTAATCAAGAGACAATACCACTAAACCATTACCTTCCCACCTTCCTTGCTAATTAGCTGACTACACCATGGCTCCAGCCCACAGTTGGGGTCAACTATATGTTAAGGCAGACTCCTAGGGCTATAACCATTGATCTTGGTGAGCCAGTTGCCATAGGGAAGGGAGATTTCTGTGTCTGCTGGGCAAGAGTCATTTAAAATCGGCCCTGAAGTTGTTGTATGGTGAATAAAAATAGCAATATATAAATATTCTTTGTTTCTTTTCTCTTCCTCTCTCCTAGATGATCCAAACAACCAAAACTCTGCTAGAAAATGGTGATGGAGTGTGTGAAAAAATAATGCAGTGTCAAAGAGCAGGTAAGTGCAAATTCTAAAGCCACTTCAGTAAAATGGAATTGAGTTGAATTATGGACTGTACTGTTTCCACAGATTTTCTTGAATTACCATTGTGAATTCCAGTGAGTTCCTTTAATTTCTACACCTCACATTAAATTAACTACATTAGTCACAATTGAATTATTTACATCAGTTTAGAATTATTAACATGCATTCATCACAAGCACATAACCAGAAAAATTAGACATAGAAATAGGCTTTAAGGCAGAGAGCTGCAGGGAAGAAATTCCAGACCTTAGGGCCTAGACGGCGAATGGCGGGGGAAGAAAGTTGGGGATGCACAAGAGATCAGAATTGAAGGGACACAGAGTTAACGGTGGGCTGTAGGAGATTACAATGAAAGGGTTGGTAGCAGCATAAAGTTATATGAGCATACAGTTGTGAATTTTAAATTTGAGACTTGGTGGACCAAGAGCCTAATGGTGCCACCTGCTAAAAGTAGACAATATTCCACAGTGCTCATTGGAAAGGGAGAGGTGTGGAAATCTCTAAAGATTCTTATATCACGGCCTTGATTTCTTAAGTCGTTTCTACAGTAGTTGCAAAATGTATTTAACTTGGGGCAGCATTTTCATCGGCAACCAGAGGCGGGGCCCAGTTGCTAGTGGGTAAAATGACACGCAGTGACGTCTGGCGGGCATCCCGACATCACCGCACACCATTTAGATTTTCAGTTCAGCAGGCGCGCCAACTCGGCTGCGTGCCCACCAAACTGTCAAAGGCCTGTTAAAAAGTAATTGAAGCATTCAAATGAGCTGCCCGCCCAGCCTTAAGGTTGGAGGACAGGCGAAGAGCCCAGGCGGCCTTCGCATATTACATGGAACCTCATCCACGGGCGGGATAAGGTTTCATGAAGTGTTTAAAAAAAATCAGTAAATTTTTTTCCAAAATTTCATTAACATGTCCCAGCTCATGATTCACTGTCACATGAGAGGATATGTTTCAAAAGTTTAAAAATCCTTTATTTAAAAGTTTAACACTGAAACAAATCTCCCTGAGACACCTCTGTGCCTTAGGGAGATCTCTGCGCTTTATCGCGCAGGGAACCTCTCAGGGAATCTGCCCCCTCCTGCACAGGGAGCGCTCAGTGCTTCCGGACGCGCGTCACAATGGGCGGGCCTTAATTGGCCTTAAATGGCGGCAGGGACCCGATTGGGGGTGTTGATCGGATTTGCGCCGGCCCTCAGCCGCCCCCGCACAACACCCCCAACTGGGCGGGAATTTCTGGCCTTGATGATAGAGATTTACAGTATCTTATTACACCGTTCTCAGTAGTTCCCCCCATGTCTTAAAATGATTAAGACACAGGCTAATGGCAAATTTCATGTATCTGAAAGTTCTTGTCCTACCTGCATTGCATTTTAGATTGATTGATGAAATACAAACAGGACAATAAGAGTAACAGTATGGTAAAGGACTCGAGCTCAAGTGACAAAATTATTAGGATGTGACTTTATGCTCATGATAATTCCCTGTATGATCAGACTGAATGAAAGCTAAATGCCGTTCTGTGGAGAGGGAAAAAATATGAAATTCCACACACCCTTTTTCTGTATTAATTAGTAACAGCTTACTCATTGAAAGTGGCCTGGAGAAAATTCACACTCACTTTTTCAAATGGAGATGACCTGGAAGAAGAAAATGCCTTAAGAAAACATGAATCTCATTGTAATACATGAGGAAGTAGTAACTGTTGGCATAAGTTGTGGATAGCATGAAGCACAGTTGTAATGTTTAGCTGGTGGACTGGGATATCCTTTTAAGATTCTACTCAGAAAGTTGCTTTTCTAGATTGGTTGTGAACTCAATTATCAGCTGATTATGGCTAGAAGTTGCACTAGATTAGCAGCTGCTAGGACCTCCTTGTCATCTCTGTGACGTCTCCAGGGAATTAGAAGATCAAAATATCTTTCTATATATTTTTGCTTTCAGTTTTTTCTACTTTTACACAAAATGTGACATTGGGCAAGATTTTGGAGGACACCATGTTCCCCGCACTGACCCTGCCCCAACCCCAGACTATAAAGTTGGCAAGAGCCTGCCCACGAAAAAAACGGTGGCTCCGCAGCCATTTAATGCTTGGCAGGTCGTTAACTGGTTCAGGGAGAGACTTCCACCTCCACCTGGGAAGGAAGCTGCACCTTAAGAGCTGTAGCCGATCCAATTGGCTGGCAGCCCTGTAGTCCCAGCAGCACCAGCTTTAAGAGATGGCCATGGTCGGGACTATAGGCAGATTCAAAGAAGAGGTGGTTATGGAGACCAGGCTGAAGTTAAGCCCGGTGTGTCGGTGGGCCCTGGCTGGCTGGCCCCAGCAAGAGGGGTGGGGGCCTGGGTTTGAGAGACCAGTGGGGAAGAATTAAAGGGGGTAGGGCATGACCTTTGGCGGTGGCAGGGTGGGGGAGGGGGGCACCTCTGATGCGGCCAGGGGATGGGTTCCCCAAACCCAGGAAATCTGGTTAATCAAGGTTAAACTTAGAAACTCAGTTAAATATCTCCCCCTTGCCTGACATCAGCCTGCCCAGTAAAAGCTACTGGACTACCCACTTAATGTGGACCTCCCTTATCTGTGGGTAAAATATCGGTGGGGGTGGGATGAGGCACTTAAGTGGCCATTAATTGCCCTACAAACACACCAGCAGGGCAACTGTATAATCCAGCCCATTGAGGGTAGTAAATATTTTCAAAACATAGATATAAATATGGATACATTTGAACAGCTTTGCACCACGGCACAGGATATGGTGCTTTATACAAGCATTCCCCTTCGTACTATGAACTCCTGATTTCACCGGTACCAATCTAGGGAAGAGTCAGGTTGAAACAGGATATAAAAATTAGAAAAAAAGTCACAAAATTGATTGTACTTTTCCTAGCTTCTACTTCAGAGCAAGATTGATAGACCTGTGAGAGAAGATGATTGCAGTTAGTGTGTGGCCCATAGAAATGAGGAAATATGACGTTTTGCCTTTCATAATATCAAGGTTAAACTTAGAAACTCAGTTAAATATCTCCCCCTTGCCTGACATCAGCCTGCCCAGTAAAAGCTACTGGACTACACACTTAATGTGGACCTCCCTTATCTGTGGCAGCAGAGGCAGAACCACATCTGCTGGAGATCATATGTACCCCATTACTTCTTGTTCATTCATTTTAGTGGATGGAAAATGATGGGGATTCAAATTCTGGTAAATGAGACTCCACACCAGGATTGCACTTCTGTAAGATCATCCCTTAATGGTTAAAAAAAGACAAAGTCAGAGTCAATTTTTATTTCTAATTTCCAACATTGGCATGTAGTTTGCTTTTATTACATGAGAGTCAATATGCCCTGATAAGTAAAGTAAAGGCATGTGCAAGGTAATTTTAACACCAAAATTCAAGCATATTGCCTCCCACAGCATAATCAGACCATTCCCCCCAAGATCTGCACCCCCACCACATTCACTCCCATTAACTCAGTTGCGTGCTCCTAGGCTGCAATCTCCTCCAGAGTATTCCACACCAGACAGGAAGCCAAGCCTAAAACAGAAACACCTGGCAAAACTCAGCAGGTCTGGCAGCATTGGCAGAGAAGATCAAAGTTGATGTTTCGAGTCCTCATGACCCTTCAACTGAACTAAGTAGAAATAGGAAAGGGGTGAAATATAAGCTGGTTTAAAGGGCAGGGGGGGGTGGGTTGCGTGGTGGTTTGGCGCAAGCATGCAGTGATAGGAGGACATAACCAAAAGATGTCACAAACAAAAGAACAAGGAGGTGTTGAAGGTGGTGAGATTATCTAAAATAATGTGCTAATTAAGAGTGGCGAGCAGGACAAGCAAGGTAGCTCTAGTGCGGATGGGGTGAAATAAACCATGGGTGGAATACATTTAAAAATAATGGAAATAGGTGGGAAAAGAAAAATCTATATAAATTATTGGAAAAAACAAAAGGGAGGGGGAAGAAATGGAAAGAGGGTGGGGATGGAGGAGGGAGTTCAAGATCTAAAGTTGTTGAATTCAATATTCAGTCCGGAAGGCTGTAAAGTGCCTAGTCGGAAGATGAGGTGCTGTTCCTCCAGTTTGCGTTGAGCTTCACTGGAACAATGCAGTAAACAAGGACAGACATGTGGGCAAGAGAGCAGGGTGGAGTGTTAAAATGGCAAGCGACAGGGAGGTCTGGGTCATGCTTGTGGACAGACCGAAGGTATAAGAAACCTCATTGGTAGCAACGAATGCAGTAGACTAAGTTGGGGGAAATGCAAGTGAAATGCTGCTTCACTTGAAAGGAGTGTTTGGCCCCTTGGACGGTGAGGAGAGAGGGAGTGAAGGGGCAGGTGTTGCATATTTCGCATTTGCATGGGGTGGTGCCGTAGGTGGGGGTTGAGGAGTAGGGGCGATGGAGGGTGGACCAGGAGGGAACGATCCCTACGAAATGCCGCCGGGGGGGAGGTGAAGGGAAGATGTGTTTGGTGGTGGCTGGAGTTGACGGAAATGGCGGAGGATGATCCTTTGAATGCGGAGGCTGGTGGGGTGATAAGTGAGGACAAGGGGGACCCTATCATGTTTCTGGGAGGGAGAAGAAGGCGTGAGGGCGGATGCGTGGGAGATGGGCTGGACACGGTTGAGGGCCCTGTCAACAACCGTGGGTGGAAAACCTCGGTTAAGGAAGAAGGAGGACATGTCAGAGGAACTGTTTTTGAAGGTAGCATCATCAGAACAGATGCGATGGAGGCGAAGGAACTGAGAGAATGGGATGGAGTCCTTACAGGAAGCGGGGTATAAAAGAGCTGTAGTCGAGGTAGCTGTGGGAGTCGGTAGGCTTGTAATGGATATTGGTGAACAGTCTATCACCAGAAATTGAGACAGAGAGGAGCCAAGCCTTTTAGTCAGACTGGCTTCTAGGCAGAGAATCTGCTTGGAACTCTTATCCACAAACTCAAAATACCTACCCAAGTAATTATCAGAGCCAGGGAATTAGGGGAACATATTATTAAACAAGAAAGCATTAAGAATGGATTAAAACTAATTGACAAGCACCACATGAGTTAGGGCTTTGAGTCTAATGGGAGTTTGATATAAAATATTTGAAATATTGAAGGGAGTTTTAACTCCCAAAATTAATCAACATAGATCCAGTGGGATATTAAAGTTTCAAAAATCTCAAACATAAACTCACCCTGTCTCAAAGCTGCCCATTTTTGGATTTTAATGGAGTCAGGATGGGGAGCAGACAACCAACATGCTCCCATGGTGGGTGGGCAATTTCAGTATTTTGTTAAGGCTGAGTGCTTCATCTTTCATCAGACTTCCACATTTAACCCTGGCTGACCAGGTTTCCCAGACCTCAGAAAAACCTGACAGACAAAGGGAATGAGGAATGCTGCATGGAAGACATAATTGTTTTTTTCCACGTGGCTTGTAGGCTAGGAAGACAGGAACGCTTTCCCCAAACGAATCTGTTCTCCCCCCCACCCCCCCAACCCTTGCAATCACCGACCCTCAATCTCCGCCCTCAAGCTGCCTCTGAACCCTTGTGATCACCCATCAACCTTCTAAACAGTGTTGTACCCACCCCCACCTCTTCCAAACCCAGTCTTTACTTTGCAACAGGAAAGTTACCTGATCCTTGACTGTGGCCTTTTCTGCAATTAAAATTGGGGATCCACAAGACCCAGAATTAGAGGAGCACAGATTTTTCAGAGGGTTGGAGAAAATTACAAAGATAGGGAGGAATGAGTCCGTGGAGGGATTTGGAAACAAGGATGAGAATTTTAAAATCGAGTAAAATCCCAGGGTAGAATGAGTGTATGTCATCCTACACTGTGCCCCATTCACCACTTGCTACCCTTCCATGGAGCAGAACCATTGATGAAAGTCTTCCATTTGAGATTGTTGAAGACATATCATGGAGGCAGCTGCTGAATTCCTTTCCATTCAGATCTGAAGAAAAGTCGTTGACCTGAAACATTGGGCGGAGTCGTCCAGTCCCGTTGGCAGCGGACGTCATGGCGGGCGTGGTGGTGGGGGGGGTGGAGAGTTCGACGTGAGGGGCAGAAATCGGTTTCACGCCGGCGTGAAATCGCAGCGGGATTGTCCGATGGTGTCCACCATGGCGGAACGAGAACCCCACTGGAGGGGTGAACCCAACTTACGTCCCAGAAATGGAATGCAAAGTAAGGCCCGACTGGATTAACCCCCCATGCCCAATTTACCATTATGCCGGTGGGGAAACACACCAGCCCAGCACACGTCTGGACAAGTGCAACGTGCAGAAATTGGGACTTACCTTTAGAGCCTTGCTCAGGTCACGGATGTCTGAGGAGAAGATGCTGAAGCCCTACAGCTACTGAACCCTGGAGGAACAGGTGCATTGCACACTAGGTGGATCCTCATGTACATGGCTCCCCGCAAAGCAGCTCTCGGAAGGTGAGAGGTCTCCGTTGATGCTTCGGGCCTGCTTCAGAATATCACAGTCTTGGCCATGGGCTGCTATGGATGATTTGTGAGGGGGGGAGAGGAAGGTCTAGCTGTGAAATGGGAGATGAAGGTGTACTGGGGGAGGTTGGGAGGAGCCGGACGAAGGTGTCGGGGAGGTGAGGTAGTGGCATGGAGGGGGGTGTGGGGGGCTTCAAAGGTGTCCGGGGGGAGGAAGGTGTAACAGGAGAACGCTGCAAGTGGGGAGGAAGGTATAAGGCAGGAAGTTAGGGTGGAGGAGGGAGTAAGGGGGGTAAACATGCAAGGGATGGGGCTGTGGAGTCAATGACTGCCTCCTGGGGAGCAAACTGAGGATAGGCGAACCAAGGGTAGGAGGGAATGATGAGTGTGAGAGGGGCAGAGGGACCCGGTAGGTTGAGGGTACGTCGGTAACGGTAGAATGGGCAGCATGGGTAGTTGGTGGGGACACAGAGGCAGACATGGACCCTGGGCCTGGGAAGGAAGAAGTCATTATGGATGGGGGTGGAGTTCTCCAGGAGTTAGGGAACATGCACGTTCACCTGGACATCCTGGAATAACAAGGGTTCGGGTTGGTAGGTGATGGTGGGGAGGTGGAAGGTGCTGCCAGGGGGGTCCACAGTGATGGGGGAAAGGTACTTAGGTAGCTGGGGGAGGGGAAAGGATGGGGCAGCTAATCAAGAACTTCACCACAAGCATGTTTGTCATATCGGTGGTGAGCAGAGATTAGTGTTGGATGGGCTTAGGTGCTGAATGGGAGTGCAATCAGTGGATGGGCAGAGATGCAGGTCAGCTCAGATGGACTACTGAAAGAGAACCCCAACAGGCAGCATTGAAAATCTTGGGGCAGTGAGACGTGTGTAATGGATGAAGGCTCCGTTTGCAAGCTCACACGAGGCTCCAAAAGGCCCTGCCACACGCACACACTTTTCTCTCCAGAATACTTGTAGTCCAGCTGTGTGCAGCTAAACTGCTAGTGGGTGAGGGGAGGTGGGAGGGTTGCAGGGCGAGGACTCCCTAAACCTTTCAATGAAGCTGAAAGACAACATTACACATTATTCAGTGAAAGTGAATATATTTTCAGGTTATAAAGTGACAAGATGTGTTGACCCATGCAACCACTTGTGATCAGAATTTCTTAAATTTTCTAAACCTACCACTTCTTCTACATGCTGCCTTGACATCCACAGCAGGGATGGAGATAGCCTGTGCAATGGTTGGTCCTGTTGCCCCTGATGACTTCGGCGTGCGTCCTCTGGGGAGCTGAGGCCTTGAGGGCCCCGACTTGCTTTGGCTGTCCTCCTGTTGCCCAGCTGCTCCCTCTGCGGTGACAGAGGACAAAGTTGAGGGGATCACAGAGAAAGGGGACTCGGAAGGAGCAGACAGCCTCTGAGATTCCTTAGTGGGTGACGCAGGGGTGTCCAGCTGCCGTTCCTCCTGCCTTTGGGTGCCCGAGGGCCCCAGCCTGACTCATTGAGGGGAAGGAGCATCTGGAGGAACATCGAGGTGCCCCATTTCCTTCTCGTGCTGCCACTGCAGGAACTCACCCGTTGCTCCCGCGATGGAGTGCGGGTCTGCACACATCTCCGCATTCTGCTGGACCAGGGTTTCCATGGCGCCCACCATCCTTCCCATGGAAACCTCCATATGCGCACATGTGAGCACCACTTCATCAGAGAGCAGGTGGATGCACTCCTCCAACTCGCATGCCATTCTGTTGAGGATTTCCAACAGCTCTGCATGATGTGCCCCTGCCTTCTGCTGACTCTCCACGATGAGTTGGAAGGTCAAATCCTGAGGCTTGTTCATCTGATTTGGACCTCACAGATGCCTCTTTCCCAGCAGTCCTCCAAATGTTGGGAATCTCAACTGAAGCTGCCTCTTCCTGCTGCAGACACATGTCTGTGAGATGACGACCAGATTGTGAATCCGAGCCTGCTCGATATCTAGGTCCCACCGAGGTGTGTGCCTCTGCACTGGTAGAGAGTGTGGGTGAGCACAGTAACGGGTCTTCAATGGTGCTGCCCTCAGGGTCCTCATCCGAGGTCCTCTCGGCGCTGGGATCGGGGTCAAAGTTACCTGAGGGCGATGTGTCAGATGTGCCCACGACAGAAATTGGCAGCCATGTTGAACACAGAACAGTAGACTCAGAGTAGCTTTGAGAGAGGGATGACGTGGTGCAGGATTCTCACATGGATGTTCACCGCCGACCTCACCATCGCTGCAGGAACAGTCCAGCTCTGACGCACAACTCTCGTTTGTAGTGAGGACCTTGATGTCCGGCACTCCACCCCCCAGCCCTGAGACCTTTCCTGTTAACTGTGCGCAATCCTGTCCTGCATAAAGACAGAAGGAGGGAGTGTGAGCAAGGCACATGCTCAGCCAAAAGAGATGTCAGGTGTGCGCGTGTGCTGAGTGGAGCCATGAATGGGATGAGGCGGCTATCTCCAGAGGAGATGAGGCCAGATGGAGATGAGAGGGTTTGTATGAGAGAATAAGGGGTGATGTCCCTTGAGCTGGCAGTGAGTGAGATGCCAGTGAATGTGTGATGGGCTTGTGAGTGGATAAGTTGAGATTAATGAAATGGTATTTTACTCTGGTGGCACAGATGAGATCATTCATCCATTTTCTGCACCGGCTGACCTTTTGTGTGCAGCGTTGGCACTGACCACCACTGCCACTGCCTCCCATGCTGGAGTGGTGAGACTGATGGGCCTCCTGCAGCCAGAGCGGGGGTGGAGGACATTATGACGGGTCTCCATGGTGTCCAGTAGGTGTCCTAGGGATGCGTCACTGACAGATCAACAGGAATCACCTCATCTCATGGCCCCCTATTCACTACATTTGGGGGGCAGTGGGTTTTAAAACATATGACTCAAAGATACCAAGGGTGGGGCGGTGTTGGGGGCTGCACTCTTCTTGGATTTTGGGTCCATGTCTTCACTGGAGCCGTCCTGGGCTGCAGACATTGAGAAATGTGTGTGTGGCTGCATTTTAAATATGGCGCTCAGCATGTGGAAGTGGTGAGGTAATAGCATGGCAGGCAAATCGGAGGCTGCCCGCCAGTGATCTGGCACATTCCCCATGAATGCATTATTAATGAGGTGGGACACGCCGGGAAGGGGACGATACAGCGCTAAAACCCCCCATTGTGGCCAGTGGGTAAAACGTCTTTTTTCACAACCACTACTGCACTTAGTACAAATCTGGGATGATTCCACCCATTAACTCTGTTTCTTCCTCCACAGATGCTGCCTCCTGACCTGCTGAGTATTTCCAGCACTTTTGTTTTTTTTCCTTCCCATTCAGCATTGCGCTGTTTAACAAGCAAGCTATGTTTCTGTCTGATGCATGCAACTGTTGAGTGGTGTGCGTGCCCCTCCTGACACAGAGCCAAGTCTATCAATCAGGCTGTCTTCCAAGCAGGATCCTGTTGGAAAACAGAAGCTGTAAGAAGCCTGGACTTCAGGGTTTCCCAACCAGAACACCTTTCCCATCACTACTTGGAAATCCCACCCAGTAAATGTTGGGGCCATTTAGCCTGTTCACTGCAAAAGACAGCAGTTTTGCTGGCTTGGTTGTAATCTGTTGGTCACATGTCAGATGTTGATTAAGAAAACCAGCAGGCTAGATTATTTCATGATGGAACTTGAAAAACAGCTTTCAGCTGTACTTTGTAACACTGACCTGTTCCTAGCAAAGCAGCGCATGTCATTTTTCCTTCTTGGTATCTTTGAGTCATATGTTTTAAAACCCACTGCCCCCCAAATGTAGTGAATAGGGGGCCATGAGATGAGGTGATTCCTGTTGATCTGTCATTAGATCTCATATTTGTTTTATCAGCACACTACTTCGGTTGATGGACACTAATCTAACAAAAACATGTTTCATTATGACATGAACATTTTCTTTTGGGTATTTTCTATTTTTTTGCACCAGTACTAACTGTGCAAACCAGGCAAAATCAGATGAGCTTTTAGGTTGGTTCAAAATTCAATTTATCTGAAATTTGTTCTGATGAAAGTTCATTGACCTGAACTGTTAATTCTGTTTCTCTGACACTGCCTAACCTGCTGAGTATTTCTAGCATTTTTTGTTTCTATTTATGCTTGAATCAGGCCTCGCCCACTAAACTGGTCATGCCTCTAGGCCGGGATTGTGCTGGTTCAGAAAGGACCTTCAAATTGCACTTGTTTTCTTAGGCTTTCAGAGGCTATACTGGGCAGATTTGAGTCTTTTTCATATCAAAATGTTTAATTTACTAAGAAACTGACCAATGTACATCAATGCGACTGTTAACGGTTCAGTAAAGTTTTTATAAGTCATTTGCAACCATTTTAGATCTGATTATGCACAGGCAGAGAATGGTGCCCTTACTAAAAATTCTTGTTTCTAGTGATAACCCATTTTATGCTGTGTAATAAAATTGCTACCAGATTTCTACCATAAAATACATTCGAGGAATACTTTTTAATGGAAACAAAAAACAATTACCTTTCATTAAACTGTCCTATTGTAATGCTTCAGAGAAGATTTCACGTTTGTGATTATCTAAATTTTTTTCAGAGACTTCATGCATAAGCTAACCAGCACATTTTCAAGTGCATTTTGGAAATGATCTTTCCTTTGTACTCAAGGGAGAAACTTTATGGCATAGAGTTCTCATATTCAACAAGGAGCTCTGGCAACAACTAGACCCACTTACTGGACCCCAATAATTAGAAAATTAGCAGAATCTATAATCAGGCGTAAAGTTGAAAAGCATCAAGATGAAAATAATCAATTGCATGACAGCCAACATAGCTTTCAAAAAAGTCCATCTTGTCTAACCAATCTCATGTACAGTTTTATGAGCAAGTGACATCCAAAACTGGTTGGTCAAGAGCGACGTCAAGATTTGGCCCAAAACAGTACTTGAGTCAGTGCTACACTTGTGGTGCTCGACCAGGGCCACAGGCATGAGGCCTGAAGCATTTCCACATTGCAACCTTGTTTGAATTTTACCGGTGAGCTCTGAGCATCACATTGCAGTTGATGCGCAGGCTCCCAGCATCTTTAGCACTGGTCAGCTGCACAAAGGCTTGCTGGATCCTTGGGCACAATGTAGGTCTGAGACTTCTGTTTTGAACAATAAAGGCAATAAACATTTAAAGCCCAGCAGTATATTAGCACTCACTTCTGATTATCAGCCCCCCTGAATGTAAAATTATACACACCTTTGGAGTCTGTGCAGTACAAATTGTCCTAAATGTTAAAGGGACATTCCTGCCCTAAAATTTTCGTATTGTATTACTTAGAATTTGCAACACAGAAACTGACCACACGACCCAACTGATCTGTGTCAGTATTCGTGCTCCGCACGAGTCTCAATCTACCCTACGTCGTCTAACCTGATCTGCATATCCTTCTGTTCCTTTCTCCCTCATGTCCTATTCTTGAATCCCATTGGGCTCACCCACCCTGTGTGGTGGAAGTTCCACAGTCTGACCATTCTCAAGACAAACAGTTTCCCTAGAAATCCTTATTTGGCGTAACTTGCATGAAAACAAGAATTTATTTCACTATCTTTTATTGTGTTACTTGAATACTTTATTCATTATGATTGCTGTATTCATCCTCCCTCTGAAAAATATCAACAGATTCTCTTTTAAAACATTCATGAGTTACAGCTGGTGCAACAGCAGGCAGATAAAGATTGCAAGATGTTAAGTTTGGCTGCAGGCAGAGGAAGACCATCAAATTTTAGCGATTTCTGTAAATGTTTAGAGACCACCTTTAGCAGCATTTATTACTTCAGTGCACCCATTTTCTTTATAGGTAGAATCAGTTGAAGCCCTAACACACTGTGTCATGGAGTATAGGCTATTTCTTTGTATTGCTACTCTCAGTGTTAATGTGGGGAAGAAAATCATCAGAAGAAAAGATGATCTTGCTTATTTCTATTACAATTACAATTGCATAGGGCAGAATTTTTCATCCCACGCCTGACCCGAATGGGAGTAAAATAGTGCGTGATGACGTCGGGCAAGTGTCCTGACGCCATTGTGCAATGGCATGATATTTCGCTCGGCAGGTGCCGGAGCGACGCCCGGCATTAATTAAGCAGCTACTTAAAGCCTTTAACAGTCTAATTGACTCTGATTTTTCCTGGCCCGTGCGATATTTTTGCTTGTCACACGGCAAAACAGGCAGGTGGCCAGCCAACATTTTCCCAAACCTCATCCAAGGGTGGAATAAAAAGGGTCAGCAGCATTGTCAGTGTGAGTAGCGAGGATTGTTGGAGATAGTTTGCAGCTGGTTACCTACTGGTACTTGGCAGCTTCATCTCTGTTCGGGGCTTCATTCTTAGCATTTCCAAGCTTCATTTCGGGACTCATTGCTGTCTGCCAGACCTCCGGAGGATTCAGACTGTGTGGACCCTTCCGGATATTAGACAGTCTTCCCTTACCCTTGTAATGGGGATTGTGGTCTCCGCTGGAGGCACCTTCTCTGAGGAGGAAGTGAGGGGCAGAAGGGAGAGGAGGCCAGGTGTCCCAATGCAGCTTCCAGGGAAGGACTTGTGGAGGAGATGCGCAGGCACAAGGGATTCAGAGCCAGCAGGTAGTCCAAGGCGGAAGGGGCTGCAGAAGACACCACTATCCTGCTGCCAGGGTTTACAAGTGGCGATGCAGCTACCTCAGTATATCTGAGGTGCAATGCCAAAGGAGAATTGGCCTCTCATCCGTTTGCCTAACGATTGGGCCTGAGATTACCTCCGACTATGTGGGTGGACACCCCATGCCATTGACTGTGAAGGTCACAGTGGCCCTCAACCTCTATGCCTCCAGCTCTTTCAAGGGCTCAATGGGGAATCTGTGTGGAGTCTCCCAATCAGCTGTCCACAGTTGCATCAAGCTGGTGACAGAAGCTCTGTTCAGGCAGGTACTGACCTTTATTCTTTACTGTGTGGACGAGGCCAGTCAGGCTGAGTGAGCCAGAGGCTTCGCGGCGATTGCTGGGTTCCCCCGCGTCCAGGGTGCCATCGTCTGTTCACATGTGGCCATCAAGGCGCCAGCGGATCAGCCGGGTGCCTTCGTCAACAGAAAGGGCTTCCACTTCATGAACGTGCAGATAGTGTGTGACCACAGGATGCAGATTCTGCAAGTCTGTGCAAGATACCCTGGCAGCCTACATGACACTCACATCCTGAGACACTCCCAGATGCCAAGGCTCTTCAGTGCTCCAGTCCGACTGGATGGATGGCTGCTGGGTCACAAGGGCTATTCGTTGAAGAGGTGGCTCATAACACCTCTCCGCCATCCAAGAACAGAGGCAGAGAAGCGTTACAATACAAGCCATGCCTCCACAAGGGCGGTGGAAGAGAGGACCATAGTTCTTCTCAAGATGTGCTTCCGATGCCTGGATCGTTCAGGGGGAGCACTACAATACTCCCCCAGAGCGGGTGTCACTGATCGTGGTCACATGCGGCACTTTCCACAATCTGGCACTGGCAAGGGGGGGCTCACTGGAGGAAGGGGATCTTGACGCCGCTGCACTGGCCACAGATGATGAGTCCAGTAGTGAGTTTGAAGAGGAGCACAGTGAGGAGAACATTGAGGGCGTAGAGCCAGACCTCGGTAACCTGCAGGATGTACTGACACCAGGGAAGCCTTGATCCAACACTCCTTCAGCTAAGCTACCAAAGATCAGCTTCAACCGCATGCCAGGGCTGCCTCCTCCAATCCGGATGTCTGAAAGGACCCTTTCATTTGAACCCAAAGAACACTCAGTGCCTGAGTAATAAAGTTCAGAGCTACCTATGTCCAACATTACACACTGCACCAATGAAATTAAAAAGGTGAAGCATATTCAGGCCATGACGACAAAAACACAATTTGTGTCATTCTGACAGTTCAATAATCTTAACAGAAATGTTTCTGTTATTCAACATCTGATCAGTATACATAAAGTAAACATAAATGAACATAAAATCACCTGTGACCTGTCCCTCTTGTGCTCGTGCTGCCTTTAACTTACGTTTGTGAGTGCTATATCTAGGTTCTTCCCCCGTGCTTTGGAGGCAGCCTGCTGACTCTGTTGTCTTGTTGGCCTTGATGACCTTGGCGGTTGTCCTCTAGCCAGTATAGTCTGTGCTGGCCCCCCCGGGAAGGTGCCACGGCTGGCATCTCCCCAGTCGCCACCTCATCTGATGCCACGGTCACTGGTAGAGTGGGGAGAGCTGCGGCCATCATCCAGAGCACCCTGAGAGTAGCCCACAGAGATGACAGGCAGCTCATGTGCCAATGTGAGGTCGCTCTGGACCTCCCTGCACATCATTAATGGACGGCACCTAGCTGGGATACTGAGTGTCTCATTCATCTTCGACACTGACATTGACCACCTGAGGTCAGTGCCTGTATGAGGGCTTGGAAGTCCGAGTGAAATCCCAGAAACTCCTCATTATGTCCCTGAAGCTGTCTCTCAATGAGAATCGCCATTCCCTCAATGGAGGAGGCAGTGCACTCGGCCATGATGGTCAACACAGTGCTCACACTCCGCATGGACTCCTCCATCACGGAGACCATGGCAGGCACACCCTCATGGATCTCCATCAGATCCTACTGCACATCTCACTGGACATCCAGCAGGTCGACTCCAGAGGCTCCTTCGACTGAGCATCACTGGTCCCCAGCTGTCCTCCGACTGCCAGCGCCCTGGGCATTCTCTGCTTCCGCCTGCACCTCAAGTGATTGTGAAGTGCCCTCACCAATGTGCACCAAGATACTAACCACCACTCTAATGTCCACTGAGGTGCTGGTACCTGCACTGGTGCCTGCTTCAGAGAGTGGGTGTGATGCAGGTACAAATGACGGCTGGTGGTCCTCCAGTGTCAGGGCTGGCCCTTCAGGGTCCAGAGATCGAACGCCTCCTGGTGAACCTGAAAGGGAGAGGAAGGACATGTCATTAGTTAAAGTTATCACACTGTCACTATGCATGCCAGGCACTTTGGTGAGACAATGGAGATCTGCATCATGGTGATATCGTCTTCCAATGATCAATGGGGACTCCAGGTTCGAAGCTCACATCAATGAATGGTTGCACCACCTGGAATTCTCACTTCTGTGCACTTTCGTCTCGCATCCCCGCCTCTCCACGCCCAGTTGCACATGGGGCATGCCGTCTCTCGAGCTCCAGGTCGTTTTGCTCAGACCTCAAGAGGATTAGGAGGCTAGCGGGGCCTCCGCCAGTCCCCAGCATTGACAGTTGGAACTCAGACTCTAGCACCCCTATGATCCACAAGGGGACGGCCAGACCTTAACACATCTGCGCACCAACCCATCCAACATGGTACTCGCCCTTTCTGAGCGCAGCAGATCATTGAAGCGCTTCTGGCACTGCAGCCAGGAGTGCCACACCACAGCACAGCTGCTGACCAGCGCTGCCACCACCTCCTCTTGGTGAGGTGCGGTGGCCTCCTCCTCCCATCCCTGGGGACAAGGGCTTCCTTCCAGGCAGCCACCTCCTCCAGGAGGACGGCGAGGCACTCATCAGGGAAGCAGGGGGCCTAAGTGCTCACCGGACCTGCCACCCACTGCTTGCCGTTTGCACTCTGGTCCATAGTGTCAGCTCAGGGGACGTCCTCTGTGGCAGACTTCCAGCGGCTGCCTGGGCCACTTTTAAACCGGCTGCCGGGCCGCTATTGGACCTGGTGGCCAACAGGCTCCCGCCCTGCTCGGCCCTTCCCGGCCAGTGCGGAACCCGCATTTCATGCTGGGCAGGTCTTAATTGGCCCGCCAGTGTGAAATCACGGTCAGGGCCCAGTCGTGGGTGGCGGTTCATTTTGCGGCTGCCCAACAAAAGGAAACTCCTGCCCACAGTACTTTCAGCAGACTTCCACGGTGAGTCTTATATTTTTTTTTATATATTTTTTTTTCTTTTCACACCTATTTCCATCGTTATTTTTTACAATTTATTTCCATATTGTTTTATCCCCACTTTTTAACCTATTTCGATCCCCTCCCCCCACCCCACTCCCACTAGGACTATCTGTCACTTCTTGTCCTGCTTTCTACCCTTAATGTCACCGTTAGCACATTCCATAGCTAATATCACCACCGTCAACACCTCTTTGTCCTTTTGTCTATCTTTGGCAATCTCTTCTTTGCCTCCACCTATCACTGGCCCTCTATCCAACTCTACCTGTCCCACCCACTTTAAACACCTTATCTTTCACTACATTTCTATTTCTCTTTAGTTCTAATAAAAAGTCATACGGACGTGAAACATTAACTCTGTGTCCCTCTCCACAGATGCTGTCAGACCTGCTGAGCTTTTCCAGCAATTTTTGCTTTTGTTCCTGATTGTGGAGCTAGGGGAAGCAGGCATGCCTCCTGACCCCATGTTAATGGAACCAATTTTTTAAAAAATCCTCCCTCAGGATGTGGACATCATTGGCTAGGCCAGCATTTATTGCCCATCCTTAAATGCCCTCCAGAAGGTGGTGGCGAGCTGCCTCCTTGAATCGCAGCAGTCCATGTGGTGTGGGTGCACTCAAAGTGCTGTTAGGAAGCGAGTTCCAGGATTTTGACCCAGCACTAGTGAAGGAATGGCAATATAGACCCAAGTGAACCTACTAGCCTATCAGCAGCAAATGCAAGGAGGAAACAATCTGTATTGGATGAGCAGCTTTATGGCATTTTTCAAATATAGTCCACTTGAATGTCCAACAAGTTTGGTGGATCACATTGAGTTGGACAAGTCTGCTTTAAACAGAAGGTGCTGGAGCATCTCCAGCAGCACTACACCACTGCCTATTGGCAGTGGCAAAATATAGAAAAAGAAAGTCCAAGCTTTAGGAATGAGTTTGCCAGTTGATCATAAAGAGCCCAGAACCCAATTCTCTCTTTGGCAGTTGCTGAAGTGGTGCCATGCATAGTTAAGCAGATGGTGGTTTTTTCTGTCCCTCCACAGCATTAGTCCCATGTTTACAAGGAGGTGGAGCCAAGTTTCAGCCTACAGCTCACCATTACTATTTGTGAATGTGTTGGCCTTCTGTTGTTTGATAGCTACAGGTGACTCTTAGCAGATGGAACACCTTTGACTGGCAGACTGCTGACCTTATTGCCAGGTTAGCATGCGCAAAGCGAAAATATATCCATGTTTACATGGAAGAGGAGGAAAGGATGTCAAAATTTTAAGGAACATGAGGGCGGGGCCAGCCAGTCTTTAATGTTATGGGATAGTGCCATCTGTTGTCCAGACATGTTAATGCAGGAGAGAGTATTAATCAGGGGAATTCATGGAAGAATCAAACCTATTTCATTGTATAAGTAAATGTAAAAAGTGATTTGTAAATAGTAGAGGTGATTGTTGGGGTAGTAGAGAATTTGCCCATTGCAAGGGTTCAATTTATCCTAGGGAATGATAAAGCTGGATCAGAGATATTGACTATGCCTACTATAGTAGAGCAGCCTGTTGAGATTCAGTCAACAGAGGTTTTACAGAAGGAGCATTCTCGGATTGTTTCCAGATTGTGTGCTGACAAGGTTGCAGATGCACAGGTTTAAACAGGAACAGTGTTGTGGCACAGCCGATGATAAATGCTGAGCTGCTGAAATCGCAGACGGAAACTTGAAACAACTGCCATAACTATTTTGCAATTTGTATAAATTTCGAGATGTGTGCCTTGAATTCAGTAGTAATAAGACCACCAAGTCTTATAGGTTTCTTACAAAATTAAATTAAACCTTTATTAATAGAATAAATTATTTTAAGTGCACATATTGATCTACAAATTGCTACTATGATAACTTCTAAATCCCCTCGTTAATTTAACTCCCAGTCACATTGTCGTCAAGGCAACAGTAAGACACATAGATTTTAAAAGATCCAGGCAAAGAAACATGATACCCTGAACAATCCAATTCAAAGTGAGTTTTCTTAGCTTAAGTTCTTTGTAGACAGCACCTTGAGGCATAGATGCTGGAGGCTTTTTCACACTTGTTTTAGATCTTACAACGCCTTCCCTTGCACACAGCCTTCTCTCCTTTATCCGTATTTTCCCCTTTGAATATAAATTCCCATTGTTTCACTATGTCTTTGGACTTTGCCTTTCTAATGATAAAAATCTCTCATAGTACCAATTTTACCAGTAATCTTTGGGAAAAATAAACACACTGTTTCTTAACTTCTCCTGGCTAGGTGAAACAGTTCACCTCTCTTTTGAAATCAATCTAGTCTGGTTTATTTAAAAATGCAAATGTCCCTTTACACCTATGTTTACCTACTTAACATTTCAAATCTAGCTTATCTTCTGTTACATCAAAGCCTTCAATCAAGTCACACATACACACACAGACATAGACACAGACCCCAATATTACTCTATTTTACAATAAATCCCAATAACATTATGAAAATTATTATATCTTCCTGACAAAGAGGAAGAATCTAAAAGCCAGGGAAGATGCTGAAATTCAGTTGGCTGAATCATTTTTTGAAAAGATTACTTAGAGGAGCAGAGTAGAGAGGGTGAGGCTGAGTTGTTTAGCTTAATGCAGTTAGTGGAGTTACAGCAGCAGAATACATTCCAGAGTGCTTTTACATTAAGAACAATGTATTAATAAGGAAATGGAGACTGCCTCATGTTCCAACAGATGAAAAATGAGAGAGAGTGCACCAAGTAGTGATACCATCTGGGTACAGGGAATGAAATTTTGAGTGGCTCATGAAATTCCAGTGGCTGGAAATTTGGGAATTGGGAAAACTCAAGCTAAGGATATAAGCACATTTCTATTGGCCTGGACTACATAGAGATGTAGTCAAATTCTGTCAAAATTGTCACACGTCAGGTGATGGGAAAGCCTCAAGCTGTAATTAAACCAGCATCTTTAATTCAAATTCCAGCATTTGAGGAACTTTTTAACAATGTCCTGATTGATTGAATAGGACCCCCCTCCCTAAGACTAAAAGTAGGAATCAGTGCTTGCTAACAACCATGGATGTGTCCACCAGATTTCCAAAAGCAATACATTTATGAAAAATTACAGCAAAGGTGATTGTATAAGAGTTAACCAAATTCTTTACAAGGTATACATTATCAAAAAAAATACAGCCGGATCAGGGTTCGAATTTCATGTCACAACTGTTTAAAGAAGTAATGAATAGGCTAGGAATAAAGTAATTTAGGTCATCAGCCTATCACCCTGAATCACAAGGTGCCTTAGAAAAGTGGCATCAGACTTTAAAGACTATGATTTAGAGCATATAGTCAAGACCATCTACATGATTGGGATAAAGGGATTCCATTCTTGTTGTCTGCTGTTAGGGATACCTGTAATGAGTCAACAGGGTTCAGTCCTTCGAGTTAATTTCCAGTCATGAAGTAAGGGGACCACTCAAGCTATCTCAGGAGAAATTAGGGAGTCAAAGTTCTGAAACTGCTCTCTTGGATTATGTGATGAAATTCAGAGAAAGATTAAGTAAGGCATGTGACCTATCTAGGAAACATTTAAAAATATCTCAACAAGTGATTAAGGCAAAGGCAGACAAAAGGGCAAAGGCTTGTAGTTTTGTGCCTGGGGAAAAGTGTTAGTATTGTTGCCAGTGTCAGGCGAATCATTGAAGGCAAGTTTTTGTGCACCTTACCAGATCGAAAAGAGACTCAGTGAGATAAACTACGTATTGAATACCCCAGGGAGAAGGAAGAGTTAGCAAGTGTGCCATTTAAATATGCTCAAAAAATACTTTAACAGAGAGAATAAACAGGAAGAGGTACTGATAGTTGTAAGTAAGGAAACGGGGATAGAAAATCAGCATTCTGAAATTGGCCTTCCTCTGATTAAATTGGACAATGAGGAAGAACTTAAGAATCTAAATGTGATGTTAGGTTACCTTCCAGAAAATTGTCAAAGTGATTTGAAAAAGCTATTTCGTCACACACAGCAATTTTTTGAAATAAATTAGGAAAAACAGATTTAGCTGTGCATGATATTGATGTCAGGGATTCAGATTCAAGAAGACAACATCCATATAGATTAAATCCAGTAAAATTAACTCAAGTGCAGAAATAAATTAAATTTATGCTTCAAAATGGAGTTTACCTATTGTAATGGTGCCGACAGCGGATGGATCACAAAGACTACATATCAATTACCAAAAAGTGAGCGCAGTAACAAAGGCAGATTCATATCCTATTCCATGATTGGAGGATTGTATTGAGAAAGTGGGGCAGTCAGCGTTTATCACAAAAATTGACTTGCTGGGAGGATATTGGCAAGTACCTTTATCATAAAGTGCAAGAGAGATATCAGCTTTTGTGATGCTGGATAGTCTATATCAATGCAAAGTAATGCCCTTTTGTATGAAAAGTGCACCAATAACATTTCAGTGACTAACAAACAGAGTGATTGAGGGACTGATTAATTGTGCTGTTTATATTGATGACTTAGTAGTATTCAGTTAAACGTGGGAGGAGTATTTACAACATTTAAAGGAGCTAAATGATCGACTTCAGGAAGCCAATTTGGTTGTAAATTTGGCTAAAATTGAATTTGCAAAAGTGCAAGTTACATATTTAGGCCACACTGTTGGACATGATCATGTGGCCCCACGCGATAGAAAGAAAGAAAATGGAAGCAGAAGTAGGCCATTCCACCCTTCGAGTCTGCTCCACCATTCATTATGATTATGGCTGATCATGCAACTCAAAAGCCTGCTCCCACTTTCCCCCCATATCATTTGATCGCTTTCACCCCAAGAGCTATATCTAACTCCTTGAAAACATTCAATGTTTTGGCCTCAACTACTTTCTGCGGTAGCGAATTCCACAGGCTCACTACTTTCTGATTGAAGAAATTTCTCCTCATCTCAGTCCTAAATGGTCTACCACATATCCTCAGACTGGACCCCTGGTTCTGGACTCCCCCACCTTCGGGAACACCCTTCCTGCATCTACCCTGTCTAGTCCTGTTAGAATTTTATAGGTTTCTATGAGATCCCCCCATCATTCTTCTGAACCGCAGCGAATATAATCCTAACCGACTCAATCTCTCCTCATAGGTCAGTCCCGCCATCCCAGAAATCAGTCAGGTAAACCTTTGCTGCACTCTCTCTATAGCAAGAACATCCTTCCTCAGATAAGGAGACCAAAGCTGCACACAATATTCCAGGTGTGGTCTCACCAAGGCCCTGTACAATTGTAGCAAGGCATCCCTCGAATCCTCTCGCTATGAAGGCCAACATGTTATTTGCCTTCTTTACCACCTGCTGCACCTGCATGCTTACCTTAGCAACTGGTGTACGAGGACACAGAGGCCTTGTTGTACATTCCCCTCTCTCAATTTATAGCCATTCTGCCTTTCTGTTTTTGCTGTCAAAGTGGATAAACTCACATTTATCCACCTTATACTGCATCTGCCATGTATTTGCCCACTCACTCAGCTTGTCCAAATCACACTGAAGCATCTCTGCATCCTCCTCACGGCTCAGCCTCCCACCCACCTTTGTGTCATTTGCAAATTTGGAGATATTACATTTTGTTCCATCATCCCTCATTAATATATATTGTGAATAACTGGGGTCCCAGCACCGATCCCTGCGGTACCCCACTAGTCACTGCCTGCCATTCTGAAAAAGACTCGTTTATTCCTACTCTTTGTTTCCTGTCTGCCAACCAGTTTTCTATCCAACTTAATACACTACCCCCAATCCCATGCGCTTTAATTTTACACACCAATCTCTTATGTGGGACTTTGTCAAAAGCCTTCTGAAAGTCCAAATAAACCACATCCGCTGGCTCCCCCTCATCAACTCTACTAATTACATTCTCGAAAAATTCCAGTAGATTTGTCAAGCATGATTTCCCTTTCGTATATCCATGCGGACTCTGTCCGATTCTGCCACTGTTTTCCAAGTGCTCAGCTACTAAATCATTTATAATGGACTCTAGAATTTTCCCCACTACCAACGTCAGGCTGACTGGTCTATAATTCCTTATTTTCTCTCTACCTCCCTTTTTAAATAGTGGGGTTACGTTAGCTACCCTCCAATCTGTAGGAACTGTTTGAGAGTCTATAGAATCTCAGAAGATGACCACCAATGCATCCACTATCTCTAGAGTCACTTCCTTATGTACTCTGGGATGTAGATTATGAGGCCTTGAGGATTTATCGGCCTTCAATCCTATCAATTTCTCCAACACCATTTCCGTACTAATACTGATTTCTTTCAGTTCGTCCCTCTCACTAAACCATGTGTTCCCCAACATTTCTGGTATGTTATTTGTGTCCTCCTTTGTGAACACAGAACCAAAGTATGTATTTAGTTGGTCAGCCATTTCTTTGTTCCCCATTATAAATGCCCCTGTTTCAGACTGTAAGGGACCTACATTTGTCTTCACCAATCTTTTTCTCTTCACATACCTATAGAAAATTTTACAGTCAGTTTTTATGTTCCCTGCAAGCTTACTCTCATACTCTATTTTCCGCTTCTTTACCAATCCCTTGGTCCTCCTTTGCTGAATTCTAAACTGCTCCCAATTCTCAGGCCTGTTGTTTTTTCTGGCCAATTTGTATGCCTCTTCCTTGGATCTAATAGTGTCTCTAATTTCCCTTGTAAGCCATGGTTTGGCCACCTTTCCTGTTTTACTTTTGCACCAGACAGGAATAAACAATTGTTGCAGTTCACCCATGCAAAAGTAAAGCTGTTGTGGAATTCCCAGTGCCAACAACAAAACAGGAAGTTTTGAGATTTCTAAGCATGAGTGGATTTTATCGGAAATTCGTGCAAAATTTCAGCAATGTAGTTGCTCCACTAACTAGATTGTTAAAAAAGAACAGAAAATTCCAATGGACACAAGAATGTCAGAATTCATTTGACAGCTTGAAAGCTGTACTAACAACTACACCTGTTCTATCAGCATCTGATTATACAAAGCAGTTTAAGTTGGCTATTGACACCAGTAATGTGGGTGTTGGAGCTGCAAGAAGATGAACAGTTGAGAATTGAACAATTGAGAAGCTGGCAGGATATCTCTCATGGAAGTTAAATGTACATCAGAAGAAATATTCAACTATAGAGAAAAAGACTTTAAGTTTGGTGTTAGCTTTGCAGTATTTAGAAATATCTGTTGCAAACAATTCTTCAGAGACAGTTATGTATACTGACCGCAATTCTTTGAAGTTTCTTGAGAAGTGTTGAAACAAAAACGTCAGACTGTTTCAGTGGAATTTATTAATACAACTGTTCAATTTACAAGTCATACATGTGGCTGGATGGGAACATTTAATTGCAGATATGTTATTAAAAGTTTAAAATTCAAAAGAACTTGGATATTGGCAAAAGAGGATAGACTGGAATGAACTCTTTTTACAACAGACTTGTTTATATTTTCATGGTTGATGCAGTTACACTACAGTGTAATAATTTTTTTATTTAGATAAATGTAAGGAATACAAAATGGATTGAGAAAATGAAACTATTTTTTTGAAATTATGATGGATCTTTTTTTTGTAAGGAGCGAGGTGTGAGAATGGATGGAATTTTAAAAAAATATTTTTGGGGAATATGTTATTCTGTTTGGGTTATTCTGTGAAAAAGACTGTGTGTACATGTATATAAGTGATTTGTTTAAGCTGGAGAAACATTACTAGAAGACAGATTGTCTCAGGGGTTTAAAACATGAAAGAAAACATGAAAGGCATTAGGATTGAGTACAAGTTAATATTTTGGATCTAACATTTGCATTTTTAGATAAATTGAGAGTGCGTTTGAATATCAAAGGGGAGTCAGAGGTGAAAGGAAACATTTTTAAAACTTACAGGAGTTCCATAGGTAAGAGAAGAGAGTATATTACGTTTTATTGACCTGGAAGCAGAGACAAAATAGAAACAAAAGATTTTACATTTGGAAGGATTTGAGTTTCAAAGAGGTGTCAGAACAGTGGAACCTGGGATGAAAGGAGGAAAAAGGTATTTTAGAGTTGTGGTTGCCTGGTAGTGGTAGAGCTGTTAGCTGTAGCTATGGGCTGTTGGCTGTGTGAGGAAGATCTCCTGGAAACAGCTCTAGACTGAGAGAAGATGCAGTTTGAATCAGCCATCCAGTCAAGCCAGAAAAGTCTTGGGCTGCAGCAAGAAGTCTTATTCTGAAGTTTTAGATTTCTGCAGCAGAGTGAGAGAGAGTTTAAGAGGTCGCGTGGTATACCTTTATTAAAGCTACAGCAGTTTGCCTTGGTAATATTGCTGGAAATTTATAAATGAATGTTGCCTGGAAGGTGTTTACTTGTGGGCCTGACCAAGTAGAGAATCTTTATGGGTGAATGTTTTGTAAGACTAATTTTAACTGCAACTGTAATCTCATGGGTTTAAATTTTCTTTTATTCTTGTTAATTAAACTTTTACTTTTAATTTTTAAAATCCTGAAAGTGCTACTGGTCTTCTTGCTGCTAAGATCAGTGCATTTTCTTCTCACTTTCAGAATACAAAAAAAAGGGTTTGGCCCGTAAGCCAAGATACCCTCTGGGATTTGGTTTGCGCAACAATTAACACCGGCTGTGGTCGTAACACAATGTAATAATTGTTGGCCAAAGCCAGTTATTCTCTGCCTACAGATGTTGATGAGTGAGTAGTATTGGGTGAGCACAGTGCAACTATCATAGCTTGAACTGCCTCATGTACTTTTGCAAGCCTGTGTCTTCCTAAAAAATATTAGGTGAGAGTTCCTCATTGAAAATGGGTGTATAATGGTGCTGAGGATATTTTTTCTAAACAATTGGCACAAAGATGCAAGAGAACTTAATAAATTATTGAACAATCAAATGCTAACTGTGTTAAAGCAGTAAAGAAAATTGCAATTTTTTCAATAGTTTAGATTGAACCGAGGACACTCATTAGTTTATCAAAGAGAGGAGCATTTTCTACTAATTTTTATCTAATAATAAATAATTCTGCCAGAGTAGATTGTTCAGAGTTGTGGTCTCACTATTATAATTTTATTGCTTCAAGTATTTTAGAAGAATATTTACACTGCTGGAAGAATCATAGGCCTGACAGGAAGTAAGAGTGATGGATCAGGTATAAGGGAATTCATCTCTTCAACATTGTCACCATATTTAAGAAGGAATAAAGTTAATTAAATACGCTTTTATCTGTGCTAAGCATATTCCTTGGAGATAGTTAATCTGAAGGGCGAAGGAAAGTCTGGAGGAAAAGCTTTTTATTCAAATGTCTATTCACAATGCCTGTATGGGGGGGAAAAAAGTAAAAACTATGTATACTACATTTAAGAAAAAGTATCATTTTGATTGATCCACTGAGAGTTGCAATTTTATGTCTCAGTCCCTCTGGTGATGCTACTGTAATACCCTTCACCTATGTCTCATAGGGCAGGATCTTTAGCTCGGCGAGCGGGAGGTGTAAAATGATGATAAAATAAAGGATGATGTCAGGCGCAACTCCCGATGTCACCCCACATCATTTCAATTTTCAGGCTGGAGGGGGTGCAACCAAATCAGCCATGCGCCCGCTAACCTGTCAATGGCCTATTGAGGCCTTTGACAAAGCACTTAACGTAATTAATGGACCTCCTCATCCAACCTTAAGGTTGGTGGGCAGGCCGGGAGCACTGGCGGGCTTCAAAAAAAGCATGAAACCTCATCCATGGGCGGATTAAATTTTTAATAAATGTTTGACTGAAAGTGATGGACATGTCCCAACTCATGTGACAGTGTCACATGAGGGGATGTGTCGGAAATTTTGTAGTTGTTTCCGTAACATTTTAAAATTTGGAGCCAATCTCCCTGAGGCAGCACTTAGCCTCAAGGAGATCAGTGCACTTTTTCGTGCGCATGCCTGAAAGAGTGCACTCAGGGCTGAGGGAATAGCAGCACCCCCCCCCCCCCCCCGCCCGTACAGGGAGTGCATAGCGCTTCCTGGCAGATGTCACGCTGGGCAGACCTTAATTGGCCCGCCCATGTAAAATGGTGGCGAGTCCCCAAGCGTGGGCGCTGATCGGAGGTGCGCCTCCACGTACCCGCTCCTGCACTTCCCCATGGAGGGGGGTGGGATTTTTCCCCTAATTGTTTTTTTTAAAGGATTGTGTTTCCATTCAGATTGTTGGATAGGAGGAATAGACCTAAATTACATTCAATGGGACTGATTTTTATCCCTGTTTTCGAGCAGAAACAGGGCTATATTGCAATGGAAAATGGGTATGTTGCCCACTGCCATTTTAATCAGGGCCCAGGCATAGCCGACAAAGACTTGAACAAGTTGGAACCTTACTTAAGTATGCAAAATGGTATCCTGTGACAACCATAGCACTCCAATGCAATTGTCATTGAATTTAGCATGGCAAATGCTCATTGCTAGATTTGCCCAGTGGTACATGGATTTCAGAACAAAAAGTTGTTGATGGCATCTTGGAAGATGTAGCCAAGCATGTAATATTGCTTGAAAGGGGAGAAATTGCCAAGGAGTGGGGCAAGAGTGGGGCACTGGGACTAACTGGATTACCCTTCAGAAGAGCTGGTGCTCTGCATTTACCAAGATGCCATCAACCACTTTTTGTCCTGTTCCCTCACTTCCTGACCAGGTTACCGTTCTTGGGTATTTGAAAGGAGAAAGGCATAGAGTGAGGTTGTGGTGAGGGGAGGGGGAATAAGCGTGCTTATAAACCATCTGCAGCATTCATATCAGGAGTGATTGTGAGGTAAGGGGGTCGTGGGTTATGAGAAGGAGATATGATTTGAATGTACAATTATCTTCAATGCTTTCAGCCCTGTTATTGGACATGTTCTCAGTTAGGGTCGCTCCAATGAGGGTGAGCACCATCTCCTCCATCGGGTCCCAGCCATTTAGATGCCACTGCTTCCAGTTATCCACCAACTTGTCCTAGAGAGGGGGTAGTGTATCAGTAAGTGTGGTTGTCAAAGTTGAATAGCTGGAAGTATATTTAAGCTAGGAGTTTTGGGTGTGAGGTGTATTAACTGTGTGAGGGTGAGATGAAGCTATGAATGTTAAGTATGAGTCATAATTCATGAAGATTATTGGTAGGTGAGTGAAAATGGGGTTGTATATTGACCAGTGTCTGAGGCAAGTCATTCAGTTGTAAGAATATTACATTTGAAGATGAATTCACTGGCCGTGGTCATTGGTATGAGGTTGTTAAACTTCATGCAGCACTGTATCCAGGTTTTTGAAGCTCCACTACTGGCATTGACAAGGACAGCTATCTCCTCTCACTGCTTTCTCAGGGTTTTTCCTGGCCTCCTGTCCACCTCCTGCACCAAGGCCTCCAGCTCTGCATATGAGAACCTTAGAGCATGTTTCCTGCCAACAGTCAAACTCTCAACCCCAACCACTTCTAACACCTGCTGCAGCCAGAATGCACCTCTCCTTAAGAAATGCAGCCTAGCTTTAAGTATTGTAGACTAGTTCTAAGTGGTGTTCACTTCACACAAACTTACATCCTCTTTGGAGGCATACAGCCAGTCTACAGCGCATTTGGTGCAGGACAGTGTACTTCTATCATTTAAATTAACAGACAGCATGAAGCTTGCCTGGTGCCTGAATTGGAAGAGTGTGAATTAATCATGCATCGTGATCCCCTTTTCTCATTCCTTACTTTCTTACAAATTAACCTGGATCAGAGCACGACTGAACAGTGGAACTAAATTGTTTAGTATCATTTGGTAACTTCACAGAATCACACAATTGTTATGGTATAGAAGGAGACCATTTGACCTATCATGTCTGCACTGGCTCTCTGAGCATTTTAACTTAGTGCCAATCTCCGGCCTTTGCCCGGTAACTCTGCACAATGTTTCTATTTAAGTAATCAACCAATGCCCACTTGAATGCTCGATTGAATCTGCCCACACCACATTCCAGGCAGTGCATTCCAAACCCTAACTACTCGCTGTGTGAAAAAAATTTTCTCACTTGCATCTGCTTCTTTTGCAAACCACTTTAAAACTGTGCTGTCTGGTTCTCAATCTGTTTACGAGGGGGAACAGTTTCTCCCTATCCACTTGGTCCAGACCCCTCATGATTTTGAAAACTTCTATCAAGTTCCCTTTTAGCCTTCTCCTTTCCAAGGAAAACCGTCCCAACTTTTCCAATCTTTCCTCATAACTCAATTGTCTCATCCTTGGAACCATTCTCATAAACTTCTTCTGCACTCTCTCCAATATGTTCACATCCTTCCTATGATGTGGTGCCCAGAACTGTACACAATACTCCAGCTGAGGTCTAACCAGTGTCTTATATAAATTCACCATAACCTCCCTGCTCTTCTACTCTAAGCCCCTATCAATGAAGCATAGAATACTGTATGCTTTAGAAACAGCTCTCTCTACCTATCCTACCACCTTTAATGACTTATGTACATATAAATTAAGGACAGTCAGCATGGTTTTGTTAAGGGGAGGTCATGTCTAACCAATTTGATTGACTTTTTGGAAGAGGTGACCAGGTGTGTAGATGAGGGCCGTGCATTTGATGTAGTCTACTTGGACTTCAGCAAGGCTTTTGATAAGGTCCCGCATGGGAGACTGATAACGAAGGTAAGAACCCATGGGATCCAAGGCAATTTGGCAAGTTGGATCCATAATTGGCTGAGTGGCAGGAAGCAGAAGGTGATGGTCGAGGTGTGTTTTTGTGACTGGATGCCTGTGTCCAGTAGAGTTCCACAGGGTTTGGTGTTGGGTCGTTTGCTTTTTGTGGTATATATAAACGATTTAGACTTGAATGTAGGAGGGTTGATCAGTAAGTTCGCAGATGACACGAAAATTGGTGGGGTGGTAAATAGTGTGGAGGATAGCCTTAGATTACAGGAGGTCATAGACAGGCTGGTCAGATGGGCTGATCAGTGGCAAATGGAATTTAATCCGGATAAGTATGAGGTGATGCACTTGGGCAGAACAAACAAGGCACGGGAATACACAATGAATGGTAGGACCCTGGGAAGTACCGAAGATCAGAGGGACCTTGATGTACATGTCCACCGGTCCCTTAAGGTAGCAGGACAGGTAGATGAGGTGGTTAAGAAGGCATATGGGATACTTGCCTTTATTAGCCGAGGCATAGAATATAAGAGCAGGGAGATTATGCTGGAACTGTATAAAATGCTGATTAGGCCACAGCTAGAGTTTTGCGTGCAGTTCTGGAACCCGCATTATAGGAAGGATGTGATTGCACTAGAGAGAGTGCAGAGGAGATTTACCAGGATATTGCCTGGACTGGAGAGTTTTAGTTATGAGGAGAGATTGGGTAGACTGGAGTTATTTACCCTGGAGCAGAGGAGATTGAGGGGGGACATGATTGAGGAGTATAAAATTATGAGGGGCATAGACAGGATAGACAGATAAGAACTTTTCCCCTTGGTGGAGGGATCAAGAACCAGGGGGTATAGATTTAAGGTAAGGGGCAGGAGGGTTAGAGGGGATGTGAGGAAGAATTTTTCACCCAGAGGATGGTGGGAATCTGGAACTCACTGCCTGAAAGGGTGGTAGAGGCAGAAGCCCTCATAACATTTAAGAAGTATTTGGATGTGCACTTGAGATGCCATGGCATACAAGGCAATGGGCCTAAGGCTGGAAAATGGGATTAGAATAGTTAGGTACTTACGCAGACTTGAGGGGCCGAAGGGCCTTTTTCTGTGCTGTAGACCTCTATGCTGTCCGACACCCAGGTCTCTCTGTTCCTGCATACCCTTTAGAATAGTATACTTTATTTCATACTGTCTCTCCATGTTCTTTGTACCAAAGTATATCACCTCACACTTCTCTGCATTGAACTTCATCTGCCACCTTATCTGCTCACTCCACCAATGTGTCAATGTCCTTTTGGAGTTCTACACCGTCCTCCTCACAGTTTACGTTTTGTGTCACCCACAAACTTTGAAATTGTCCCCTGCACACCAAGATCTAGATCATTTATATATATATCAGGAAAAGCAAGGGTCCCAATACCAACCCCTGGGAACTCCACTACAAATCATCTTCCAACCCGAAAAGTACCCATTAACCATTATTCTCTGTTTCCTATCCCTCAACCAATTTTGTATCGATGTTGCTACTGTCCTTTTTATTCCATGACCGATAACTTTCTTCACAAGCCTGTTGTATGCCACTGTACTGAACGCCTTTTGGAAGACTATATACACTACATCAACGGCCTTGTCCTCAAATCATCTCTGTTACCTGTTCAAAAAATTCCAGCAAGTTAGTTAGACATGATTTTCCTTAAAAAAAATCCATGCTGGCTCTTCCAAATCAATCTACATTTTTCCATGTGACTATTATTTCTATCCCGAATAGTCGTTTCTAGAGGTTTCCCCACCACCAAAGTTAAACTGACTGGTCTGTAATTGCAGGTCAGATTTTTACAACCTTTTTTGAACAAGGGCATAATGTTTGCAATTCTCCAGTCGTCCAGCACCTCCCCCAAATCCAGGGAACATTGCAAGATTATTGCCAGTGCCTCTGCAATTCTCACTCACTTCCTTCAATATTCTTGGATGCTTCTCGTGCAATCCCAGTGCCTTATCAACTTTTAAGTACCGACAGTTTATCCAAATCCTCCTCCTTATCAATTTTAAACCCTTCTAGTCACTGAGCTTCCTCCTCTGTCACCATGGCCTAGGCAGCATCTGTCTCGTAGGTAAAGACAGATGCAAAGTATTCATTTAACACCTCAGCCAAGCCTCTTGTCTCTATGTGTAAATCCCCTTTTTGGTACCATGTACTGTATTTATGAATAACAAATATTTGTTGCTTTCAGCCATGGAGTTCCATGAAAACCTGAACAGTATTGGAGTTAAAGAAGGCCTTAAAGGAAGAAAATTGCATAAAGCTGTTGAGAACTTTACTTGGAACATCACTATTCTTAAGGTAATTGACTGTTAAGAGTAATAAGGGTATAAGACATGCCAGATAAACAATAAATATTTCTCTTGGCCGCCAAATAAAGCCATAAAAACAGTTAATATAATTTTGTGATTTATAAACATAGAATCATAGAATGGTTACAGTACAAAAGGAGATCATTCGGCCCATTGTGTCTGTGCAGGAGCAATGTACCTGGTGCCATTCCCCTACCTTTTCCCTGTAGCCCTGCACATTTTTCCATCTCAGGTAATGATCCAAACATCTTCTGAAAGCCTCAATTGAACCTGTCTCCACCACAGTCAGATGGTGCATTCCAGATCCTAATTACTTGCCGCGTTAAAAAGTTTTTCCTCGTGTCTCTATTGCTTCTTTTGCTAGTTACCATAAATCAGTGCGTCTTGCTCTTGATCCTTCCACCAATAGGAACAATTTCTCCCTATCTACTCTGTCCAGACCCCTTATGATTTTGAATACATCTATCAAATCTCCTCTCAACCTTCTGTTCTCCAAGAAGAACAGTCCCAACTTCTCCAGTCTGTCTATGTAACTGAAATTCCCTGGAATCATTCCCATGAATCTTTTCTGCACTCTCTCTAACGCCTTAACATCTTTCCTAAAGTTCGGTGCCCAGAATTGCATGCAATACTTCAGTTGAGGGCAAACCAATGTTTTATACAGGTTTAACACAGCTTCCTTGCTTTTTTTTATACCTGTGACCCTATTTATAAGGCCCAGGATGCTGTATGCTTTATTAACTGCTCTGTCAACCTATCCCGCCACTTTCGATGATTTGTACACATATACACCCAGGTCCCTCTGCTACTGCACCCCCTTTTGAATCGTACCCTTTATTTTGTATTATCTCTCTGCATTCCTCCTACCAAAATTAATTGCTTTATACATCTCTGCATTAAATTTCATCTGCCATATGTCTGCCCATTCCACCTAGCTATTCCTTTTGAAGTTCTATACTATCCTCCTCATAGTTCACAGTGCTTACAAGTTTTGTGTCATCTGCAAATTTCGAAATCATACCCTGTACACCAAGGTCTAGGCCATTAATATATATCAGGTAGAACAGGGGTCTAACATTGACCCCTGGCGAACTTTACCATAAGCCTTCCTCCAATCTGAAAAAACAGTGTTACAAAATGCAAAAGTAAAGAAGTAATAACCAATTTATACAAAACATTGTTTTGGCTCCAACTAGATTAATGTGTGCAATTTTGGGCACCTTACTATAAAAAGGACATAAAAACCATACAGTGTGTTCAGCATAGATTCACTAGAAAAATGCCAGAGATAGGAAACTATAGTTACAAGGAGGGTCTCAATCCAACAGAGAACATTAAGAGATTATTTAATGGAGTCTTTCAAAATGATGACGAGTTTTGACAGATTGAACATGGAAAGAGTGGAGAATCGGTGACAAGGGAATGTCAATTTTAAATTATCACCAATAGACCGAGAAGAGCTGTTAGGGGAAAATTATTTGCACAGAAGCGTGTTGGAGCAGGATTTGCTTTGCTGCAAAGAGTGGTTGAGTCAGACACCATTGCAAGTTTTAAGAGAAAGATATTTAAAGCATATAAGGCTATAGAGAATGATCGAGTCTCACTCCATGACTTGTTAGCTACGAAAGAACACAGCCACTGTTGCAGGCAAGCCAGTGTATTATTGCTGGTTCCCAGCTAGATAAATGGAGAGGATTAACAGCAGGAAGGGCATTCATCTGTAAAACCACCTGCCAAATCCAAAAAATGATGGTTGATATGAAGGATGATCAACCAACATTGTGGCAATCCCATGTAACATGGGAAAAATTGAATGAGGCTACAGCGAATGAAGCAGTGAATTAGTTTTGGTTCGCTCTAGCAAAAAGCTAATGCAAAAACAATGGGCTAAAAGTATATAAATGTCAATGGTCATATCTGTATGATAAAAGATAATTGGTTTCCAGAACAGGTGTGTCTGCTCTTCATTGAAATCCTGTAGCATTTATGCCTGTAGAACTCAAGAAGTTGAAAACATGATCATAAAAGTACAACGACAGCTAATGATCTGATCTGCTGAGACCAAATTCTAGAAAAATAGTCCCAGACTAGAGAGAGTTAAAAGCGACTGCTCGCTTATTTCAGAGGTCACATTGAGCTTAATTTCACTTATTTTCACTTCATGGAATAGAGCTATAAACCTGTAATTATAATGGAAAAATTGAACAGTATTTGCAGAAACAATTCCGTCTCTCAAAGGATTCCGGTGATGAATACAACCGGATACAACATGTGAGAGCAAAAAGGATTAATAACTGATAGACTACCTTTGGAGCTTTCCATACAATAATATCATTCATGAAAGAAGAATAAAAGCTATTTGTGACCTAGGAAATGCATTGTTTTCTTTTGCAGCCAGACTTGATGTAGGTTGCCTGAAGGATTTTCGAGCTAATCAACAAATATCTTGCCTAATACGTATGCACTAATGCTGGAACCTACATCTTTGAATCATGTCCTTTGTCCTACATGAGCAGCATATGCATTAAGATAATTACTGTCATGAGGCCAAGGATTTTAATTTATGTTGCATCACTCGTCAGTCAAAAATGTTCCAAATTTACCTTTATTTTTACTTTCATTAACCTATATATATATATATATATATAATATATATAGATTTTTTTTTTAAATTCAATTTTCGTCTCTATTCTGAAAGATGCAGGATCCTGCTTGGATATGATTCCAGGGACACCAGCAGCCCTTCAGCACCTCGTCCAAATGGCCATTTTTTATGGATGAGCTCAAATAATGTAAACAGATTATTTGATTTTGGAGTACATCATAACTGAGCCCCAAAGTACTCACACCAGTCATCCACAATGTGCATCGTTCTAGCTGGAATCACTGTGCAAGAATCAAAAGCAGGAACTTTGGATGATTTCTGTCTCCTCCCTAGCCCAGGAACACAGCTGTCTCTATTGCCTCAGCTGAAATCACCCAACTCAGCACAGACTGAGAGTCAAATCTGATCTGAAAGGTTTAGATTTGCCTTTACACGTGAGACCATTTAAACAGTCGAACTCTAATTTTATAATGGAGGGTGGTTTACAGTGTTCTTGTATTCAGTACTGTAAAAATATTAATACAGCTTAACATTTTTATATTTTAATTGGCATTTATTGTATTTAAGCTACCTTCTGGTAAATGTTCTGATCATTTTTTTGAAAAAGCCTGATTCATTTAATACTTTTATCAGATCATATTTTTTTTTTGTTTTCATGTTAATATTTTGAGTACATTTCCTCCTTTTCTGTATATTGTCACCTTTGTCTGCCTAGCTTGACTCTACTGCTGAAAAGGAGAGCACACACCCTTGTTCAACATATTCAGGATGCCAAACCTACATTTATCCTACCTTGGCCAACCAGAATATAGTTTTGAGAAATCTCATTACTCAAAACAGTGATGTTTTGGTGTTGACTTGCAACTTAAGTGACTTTTCTTCTTCTTTGTGGTTAACAACCACAAGTAAGAATTTAAAAATAAGTCTAATTTCTAAGATCAGAACATAGTATGCTCCATATTTAGAATAAACACCGGCATGTACTAAATTTCTACAAATTATAAGTCATTCATTGACCCTGGAGAACACCAATCCATCTACTGATTTCTAAAGTTCAAAGAAACACTGCTTTATTTTTATAAAAGCAAAATACTGCGGATGCTGGAAATTTGAAACAAAAACAAAAATAGCTGGAAAAACTGAGCAGGTCTGACATCATCTGTGGAGAGGAAGACAGAGTTAACGTTTCGAGTCCGTATGACTCTTCATCAGAACTAACGAGCAATAGAAATGTGGTGAAATATAAGCTGTTTAAGGGGGGTGGGACAGGTGGAGCTGGGTTCTCCATCACTACAAAGCTCCCTCTTCAATTTGCACAAGTGATCTGCCTCCATGGTCTCTCTGGACGGTCAATACTGTGGTATAAAGGTCTGACACATATAGGGCTAATGTGGGACTAAGTACAGTACTGCCCACACAGTGATGAAGGAGAACACATGAACTGCAGCCAGGGTCAGTTGAATGTTAGACAGAGCCGTGTGTATCAGCAAGCATGGAGACAGCTCATAGCTTGTACCCTTTACTTTATATTTGTAAATAGTTTTAAGAGTCAATAAAAACTTACAGTTAACCTACATATGACTATAAAGACTTCTTCAAACTGTAACAAACACCTTACAACAAGTACCACACATTATTCATTAGTTGTGTTAAATCCAAGCTGCCTGTCCACATTTCCTCTTCAGAGCATGAATCCAGGGCCCTATTTAAGGAGTTAGTGGGGATGTCAAACAATATATTAGGATTCTGTTTATCCACACCTCCTAAAATTTTGAAAGCATCAATGCAATTGCCCTTTGACCTCAGTACAAAAGCACCCAGATTCCAGTCTGGGCAGAAATTTCCTCCCATTGGGAGGGTTGTGCAGGGGCAGGCGGGAATGAGCGCGAACCCAATCAGCACCCCCAATCAGAGCCGCGCCGCCATTTTACGTGGGCGAGCCAATTAAGGCCCGCCCAGCATGATACTCACCCAGAAGTGCTGAGCTCTCCCTGTGCGGGCAGGGTGGACTCCCTGGGTCAGGGCCTGGCTCTTTAGCGCACGTGCACAAAAGAGCGCAGAAATCTCCCTAAGGCATAGAGGTGTCGCAGGGAGATTTGTTTACGTTTTAAATATCAAAATAAAGAAATTAAAAACTTTCAAAACATGTCCCCGTGTCACATGATCTGGGACATGTCAACGAATGTTTTTGAAAATTTTTATTGAATTTTTAAACACTTCATGAATCCACATTTAATTATTTCAGTTAGTTTTTAATAGACCTTAATAGGCCTTTGACAGTTCAGCAGGCACACAGCCAACTCAGCTGCGCACCGGCTGAACTGAAAATCTAAATGACGTTGGGAGGCCTGCCCAATGTCACTGCCCATCATTTTACGTGTCGGTGAGCCCCCGCTCACTGACCCGAAAATTCTACCCATAATTCGGATGCCTAACCTCTAGTACCAGTTTAATTATTTCCCTCTCCATTTGGGGCTGCAATGGTGTTGTGTGTAAACTCAACAAGTTATCCACATTTCTTGCGTCTTATGGTCTATTGTTGTGAATTTTATATTGCCCTTCATCTATCCCATCACTTTTTGTTTGTCCACATTAAATAACATCGGCCACTTGTGACTCCAGTTCACTTAATTTCCCAAATCCATATCAACCGAAAGAAAGAACAGGCATTTATATAGCAACTTCATGACTTTGGGACATCCCAAAGCACTTCACAGCTAATGAAGTACTTCTTGAGGTGTAATCATTGTAATAATATAGGAAACACAGTAGCCAATTTTCTCAGCAGGATACCACAAACAACAATAAAATAAATGATCAGATATTTTTCTTTTCATTCATTCTTGGGATGTGAGCATCACTGGAAAGACCAGCATTTATTTCCCACCCCTAATTACCCTTGAGAAGGTGGGGTGAGCAAACCTCTGCGGTCCATGTGGTATTACATGCACTCATGTTGCAGGTTAGGGAGGGCATTCCAGGATTTTGATCCGGCAACAGTGAAGGAACAGTGATATAGTCCCAAGTTAGGATGGTGTGTGCCTTGGAGGGGAACTTGCAAGTAGTGGTGTTCCTGTGCATCTGCTGCCCTAGTTCTTCTAGGTGGTACACGTCAGTGCTACCAAAGGATCCCTGGCGAGTACGGCAATACATCTTGTGGATTTAACACACTGCTAACACTGTGCATTACTTTTAGGCATTGGTTGAGGGATATAAATTGACAAGAACACTGGGAGAACTGTCCTGCTCTTCTTCAAATGATGCTATGAGATCTTACATCCACTTGAGTAGGCTAACATACTTGGTGCAATTTCACCCTTTTATTCTTCACCATTTTTTTATCTTTAGCAAATACAAACAATTTAATTTGTGAATGACAGAAATTATTTCATACAATGTAAAAAGCTAATGCCTCAGATCTGACCCCTGAGCCAGGCTATTAATCATTTTCTTCCATTTTGATACGGCTCCATGTACAAAAATATGCAAAATTTGCATTAAATTAAAGTAAAACTAAATCACTGTGTTGAAATTGTTTGCTTATGATTGATGTTTCACGGGTGGGGGAGAGGAACAAAGTTTGTTAGTTATTCTGATGGGCAGTTAAATATTGTTCTTTTATTTCTTTCTTAAGAAACCTGTCACTGATATTCAAACAAGGGAATTTTATTTTAAGAATAATTAATTGAAATGCCCTGAATGTTTCCAGAAATAGCAAATGAAAGCCAGTAAAGTACACTACTACTTTTCAATAAATCACTATTTTTGATAACTATCACATAAGTGATTTATTCCATAGGGAAGATAGTTATAAGTTACAGCAATTTGACTCCTCGTCCGATAGTTGTTTGACTTAAGTGAAAAAATATGGAGTAATTGCAGAACCATTCTTTATAATTGAAAGAGCTTAATGTGGAACTGTATAGGGATGGTCACTCCTTTTAAGTTAAGTTGAGTATTCCTAAATGTTGCATGTCTGAGTCAACATTCAAGTTAAAAGCTAGAGTAACATAGCATATGTCTTCTACTTGTTCCTAGAACACAGAGACAAATCTGTTCAGTTTAAACCGAGTAGAGTGACTGAAATAGTGGGCACTATAGAGGCAACGGAGGTCTCGCTTGCTGGTTGGAGAGCTGGCAAGAGACCCGTGTCACTATGTTTCAGGAAGGCACGCTGAAGGCTTGCAAAAGAAGCATGTAACACGAGAAAAAACTTGTTCACATGAGTGGTTCAGGTCTGGAATGCACTGCCTGGGAATGTGGTGGAGGCAGGTTCAATTGAGGCATTCAAGAGGACATTAGAATTTTAATAGAAACAATGTGCAAGGGTACAGGGAAAAGGCAGGGCAATGGCACTAGATCATAATGCCCATTTGGAGAGCCAGTGCAGATATGATGGGCCGAATGGCGTCCTTCTGTGCCGTTAAGATTCTGAGATTAAGTGCCAATCAGGCACATAACTGGGTAGCAGCTAGCATTCCCCGAATCAAGGACCCCAGGAGTATAAGCCAACCAGCAGCTCTTCATTGATTGGCAGCGCCACCAGGAACTCAGTGGCTGCTGTCGGTACTATACCCACCTGACGCCGAGGATTACCATGGACCCAAGCACAGTTGAGTGATGGCAGGAGGGTTTTGCAAACTGGGGTGGGGAGAGGAATCAGCAGCAAGGGCATGGGAGTAGCTCATGGAAGCCCTTAAGTGGGCATTAAGGTGGGGTAGGAAGGTCGTCCACAAGCCTTCCTGACACAGACTTAATCAGGGCAGTGGCAGGGTCTCCGCCCTCCTGCCTGATTAAATGCCCCATGGCACCAAACCCGCCGCACTGGAGGGCATTAAATTCCACCCAATGTGACTCCATTAGTTCATTATAAAGATTATACAATGTGACAATGTGTTATCTGAGTCTTGCTTGTCCTAAGTAGAAGGTTGCAGAGTTACATGCCTGTGTGGAATCTTAATACACAAAGAATTTTTTGGTATTAGTAAATATTGAGGATGTATACACCTTTTATATGTTTTTCATTAACATTTTTGCTTCATGTTGCAACACCCTCTCACTTCCCACCTATCCTGTTTCATATTCTTGTTTTCATTCAGCCTGATCAGGCAATCCAAAATAATGGATTTGTCCTTAATGATTATCAATTTACTTATGTATCCATCATACTTGAGCTGTCACCCTTTCATGCATGTAAACTTCTGTGTCACACTTCAAGATCTTCTTTTAAAATGAATGTAATTCAATTATTTTCTGACCTGCAACTGCTGATGGTAGTTATTGTACCTCTAAAAGTTTGAGAAAACTTTTGTTTTTCAAAAAGCGCAAAAGGATAGTTCCCAATTTCAGATTTAAAAGCTGTGAAGAAACAGTACGCCAACTAAAACAATTCCTCTTCAGGTTTTGATAATTTTTATAAAATTACCAACAGAATTGGCCAGGTGGATGCAATGAAATATTGTATGGAGAACAAGGATGAAAGACAAGGAATATAACATAATACTTGATTAATAATGTTCCCATACATGTGGTAACTGAGATCATGCTCATATAAAGAAGGAAATGGCAAAACTCACTATTCAATTGCCATTTTTCCAGGGAGGGAGTTCTCAATGGTGAACAGAGTATCAGGAATCTTCAACAACTGTTTCAAAATAAATAATACAAACAATATAAACTATCCAAAAAAATTCTGTGTCCCATATGTGAACCAACGTTTTGACAAGTTTTGGTGTAGTTACAGTGAACTTCATTACTTGCTCGAAATATTCAACTAGACCAGACTTGTATTTAGTTACTACTTGCTTCATTCTGCAACTTTTCCATAGACTTTTACTTTTAAGTGGTCCGTGATTTCTTTGCTGTACCGCAAATTTCCTCTGTTTTTTGGTGTTTCTGTTTCTAAACTTCAAAGTGACAAGTGGATGCACAGAATTGCTGATTGGACTGATTCACTTATGTGGTGCATTTCACTAAACATATTCACCTGACTAGAAATCCAAGCAAGCAATAATGTTCCTTCCTCCCCCTCCCTCCCACCACTAGCATCTCTTCTACAGCAGCAACCCACACAGCTTGTCAAAATATTTATCACATACAATAGAACTTTCAGGTATAGGTTTCAGAATAGATCTTTCAGGTTTGGCTCTCAGATTCAGTTTGTATCTCATTGGTTGTAAATTTTTGCAACAATCAGACCAACTTGGGATGGATAAAATTGGACAAGTTCCTGACTCTGATCATATTTTATAACTCAGGCCTATGAGACAATACAAGTGAATCTAGTTAGTATAATTGAGAGTGACTGCCCTTCACATCAAGGCAGCATTTGACCGAGTATGGCATCAAGGAGCCCTTGAAAAACTGGAGTCAGGGGGAAAACTCTCCACTGGTTGGAGTCATACATAGCACAAAGGAAGATGGTTGTGATTGTTGGAGGTCAGTCACCCAGCTTCAGGACATCACTGCAGGAGCTCCTCAGGGTGGTATCCTAGGCCCAACCAACTTCAGCTGCTTCATCAATGACCTTCCCTCCATCATAACGTCAGAAGTGGGTATCTTCGCGAATGATTGCACAATGTTCACCACCATTCATGACTCCTCAGATACTGAAGCAATCCATGTCCAAATGCAGCAAGACCTGGACAATATCCAGGCTTAGGCTGACAAGTGGCAAGTAACATTCGCGCCACACAAGTGCCAGGCAATGACTGTCTCCAACAAGAGAGAATCTAATCATGGCCCTTTGACCTTCAATGGCGTTACCATCACTGAATCCCCCAGTATCAACATCCTGGGGGTTACCATTGACCAGAAACAGAACTGGATTAGCCATATAAATATTGTGGCCACAAGAGCAGGTTAGAGGCTAGGAATCTTTTGACGAGCAACTCACCTCCTGACTTCCCAAAGCCTGTCCACCATCTACAAGGCACAAGTCAGGAGTGTGACAGAACACTCCCCACTTGTCTGGATGCGTACAGCTCCAACAACATTCAAGAAACTTGACACCATCCAGGACAAAGCAGCCTGCTTGACTGGCACCCCTTCCACAAAAATTCACTCCCTCCACCACCGACGCACAGTGGCAGCAGTATATACCGTCTACAAGATGCACTGCACGAACTCATCAAGGCACCTTAGACAGCACCTTTCAAACCCATTACCATCACCATCTAGAAGGACAAGGGCAGCAGATAGATGGGAACACTATCACCTGGCCTCTCACCATCCTGAAATATATCAATGTTTCTTCACTATCACTGGGTCAAAATCCTGGAACTCCCTCCCTAATAGCACTTTGGGTGCACCTACACCACAAGGACTGCAGCAGTTCAAGAAGGCAGCTCACCACCACCTTCTCAAGGGCAATTAGGGATGGGTAATAAATGCTGGGAGAGTCAGCGATGACCATATTCCATAAATTAATTTTTTTAAATCCAAAATTTAGTGCAAGTGCAAAGTAAGCACTCATAGGGAACACCAGTTGTAAAATCAGTGTTGCTGCCTTATCTCCATCCAGCCTGTCCACCCTGATAGTTGAGAGTGGGAACTCAAGATTCTGTTGGGGAAAAGGCAGTGTAGCGGGTCTAATTGAGTTGCTTCTACAGAGAGCCATCATGGATGCAACAGGTTGCATGACTTCCTTCTCTGCTGTAACCATTCTATGATTCTATGTTTTTATTTAACACTTTCTGACTAGTCAATTAACTGATTTAAGTCAGCTTGTAAAACTAATCGCAAGCTAATTACACATAAGGCTCATCTTGATTCATCTACCCAAAACAACCTTACGCACCTTCCTCCCCCAAGCCCACACCTTTACTACATCTAATTGTTTCTTAAATGATTCAAGAGATTTTGTATCCACATTCCACATGCTGATCTTTCTGTGTGCAGAAGAGCCCCCTGACCCTGACATCAAATTTAAATTTAGCTTTAACTATTTTGCACCTGTTCTACTCTTGAATTTTATATTAAAGCAGATTTAACGTTATCCATGCTCTTTATATCTTATGTGGCTCAATAAGATCATCTTTCAAACACCTTCTGTCCGAGCTGATAAGTTCATGGCCTGAATTTTGCGCTTGTCGGTCGTGCACCATCGGTGGGCCTGGGAGTGGACGGGAAACCGTCTCCCAGCCGTGATCAGCCCCCAACCATGATTCCATGCTGGCTGGCCAATTAACAGCTAGCCAGTGTGAACCGTGCCCGGAGGAAGGCTCAGCACTGCCGGTGGGGGCAGGAAGAGAGCGGGCGTCAAAGTCACCGCGGGTGCTGGTAAGCGCTTCCACTGAGCTCCCTGAAGGCAGGCAGTTGCCTCAGGGAGCTGCAGGCCTCCAAAGAATAAGAGAAAGCCCAAAAATGCTTCATAAATATCCATGCAGCACAATCAAGCAGCTGAAAGCAGAGCTTGTATAAAAACAGTCCCCTGATATTTCTTTTTATTTTAAATTCTAACGGAGATTTCATCCCGCCCTTGGATGAGGTTTCATCAAAAGTGTAAACCCACCTGGCCAATTGGCATGTCTGCCAACCGTAAGGTTGGACAGACCATGAAAAATTGCTTATAGTTGGGCTGTTAATGAGCTTAATTGCCCTCTTAATTGTTGGCGGACACTCTTCCAACTTTTGTGCACGCCCGCTGAGCAAAATATCGCACAAGTGCTCGATGACATCAGGATGCTTGCCTGACATCATCTCGTCCGATTTTACGCCCGTTCAGGTCGGGCACGTGCCTGCCCGCAGGATGTAAAATTCTGGCCCATCTGTCCTCATAACTTAGACCTGCAACGTAAGGGATCAGACCTTCTCTGTTCAGGTTCCAATATTTGAACAGTTTCCTTGCTTCCTGACACGAATTGAACATAGTTCAAGAAATTTGTTTAATCATAATTTCGTCTGACTTGTATTCAACTATTTTGGCTGTTTAGTTTGATATTCTATTAGCTTTGTTGATCACTACACTGTACTGGTTGGACACACTACGCTTTGAGTCTACTAACACTCCTAGGTCTTTTTCAATGTCATCCATGGCTATTTCAGTGCCATCCATGCAGATTATATGCTGCTCATTTTCCTTCTCATGTGCAACATTTTTTACTTGTCTACCTTAAATTCCATCAGTTTTTTTGGTCCATTTAAGTATTTTGTTTAACCCACTTTCTAATATTTGAACCGCCTCCTTTTGATCCAGTGCCCCTGCTAGTTTGGTGTTGTGTACAAATTTGACCAGCTTGCATTGTCAAATTCAAATCATTGATGTAAATTAGAAACTGCGTTGATCCCAAACAACTCAGTCCTACCAGATAATTATATTGAGTAGATGTCCTGATGTGAATCAATGCAATTAGGAAGTTTGTACAACATGTACACTAAAGAGTGGTTCCATGGTGTGCTATTCCCAATGGGAAGCTCAGAGCCCAGAAGGAAAAAACAGTTCGGATCAGTACTCTTCTTTCCCAGTTTTTACTGGTGTTCCATTTCCAATCTCCTTTTTGTGCATGTTGTACCTATTTAAATAATTTGTTTACTTTAAGATTAATTAATTATTCATTCTCGACAGGGACAAGCTGATCTGTTGAAACATGCTAAAATTGAAGCATTGGACAACCTGAAGCAAATTCATTATGCTGCAGTGTCCTGTGGTCTGAACAAGCCAGGTACTGGGAATACTGAGCCGTCCAAAGCAAGACGGAGCCTAGAGGCCATACCTGAAAAAGAAAGTGTAGATATTGGAACTGGAGACCAAGTTGCTGAATCTCACCAGAATACAACCACTCAAAAATCTATCAAAGCTGCCAAATGAATACAACCATATAGAACATTGGATTGCACTTCAAAGCCTTCTCAGTTGGTTGGTTTTAGTACTTTGTAAACCCTAAGGCACAATCCTGAAGGCTCAGAATAATGTGACAAATGGAGCTATGAATGTAACACTTCTCCAAGTAAAAGTATACTACTACTGGTGGAAGTATACTACTGCTTCAAAGAAGTAGTGGACTTGCCATTAAATATTCATCTGCCAAACAAATATGTAAATATGATGTCACAAAGAATTAGTTGAAGTGTAACTTCTTTTCTAGTAATTTATGCTGCCATTTTACATTCTTTTTGTAAATGTAACATTTCTCTAGATGCCTAAAATTCATGTCTTGATTGAAAAATAATTATTATACAGAAGAATATGTAAAGTATATATAAATACAATGAGTGTGCGTAGTGATGCTACCCAAACATTCTAAAGCTTGTTGAGCCATAAATGGAGACATGTATTATTGATTGTGGTCACTGAAGCTTCAGTGCACTTTATGAAGACCATTAATCAAGGAAAAGCTGGAAAAGTTTTGTTGTAAACCTGTTCTTTCAGAAATAATTGTTAATGTCAAAGAACATATGAAGTGCTTGTACCCGCCTTCTGGTGACCAAATAGGCAGCAGCTTTTAGCAGGTTGATGTATATAATTTCTATTTTGTGAAGTGCAAGTAGAAAAAGTTAGGCTTATTAATTCCCACAATGAAGGATTTCTATTCCCGTAAAGTTGTTAATGCAGAGGATTGCCAGCAGCCATAATCCTGTATATTGTTTAATGTACATGATTCACTGGAATAGAATCTTTTCTCTCTCTCTTCTAGCCCAAGAATCACATGAATACTGTAAAATTAATAAATTGTTAACAACATTGCCAGTGTTGGCAACACTGAACCAATTAAACTGGTTTGGTTTGTTCAAAACAAGTTAGAGACATGGTTTGCATATATTTTAAAAACAAAGGCTATTTGAAATCCAGAAGAGCTAGTGGTCTAGTTTGCAAAACAGCATAAGTTTTGCTGCAGATTTTTGCTCTGATTCCTCAGTACAGTATGCTACAATTTATTCAAATCATAATTTATGTTTATTCTGTCACTGAAAAATTAGAAAATAAACTAAGGAAATCTTTTGAGAAACTCACCATTATAGCCTATCCAGAAAAGAGCATGGAAGAGTATAGGAACATAGTACATGCCCAGAAATAAGAGCAGTCCACCTCGCTGGTCCTAAAAACTATTGTACTTGAATCACCACCCTCTCAGATATTGATGCAATTCTTCATTAAACCTTTTCAGATTCTGCCTTCACTTGTGGTCTGAGCATTTGGTTTTACAAATTCACTAACTCATGTGCAAAGCAGTTAAATGTAAATGGTCTGTGTGCCCCCCTGCCCACCCCCCCCCCCCCCCCCCCCCCCAACTGCCCTCTTAATCCTAAATCATGTTCCTACCTCTAGAGTTTGCAATAACCTTAAATGTAGTATTAGAGTTCAGTTGATCAAATCCCTTTAGTATTTAGCATAAACTTTCTGTTTTAACCAATCATAGGCTCTTAACCACTTCTTGCAGTGAGAGGGAAAATTTTCCTTTTCTTGCACCTGATATAAAGGGTGAAGCACATAAATGAAAAGTAGGGGCCTCCATTAGAGTGAGCACTTTCCTCTGCCCAAACTTGCTCAAAGCACTATAGCTATTTGGTCTTTACATCAAACACAAAGAAAGGAAAATCTTCCCTGCAATGGTATATGCTAGGTTTTAATTTGGTTTCCCTTTCCCACTTGTTTCTATTGCCTCCATACCCTTGGTAAGGTATAGAAAGCTGAATTGTACACAATATCTTAGATTGTCCGAACCAGTGCCTTGTAGACACTCATCACTTTCTGGATTTTCCAATCTATCCAACTGGGTGTCCATACCAAGATTCTCAGCTAGTTTTCTTACCACTGCACAGATTGCACTTTTTTTTCAGGGAGCCATTCACCGAAACCCCAGATTACTCTACTGGGTTGTTCCCTATTGCATAGAGCCATTTAGTTTATGTTTCCACTGTTTATTTCCCTTCTTTCAACTTATTAACTTGTAACTGTCCACTTTAAATATAATTTGCTATTTACCAGCCCATCTTCACAGTTTAACGTGATACTTTTATAGTTATAAGAAAAGCAAAATAGTGTGGATGCTGGAAATTTGAAATATAAACAAAAAGCGCTGGAAATATTCAACAGCTCTGGCAGATAAACAAAGTTAACAGCCTGGATTTTCATCCTTGAGGTGGGTAGCAGGAGTCGGATAAAATCCCGGCTTGGCCAACTGCCTTGGCAGGTGTGTGTGTTGGGGGTGGGGAGGGGGGGCTGTGGGCTGGAGTCTAGAGTTGGGCCAGCCAATCCAGGAAAAAGGTCAGAAGCATCCACAGCGGCTGCCAGGTACAAAGGCGGGCAGTTTAAAAGTGCTGTGAGACTTTGTCCCAGTTAAAATAAAAATAGAAAGGCCCTCCACTCCTCACCCTTTACACCCCCCTACCCACAACACACTCCCCATGCTCCATCCATGCACTTCATGCCCCCCCACCTACCCCTTTGGCCCCCATGCCAAGGTATGCTCCTCAAACAACCCCTATGGCCCCTCATCCTCCCCATGCCAAGAGTTATGCTGCTCCACCCACCTACCCACGGTCCCTCATGCCCCCAATGCCAAGCTGTGCATTTCCAACCACCTCCTGCATTTCATCTCATTTGCCTCCTTATGCCAAACTGTGGTTCTCACATGACCACTGACCCACTATACACGGTATGTAACCATACTGAAGCTTGATGGAGAGGAGAACTTCGTCAATCTTTTAAAACATCTGAGCCCCAGAGAAAACATTGCTTGATTGACAGCTCTGGCTCCCTGGTCTATGTTGTCATTGCACAATGTTTATTTACACAAGGTTAAGAGGTTTTAAGTGCTTGCAGTTACAGCTATTGAAACTTTTAAAGGGTCTGGATGATTGACACTTTTATTGCCCTGTAGTTTAAAAAGGGCTTTTTTAAAATAGTGGAAAATTATGAATTAATTACCTTTTTTAGGCTTTTTTACGTGCCTTATTATCACCATAGGATTTATTGGTTTTACAAAATGCATAATGGGTCAATGGCATGGAAGTGCCACACTTTGGCATGGGGCATGAGGGATCCTTGGAGGGCATGGGGGTGAGTGGACATTGATTTTGTTCTGCACCTGTGCTCTGCAGTTTGATACACATGATCCAAGTCAAATAGCTTACCAACATGTCTGCTGATATTCAAAATGTGGTCTCATTAATGATCTACAGAAGGTTAGGATAACTTATTTTCCCTCCAATGAGAGAGGAAAATTCTTGATTTATCTTATTGACAACTAGTTTACATGGACCAGAAATGTCCAGTGAATAAACAAACTACAGATTTTTCGGTCATGCATTTTTGCTATGGTGCATGTCAAAAACTCAAATTTCACAATAAGTGGCCTCTTTGCCTCCATATCTTTAATCATAAATAATGTGAAGAGCAATAGAACTTAAAACGTTATTGACAGAAAAGCCAGCTTTCAAACTGATTAGCTAATTTGAAATCAGTCCCACGAGCTTTAAATGTTATTTACAAGCCTTATGTGAAACATTACTGAACTGCCCTCATAAAATTCAATTAGATCACATCAACCAGTCATCCTTATCAATCAATGCAGTTACCTACTGAAAATGTTATATTGGCGTTGTGAAGTACAACGTACATGTTGCTTCTAAACCTATTGACAGCGCATTATGCCCATTTCTTCTTTAGATGAACATTGGCACAATTCTCTACAATGCCCCAAAATATTTCCTACTACTGAGTTGGACACTTTATAGTTTTTGGATTTTTAAATGCTGGGTAAACCTTCACTGCTCTATTGTCCCCCCTGTATATATGACGAGGTGAATTTTAACTTGTACCTCCAGACAGTTAACTCAACGTTGTTGAAAAGTCAGCTGTTATACATGCCACTGGATTATCTTTGAATTGTATTATGGGTTAAAATCTAATTGTTGAAATTGTTAAAAATTAGATTGTCTATTTCCAATTTCTTAACAGATTCCAGAGATCAGTGAACTGTGGCTCTACCTCTGGATGCTATCACCCTATCTCTGACACATTTTCCTGTTTTTGATTCATTGAGTTTCCTTATTGCATATTCTTTACTAGTGTTCACATTTATCATGAATTTCTGAGCCAAGTTGACTGTATGCACATGTTCAGACCAGCTGAAATTTATTTCAATCTGTGAAGCATTAAAAAACTTGTCATTTACAAACTCAAGTCAGAAGTATAGTAATGGATCTCAATCCAGTGAATCAAATTGATAATTTGAATTCAGGAGGTCAGGCATTCATTCCCTTAAGCTGCCAACAAACCTGCTTCCCTCAAATGGATGCATTTTGCTAACTGGACCACAAGCATCTCCCTTATAAATGAGGAAAAGGTTATCTTTACTGGCTCTCCACACTTGGATTGCACCTCCTTTGATTCATTACCATGTGTTTGAACAAGCCATGTAGAAGTGTTATGGCTCAAAGTATGTTTCTGGCTGAGTGTGACAGTGATTAGTATCATCAGAGAAATAATAGGTATGGTTCTGAAAGGACTCATTGTAAACTTTATGTACTTATTTATTCATGATTCAGTCACTCAGAGACATGACTTGTAAAACAACCCTGCAGGAAGCTGATTTTATTAACTTAAACAAACCAGGAGCATCAAAACTTCTATAGATTTATTTTTGCTACATTGCTGGCTTTGAAATTCGATCCAAACTTGAATCCCCCTAAAAAGGTAATAAATTACTTTATATTGCAACTTTAATGTCTCATTTAACCTCTATTAAGATGCAACTGCAGCATCAGTTCACAATTCTGCAATAAGATCATATGATCCTAACAATGTGCTTTTTCTAAGTTCTCAGTGAATAAGGGGCTTTTTCAAGTTGTAAAAGGCATCTATATACAACTAAATGGAATTCAGAGTGCAGTGGGAAAATTGATTAATTTTAATCAATATCTTATCTTTACTAACTTCTGGACATAATGGAGACATTTCAAGTTAGTGAAAATTATGAAAGAAAGCTGCTATATAAATAAATCAGATTACACAGGAAGATGGTTACAGTTGGTCAGCACATCAAAGTTTCTGAAACTGGTCATTCTGTATGAGGGACAAATAAATTCAGGCATTCAGCCAAGGTTTAGGATTGATTTGAAGATCGATAAATCCTTGAAAATTCTAGATTTGTTTACTCTTTGTAAGCCGAATATTATCTGCAGGTTGCAAAAATCTAATGTATATTTTCATCGTATCTATATATAAGATATCTAAACATTAGACTTCTGGATAATGAAAAAAAATTAGAACATTATGATGAATGTGATAATTGTGTCTAATAGTTCTGAATTAGGAAAACTGAGGCATTGTAAATCAGTTGTGTTTCGCTACCGTGCAGAAATATTACTGGAGTTTTCAAAGGAGTGATTTTGGAGGGGATGCCCTATTTATTCCTTTGTTCTGCTATCTGTGATATAAAGTCAAAGAACTTCCATCTGTTCATCTCTGTCAGTAGCACTGAATTTGTAACCAACATAATTGCTTATGATTTCTTTACCAAAAAATGTTTCACTAGCGCTTTACTTACTCTTATGGGAACCACTGGATTATAAAAACAAATGCCACAATTTTGCTTAGAAATGTGACAATGTGACAAAAGTGTTCATTTTTTTATTATTAAAAGAAATTTGAAACCAACTGTTCTGCTTTAATACAACATTCATATAAAAAATAAAAGATCATATTTGTCAGAATAAAATGCTGTTTTCCCATTATTATTGTATTATTTACTGACACTAGTAGGTATATTACACATAATTAATACTAATGGCAAAGGTTTATAATTATTGAGGAACCAATACATTAGGTTATTGCCATGATAAAATGGGGCATGTAAGCTCAGCTGGTGAAATGGCTAGTGTGTGGGTCACAATACCGTCAACAGGTTCGATTCCCATCCCAGCTGAGGTGGGCTTGGGACCTGCCTCCTCACCCTGACCCTGAAAGTGGAAGCCAGTGACAAGCCATCACTGAAAATAACTGCTAAGGGAACAGCTCAGGATGAAGCTTCAGCAGTGAACTAAGGACCTACCTTTTGGGCAGAGTAAATGTGAATGAATGAAATGAATTACCGTGGTCTGTTAACCTAATGCAGTGCAGCAGAATACAAGATGAATAACAGAGCAGTCTGGTACAAGCATTGTAGAAAATAATCTGCCAGGATTAATTAAGTATTCATGTAGTGACCAAGATTGGCTATGTTAACAGCTGCTTTATCTTGCTAACTGGAGTATGCCTCCTCCCGAGATGAAGCTAGCAGATTAATTTTATTAGTCTCTCGTCAGGTTTTAAGCAATGTTTCATGAGAATTTTGCAGGTTAGGAATGTGCATTTTGAATTTTCAAATGTTAGGGCCTGAATTTTTAGCTCAGTGAGCAGGTGTAATAGTCAGGCCCAGGAACAGATGGAAACGGACTACCAACCGCGACCAGCTCCTGACCGCAATTTCACGCTAGCTGGCCAATTAACGGGCAGCCAGTGTGAAGCACGTGCTGAAAAGCTCAGCACTGCCTGGGGTGATGGGGGGGGCGTTGCAGGAGGAGGGTGGTCAATGACGTCAACACAGGCGGGGGCGAGCTGCCTCAGAGAGCTACAGACCCGAAAATGTTCCAATAAAGTGTTAAAAAGCAGAAAAAAATGTCCGAGCATCATAATCAGGCACCTGAAAATCTAAATGATAAAAATGCTGCCCATAGATTTTTATTTTTATTTTATTTCATGACAGAAAGCACAACCTGCCTTTGGATGAGGTTTCATGAAAAATGTAAAGGCCGCCTGGCCGATTCACCCATCCGCCAACTGTAAGGTTGGATGGGCGACGGAAAATGATAGACAATCGCACTGTTTATTGGGTTTAATTGCCCTCTTAATTTTTGGCAGGTGTCCTTCCAACTTTTGCATGCACCCGCCAAGCAAAATATCACTCGAGTGCATGATGACATCAGGACACTTGCGCAATTTCATGCCAGATCAGGTCGGACATATGCCTGCTCAATCAATGTAAAATTCAGCCCTAGGGGAAGCATTTTTCCCCCAGCTTGGGGGGGGCGATGTGTGGAAGCGGGTGCAGGTGGGTGGGTTCCCGATTGGTGCCCTCAGTTGGGGGCGGGGTGCCATTTTACATGGGTGGGCCAATTAAGGCCCGCCCAGCGTGAGGTCCGCCAGGAAGCGCTATGCACTCCCTGTGCGGATGGGGGGTGGATTCCCTGAGCCGGAAGTGAACGCACTGATCTCCCTGAGGCGACTCGTGGTGGGGGGCTGGTTAAGGACAGCACTGCCATTGAGGCAAAAACAAAAGTGCTGGAAAAACTCAGCAGGTTTGACAGCATCTGTGGAGAGAAAGACAGAGTTAACGTTTCGAGTCCATATGACTCTTCTTCAGAACTAGACCTGTCACTGAGGTGGTGGAGGGGGGCAAGGGCAGCCCTGCCATTGAACATAGCATACAAGCATTCGGGGTGGGGGGGTACGGTGGGTGAGGGAAGCAGCCACGCATTAGGGGAACCTGTAGAATGTGACCATTCCTCTACAACTGAGACAGTTCAGACACAGACACATTGATATGATTGGAGTCGGTGTCCTAGTTGACCTGCCCACTCAAGCAATGCAGGGGCATTAAGTTGCCACCAAATTCTCCTGAACTTTTCACCCCTTGGGCACAGACTGCAAAAGTCATAAGCATTTTAGTTGGACGACTGCACACGTTGTACAATCTCCTTGCTAAAGCTGGCCATGGAGCAGTCAGTGCTGGAGGCACTCAAAGCCCCTTGCAATGTCAGCATCCCGATTTGGACCACCCTCCTCCATGGTTTAAGCTAACAGAGCAGCCATGCAGTGCACTAATCTCTGGCCATCCAAGTGGTGGACAGCACTCTCCGAGAAATGTTAAGGTGGCGTCACATTTAACCAGGGCAGATTCTTAGCACCCAAGCTAACCATGTTTCTCTCCCTTTCATCTTGCAGGAAGAGTACATCAGGATCATGGAGCCTGGCGAATTGGCTGTATGCCTGATGGCCTACGGAGCATGAAAACGGCAGAAGAAAGAGTGACTGAGGCTCCTGGCTGCGCAGAGACATGAGCAGCAACCTCAGGATGCACACGCTACCCAAGAGCCACAGCGAGCCATCACAGGCCAGTGTCTAGCGACACCCAGGGTCTATAGATGGCAGCTTTCATTTCTGCAGATGACCAAGAACCAATGTCGCTGAAGGCTGCACATGTCTAGGGAACTGGTCGCTCACATCTGCCACTTACTGCAGGATTTGGCGCCATGTGGAGATGGAGGGCATCCACTGCCAGTGGCCGTGAAAGTGACAGCAGCGCTCAGTTTCTATGTCAGTGGTTCCTTTCAAGGCTCCACATGTGACCTCTGTGGGATATCACAAGCCTCCACTCACAAATGCATCCATGTGGTCACGGATGCCATCTTCTTGGATTTTGTGCAATTGGCCTGGGACCAGGACTGCCAGGATGCAAGAGTGATTGGATTCATCCAGATCTCAGGTTCCCCACAGGTGTAGGGTACGATTGGCTGCACTCACATGGTGCTCAGATCTCCATCGCAACACATGGTGAACTACATCAACTGCAAGGGCTTCCATTCGCTGAATGTGCAGCTGGTGTACGACCACCAGAAACGCATCCTGCAGGTGTGTACACAGCTTCTGGGGGTGTGCATGACGTCTACATCTTCAGTCGGTCACAGATCCCTGCAGCCTTCCAGGGTCCACAGAGGCTGCAGGGTTGGCTCCTCAGGGACAAGGGCTACCCGCAGAGGCTGTGGCTGATGACACGTGTGCGGCGGCCTCAGACTGCAGCAGAGTGACGGTATAATGAGGCTCACGCTGCAACTCGCAACTTGGTGGAGCAGACCCACGGGATGCTGAAAATGGGGTCTCTGTGGCTGGACAGGTCTGGTGGAGCCCTGTAACACAGTCCGCAGAGGGTGTCACACATCGTCATCGTCTGCTGCTCCCTTTACAACCTGGTGCTGCAACAGGGGGAGGAGCTGTCTGAGGAGGAGATGGAGGAGCTGGATGTCTCCTCCGATGAGGAGGACATCAACAGGGATGAGGGTGAGGGGGTCCTCGGATGCGATGATGACGGGGACGAGACCTTTGCACTGGCCAGACAAGGCAGGCGCGCTCGGGAGGCCCTCATCACTGCCAGATTTGTGGAGGATGATGACGACATGCAGTGAGGTGACACCATAGATCCTCACATCGCATCTAAGAACGTTTGACTCCTATCTGGCTTATTGCACCGTGAATACCCTCTGTGAATATGCTCCTGTGATGGAGACACATTGGAGGCTCCAACAGTCGCTTGATTGCAGGAGGATGATGACGACATTCAGTGAGGACACTCCATAGATCTGCAGTTAGCCTCTGAGAATGTCTGACTCCTGCCTGGCTGGGGGCAGCTCACTTTCACTCTGATCAGGGTCATATAAGCAGCCATGAAACTTTAGAAGTATCTGATCCTTTGTCTGTCTTCAGCATCTGAGCCCTTCAAGAGCACAGTGGCACTGGTCACAGATGCTGAAGAGATGGGGGCCAACCCACCACAAAGGTGCTGAGAGCACACAGAGAGAATGACAAGACACTGTCGTGCCTGCCCGCTACATTCTAGCAGCAATGACCAGCACCATTGAGGTGCAGGCATCAGTAATGTTTCCAGGGAGCGTGAGGCTGGACCATCACTTTGGTCTGAAGGCTGCACAGAGCACAGGGAAGAGGCCCTGGACTGAGGCGCCTGCCTTTTATCTTGTGCTCATCAGAACAAGGAGCCATAGGCAGGGAGACATTCTTAGGAGTTTATTGACAATAGTGAACAGTATGTAAAAGTGATTAAAGCCCATGCCCAGGCTGTGCAACTAATTCTCCTTAATTTTCCTAATCCTGCCACTTTACATCTTGGTGCTCCCCGGACATCCACAGCAGATGTGGAGGCAGTCTGCTGACTGCTAAGCCCTGTCTGTAATGACCTTGGCAGGTGTCCTCTGGAGGACCGAGACTTGGTGACCCTGGCCTGTTACTGGTGTCCTGCCGTGTGGCAGTGGTACCCTTCTCGACCTGTGGAGCTGGAGCTGCTGAGGTCACAGGAAGAGGGGAGTCGAATGAGCTGGACACTCCCGGAGTCACCTGGGTGGATGGCCCTGGGGTGTGCTCCTGCTGATCCTCCTCCCTATAGGTGCCCAAGGGCCTCTGGCTGACTCCTGGAGGAGAAGGGGTAGCTGGAGTGAGATCGAGCTGCCTGGCACCCCTCCCACATACACACTGTTGGAGGCCAACTACGGCATCAGCGATGGAGTTGAGCCTGTGCAGCAGTGGAGGAGTGAACTCCCAGACAAGGTCTCCATGGTGGCTGCCATCCTACCAGCATTGACCCCAGTGCATTGGCATGCTGGCGCTATCTCCACAGAGTGAAGGCGGATGGACTCCTCCATCATGCTTTGCAATCTGAGGAGTGCAGTGGACATCCCTTCCTGATGTTCCCGAGCTTGCCTTTGCAGCTCCAGCAACTGTGACATGACCGAGTCCAGAGGCTCGTCATCTGACTTGGACTCAGCAAAGATCTGGCCTCCAGCAGTCCTCCAGTGCCAGGTACCTGGGAAGTCCCTGCTGCCTGCTGTGGATCAGACAGTGCGATGTGCTCACCAGATTGTGATCCCAGGGCTACTCTAAAGCTAGATCCTACCGAGGTATATGTCTACGCTGGTGGAGGTGTGAGCAAGCACTGTGATGGGACTTCAGGGAGGGTGTCTCCAGATTCCTCTCCAGAGGTTTCTACGGAGCTTGATTGGAGGCCCTGGGTCATGGACTCTGTCGGCTGTTTCCCAGATGTGCCTGAGGAAGCAAGGAGAGATAATTAGTGCATGGCAGTGGCCTGTGAAACAGGACACATCACTCACAGCATGGTTGTCTGATTGATGTTGCACTACTGGGCCCTCACTTGGTAGAGCACTGCCAAGCACTGCCGACCTCACTATTAGCACAGGATTGTCCAGGTCTCGCCGGCCAGCTGGAAGGGTCTGTTTTCAAGGTCCGTGAGGACGTTGATTTCGGGCATTCCACCACCTCTCCCTCTTGTTGTGTGCCAGTTTGTCCTACATGAATAGAGATGGAGAAAGTGTAAGCAGCATGCCTGCCAGGCCAGATGATAAGTATGCTTGGCCTGTGTGGGTAGTGACTGGTCGCATGGACGGGATGAGGGCAATGATGGTGTGTGTGAGAGAGTGAATGGTGATGTCCCTTGAACCGGCAGTGAGTGAGGGCCCTGTGGATGTGTGATGGGTTTGTGAGTGTGTGAGTTGAGAGTGATGAGAAGAGTGACTTACCCTGGCAGAACAGAGGAGATCATTCATCCTCCTGCGGCACTGGATGGCTGTCCTCTCTTGCAGGACATTGGCACTGACCACCACTGCCACCACCTCCCAAACTGGGTTAGTGCTGTTGCTGCCCATCCTGCAACCAGGGTCGGGGTAGAGGACATCCCAGTGGGACTACACAGCATCCAAAAGGTACTCGAGGGACGTGTCACTGAACCTGGGGGCTTCAGTCTTCTTCAGTTTCAGGGCCATGTCTTCCGTGCAGCAGTGGTGGTCTGGAAGCATTGAGGTGTGTGCTTGTGCTGGACTTTAAACAGGGCGCCCGGTGTGATGCAGCAGTGGGGCGATGGCAGGAGGGCGAATGAAAGCCCACCCTCCGCGGAAATGGCGTGTTTCCCGGGAGTGCATAAATAATGTGGTGGGATTGGCATGATATGGTGTGAAAACCCACCATCGCGACAAGTGGGTAAAACATCGTTTTACCCACCCGCTACCACACTTAGTGGAAATCTGGGACAATTCCACCCATTGGGTGGGATTAACATAGTGAGTTAAGAAATATTAGGATGCTTAGCATCCTTGAAAGTGGATAAATCACCAGGCCCAGAAGAAATGTGTCACAGGCTGCTAAGAGAAGCAAGGGAAGAAATACTGAAGGATCTATAATTTTCCATCCATTCTCACTACAGATGTGAGAATGGAGGACTTATTTATTCAGCATGTAAATCCCCGAAGCCAGTAGCACATCATTTGCTGACTTTAAAGTGATTTGTCTGCCATTTAGTCTGTAGAGGGGACACTCCTTGTGTAACATTGATTGTGTCATTCCATAAATGCATAACGTGTTTGTACTGTGGCCCCAGCGATGGCGATTGGCTGCATAGGGACCCTGGCCTGTCCTGAACCTGTTTAGCATGGACCACAATGGCTGTGGTAGTTCAAAGCGTGCCATTCAACAGATGGGATTTGTCACAAGGAACTTGATGACTTCCCCTAGTTACCATACCTTGATCCAAGGGATGTCTGCTGGTAGATCTTGCTCAGGAAGGGTGCTCCATGTGGGGTGCTGAGATTGAAGGTGGGCAGTGGGTGAATTGAACAGGTCATCATGCGGTGGCTTCAACCAGCTTGTGGGTTTTCATCAGTTGGTGGATGTGTGGGGGACAGGAAGCCAGGGGAGGGTGTTGAGCAGAGAGTTGCAGTTATGATGCACATTGTTGCATTCAACTGAGCTTCAACAAGTTGTGTGTGTGATGGCCTTTGCCAGACAGTTGCACAGTAATCGGCTGCGGTGTACGATAGGGCAAGTGCTGAGGTCTGGAGTATTGTGGCAACAGCACCATATAAATCCAGTAAGTTTGCTTAGTACGTTGTTTCTGGTTTTGACCTTTGCTGCTGTTTTCTTCAGATGTTCCTGGAAGGACAAAGCCCTAACTAGAGTCACTCCCTTGGATGTTGGGTTGGGATCATGCTTCAGCCTCTGGCCACCCATGTGGATATGCAATTCTTTTTTTGCACTGGCATTGTGGAGGTGGAATACACGGGATATGGTGTTTAGCGGGATTTAACTTGAAATGCCATGTGCTGTAGTAATCCGTCAACTTTGTAGTGTCTTTGTTAAGGATCTGGTCCAGAGCGCAGAAAGATGGAGCTTGGGTGGCACAACAGATTACATCAGCGTGGATGAAGCTGTGGGACCTGATTGTTGGGCTGATCAATTATATAAACATTGAACAGGATTGGGGCTAGCACTGAGCCCAGTGGTAGTCAGTTGGCCTGCCTTCTCTATGCACTTCTTCCTTGCCTAAGGTGGACTCTGACTTGTTTGAAGTGAAGGAGTGTTTCAACATCTGTCCCAACCTAGATTGGAAGCATTCTGGACAGCTTTAAGAGCAGGCCAGTGTCTATTGTAGAAAGCTGTGATGTCCGATAGCACTTTGCCTGTCTTCAGGTTCTTTTGGAAGCCATTTTTGATGTCAGTGGTGAGTGTCAGAATTTGATCACATATGCTATGCACCTTATGGAAACCAGTTTCATTGACATTAAGGATGGTCTCTACTTCCAGAGATATGCGTTGCTGGATAAGATGCTGAACGATTTTAAAGCACACAGAAAGTAGTGAAATCGATCAATAGCTGGCCACGAACGTGAGATCATTTCCAGGTTTGGGAATAGCAATGATTTTTGCCCTTCAGGGATAAGTTTGAGCAGATTATTCTTGTGTAGCACGGAGTCAGCCAAGCACAAGCACAGGAGCCAAGTTGTTTTGGGAATTCTGGTGCGATGTTGTCATATCCTGCTGCTTTGCCATATTTCAGGCCCCTTAATGTTTTCTCCAGTTCTGTGATCTTGAAGGGATCAGGACTGCCATGTTCTGCATGTTACTGCCGTTGTCTTTTTCAGTTTTTATAGGTGATGTGCTTTATTTTGTTTTCCAGTGGCAGCCTCACTACATGGAGCAGATGACTGGCAACTTGGTTCAGGGCGATTTAGTTTAGGTGATTTTTGGGCTGCTCCAAGGCAGTGAATCAGGCTCCAGCTCTTCCAACTGGAATGAGTAAGATTGAACCCTGCTGTCATTTCCTCCTGTCTGGTGCGATGTGCAGCAATGAGAGACTCAGTGAGGTGGTCTGCAAAACAGTCACCAGATGATTCATATTCCTTCAGCAGTGCTGCGCTCTCTGCATCAAGGCATAGATGGGTCGATAGCCACAAAGGATGGTTGTGCAAACAGCTTTGTGAATGGCACCGCAAAAGCACTTATATGATTCTTCCACAGGTTTATTACGAATAGGTATAGGTGTATTGAAGGCAAAGGCCAATGTGAATGAGCAATGCCTGTGTTGACTATGTGGGAAGTCAGCTGGGGCGAGGCACTTGTAATAATAACAGTTATGATAAACATAGGACTTTAACTTTAAGAACAACCCTGTGTTGTAAGATCATATGATCTGTGTAAACTAATGGGTTAGCAGCACGGGGTACCTCTAGGGAAGAGTTCTTCTTTAGTTATAGAGTTTGATGTACGCATGTAGTTTCTGCTGTTGTCTTTTAAATAAAGTTCAGTGTTTCCACCAAGAAAAGTTGCCCAGAAAATCAGCTCTACAACAAACTGGCGATGAGGATAAATCAGATCTGGTACTGTACCTCGCCCAGTGATTGTGAGTATTTAAGATAATTAAAAAGAAAGGAAGATACACTCATCTGAGATGCCACAGTTTAGCAGAATTGATCCCTTTGAGCCAGTCACAGATGACTGGCCTCAATATATAGAACGTCCTGCATTCTAACTTCAAGCCAACAAAATCACACGGGAGGAAAAGAGGAGAGCGATCCTCCTGAGTATTTAATTTGAGGGAGCATAGCCTACGTTTAATTTGAAGCTTGACAGCCCCCAGTGCTCCAGATTCGAAGACATTCAGTGAATTAGTAGATCTTGTTAAGGGACACTTCCAACCCAAGACCTCAGTCACAATGCAGAGGTTCAGGTTCAACTCGCGGAACAGAGCCTCGGGCAGATCATTGCTATCTATGTGGCGAAATTAAAACAACTAACGGAATATTGTGATTTCGGTGAAACCCTGAATGACATGCTCAGGGATTGTTTAGTATGTAGCATGGAGGAGGATGCTGTTCAGCAAAGATTGCTGGCTGAAGTGAATCTTGATTTTAAGAAAGTGTTAGAAATAGCACTTGTGATGGAAAATGCAGTAAGGGATTCACAAGCGATTCAACAGGCACAAAATGGCGCCGTTCTCCTAGTTGGGCTGGAACAGTCAGTTGAGAGTGGCCTGAAAAGTCCGGACTCCGCTGCGAAGCGGGAAACAGCCGCCACTAATTGAAAACTTAGAGGAAACAACTCAGCAGCAAAGTGGAAAACTAATTTTTATCAAGGTGATCCTAACGATTGGCAATTTAAAAAGATAGAGTGTTATTTTTGTCACAGAAGCGGAAATATATTGAAATATTGCAAAGTGAGATTCAAACAGGCTTCCAGGCAACAAATGAAACTCAATGAAGTATACAGTGCCAGAAACAATCAATTCTGAAATTTATTCCTTATTCAATGTGAAAGTTGAGAAGACAGAGCCAATTATTGTCACAGTGCAAGTGAATGGTAAAACCTTAAAAATTGGAGTAGAGATAGGTGCTTCTACCACTGTAATAGGAGAACACACTTTCAGATATTTAAATAAAGGTGATCAACAATTAAATTTAGGACAAACATCTGCCAAGTTGAAAACGTACACAGGCGAAGAAATCCAGGTGAAAGATATCACCAGAGTAACTGTTCATTATAGACACCATCGACACAGCTACCAGTGATGGCGGTAGAAGGTGAAGGGTGAAGCCTTCTGGGTCATGATTGGTTGAAAGAGATTAAATTAAACTGGTTTGAAATCTTCCAGTTGCGAGCAAGGGGACTGCCAGAGCTGCTAAAAAAATGACACCATCTTCAAAGGTGAACTGGGAAAAATCCAAGGCCTACAGGCCAAGATTAAAGGGGATCCAGAAGCAACCCCTTGCTCCTTGAAAGCAAGACCGGTGCCATACACCCTGAGAGAGAAGGTTGATGCTGAGCTGAACCAGCTGCAGAGGCTGGGTGTCATAAATGCCGTTCAGTTCTCAGAGTGGGCAGCACCCATTGTCCCTGTCTTTAAATCCGACCGGACCATCCGGATCTGTGGAGAGTATAAACTAATGGTTAACAGAGCAGCCGAACTGGACAGTTCCCAAGATTGAAGACCTCTATGCCAAATTAGCAGGAGGGACAATGTATACAAAGCTTCACATGAGTCACGTATATCAGCACCTGGAGCTGGATGATGCCTCCCAAGAATTTGTGATCATAAATACCCACAAAGGGTTATGGCAATATACACAACTGCCCTTCAGTGTTTCCTCAGCCCGTGCTATTTTTCAGAGGATGATGGAGAGCTTGCTGCAGGGACTACCTCAGGTTGTGGTCTACCTGGACGATGTACTGATAACTGGGTTCATAGAAAAGGAACACTTGGCTGATCTAGAGGAAGTCCTGAAATGATTTTTAGAAGCAAGATTGCGCCTGAAGGAAGAAAAATGTACTTATCAGGCAAATGAAGTAATTTATTTGGGCCACCAGGTAGATGCTCAAGGGTTACAGCCTGTTAACAAGAAGTTAAAGCATCAGAGAGGCACCTGCATTTAAGAACGTCTCTGAACTTAAATCATTTTTAGGGATGGTAAATTATTGTAGCCAATTTCTACCAAATTTATCAACGGTTCCAGCCCCTCTACATTCACTGCTAAAGAATAACCAGCATTGGGTTTGGAAGTCACCCCAAGAAGCCTTCATGAAAATAAAACAGCTCTTGCACTCTTCAAATTTGTTAGTGCACTATGACCCGGCAAAGGAATTGGTGCTAACCTGCGATGTGTCCCCCTATGGAGTGGGAGTGGTACTACATCACAAGATGGACAACGGTACAGAGAGGTCGATAGGCTATGTATCCAGGACACTTACCACAGCTGAAAAAGGATATTCTCAGATTGGAAAGCAAGGTGTGTAGATTATTCTTGGTGTAAAAAAATTCTATCAGTACGTGCACGGGTGACATTTCACGATATAGTATCTAACTACAAACCACTTTTGGGCCTGTTTGGTGAGGAAAAGGCTTTCCTTCCCATAGCTTCTGTGCGCATATAAAGATGGGCCCTAATTTTGGCAGCATATGAACACACCTTTGTACCAAGATTCATATAGCAAATGCTGATGTCCTAAGTCACCTTCCTTTGCAAGAGAACAATGACCATGTCCCAATTCCCCAAGAGCTTGTATTTGTGATGAATTTCGTGGATTCCTCACCAGTCTGTGCCAGGCAGATAAGAAACTGGACAAATCATGATCCAGTCCTGTCTCAAGTGAGGGACCAAGTGTTACATGGTTGGTCCCAGGAACCTGTCTCTGATAAATTGAAGTCATTTTTCAACCGAAGACACGAAATGAGTCAAGATGGTATTCTATTAAGGGGTGCATGAGTAGTAGTTCCTTCACAAGGAAAGGAACTGCTCTTAGTAGAGCTACACAGTGCCCATCCAGTTATCTCGCAAATGAAGACGATAGCGCAAAGTTATCTTTGGTGGCCGGGGATGGATAGCGATATTGAAAAGGTGGTAAAACACTGTGTGCAATGTCAACAGCTACAAAAGTTGCCGGTGGCAGCCCCATTACACCCATGGGAGTGGCCTGGTAGACCCTGTGTGAGATTGCATGTGAATTATGTCGGTCCTTTCCTTGGAAATATGTTTCTACTGATTATAGCTGCTCATTCCAAGTGGTTAGACCTTTGTGAGGTGAAGTTGCCAACGTCAGGCGCTACTATAGAAAACTATGCCAAAGCTTCAAGATCCATGGGTTGCCAGAGGTAATCGTCTCAGATAATGGTACTGCGTTTACGAGTGCTGAATTTCAATGATTTGTCAGCATCAATGGTATCAACCATGTGAAGACTGCACCGTACCATCCGTCATCTAACGGACTGGCGGAAAGAGTTGTACAAACTTTTAAGGCGGGAATTAAAAAATTAACAGGTGACTCGTTGGAAACTAGACTTGCTCATTTCCTATTTCACCAGAGAACAACGCCCCCCCCGCTCCCCCCACCCCCGACTACAACAGGAGCAACACCTGCAGAATTACTGATGAGGCATCGTCTTCAAACAAGACTAAGCCTGATACTTCCCAATTTGGTGGGGAAGGTGGAGAAAAGTCAAGGGAACTAAAAAGTGACTCATGATTTGCATAGTCATGAGCGACAATTTACTGTTGGTGAAGCAGTATATGAAAAGAATTTCGGTGGAGGACTGAAATGGTTACCTGGTAAAGTAAGCTCTGTGACCGGACCATTGTCGTACCACATGGAAGTGGAGGGCCAGATCAACCATAAGCATGTGGATCATTTAAACAGAAGGGAGATACTCCAACATTGCTGAACCTATGGTTCCTGTTGAAGTTGCTCAACCAAGGATAGACATGCCCGATGTCTCTGTCGGAGTGGAAGATACTGAGCTGCCTGTGCCTAATGAGGTACCTGATATTAATGCGGTTCCAGAGAATGTGGATCCTGCAAAAGAATCTGAAGTCGTGGAGCTACGAGGTTCCACACAGCTCAGGAAACCACCTAAAAGACTAAACTTGTAATTTCATGACCTGTGTAAATACTGTAATGTCTTGAGATAAATAATCTTTGTAAATACAAAATGTACTGAAAAGTTAAAGAGTGAGGAATGTAGTAATTATAGTTCTGATAAACGTAGGACTGTAGTTTTAAGAATAACTCTGTGTTGTAAGAACACATGATCTGTGTAAACCAATGGGTTAGCAGCACGGGGAACTGCCAAGGGAGAGTTCTTCTTTAGTTATAGTTAGATGCTGCATGTAGTTGTTGCTGCTGTCTTGTAAATAAAGTTCAATGTTTCCACCAAGAAAAGTTGCCTGGAAAATCAACTCTATAACAGCACTGTGCTGGTTGGGGGTTACCATCAAGGGAACTGACCCAGCACTGGTCAGGTGAGTAATTTCAACCCCATCTGGCTGAATGGAACATTCACCGTTGCTTGTAGTCATTTATCATGGTGAGGTCGTTTCTGGAGGCCGACAGCACAACTAACATTGCACTGCTGTTTAAAAAGGGAGAAGGGGATAGTTTGCATAATTACAGGCCAGCCTCAGTGATGATGACCATGAAACCATTGTCAATTGCTGTAAAAACCCATCTGGTTCACTAATGTCCTTTAGGGAAGAAATCTGCCATCCTTACCCGGCCTGGCCTATGTGTGACTCCAGATCCAGTGGTTGACTCTGTCTTCTGAAATGGCTTCGCAAGCAACTCAGTTCAAGAGCAATTAGGGATGGACAACAAATGTTGGCCTTGCCAGTGATGCCTATAGCTCATGAAAAAACTCAGGTTAAAAAGTAATCCCACAACATTAGATAGGGATTTTAAATTCAGTTAATTAAGTGAATCTGGAATGCAGTCCCTTTGGTAAGAGTGAAACCAGGGAAAGACATGGAATTGCATAAGAAGTTAGGTCACAGATCCACCATGATCTCATTAAATGGTGGAACAGACTCGAGGGCTCAATGGCTACTCTTGTTTCTATGTTCTTATGTCACATGTACTCACCTCGCCCTCCCTGGTTATGTCATTAGAGTACTTTCTGCACTGGATGGGTCTGAGCTTCGACGGAATTGAGTTGCCATTCCGCTCCTACTTTCTTACCTGGAAACCTTTTCGATCCTGTCTTACCCAACCTCCGACTCAGGTCGGCCGAGAACTGTGCAGGGCAGTGCAGGCCTGAGGCCTTCGGTCGACCGCTGCTGAACCAGAGACAAGGAGACTACGCCCCCTTTTTTACAGCACCGGTTGCTGTAAATCAGGAGAGTTTAAAGGTCTAGCCACTTTCAAGCCAGGGGAAGGTAAGTTTGCCAGGTGTTATTAGAATTTGGGAGTGGTGGTGCAGGGGAGTTGGGTGGGGTGCAAGGCAGTTAGTGTGGGAGTGGGTCGGACAGTTGGGGGGCCTGGTCAGACAGTCAGTGAGGGGCCAATGGTTGGGAGGGGCCGGACATTTGGGGGTAGGTCTCGGGTAGGGTCAGGTTGGGCCTGGGATGGGGGTAGTTGGGGGTTGGGGGCAGTCCACTTTGGAGGTTGGCAGAGTCTCCCTGGGGTGGTGTCCCCTTAGGGGTGTGTTCCCTTGGGAGTTGGTGTAATCTCCTTGGGGTGACCCCTTGGGGGGATGGAGCAAGCCCCCCCCGCACTTAACGGGTGGGAGGAGTCCCATAGAGGAGGTCGTCAGAGGGTGGGGTGGATCCCCTGAGGTGGTTGGAAGTGGGGAGCATCCCCTGGAAGGGGGGTGTTGAGGGGTTGCGGAGAGGGTAGGGTGGGGACTCCTGTGAGGGGGGAGCTCCTTTGGCAGGATACTCAGGGAGTAGGGGTTGGGGGAGTCCCATGGGCATGGTGTCCCATGGGGGGGTGTAATCAAGGGGTGCCCCTGGGGTTAGTTGGAGGGTGGGGGTGGGGGTAGGGGTGGGGGGGAGCCCCTAGGGTTATTCAGGTTGTCGTGGGAACCCCTATGGGTTCAGGGGAATGGGGGAGTCCTGTGGGGGATTGGTGTGAATCTGTACAATAGTTACCTGAAAGCTAAAACTGGTTTTAATGCTTCTAGAATTTTCTGGATAAATATTGATGTAAGACAGTTGGAACTATCTGAAATTGGTGCTTTAAATTGCATTTCCGGATGGTTCCCAGTGCAGTTCCCTTCGGATGTTTGCATTTCCCGGGCAATTGCTGTGTAATCATTACCTGGGAACTTCTGAGGGTGTGGTGTTCCTCAGCGTCTCTTTGGGACCCCTCCCAGTTACACTGCTCCGGAGCTCGGAAATTACAGCCTTTCAACACTCCTGCTGCTGATTTCCTGGCCACCTCCAGTCACAACGTTCACTGTATCCCAAGAATCTTGCTTCCATTGCTGCTGAAGACTGTATCTCTCTGCCACCTTACAGCCCCAGCAACACACCAAGTGAGATGGCATTAAAACCGGCCTAAGCTTTGATCTTCCTGAATGCATACAGAACTTCCTTCCTCTATGTCTTCCAACTTCAAACTCCTACAAATTCCATCTTTGAATTGACCCTTTAAATACTAGAGATGAGATCATGGTTTATATGAAATCCTCAGACCCTCTGCCACAAAATCAGTGCCAAATTCAGGAGTAAAATGTTAATGAGGTGGTTCTGTAAAAAGGTCACTGACAGACACATTGAAGTTAATTCTGGGTTTCTCACATGATAATTAGAACACCCACAGCCCCACCCAACCCCACTCCAGCAACAGCCCCCCTCCCAACTCCCACCCCCCACTCCCAAACCTCCACACTCCCCACTCCCCCACTCCCTCACCTCACCCCCATCACTCCCACCTCCAACTCCCCCACTCCCACACCTCATCCCCCACTCCCACACCCCACCCTCCCGTCCCAAGCCCCCCACTCCCACCCCCATCACCCACTCTCCCACTCCCACAACCCCCACTCACACAACCCCCACTCCCACACCCCACCCTCCCACTCCCATCCCCCACCTCTCCACCCCTCCCACTGCCACACCTCAGTCCCCCACTCCCATACACTACCCCCTCCCACTCCCACACCCCACTGTCCCACTCTCACACTCCTCCCTTACTCCCATTTAGTAGCAGGATATTATTTCTTCACCTGCCCTTACAACGCAAAGCAGAATCCTCTGGAAGTGAAAAAGACTGAAGGGTGTTTTAATAATGCTTCCTCTCTCACTGGAGCCACACTGATGGAGAGGGATAATCAATCTCCTCAGGATCAATTACATTACTCAATTAAAGAACCAGGAATTTCCAGCATGCATTCCACATTAGGACTGAAAATACGCCTACCCCCTTGCTCAATCAGCCAACTTCAAGTTTGGCTCAAATTTCCTGCAAATCTCATTCAAACTTGCCCAAATATAGAACGGGTGGAATCAGTATAAGGAAAACACCAAACTCACACCACATATTTCTTCCTTAAGTACGAAAAAACTTGTTTCAACTCATTCAGTCCTCAGTTATGTACATTTGGCACAGCATCAGAGCAGGTCTCAGTGAGGATGATTATTTTAAAAATGCTCAAAAAGATCACAATAAAACACCAGCAGTTTCCTGCTGTGACTGCAAACCTGGGGATAATTTGAAGAGAGTCTCTGAGTAAAACACAAATTGCATAAATAAGGTCCTGAAACTTGTCAGGGTCAGCACTGTGAATGGAGGAGAGGGATGGATTGATAGCTGATCATAAAAGCAATTTGTAGTTATAGTACTTACTCCTGAAATTCCACCATCTGTTGGTTTGTGCCCTGATTAATTATGCATCTCTACGTAACTATGGGGGGACACGCTTTCTTGTGAATATAAATCACAGCTATATGCTTGAATACCACAAGTATCTGATTTCCACATAAACTGCTAGGTAAATGCAAGTTCTGTACTCAACTTAAAGGCACAGCTATTATGTGTCATATGAATGATAATACAGTGATATGATTTAGTAGTAGGTGAACTGTACAAATAGGATGGAATTACTTTAAATATATATTTTATTAAACTCATTCATGGGATCTGGGCATTGCCAGCTAGGCCAGCATTTATTCCCCATCCCTAATTGACCTTGTTCAGAGGGCATTTAAGAGTCAACCACATTGCTGTGGATCAGGAGTCAGGTATAGGCCAGACCAGGTGAGGACAGCAGATTTCCTCCCTTAAAGGGCATTAGTGAACCAGATGGGTTTTTACAACAATTGACAATGGTTTCATAGTCATTGTCATCATTAGACTGAATTCCAGGTTTTTATTGAATTCAAATTCCACCATCTGCCACGGTGGGATTCAAACCCAGGTCCCCAGAATCTCTGAATCACTAGTCCAGTGACAATACCACTCTGCCACCACCTCCATTACATAGGCTGTTCCTGTGCTGGAAATTCTATGCTGTGCAATTAATTTGGGCTCTGCATGTGTCCCTTCCTACCTTCTTCCCCTAATTCTACAAGCATAACAATCTATGGAGGATAAAGTAGATTGGCATCAATCGGGAGGAGACTGCACTCTGTGATGTTAGCATGCCACCTCTCACAGTGTGATCTCCCCTTACAATAAAGCTCCTATCCCAGAGCCTCGGTGCACATCACCTGCAAATGGAGGGAAGTCCCTTTAGTCATGAGCATTTTGGCTCAATACAATTTTCCGAGGGTTTGAAGGATGGTGCTAAAAATGTTTGTTCCCAGCATTTAGTCTTCATGAAGCCCAGCCATTCAACATTGAGATTACAGCTGGTTGTGTGATACCTGCACATGGGGAAACCAGTGGTGCAATGGAAGTGGAAATCAGGCAGTTTTTTCAGGAGTGACCTATCTGCAAGTTCAGTCCTACACCCAGGTGGCAAGTTCCAGCTTACCAGCTCCTTCCCAACCTCATTCACTATAAGTTTATGATAATAGGTTTTGCTGTACTGAAAATCTTGAAATGCCGTCACAGTCAGCTGTATTTCTGAAGATTGGGGCTGAAGATCCATGAGCAGCAGTTCCTGTAAAATAAGTGCCCCTGCATGCCTGATATTGACCTCCACACTGACCTCGAAAACAATGAATTCAGTGGAAAGGGGATTGGGTGCGGTGTATAATGGCCCGCTGCTTTGATACTGACAATTTTACACTGTTAGCCTACGTTAAATTAGTTAAAACTTACAGTAAATAATTCAGTTTGATGAGAATAATTAGAACTATTAACCGTTCATAGTTTCCTAACTATATTTGTTGTAATAATTTGCTGGAAGGATGAGTTGAACAAAATCAATTTAGAAACCACAAAGATGAAAAATATGCCATAGTTTATTGTTACGAGTGAAGACAATATTGACAACAACAATGTAGAATTTGGAACTGCTCAATGGCTCTGTCTAAAGGGCTGAAAGATACAAATACAAAGGGGATGACAGATAATTTTCTGTATTTACAAGGCATTAATCTAAACAAGGGGAGGTGTGGTGGTGGCATAGTGGCATTGCATCTGGACCAAAAATCCAGAGTTATCCTCTGGCGTCTTGGATTCAGATCTCACTGCTGTAGATGGTGATATTTCAATTCAATCTGGAATTGAAAGTCTAATGATGACTGTTTATTGTCTTAGAAACCCATCTGGTTCACTAATGTCCCTTAGGGAAAGAAAGCTACCTGGTCTAGCCTACATGTGACTCCAGACCCACAGCTATGTGGTTGACTCTTAACAGCCCTCTGAAATGGCCTAGCAAGCCACTTAGTTGTATCAAATTGCTAAAAAGAATGAAACAGGGCAGACCACCTGGCATTGTTGTAGGCACCAGAAACCACAATGGCAAACCCAACCCTGGGAAGTCCTCCTCCTTACTAACATCTGGGGTCTTGTGATAAAATAGGGAGAGCTGTCTCACAGACTAATCACACAACAGCCTGACATATTCGTGCTCATGGAATCATACATTACAGATAAGGGGTAGAATCGTCCCAGGTTTGCACTAAGTGCAATAGTGGGCAGGTAAAACAACATTTTACCTGCCGGCCGCAATGGTGGCTTTTCACACCGTATCGTCCCAAGCCCACCGCATTAATTATGCATTCTTGGGAATCACACCCTTTCCATGGCAGGCAGGGTCTCATTCACCACCTAAACCATCACCTCGCCACTTTGTCATGCCAGGTGCCATATTTAAAGTCCAGCCGCACACACGCCTCTCAGCGCTTCCAGCCCAAGACTGCTGCACAGAAGACATGGCCCCGAAAGGCAAGAAGACTGCTGCAAACCCCAGGTTTAGAGAAGCATCCTTCAAGTGCCTTTTGAACACCATGGAGGCTCGCCGTGATGTCCTCTACTCCCACTCTGGCCCCAGGATGGGCAACTGCATCACCAATCTAGCACAGGAGATAGTGGCAGTGGTGGTCAGCGCCAATGCCCTGCAAAAGCGGACAGCGACCTAGTACACTACAGGATGAATGGTCTCATCTGTTCCACCAGGGTAAGTCACTCTTCTCATTGCTCTCAATTCACAAACTCACAAACCCATCACACATCCACAGAAATCTCACACCTCAAGGAACGACACCATTAACTCTCACATGCACCCTCACATCTCCATCAGGCTCATAGCTTCTGGTGCTCGCATCCTCATCTTGTCCATGGCTCCGCTCACCACACAAACACCATGCAGTGTCATGTGTCCTGCTTACACTCTCTCCATCTGTTTTCATGCAGGAGAAGCTGGCTCAGCAGGAAGGGGATCCCAGACCAGGGGTGGAGTGGCCCACCTTAGGCCCCTCACTTACATTGAGGACTTACACTGACTGGTGAGAACATGGACTGTGCCTATGGAGATGATGAGGTCAGTGGTGAATGCCCTAGTGAGGATCCTGCACCACATCATCCCTCTCTCAATGCAACTATGAGTGCTCTCTCCTGCTTTTGACTCTGCTGCCATGCACTAATTATCACAGGGATCTCTGCCAAGCGACTGACACTCTCAGCCATCCAGTCCCTCAGCTCCACCCAGGTCCTCACCTCCAGCCAAGAGGCACCTCCTCCATTAAAGAGCTGGAAATCAGCAGCCTGGAAGACCCATCACAGCGCTTACCCACACCCTGCACCAGCGCAGAGACACACACCTCGATGGGACCTAGATCTAGAGCAGGCTCAGGTTCACAATCTGATGGTCACCACACAGACACATGTCCGCAGCAGGAAGAGGCAGGTTCAGCTGAGCTCCCCGGCACTCAGAGGACTGTTGGGGAAGAGGCATCTGAGGTCCAGGTCAGGTGACAAGCCTCTGGATTTGGCCTTCCAACTCAACGTGGGGAGTCAGCAGAAGGTGGGGAAACATCACACAGAGCTGTGGGAAGCCCTCACCAGAGTGGCTCACGAGTCAGAGGAATGTGTCTAGCCGCTCTCTGATGAAGTGGTGCCCACATGTCTGTGTATGGAAGTCTCCATGGGGAGGAAGGCGAACACCAGCAGAATGTGGAGATGTGTGTAGTCCTGCACTCCATCGCGGGAGCCATGGGTGAGTTCCTGCAGTGGCAGTGTGAGAGGGAAACGGGGCATCTTCCCAGGTGCTCCTTCCCCTCATGGAGTCAGGCCGAGCCCCTCAAGCCTGAAGGGAGGAGGAGCAGCAGCTGGACACCCCTGGGTCATCCAATTAGGAACCTGAGAGTTTGTCCACTCCCTCCGAGTCCCCTTTGCCTGTGACCCCCTCTAACCTCATCCTCTGTTACTGCAGAGGGAGCAGGTGGTCAACAAATGATTCTGGAGGGAGAAGCATGTGTGTGGCCGGGCCTTTTAAAGCCTTGTGCAAGTATTCTCCCACATACGCGGATCCTTCCTGTATCACAATGTCCTGAGCACTTTCAATGTTGCCTGCTTTTAGTTGTTCACTTTCAGTTGTCCATCTGAGCTGACCTGTGTCTCCACCCACCCAATGATCACACTCCCATACAGCACCTGATCTTGCCCACCACAGGTCTCATTTCACTTTTGATTCAGAGAGCACAGTGCTAATTCAGTTTTACTTTCACTCCCCCATCCTTTACCCTCCCCGAGTCACCCATTTCCTCTCCCCCATCACAGTTCAACCCCCCCTGGCATCACCTTCCATCTCTCCTCTGTGACCTACTGGCCACAATCCTTTTCATTCAGGGATGTCTAGGTGAATGTGTACATTCCCTTTCTTCCTAAAAATCCCACCCCCATCCACATTCACCTCCCCGACCTCCTCCTTTCTACCCCAGGGTCCGTGTCTGCCTCCGAGTCCCCACCAACCACCCTCACCGTCCCTTCTACTGCTACCATCAACTCCTCACCCTCCCAGCCTACCGCCTCACTCCACCCTCTGTCATTGTCCTCATTCCCTCATACCATGCCCACCCTCAGTCCACACGACAGTCATGGACCCATCAGACCCCTCCCTTACGCATTCACCTGGACACCCCCACCCTTCAATCCCCTTCCCCCCCACTGGAACCATTTCAGCCCCCCACAACCCTCAAGGAAGCCCTTCCAGTCCGCTTAGTCATCCCCACCCCTGGCACCCCACCACTTAGTTCCCCCCGCTCCTGACTTCCTCATATACCCTACTTTTTCCTCCAGACTTACTCCCTCCCCTCTCTGCACTCCTTCCTCCACCTGGGCTCCCCCCCTACCCCCGCACTCCTTTCCCTCTCCGAACTCCTTCTCTTACACCTTACACCCTCCTTACACCTACTTCCCCAATTGCCATTTTCTCTCCCATTTTCCCCTCCTTCCTTCCATACTCACTGCCCCCTAACCTACCCCTCCAACATCTTCAGCTCACCTTCTCACGGGCAACTAGGGGTGGGCAATAAATGCTGGACCAGCCAACAAAGCCCATATCCCGTGAATGAATAAAAAAAGGTTTCTCCCAGCCACACCCCCAAAACCTTCATTCCACCCCCCTCCCAACCTCACGGCAGGCTGAGCAGATGATTGCAAACTGGTTTCACAACGTTATGAAACTGATTTTTGGCCTTCTTGCTGTATTGTCCACTCACACCACTGAACACGCCCGACGTCAGTGGGCACAGACGATTCCTCTCATTGTCCCAGACATCACCATTACCATTCCTGGGAATGCCCTGTCCCATCGGCAGGATAGATCCATAGATCCAGCAGAAATGGCAGGATAGTGGAATGCAGTCAGGGGAGCATTTCCCTGGGAGTTCTCAACATGGACTCTGGAGTCCATGAAGTCTCATGGCATCAAGCCAAACATGGGCAAGGAAACCTTCTGCTGATTATCACATACCACCCCTCCTCCGACTCAGCTGATGAATCACTGCTCCTCCATATTGAACACCTCTTGGAGAATGCACAGAAGGTGGAAAGGGCGCAGAATGTCTCTTGGTGGGGGACTTCAATGTCCCTCACTAAGAGTGGTTCAGTAGCACCAGTACTAACCGAGCTGGCCGAGTCTTAAATGACATAGCTGCTAGGCTGGGTCTGCGGCAGGTGGTGAGGGAATCCACATTCTCACCAACCTGCCTGCCGCAGATGCATCTGTCCATGACAGTATCGGTAGGAGAGACAACTGCACTGACTTTGTGGAGACAAATTCTCCAGATACCCTCCATCTTGTTGTGTGACACCAGCACAGTGCTAAATGGAATAGATTTCAAACAGATCTAAGAATTCAAGACTAGGCAACCATGAGATGCTGTGGGCCATCAGCAGCAGCAGAACTGTACACAATCACAATCTGTAACATCATGGCCTGGCATATCCCCCATTCTACGATTACCATCAAGCCAGGGGATCAACCCTGTTTAAATGAAGATTGGAGGAGGGCATGCCAGGAGCAGCACTGGACATAACTAAAAATGAGGTGCCAACCTGATGAAGCTACAACACAGGACTTGTATGCCAAACAGCATAATCAGCAAGCAATAGACAGAGCTAAGTGGTTCCACAACCAATGGATCAGGTCTAAGCTCTACAGTCCTGTCACATCCAGTCATGAATGGTGGTGGACAATTAAACAACTCACTGGAGGAGGAGGCTCCACAAATATCCCCATCCTCAATGATGGGGGAGCCCAGCACATCAGTGCAAAAGATAAGGCTGAAGTATTTGCAACAATCTTCAGCCATTAGTGCCAAGTGGGTGATCCAGCTCGGCCTCCTCCAGAGGTCTCCAGCATCACAGATGTCAGTCTTCAACCAATTCGATTCACTCCACATGATATCAGCAAACGGTTCACGGCATTGGTACTACAAAGGCTATGGGCAATTAACAATATTCTGGCAATAGTACAGAAGACTCCAGAACTTGCCATGCCCCAAGCCAAGCTGTTCCAGTACAGCTACGACATTGACATCTACCAAGCAATGTGGAAAATTGCACAGGTGTGTCCTGTACACAAAAAGCAGGACAAATCCAACCCTATCAGCCTACTCTCAATCATCAGTAAAGTGATCGAAGGGGTCATCAAAGGTGCTATCAAGCCGCACTTGCTTAACAATAACCTGTTCACAGATGCCTAGTTTGGTTTCCACCAAGGTCACTCGGCTCCTGACCTCATTACAGCCTTGGTTCAAACATGGACAAAAAAGCTGAAGTCAAGAGGTAAGGTAAGAGTGACTGCCCTTGACATCAAGGCAGCATTTGACCGAATGTGGCATCAAAGAGCTCCAGCAAAACCGGAGTCAATCGGAATCAGGGGGAGAATTCTCTGCCGGTTGGAGTCATACCGAGTACAAAGGAAGATGGATGCGGTTGTTGGAGGTCAATCATCTCAGCCAGGGAAAGGTCGTGAAGCAATGGCTATAACCAATCGAACCCCATACAATGGGGTACCTATCACCATCCGAGTTATGGTGAAGGGCAGCGAAGAAGGAGTACCTATGGATCGGGACTTCTTCACCAAGAGGATCTTGTTGAAGGTGTGTGGTTTTGAAGCTGCGGAGATCTACTGCCTGCAGGACTTCCCCAGTTCTGGATATTTTGATGTGACGTTTAAGCGAGTGGCAGCCTGCGTCAAGCTCGTGAAGGTGTTCGAGGAGAAGAGACACCTGCCGGAGATGAAGATCCTGATGGTGGAGCCGCTCTTTGCTCTGCCGTTGCAATGGGACCGGGTCGTGATGGTGCATTTTTACAACACCTTCCTCCCTGTCGCCGACGTGCTCACCTTCCTCACCAGGTACTTTGATAAGGTTGGGAGCTGCACCGTGGTTAGAGACGATTTGGGGATCTGGACATGCAAACGCCAGGTTAAGGTCATGCTCAAGACCGACGGTAAGGGAGCCATCTTCCACTGGCTATCTTGCACTCATCAGGACAAATGCCAGAATACAAAATTTCAAATGATCACAACAATTTATACTACAGGAGAAAAGGGGACTGATTGGTTGGCAAGTCTAATCTGATTGGCTAAGGCGAAGCCATAGAGAAATCAACATAAAACTATAGGTTCCTCAAGCTCCTGGGTAATTCAAAAAAGGTGCAAGGCTTGAACATTTTCCTGGAGCAGAATCTTCTGCCTGTCAGGTGGGCCAGTTAGGAGCGGGCGCGGGTGGGTGCGGAGCCAATCACCGCCTGTGATCAGCTGTGCGCCACCATTTTATGTGGGCAGGCCAATTAAGGCCCGCCCAGCGTGACACACACCCATTAGCGCTTAGTGCTACCTGTGCAAGTGGGGGGATGAGGGAGAGTCAGGGCCTGCGCTCTTTCATGCTTGGGTGCGAAAGAGTGCAGAAAACTCCCTGAGGCATGGAGCTGCCTCAGGGAGATTAAGTTCATATTTAAAGTTTAAAATAAAGACAGATTAAAATTATTTGGACATGTCCCCTCATGTGACAGTGTTACATGAGCTGGGACATGTTTATGAAATGTGTGAAAAATATTTATTAATTTAACAAACACTTCCTGAAACCTCATCCCGCCCATGGATGAGGTTTCATGAAAAGCGCGAAGGCTGCTTGGGCTCTTCACCTGCCCGCTAACCTTAAGGTTGGACAGGCAGGCCTGTCAATGATTTAAATTGATCACCTAATGGCCTTAACAGGCCGTTGACAGTTCGGCGGGCATGCAGCCGTCTTGGATGCGTGCCCACTGAATGGAAGATTGGAATGACGTGCGGTGACGTTGCAATGCACACTCGACGTCATCGTGCATCATTTTACGCATTGGTGTGTGGGGTCCGCTCCTGCACACCGAAGACAAAATTTTGCCCCCGTTGTTTGCAGAAAATATAAATGTGTATTGCTCTAACAAGGCCAGATTATGAGCTCAACTCATTATTTTAAATTGGTTGTTAGTGTGGCTATTAGCACACTCAGGATTGTCTAGCAAGTGCTGCCCAATTGCAGAATCACATCTAACAGTAGACATTTTGTTTTTGGTTTTTCCAGCACCGGCTGGTTGAGTACAGTTTGTACTCTGCCTATTACAAATAACCTAATGAAAATGCTGTTTGATTCAATCAGCCAATCACTGGGACATACAGACTATGTACCTGACACCACACTAGCACTGGCAGCCTATTTTGAATTACCCCAGAGCTTGGGGGTCCTATAGTTCTCTATTGTTTTCTCATGGCAATGCCTCTGCCAATCAGAGTTGACTTGCCAACCAATCAGCACGCTTTTCCCCTGTGGTACAAATTGTTGTGATTGTTTGAAATTTGACATTCTTGCATTTGTCCTGATGAATGCAAGATGAAAAGCTTTGGCAACACATCTTTCTTTTCAGCAACATTAAAGAATAAAAACTAAACCTACTGGTGTTGCAGGCTCAATGTGCCTTGGAGAAACCCACATCCTCCCTTTGGGCCTCCCCTGTATTCTCCAGAGGGTCCATCAAGGCACTCATCACTGTCTTGTTGCAAGCAAAACCCTTCCTCCTCTCTTACTGATGTTCCCATTGCATTTGACTGTGGATGAACCTCAGTCCGGCTCACCTCACCCACCATTATCCCCAACTGCTCAATCATTATCCCGCTTTCATTTTCTTCCAGAATGTCTGTTCACTCACATACAAGGACGTTGTCATCCTTATTGGCATTCTTTTCTTCCTTGAGCCTTTGTGATTTTTTTTTGTGAAAGAGCCTTTATAAATTCAAGTTGCTCTTCCTTATCTTCGTCCTTTTATTTAGGCATACTAACTTTATATAAGATACAATAAAGTACTTCTAATATGGAATGAAAGAAAATGCATGATTAACAATGTTTTTCTAAATGCATGCCTTCCTCTGATTGTTTTGACCTTAATATTGAATGGATCATCCACAATGATTACTCTGTTATGGTAAGTTGAACAGTAATTCTGGAGCCTATTTTAATTTAAGCCACACACTTCTTGCTTCTCAATAATTGCTAACTATAACCCAAGTCATAGTTCATGACTTCATTATGACTATATCTCTTTTGACACCTATGCTTCTGGACATAGAATCGTAGAATGGTTACAGCACAAAAGGAGACTTTTCAGCCCATTTTCTCCATACTAGCTCTCCAGAACAGAAACTATCAAGTCCTAATCCCTCACCTTTTCCCCCCCAGCCCTAAAATATATTTTCTCTTCAGGTAATTATCTAATTTCCTTTTGAAAGCCAAGATTGAATCTGCCTCCACCACCCTCTCAGACAGTGCATTCCAGATCCTAACCACTTGCTGTATAAAAAAAGCTTTTCCCCATGTTATCATTGGTTCCTTTTCCATTCATCTCTGTGAACTTCTGCCTCCCTATCTACTCTGTCCAGACCCCTTCCAATTTTGAACACCTCTTTTGTATCTCTTAACCTTCCCTTCTCTAAGGAGAACAGTCCTAGATTTTCTAATCTATCCATGTAGCTAATAATCCTCATCCCTAGAATCATTCTTGCAAACCTTTGGTTGCATCATCTCGAAAACCTTTACAGCCTTCCTAAAATGTGATGCCCAGAATTGGATGCTATAGTCCAGCTGAGGTCAAACCAATGTTTTGTAAAGGTTTACTGTAATTTCCTGGCAGTGTACTGTATACCTCTATTTATAAAGCGCAGGGTTTCATATGCCTTATTAACCAAGTTCTTTACCTGTCCTGCCACCTTCAATGATTTATGCAGGTGGGCCTGTGCAAGGGTATTTGCTGCCCTAGGCGAACCATCAGCCTGTGCACCACCCCCCCAACTACCGCCGCCGCCCCCCCCCCACCCCTCCCCCACCCAACCCCACCCATTTGGGTTTTGAAATGCAATCATTACAATATATCCTAGCTGCTTGCTATGGTCATGTGACCTCTGCCAGGTGAGGCTCCCTACACACTGCCATTTACATTCAGTTCAATAAAGACATTACACTAGAAAGACTGTGGTCTTTGAGCTCATAACATAATGTCATGAGTGGAGCTGAGATTGAGTTTTAAAAAGCTGGAAGAGAAGCTACAGCCACTGAAAAAGGAACCCAGGAAAGCTCCAACCTGCTAAAGGTTGCTGAAAAAAACACAGACAAGAAAAAGCTAACACAAACTGAAGGTAAGACAAAAATAGCTGTAAATTTTCCTCTCCTGGCTCCTGTTGAAATGAAAGCAGATATGTAGCAGAATTGGCAATATTTCCAATTGCAATGGCAAAACTATGAGATTGTACCAGATTTAATTAACAAGCCAGGGCCAAAACGAGTAGCAGCACTCTAACATTGCTGGGGAGAGACTGTACAAATTGTATCCACCCTAAATCTATCCAAAGAACAGAAAAAACAGACTGCAGAAATTCTGAAAGCCTTGAAGGCATGCTTTGAAGCCCAAGTAAACGTAACTGATGAATAGTTTGAGTTCAACATTAGAGCTCAAGGTGAAAAAGAGTCCATTGATCAGTATGTAATTGCAATAACACAGCTTGCATCATCATGTGAATTCAGGCAACTCGGGAATGATTTCAATAAAGATAGAATTGTCTTAGGCATTAGAGATTCGACAGTGAGAGCAAGTCTACTGGCAAAGGAGAAACCTACGCTCAAGAAAGCAATAGGCATTTGCAGAAATCCAGAGGTTGTAAAACATCAGCTAGGGCTCATGTATAGCAGAACAAACCAGGATATACATTATGCTGAGAGACAGTCCAGGCCGAAAGAGCAGAACAAATGTAGACAAAGGGCAGGATGCAACTACTGTAGAGGACATTATACAAAGGAAAACAAGGATTGACCTGCATGGGGAAAGCAATGTTTTAACTGCAAGAAGCCAAATAATTTCACACACAAGTGTTTGGCTAGAAAGAAACAAAATAGGAGAGATAGCAGCAGAAAAGTCTGATGAAGCATTATGCACATTATACATCAAATCTATCGATGATAAATGGTTTGTGACTGTTAGAATGATGACTGCAGAAGGAGAGCCAGTCAGGGTATAAACCTTCAATGCTTTCCACAAGAGTCAGCACATGTGGCAACTTGGGACATGCGTACAGCAGCTATCACCTCGATTCTATGCAGTGGAAGTGAACGATCAAAGATACTGGTACAACTGCAGGCGTATATGAACAACTAGAGAAGCTGTTCCTTAAGTATAGGTAATCGATCAGGAAGATGGGATCTCATGAGCTGGACAGAGCACAGAATGACCATCACTCCCAGGTACCCAACAATGGAAATGGAACAGTGGCAAAAGTTATCGCAGTAACAAGTGCCACAAGAACAACACTCCCTCAAGAGGGAACATCACCCAGCTGAATAGTCAATGACAAGCGCATGTATACCATTAAGAGACCTGCACAATTTAACAACAATGTATGCAATTCACATGCAGCGAATGACAAGAGTAATGAACAATTTATTAATGCATGAGGATAGTTGTGGTAGAGTGGGTGACTTTGGTAACTCACAGTTATACATGATAGTGCATGCAAATTTGTCTTTTGTTTGTTTGAAAAAAGGGGATGCTTGTGCCTTTTGTTCATTATGAAAAAGGATATTTGAGTTTTGAAATGCAATCATTACAACATGTCCTATCTGGGCTGCCATAGTCATGTGACCTCTACCATGAAGGACTCTATGCAGGCAATCATCTTACATTCAGTTTAGTAAAGAAGCTACATCAGAAAGTCTTTGAACTCATAACACACTCATCCATCACTCAATCCCCACAATTGACTTTTGAATATGAATACAGTAAAATGGTCCTGCTCTTACACAACCGTTAAAAATTGTCAAACTCATGTGTAGTTGTTATCCGCAGCCCACCTCGCTCCAGTCACAGCCTCCCACTGTTCTGCAGCACCATGTTCCCTTGGTATCACCCTCTAGACTAGCGCACTCCCGCACCTCTTGCAAGATCTCAACACCTGCATCATCACAGGACCATCCAGGAGCTTTCTGATTAGTTGTAAACGCAGATCCAACATTTTTTTATTAACCAGCATCATCCATTCCCCCACATATGCTGAATAGACAAAAAACTTTTAAATTAACTTCCTAATATTTATATGTTCTAATCGATTTTGATCCATTTGCACGGTGAACTTTAAAACACAACGCTTATTTGAAATGAACATTTGAAAGTCATTATATAAATTTATGAATGAAATATTAATTTGAATTCATTTTATCTATGTGACTGGGCGGATGGACACGTGAGTGAGGGGAGACAGGAAGAGGAAAATCCAGACAAATAAACTCCCCTGCCATTGTTTCCTGACTTTAGTATATTTTCAAATGCAATTCTAATGTTTTTAAATAATAACTTTCTTTCCCTAAGAATCCAATAAAGAAGGAATCCAGCTGTCTTTACAGAAGGTTTTACATGGAGGTTTCTTGTCCTGCCCTTGTGGAGATGTCCTATATCTTCCCTCTATCTCTCCCTCTTCTTCTGTGTCTCTTGGTCTTTGTGTGTCTCTCTCCTCTAGCTGTCTTCCTGTTTTCTCTGCATTTCTTTCTCTGTCTCCCTCACTCCTGTGTATGTAGGGAGAGACTGCAGTGCCAGGTTCCTGTTATTAATACAATAAACTTCCCCTTGGTGCTGACTGTATACAAATACAAACCACAACACAGGGTTATTGTGCCAATTTCTATCCAATTTTAGGCATTGTAACAACAAATAATCCAATTTGGTAAAATGGCCTCCTTACCTCTGACTCTCCAGTGTTCGGCTGGAGGCCTCAGGAGTGTGCTGCCCTGCACAGTTCTTGCCCAGCCTGAGTCGGAAGGTTGGGTGAAACAGGATTGAAAAGATTACAAGGTAAGAAAGTACGAGCAGAGTGGCAATCTGACTCTGATTGCCACTCCATGAAAGTTCAGACCTTATGATTGTGTTTTGGATGATGCACTGCAGTCCAATCTGAAGAAACATTGGCTGGCAAACCTTTAACTTTTGGCTTCAGTGAGGTTTATTTAAGGCAGCTATGTTTGTAGCATTAAATGTATAATGTGCATTTGGGGATCACTAATATTGTTCATTTCTGGAACATTTATAGAAATGGAATACACATTTTAAAATCAGAGTGAGATTATGAGGGTACATCCAAGATTATGCTGAATCCTTGAAGTGTCTGGTTGGACTCAATGGAGCCTGGCAGCTGGCACCTTGTTTAGTTGACTGAGTCAGTTGTCTGGAGAAAGTTTGGAGACATTTGGGATCTTGTGGGGCTACACAGCTGTCAGATGTTAAAAACAGTGCCATGTTGGTGGTAACACCCAACATACCTCATGGGCATGTAGTGAAATAAGCAACCAGAAACAGATACATTTTCCAATGCCGAGCTCACATTTTTGATGTGCCTTTTGCATGCACAAAACTAGCATTCCTACTCTTGAATCCACCTGCAAAATCAGGAATATTAAAGAAATAAGTACAATGAATTTCAGTACAAGATAAAGCTGAACTAATTAAAAATATTAAAACAAGAGACAAAAATCTTCAATTCATACCAATTTGAAAATATAACACTTTAGTACTTATAAATAGCCAGGAACCAGGCATTGCAGCTTATTGCTGCCTAAGAAAATGGTCATTATTGATCACAGGGTAGATTTCTTTCCCTTGAAAAGTTTTTTTTCCCCTCTGGCTCAGTTCCCAACTCCTCCAAGCCACTAATGTGTAACTGCAAACCTGCTGCCAACCTGCATTCATTCAACTATTCCAACATGTTCAAGCGAATTGTGTTTATGAGAAACTGTGTCAGGGCAGGCAACTCCTTCAAGCACAAACACAACACGCTGAACCTCAAGAGACAGAATCTGTGATTGGAGGAGCAGCAACAGCACCAGCTCCTTCAATCACAACTCTGCAGTCCTGATTTCCTGATCTCAGCAACTGTCAGAAACTGACAGGCACCTTTGTTGGATTCCAGCTGGCTTTCAGTCTGATTTTTCTTTAAAGGTGGCAGTTTTTTGCCGCTGGCTCACCCCAACCCTAATCTTGCCAACCTAGGTGACTGCCTAATTTACCTAGTGGTTGCACTGGCTCTGTTTGTGCAAATATACCCCCAGGTTCCTCTGCTCCTGCATCCCATTTAGAATTGTATCATTTATATTATATCGTCTTTCCTCATTCTTTCTACCAAAATGTATCACTTCACACTTCTCTGCATCAAATTACATCTATGTGTCTGCCCATTCCAGCAGGTTACCTGTGCCCCCCTGAAGCCCACACAACAGACTTGTGAGAAATGTTATAGCCCATGGAATAAAAGGGACAGTAGCAACGTGGATACAAAATTGGCTGAGTAATAGGAAACAGAGGGTAATGGTTAATGGATATTTATCAGGCTGGAGGAAGGTTTGTAGTGGAGTTCCTCATGGATCGATATTAGGACCCTTGCTTTTCCTGATATATATTAGTAATCCAGATCTTGATGTGCAGGGGACAATTTCAAAGTTTGCAGATGATGTGAAACTTGGAAGCATTGTAAACTGTGAGGAGGACAATGTAGAACTTCAAAATAACATATGCAAGTTGGTGGAGTGGACAGATAGGTGGCAGATAAAGTTCAATGCAGAGAAGTGTGAGGTGATGCATTTAGGTAGGAAGAACACGGAGAGACAAAATAAAATAAGGGGTAAAGTTCTTAAGGGGCTGCAGCAGCAGAGGGGCCTGGATGTACATGTGCATACATTTTTGAAGATGGCAGGTTAGGTGGAGAGAGCAGTTAGTAAAACATACAGTATACTGAGTTTTATTAATAGGGGCACAGAGTATAAGAGCAAGGAGGTTATGCTGAGCTTATATAAGCCACTAGTTAGACCTCAGCTGGATAATTGTGTACAGTTCTGGACACCACACCATTGGAAGGATGTGATGCATTGGAGAGAATGCAGAAGAGGTTTACAAGAATAGTTCCAGGGATGAGAAACTTCAGTTATGAATAAAGATTGGAGAGGTTAGGACTGTTCTCCTTGGAGAGGAGAAGGCTAAGAGGAGATTTGAGAGAGGTGTTCAAAATCATAGGGAGCTGGATAGGTTAAATAGGGAGAAATTGTTCCTGCTCGTAAAAACATTGAGAATGAGAGGGTACAGGTTTAAAGTGATTTGCAAAAGAAACAAATGGGATGCGAGAATAAAAACCTTTTCACACAGTGAGTGATTCGAGATGGAGTGCACTGCCTGGAAGTGCAGTGGAGGAAGGTTCAATCAAGAGGGCATTAGATGATTATTCATATAGAAATAATGTGCAAGGGGGTATGGGGAAAAGACAAGAGAATGTCACCAAGTCATAATGCTCATTTGGACAGCCAGTGCAGACATGATGGGCTGAATGGGCTCCTTCTGCATCATAACAATTCTGTGATTATTATCTTCCTCACAGCTCACAATGTTTTTAAATTTTATGTCATTGCCAATTTTGAAATTGTGCCCTTTACACCCAAGTCTAAGTCATTATTACATATCAGGAAAATCAGTGTTCCTAGTACTGCCCCCCTAGGGAACCCCACTTTCCTCCATCTAAAAACAACCATTATCACATCTCTGTTTCCTGTCACTCAGCCAAGTTCATCTCCGTGCTACCACTGCATCTTTTATTCCATGGGCTTTGACTTTGCTGACAAGCCTGTTATGTGGTACTTTATCAAATGCCTTTTGGAAGTCCATACACAACACAACAACTGTATGATCCTCATCAACCTTCTCTGTTACCTCAATCAAGTTGAATATGATTTGCCTTTAAAAAATATATGCTGGCTTTCCTTAATTAATCTACAGTTTGCCAAATGATTTTTGCCCTGGATTATCACCTCCCCACTGTTGAGGTTAAACCTACTGGCCTGTAGTTGCTAGGCATATCCTTACACTCTTTTTGAAAAAGGATGCAACATTTGTAGTTTTCTAGTCCTTTGGTACTAGCCCTGTACCTAAAGAGGATTGGAAGGTTATGGGCAGCACCTCCACAATTTCTACCCTTACTTTCCTCAAATATATCTTATCTGATCCTGGGGACTTATCTTCAAGCACAGCCAGCTTTTCTAATTGCTCTTCTTTATCAATTTTTAGTCCACCCAGTGTCTCAAATACCTCCTCTTTCACTAGGACTTGGACAACATCTTCTTCCTTGGTAATGACAGATATTAAGTACTAAATAGTACCTCAGCCATGATCTCTACCTACATGTGTAAATCCTCAATTTAGTTCATAATCAGACCCATGCCTCCTTTTACTACCCGTTTATTGTTTATGTGCCTACAGAAGATTTTTGGATTCCCTTTTATGCTGATTGCCAGTCTCTTCTTATACTATCTCTTTGCTTCTCTCATTTATTTTTCCACTTCCCCTCTGAACTTTCTATATTCAGCCTGGTTTTCACTTGTATTGTCAATTTAACATCTGTCATATGCACTTTTCTCTGCTTCATCTTACTTTTTATCTCCTCAGTCACCCACGGAGCACTGGCTTTGGTTTCCTCACCATTCCCCTTTGTGAAAATGTACCTTGACTCTATATCAAAATAGCTCTACTTTAAAGACAACCCATTGTTCCATTACAGTTCTTCCTGCCAATTTTTTATTCCAATTTATTTGAGCCTGAGCTGTTCTCTCCCCTCTGAAATTGGCCCCCCCCCATTTAATTATTTTTACTTGGGATTGCTCCTTGTCCATTTCCATAGATAATCTAAATCTTATAATACAATGATCACTGACCCCTATATGTTCCCCTCCTAACACTTGATCCACTTGTTCCACCTCTTTCTCAAGAACCAGATCGAGCAACGCCTCCCTCCTCACTGGGTTGGAAACTATGGCCCGGATCTTCTGGTCTCCAGGTGGTCAGAGGCTGGACTCCCAGGGAATGCGCTACAGGACTCCTCAGGCTCCCAATGTAAGGACTCCATGGGAATTGCCCGGGAAGTTTCAACTTCTGATGGGTAATTTCCCTTCTGCCTGAGGACCCTCCTGAAATGTCTCCAAATTTGATTTAGAGTTGGAGATTTTAGATGAATAGTTACCCAGGAAATGTTAGATAGGAAAAAAAAACATTTTAACTCCTAGGTAACTATACAACTAACCCCCCCACAACTGACTCCCCACTGACCTTCCCCAACTACCCCCACAACACCCCAACCCCCCATCCCTTCGACCCAGACTCCTGGCTCCCCCCCAGACCGTCTGACTACTCTGCCACATTACCCACCCTGCCAGCTTGCCCACCCTGCCACCTACCATCCTAATCAACTGGCACCCTACTGACTCTGCGAACTATCATCCTAATCAACTGGCACCCTACTGACTCTACCACCTACCATCCTGCCACCCTATCTAGCTGGCACTCTACCCAAACTGCCAAGCAGAAGTCCTGGACTTGTCCTTGCTGCTTTCTCCCTCACTTCATGGTATCTGGCTCAGCTTGTCAAAGACACTGCTCCCTGCAACGAAGGGCCACAGGGGCCGACCAATGCCCCTGCTCAGTATTCTCCTTCACCATTGCCACTTGCTGCTGGAGGCCCCACTACATAAAGAAATAGGAGCAGAGTGGCAATCCAACAGTGATTGCTATTCCTTGGACAATTCAGCCAATGCTGACCTAGAAAACCTTCCTGAATGCACTTCAGAAACTTTCCCCCAAAGTTGGGTATATCACGATTATTATTTTATGATTGACACTGTTTTGTTTACTTGCTGTAGTCTCAATTGTGTTCTGCCTTATGGGCCTTTGTCTTTCACCTTGGTTTCATAATTTAAATATGTGTGAAGGATAACCAGTCAATTACTGTGGTCAATAGTTAACAAATGCAATGCCCTTTATTGTTTTTCTAGCTCTGCATTTATGCACCAAGTTTCAAGTCTAATTTTTGTTTCTGTGACAAATGCTCAATTACTGCTGTGGCATATCATCTATCATTGGACTGGAGATTTCCATTTACAAAACCAGATGTTGGTACCACTTAAACATGCAATTGCACTTTCTTCTATGGATGGTGCTGTATAATGTAAAATAATAGAATGTTCAAGGGTAATACAATGCTGTGGTTTTTAATATGTGGTACAGAAGGAATTTAAAACAAACAGTGACAATTCTGCCATTTCATATAAATCTCCAATGTGCTTATGACTATAAATTAACAAAAGATGCAGAATCTTCAACTTGGGATATTAATGGTGACCATCAATTCCTTTTAAAGACCAGTTTATATTTCTGAAAGTAAAGTTTTACAAAGTTTTATTGTATGTGCTTAAGGACCATGGGTGTATTTTCTTATAAATATTGTACATGGTCTATTTTGTTTTATTGTTATAAAAATGAACAGTGGAATAATTTTAGGAGAGGGTGGCCATAAGGAAGATCAAACAGAGAATGTAAATAATGCTTATTTTATGTCTAATTTGATCAAATAGTAACTATAGGTCATCTGCCTGAAAACTCTATTTCTCCCTACAGATGCTGTCTGATCTGCTGAGTATTTCCAACATACAATGTCCTTATTTTAGTAACTGTTCTCTTTGGGGGAAGGTAAGAAACATCGATTTGGGGTTAAACTGGTATCTGGATGATATGCCAGGTGATGGAAAATTCGAACATCCATAGCAACCTCAATAATCTGATATTTAAATCTGGCAGATTTGCATTCCCCCGGGTTATTGTTAATGATTAACCAGCCAGTCAGGCTAATTAATGAGATTTAGAGAGGCAGACTTGTCCCAGGGGAATGAGGGTGGTGGGGGCTGGGGTGGGGGGTGCGGGTTGCGTGTGATGGGGGTAGAGTTGGGATTTTATTGCAGTCAGCTTCAGATGATCTAACATAATATCTTAATAGGTAGCTTGATCTTTCCTGGACAAATAGTGGACAAGCTGCAGTTTGGCTGGTTGAACTCCAGAAGTATCCCTCTTTATATTTAGGTTCTGTGGACTTAGTTTCTGCCAACTTGCATCCAAACATTCAGAATTATATATGTGAGACATATACTTACAAGAAGGGGGCGCATACTCTAATCAAGCAAACAGAAACATTAAAATAAAAGCAGAAAATTCTGGAAATATCCAGCAGGTCAGGCAGCATATGTGGAAAGAGAAACAGGATTAACATTTCAGGTCAATGACTTTTCAACTCTAACTTTTCCCAGTACTAATGAAATATGTTTTGAATAAGGGAGGGACAAGGACAGCCTGTGATAGGGTGGAAGACAGGAGAGACTGAATGACAGGAGAGTAAGAGTTAGCCTTATAAGGCCAAAGGCAATGGTGATTGGAGCAAGAAAAGAACCAAAAAAGAAAAATGTGTTTGGAGCAGGTATGCTACTATCTGAATAAGAAACAAACATGAGAATAAAACTGAAACATGCAAAGAAAAGAAAACAAAATAAGGGGATAGTGATTGTTGAACTTAATGTTGAGTTTGGAAGGCTGTAAAATGCCTAATCAAAAGATGAGGCGCTGATCCTCAAGCTTACGTTGAACTTCACTGGATTAGTGCAGCAGACAAGGACAGAGATATCAGCCTGAGAATAAGGTGGACTGAATGGAGGTGTTCTGCAAAGCAGTCACCTAATCTACTTTTGGTCCACCCAGTGTAAAGGAGACCACATTGTGAGCAGCAGACACGGTAGACTAAATTGAAAGAAGTAAATGCAAATTGCCCCTTCAACTGGAAGGAATGTTTGGGGGGCCTTGGATGGTGAGGAGAAAGGGGGTAAAAATGCAGGTGCTACATTGCCTGTATTTGCATAGAAAGTTGCCATGGGAAGGGAACAGGGTGTTGGGAATGACTGAGGAATGGAACAGGGTATTGCAGAAAGAACGGTGTCTTCATAAATTTGAGAGTGGAAGGGAGGGGAAAATGTATTTGGTGGTGGCATCACACTGGAGGTGGCGGAAATAGTGGCAAATGATGCGTTGGATACAGAGGCTGGTGGGGTGGAGGTTAAGTGAGTTTAAAGACCACACCTAGAATCCTGTGAACAATTTTGGTCCCCTTATCTAAGGAAAGATATATTGGCATTGGAGGCAGTCCAAAGAAGGTTCACTAGGTTGATCCTGGGTTTGGAAGGATTTTCTTATGAGGAGAGATTGAGTAGGTTGGGCCTGTACTCATTGGAATTTAGAAGGATGAGAGGCGACTTTATTGAAACATATAAGATTCTTAGAGGGCTTGACAGGGTAGATGCTGAAAGGTTGTTTCCCCTTGTGGAAGAGTCTAGGTCCAGAGGGCATAATCTCAGAATAAGGGGGTGCCTATTTATTATCTTAGAGGGTAGTGAATCTGTGGAATTCTTTACCACAGAGGGCTGTAGAGGCTGGGTCATTAAGTATATTCAAGTCTGAGATAGACATTTTTAATAATTAATGGAATCAACGGCTATGGGGAAAAGGCAGGAGAGTGGAGTTGAGGATTATCAGCTCAGCCATGATCTCTCTGAATGGCAGAGCAGACTTTATGGGCTGAATGGCCTACTTCTGCTCCTACATCTTATGGTCTTATGGTCTAACCCTTCAGGATTGGCCTGGAGTCTCCAGGACTTGAAGATCAATCTCCAGGACAGTGCAATATGCAACCTGGAGAAAAATCATTTGGACAATAAAAAATATTGTTTTTTTTTCTCATTTTCTTTGAACATTTCTCTTTACCAGGTATAAAAATATTGATAAAGGGAAAAACAAAGCTGTTTGGTTGACAGTCAATCATCTTTCAACTGGGCAATGTGTCTTTTTGCTTTCCAATTGGTATAGAAAGTCAATACTTTACAAGGGTGGATGTGTTGGCTGACCACTGGCAAGGGTGTGGGGGTGATGTGATGAGGCCTCCAAGAGGAACCCTGTTGTGCTTCTGGGAGGGAGGGGAAGGGGTGAGAGCAAACACGGCCAAGCGCCCTGTCGACCACAGTGGCGGAGGGTGGGGTGTGAGGGGGGATCCTCAGTTGAGGGAAAAAGACATCTTAGAAATGCTGGTGTGGAAGGTTGCATCATTGAGAGAGATGCAATGGAGACAGAGGAACTGGAAGAATGGAACGGAATCTGTACAGTGTGTAGGGTGTTTGGAAGTGTCGTCGAGGTAGCTGTGAGAGTCAGTGGTCTTATAATGAATATTAGTTGATACCCAATCACCAAAAATGGAAACAGAAAAGTTGAGAAAGGGAAGGGAAGAGTCAGAGATGAACCATGTGAAACTGAGAAAAGGATGGAAATTGGAAGCAAGATTGATGAAGTTTTCCAATTCAGGGTGAAACAGCATGCTCTGTCCCCCCACTTTGCTTCCTTTTTTTTTGCATGTTTTGGCTTTGTTCTTATTTTTGCTTTCAAATAGCAGCACACAGAGTCTGTGGCAAGAGCTTGAGCTCTTTTAACCTGGGGTGGCTAGTGAGCTGCAGCCATCACATGATCCTGACTGACCAGGAAACTCAGAGATAAAAACAAAAAACTCCGGATGCTGGAAATCCAAAACAAAAACAGAATTACTTGGAAAAACTCAATAGGTCTGGCAGCATCGGCGCAGAAGAAAAGAGTTGACGTTTCGAGTCCTCATGACCCTTCAACAGAACTGAGTGAATTTTAGGAGAGGGGTGAAATATAAGCTGGTTTAAGGTGGGTGGGGGGGTGGTGTGGTTGTAGGGACAAGCAAGTAGTGATAGGAGCAGATAATCAAAAGATGTCACAGACAAAAGAACAAAGAGGTGTTGAAGGTGGTGACATTATCTAAACGAATGTGCTAATTAAGAATGGATGGCAGGGCACTCAAGGTACAGCTCTAGTGGGGGTGGGGTGGAAAGACTAGCAGGGCATAAAAGATTTAAAAATAATGGAAATAGGTGGGAAAAAAAAATCTATACAAATTATTGGAAAACACAAAAGGAAGGGGGAAGAAATGGAAAGGGGGTGGAGATGGAGGAGGGAGTTCAAGATCTAAAGTTGTTGAATTCAATATTCAGTCCGGAAGACAATAAAGTGCCTAGTCGGAATTTGAGGTGCTGTTCCTCCAGTTTGCATTCCAGTGAAGCCCAACGCAAGCTGGAGGAACAGCACCTCATCTTCCAACTAGGCACTTTACAGCTTTCCGGACTGAATATTGAATTCAACAACTTTAGTTCTTGAACTCCCTCCTCCATCTCCACCCCCTTTCCATTTCTTCCCCCTTCCTTTTGTTTATTCCAATAATTTATATAGATTTTTCTTTTCCCACCTATTTCCATTATTTTAAAATATTTTATGCCCTGCTAGACTTTCCACCCCACCCCAACTAGAGCCGTACCTTGAGTGCCCTGCCATCCATTCTTAATTAGCACATTCGTTTAGATAATATCACCACCTTCAACACCTCTGTGTTCTTTTGTCTGTGACATCGTTTGATTATCTGCTCCTATCACTGCTTGCTTGTCCCTACAACCACACCACCCCACCCCCCCACTTCTCTCCCCCCAGCACCCCGCCCACCCCCCCCCCCCCCCCCAACCACCTTAAACCAGCTTATATTTCACCCCTTTCCTAATATTCACTCAGTTCTGTTGAAGGGTCATGAGGACTCGAAACGTCAACTCTTTTCTTCTGCGCCGATGCTGCCAGACCTGCTGAGTTTTTCCAGGTAATTCTGTTTCTGTTGTTGACCAGGAAACTCTCCTGGTCGTACCACCCAACATAGGCATAACAAAAGGATTTATAAGTTGACAGTCAGCTTGCTTGGCCATGCCGCAGACACATCTTCCTTGGCCATCAAGTGCTGGGGAGGGATTTGAGCCCAGAGCTTCTGGCTCAGAGATAGGGACGCTACCCATTGCATCACAAGACATTCTCACAGAATGGGCGATGGGTGATGGGCATTTGAGGGACCTATTTCACATATTTACTGTCTTCAATGAAGTAGGGAACAGAGGGAGGAAATTAAAGAAGAAATGTGGTTACTAAAATCTAATTTGCAGTCATTAACTGTAGTTACTGACTGTGTACTGACTGGAGCTTTGACCAGGGTTGATGTCGAGCAGTCACTGCCAATACAATTACTGCAGCTTCAGCTGAAGTGTCATTTATTCATTTCCTCTGTTAACTGGAGCATGACGTTGGAACATTAGTTTAAAAATAATATTTCAAGTCTATTATAATTTACAAAAAATATTTATCATTAATGTGGTGGGGGGGTGCGGGGGAGGGTAACAGGGGAGGTGTAAAGCAGTTATTAGTCCACATATAACCATTTCATTTGTGCAGGGACAGATAAAACTAATGAAAATGCGCTAATCATAGCGAAAATGTAGATCATGTATAAGTGGTGGTGCCTACAGTAAACACTCATCATGGGCTGTACATTGGTGTTTAGTGCTGCTCTGAAAATTTCTACCTCTTCAAAAATGGATTAAGAAATAACAAACAAAAAAATTGTTTTTTCCTGTAAGATCTTTCAAGGTCATTAATAATAAACATACAGCTGTCCACTCAATTCCAAAACTGTGCATCATTCAGGTCATGCTTACACCACAACAGTAAACAAAGTAAATAAACCAGGTAAGTTTTCTAGCCAAGACTATGGGTGTGGCAGCCATTGTGGGGTATATTGTAATGAAACAAGAAATGAAAGAGAAGTGAGCAGCCTTGGCAATAGCAAAATGAAACAACCTGTATCAGGAAGAAAACATCCTGCAATGGAGTCTGCTTTCTGATATGTTGGAGGAATGGTGCGTGGCCCTGAACTTCTGGTCTCTTGTCACTTTAATTCCCCATCCCACTCTGACCTGGGCTTTTTGCATTGTTCAAATAAATTTCAGCCCAAACTTAGGGAACATCACCTTTTGACAACACATTTCACAGCCTTGTAGCCTTGACATTTAACTTTAAAGCTCTAACCACTAATATCATCTTCTGTCAGACAGCAGGTACTGCTAATGGAGGATGCCCTCTACCAGAACCACTGGAAGTGAAGGGAATATGGAAGGTATTTAGTGGGGATCCCATATCAGTCCATGGCAGGCAGGGTGTTTTGCACCCTTGAGGTCTGCTGACCTACCCTCCACCACATTCCTGGGAGGGTGACTTCTCTTTGCCATTTTTCATGCTTCCCTCTTGCTCTGCTATTCTACCGTGAGCAGTCAAACCTCCTCTGGATCCATCTTATGTGTCTATGTTTCATTATCAATACATCTTGCCCTGCATTCCTTTTGTCCTTTAATCACTCTTGCCCTCCACTGTCTATTTTTTTGCCCCTTTCACCTCACCCTCCTCCCCACTTTTCCCCTAGCTCTGCACTTGCTTAAAACATGTACATCTGTAATATCTTCCAATTTGGATGAAAGTTCAATGGATGCCCTGAAGGAATAACTCTATTTTTCTCTCCCTACAGACTCCACCTGACCTGCTGAGTGTTTCCAGCATTTTGTTGTTTTGAACATATGATTACCTATCCATAGCTGAAGTTCTCACACCAGAAAACCAGACAATGCCTATTTCTTTTCAGGTAGTGTTTTAGCTGCAGCCTGATGATCTAGTCTATTTTGTCTACAAGATTGTCCCCTTTAACCAAAGTAATTTTGCTGCTAGCTTCAGTGATAAGATTATAAATGAAAGAAATGCCTCCTTTCATGCTGGTGAGAAATTTGCAGCAGTTATAAATTTAGTTATTTTAATAAGAAATGGTGCTGCTATATCACAGTTTTGAGAACAAGGGTTATAAATGGTTGTATAAACTCAATTTGCAAAAATTTCCTACAGACGTAGATAAGTTGATACCATTTAGGAGAGATTTTGTGCACGCAATCATATAGAGGGAAGGTCAAATGATAGTACATGATAATTACTGGAAGTATATGAAGTTGGATCCAGTGAGTGCTATCATTCTACAAACTGCTCAAGGTCTCAGAAACTCAGCCAGAAATTTAAAATAAAACTCAATGTAAACAAAAAAAAAGTCAATGTACACTGAAGAACGCAAAGAAGTTAAAAGAAGATTTCGTTAGTGCAGAGTTTTAATCAGAAAGTGCTTTCTCCTGTCTGTGTGTGTGCTGATGTCTCCATGCACCTCCCTTTCAAGGACAGGGCTTCACAATTGTGTATCCCTGCCTTAACCAGCTAGTAAATCTGGCCTAGGAGTGTGCTGTCCATTTATACAATCTTCAGTCCTTTAAAAAGGCTTGCATCATGAAACAGAGCAATTTTCCTGCTCCCTTAAGGCCATAGGGAATGCCTACCCAAACAACGCCCAGCACATTCTTGTGTTGCCGCTGATTGGGATAGCTACACTACACTAACAACCAATTTGATAATTAATTGAGATCATAATGTGACTCATTTATGCTTGCAAGAAATGATATATATTCATACTCAGGAACCTGTTTTCTGCAAGGTGTGGTAATATAGAGGCCCAAGCTAATGCTCTGGAGACATAGGTTCGAATCCCACCATGGCAGCTGATTGAATTAATAAAATTGGAATTTAAAAGAAAAGTTAGTCTCGGTAATAAACAATTATCGTAAAAATACATCTGGTTTGCTAATGTCCTTTGGGGAAGAAAATCTGCTGACCTCACCTGGTCTGGCTTATATGACTCCAGACCCATAGCAATGTGGTTGACCCATAAATGTCTTGTGAAATGACCTAGCAAGCCATTTATTTGTATCAAACCACTAAAAAACCATCAAATAGGAATGAAACCGGACAATCACCCATCATCGATCTAGGCACCGGAAACACCAATCGCAAACCCAGCCCTGTCGACTGTGCAAAGTCCTCCTTACTAGCAACGGGGGGCTAGTGCCAAAATTGGGAGAGCTGTCTCACAGGCTAGTCAAGGAACAGCCTGACATAGTCATCCTCACTGAATCATATCTTACAGATAAGGTTCCAGGCACCACCATCACCATCCCTGGGTATGTCCTGTCCCACCAGCAGGACAGACCCAGCAGAGGTGGCGGCACAGTGGTATGCTGTCAGAAGGGAGTTGCCCTGGGAGTTCTCAACATCAGCTCTGGACACCATGAAATCTCAAGGCATCAGGTCAAACATGGGCAAGGAAACCTCCTGCTGATTACCATCAACTGCCCCCTCTCAACTGATGAATTAGTGCTCCTCCATGTTGAACAGCACTTAGAGGAAGCACTGAGGGTAGCAAAGGCACAGAATGTACTCTGCGTAGGGACATCAAAGTCCATCACCAAAAGTGGCTCGGAAGCACTGACTGAGCTGGCCCATTCCTAAAGGACCCATTCCTAAAGGACATAGCTGCTGGACTGGGTCTTCAGCAGTTGGTGAGGGAACCAACAAGAGTGAAAAACCTATTTGAACCGGTCCTCAACAATCTACATGTCATAGATGCATCTGTGCATGACAGGAGTGACCACCGCATAGTCCTTGTGGAGACGAAGTCCCATCTTCATACTGAGGATACCCTCCATCTTGTCATGTGGCACTACCACCGTGCTAAACCAGATAGGCCTGGTTTCATCAGGGGCACTCAGATCCTGACCTTATTACAGCCTTAGTCAAAACATGGACAAAAGAGCTGAACTCAAGAGGTGAAGTGCCCCGACATCAAAGACATATTTGATCGAATGTGGCATCAAGGAGCAAAGCTAGAGTCAATGGGAATCAGGGAAAAACTCTCCACTGGTTACAGTCCTACCCAACACAAAGGAAGATGTGGTTGCTGGAGGTCAATAATTTCAGTCTCAGGAGATCACTGCAGGAGTCACTCAGGGTAGTGTCCAAGCCCAACCATCTTCAGCTTCTTCATCAATGGTCTTCGCTCCACGATAAAGTCAGAAGTGGGGACAATTGCACAATGTTCAGCAGAATTTGTGACTCCTCAGATACTGAAACAGTCAGTGTCCATATGTAGCAAGACCTGGACAATATTCAGACTTGGGCTGACAAGTGGCAAGTAACATTTGCATCACATAAGTGGCAGGCAATGACCATCTCCAACAAGATAGAATCCCACCATCTCCCCTTGACATTCAATGGCATTACCATCACTGAATCCTCCACTATCAACATCCTGGGGGTTACCATTGATCAGAAACTGAACTGGACTAGCCATATAAATACTGTGGCTACAAAAGCAGGTCTGATGCTGGGAATTCTGCGGAGAGTAAGAGGCATGGCCCTAATTCACCAAGGCTCCTTCGACAGCACCTCCCAAACCTGTGACCTCTCCCACCTAGAAGGGCAAGAGCAGCAGACACATGGGAACACCACGACCTGCAAGTTCCCCTCCATGGCACTCACCAACCTGACTTGGAAATATATCACTGTTCCTTCAGTGTCGCTGGGTCAAAATCCTGGAACTTCCTTCCTAACAGTGCTATGGGTGTACCTACACCATAGGGACTGCAACGGTTCAAAGAAGCAGCTCACCACCACCTTCTCAAGAGCAATTGGGGGTGGGCAATAAATGTTGGCCTAGCCAGAAATGCCTACATCCCGTGAAAGAATAAAAAAAAGGAATATATTCAAGACCTGCATCTTTTTTGAATTACGCAGGAGCTAGGAGAGTCTATAGTTTTCTGTTTCTTTCTCCCTGAGAAAACCTCAGCCAATCAGAGTTCACTTGCTAACCAATCAGCAACCTTTTCTTCTGTGGTATATGTTGTTGTGAACATTTGAAATTTGGTATTCTTGTGTTTATCCTGGTGAATGCAAGATGAAAAGCTTTGGCAACACATCTCTCTTTTCAGTAATATTCAAGTTCTGTTTTTAAATTGTGTTTATGTCCTATTAGGATTTTTTAAAAACATTGTTGTTGCTAGTTTTAGATGCAGGTGGTGGGATAATGGTTGGTGAATGGGATTCTAGGCTCTAGCTAATGCTTCAAAAGGTGTCACAGATCCCTTCTTGTTCATAGACATTTTTGCTGCAGGAGCAGCAAATGTTTGATTAGCCTCATGAGAATAACAGATATTAAATTGACAGGGCAGTGGCAGATGAAATTTCTGAAGCACTCCGTAAATAATGCTGAAGTAACAAAGGGTGAAGGTGATAGTGATTTAAGGGGCTCAGCATTCAGTATCACCAATCGCTGCAGAGTAACAAATCAAATAGAATATGCTTAACTATACTGTGTGGCCAAAATAATATTAAGTGCAATTTGACAAAATTCATTCTTAATTTGTATAATGCTCTTGCTCATTCACTGAATACTATATCAAGTTTTGATTGTCAAGACACTGGACAATTTTTAAGCTTATTGATGATGTAAGGAACCACAAGGATGCTTTCTAGCATCATTTGGGGGAAAATGAAAATAAGGCTTTTCGGTCTTGAAAGGGGTCATTTGAGAGGTGACTTTAAAAAATCATACAAGATGGTGATTTGTATATAGCAAAGATAAAACCAGAGCACAGCTTGAAATGGAGCCATGACAAAAGAAGTGGTGAGAGTTGTGGGGGATAAGTGTTTCAAACTGCAAGTCAAATATCAGTTTTCTCTTCTTGCAAATAGTAAATAACACATGGATTGGACTATGTAGGGTAGATGAACAAAAAAAATCCTGGAATTATCTAAGGAATTGTTGAATATTATGAGGGGGTACTTAGAATATTTCAGGAGGCACGAAGTAGACTGAGAAAAACTGTCTTCCTTTTTAGTGTCCATCAAAAGGAATGCAGACGTAAGAACAGGAATTCCTACATGGCTGATCTTTACTTCAAACCTGTTTACCCACCTGTCCTTCTCCTTGAATTCTCTGCCTTAAGGCCAGTCCTTGGTGACTATTAGTTGAACCACAGCAAAGTGCCATGATTTTTCACTAAGGCTGGGTTGAAGAGGCAGGCCCTGAGTGACCTTGGTCAGAATGGGGATCAAACCTTGTACTGTTGGCATTAATTTTTTAAAAATTAATTCATGGGATGTGGGCTTCACTGGCTGGGCCATCATTTATTGCCCATCCTTAATTGCCCTTGAGAAGGTGGTGGTAAGCTGCCTTCTTGAACTGCTGTAGTCCATGTGGTGTAGGTACACCCATAGTGCTATTAGGGAGGGAGTTCCAGGAACTTGACCCAATGACAGTGAAGGAACAGTGATATATTTCCAAGTCAGGATGGTTTGTGGCTTGGAGGGGAACTTACAGGTAGTGGTGTTCCCTTATATCTGCTGCTCTTATCCTTCTAGGTGATAGTGCTCGTGGGTTTGGAAGGTGCTGCCTAAGGAGCCTTGGTGATTTTCTGCAGAGCGTCTTGTAGATGGTACACACTGCTGCTAATGTGTGTCGGTAGTGGGGGCAGTGAATGTTTGTGGAAGGGGTGCCAATCAAGCGGGCTGCTTTGTACTAGATGGTGTCAAGCTTCTTGGGCGTTGTTGGAACTACACTCATCAGGCAAGTGGAGAGTATTCCATCACACTCCTGTGCCATGCAGATGATGGGCAGGCTTTGGGGAGTCAGGAGGTGAGGTACGCAGGATTCACAGCCTCTGACCTGCTCTTGTAGTCACAATATTTACATAGCTAGTCCAGTTCAGTTTCTGGTCATTGGTAACCCCCAAGATGTTGGGGGATTCAGTGATGGTAATGCCGTTGAACATCAAGGGGAGATGATTGGATTCTCTCTTGTTGGAGATGGTCATTGCCTGGCACTTGTGTGGTGTGTTTGTTAATTGCCACTTGTCAGCTCAATCCTGAATATTGTCCAGGCCTTGCTACATTTGGACATGAACTGCTTCAGTATCTGAGGAGTTGTAAATGGTGCTGAACATTGTGCAATCATCAGTGAACATCCCTACCTCTGGCCTTATGATGGAAGGAAGTTCATTGATGAAGCAGCTGAAGATGGTTGGGCAGAGGACACTACCTTGAGGAACTCCTACAGTGATGTCCTGGGACTGAGATGATTGACCTCCAACAACCACAACCATCATCCTTTGTGTTAGGTATGACTCCAGCCAGCAGAGAGTTTTCCCCCTGATTCCCATTGACTCCAGTTTTACCAAGGCTCCTTGATGCCACACTTGGTCAAAGGCTGCCATGATGTCAAGGGCAGTCACTCTCACCTCACCTGGGGAGTTCAGTTCTTTTGTCTATGCTTGAACCAAGGCTGTAATGAGACCAGGAGTTGAGTGGCCCTGGCGGAACCCAAATTAGGCATGAGTGAGTAGATTATTGCTAAGCAAGTACCGCTTGATAGCACTGTTGATGACCCCTTCCATCACTTTACTAATGATCGTGAGTAGACTAATTTGGCTGGGGCGGGGTGGGGGGGGTGGGGGGGGTGGAGCAGCGGTGGGTGGGAGTTTGGGGAGGGGGGGGTGGTGGTGATGGAGTAATTGGCTGGGGTTGGATTTGTCCTGCTTTTTGTGTATGGGACATACCTGGGCAATTTTCCACATAGCTGGGTAGATGCCTGTGTTGTAGCTGTACTGGAACAACTTGGATAAGGGTGTGGCAAGTTCTGGAGCCCAAGCTTTCAGTACTATTGCCAGAATGCTGTCAGGGCCCATAGCCTTTGCAGTAACCGGTGCTTCAGCCATTTCTTGATATCATGTGGAGTGAATCAAGTTGGCTGAAGACTGGCATCTGTGATGGATGATGGATCATCCACTCGGCACTTCTGGCTGAAGATTGTTGTAAATGCTGCAGCCTTATCTTTTGCACTGCTGTGCTGGGCTCCTCCATCATTTAGGATGGGGTCATTTGTTTAATTGACGATTCCAACAACTCCAGTGAGTTGTTTAATTGTCCACCACCATTCATGCATGGATGTGGCAGGACTGCAGAGCTTAGATCTGAACCAATGGTTGTGGGATCACTTGGTTCTGTCTATCACTTGCTGCTTATGCTGTTTGGCATGCAAGTAGTCTTGCATTGTGACTTCACCGGGTTGACTTTTAGGAACGCCTGGTGCTGCTCCTGGCATGCCTTCCTGCACTCTTCCTTGAACCAGGCTTGGTGGTAATGGTAGAGTGTGGGATATGCCTGGCCATGAGGTTACAGATTGTGGCTGCGTACAATTCTGCTGCTGCTGATGGTTCATGCTGCTGATGTGCCTCATGGTTGCCCAGTCTTGAGTTGCTAGATCTGTTCAAATCTATCAATTCAGCACAGTATTAGTGCCACACAACACGATGGAGGGTATCCTCAATGTGAAGGTGGGACTTCATCTCCACAAGGATTGTGCAGTGGTCACTCCTACTGATTCTGTCATGGACAGATGCATCTATGGCAGGCAGTTGGTGAGGATGAGGTCAAGTATACAGACTCAGTCTAGCAGCTATGTCCTTTAGGACTCGACTAGCTCGGTCTATAGTGGTGCTACCGAGCCACTCGGTGATGGACATTGAAGCCCCCCACCCAGAGTACGTTCTGTGCCCTTGTCACCCTCAGTGCTTCCTCCAAGTGGTGTTCAACATGGAGGAGCACTGATTCAGCAGCTGTGGGGTGGGGGGGATGGGGTGGTTGGGGGGGGTGATGGTAAGAGGAGTGCAGCAGTACATGTTAATTAGTTAATTTTGTTGTCCATGTTTGACCTGATGCCATGTTGCCCAGGGCAACTCCTTCCTGACTGTATACCCACAGTGACACCACCTCTGCTGTGTCTGTCTTGCTGGTGGGACAGGACATACCAGGTATGGTAATGGTGGTGTCTGGGACATTGTCTGTTTCCGTGAATATGACTATGTGAGGCTGTTGCTTGACTATTCTGTGAGACAGCTCTCCCAATTGTGGCACCAGCCCCCAGATGTTAGTAAGGAGGACTTTACAGGGTCAACAGGGCTGAGTTTGCCGTTGTCATTTCCGGTGCCTCGGTCGATGCTGGGCTGTCCATCCAGTTCCATTCCTTTTGGACCTTTTAGCGGATTGATACAAACTAGTGGCTTGCTAGGCCATTTCAGAGAGCAGTTAAGAATCAACCACATTGCTGAGGGCCTGGAGTCACATGTAGGCCAGACCAGGTAAGGACAGCAGATTTCCTCCCCTAAAGGACATTAGTGAACCAGATGGGTTTTCCAGCAATCGATAATGGTTTCATGGTCATCATTTGATTTATAATTCCAAATTTTTATTGAATTCAAATTTCAATATTTGGATTCAAGCCCCCATCCCCAGTGTATTACCCTAGGTTTCTGGATGACTAGTCCAGGGACAATACAACCATGCCAGTTTCCCCAATCTGATCCACACACTAACCGTCTAGCCAACTGAACTGACCGTGCCCCCTTCCCCCCACCCCTTCCCTCCTCCTATATGCTTCAATAGAAGCCAAAACTCCACATGGGAACATAGGACTTAGGAGCAGGAGTAGGCCATTCAGCCCTTTGAACCTGCTCCACCATTCAATAACATCATGGCTGATCTGGTTGTGTCTCAACTCCACTTTTCTGCCTGCCCCCTGACTCCCTGGTCTATCAAAAATCTGTCTAACTCAGCCTTGAATAAATTCAATGATCCAGCCTCCTGTGCTTTCTGTGGAAGAGAATTCCACATACTAATGACGCTTTGAGAGAAAAAACTTCTCCTCATCTCTGTTTTAAACAGTAGATCCCTTCTTAAACTGTGTCCCCTGGTTCTAGTCTCTCTCACAAGTTGAAATACCTTCCCAAATATCTGAGTCAATTATTGAAAAGAAAATCAATTATCCCAGCATCCATAGCCTTTTCAGAGTGACTTTCAGTTTTTCACTACCCTTTATAGAACTTCCTGGTTTCACTCCTAATTGACTGAGTTCTAATTTGAAGATTATGTTCCTTTATTGTAGATTGCCCTATTAGAAGAAATGTGGTTGTGTCACATCCACTATACAAGATACCATCAAATGATTGTTTCGACAAATGTTAGTTTTGTAATCTCTGGAATTTCTTCCTTAAAGCTCTGAGTGCCTCTTGTTTCTCCTTCAAGAGACACCTTATAATAAACACAAAAAATGTGGGAAATACTCAGCAGATCAGGCAGCATCTGTGGAGAGAAAGAGTTAACATTTCAATGACCTTTCATTAGAAGAGGAGGAAGGTAGAAATGTAAGAGTTTTTAAGCCAGTAGAAAGGGGGGGGGGGCACAGGAAGAGCAAAATGGGCACTTTATGATAGGGTGGAGGGCTGGAGAGATTAACAAACAAATTATTTCATGGTGCACAAGCCAAACAGAGCGGCAATGAGTATGGTGAAGAAACAAAGGTTGTGTCCAGATGAGGCTTGAATGGCTATACAGCAGCCATCTGAATGCAACATGAAGAGATAAAGAAAGAAAAAAGACAGCGGGAAAAAAACAGAAAAACACATAGAACAAAATGGAGGCAGAAGTTATGATCTAAAATTGTTGAGTCCAGAAGGCTGTATGGAGTGCCGAGATGAGGACAGGCAGTCAGCAGCACCTAGAGGAGAGAGCGAGAGGAGGACTCTAGGACAAGCAGTCAGCAGCACCTAGAGGAGAGAGCGAGAGGAGGACTCAGGACAGGCAGTCAACAGCACCTAGAGGAGTTGGGAGTTGAAAAGGAGTGCGAGAAGAGCTGAGAGTTGGAGAAGCGTGAGAGGAGTCAGGAGTTGAAGAGAAGCGAGAGAGGAGTCAGGAGTTGAAGAGGAATGCGAGAGGAGTTGGGAGTTGAAGAGAAGCTCGGAGAGCAGGGGTGACTGAGGGAGTTCGGTGAGGAGAGAACAAGGTGATCCTTAGAGTACTGTGAGTACAGCCGGGTAAGCATTAATTAAAGAGGAAATTAACGCAATGGTGAGGAAAGATATTAGCTCCGACGATGTGGAATCTGTATGGGTAGAGCTGAGAAACACTAAGGGGCAAAAAACATTAGTGGGGGTTGTATATAGACCCCAAACTGTAGTGGTGATGTTGGGAATGGCATTAAACAGGAAATCAGAGACGCATGTAATAAAGGAACATCTGTAATTATGGGTGACTTTAATATGTATATAGATTGAGAAAATCAAATTAGTAACAATACCGTAGAGGAGGAATTCCTGGAGTGTATATGGGATGTTTTTCTGGACCAATACATTGAGGAACCAATAAGAGAACAGGCCATCCTAGACTGGGTATTGTATAATGAGAAAGGAATAATTGGCAATCTGGTTGTGTGAGGCCCCTTGGGGATGAGCGACCACAATATGATAGAATTCTTCAAGATGGAGAGTGATGTAGTTGATTCTGAGACTTGGGTCCTGAATCTTAATAAAGGAAATTACGATGGTATGAGGCGCGAGTTGGCTATGATGGATTGGGAAACGTTACTTAAAGGGAATGACGGTGGATAGGCAATGGCAAATGTTTAAAGAGCACGTGGATGAACTGCAACAATTGTTTATTCCTGTTCGGCACAAAAGTAAAACCGGAAAGGTAGCCAAACCATGGCTTACAAGGGAAATTAGAGATAGTATTAGATGCAAGGAAGAGGCATACAAATTGGCCAGAAAAAACAACAGACCTGAGAATTGGGAGCAGTTTAGAATTCAGCAAAGGAGGACCAAGGGATTGATTAAGAAGGGGAAAATAAAGTACGAGAGGAATCTTGCAGGGAACATAAAACTGACTGTAAAAGTTTCTATAGGTATGTGAGGAGAAAAAGATTGGTGAAGACAAATGTAGGTCCCTTACAGTCAGAAACAGGGGTAGTTATAATGGGGAACAAAGAAATGGCTGACCAACTAAATACATACTTCACAAAGGAGAACACAGGGTTTAGTGAGAGGGAGGAACTGAAAGAAATCAGTATTAGTAGGGAAATGGTGTTGGAGAAATTGATGGGATTGAAGGCCGATAAATCCCCGGGGCCTGAAAATCTACATCTCAAAGTACTTAAGGAAGTGGCCCTAGAAATAGTGGATGCATTGGTGGTCATCTTCTGAGATTCTATAGACTCTAGAACAGTTCCTACAGATTGGAGGCTAGCTAATGTAACCCCACTATTTAAAAAGGGAGACAGAGAGAAAACAGGGAATTATAGACCAGTCAGCCTGACGTCGGTGGTGGGGAAAATTCTAGAGTCCATTATAAAAGATTTAAAAGCTGAGCACGCGGAAAACAGTGGCAGAATCGGACAGAGTCAGCATGATGTATGAAAGGGAACAAAAACAGAATTACCTGGAAAAACTCAGCAGGTCTGGCAGCATCGGCGGAGAAGAAGAGTTGACGTTTTGAGTCCTCATGACCCTTTGACAACAGTATGAAAGGGAAACATGCTTGACAAATCCACTGGAATTTTTCGAGGATGTAACTAGTAGAGTTAATGAGGGGGAGCCAGTGGATGTGATTTATTTGGACTTTCAACAAAGTCCCACATATGAGATTGGTGTGTAAAATTAAAGCGCATGGGATTGGGGGTAGTGTATTGAGATGGATAGAAAACTGGTTGGTAGACAGGAAACAAAGAGTAGGAATAAACTGGTCTTTTTCTGAATGGCAGGCAGTGACTAGTGAGGTACCACTGGAACTCCAGTTATTCACAATATATATTAATGATTTAGATGAGGGAATTAAATGTAATATCTCCAAATTTGCAGGTGATACAAAGCTGGGTGGGAGGGTGAGCTGTGAGGAGGATGCAGGGATGCTTCAGTGTGATTTGGACAAGCTGAGTGAGTGGGCAAATGCATGGCAGATGCAGTATAATGTGGACAAATGTGAGGTCATCCATTTTGGTAGCAAAAACAGGAAGGCAGATTATTAACTGAATGGCTATAAATTGAGAGAGGGGAATGTGCAACGAGACCTGGGTGTCCTTGTACACCAGTCACTGAAGGTAAGCATACAGGTGCAGCAGGTGGTAAAGAAGGCAAATGGTATGCTGGCCTTCATAGCCAGAGAATTCGAGTACAGGAACAGGGGGGTATTGTTGCAATTGTACAGGGCCTTGGTGAGACCACACTTGGAATATTGTATGCAGTTTTGGTCTCCTTATCTGAGGAAGGATGTTCTTGCTACAGAGAGAGTGCAGCGAAGGTTTACCCGACTGATTCCTGGGATGGCGGGAATGACATATGAGGAGAGATTGAGTCAATTAGGATTATACTCGCTGGAGTTCAGAAGAATGAGGGGAGATCTCATAGAAACCTATAAAATTCTAACAGGATTAGACAGGGTAGATGCAGGAAGGATGTTCCCGATAGTGGGGGAGTCCAGAACCAGGGGTCACACTCTGAGGATATGGTGTAGACCATTTAGGACTAAGATGAGGAGAAATTTCTTCACCCAGGGAGTGGTGAGCCTGTGTAATTCATTACCACAGAAAGTACTTGAAACCAAAACACTGTATGCTTTGAAGGAGTTAGATATAACTCTTGGGACGAAAGGGATCAAAGAGTATGGGGAGAAAGCGGGAGTAGGCTATTGAGTTGGATGATCAGCCATGATCATATTGAATGGCAGAGCAGGCCCGAAGGGCCGAATGGCCTACTCCTGCTCCTAGTTTCTATGAAATATAAGGTGCAGTTCCTCGAGCTTACGTTATGCTTTATGAGAACACTGTAGCAGGCCAAAGTGGGAGCAAGGTGGAGAATTAAAATGTCAAGCGACAGGGACCTTGGGGTCATGCTTGCTGACTGAACAGGGGTGTTCAACAAAGCGGTCACCCAGTCTACATTTGGCCTCCCCAATGTAGAAGCCACCAAATTGTGAACAGCGAATACAGAATACTAAATTGAAAGAAGTACAGGTACGTCACTGTTTCATTTGGAAGGAGTGCTTGGGGCCTTGAATGGTGAGAGGGGAGGAGATGAAAGGGGATATTAGGGGTGACTGAGGAGTGAACAAGGGTGTTGCAGACGCCCTACGGAGTGCTGAAAGGTGAGGGCAGTGGATGATATGTTCAGTGGTGGCAGCACATTGGAGCTGACAAAAATGGTGGAGGATGACCCATTGAGGCTGGTGGTGTACAACGTGAGGACAAGGGGAACCTTATCATGGTTTTGGGAGGGATGGGAAGGGGTGAGCAGAAGTGCATGAAATGGATCGGATACTGTAGAAAATTGCACATTGACAATCCTTGGTTGAGGATTCTTAAAATCTATTCTCACTTTTTAAAGCCTCTTTGACCCAACCTTTGGCATCTGCTCCTTATGTGGCTCGGTGTCAAATCTTGCTTTGCAACATTCTTGTGAAGTTCCCTAGCATGTTTCATTATATTTAAGGTACTATATAAATTCAAGTTGTTCTTGTTGTAGTTCAATTGGTAGATTATCCACTCTGAATCAGAAGGCTTTCGATTCAAGCCTCATTCCAAGAATTAAAGCACATCATCTAGACTGACATTTCAATAAAGTACTGAAGAACTTCTATCAGAGATGCAGTTATTCAGGTGAGGCTGAATTAGATTAATGTTAAAGTGACATGACATTAATGTGAAGAGAAGAGATCCTATTAACCTAGTCACTACTTTTATTTCTACCAAAAGCAATATAATCAGCTGAACTTGTCACATACCATTTTTTAATTTCAGGACTTGTTGTGTGCAGACTGATTCACCTGCATACCAATTGCACTTCATTGTTAGGACCTTATTAAATTTTCAATACGTTCTAAGTACAATCTCATTCTTACTTAAGTAGTTTATGAAGCAATTGTTTAATTTGGTCTGGTATAGGTTACAATGTAGTACTAAACTCCTTAAGTTTTGTTAGATTACTTTTGGTGTCAGGAAGATATTTCATGTTCTTTCCATAACAGTAGTGCATCTGCCTACAGCATGCAGATTACAGCAGTTCACCACCTTCTCATGGCAATTAGAGGCTGGCAATAAATGCTGGCCTTAATAGTGGTACCCACGCTCTGCAAACAAGTAAAAGAAAACTTTGTCTGCTTGGAACCTTTATTTGTGGTGAGTTAATTTACTTCAAGAGAATAGATAAATTGTATAGAATCCAAAATAGGGCATATTTAGCTCTTTTCTCATTTTACGTTGTTTTAGATTTTACAGTTTGGGGCCCCAATACTACAGACATCTAATATTTTTTTAAAGCAGCCTGCTGAAACAAGACAAGTGGATTTATGATTTATTGATCATTTCATCTAATATATCAGATCATTAAACCTGTTCTGCTTCATTAGGGGTCCCCATCATAAGTCTGGATGAAGCTATGTTCTGCAGTTTAATGTGTGTAATTCAGAAAAAAATACACATTATGAGTCTGATTTCATCTTAGCACAGTACAGAAGGATTACTGCAAGCTGAGAGGAGTATGCAGCAGGTTGGGAAGCGGACCAGGAGTAGTATGCAACAGGTCAGGATCACTATGAAGCAGATTGGGAGCAGGTCAGGTTCACTTAAGTGAGAAAGAAAGAAAAATCAAAGTGTGGCATCACAGAAAGGCCATGAGTTGATTGGCCTGTGAGTGTTGTAGCTTTCTTCAAAGTTAGAAAACTATCTAAGGAGCTGAGATATTATTTGTTTCTTAATAAGGGTTAAGTGAAGCGTTTCAATTAACTTTCCAATATTTAAATGACAGAAAAGAAATAAATGGCTGGGAGCTTATTTAAGTAGTATGTTGCATTATCTAATAGAGGAATGGCAGGGCATCTCTGATCTCTGGAGTGCACATCTTGTTTTATGTGGTAATTCCAGGACATTTTCTATGTCCTGGATAACCTTGTATGCAGGAAGTGCCATCAGCTGCAGCATCTTGAGTTCTGGATTTTGGGGCTTAAGCAACAGCTGCATCAATGTGGTGCCTCCCCATGATTGAGAGCTTTGTGAACACTACTCTTACAGATGTGGTCACCCCACAATTTAAGGATGTGCAGGGATTAAAGGGTGACTGCCAGTTAATCAAGAAGGATCGGGGGGTGGGTAGTTCAGGAGTCCCAAGTGCGTCTGGCTCTCCAACCAGCATTCAATTCTGAATACCAATGAAACTGATGGTTCATCTGGGGAGTATAGCCAGGCTTAGTTCCATAGCACCACGGCTGACTCAACTGTATAGGGGAGCATGAAGCAGACTGAAAGAACAGTATTGATAGGGGATTCAACAGTTGTGGGAGCAGCTGCAGATGCAAATCCAGAATGGTAGGATTGAGAATGTCACTAGCTGCAGAGCACCATGGAGGGTGAAGATGAGTAGCCAGCGGTCATGGTCCAGATCGGTACCAACAACATAGAAAGAGGGATGTGGTCCTGCAGTCTGAACTTAGGGAGCTAGGTATGAAATTAGCATACAGGACCTCAAAAGTAATAATTCCTGATTACTCACTTTATCACACGCATGTGAATTTAGAAATAGAAGGATAAAGCAGATGAATGTGTGGCTGATGGGATGATGTAGGAGGGAGGGCTTTAGGTTATTGGGATAGTTGGATCAGTTCTAGGGGAGATGGGACCTGTACAAACTGATGGGTATTAGCTAAATGGCAAGAAATTGCAGAATTCTGAGATTCAGAGGGATCTGGGTGTCTTAGTACATGCAGGTACTGCAAGTAATTAGGAAACCTCATAGCATTTTATCGCTTATTTTTTTAAAGGAAATGATTACAAAAGTAGGGAGGTTATGCTTCAGTTCTACGTGGCACTAGTGAGACCACATCTGGAGTACTCTGTACAGTATTGGTCTCCTTACTTAAGGAAGGATGTAAATGTATTAGAAGCAGTTCAGAGAAGGTTTACTGGACTAATACCAGGAATGGGTGGGTTATTTTCTGAGGAAAGGTTGGACAGGTTAGACTTGTATCCACTAGAGTTTAGAAGAGTAAGTGGCAACTTAATTGAAACCTTTAAAATTCTGAGGGGTCTTGTCAGGGTGGATATGGAGAGGGGGTTTCACCTTGCGTGAGAATGTAGAACTAGGGGGTCACTGTTCAAAAATAAGGGGTCGTTCAATTAAGACAGTGATGTGGAGAAATGTTTTCTGAGGGTCGTGAATCTTTGAATGTTTTTAAGGCAGAGCTAGATAGGTTCTTGATTAACAAGAGGGTGAAAGGTTATCTGGGGTGGGAAGGAATGTGGGGTTGAGGTTACATTCAGATCAGTCATGTTCTTCTTGAATGGCAGACCAGGCTTGAGGGGTTGAGTGGCCTACTCCTGCTCCGAATTTGTATGTTTGTGTGTACCCACTATAATGAAGACCGTGCAAAATGCCTGTTCAATTATTTTTTTAATACATTTACAGGATGTGGGTCTCGCTGACTAGGCCAACATTTATTGCCTGTCCTAATTGCCCTTGAGAAGGTCGTGGTGATCTGCTTTCTTGAACCTCTGCAGTCCCTGTAGTGTAGGTACACCCACAGTGCTGTTAGGGAGGGAGTTCCAGGGTTTTGATCCAGCGACAACAAAGGAACAGTAATATATTTCCAAGTCAGGATGGTGTGTAGCTTGGAGGGGAACTTTCAGGTGGTGATGTTCCTATGTGTCTGCTGCCCTTGTCCTTCTAGATGGTAGTGGTCGCGGGTTTGGAAGGTGCTGCCATCTCCTTATTTTCCATTGTTAGTTCCCCAAACTCAATTTCTATTGGACCAGCCCTCACTTTCTTAACTTTTCTTATTTAAATATCTATAGAAACTCTTACTATCTGTCTTTATATTTCAAACTAGTTTTCTTTCATATTCTAATTTTTCCATCCCTATTAATCTTTTTGTCATTCTTTTCTTGGGGATGCCTTCCTGGTGCTATTGGGGAGGGTTTCAACTAACTTGGCAGGCTATGGAAACCAATTAGCGGGGAAGAGGTCGAGGAACAAATTTGCAAGGAAATTACAGAGAAGTGCAAGAAAAGTTGTAATAGGGGGTTTTAATTATCTGAATATAGACTGGGTAGTAGTTGTGTAAAGAGCAGAGTGGGGCAAGAGTTTTTAGAGTTCTACAGCAGGAGGTTTCCAGTTCAACAAAAAAGGCATTGCTGGACCTGGTTTTTGGGAATGAGTTGGCCAAGTGTCACTGGAGGAACATTTAGGGGACAGTGATCATTGTATTATGAGGTTTAGGTTGGCTATGGAAAAGGACAAGGAACAATCCAGAGTAAGAATATATTAACTGGGGAAAGCCAGCCTCAATGCGGTAAGATTGGATTGTGCCTAGATAAATTGGAATCAAAGATTAGCAGGCAAAAATGTTAATGAACAATGGGCTGTCTTTAAAGAAAATATAGTTCAAGTACAGTCAAGGTATATTCCCACAAAGGGCAAACAAATCCAGAGCTCCCTGGATGACAAAAGAGATAGAGATTAAGATGAAGTAGAAAAAATATAATTTATATAGATTTTTCTTTTCCCACCTATTTCCATTATTTTTAAATGTATTTCCATCCATTGTTTTATCTCTACTTTTAGCCTTCTTTGATTCCTTCACCCCACCCCACCCCCCACTAGGGCTATCTGTACCTTGCTTGTCCTGCTTTCTACCCTTAATTAGCATATTCCTTAGATAATATCACCACCTTCAACACCTCTTTGTCCTTTTGTCTGTGACATCTTTTGGTTATCTCCACCTATTCTCTATCCAGCTCTACTTGTCCCACCCCTCCTTAAACCAGCTTATATTTCACCTCTCTTCTATTTTCACTTAGTTCTGTTGAAGGATCATTTGGACGTGAAACGTTAACTGTGTTCCTCTCCAGAGATGCTGCCAGACCTGCTGAGTTTTTCCAGGTATTTTTGTTTTTATTTTGGATTTCCAGCATCCACAGTTTTTTGCTTTTATCTTAGTGTTTAATTGACTGCCAATTCTCTTCAAGGACTGCCTTCCTTGAGGCAGTATTGCTCTTCAATCCTTCAGGATTTTCGTATCTCTCTTTTGCCTTGTTCACCTTCATTGCTTTCCATTTCTCTCCTGGTGTTTGACAAGTTGTTTACTAAATATGGCTTTCACAGCCATATTTCCTTCCTCAGTGACTGTCTCCGTCTCCGACTTACCCCACGTGGATTTCAATTGAAGTTCCATCCCTCATGTTTTGAACCCACCCAGGATTACAGGTATCTCCAGGACATACAATGCTCCTCGGACTGCTGTTCTTGTTGCATTCTGAGATTCACAGTCAGTGTCACGTGCCGCCATATGAACACACTCGACCTCTCCCTCCAGCAGCACCGCCACACCCTTTTTTGAAGCTGTGTGTGCCCCCAGTTTCATTTTATTCTTCGTCTCATCTGACGCCTCAACAAGAAACTTTGTCTCTTTCTTTCAGGTGCAAAGGAACGCAAGTTCCAACAACTCATCAACACCAACACCCATCCAGGACCCTCTCCACCCCTGCCTGTTTCTCTGTCCCCATCCTGTCTTCCAATCCCAGCCCCGGCCGTGTATTCCCCATACCCCCTGACCTTCCCCTCTCCGACACTGAACGTTAAGTGCTCAGCAAAGGACTTAGTTTCATACCCTTACGCCCTCATCTCAATGAATTTCAGGCTCAGCACGATGCTGAATTCTTCTTCCACCACTTCACCTCCGTGCTCACTTCTTTGGGCAAGAGTCTTCTCCCCATTCAACAGATCCTTTTACCCACCTCCAATGTTCTCCCTCCACCTGGACCCCTCCCTCTGGATTCTTACTTTCTCTTGATCTTTCCATTGAGAACTGACATTAGTCATCTCAATTTCTCTGCTCCTCTCACCCACTCTAAGTTATCTCTTTCTGAATTTTCTGCACTCCGTTCTCTCAGGTCCAACCTTGACATTATCATCAAACCAGCTGACAAGGGTGGTGCTGTTGTTGTCTGGCGCACTGACCTCTACCTCGCAGAGGCTAAGGGTCAACTCGCAGACACTTCCTCCTACCTCTCCCTGGACCATGACCCCACCCACTGAACATCAAGCCATTGTTTCCAGATCTGTTACTGACCTCATCTCCTCTGGAGATCTTCCTTCCACAGCTTCCAACCTGATAGTCTCCCAACCTCCGACGGCCCGCTTCTACCTCCTAGCCAAAATCCACAAACAGGACTGTCCCGGCAGACCGATCATGTCAACCTGTTCCTGCCCCACGGAACTCATTTCTTGCTATCTTGGCTCCATTCTCTCTCCACTTGTGCAGTCCCTTCCCACCTACATCCGTGATTCCTCTGACACCCTACATCATATCAACAATTTCCAGTTCCCTGGCCCCAACCGCCTCCTCTTCACCATGGAGGATCAATCCCTCTACACCTCCATCCCCCACCAGAATGGTCTGATGGCTCTCCGCTTATTCCTCGAACAGAGGCCCGAACAATCCCCATCCACCACTACTCTCCTTTGTCTGGCTGAACTTGTTCTCACACTGAACAATTTCTCCTTAAACTCCTCTCACTTCCTCCAAATAAAAGGTGTGGCATGGGCCCCAGCTATGCCTGTCTCTTTATGGGGTATGTGGAATGTTCCTTGTTCCAGTCCTACTCCGGCCCCCTCCCACAACTCTTTCTCTGGTACATCGATGATTACTTCGGTGCTGCTTCATGCTCTCATCTGGACCTGGAAAAATTTATTAATTTTGCTTCCAATTTCCACCTCTCCATCATTTTAACATGGTCCATCTCTGACACTTCCCTTCCCTTCCTCGACCTCTCTGTCTCAATGTCTGGTGATAGACTGTCCACCGTCATCCTTTACAAGCCTACCGACTCCCACAGCTACCTCGAATACTCCTCACACCCTGCTTCCTATAAGGATTCCATCCCGTTCTCTCAGTTTCTTTGCCTCCGTCGCATCTGTTCTAATGATGCCACTTTCAAAAACAGTTCCTCTGACATGTCCTCCTTCTTCCTTAACCGAGGTTTTCCACCCACGGTGGTTGACAGGGCCCTCAACCGTGTCCGGCCCATCTCCCGCGCATCCGCCCTCACACCTTCTTCTCCCTCCCAGAAACATGATAGGGTCCCCCTTGTCCTCAGTTATCACCCCACCAGCCTCCGCATTCAAAGGATCATCCTCCGCCATTTCTGCCAACTCCAGTATAATGCCACCACCAAGCATATCTTCCCTTCAGCACCCCCACCACCCCCCCCCCCCCCCCCCCCCCCCCCCCCCCCCGCCCCCCGGCGGCACTCTGCAGGGTTCGTTCCCTCTGGGACACCCTGGTCCATTCCTCCATCACCTCAACCCCCTCTAACAGCACCTTCCCATGCAACCGCAGAAGGTACAACACCTGCCCCTTTATTTCCCCTCTCCTCACCGTCCAAGGGCCCAAACACTCCTTTCAAGTGAAGCATTTCACTTGCACTTCCCTCAATTTAGTCTACTGCATTTGTTGCTCCCAATGTGGTTTCCTCTACATTGGAGACACCAAATGCAGATGGGTGACCGCTTTGCAGAACACCTTCGGTCTGTCCGCCAGACTCCCTGTCGCTTTCCATTTCAACACTCCACCCTGCTCTCATGCCCACATGTCCGTCCTTGGCCTGCTGCATTGTTCCAGTGAAGCTCAACACAAACTGGAGGAACAGCACCTCATCTTCTGCCTAGGCACTTTACAGCCTTCTGGACTGAATATTGAATTCAACAATTTTAGATCATGAACTCTCTTCTCCATCTCCTCCCCCACCGCCCTTTTTCTTCCAATAATTTATATAGATTTTTCTTTTCCCACCTATTTCCATTATTTTTAAATGTATTTCCATCCATTGTTTATCTCTACTTTTTAGCCTTTTTTGATTCCTTCACCCTACCCCACCCCCACTAGGGCTATCTGTACCTTGCTTGTCCTACTTTCTACCCTTAATTAGCACATTCCTTAGATAATATCACCATCTTCAACATCTCTTTGCCCTTTTGTCTTTAACATCTTTTGGTTATCTCCACCTATCCTCTATCCAGCTCCACTTGTCCCACCCCTCCTTAAAACAGCTTATATTTCATCTCTCTTCTATTTTTACTTAGTTCTGTTGAAGGGTCATTTGGACTCGAAACGTTAACTGTGTTCCTCTTCACAGATGCTGCCAGACCTGCTGAGTTTTTCCAGGTATTTTTGTTTTTGTTTTAGATTTCCAGTTTTTTGCTTTTATTTTATAGAAAAAGTACGCTTATGATAGATGTTAGGTGGATAATACAATCAAAAATTGAGCCGAGTATGGAAGGTTCAGAGTAAAATTGAAAAAGCAAATAAGAGAAGCAAAAAACCCCGGAAGAATAGAGACTGGCAGCTAACATAACAGGGAATCCAAAAGTCTTCTGATGCCATATAAATAGTACAAAGGTGGTAAAAGGAGTGGGATCGATTAAGGTCCAAAAAGAGGATTTGGGCATAGAGGCAGGGAGCGTGGCTGGGATATTAAATGAATCCATTACATCTGTCTTTACCAAGGAAAAAGATGCTGCCCAGGTCATAGGGGAAAGGGAAATCATGTTTGACTAATTTATTGGAGTTCTTTGAGGAAGTAACAAGCAACGTGGATAAAGGGAATCTGTGGATTTGGTGTACTTAGAAGGGGTTTGACTAGGTGCCACATTAAAGGCTATTGTATAAAATAAGAGCTCATGGTGTGGGGGATAGAATATTAGCATGGATATATGATTGGTTAGCTAGCTAACTGGAAAAAGAGTGGGCATGAGTGGTAATTTCCAGGTTGGCAAGATGGAACGAGTGGAGTGCCACAAGGATCGGTGCTGGGACCTCAACTATTGCAATCTACATCAATGACTTGGATGAAGAGACCGAGGCCAGAATTTTCCTGTTGGCGATTTGGGGGCGGGGCCCGCTCACTGACCTGAAAATGACGCGGGATGACATCATCCTGGTCCATTTAAATCTTTAGGAAGGCGGGTGGACAGCGAAATCAGCTGTCTGCCCGCCAACCTGTCAATAGCCAATTGAGGCCATTGACAGGATAATTAAGATAAAGACCCTGCCCGTGCAACCTTAAGGCTGGCGGATGAGGTCACTTGGCGTATGGGGATGCACCAGCTGGCCCGCTCCGATTGTTAGGGCGTGGTGCGAATACTGTCAAGGTCGCCGGTTCGATCCCCGTTCTAGCTACAACGATTACATGAAGTCGGCTGCTCATGTCCTTCCCCGCAATCGTTGGTTCCCCTTTGTTAACTCAGCTGAGTTAGGCTTACAGCGTTGTGATTTAACAAATCTAGCTTAAGGCTGGCGGCAGGCCAGGAGCCCCAGCAAAGCTTCTGAAAAAACATGAAACCTCATCCACCGGCAGGATGAGGTTTCATGCCCTTTTTAAAAAACTTTAATAAAGTTTCTGTGCTTCTTATTAACATGTCCCATCCCGTGTGACATTGTCACATGAGGGGGACATGTTAATTTTTTTATTTTTAATGTTTTTGAGACTGTCAGTAATCTCCCTGAGACAGCACTTAGTCTTAGGGAGATGTGCGCTCTTTCGCATGCATGCGCGAAAGAGCGCACTTTGACAGTTGGGGAATCCCTCCACCCCCCCCACCCTCCCCCACACAGGAAACGCATAGCTTAATTGGCCCGCCCACTCAAAATGGCAGTGGGATCCGTTTTGGTGGCTGGGATTGGCTGCCTGCCCACCGCCAAGCCGGTGGGGCCCGCCTGCCCACCAAGGGCAAAATTCTGCCCCGAATGTAAGGCTGCTAAATTTGCTGATAATACAAAAATAGGTAGGAAAGTAAGTTATGAAGAGGACATAAGGAGTCTGAAAAGGGATATAGATGGGTTAAGTGAGTGTAAAGAAAATATAAAAATGTTATTGGAAATTATTTTAAAATAGATGGGGTCTGGGTCTGTGTGTTTTAATTGGATTAAAGCCAGCTAGTCTGGGTGCTTTAATGTATAGTGGTTTTGAGATATTAATTAGATAAATGTAAGGAAGGTAGAAGGTAAAATGTAAATTTGCATTTGTTAAAAGAAACCATTCAAGACTGAGGGTGAAATATTAACCTAGCTAGAAGACACCAAGCAATGTGTTTACTTTTTTCAGGTTACTAATAAAATTGGTGGGATTGAAAGGATGTTATTGTTAGAAGAAGTAAAGTTAAAAGCCAAGTGATACAATGGAAAATTTACATTCAAATATGTATAAAGGAGATTGTGTGTAAGGTAGAGGCATTTTAAGATCCAACAAGTGTGAGAGGCCTCCAGCCTATAAGCCTCAAGTCTATCCGCAAGGACCCAGAGCTGAAAGAAACTCATTTTGAATGCAACTCTCCAGGATGTGCTTTGTCAGAGCTCTGTTAAATCTCTGAGTTTTATTGTTGCCTTACCAGGGGTGTAATTGGAGAATCAGATTAATTTGGGGATTTTTGTAGTTATTATAGTTGTAATTTATAAGGCGTATGGATGTGTTTACAATCTTTCTTGTATTAATAAATGTTTTATTTAGTTTTATAAAAAAACATCGAGACTCAGTGGTCTTATTACTACTGAATTCAAAGCCTGCATCACAAAACATACAAATTGAAAAAATGGGTTATGACAGTTGTTTCAAGTTTCCCTGTGGGATTTGAACAACTCAGCCTTTACTATTGGCTGTGTCATAATATGAGTAGACAAAAAATTAGCAGAGAGAGAATGATGTGGGAAAATGTGAAGTTGTCCACTTTGGCAGGAAGAATAGAAAAGCAGCATGTTATTTAGATGAAGAAAGATTGCAGAACTCTGTGGTCCAGAGGGATCTATCTGGGCGTCTGGTACATGAAACACAAAGTTAGTATACAGGTATAGCCAGTGATTAGGAAGGCAGATGAAATTGTTATTTATTACAAGGGGAATGGAATATAAAAGTCGAGATGTTTTGCTAAAGCTGTACAGAGCATTGATTAGACCACATCTAGAGTATTACGTGCAGTTTTGGTCTCCTTATTTAAGGAAGTAGTTCAGAGAAGGTTCACTCAACTGATTTCTGCAATGAAGGAATCATCTTATGAGGAAAGGTTGGACAGGTTTGGCCTTTATCAATTGGAGTTTAGAAAAATTGGAGGTGGTTTTATTGAAAAATATTAGATCCTGAAGGGACTTAACAGGGTGGATGTTGAAAGGATGTTTCCCCTTGTGGAGAGATTATAACTAGGGGGGCATGGTTTAAAAATAAGGGGTTTCCCATTTAAAAATGAGATGAGGAGAAATTTTTTCCCTCAGAGTGTCTTCGGAACTCTCTTTCCAGACAGTGGTGGAGGGAGGGTCATTGAATATTTTTAAGGTAGTGGTAGGTAGATTCTTGACCAACAAGGGAGTCAAAGGGTATCAGGGGTTAGGCAGGAAAGTGGCATTCAGATAATCAGATCAGCAATGATCTTATTGAATAGCGGAGAAGTTTCAAGGGCCGAATGGTGTTTCCTGCTCCTAATTTGTATGTAAATCAATGAAGATGGGAGGACAGATTGAGAGAGCAGTTCATAAAGCATTTGGCATCCTGGGCTTTTTCAATAGAGGCACAGAGTAGAAAAGTAAAGAAGTTATGTTAAAACACTGTGGAGTACTGCGTCCAGGTCGGGGCACCACACTTCAGAAAGTATGAAGGCATTAGAGACGGTGCAGAAAAGTTTTACGAGAATGGTTTCAAGGCTGAGGGGAACTTCAGTTATGTAGAAAGACTGGAGAAGTTGGGACTGCTCTCCTTGGAAAAGAGAAGATTGAGAGATTTGATAGAGGTATTCAAAATCATGAAGGGTCTGGACAAAGTAGATGGGGAGAAACTGTTCCCATTAGTGGAAGGATCAAGAACTAGAGGGCATAGATTTATGGTAATTAGCAAAAGCAGCAATGATGACCATGAGGAAAAGCTTTTTCACACAGTGAGTGGTTAGGATCTGGACTGCACTGCCTGAGTCTGGTGGATGCAGTGTTGATTGTGGTTTTCACAAGGGAATCAAATCTTTATCTGAAAATGAAACATTTACAGGGTTAAGGTAGGGAAGTGGCCCTAGATGAATTGCTCCATCACAGGGCCAGCATAGGCACGACATGCCAGATGGCCTCCTTCTGTTGTGTAACCATTCTATGATCCAATGATCTATTATCTATGAATCTAAATCTATTCTGTAAAAAGAGTCTTTATCTGACAATTTGGTTTAACAACATTACTTTCTATATAGCAGGCTAATACTTCAATAAGCACATAATTTGGTTATAGCATTCCGTATACATTTTAAGAATGTTGTGGGTGGTTTACTGAACATTTGAGATCTATATTAAATGCAGTTTTATACTAAATCACTACATGAATGTTGGTACAATAAATTCCAGTGATTTTCTCAGTTAGACACCAGGCATTATACATGTACGATATATAAAACTAAACATTGCAGCAAAGTAACTTGTAGGAACACGTACTGTTAAATGGGGGGACATCTGTGTTACAATTGTTCGGTAGCATGTAGCAGGTTCTCATAGTAGAAATGGTATAAAATATTCAGGCAGCTACATTTTAACTAATTATTCAGCAATATTGACTTGCGTTTTATGAAATTCCCATTGCTTTCTTTGCAAAATGCTCCAGGTATGGGCACATACATGAGATACAGCAGTTGAATAAAAAGACATCATTTCCATATTGTAAAATTGGAAGCACAATGTAAACACATTTCAGTGCAATATTCCTGATGCAATCAAACAGCAATTAGCATAAAGGCAACAAAGCCACAAAGACACCAAACCAAATTGGCAGATTAATAAAATAGCATTAGTCTAAGCTCACTCTTTAATCATTACCAGATGCAAAGTATTTATTGCATTTCCATTGCTAAGGGACAGCTATAGTGAATAAAAGGATCATTTACTCCAGTAATATATGATCGTGGCCACATCACTTCCACAACAGTCAGAGGGATTAGACATTAATACTTACTCAGCATTTCAAAATGGTATCACAAATTTATACTAAGTATAAGCAGGAGACAGAGTGGGAGATACCAGAATTAATAAGTACCTTCCTTATCCCCAAATATCTTACTTTATTATTGGGAATACCCACACCAATTTCAGCCTTTTATGCTATATTCAGAATTTAACTGAGCCTGACAGAGTCGGCATGATGTTGGGGTGGGTGGGGTGAGACTATTGAAAGGGAGTACCTGCATCAGATTCTCGGCATCAGAAAATGGTGCCCAATTAAGTTAGGAGTGGGAGAGACCTGATGCGGGAATCCTGCCTGCAAGCAGCAATATGTCAATTAGGCTCATTAATGAGCCACTTGACACCAACTACCCCTGAGCCCTTGGGAATTCAGTGTTGGTTCAGGGATTAAACGGTTCTCTCACGGCTCTCCTGTGCTTCCCAAAGGCTGCCCAGCAAACCCTGTTGAGTTGGCCTGTGCTTTCGTATGGGGAGGGCCCTCATTCATGGGTACTCAGTGCCTGACTGAGCATTTCATTTTAATAAGTGGACTACCTGCTTGACATAACTTTTGACATGGAGGCTGTGAATATCCATATCAATGTAGACATTTGTCTGAGAGGATGTGTCTGCTTGAGCACACCATATCCTCTGTCTTACCCAGGCAGCAATGGCGGGGGTACTAAAAGCCAGCCCTTGGCCTTCCCTCTGACCTTCCTGCACACCCGATCCCAGTAAACCTTCTCTGCGAGCTGCGTTCAGCCCCAAACATTGAAAACTCCCATTGCTGCCTGGGTAAGACAGAGGATATGGTGTGCTCAAGCAGACACATCCTCTCAGACAAATGTCTACATTGATATGGATATTCACAGCCTCCATGTCAAAAGTTATGTCAAGCAGGTAGTCCACTTATTAAAATGAAATGCTTAACTAGCTGTGCTAAAATGGTTGCTAAGCAGAAAGCTAAAGTAGGGTGACTATACGTTCTCACTTTGGGGACAGTCCCAAATGAGATATTGTGTCGACAATCTTCCAGAAGAGTCCCCAGTTTGTGAAATTGATTCCCGAATGAATACCCTATTAAAAGGCTGTGCCTGTTCAAATCAGGAGTTATGTGTGCTGCACTACCCTGTGGTGTTTAATATGATGGGCAGGTTATGTGTGCTGCACTACCCTGTGGTGTTTAATATGATGGGCAGGTTATGTGTGCTGCACTACCCTGTGGTGTTTAATATGATGGGCAGGTTATGTGTGCTGCACTACCCTGTGGTGTTTAATATGATGGGCAGGTTATGTGTGCTGCACTACCCTGTGGTGTTTAATATGATGGGCAGGTTATGTGTGCTGCACTACCCTGTGGTGTTTAATATGATGGGCAGGTTATGTGTGCTGCACTACCCTGTGGTGTTTAATATGATGGGCAGGTTATGTGTGCTGCACTACCCTGTGGTGTTTAATATGATGGGCAGGTTATGTGTGCTGCACTACCCTGTGGTGTTTAATATGATGGGCAGGTTATGTGTGCTGCACTACCCTGTGGTGTTTAATATGATGGGCAGGTTATGTGTGCTGCACTACCCTGTGGTGTTTAATATGATGGGCAGGTTATGTGTGCTGCACTACCCTGTGGTGTTTAATATGATGGGCAGGTTATGTGTGCTGCACTACCCTGTGGTGTTTAATATGATGGGCAGGTTATGTGTGCTGCACTACCCTGTGGTGTTTAATATGATGGGCAGGTTATGTGTGCTGCACTACCCTGTGGTGTTTAATATGATGGGCAGGTTATGTGTGCTGCACTACCCTGTGGTGTTTAATATGATGGGCAGGTTATGTGTGCTGCACTACCCTGTGGTGTTTAATATGATGGGCAGGTTATGTGTGCTGCACTACCCTGTGGTGTTTAATATGATGGGCAGGTTTGGGTTCCAATTGTTGGAAGGGTTGTCAATCTCCTCTTTTTGACTGGTAGTAGTAGTGCACTCACCCAGAGACTTTGTGTAGAGACCTTGCTCTGTGACTGCAGTGCACATGCTAAAAGCCCACCCCCCACCCCAATCAATTCCTGAATAATTCCCAAATAATGCAGTTTTCCTGAGAAATTTGGTTGAAGAGAAAATGGCTCCAGAGCCAAGTATTATGGGGCTCTGGTAACTGCACTACTGATCAGAAGCTGGAGTTGGATGTCCTGGGAGCTGGATCAGAGTGTACTCCGTTGCCTTGGGTGGCATGGGTGAATGTTGAGCTGTATGGTCCTGGACCTGGTTTTGAATATATGGTCACTTTAGGCTTAAAGATATCTAAATAACTGATGTGAATGTGAGATGGGCACCAAAGTAAATTCACATCATTTAACTATGATCCATCATTTAACTACAATCCAATATACATTATTAAGTCACAAGGACACACTCTAAGGAGTGTAAACTTTATATCATTTTCAGACTGAAAAAGGAGTGTTGCAGTTGTCAAGCAATCCATACAGAATTTTATTAGCGTGCAGATAATAAGTTTTCTATCAACATGGAGGCCAATGCTGAGTGGAAGAAAATTCAGATGTCCAGTGGGCTGACAATGGTGAAATCAGAATCCTTGCTGTTGCTACTGTCGTCACCTGGACTGGATCCTGAGTTGCTGGATGGTGACCCCAGGACTCCACTGGTTAGAGGGTCAGAAAACACCGGAGATTGCTTTGTTTGTTTTCTAGTTGCTTCAGAGGTGTTTGGCACCTGTGAAGTTTGATGTTTCTCTGATGCACCTCCTGTTGTTTCCAAATTTTCAGAGGGGTGCTCATGCACCAAGTCATCATCTTCTTTAGAAACTAAGATGTAGTCATCTGAATTTCTACCATCTGAATTCAAGGAAGTCAGTGATGTGGCCTAGAAATAAACATGGCAACAGTTAAAAATTGTGGATCACTAACTCTTAAAGCAAGGGATTATGGTGAACCTTCATAAAAGGTTCAGAGCCACACTTTACGAAGGATGAGAAGGCATTGGAGAGGGTGCATTGGAGAGAGATTTATGAGAATGGTTTCAGGATGGGGGAATTCAGTTACTAGCATACATTGGAGAAGCTGGGGTTGTTCTCCTTAGGGAAGAGTAAATTGAGAGGAGATTTGGTAATGGTCTGGAGTGTAGCTGGGGAGAAACTGTTCTCATTTGTTGAAGGGTCGAGAACCAGAAGATACTGATTTAAAGTGATTGACAAAAAAACCAGAGGTGACATGGGGAAAATCTTTTTTGTGCAATGAGTGGTTAGGATCTGGAATGCACTGCCTGACAATGTGTTGGAGGCAGATTAAATTGTTGCTTTCAAAAGGAAATTGAGTGCCTGAAGGGAAGAGGATGCAGGGCTGAAGGGAAAAGGAAGGGGAGTGAGACTATCTCAGTTGCACTTCCAGAGTCAGCATGTACATGATAGACCAAATGGCCTCTTTTGGCGATGTACTCATTCTATGATTTAATAAATATTAATCTTAAAAAATTTGAGAACATAATATTGATTAATCATATATAATCTTTAAACTTAAACAATCAAAAGTCAAATTGATACACTAAGTTGATTAACATGTTCAGCTGTTGAATGAATTTTCAAAATGTTACATCTGCACTTACACAGCTTGTATTCCAGACATCACTAAACAAAATGTTAGAGAAATTATGCATTTCACAATCCGGCTGTGTGTTATGAACTAAATGGATGCAAGTTCAATCAGAATTCAACAGGCTAGGTTTGGTTTGAAGCCATGTATTGGCCATAAAGAGATGATGTAAAAAGTCCAAATTTTTTTCTAAAATCTCTAACTAACAGTTTTGAATGAAATTTCTAGCCAAAGATCTCAGAATTTTACTGCATAGTAGGAAGCCATTTGTCTCATTAAGTCTGTACTGGTTCTCTGAAAGACGGTCCTAATTCACTGCTCTTTCTCCATAACGTGTCACATTTCTCCTTCTAAAATAGTTTTCCACTTCCCTTATTATGGATGTTGCTGGGCATTCTATGGCGCAACAACCTTTTGTAAAAATATCTAATCTCCTGACCTCTTTCATTTCCTCTGATAATTTTAATTTTATTTCCTTCAGTTATCTATTCACCAGTGGAATAGTTTTTCTCAATTTACTTTAGTAAAACCCATCATAATTTTGAGGACCTTTATTAGAGTTCATCGTAACTTCAATTTAAGTGGAAAGAAACCTGCTTTCTCTAACTTCTCTCATAATTAAGGCCTCTTATTCTTGGTGTTACCTTAGTAAGTCATCTCTGTACCTTCTCCATGATCTTGACATTCTCTCTAAAATGGTGCAAGTTGGCACAATATTCCATATGCTACCTAACCAGTGATTTATATAGGCTTAATATTGAAATCATAGGTTTAATGCTTTTCATTTCTCTTTTTCACAGCTTTATTCATGTCCTACTACTAATCTTAACCCCTAAGTGCTACTTTAGTGTATTGCTTTTTTATATTATCAAAATTAGTCTTCTTATATCGTTCTGTATTAAATTTCATCCCTTCAATACAACAAAAACATTTTGTTTGACGTAACTGTATTGTTTAGACAAAATTGAGCAATGGTACATAAATTGTAAATTTACAGATTTAAAAAATCCTGCTTTTTAAAGTGAGCTAATCTTACCAAATCATGATCAATAGAGCAGGTGACCCAATCTTTGGCCCATGAGAAGATCACACGAACTAGCTAGTAAAAGTTACGGCAGAGCATCAAAACATAATTCTCCACCCCCTCCTTGGCAAGTCATTTAACTGTCTGTACTTTTCCCAGGATGGCTCGGCTAAGGACTACTTTGCTTTTGCTAAATTTGTTATAATAATCTATTTGAACTTAAGAAAAATAGCATTTTCAATATTTAACAGAATCATTATATCAAGATATTTATGAATATATGCAAATTCCCTTTTGTAACATATACGGTAATGCTCTTTTTCTTTGGATGCTATAGCACTACTGGTTGAACTTTGACTTATTTAACCAATTGGGTGAAGTATTCATGTCATCACAGAATCACAGTGCAGAGGTGGCCCTTCGGCCCATCGAGTCTGCACCAACACGTGAGAAACACCTGACCTACCTACCTAATTCTATTTACCAGCACTTGGCCCATAGCCTTGAATGTTATGACGGGCCAAGTGCTCATCCATTTTAAAGGATATGAGACAACCCGCCTCCACCACCCTCCCAGGCAGCGCATTCCAGACTGTCACCACCCTCTGGGTAAAAAAGTTTTTCCTCACATCCCCTCTAAACCTCCTACCCTTTACCTTGAACTTATGTGACTGACCCTTCAACTAAGAGGAACAGCTGCTCCCTATCCACCCTGTCAATGCCCCTCATTCATAATCTTGTACACCTTATCAGGACGCCCTTCAGTCTTCTCTGCTCCAACAAAAACAATCCAAGTCTATCTAACCTCTCTCTATAACTTAAATGTTTCATCCCAGGCAACATCCTGGTGAATCTCCTCTGCATTGCCTCCAGTGAAATCACATCCTTCCTATAATGTGGCGACCAGAACTGCATACAATTCTCCAGCTGTGGCCTTGCTAAGGTTCTATACAACTCCAACATGACCTCCCTACTTTTGTAATCAATGCCTCGATTGATAAACGTAAGTGTCCTATATGCCTTTTTCACCACCCCCTTTAACATGCCCCTCCGCCTTCAGAGATCTATGGACACACACGCCAAGGCCCCTTTTTTCCTCAGAACTTCCTAGTGTCATGCCATTCATTCAATACTTCCTTGTCAATCTACTCCTTCCAAAGTGTATCACCTCCCACTTTTCAGGGTTAAATTCCATTTGCCACTTATCTGCCCATTTGACCATCCCGTCTATATCTTCCTGTAGCCCAAGACACTCAACCTCACTGTTAAGTACCCGGCCAATCTTTGAGTCATCCGCAAACTTACTAATCCTACCCCCTACATAGTCATCTATGTCGTTTACATAAATGACAAATAATAGGGGACTGAGCACAGATCCCTGTGGTACGCCACTGGACACTGGCTTCCAGTCACTAAAGCATCCTTCTGTCATCACCCTCTGCCTCCTACAGCTAAGCCAATTTTGAATCTACCTTATCAAATTACCTTGTATCCTGTGTGCATTTGCCTTCTTTATAAGTCTCCCATGTGGGACCTTGTCAAAGGCTTTGATGAAATCCATTTAAACTACATCAACTGCACTACCCTCACCTCCACACCTGGTCACCACCTCAAAAAATTCAATCAAGTTTGTTAGGCATGACCTCCCTCTCACAAAGCCATGCTGACTATCCCTGATCAAACCTTGCCTCTCCAAGTAGAGATGGATATTCTCCTTCAGAACTTTCTCCAATAGTTTCCCTACCATTGACGTGAGACTCAGTGGCCTGTAGTTCCCTGGCTTATTTCTATAACCCTTCTTAAATAATGGAATCACATTAGCTGTTCTCCAGTCCTCTGGCACCTCCCCTGTGGCCAGAGAGGAATTAAAAATTTGGGTCAGAGCTCCTGCAATCTCCTCCCTTGCCTCTCTCAACAATCTGGGACACAAATCATCTAGACCTGGAGATTTGTCCATTCTTAAGCATGCCAACACCTCCAATACCTTGTCACTCCTTATATCAATTTGCTTAAGAACCTTGCAGTCTCTCTCCCCGAGTTTGATACCTTCATCCTCATTCTCTTGGGTGAAGACAGATGTGAAATATTCATTCAACACTCTAGCGATGTCCTCTGGCTCCACCCATAGATTGCCCCCTTGATCCCTTATGGGCCCTACTCCTTCCCTGGTTATCCTCTTCCTATTGATATACTTATAGAATTTCTTGGGATTTTATCCTACTTTTACCAGCCAGAGCTTTCTCATATCCCCTGTTTGCTCTCCTAATTGCTTTCTTAAGCTCCACCCTGCACTTTCTGTACTCCACTAATGCCTCTGCTGACCTACTTGTACCTGCTCAAAGCCTCTCTTTTCCTTCTCATCGTAACCTGAATATCTCTGGTCATCCATGGTTCTCTGGGCTTGTTACTCCTTCCTATGACCCTAGAGGGAACATGTTGAGCCTGTACCCTCCCCATTTTCTTTCTGAACACCACCCCCCCGTTCCTCTGTAGATTTCCCCACAAGTAACTTTTCCCAATCTACCTTGGCCAGATCCTGCTTTATTTTACTAAAATCCACTCTATAATCCAAAGCATTTTTTAGCAACTTGTCGATTTCTTTGTCCATAATAAACTTAAACTGTACATGTTGTGGTTGCTATTGCAGTCATGGAGACTTCAATTATATTTTAAAATGTGGATTTTTGAACCAGACTTGTAATACATATTAAGGTTAAGAAAGATTATGCAGCATTCTAAACATATCCAGATTCAAAGTTCTCCTTTACCAGCAGGATAACTCTTGTAGTTTCGACAGCAGTAGAAACTTCTCTATCACTGACGTTCTCTGATTTTGTATCGAGACTGGTGGTACTTGTAGGACTTTCAACTGGGGTGATAACACAGATTTCGGTTTCATTTCCTTCTGAAGAATACTGTCTGTTTCACTGCTAGCCATTCCAAATTTATTCCTGCATTTTATCCAGCATGTGCACGCCTGCTCCAAGGTCCATGTAGAAGTGAGCAAGAGACTTAGTGAAACTCTTCCTCTCAAAAGAGGAATGAAGCAGGCTTGACCCTGTTGTCCTTCCTATTTAATGTGTTCATCAATGATGCAGTGGACGGAATTATATTGGACAACATCTGCCTTTATATAGTACTTTTAGCATAAAAGAATGGCAAATTCACAAATGGACTGCAGCAGTTCAAGAAGGCAACTCACCATCACCTTCTCAAGGGTGATTAGGGATGGGCAATAAATACTGGCTTAGCCAGTGATGCCCACATCCCATGAATGAATAAAAAAAACAAATGGAAATGATTAGAAAAACAGACACCAAACCATGGTGGGTGGTTAAAAAGATGTTTAGGGAAATTTTTCTTAAAAGGGGAGACCAGGTAAGGATGGCAGATTTCCTTCCGTAAAGGATATTAGTGAACCAGTTGGGTTTTTATGACAATTTGCTGCTTTCATGATAACCATGATTGGGACTAGCCTTTTTCTTTTATTTCAGATTTATTTAATTAGTTCCCTAAATGCCATGTGGGATTTTGGATCATTAGTCCAAGCCTCGGGATTACTAGTCAATAACATAATCATGTTACCATACCACTACAATGATGTCAGTTATTTTAAAATTTGCCCTTGAAGGTCACTTGCAAGGCCAGCATTTGTTGCACATCCCTAAAGGTCCTCGAGCAGGTGATGGTGAGCTGCCAAATACTGAACGGCTTAGGCCATTTCAGAGGGCAGTTAAGAGTCAAGCAAATTGCTGTGGGTCTGGAGTCACATGTACATCAGACAGGGGAACTAGTCCAGTGATATTATCACTATGCTACTGTCCCACCATTGCAGAACAGGATAAAGATACCTGTGTTTTGGGCAAAATGGAGTTTATGGAGGGTGAAAGATAGCCAAGTTTGCAAGGATACATTGTAATAATTGAATCTAAAAATGAAATACTACTGTATCAAAGATGGCAGAGAGGTTGAGGAAAACAAAGCGGGAAAATGCACAACACTTAGTCACAGACTTTGCCCTGGACTCCTTTGTGCTGTGTGATGGGTAAAAGAAAGTTAAACATAGCAGAAGTTTGAACAGGATATTTGACAGTTGAACATGAAGCAAAGAGACACCGATGTGCTTGAGAAACTGCTTGACAAAAGGGAGCAAATAACATTGTCCGCCAACATGGACCAGGAGAGCCTCAAGTGAGCAGGAGATGTGAGGAGGTTGGATATGAGGGGAAATGGGAGAGAAACTCAGGATATATAGGAGATCAGGAGCAGGTTGACAGGAAGGGAGGGTAGCAACAATGCTGCTGCATGGAAACTCTTAGTGTTAGAGATGAAAGTAAGTATGTTAGTTTCAGTCTGTTAGTTGTACCATAACTTAATTCTTCATAGTTTCTCTTTATATTCATGTTAAACCTGTTTTTTTTTCTGGCCATTTGCAGCTGGCCATTTTTGTTTGTTCCAAAATTGTACTTTACTCTTATTTCTGGATATTTTCTGCCATCACAATTCGTATTAAATAGAATGTAAATTTAAGGGTGTCCTTCTTTAAAAGTTTTGTTCAAAGAAATATCAAACTTTTAAACATCCTCCTGGCACTATGCATGGTGTTTCTTAATCCATTGTGAATCTAGGGAATTTATCCCTAATCTTGCTCCTTACACGTATACTTAACTACATTGGCCATTGTGAATTTGGTTGGAATAAATTTTAATTGAATAATGAAGAAGCTGAATAAACTTTCAAAAATGGTAGCACCAAGGAAGTATATTTACTAGTCAAGATCATAGCTGGAAATAAGTATGTAAATTCAGGAATAGGTAAGGATAAAATTGGAGACTTGCTAGATGACCAGGACAAGTTCAGGCTGAGATGGGAAAATTTTAGCAGGAAAATGTTTGAAGAACCAGAAAAGATGAACAATAAAGATTGGAAGTTAAAAGAAGAACTAGACCTGAGGTACTGAATGATGAGATGGTAACGCTATAAATAACATCAAGAATGTAAAGACAGAAGGACAAGATCAGATGCTAGCAGGAGGTGAAACAGTAATAGATGCAATGAAACAGACTATTGATGAGATATGGATTACAGATGAATGGTTTTGCGAGTGGATTATATCCGAGATGGTCACAATGCCCAAGATAGCAGGCATACAGGACTGTCCAAAACATTGTATGCTAAGCCTCATCAGTCATGCATCTAACGTAGTAACAATTATGTCATCACAGAAGTGGCAGAGAAGCGGTTTGGCTTATTTCTTGAAAAGGGTACAACTGATGTTATGCTTGTTCTCAAAAACCTCATGGAGAAGTGTGAAAATAAGCAGGAAGTTCAGCTTTGGTTCATGTTCATAGTCTATGCCAAAGCTTTCAATATTGTCCTAGCATGACGCTCAATGGAAGACACTCAGACTTTAATGTACCCAAATATCTTGTGATGCTAACACAAGAGCTATACAGAAATGCTTCAGGAGTCGTCAGAGTTGGTGATGGGCAAGCAAAACAATTCCAGTTCAAGAAGTAAGTTAGGCAGGGGTGTCTTCTGTCACCGATGCTGTCTAATGCTGTGGGACAGAAGTTAATGAGGATGATGCAAGAAGTTACCAAAGAGGTGTGGCTGCATCAGAGAAGGTTGCAGCATGTGGAATTTCCAGTATGCAAACAACACCATACTCAGACAGAATAAAGGAAGAACTAGAGACAATGGCAGGACTAATCAAAAGACACAGTGAGTCTTTTGGACTAAACATAAATGAGGCAAAGGCCAAAATTATGGATCTAAATGGCAATGGAAAAGTCAAGATTGGAAGCACTGAGATAGAGGCAGTGGACAAATTAAAGTACCTCGGCTCCATGATAAACACCAAAGTTACATCCAAGAATGAAATCCAAGTTAGATTAGCTACGGCAAGAGCTGTGACCAGTAAGTGTCAGAAAGTCCAAAAGCATCAGCATGAAGCTGAAAAACACGTCTAGTACAATCACTAGTGTTGTGTGTTGCAAGAGATGCAAGAGTAGGGCTCTGAAGAGAAGCATGAGAGGACAACAGCTTTTGAATGTTGGTATGGTGGAGGATGCTTAGAATCAGCTGGATGAACAGAAAGACAAATGAGTGGGTTAGATCAAGAGTAGAAGTTCAAGAATCAAAAGGGTTGCTAAATACAGTTGGAGAGAGAAACATGTTCGAGTACCGACATTGGAAACAAAGACTCAACAGCCTTGAAATGGCAACAGTTGAAGAAGAAATTGAGGGTAAAAACAGAAGAGGAAGAAGAAAAATGGGATCGGTGAATAACATTGAGATGTCGACTGAGGGAGGTTTGAAGAAAGCCAAAGAAGATGCAAGATGACACCAACGGCCCTACTAAGGCTATGGTGAAAATTATCAAATTTTAATTTTAGTCTCACTAAAATTTCCATAAACCCTTTCCACATGCCTACTGTAAACATCATAATGATTTTTGTGTTCCAGTTTAAAAGCAACTGGATGACAAATCTTGCTGCACATATTTCAACAGCAACCAGTGGTTTTCTCCATAACCCTGAATCACAATGAAACTCAAGTCAGTGTTTCTGGGGTAGATGGATTATGCAGTATAGGATGAAAGAGCTTGTATGACTTCTGCAAGGATAAATAAGGACGTTTTAAGATTTCTTCAATTTTAATGAAAATATTTGTACTAAATAAGAGGAATAAAAAACATATTTTAACACTAAGCAAAGTAAGGAGACGTAAAAGATGAGTCAAAGGATACATTTTTAACCTATGGGTGGAGATGGAGCTATATCATCCTCATTAACTTCTGTCCCACAGCATTAGACAGCATGGGTGACAGAAGACACCCCTGCCTAACTTACTTCTTGAACTGGAATTGTTTTGCTTGCCCATCACAATGTATTTGAGCCTCAATACTAAAATGAACACTAAAGTCCTCACCAACATCACATTAAAAATATGAAACTGTCATTCATCCTTTTCAACAATCCAAATTATTATTTGATTTCTCTGCTGTCATTGATTGAACCATTTACTAATGGATCAGCTGTTATGATTGACTCTGCAATCCTTGCCAGAGAGCACATCATTTTTAAGAGTTTCCTTTAGGATAGATGCCAATGACTGATTTCACTTCAATGAAAAGCTAAACTACAGGTGCCTCATTCACACACAGCAATCAACGTGTACAGCTGCCAGAAACCAGCAGGTTTATTGCAATGCTTCTAACCCATATTTGCATAGAAGTCTTTACTGTACACAAACGTTAAACCATAAATAGTTAGGAATCCCTTTCAAAACATAATAAAAATAAAATCTTTACCTCTTCCCAAAATAGAGTATATTATTTGAATACTGAACACAGAACTGAAGCTGAATTTATCCTTCAGCATTCATTTGTAGCACCTTCCAATGTTAGTCATTTAGGTTAGGTAGATATTTGAATGGATTTACCTCTTCTCTTTTCACAGTGGCCTGCATCTCCCTGTCAGCATTTGGCAACTTTTTGCTCTCACCTTCTGCACCTTCTCCTCGATTATTGGAACAGTAATGGTTATCTGCTATTGTAATCTCTTCATTTTCCTCTGCTTCCAGCTGACTCTGGTTAAACCGCAGAGATCCTTTCAGAATGTCTTTAATCTGTTTGTATTTCAGACAATGATTGGTCATTTTTTAAAGAAAGCAAAGCTGAGCAAGAATTCCAAAAACAAACAAGGTTGTTTATAAATACATAGAACCATACATGGAAACAGGCATTTGGCATTTATTTGAATTTAAAAAAAGGGATGACCTTGATGTTAAAAGATATATATACTTTCCTTTCCATCAATAACATACAAGCAATAGGTTACAAAATATTTTTCAATTTCAGTTTATCATGAAATACATGATGTTAATTAAGAAGCATGAATAAATGCAATTATACCATGTTTTTGGAATTTACAGCAGCGCTGGGTATCATCTTTTGAGCTAAACATAAACATACTTCAACACCATCCTGTCCATCTTCTTTTAAACTGAGAAGGTTAATGTGGGACTGTTGTCCTAGTATGGAACATCACCAACAGTGGGGAAAGAAGGTGAGGTAAATCAAAGTGAAAGCTAAGTGATGCAAAGTTTGTGTTTTTAAAAACCTATAAATTGTGGTAGGAAAGGAAAGGAAAGTAAGGGCGTTCAGTTCAGCAAGGGAAAATGGCTGACAATCTGGAAATTAACTCACCTACCACAGTCTCCTTGAGTCAAGACTCATACCTCACATTGACCTCCTTCATGCACTTAGCACTTCCTCGGCATCATACTCACATCTCATAGCTTGCACGACCTGCCAACTATTCAATCATAACAGGCACATCACCCAAGAAGACTGCACCACACTCACAGGCGCACTTTCCTCTCTTAACTTGCAGGACCAGATTAAGCACAATCACAGGAAGCAGCACCTAATTCAGCATGGGGCATAAGATGTAGGAGCAGAAGTAGGCCATTCGGCTCATCGAGTCTGCTCCGCCATTCAACAAGATCATGGCTGACCTGATAATCCTCAACTCCATTTTCCTGCCTTGTCCCCATAATCCTTGATTCCCTTACTGATTAGAATTCTGTCTATCTCAACCTTGAATATACTTAACGACCCAGCCTCTACAGCCCTCTGCGGTAAAGAATTACACAGATTGACTATCCTCTGAGAGAAGGAATTCCTCCTCATCTCTGTTTTAAATGGGTGCCCCCTTACTCTGAGATTATGCCTTCCGGTCCTAGACTCTCTCCCACAAGGGGAAACAACCTCTCAGCAGCTACCCTGTCAAGCCCTCAAAGAATTCTAATCAATTTGTTAGGCATGATTTCCCTTCATGAAGCCATGCTGTCTCTGTTTGATTAGATGATGTATTTCTAAATGCTCTGCTATTACATCCTTTATAACAGACACCAACATGTTCCCAATGACAGATGATAAGCTAACTGGCCTGTAGTTACCTGTTTTTTGTCTCCCTCCCTTTTTGAGTAAGGGTGTTACATTGGCCATTCTCCAATCCTCTGGGACTTTTCCAAAATCTAAGGATTCTTGGAAGATTACTACCAGTGCATCCACTATCTCTGTAGCTACTTTCTTTAATATCCTAGGATGCAACTCATCAGGTCCAGGGGACTTATCGGCTTTTGGCTCCATTAGTTTCCTTAGTACCTTTTCTCTAGTGATAGTTATTGTATTTATTTCCTCCCCCTCTTTTGCCCCTTGATTATTTAGTACTTTTGGAATGCTGTTAATATCTTCTACCGTGAAGACTGAAGCAAAGTATTTATTCAACTCCTCCGCCATTTCCTGGTTCCACATTATTAGTTCCCTAGCCTGATTGTCTAAGGAGCCTATGTTCCCTTTGGCCTCTCTCTTTCTTTCTATATATTTAAAAAAGCTCTTACTGTCCATTTTTTATATTACTTGCTAGTTTATCCTCAAAGTTTATTTTCTCCCTCTTTATTTCTTTTGGTCATCTTTTGTTGATTTTTAAAACTTTCCTAATCATTTGGCTTACCACTAATCTTTTCCACATTATATGTTTCTTTTCTTTCAATTCAATACTGTCCTTAACCTCCTTGGTTAACCATGGCTGGTTTATCCCCTTCCTTCAATCCTTTTTCCTCACTGGGATACATCTTTGTTGAGAGTCATGAACTATTTTCTTAAACATCTGCCATTGTTCATTAACCACCTTTTCTGCTAAACTGCTTTCCCAGTCCACACCAGCCAACTGTGCCCTCATCCCATTTTAATTACCCTTATCTAAGTTTAGCACAGTTGTTTCCAACCCAAGTTTCTCACTCTCAAACTAAATGCTAAATTCTACCATATTATGGTCACTGTTTCCTAGGGGATCCTTTACTCTGAGATCATTTATTATCATTACACATTACCAGATCCAAAATAGCCTGATCCCTTGTTGGATTCATAACATATTGTTCTAGGAAACTGTCCTGAATACACTCTATCAATTCTTGCTCGTGTCTACCTCTGCCAATTTCATTTTCCCAATCTACATGAAGATTAAAGTCATCCATGTTTAATGTACCGCCTTTTTTATATGTCCGCATTATCTCCTGATTTATTCTCTGTCTTATAGTATAGCAACTGTTAGGGGGCCCATAGACTACTCCCACCAGTGTCTTCTTCCCCTTGTTATTTCTCACCTCCTCCCATATGGATTCTACATCTTCCGATCCAAGATCCTTTCTTGCCAACGTAATTATTCCTTCTTGTAATAACAAAGTTACCCCACTATCCTTTCCTTCCTGCCAGTCCTTTCGAAAAGTCACGTACCCCTGAATATTTAGTTCCCAGCTTTGATCTCCGTGTAATCACGTCTCTGTAATGGCTATAAGATCATACCCATTAACCTCTATTTAGAAACATAGAAAATAGGAGCAGGAATAGGCCATTCAGCCCTTCAAGCCTGCTCCACCATTCATAATGATCATGACTGATCATCAAACTCAACAGCCTGTTCCCGCTTTCTCCCCATATCCTTTGATCCCTTTCGCCCCAAGAGCTATATCTAACTCCTTCTTGAAAACATACAATGTTTTGGGCTCAACTACTTTCTGTGGTAGTGAGTTCCACAGGTTCACCACTTTCTGGGTGAAGAAATTTCTCCTCATCTCAATCCTAAATGGTCTACCCCATATCCTCAGACCGTGACCCCTGGTTCTAGACTCCCCCACCATCGGGAACATCCTTCCTGCATCTACCCTGTCTAGTCCTGTTAGAATTTTATAGGTTTCTATGAGATACCCCTCATTCTTCTGAACTCCAGCAAATATAATCCTAACCGACCCAATCTCTCCTCATATGTCAGTCCCGCCATCTCAGGAATCAGTCTGGTAAATCTTCGCTGCAGTCCCTCCAAAGCATGAACATCCTTCCTCAGATAAGGAGACTAAAACTGCACACAATATTCCAAGTGTGGTCTCACCAAGGCCCTGTACAATTACAGCAAGACATCCCTGCTCCTGTACTTGAATCCTCTTGCTCTGAAGGCCAACATACCATTTGCCTTCTTTACCGTCTGCTGCACCTGCATGCTTACCTTCAACGACTGGTGTACGAGGACACCCAGGTCTCATTGCAAATTCCCCTCTCTTAATTTATAGCCATTCAGATAATAATCTGCCTTCCTGTTTTTGCTACCAAAATGGACAACCCCACATTTATCCACATTATACTGCATCTGCCATGCATTTACCCACTCACCCAGTTTGTCCAAATCATACTGAAGCATCTCTACATCCTCCTCGCAGCTCACCCTCCCACCCAACTGTGTGTCACCTGCAAATTTGGAGATATTAAATTTAGTTCCCTCATCTAAATCATTAATATATAATGTAAATAACTGGAGTCCCAGCACCGATCCCTGCGGTACCCCACTAGTTATTGCCTGCCATTCGGAAAAAGACCCGTTTATTCTTACTCTTTGTTTCCTGTCTGCCAACCAGTTTTCAATCCATCGCAATACACTACCCCCTATCCCATGCGCTTTAATTTTACACGTCAAACTCTTATGTGGGATTTTGTTGAAAGCCTTCTGAAAGTCCAAATAAACCACATCCACTGGCTATCCCTCATCAACTCTACTAGTTACATCCTTGAAAAATTCCAGTAGATTTGTCAAGCATGTTTCCCTTTCATACATCATGCTGACTCTGTCCGATTCTGCCACTGTTTTCCAAGAGCTCAACTATTAAATCTTTTATAATGGGCTCTAGAATTTTCTCCACCACCTGGAGAAAATAGTCAGGCTGACTGGTCTATAATTCCCTGTTTTCTCTCTACCTCCTTTTTAAATAGTGGGGTTACATTAGCTACCCTTCAATCTGTAGGAACTGTTCCAGAGTCTATAGAATCTCGGAAGATGACCACCAATGCATCCATTATTTCTAGGGCCACTTCCTTAAGTACTCTGGGATGTAGATTATCAGGCCCCGGGGATTTATCGGCCTTCAATCCCATCAATTTCTCCAACACTATTTCCCTACTAATACTGATTTCTTTCAGTTCGTCCCTCTCACTAAACCATGTGTTCCCCAACATTTCTGGTATGTTATTTGTGTCCTCCTTTGTGAAGACAGAACCAAAGTATGTATTTAGTTGGTCAGCCATTTCTTTGTTCCCCATTATAAATTCCCCTGTTTCTGACTGTAAGGGACCTACATTTGTCTTCACCAATCTTTTTCTCTTCACATACCTATAGAAACTTTTACAGTCAGTTTTTATGTTCCCTGCAAGCTTCCTCTCGTACCTGATTTTCCCTTTCTTAATCAATCCCTTGGTCCTCCTTTGCTGAATTCTAAACTGCTCCCAATCCTCAGGTCTGTTGTTTTTTCTGGCCAATTTGTATGCCTCTTCCTTGCATCTAATACTATCTCTAATTTCCCTTGTGAGCCATGGTTTGGCTACCTTTCCTATTTTTCTTTTGTGTCGGACAGAAATAAACAATTGTTGCAGTTCATCCACGTGCTCTTTGAACATTTGCCATTGCCTATCCACCGTCATTCCCTTTAAGTAACATTTCCCAATCCATCATAGCCAACTCGTGTCTCATACCATTGTAGTTTCCTTTATTAAGATTCAGGACCCTAGTCTCAGAATCAACTACATCACTCTCCCTCTTGATGAAGAATTCTATCGTATAATGGTTGCTCATCCCCAAGTGGCCTCGCACAACTAGATTGCCAATTATTCCTTTCTCATTACACAATTCCCAGTCTAGTATGGCCTGTTCTCTGGTTGGTTCCTCAACGTATTCGTCCAGAAAACCATCCCGTATACACTCCAGGAATTCCTCCTCTACGGTATTGTTACTAATTTGATTTGCCCAATCTACATGCATATTGAAGTCACCCATAATTACAAATGTTCCTTTATTGCATGCGTCTCTAATTTCTTGTTTAATGCCATCCCAACATCACCACTACAGTTTGGGGTCTATATACAACACCCACTATCATTTTTTGCCCCTTAGTGTTTCTCAGCTCTACCCATACAGATTCCACATCTTTGGAGCTAATATCTTTCTTCACTATCGTGTTAATTTCCTCTTTAACTAGCAATGCAACTCCACCACCTTATTCTTTTTGTCTGTCCTTCCTAAATACTGAATACCCCTGGATGTTCAGTTCTCATCCCTGGTCACCCTGCAGCCATGTCTCCATAATCCTGACTATATCATACCTGTTTACATCTATTTGCGCTGTTAATTCATCCACTTAATTTTGAATGCTCCTTGTGTTAACATTACTTGTCCCATTCCCACTATTTTTCACTGAGGCCCTGCTTGATTCTTGCCCTTGATTTTTCTGCCTGTCACTTTTCTTATTCCCCTTTCTGTCCTTTGTTCTTGTCGTTGATTCCCTGTTCTCTGACTGATTTATGCCGTTAATTCATTTATTTTATTCCGAATATTACGTGCAATTAATTAAAGGCACATGTCCTTACCACGATGGAGAAGACAATGGTCACAATCATTGTAGTGGCCATGATTGAGGCTGTGGATATTGGCAGTTCTGAAACCATCAAAGGTGACTATGCTCATATCTAATCCTCCTCCCCACACCCACTGAACCTTCATCCCATAATCTCTTCTGATTTACAAGCTGCAGTTGGTGTAAGTTTGCATGTCTTGCTTTTTCCCATCCCTATCATGACCCTACCCTTGTGTATTTCTCCTTTCAGATACCCAAGATCTGGAACCTGGCCAAACAGTGCAGGACCCAGGAGTGGAAGAAGGGACTGGAGATGAAGAGGAAATATCATTTGATATTTCTCTGATATCTCTGCCACTAGCTCATATACTGAGACTGCATGTGTTGTAGAGGAGAGCTTAGAGGTGGGACTTGCATGTGGTGAGCCACTGGGACGAGTGACCTGCAGCTGGGGCAGGAGGAAAAGGTAGCACTGATGCCAGCTCACCAGAGGACAAGGTTGAACATGAATTCTGCGCAGAAAATGCCAGTGAGGACTTTGATGGGGCAGACTAGAAAAAATTGTTAATGGGTATGCACATGGAAATGCATTGGTCGGCGTGCCTGCAAGTCTACTGTCACCACCAAGGAGCATGGTGGCGTGCAGCGTCAACATTGCACAAGAGCTTAGGGTCCATCCTTCCAGTATGTAATTGGTGGCCAATTCTATTTGCACACTTGTTGACCCAACAAGGATCTGATGGCTGATGTTTCAACTTCCATTGCAGCACAAACGGAAGCCACCCAATAACACCTGATTACAGATGAAGGTATATGCCCTCTCCTCTCTCAGGATGGCAGCATTCATTCTCTCAGCACTGCCACTGTACCAGTGCTATTGATGTTGCCCATCGGCCAGCTAGCCCAGACCGCTGTCACTCTTGTTCAGGTGATGCAGCTTAAAACTGGAACTTTGGGGTAAGAGCTGCTTGAAGTTGTTCTGCAAGGCCATCTGTAGTCTCCCCCATTGAAAGTCAGCAGTTTTGCCTCTGATGCTGCAGCCACTGGGGTAACACTGTATGAGTGCTAGGGCAGGCAAAGGCACAGAAAAGACAGGCACTAAGGAAATGCACAAGGTGATTAGTTGCCTTTTGTATGGAATATTGACTGGTTTGATGAATAAAGTGGAATGTTTGTTTTGTGCTGGCATTTATTGTTGCATTGGAGGCTTGCGATTCTGGCAAAGCCATATGCTCACTCCACCTACTTTTCTCTGGCTAAACAGCATGTAATCTATCCAAACTCTTTGCATACAGAGCCTCCCTTTATTATAAAACAGCGGATGGCAAACTGGGAGATTTTGTACATATCATCTGCTCCAGCATGGAAAAAGCCCAATGCATCAAGATTCATGGTTACAGTCACCCTTACAGCCACTGGCAATGCCATCCTCATCCTGCTGTGAGGCTGCAGTTCTGCCTGCAACCGGTGACAGATTTCTGTGACCACCACCTTAGTGAAGCAGAGATGTCTCACACACACTTCCTTGTTGAGTTCGAGCAGCCTGTTATCCTCTGTATTCCCTCTGCTCGTTCTCCCTGATGCCACAGCCAAGCAAAATGTCCTTCAGCACCTGATAAACCACTCGTGGGGACTTGTGCAACTTCAAGCAAGAGTGCAAACCACCAAATATTTCTACAAACTCACCAGGAACCAACAGAAATCAATTATCAACTAACCTGAAAGTATTTGATGACCCCTTTAAATATCACTGTTGGAGAGGACCTTCCTGCTGCTGAATGTGAAGTTAAGAGAGGGTGTTAGGTGCAGTGCTGAGTTCCAAAATAGCACCACCGGAATCAACTCAACATTACATGCTGAGTGACTTCACAATCTACCAATTCACCATACTTTGGGATCACGTTCCCAGCACCATTGGTGCAGCCTGCACCAAAAGGTGTGCAGACAGCGCTGACACCAGTTTGGTACCAAGACAACAACCATAGCGCTGAAAATATGGGTGCTATGCAGTGGAACTTTGCAGCCTAGATATAAGAACAAAGCAGAACAGGTAAATAAACTGAAGGTAGGAGAACACTTGGTATATGGTGACAATAAACTAATTAGGCTCACATTGAAAAAGGATAAAGAAAAAGATGAGTCAAAGATGAAGATGATAGGCTATAACTGAGCTAACTTCAGTGGCAAAAAAGAGACATAACTGGTTGGAAAAAATCAGATCAAACAGTAGAACAGCAGTGGTGGGTATTTAAGAATGGGATGGTTAAGGTGCAAAATGTTGGGAAGAATTTTCCTGTCAGCAAGCGGGGGCTGGCGTCTCGATGTCACCACGTGTCATTTAGATTGTCAGTTCGGCTATGCGTCCGCCGAGCTGTCAAAGGCCTATTAAGGCCATTAACAAAGTAATTGAAGCTGTTAAGAATACTGACCGTCCAACCTTAAGGTTGACGGGCAGGTGAAGAGCACAGGCGGCCTTCGTATTTTTCATGAAACCTCATCCATGGGCGGGATGAGGTTTCATGAAGGGTTCATTAATTAAATAAAATTTTCTGAAAAAATTAATGGACGTGTCCCAGCTCATGTGATAGTTTCATATGAGAGGACATGTCCTTAAAATTTGTTTTGACCTTTATTACATTTTTCAAGACTTAAAGTAATCTCCTTGATTTCTGCGTTCTTTCACATGCATGCACCAAAAATCGCAGGCCCCGACTCAGGGAATCCCCCCCGCCCACACAGGAAGCGCTCAGTGCTTAATTGGCCCACCCACGTAAAATGGCAGCGCGCACCCGATCGGGGGCGCTGATCGGGTTCGTGCTCGCTCCTGCACGCCCCCGCACAATCCCCCCGATCGGGGGGCAAAATTCAGCCCATTGTGACTGAGAGTAAAGGGGTTATTTTAAAATACATCTCTTTATCGATTTTCAAGCTATCAAAACAAACATCTTCTTTAAATATTATAAGAAATGCTTGAGGCAAATTTTTTTTTCTTTATTATTTCATGGGACGTGGGTGTCGCTGGCAAGGTCAGGTAAGGATGGCAGATTTCCTTCCCTAAAGGATATTAGTGAAACTAGGTGGGTTTTTACAACAATTGATGATAGTTTCA